>NC_064615.1:143232753-144482753 GCF_023898315.1 Schistocerca nitens | reverse complement strand
TCGTGGCTCAATATTTGTGCAGTGGACTTCCAACGACTAGTTGAGTCCACGCCATGCCGAACTGCTGCACTACGCCGAGAAAAAGGAGGTCCGACGCGATATTAGGAGGTATTGTATGGTTTTATGCATATAGACCGAAGCGACGAGATAAAATTTCTACCAAGCCCGGGAATCGAACCGGCATCTCCTGCTTATTGGGCAGGTGGCTTAGCCACTAAGCCACACCTTGGCACAGCGGTTCACACAACTTCTAGAATTACCCTGCTATGCCTCCCTCCTTGATGTTAACTGTCGCTGCCGCCCCAGTCGACTTCAAACTGCCGCTCAGACATGAAGAAAATTGTCGAGGCTCTTGATAAAAAATGTCCACATGTGTGTGAAATCTTATGGGACTTAACTGCTAAGGTCATCAGTACATAAGCTTCCCTACTACTTAACCTGAATTATCCTAAGGACAGACACACACACAGACACACATGCTCGAGGGAGGACTCGAACCTCCGCTGCTACCAGCCACACAGTCCATGACTGCAAAGGCTCTTCATGTTCTGGAACAGCCCCCCAGCATCGAACGTAAATGGAGGATCCAGCCTGAAAGCCAAAGAAGGTACTTGTACAAATGACGTGACAGAATTTCAGAGAATTTACTCATCGCAGTGTGATGTTGTGAAAAAATGACCGTGTACTGATTATAATAACTGTGGATGTGTTAGTTTAAAAATGTTATCATGCTTTAGGTTTAAAATAAGTTATATTCTGACATGTTCGAAATTTCAGATTGAGTGCTTTAACAATAAAATGTTAAAAGTAATCTTTCTAGATATAACAGAAATCTGAACTAGATGAAGTGACCGGTCCCTTGAAGTCGACCGTAAAGCTACGTCCCCTAGCGTGAACAGAAGGAACGTAAAAGCAGAGAGTACGGCGTATTTTACAGTGGATAGACAACGTTAGTCCATTTTAGTAGCTTCACAATGAACCGCTATCGGAGAACGGGGTACTACCAGTATTTCTCAACACGAGACACAATATCTTCGTCCCTGGCTTGTATAGACGGGATATAATGGGTTCAGACCGCCCATGAAAGGTAGGTCGCGTAACGAGTGTCAGGCATCTCCTTGCTTGTTACCAGCTCCGATAAGCGCCTGCAGCGTGCAAAGTGGGGCACCACGCGAGCGGCCGCCTTCCAAGAAAGCGCGCAGCGGCGACCCCGCGCTCTGACCACGCCGGAGGCCGTCCCCAGGCAATGCGGGGGCATTAGCGGGGCCAGGCCAGTGCTTAGCGAGACGCTAATGAATATCGATGGGCCGGACGCTGACGGCGTGTATACACATTAGCGGCGCCGCCCCGGGCCGTAAGTCAGCGCGTGGCAACTAATTGTCGCGCATGCGCGCCGGTGACGCAGTGCCGCTCATTAGCGCGGAGGTGCGCCCCGGCGTCGGCATCGGCATCGGCACGTGGGAAGCTCGCGAGGCAGCTGCCTCAGTCTGCCACCGTCGGCGCCTCGAGGGCCGGAGGAGGGCGCCACGTGCGGCCAAGTAGCCGCTCTCCGCGTTTCCCTGCACATACCGTATGAGAGCAAACGTATCAGCACACTGCCATGTAATATGGAACTGACCACTACATCTCACGGGAAGCAGGTCCGCAGGTATAAAAGGCGGTGGGGAGTATTCTGTTGTCAGTAGAGGCAGTAACAGCAGAACGTGTCAGAGAGTGTAATGTACCTTGTTGGGGAGACATCAATAAAAATTCTAATTTATATACATTTTCTAATTACTTGGATTTATGTGCTTAACAACATTTACACAATTAACAGATAAGGCAAAGTGATATTCATATATTATCGCCTATCATTAGTTCTTCATGCCACCCTAACAAGAACCTGGGGCAATTTCTTAATAATGAAAACCTGAAACTTGAAACTTCCTGGCAAAATAAAACTTTGTGTCGGACCGAGACTCGAACTCGGGACCTTCACCTTTCGCTGGCAAGTGCTGAGCTACCCAAGCATCACTCACTCCCCGTCTGAATGACACCCCGTGCGAAAGCAAATGAGATGAATCTAATATGAGGGACGAGGGAAGACTGAGAAAAAATCGTGCAAGTACCGAGTAAAAGTCGTGAGATTCGTTAGCATCTAGTACAACTAAAGAGGTTAATATGTAGAAGTAATGAATATAATCCCCCCCAAGAACCATGGACCTTGCCGTTGGTGGGGAGGCTTGCGTGCCTCAGCGATACAGATAGCCGTACCATAGGTGCAACCACAACGGAGGGGTATCTGCTGAGAGGCTAGACAAACGTGGGGTTCCTGAAGAGGGGCAGCAGCCTTTTCAGTAGTTGCAGGGGCAACAGTCTGGATGCTTGACTGATCTGGCCCTGTAACACTAACCAAAACGGCCTTGCTGTGCTGGTACTGCGAACGGCTGAAAGCAAGGGGAACCTACAGCCGTAATTTTTCCCGAGGGCATGCAGCTCTACTGTATGGTTTAATGATGATGACGTCCTCTTGGATAAAATATTCCAGAGGTAAAATAGTCCCCCATTCGGATCTCCGGGCGGGGACTAATCAGGAGGACGTCGTTATCAGCAGAAAGAAAATTGGCGTTCTACGGATCGGAGCGTGGAATGTCAGATCCCTTAATCGAGCAGGTAGGTTAGAAAATTTAAAAAGGTAAATGGATAGGCTAAAGTTAGATATAGTAGGAATTAGTGAAGTTCGGTGGCAGGAGAAACAAGTCTTTTGGTCAGGCGAATACAGGGTTAAAAATACAAAATCAAATAGGGGTAATGCAGGAGTCGGTTTAATAATTAATAAAAAAATAGGAGTGCGGGTAAGCTACTACAAACAGTATAGTGAACGCATTATTGTGAACAAGATAGACACAAAGCCCACGTCTACTATAGTAGTACAAGTTTATATGCCAACTAGCTCTGCAGATGACGAAGAAATTGAAGAAATGTATGATCAAATAAAAGAAATTATTCAGGTAGTGAAGGGAGACGAAAATTTAATAGTCATGGGTGACTGGAATTCGGTAGTAGGAAAAGGGAGAGAAGGAAACGTAGTGGGTGAATATGGATTGGGGCTAAGAAATGAAAGAGGAAGCCGCCTGATAGAATTTTGCACAGAGCACAACTTAATCAAAGCTAACACTTGGTTGAAAAATCATAAAAGTAGGTTGTATACATGGAAGAAGCCTGGAGATACTGACAGATTTCAGGTACATTACATAATGGTAAGACAGAGATGTAGAACCAGGTTTTAAATTGTAAGAGATTTCCAGGAGCAGATGTGGACTCTGACCACAATCTATTCGTTATGAACTGTAGATTAAAACTGAAGAAACTACAAAAGGGTGGGAATTTAAGGAGATGGGACCTGGATAAACTGACTAAACCAGAGGTTGTACAGAGTTTCAGGGAGAGCATAAGGGAACAATTGACAGGAATGGGGGAAAGAAATACAATAGAAGAAGAATGGGTAGCTTTGAGAGATGAAGTAGTGAAGGCAGTAGAGGAACTAGTAGGTAAAAACACGAGGGCTAGTAGAAATCCTTGGGTAACAGAAGAAATATTGAATTTAATTGATGAAAGATGCAGTAAATAAAGCAGGCAAAAAGGAATACAAACGTCTCAAAAATGAGATCGGCAGGAAGTGCAAAATGGCTAAGCAGACATGGCTAGAGGACAAATGTAACGATATAGAGGCCTATCTCAGTAGGGGTAAGATAGATACTGATTAAAGAGACCTTTGGAGAAAAGAGAACCACTTGTATGAATATCAAAAGCTCAGATGGAAACCCAGTTCTAAGCAAAGAAGGGAAAGCAGAAAGGGGGAAGGAGTATATAGAGGGTCTATACAAGGGCGATGTACTTGACGACAATATTATGGAAATGGAAGAGGATGTAGATGAAGATGAAATGAGAGATACGGTACTGCGTGAAGAGTTTGACAGAGCACTGAAAGACCTGAGTCGAAACGAGGCCCCAGGAGTAGACAACATTCCATTAGAACTACTGACGGCCTTGGGAGAGCCATCTGGTGAGCAAGATGTATGAGACAGGCTAAATACCCCCAGACTTCAAGAAGAATATAATAATTCCAATCCCAAAGAAAGCAGGTGTTGACAGATGTGAAAATTACCGAACAATCAGTTTAATAAGTCACGGATGCAAAATACTAACGCGAATTCTCTACAAACGAGTGGAAAAACTGGTAGAAGCCGACCTCGGGGAAGATCAGTTTGGATTCCGTAGAAATATAGGAACACTTGAGGCAATACTGACCTTAAGACTTATCTTAGAAGCCGGAGTAAGGAAAGGCAAACCTACGTTTCTAGCATTTGTAGACTTCGAGAAATCTTTTGAAAATGTTGACTGGAATAATCTCTTTCAAATTCTAAAGGTGGAGGGGGAAAAATTCAGGGAGCGGAAGGCTATTTACAATTTGTACAGAAACCAGATAGCAGTTATAAGAGTCGAGGGGCATGAATAAGAAGCAGTGGTTGGGAAGGGAGTGAGACAGGGTTGTAGCCTATCCCCGATGTTATTCAATCAGTATATTGCGCAAGCAGTGAAGGAAACAGAAGAGAAATTCGGAGTAGGTATTAAAATCCATGGAGAAGAAATAAAAACTTTGAGGTTCGCCAATGACCTTGTAATTCTCTCAGAGATAGCAAAGGACTTGGAAGAGCAGTTCAACGGAATGGACAGTGTCATGAAAGGAGGGTATAAGATGAACATCAACATAAGCTAAAGAGGATAATGGAATGTAGTCGAATTAAGTCGGGTGATGCTGAGGGAATTAGATTAGGAAATGAGACACTTAAAGTAGTAAAGGAGTTTTGCTATTTGGGGAGCAAAATAACTGATGATGGTCGAAGTAGAGAGGATATCAAATGTTGACTGGCAATGGCAAGGAAAGCCTTTCTGAAGAAGAGAAATTTGTTAACATCGAGTATAGATTTAAGTATCAAGAAGTCGTTTCTGAAAGTATTTGTATGGAGCGTAGCCATGTATGGTAGTGAAACATGGACGATAACTAGTTTGCATAAGGAAGAGAATAGTAGCTTTCGAAATGTGGTGCTACAGAAGAATGCTGAAGATTAGATGGGTAGATCACATAACTAATGAGGAGGTATTGAATAGGATTGCGGAGAAGAGACGTTTGTGGCACAACTTGACTAGAAGAAGCGATCGGTTGGTAGGACATGTTCTGAGGCATCAAGGGATCACCAATTTAGTATTGGAGGGCAGCGTGGTGGGTAAAAATCGTAGAGGGAGACCAAGAGATAAATACACTAAACAGATTGAGAAGGATGTAGGTTGCAGTAGGTACTAGGAGATGAAGAAGCTCGCACAGGTTAGAGTAGCATGGAGAGCTGCATCAAACCAGTCTCAGGACTGAAGACCACAACAACACAACAACAACATCAACAACATGAATATAATATGTAGAATTACTGGCGGTAATGCGTCACACCTGTTGTTGAGTTTGGAAGCAGACAGTTCAAGATGTGGTGTAACGTGTCGATACCATCCTAGTGGTGTCATTGGGTTGGGAATGGAATTGCAAGTTTCCATCTGATACCGATATCGGGCGCGTTGAATCTGGTGGACGCAGTGGTGCGTGCCTGCTGACCCACACCTGAAGCAGTTCTGTACTACGAGTGCCCTCAGCCGCCGCCGTATAGGATAGCAGGCAACAGCCACTCAACCACTTGTACTTGGAACCTCTTCGCTATGACACATCGTTCGTGCTTGGTACAGTGAGCCTCTTCCTTATTAACATTGTAATAGCTGGACCCTATTTCTTGCTGCAGTATTTGTAATGATTCTTCATATGCTTGGAGAATTACGAGCTATGTAAATCTTCTGTTTACTGTGTTAATTTGTTCACTAATCATGTCCACTCCTGTTCAGCTTTCCTGTGACATAGGTTTGCGGCATGTTGCGGTTTAAATTCCCGTGTCTATTCGACGTTGTCACTGTATAGGCTGCATATTAAAATTCACCTACCTCAGAACGGCGTCTGCTGAATGTCACTTCAATCGGCAATGTAGATACCTGCAAGATGACGTAAGAGCAGCGTTGATAAAAAACACCACATAATATCTACAATTACTGATGCCGCACAAATCTAGTTATGAAATAAAGTTCTGTAGAACTACTATCCAATTTTATTGGGCAGTATGAAAATTGATTGGCCTCTGGAAAATAATGTCCGAAATTTCCACACAATAATGTTTATTTTGTCCTTGATAACCAAAGAAAAGGTATTATTCAGTCCACATTTAAAATATTGGCTATTTCCTTCCAGTTCACGATTCATACACACATTTCACATGCACAGCAGCCAGAAATCTGTCCAAACTCGACCAAAACCAAATAACGTTTTCACAGTCATTAATTTCACCACTAATATGAGTTATTACATTCGGTCCTTCTTGTGGATTTCTAAAATATTAACTCCTCACCAAAAATGCTCAGTAACTGAATACTTAAACATGCCATGTGGATTTTACGAAGGCCAATATTTCACACGCGAATATGTGTCCAACAGATTTAGTCAGAATCTCCAAATTTCGCCAAGCAGTCCTCAACAACAACTGCTATCGACTTAGCTGACCAATAACTAGAACACTAAGAAATTCTTCATCTTACACATTATTTTTACTGTCACTAGTAACATGACCGTCAGCATTCAAAGCTAGTGAGCGACTCCCTTCTTCCAGCCTCACCCCCAGTATAACTATCAGGTAACGAGCAGGAATTGTCTCAGTTCTGACTGGCTGACCATACTTTCGGCCAATCAGAACACTCGCTCATGATCATACTCGCTCCAAAACTGGACTGCACCAATCCTTTCTCACGGTCGCATTTGCGTCAGTTTGACATGCATATATTACAGTAATGTTCAATAAACAAAAACGAGAAGATAATAATTCTGTAAATATTCTTTAGATACACATATCACTCCAGCTGACTTTCTGGCTGCCCTGTTACAATAGCAACCACACGTAGACATGTGTCATCAGCAAAGTGGGTAAATCCCCTAGGATCATTTTCCCACGACAGGCTTGTGTAACTCTTGCATATTACTTAAGACGGTATATAATACAGTATGGAAATTTGATTAATGTCCCACATTCACACCCTCATTTACTCACAGGCTCACATAACACATAATAAAATAAATATTGATTTTATTATTTCTTTCTGAAGTTATTCTAGATTTCATACTACGAAAATTGTAAGGTATTTGAAATTTTTTAGATTAAGTTTCAGTTAAATAATTCTTCAGGTGAGTAAAGAAGTCGTAAATGTTCCCAGGTGAATTTCCGTTCTTAAGTGTAAGTAAATTTTTATATCTCTGAAAATATGCCCGTTTGAAAGCTCAGATTTTCACACCACCTTTCTATTAATAACAAAATGCAGTTTACAAGTTTTGAAAGCGATTACACAAAAACTACTATCCTTTATTTAGATTCTTATAGGTGGTGAATGTACGCGTTCAGTAAGACACACTGGCTTTCCCACGGCAGGCAGTGACAGATGCAAGTGTGTCTCCACGGCAGGCAGTGACAGATGCAAGTGTGTCTCCCGAGTAGGCCGCTAGATGTCAGCCCCCGAAGTTAGATACAGCAAGCTATCCTAAAACAAACGTTCTTTCGGAGCAACTTGCGACGCTCCAGGTTGCTACAACACTCTGTAGCCCACTTCTCCTCACCGTTGTGTACAAAATGTTACACAACACGTCACTTCACAACATAAATCATCAAAGTGAGGCTTTGAGATTTTAAAATTATAACTTCACATGACGTTCCCTACATCTCACGTGGTAGTTATTTGGTCTCACCATAATATAAAGGTCAGTAACTGAACTGTTGCGAAACACCCAATGTGGCTTTCGACCTTCCTTCTCTGTCGATGACCAACTCCTCTGCCTCACTCATCTCCTCTCCCTCCAGCCTAACTCCCGTCGCTTCACCATTTTTGTCTCCCTCGACCTCGAAAAGGCCTACGACTGTGTCTGGCATCCCGGTCTCCTGTTTAAACTCCAAACCTACGCCCTTCCTGTGAGCTACATCCGTCTGATGGCCTCCTTCCTCTCCCGCCGCCCGTCCTATGTTACCATCCATAATGCCAATTCCCACACCTTCTACCCCTCTGCAGGTGTGCCCCAGGGCTCTGTCCTCTCCCCTCTCCTCTACCTCCTGTACACGGCAGACATGCTCCAACCCCCTCTCCAGTACACCTCTTGCAATATGCCAATGACACCGCATTCCTCGCCCTCGCTCCTACCCTCCAACGGTCCCAACGCCTTCTCCAGAATCACCATGACCTTTTTGCCGCATGGTGTAACCATTGGCTCCTGAAAATCAATCCTTCCAAGACCCAGGCAATCATCGTAGGTCGTACCACTCGCTCCTTCCAGCTCCTCGATTTCTCCCTTACTGTCTGTGCCCGTCCTGTCCGCCTCACCCCCACCCTCACCTACCTTGGCCTCACCATTGACCGTCATCTCACCTGGATCCCTCATCTCCGCTCCATCCAATCCAAAGCCCACAACCGCCTCCGACTCCTCAAACTCCTCTCTGGCCAGACATGGGGGTTGCACCCCTCTACCATCCGCCACACCTACAAATCCTTAATCCATCCCATCCTCTATTATGCCAGTCCCGCCTTGATATCTGCCCCCCCCCCCAAATTCTATAAGTCCCTCCAGATCCTTGAGCGTCATGCACTCAGCCTCGCCTTCCGTATACGCCTCCCATCCCCCACGCGGATCGTATATGATCTCATTCCTTTCCCCCATCTGCTCCTGCTCCTCGAACATATCCACAAACTCTACACCTCCCGCCACCTTGATCCCCCTCACTCCCTGGTTGCTCCTCTCCTCTCCCGTCCACGCCCCCTGCCACGCCTTCACTGTGGTGTCCCCCCTACCCTCCTTCTCTACACCCTTCATATCCATTCCCAAGGTGGCTTCCATTAACTTCCCCTCCTGGATAGTGCCCTCTCTCTCTCCATCTGTCCCTCCTATCAACTCCGAACCCCACCCCCCCTCCTTTCCTCTGTCCTTTCCCTGGGCTCCCTTTTTCCCCCCTTCAATCCTGTTTTCTCCCAACCACACCTCTCCTTACCTCCCTTCTCCCTTCACCCCCTGAATCCTTTTGTGTTCCCCTCCTCTGCCTTCCCCACTCCCTGTCACGTCTGCCCAGCACCCCCACCCCTCTTATGGGTCCTCATCCTCCATCGGGTCCTTTCCCGCTTCCCCCCCCCCCTTCGCTTTTCCTCTCCTTCCCCCTCCTTTTTTTATTTTCCCATCATCTGTCCAGTTTCCCCCCACCTGCTCTCGGCTGTGGTATGTCACATTTGCCACCATTTTAGTGCAGTGTTTCAGTGACTGTTCAGTGATGTGCGTCTTTCTTGTGTTGCGAACAGAAACCATGGTGTCGCTAGGTGTGAATTTTATATCTTTCGTGAACAGAATCCAGACTGTCGCTGTGTTTTTTAATTCTCTGTCGATTGTTTTACCTGTCTGGTTCATATGTATTTTATCATCCCTCTGTTCTTTGTTTTAAGTTCCACGATTTTTTTTCTCCATGTTACTCTTTGAGTCTCCGCTTTTATCCCCTGTTTTTATTATTTATTCTCTTCATCTTTTTAACAAAGTCTGTAGGCTGAAGAGCGGCATACTAAGCTGCTGCCAGCCCGCACCCCTTCGGGGGGAATTGCAATTCAATAAAGAAAAAAAAAATTGTTGCGAGATCAATCAGGGACAGCGCCAGCGGCCCTCTCTAGGGGCAAAGTGTTGGATGGTCCAAAAATTTTATAGGTGTCTGAAATGCATCAGATCAGTTGGTGGCTGAGGCTGAAAGAGATGGTGGAGTGGCAGCAGTGGTCAAGAGACGAGGCAACAAGATCCGAAGTTGACTGATAATTAATAAGAAGAAGAGGTGATTCTTTTCTGAGGGCGTCTGACAAAGAACCCTCGCTTTGCCGCGTTTTTCGATACATGCTTAATTTGTCTGAGTAGGCTCTGAATCTTTCGATCTATGGCTGACCAGATTGCCTTCAGAGATTTTCAGTCCTGTTCTATGGCCTATGTATAACTTTGTTACCAGTGATGTCCATCCTACCATTCTCCTCCAAAAAACGTCATTCCCTGCTATCCCTGCCTCCCTCCGCAGCCAGTGAGGCAGCTTCTCTCCATTACTGTTGTGCTTCTCTCGCACTGTGGAAAACGTTTAGATGAACTGTTCCTCTGTAGGACCCATATTCTTACACAAAGTTTTTTGTAGGAGCTACGCATTCGGTATCTCACGGTTTTCAAAGGCCTAGCTTAGCGCTCGCTTTTCACTCTCTCCCACGCAGGATAGCGATTTGTAGCATCAAAAAGTTGGCTTTCTACTTTCAGATGACAGTAGCACCTTGTGCTGAGAATTAGTCATCACACCACTTCGTATAAACATATGCATGAATGTTTTGCTATAGGATACGCTACCTGTTGTCCATCTCCACAGCCGCACCTTGATGTGTCACAAAGGTGAGTGCTCGACTGCCTCTCCTCTCTGGTCTTCTAAGACACACTCAGCACTCGTCCTGACTGCTGCAACATTTAGCTCTCCATCCGTGTCACCCGCTGTGCTTCCTAAACATTCCCTAATTTCCAACCAACATGCACATCTGTTTAGTTTACTGCAGACACTGAGAATTGAAGCCGGCCGGGGTGGCCGAGCGGTTAAAGGCGCTACAGTCTGGAACCGCGTGACCACTACGGTCTCATGTTCGAATCCTGCCTCGGGTATGGATGTGTGTGATGTCCTTAGCTTAGTTAGGTTTAAATAGTTCTGAGTCCTAGGGGACTGATGAACTCAGAAGTTAAGTCCCATAATGCTCAGAGCCATTTGAATTTTTGAGAATTGCACATAATATTAATTAATTCATTTCTCCAATTCTGTATATTGAGCAAGCAGTAAAGGAAACAAAAGAAAAATTCGGAGTAGGTATTAAAATCCATGGAGAAGAAATAAAAACTTTGAGATTCGCCGATGACATTGTAATTATGTCAGAGACTTGGAAGAGCAGTTGAATGGAATGGACAGTGTCTTGAAAGGAGGCTATAAGATGAACATCAACAAAAGCAAAACGAGGATAATGGAATGTAGTCGAATTAAGTCGGGTGATGCTGAGGGAATTAGATTAGGAAATGAGACACTTAAAGTAGTAAAGGAGTTTTCTATTTGGGGAGCAAAATAACTGATGATGTTCGAAGTAGAGAGGATATCAAATGTAGACTTGCAATGGCAAGGAAAGCGTTTCTGAAGAAGAGAAATTTGTTAACATCGAGTATAGATTTAAGTGTCAGGAAGTCATTTCTGAAAGTATTTGTATGGAGTGTAGCCATGTATGGAAGTGAAACATGGACGATAAATAGTTTGGACAAGAAGAGAATAGAAGCTTTCGAAATGTGGTGCTACAGAAGAATGCTGAAGATTAGATGGGTAGATCACATAAGTAATGAGGAAGTACTGAATAGGATTGGGGAGAAGAGAAGTTTGTGGCACAACTTGACCAGAAGACGGGATCGGTTGGTAGGACATGTTCTGAGGCATCAAGGGGTCACCAATTTAGTATTGGAGGGCAGCGTGGAGGGTAAAAATCGTAGAGGGAGACCAAGAGATGAATACACTAAGTAGATTCAGAAGGATGTAGGTTGCAGTAGGTACTGGGAGATGAAGAAGCTTGCACAGGATAGAGTAGCATGGAGAGCTGCATCAAACCAGTCTCAGGACTGAAGACCACAACAACAACAACAACAACAACAACAATTATAAGAAAATTATTAATGTCGACAGTGGATCTCTGCTGTGAATTTACGTGAATCTCCGCATGTTGCACGACTCTTTCGTGAAAATGTGCCATAGCAAGAAGTAAGCGGCTTCGTCATTGGATGTCACCTAACAGATCTATCAGGGACATTTCAATCCTTATATACCTGTTCAGGTCGGATACTGGCGATGCGAATGTTAAGTGGAAATGTGAATGAACAGCCACTGCCAAACCAAGACCGGGTGGACCTCATGTACTGACGGATATGGACCATCGAGATTTCAGAGGCTCGTTGGAAAAACTCACACGATATCGGCAGAATGAATGATTCGTGCATTCCAAAGTGCTACAACCAATCCAGTTAGCACAATGAGTGTGAACAGAGAATTGAAAAGAATGGGGCACAACGATGGAGCAGTCACTCTAAATAGAAACATATCCGCATATCCGTAGTCAATGCTAAGTGACGCTTGAGGAAGAACGACGTTACTGGGCTGCCGACAACTGGAAACGAATGACCTGGGGTGACGAATCACACTATAGCCCTCCGCAATCCGATGAATGGGTTAGATTTGACAGATGGTTAGAGAATGTTCCACGCCAACAGTGGAGGTGGTGGTGTTACAAATACAACGTAAAGTAGAGGGACAGTTCTGAGACGATGACTGTTTCTGTCAGCATGGCAGTGTACTCTTTCAGAAAACTTCAAACTACGGGTATTCAATGGAAGCACTTGAACTACTTCCAAACACGCTATCAAAAATCTAAAATCACACTAACATTATTATGATATGCATGAAGTCAACATCAACAAATTTATGTAAAATTGTATATAAAATTGTTTATAAAATCAATAATAAAACTTACAGACACACTGTATTGCTTATGATACACAGTTGGGTAGGTCTTGAAGGCATTTACGTAGTACTGTTGAACAATTATACAGTTGTTGAACAAATATACAGATTTTTACAAACAGTTTGTTGAATATTTTGTACGGTAGTGCCAAAATAAAAGTTTCTTCACATGTACACTAAAGATTATTGATGACATGAATGACTTTTCCTATTATCCCATTATCCTGATGTAGGTGAGTAAAAAATTTGATAATCTTTGGAGACGGTCATTCATGTAGTGTGGTGCTGCAGAGACCTAGATGAATAAATTCATCAATCTTACTAGGTTCCTGCAGTTCCACTTTTAGCGTGTGATATTTAAATAGAACCAATGATTTAGCTACGTTTAAAATTGAATAATGTAAGGTTAGAATGCATAATAACCATAAATATATCCACATATATCTGTAATGTGTATGTTACTGTAAAAATGAGATTATTGGTAAATAGCAGAAGTTACTCGTGAAACCAAACATTTACCATCGCACTGTGGTAACAGTCCGAAGTTAGTTATTGTATGTAAGGTTTCGAACTCATACCAAGAGACGTTGATAAATCCTAGGATTTACCCATGTGAACCGGTGAAGGTTGGATCGAAGACTCCCACCTTTCCCATGCAGGTTCAGGCGCTTTTCTTGGTCGGCAATTTTTTGTTTTCAATCCGCTCACCGCTGCGTAGTTTCAGTCTGTGTCGAGTATTGTGAGCGCATGTGCGTTCATCTTTGCGACTAGTTTTAGTAGTGTTGTTTCTCGTGCAACTTTTAAATGGATCAGTGAATAAGAAGAAGGACAAGATTTTTTATGTAATAAAGGAGCAACGTAATAATCTTTGAAGCGAAGTGAAATATGAAAAAGAGGCTGTTGCCAGTAAGAAATCAATTCACTACGGACGTGTGAAGCGACATGATTTTTTCAACACTGGAGGTAAAGAGGAACTCATAGCACCAGTGTCTGAAAAATAATAAATTAATTATTATGTTTGTTTTGATGAACTGTTTAAAATAATACAGGAGGACCACATCACTATAGGCCATGATAGCCGAACTCGGACAATTATGCATCTGAATCGTAAGTGCAACTACATGACTGTTGAATGAAACGTTACTTATTTTATGTTATGTGAACTACATCTACATCTACATCTACATGACTACTCTGCAATTCACATTTAAGTGCTTGGCAGAGGATTCGTCGAACCACAATCATACTATCTCTCTACCATTCCACTCCCGAACAGCGCGCGGGAAAAACGAACACCAAAACCTTTCTGTTCGAGCTCTGATTTCTCTTATTTTATTTTGATGATCATTCCTACCTATGTAGGTTGGGCTCAACAAAATATTTTCGCATTCGGAAGAGAAAGTTGGTGACTGGAATTTCGTAAATAGATCTCGCCGCAACGAAAAAGTCTTTGCTGTAATGACTTCCATCCCGATTCGCGTACCATATCTGCCACACTCTCTCCCCTACTACGTGATAATACAAAACGAGCTGCCCTTTTTTGCACCCTTTCGATGTCCTCCGTCAATCCCACCTGGTAAGGATCCCACACCGCGCAGCAATATTCTAACAGAGGACGAACGAGTGTAGTGTAAGCTGTCTCTTTAGTGAACTTGTTGCATCTTCTAAGTGTCCTGCCAATGAAACGCAACCTTTGGCTCGCCTTCCCCACAATATTATCTATGTGGTCTTTCCAACTGAAGTTGTTCGTAATTTTAACACCCAGGTACTTAGTCGAATTGACAGCCTTGAGAATTGTACTATTTATCGAGTAATCGAATTCCAACGGATTTCTTTTGGAACTCATGTGGATCACCCCACACTTTTCGTTATTTAGCGTCAACTGCCACCTGCCACACCATACAGCAATCTTTTCTAAATCGCTTTGCAACTGATACTGGTCTTCGGATGACCTTACTAGACGGTAAATTACAGCATCATCTGCGAACAACCTAAGGGGGCTGCTCAGATTGTCACCCAGGCCATTTATATAGATCAGGAACAGCAGAGGTCCCAGGACGCTTCCCTGGGGAACACCTGATATCACTTCAGTTTTACTCGATGATTTGCCGTCTGTTACTACGAACTGCGAACTTCCTCACAGGAAATCACGAATCCAGTCGCACAACTGAAACGATACCCCATAGGCCCGCAGCTTGATTAGAAGTCGTTTGTGAGGAACGGTGTCAAAAGCTTTCTGGAAATCTAGAAATACGGAATCAACTTGAGATCCCCTGTCGATAGCGGCCATTACTTCGTGCGAATAAAGAGCTAGCTGCGTTGCACAAGAACGATGTTTTCTGAAACCATGCTGATTACGTATCAATAGATCGTTCCCTTCGAGGTGATTCATAATGTATGCATACAGTATATGCTCCAAAACCCTACTGCAAACCGACGTCAATGATATAGGTCTGTAGTTCAATGGATTACTCCTACTACCCTTCTTAAACACTGGTGCGACCTGCGCAATTTTCCAATCTGTAGGTACAGATCTATCGGTGAGCGAGCGGTTGTATATGAGTGCTAAGTAGGGAGCTATTGCATCAGCGTAATTTGAAAGGAACCTAATCGATATACAATCTGGACCTGAAGACTTGCCCGTATCAAGCGATTTGAGTTGCTTCGCAACCCCTAAGGTATCTACTTCTAAGAAAATCATGCTAGCAGCGTCTGTAAATTTTAGCCAATCTTCGGGATTTCGCGTTCTTCTGAACTTCGCATGCTTTTTCCGTTGCCTCTGCAAGAGTTCGGACCTGTTTTGTGTACCACGGCGGATCAGTTCCATCTCTTACCAATTTATGAGGTACGAATCTCTCAATTGCTGTTGCTACTATATCTTTGAATTTGAGCCACATCTCGTCTACATTTGCATAGTCAGTTCAGAAGGAATGGAGATTGTCTCTTAGGAAGGCTTCTAGTGACACTTTATCCGCTTTTTTAAATAAAATTATTTTGCGTTTGTTACTGGTGGATTTGGAAGAAACGGTATTGAGCCTAGCTACAACGACCTTGTGATCACTAATCCCTGTATCAGTCATGATGCTCTATATCAGCTCTGGATTGTTTGTGGCTAAGAGGTCAAGTGTGTTTTCGCAACCATTTACAATTCGCGTGGGTTCGTGGACTAACTGCTCGAAATACTTTTCGGAGAAAGCATTTAGGACAATCTCGGAAGATGTTTTCTGCCTACCACCGGTTTTGAACAAGTATTTTTGCCAACATATCGATGGAAGGTTGAAGTCCCCACCAACTATAACGGTATGAGTGGGGTATTTATTTGTTACGAGACTCAAATTTTCTCTGAAGTGTTCCGCAACTACACTCCTGGAAATTGAAATAAGAACACCGTGAATTCATTGTCCCAGGAAGGGGAAACTTTATTGACACATTCCTGGGGTCAGATACATCACATGATCACACTGACAGAACCACAGGCACATAGACACAGGCAACAGAGCATGCACAATGTCGGCACTAGTACAGTGTATATCCACCTTTCGCAGCAATGCAGGCTGCTATTCTCCCATGGAGACGATCGTAGAGATGCTGGATGTAGTCCTGTGGAACGGCTTGCCATGCCATTTCCACCTGGCGCCTCAGTTGGACCAGCGTTCGTGCTGGACGTGCAGACCGCGTGAGACGACGCTTCATCCAGTCCCAAACATGCTCAATGGGGGCAGATCCGGAGACCTTGCTGGCCAGGGTAGTTGACTCGCTCAAAGTCCGTCAACTGCACATACGGTTCACGTCCACGCTGTCGCGGCATGCTACCAGTGTTAAAGACTGCGATGGAGCTCCGTATGCCACGGCAAACTGGCTGACACTGACGGCGGCGGTGCACAAATGCTGCGCAGCTAGCGCCATTCGACGGCCAACACCGCGGTTCCTGGTGTGTCCGCTGTGCCGTGCGTGTGATCATTGCTTGTACAGCCCTCTCGCAGTGTCCGGAGCAAGTACGGTGGGTCTGACACTCCGGTGTCAATGTGTTCTTTTTTCCATTTCCAGGAGTGTATATCATCGGAGTCTGGGGGTCGGTAGAAGGAGCCAATTATTAACTTGGTTCGGCTGTTAAGTATAACCTCCACCCATACCAATTCGCACGGAGTATCTACTTCGACTTCACTACAAGATAAACCACTACTGACTGACACAAACACTCCACCACCAATTCTGCCTAATCTATCTGTCCTTAACACCGTCTGAGACTTCGTAAAAATTTCTGCAGAACTTATGTTAGGCTTTAGCCAGCTTTCTGTACCTATAACTATTTCAGCTTCTGTGTGCTTTCTATTAGCGCTTGATGCTCAGGGACTTTCCCAGCACAACTACAACAATTTACAACTACAATTCCGACTGTTCCTTGATCCAAGCACGTCCTGTATTTGCCATGCACCCTTTGAGATTGCAGCCCACCCCGTACTTTCCCGAGGCCTTCTAACCCAAAAAACCGCCAAGAAAAAATACAAAAAGCTATTAAAAGGAGTGTCGAAGTGAAACCTATGATATAAAGGGAAATGAATTCATGATGCCAAATTGACTCAGTCGATTTGTAGGCAAACCCAGACAATAAGTCGAATTTCATACCTGCACAGCAAGACCATATGACAAAATTTTTTATCCTCTGCTAACTACTTTCGACAAGAGCTGATGAAGTAGCATTTCATCTTTTGGATATATTCTCCACCTTCGGTACCCCAAATGTCTTTCATTCTGATAATGGTAGACAGTTTTGTAACTAAATCGTTCAAAGTCGAGGCACAATCAGTCCCAGGGACCAGTCGGAAGTGCAAATTAAGGCACTGAAAATATGTTATCAACCTGGATGGAAACAAATGAAATTTCAAAATGGTCTGAAGGTTAAGGTTTGTGCATGCATTGAAAAATGAAGCTGAAACACAAGAAATGCAGGTAGAAAGTGCGGTTGCAGCAGGTGAAGAAGCACCAGAGACACAGGATTTAACGACAGTTAACACCGGGCCATCTGTACCAACCGATCGTTGTGACGAGACGCCGACAAATTCCAACAGTTTTAATAAATTGTCCGACAGGCTGCCAGGGAAGGTCTTCAGTTGCAAGAAAACAAAATGAAAGCAGCATCATGTAATAGAATTACAAAACATTCGGGAGGACATAATGCGAGAATTATAGAACTGGATGCACACGTGGAAAAAGTAAATGCAAAATCAGTAATGGCAGTGGTGGAAATATTTTGTATGACGAATTTTATCAGATTGCTGACGAACTGAAGTAATTGTACACTGGGAAAGAATTTATATTGTCCAAGGAAAATTCCATCAACGTTGAAGAACTAAGAAGAGAGGAAATTGGTGTATGGGAAACGGTTGCCAAACCATCTTTCGTTGGGGAACAAGAGTTTAAGAAATCCAGTTGTTCAAAATAGTGTTAAGCTGAAAAATGCTTGTGGAAATCGCCATTCGTGCTATGCAATTCTAAACCTTGCAACAGTGGTTGACATTCAAGGGGATGAAATGTTTTAAACATTTTTGTATAATTATAATATTTGTCAGTAATTTTAATATGGAATAATGTTCATTATAGTCACATTGGGATGTAAGGATATCTAAATAACGTATTTAAATAACAATTTCAATCATTGGTAAAGTGATTTTTATAAAGAATACCAGTTGGTATGGGTAAATCCCGAAATTTATTAACCTATCTTGCTAAAAGTTCGAAATCTATGCATATAATAAGAAATGTCCGACTATTACAATGACGATATGGTGAGCTGAATGTTAGGTTTACCAGCAAAGTCCTAGAACTTACTAATCATTTTACTTTTTCAGTAACATGTATTTGTTAGAGTATTTCTAAATTTAACAGTGATGGTGAGGTTGTAAGTGTCTACATTGAGTTTAGCTAATCGGTCACGTGTTCAACTTCTTAAACAGGTGAGCAGAGCAAAGTTTGTGGTCTTTCGTCTTCATTTCTTGGTCACTAAGATTGGTTTTGGAAATGTTATGCGCCCAGAAAGCAACATAGTTAAAGTATTCTCAGGACTCTGAAATATTTCGAGGTTGGGATTTAGGAATATTTTTTTTTTTTTGCATCAATTCGAGACTTAAAAATATTTTGTGACTCTGAACTTCAAAGGGCATGGACTATTAGCTGTGCTGGCAGTGAGTCAATATTTCCGCCGTTGTGAATTGAGATCTGTACACTCAGGTACAACTTTGTTACGGTTTAAGTGATTTTATGTGCGACTTTGTGTCTAAGTACATAATCGTAAGAGCTTACCAACGCTTTTTGTTTTCACTGTAATGTGTAACATTTGGTTCTACATCTTTATTTTGGTTAGTAACTATACTTGAGAGGCCACCACGAGGAATAGATATGTGTGATATGAAAAAAACGCGTGGTTAACACTAATTATTTGAGTGTGGGCCACACTACTATCCTATGGGATGACATCCTGAATATTTTCTACTTTAGTATTCGCTATTATTTATTAATTTGTTTACATAATTCAGTAATGTGTTTATGCTAAATTAAGCTGCCTCATGATTGATCCATGTCTGTGCGAATTCAACGCAACACTAAAGGTCTGAGCCCGCATCTCGTGGTCGTGCGGTAGCGTTCTCGCTTCCCACGCCCGGGTTCCCGGGTTCGATTCCCGGCGGGGTCAGGGATTTTCTCTGCCTCGTGATGGCTGGGTGTTGTGTGCTGTCCTTATGTTAGTTAGGTTTAAGTAGTTCTAAGTTCTGGGGGACTTATGACCACAGCAGTTGAGTCCCATAGTGCTCAGAGCCATTTGAACTAAAGGTCTGAACTATCGTTGTTCAGACGAGCCACGTTCAATTTAAAGTCATGCTTCTGTCCACCGGCGGTTAGCAATAAATTAATAAAAGTCGTCCGAAAAACCCCCGGAAGGACGGACGCGACTGACTGACCGCCGTGTCATTCTCAGCGATTGGCGTCACTGGATGCAAATATGGAGCAGCATCAGCATCAGCACACTGCCCTCCCGGTCACTGTCAGTTTGCGTGACCGGAGCCGTTAATTCCCAATCAAGTAGCTCCTCAATTAGTCCCCCAAGGGCTTCGTGCACCCTACTTGGCAACAGCGCGCAGGAGACATGGACAGTCACCCGTCTAACAAGGGGAGGCCGCCAATTGTGAAATTCAGATTCGATTCATACTGCGCATAATAAAAGCTCATGGCCAGAGGTGTAATGTGGCAAAGCACCAAGATGCACTTCTCAGCCGTTGTCGAGAAAATCGACAGTTAAATGAAACCGTTGCTGTGAAATACTCTCTACGATTGTTAATTTTCTACAGCGTGGTGGCGCAGCGGTAAGCGCTCGGCTTCGTAATCCGAAGGTCACCGGATCGAAACCCGCGCCATGTAAGTTTTCTTTATTATTGGTTTTTTGAAATTCATATATATATATATATATATATATATATATATATATATATATATATATATAATAAAAAAACTTACATAAGCAATATATATATATATATATATATATATATATATATATATATATATATATTGCTTATGCATGTTGGTGAAGGCGGATGTCTCTCCAATTGTACCGCCTCCATTTTACCGTTTGTTTAACAGAGTGTACCAAAGCTCTCCCGTCCGCACTGATTTTCGACGATGTTATAAGTTGCGCTAGGGACCGCATCTACCTTTTTCGAAGTTAGCAGGCAACTACGCTGTTATGCGGCGGCTCGTTTCGGCCCATTCAACATCTGTCCTTCAAGTCTAACGAACGAGTAAAGGAGTTTATATTTCATACCTGCCACAGCGAATTTGTGTTCGTGGGGTCTCTATTCTAATTCGAACGTTTGACTTACGCTGTACGTATTCGTTTCGGAATATCGTTTCTACGTCTTCCGTTAACTATACGTGGTTAACATTATGAAGACAATTAATAAGATTTGTGAAATACAAATTTGTTTGCGGAACACGTAATGATGTTCGAAGTTGCCAGTTTTTCCACGACAAACGACTTTCAACAACTTATTACATGCATAATTGTTGCAAATGATATATATATATATATATATATATATATATATATATATATATATATATATATATATATATATGGTATATATATTGTGGTATGGAACGGGATGGTCAAATACACTCCAGGAAATGGAAAAAAGAACACATTGTCACCGGTGTGTCAGACCCACCATACTTGCTCCGGACACTGCGAGAGGGCTGTACAAGCAATGATCACACGCACGGCACAGCGGACACACCAGGAACCGCGGTGTTGGCCGTCGAATGGCGCTAGCTGCGCAGCATTTGTGCACCGCCGCCGTCAGTGTCAGCCAGTTTGCCGTGGCATACGGAGCTCCATCGCAGTCTTTAACACTGGTAGCATGCCGCGACAGCGTGGACGTGAACCGTATGTGCAGTTGACGGACTTTGAGCGAGGGCGTATAGTGGGCATGCGGGAGGCCGGGTGGACGTACCGCCGAATTGCTCAACACGTGGGGCGTGAGGTCTCCACAGTACATCGATGTTGTCGCCAGTGGTCGGCGGAAGGTGCACGTGCCCGTCGACCTGGGACCGGACCGCAGCGACGCACGGATGCACGCCAAGACCGTAGGATCCTACGCAGTGCCGTAGGGGACCGCACCGCCACTTCCCAGCAAATTAGGGACACTGTTGCTCCTGGGGTATCGGCGAGGACCATTCGCAACCGTCTCCATGAAGCTGGGCTACGGTCCCGCACACCGTTAGGCCGTCTTCCGCTCACGCCCCAACATCGTGCAGCCCGCCTCCAGTGGTGTCGCGACAGGCGTGAATGGAGGGACGAATGGAGACGTGTCGTCTTCAGCGATGAGAGTCGCTTCTGCCTTGGTGCCAATGATGGTCGTATGCGTGTTTGGCGCCGCGCAGGTGAGCGCCACAATCAGGACTGCATACGACCGAGGCACACAGGGCCAACACCCGGCATCATGGTGTGGGGAGCGATCTCCTACACTGGCCGTACACCACTGGTGATCGTCGAGGGGACACTGAATAGTGCACGGTACATCCAAACCGTCATCGAACCCATCGTTCTACCATTCCTAGACCGGCAAGGGAACTTGCTGTTCCAACAGGACAATGCACGTCCGCAAGTATCCCGTGCCACCCAACGTGCTCTAGAAGGTGAAAGTCAACTACCCTGGCCAGCAAGATCTCCGGATCTGTCCCCCATTGAGCATGTTTGGGACTGGATGAAGCGTCGTCTCACGCGGTCTGCACGTCCAGCACGAACGCTGGTCCAACTGAGGCGCCAGGTGGAAATGGCATGGCAAGCCGTTCCACAGGACTACATCCAGCATCTCTACGATCGTCTCCATGGGAGAATAGCAGCCTGCATTGCTGCGAAAGGTGGATATACACTGTACTAGTGCCGACATTGTGCATGCCCTGTTGCCTGTGTCTATGTGCCTGTGGTTCTGTCAGTGTGATCATGTGATGTATCTGACCCCAGGAATGTGTCAATAAAGTTTCCCCTTCCTGGGACAATGAATTCATGGTGTTCTTATTTCAATTTCCAGGAGTATATATATATATATATATATATATATATATATATATATATATATATATATATATATATAGTGGCGGTCGAAATAATAGAGCCACCTCTATTGACGAGATTAAGAACTAGGATATCTATTAGTTCGCGAAATCGCCACGAGTGCCGTGTTGTCAGTCCCTTGTAGACAACATCAGGGAAGACGTTGCTGCTATCTTTAGTCGTCCGAAAGGAAGCGTTTGAGCTAGACGTGTGAAAAGAGGCATAAAGGTAAGAATCTTATGGGTCAAAATAATAGAGCCGCTTTACACATGTGCCTTTAAATTGATTTTTATGCAGTTGTTTTGTATGTAAATTGACGTGTGGTTTTGTAAACATTCGTCAAGATGGGCAGAGCAAAGCATACCAGTGAAGATGAGCGTATAGTAATGTTCCGGATGTTCAAAAGTGGGATGTCCATGAATAAAATAGCCAATGTCTTGCACGTTTCGCGAAAACGAGTCCAGAACGCCATGAGACGGTCAAAACAAACAAAGCCGCAGGTGGAGAACAGGGGGCGACCTCGTGTAACTACTCCTCGCGTAGACAGACTCATCACTAGGGAAGTGAAGAAAGACCCATTTTTGTCAACACCACGACTGAAAGCCATTTTGTTTAGCGACGAACATGATGTTCAACCATCAACCTCAACGATTCAAAGACGACTGAGATCTGCAAATTTGAATGGGCGCATTGCAAGAAAGAAGCCACATGTTTCACAAGCTAATGTTCGGAAAAGGTTAGCCTTTGCCCGGAGAAATGAACAAAAACCTAATACTTGGTGGAGGAACATCCTTTGGTCCGATGAATCCAAGTTTAATAGGTTTGCCTCAGACGGAAAAGTCTATGTGCGCCGCCCAAGTACACTTTAAAAACTGTGAAATACGGTGGCGGAAGTGTTATGGTATGGGGATGTTTTTCGTGGTACGGCATTGGTCCAATACACCGTATCAACGGCATAATGAACGCAGAAATGTACAAAGACATCTTGGCAAATGTGATGCTGCCTTATGCTGAAGAGGAAATGCCGCTGAAATGGAAATTTCAGCACGATAACGATCCAAAGCATACTGCAAGGATCATAAGGCAGTTTGTTCAAGAGCACAATATCGAAGTATTAGAGTGGCCACCTCAGTCCCCTGACGCATCACCCATTGAGAACTTATGGGAGATCTTAGACAAGAGAATTGACCGCTCAAAAGCTACATCTTCAGAAAAACTGTGGGAAGAAATCCAGAGAGCCTGGTATGCGATCAGTAGTGACGAATGCAGGCGTTTAGTAGACTCTATGGGTAAGAGGTGCAGGGCAAACCTCAAAAATAAGGGTTACCCCACGAAGTACTAATGCAGTCCTATGCAAAAAAGACTGTTCCTGTACGTTTCATAAGACTGAGATCAAGTACAATATATTTGTTTCAATTGGCTCTATTTTTTTGACCCTGTGGTCTGGTATTCTTTTGAATATTATTGATTATTACTGATTATTTTGTGTTGTGTTATCTATATAACTGACTATAGTACAATGTGACTCGGTTGTAATGGTTTCCATCATAGTTCAAACATGTCTAGTAATAAATGTGCACTTTATTCCAAACCTTTGCCAGGTGGCTCTATTATTTTGACCGCCACTGTATATATATATATATATATATATATATATATATATATATATATATATATATGTGTGTGTGTGTGTGTGTATACACATTTGAATTACAAAAAACAAATACTAAAAAAAAAGTTCCATGGTGCGAGATTCGAACCGGCGACCTTCGGATTACAAGCCCGAGCGCTTACCGCTGCGCCACCACGCTGTAGAATACTACTAATCGTAGAGAGTATTTCACCGCAACGGTTTCTTTTAACTGTCGATTTTCTCGACAACGGCTGAGAAGTGCATCTTGGTGCTTTGCCACATTACACCTCTGGCCATGAGCTTTTATTATGCGCAGTATGAATCGAATCTGAATTTCACAATTGGCGGCCTCCCCTTGTAAGTGCCAGACAAGCCCAACAGCGCTTAATTTCGATGATCTGACGGGAGCCGTTGTTAGCACTGCGGCAAGGTCGTTTGCAGATATGAATTAATACTGAGAAGCAAATAATTTCTTGTCTCTGATTTGCTACCGAGTCCTCAGTGACGTTACAAGCCCTAGTCGGAAAACACAACGAACAGGGACAAAGGTTTCTAATTAAACTAGTTCTGAATGTCCGGCACTCAATTCATTAAGGTTGCACCAGCAATCACTATTCACAAAGCTGCAAAACGCTCTTAAAATAAGAATTCCACGGAGGTTTAGTGCAGGCTCAGTAAAATAAAGAACATGGAAGGGCGTAGTGGACGTCGGGAATCGATCTCACACTCAGCTAAACATAATAGATTGCGAGGCTAAAAACAGTTCACAGTATGGCTGATGTTCACATAACAGCACTTCTCCATCACCTAAAGAAGACGACTGGGAGGATCGTCCAAATAGCGTGCATAAAATGGAAACAACAACCAGAAGTACACCAATGGTTCACTAGGTGTATGTGTTGTCTATGTTTCATAACTTCTTGTGCCTCATTGACGTGAAACAAATATATTCCATTTCACTTCTCCTCCATTTTCCGTAAGCATGAGTCCCAATACATCACACTCTCCCTCATCTTTGAGAACCCAGACCTGATGCCGCACCTCTATCAACATACCCAACCTTTCGTCCATCTCCAAACACCTCATGTCTTTTCTCACTTCAGTTTCAGTCGTCTTCCCTTCCCGGACAATGAACTGTCGCCGTCATATACGTCTAAACACAGAATGGAAAAATGGCTACAAGTCTGAAAGCTAATATATGTACCAAAAAGTAATACAATCATTTCAAAAAATTGATTTTTCTAATAATCGTACGATGACACTTTCCAGGTTCATAAGTTTTGGGTCCGGAATGGAAGGTCAATTGAAATCGGTGCAGACCATCTGGCGGCAGTTGGTCGAAACTGGTAAGACGTATTACCGCGGGAAATCAAATTGATGGAACGACTAACTACAACAACCTCTGCGGGAATAGTAGGACATTCACGTCGGCTGGAAAACGTCACAAGGAAATTCATCGCTTTCCCATTTTACCTGAAAGGTAGGGTAAGGTGGGGTAAATCTGACCTAGTAATTTCTTATGGCTACCAAACGCTTATCCGAGGTCGGATCTTAACGTTATATACGTTAAATTATAAGTAATACAAAGGAGCAACTGTTTGCAAAATATTTCTGTTATACCGTCAATAGTTTTTGAGACATCCGTATTTTAAAAAACATCCATTTTTTCCATTTGCTAAAATGGTGGGGTAAATCCGACCCCCTATTTGTTTGGCTGATTTTGCACAGAAATAGTTCTAAATGAAGGGTTTTTTTGGGAAATAATTATAAGCAACTATGTTTTTATGTAAATGAACAAAATGTATTAAAAAATAACAATGTTTTGGGTACTAAATGTACTGAAAGTTAAATGACTGTTAACTTTAATTGAAAAAGAGGTGATTTCATTGCACGGCTGTGCAACAGCAATGTCGATCTCGGAATGTTAAAATCACGAGCGACAGCTCGTAAAGACATTCCCATTTGCATTGCAGCAACTGCTCGGCGAATATCGTTTTGATTGCGTTTTGTGGTTTTTCGTTTGTAATTTCGTACCATTATCCAAAAAATAAACAAAAATTTCCTTTGTTTACATAAATAAATAATTCCATACACATAATCGATAAAAAATATGCGGTCGGATTTACCCCACCATGCCATTTTTCATTTAACACACCTAGAAACAATTTACACGACATTTCCAACAAAAACGATACATACACTGAATAGGTCACTAAATGCGCTACAAAAATCACTTACCGTTTGTTTTGCGATCGTTTGTTTAATAAGGTAAATCTAGTGATGCAATTTGCACAAAACTTAAATTGAAACTATCGACAACACACTTGTGACTTTTGGGTGTCTAAATGCCAAATGCGGCAAAGCTGTCAAGGTGTATTTTCGTTATTTCGAATGATCTGTATGGTAACACTAATGCGAAATCGCTCCGCTTTGCCGTTTCTCACAAATAGAAGGCGGTCAGATTTACCCACCCGGTCGCAGTTACCCCACCTTATCCTATTCCAAATTATTCCTTTCTCCCATGAAGCATTCGTACAGCGGAAGAAATAATCATCTTAGAACATGCAACGTACAGAAAATTCTAAATTATTTTCAAAACTGGGAAGAGGAGGTCAGTCTCTAATAGATGAAAACACATTACGGCATTGAGGGAAAATTCCACTCATAGAAAAATCGATTAAGCTAAATACATTCTCAGTGGATATTATTTACGTCTTATTAAACATGTGGCTGCGCGTCGCCCTAATAAGGGTCCATGAGTTGCTTTCACTGACGAGACCACTTTCTATGTTCAAATTAGCCATTCTGGAATCCCAGACCCACTGTCTACGAAGAGTTGTAACTTCGAATAGGCAGAGTGGGATGCTCATTTGCAACGTATATTCCAGAATCAGGGGAAGAATTTAGAGAGTGAATGAGCTTCGATACAAGTGTGTTACTCTATTAGTGATAATAATACTAATAATAATAATAGTAACGTCGTGGAAGTCTTTCAATTGGACTCCACTTTGGCGTCTTGCATATTCATAACCTACCCTAGTTATCCTACAGGGGAAAGGAGATTTATAGTTTAACGTGAGTTTCGAACCAAATGTTGAACTCAGGTGTCTCTTCATACTGTTGATAGGTGAAGACTAGATTAAAGACAGATTTCCGTGGTCCGACAGGTATTTTATATCGAGACCTCTCAGTTTCCACGCAAGCACTTTACCACCATAGAACCAGGCCTAACACAAAAGTGTAGTGACAGCCACAGACAGCGTAGGAACTTCGGACCTCCAACGTGTTCGTGGGCTTCACTCACGTCTGCTCCCAGAGAATTCTCCACGCATCGGTTTTACACGGTCCTGACGTGTGAATAGGGGAGATAACACGAGCCATATGTTTTTCGATTTCACAAATCGGTGTGATTTCACAAATCTTCTGTTACGAAATTTAAAAATGAGTATTTCATTTACAGGAAAAACTTATAAACCACGAGTGCTGTTTACATTAGTTTATTTAAATCACATACTCTTTTCACAGAGAGTCTGATCATTTGATTTCATTGTATTGTTAATGATCAAAATAACATTGCTGGCTATAAGTGGTCACCGCCAGAAAAAATTATTTCCCTGTGGTGTACTCAGTTTGCTCGAATAGTTCTTAGACATAGTAGTATCCACAGCCAATCTTTGCAAAGTACTTTGAAGCCCATAGAGGGGGATGTCTCCCATTTAACCAGTTGTTTTGGCTTCTGCCTCAGCCATTCACATACGGAACATGGAAATGGTGACAGCTGAAACGCCTCTGTGACAGATGTAATTAGTCTTATCTTGTCTTAGCGATATTTAGTAGATTCCTCACTTAAATCTTGCTCTTGGAATTTTGTTAGCATGTTATTACGACCTGACAGTCCAGTGTCTTCAGCATTCTAATGACTCTCTCCCAAGGGTCACACAAATCTCTGACCATCCATCATGCTGCCCTCTTGGCATCCATTCAACATTTTCTGTTAGACCTATTTCCTGCTGGTCCCACAAACCTAAGTATCATTTTAAGATGAGATGCTCAAGTGTTTTGTAAGCAGTCTCCCGGCATCCTGTCAAAGAACCGAAGTCTACCATCAGATCTACCAACGACTGAACCCAAGTGACAGTTCCACTTCATATCCTAGACCAAAATTTCTATGACTTGATCGATCGTAATTGCAGCTTACTAATGTTGTAGTCACAGGATATCATGCTGTTTCATTTTGTGAAGCACTGAATTTTACAAATCTAAACTTCTAAAGTAACTTTCACGTTCATACCGTACTTTGAAATCTTATCAAGATCTGATTCAAGGTCTGTGGAGCTTCTGTCAGACAGTATTTTATCACAGATAACTATATCATGTATGAAAAGTCTGAGGTTAATATTAAAGTAGGATGAAAGGGCATAAAATACTAAATTCTCAGGATGGTATGACCGAAGTTACTTCTACATTGGTTGATGACTCTTTACCCAAGATAATCTGCTATATCCTTTCTACCAAAAAATTCCTGATCTAGTCACAAATTTCTCTGAATACTCCAAACGTTCGTACTTTCGATAATACCTTTTGCGTAATCGATGTTACTGATTTATCGCTCTCCCAATTCCGTAGCAGTGAAGACAGTGTGTGCCCCGTATAGATATCTAAAGTATGCAGAGAATTCACTGTAATTAGCGCAAGGAACACTGAAGCTGGAAACTATCGAAAATACTTTCTTGAACTCGATTAATCATTACTTACATTTTCTGCTCTTACGTAGAAAACCGTAAGCTGAACCGAACTTGGATAGTGTGTCCTTAGTTTGCCGCCACTCTGCACTTCAGCGCTTTATTGCACAGCGAAGGTATACACGAGGAGTTGATTAGGCACCTACCTGTAGAACGATTTGATATACTTGAAGAACAATTCATCTGTCTCTTTCTTAACGCAGTATTCCGACAAACTCATAGTTTATTTCAGCGAGCTCTCTAGATACAGTAATAAGACTGATTTTTAAAAAGCCTTTATGTAGTGTAATTCCTTTCTTTGAAAGCTGAATAACATCTTCAACACTGAGTGTCGATGCAAGAGCCTAAAGAACAAGGATTATATTCAGTCGCCACAGTTAATTAAAGTGGAGTATAGTTTTCAATTTCGTAATACAGCAAGCACTTGTGCATCTTCACTGGTGTTATGGCAAGAGCCTTGTTTCAAATGGCATGAGTTGCTTCCCGATAAAAACGCTTATGTACCATGCTTTTGTAGCGTTAAGTTCTTTATGGAAGTGCTTGCTGTTAAAAGTAATAATGATATATGTGTATCACATCTCTTTATAAAAGTGTAGTTTGCCATTTTATCACTGGCTTATTTTTTCCGTAAGGTTTAGATATGCAGCATTTCCTCGCCAGAGATGAAGAAAAATCAGTGACAGTTGCTTAAATTGCAATCGTGCACTCTTAAGACTTCCCTAGGAAATCAAATTAAGTATGGCTATCTGCGTTACTATATGAAGCTCAAACACAATGAAGGAGTGTGGTATACTGTCTTAAAACAGGAGCATCATACAAGCCCAAAAAGTCATGAGATGGACATATACATTTCCAGTCTACTTTATTTACGAATAATTTAGAGAGCAAGGTAGCTATTAGCTAAGACACTGGACTCACATTCAGACGAGTATTACTCAGATTCCGAAATCCCGTGCGGATAACCAGATTCAAGTTTTCTGTTGTTCCCGTAAATGACTAAACGTAAACGCTGGGATGAATAATCTGAAGGCAGGTCGACTTTCTTTCATGTCTCCAGCGACATCGTAGAAAGACTCTAATCATGGGCCCACGGCACCGTCTAAACAGTGGCTGCTCCTGTCTTCTTGATGTAATTGTTAAATTCTCCTGTTCCGGAGGCACCAAAGTCTTTGCGCCCAGACACTTGCTGCGTAATCTATGATGGACGTGAAAATGGCATCAAGCTCATCGAACCATCTGTGATTTGCATTGTCGGTAAAATGACTGAGTTTTTAGTTTTTATCTGTCAGTATTTTATACAGTTTATGCATCGGTCTTTAGCTAATCCATTGCTCCTGTTTGTGTTGTGTAAGCAGTTCTAGTATTGGGACTGAAGGTTTCTGTTATTGGCCAGTAGGACAGGACTGCTGCAGTGTTGGACATTAGACAATTCTTTCTAGCTCATCTAGTAGGTAGACAAATTACCGTCAACTCGGGTGGCCATAGGATCTTCTTTAATATCGTGATGTCAGTTTTATGACACATTCGAGATGCGCATTTTACAATACTTTTTGTAATGTTTCAGACCATAGATTTACACTGTCTGTCATTATATTGACATTGGACACTACTAGTTTTCATGTAACTTGTTGCAAATTGCTTTCTTACAGTTAGAACTTTCAATAGTAACTCGGATTCGATCTTTATTATTTTCATCGTTAATCGTGAATGTAATTACTCTCGTTGTAATCGTAGCTCGTCAATCCAGTATGGACCGTTGACTATGAAACTTTAGTTGCATCTCTCCTCTCCGTTAGTGCAATATCTGTGTTAGTAACTGTTCAGGCTCTGTTGTGGTGCGTCTTAGTTTGTCCCGAACAATTCGTCACTAACATGCTTACATTCTTGAATGCTGTTTAAAATATTCATGTCTCTAGAATCTGTGTTTCTGCTAAACCAGAGGACACTTTTCGCATGTATATCTGTTGTGATAGGTAAGTTTTCACCATGAGTTCAATATATGGCTTTGTGTAATCAGAATACTGTGAACACATATTTGTGAGAATCCATTTACTGTTTTGGTGTCGAAATGCAATAGAAGCCGAATGTTCACAACACCCTTCCGAGATTTATTGATAGTTTTCTGCTTTTCTTCATAAGTACAATAACTGCCTTTGCATTAGTTGTTTCGAGGACGTAGCCGATATCCGAGGGAAATTAGTGTTAAAATGATACAAACTATATATACCAACAGAGTACTCCATTAACGGGTGCAAATCCGCATAAATTCAGCTTATTCTTTTGATATTTCGGCTTTGCACCGTTCAGCCATCTCCATAGTGAGGTCCATGGTTCAGCAATCTTCATACTGAGCCGAAAGACTGACTCTCCAGCACTCGCCCCGTCATTACAACCACGCGGACCTCGCCAATGCACATGCGGTCACAGATAAAAATATGCCAGAGACATTGATCGGCGACATACAAGAACAATGTGCATAGACGATGTCTGTGGCTCTGCAGTCGATCCTCGCTGGGATGTCGATGTATCATCACTCAGAGCTGCACTGTCGCGACATCTTTGTAAGTTCTTTACAGAAAGCGCCGAATTCAATGACTTATCCAAGTCGAAGCAACTATATTAATTAACTTTATCGGCAAACGAATTTTAATTGTGCCTTTCACCACAGAGTCACAGTAAGATGATGTAGACGTAAAATCTTGACGTTTACATACAACATATAGTGACCAGTATCAATGTTCTTTTGTCACAGTAGATTTATTGACTGTAAGAGGCAGGTGTACTTATAGTGTTCCCTACATTTTTCATGGACTATACGAATCGTCTCATGTATGAGAGGCCACATTCGCAGGGGACCTTGCAAACCCATGTTTCCGAAGTGTCAAATCACCTTTTAACGAAACCAAAGAGTGCTGCTGTCTTCTGTGGAGGACGAAAAATCGCTTTCACTTTGTGTTTACTGAGGACCCGTTCTATTTTTGACAACAGGCTTCCCACGTATGCCACAAAAGCCATGGATTTAAAATCTTTCTGTTTCTTCTTGTGGTTTGTTTATGGCCAACTTTTGTTCCATTCGTACCGTCTTACGAATGTACTGTGGAGAATACTCGTTGGTTTCAAAGCCTTTTTTTTTTTTTTTGAGGACTGCACCGCCATTTCACTGTTTCGTTGTTTATTTAAGCACGACACAGGTTTTGACCTTTTATGCTATTTTGAAGTATCTGATTTTATGTCTTTCACACATATTTCAGGACACTTAACTTGTTGTGACGCTCAAAGATGGACATAAAGTAAGAAATACATTGGCTTGCCACAGAAATACCAGAAGTAAAATCACCATCTTGTTACGGATCAGTAAATAATCGTGGGAGCACGTCATATGTAGTAAAAGCAGGCTTACGTTGGTAAATAAAAGACGAGCACAAGCCCTTAAAACATAATGACGGTGAAATCAACGAGCGTGAGTAATTGAATAACTGAATACTAAAATGACAAAGTGTCATAGATATATCACGATTAATGTTAAATATCTTCAAACTGTATAAAATTATCTTTCGGGTGGCATTGTGCATCATAATATTTGCAATCAGATCGTCAAAAAATGTGAGTAAACTTACATGAAATTAGATGAGGAACTAAAGTTTAAAAGGAACAAAACGAACTAAAATTCGAAGACAGTGAGTCAGGTATAAGAATATAGTATGTGCCATTGATAATACAATATACGAAAGTTAACAATAGGAGGTTAAAAAGCGGGAGCAAGGGAGTAAATCGATGTTGGCTGAGGAGGAATGGGAGAGATACAGAAATATACAATAAAATTGACACAGTGTAATTAGAGAGAGATTTGGGTTTGGAATCAAACACAGGGGTGTGTAAGGTGTGTGTGTGTGTGGGTGTGTGGGAGGGGGGAGGGGGGGATGGCATGTCAAACGACAATACCGAGATGGAGAAATGGGAACAGCAGTATTAGAGGTGAGTATGTGTAGGGTACGGGGAGGAGGGCTCAATAAAATTATACTAGGGATATGAGTGCATAATTGGTTAAATGTTGAAGCAGGAAAATGCACTCATATCTCTACTGCCATTTTATTGGGCCTTCCCATTCCCCATCCCCTACATACACTCCCACTTCTCCATCTCGCTGATGTCCTTTGACCTTTCATACCCCCCTCCCCATTTCTTGTATTACACTGGTACCAGTCTGAATTTTCTTGGTTTCATAAGTCTTGGCTTAAGAACGCACATTCCTGTACCTCTGCCATCTTTCTTCAACCAGCATCCATTTACACCCCTCCTCTCCTCCCACATTTATACTCATATTGTTAACTCACTTATTTTGTAGTATCAATGGCACTTACTATATTCTTATATGCGGTTACTGTCTCTGAATTTTATTTCGTTTTGTTCCATTTACACTTCAGTTCCTCATTTAATTTAATGTAGGGTCATTTACAGTTGTTGACGATCTAATGTTTACATGTTTATTGCAAGGATGATGGTGCACAGTAAGACCCAAATATAATTTTATATAGGCAGTAGATGTTTATCATTAGAAGTCATATATGTATGACACTTTGTCATCTTAGTATTCAGTCATTCTATTACTCATACTCGTTTATTTCACCATTATTACTTTTTAAGGACATGTGCTCATCTTTTATTTACCAACGTATGACTTTTTCTACTAAATATGACGTGCTTCCACGAATATTTACTGATCTGTTACAAGATGATGTTTTTACATCTGGCATTTCGCGGTGAGAAAATATTTATCTTAATTTATGGCCAACTTTGAGCGTGACAACATGTTAAGTCTCCTGCAATATATGTGACAGACATAAAATCAAATACTTAAAACCTGGGTTGTACTTAAACAATAAAACAGTAAAATGTCAGTGTGTTCCTTTAAAAACATTGTATGACTGTAGCTCAGCAACATCGAAAACTGTTCAAAAGCTCTTTAAGCGTAGGAGCTCCTACCGCAGATTGTTTTCGTCAGAAATGATGTGTCCTTTATGGACTAAAATTCTGCAGACTTTCATCGGCTACGCAGGATGGTGGCGGGTATTTGCACGTAAATATAAATCTATATACGTCGGTTTTCGATAGGCTTCCCAACGTTCCATCATCTTTGCGCCGAACCAAACCATCCAAAATTGGCAAGAAGCCTCCCACTAAGCCTACTAATTGTCCTTATTATGTAGCCGCAGTCTGCTTCCGTATCCGAATGTCAGCTTGTCTGACTACCATGCGAAGGACCCAGGTTCAATTCGTAGTACTGCCAGCGGTTTTTTATTATTGGTAGGACTAGTACATGGTGCACTTAGCCAACGCACAAACTGAGGAGCTACTTGAGTAAGAATTAACGGTTTCAAGGCTTGGAAAGTCGACAGTTGCTAGGAGAATGCTGTGCTGAGCCCATTCATGTACACACGGCGTCCGCATGACGACACGTGGCAGAGGAGAAACATCGTGTGGACTGCAGGGACTAATCGTGGCGAAGCAAGTTGTCTGAACTAATTTACAGAATACATGGAGTTTGATTCGGTTTTGTTTCATTTCGAAGGGCTGACAGCTTTGTGTCTTTCAGTGGCATTGCTGCCTATTGACAGCAAAAAAATCACTTATTCTAAGTATGTTAATGTTTTTTTCCAACTCATTAACAGAATAATCATGTTAATAATAATTAAGGTAGGATAAGGTCATATTAGTAGTAATCACAAAAGGAGGGAGACAAAAGTCTTTCATTACAATTAACTTGGTGCATTATAGTGAATCTGTATTTACACACAGACTAGATTACTTAAAATCGCAAATGTTAGGGACAAAACATGAATGGTGAACCGATCACACATAAAATATGATCAACATTTTTCTCATAACACTCGAAATTATAGAAGTAATGGCCCATCAAAACAGTGACAGATGTTCCTTACAAATGGTACCTACATACTACTGTACACACAAGAAACATCTGATAACTGTCAGTAGCGCCCTTCGTATTCGTGTTATAGTAAACAAGACTCAAGTTAACATACTCCAGGATTATATAAACAACACTTCTAACACTCTGGCATTCCTGCATGTCTGTGCTAAATTACTAGATATAATCTAAGCAAAATTCTTGCAACATGATGCAAAATGTTCTTTTCGCACGCGTGAAGTCTGTACTACAATATTAATCCGCCAAGCGCTGTTGACACAAAGTGCGAGGCGACATGCGAGAAGCAGCTGGGTGCTCAGCATGCGGGCTGCCCCACAACAATTTAAAAACCCGACAGTAGCTAATCACGTGTATGAGGTAGGGAGGCGGAGTTCATGACGTTGTGCAGCAGTAACGACTGCCATTTCGCGTGATGGAGGGAGTGGTGTCAGTGGTATGATCTTGCACGGCCGTGCCTGTAGGGAATGTGGCATCAGTGTGCAATGCCATGTATTTTCGCCATGTATTCCGCTGTTTGTAGTATAACATTCGCACAGAATAGGGGCCATTAAATGAAACAACTTAAAAAGTAAACCTCTGTTGTATGTACTGACGAATCACTGCAGAGAACTTACTCAGATAATGAAATGCACGTTAAGACTGGGTTTCACTACATACGACAACATCAGTATCAACTTTCCATTAATCTTTTCCTGACGGAAATAATCCTTTTATTCTGTAATGCATTAAGTCATGCAGTACTATATAATTTCGGCAGCTGGAGGTCATAGTCGTGTTTCCACGGCTATCTGATCCTGAGGAATACAGTTGCCAACTTATGCTAGTAATCTGATAGACACTGCCAGTACTGTGGGACCTATTGGTATGCAGCATTTCTTTCAAAGAGAAGATGCTGGTTTTGAGTCTGTCCTGACCCTGAAAGAAATATTTGCTCGCATAAGGGTTCAAATGGTTGGGCTCATTCTCTGGCGCACTCATGATTTTGGTTTCTTGAAAGACGTACTTTTGAGCATAAAAGAGTTTTAACAAGTCGCAGAAACACTCACGTTTAATCAACAACGAACACTTAGGGCAGAAATCTACGCCCTACAGGACGCATACCGAAATTGTGCCGTAGTCATCAAACCTTAATTTTTATCATATATTATCTAATACTACCGCCAGCTCTATCTCGCTGTGGTCGTTATTGCACAACTCGTACGTCACTAGTTCCGAGGTCCTGAATGAAAAGTGAAACACTATAAATTTTGAACCTCTCCCCGCCCTCGGCTCTATACGCTTCCCGACTGGTAACGATAATCGGTAACCGGTAACAATCAACATGCAAGTGATTAATTCCTTTAAGACGAATTCAGCTGGTATATGTATCGGCAGTGCGACCCGGCCAGTTGCAATGACTACAGTTCATTTTCGCTGTGGGAGAGTCACTATTGCTTGAGGGCTTTGAGACCAATCGCCCAACCTCGTAGCGAAGAAGTGCAAGAGTAACTGCCTCGTGTAAGACAAAAGCCAACGCTAGTTTCACTTCATTTGCAGTCTGAGGATTTATGCCTCAAATGAATACATACACTGGCGGACGAAGGACCGCAACACCAAGAGGGAGCCGAGCGACATAAACGAAAGTTAATAAGCGTGTTTCTACATCTGAAGGATGTATATTAAAATTTCGCACCAGTCGCATACGAGTGGCGCTTGTAGCACTACTCTGAGGGTACAAATCGGGCTTGCTTTTGATACACTCTGTTACGACCTTGAAGATTAGTTACTTTTGAGATTGGACATGGTGAGTTGAGGTAGGCCAAGAATGCTTTTAATGCGTCAAAACGCCATTATCAGCACATCAATGACTTACAACGAGGTCATGTAACGGGGCTGCTAGGATCTAGATGTTCTTCCTGAGATACTGTAGAAAGACTTGGCGGGAAGACCGAGAGGGAAGATCTTCATGTTTGGCGTATGATTTTGGCTCGTTGTACTGCATATGCAGCAGCAATATACGAGCCCGACGCTCTGTAGCGCGCACTCCACTGCCACAAATCACAGCCATTTGCGAATTCAGTGGTGTCAAGCCTCGTTGACAGGAGGCCGTTGGGATCCTGCACGGCCTTCCGTATTACCCTCCTGAACCCACAGATTCCATATTCTGTTAACAGTCATTGGATATCGACCATCGCGAGCAGCAATGTCGCGATACGGTAAACCGCAATCGCGATAGGCTACAATCCGACATTTATCATAGTCGGAGACGTGATGGTACGCATTTTTCCTCCTTACACGAAGCATCACAACAACGTTTCACCAGGCAACGCCTGTCAACTGCTGTTTGTGTATGAGACATCGGTTGGAATCTTTCATCATGTCAGCACGTTGTAGGTGTCGCCATTGGCGCCAACCTTGGGTGAATAGTCTGAAAAGCTAATCATTTGCATATTACAGCATCTTCATCCAGTCGGTTAAATTTCGCGTCTGTAGCAGGTCATCTTCGTGGTGCAGCAATTATAAGGGCCAGTAGTGTACTTAAACCTAAATTATCTAGACGCGCCATAAAAATATATAAAAGTTTAAAAGTTATTGTTCTCTTAAAAACTGTAAATTTATGAAGGTTCGAAAGCTAATATATCAGCAATGCTTTGGCCCATTAATATGACAAAGTGTTTGCGGATGCGGCTAGTGGAGCTGCATAGAGCAATCATAGCTGATTTAGCAGAATGTGTACCATTTTTGATTGAGAGATCCGAATACGGGATTCGACCGAGAGAAACAGAGTTTTTGTTAATAAGTAAACTTAAAGAGACGTAAATAATGGCAGCATTCTAAAGTTTAAAAAGGTAGGTGAGTAATTAAGTATGTATTTTTATTTGTTTGTTTATGTTTAGTATGAAAAAAATGGGAAAAGCAAAATCACGCCACGAGAACATTACTTATGAAATACGGTAGTAGATACAAAAAATTTTACTTCAGATTGTTATTGCCCGGAAAATTTCCATATTTTTCAATGTGTCATGTGTGTTTTTAGTGTTAGTTTTATAATATTCATAATTTTTTGTCAAACATTGTTTTGAGTTACGCAGTGGTTTCGAGGATGCAAAGGACGACGATCTTTGAGGCTAGTGGAGTTTGCCGGCCGGGGTGGCCGAGCGGTTCTAGGCGCTACAGTCTCCAATCGCGCGACCGCTACGGTCGCAGGTTCGAATCCTGCCTTGTGCATGGATGTGTGTGATGTCCTTAGGTTAGCTAGGTTTAAGTAGTTCTTAGTTCTAGGGGACTGATGACCTCAGAAGTTAAGTCCCATAATGCTCAGAGCCATTTGGTAGTGGAGTTTGAGCGACGCTAAGAGCCGGATATGCGACGCATCGGGGGATTGTAGTGGGTTTGTAGCCACGTTCAGGGACAAGTATGTATGTAGCGGCGTTCGGAAACGATCAAGTTGAGCGCAATATAGTGGTTTAGGACAGCAGACAACAGTGTATTTTGTGAACTGTGAACTGACTGTTGAGTGCCATGATCGCGACATATGAATTCTTTAGTGAAGTGTTGTAGCGTCAGCTATTAACGGCCGCCCCTACTTAAGCCCCTAACACTACATTTTAAGTGTTTACTCAACGTATCGAAGACTTTCGTGGAAAAATAGAAACAAACTACTTGTTCAAATTGTAATCAATGTGAATGACTTATTCTTTTCTTTAAATTTCACCCCAAAACAAGCCTGCATTGTTTTCTTTATATTTTATTTCAGCTAAAAAATTCTACATTCTACATTTATACTCCGCAAGCCACCCAGCGGTGTGTGGCGGAGGGCACTTTACGTGCCACTGTCATTAGCTCCCTTTCCTGTTCCACCCGCGTATGGTTCGCGGGAAGAACGACTGCCGGAAAGCCTCCGTGCACGCTCGAATCTCTATAATTTTACATTCGTAATCTCCTCGGGAGGTATAAGTAGGCGGAAGCAATATATTCGATACCTCATCCAGAAACGCACCCTCTCGAAACCTGGACAGCAAGCTACACCGCGATGCAGAGCGCCTCTCTTGAAGAGTCTGCCACTTGAGTTTGCTAAACATCTCCGTAACCTATCACGGTTACCAAATAACCCTGTGACGAAATGCGCCGCTCTTCTTTGGATCTTCTCTATCACCTCTCTCCACCCGACCTGGTACGGATCCCACACTGATGAGCAATACTCAAGTATAGGCCAAACGAGTGTTTTGTAAGCCAAGTTTACGACAGGTGTGAGCTGGCACCCTATGACGTGGTAAACGTAGCCAAACACTGAGACCATTCCCATCTCTGGGCCGCTCAATTTAGCGGAGTGTTGAGTGTGTCAAATGTATAAATATTCATGCCATAGCACGTGGGGGATCGAGCTTACTGTTAACTCTACAGCGTGCAGAACCCCATACCGTCGTAAAGATGTGCTTCTCTTTGTCATCGCTGTTGGGAAGCGAGGAGCGCGCCAGTTCTATCTACAGGTTGGTAGTGACACGGACGCCGAGCAATGTGCATCTGCGTTTAAGTAAAATGATGTGTGTTTCAGTACATGAAACAGAGGAGAAGGATTTGGTTAGCGATTTAGAATCAAAAGAGTATGAAGAGGAATGAAGGTAATATTTTTTATTTATTGACACTGCGGTAGTCCGTGGTTAGAATTAATTATTGAATGAGACATCCATATAAGTGAAGTTCAGATTTTTCATTGAAGATTCATAAACTTCAATGTAAGACATTTTACATGTTTATTAATGATTTGTCTAACATTTTTGAGAGTGAAACTTTGTCAATGTTAATGAGTGTTGAACTGTATTCAAGTAATACTATATCAGATAATTTAAAAAAAAACAGTTTGTTAAGAGAATATTTCACCTAAGAGCATTGTCCTCATTCTCGATCCAAGCCATTTTTGTTGAAAGGAGTGTATAAAATAAATAAATAAAATAAAATAAAATGTTAATTATTGTATATGTATCATAGTGATTGGTTGTAATTAATATTTGCTTATCTGGAACGTGGACGTTTAATTATTTGGTATCAGACGCTTGACAATGGCTTTTTCGTAAATGCAATGTTATTCGTAGTTGACCGTGAAATGTGATTCAAATAATCGGACTTCGTATTTAAATCGTTTCCAAAGACTGCTGCGGTAGGTGCGGACTCAAAATCTCAATATTAGAATAATTTGCCAGCCATGTCAATACGTCGTACAGAGGTGACTGTCTACTAAACATAAAAAAAGTTTACACAGTTAGTTAAATCAGATATATTCAACGACTAAGCCTACAGTTAAATAATTCTACTTACTTTCATAAATATAAATTCTTTACAGAATCGAGTGCCTAGTAAGATTGCAACTCGCAGTGTTCTTATGTAACATCAAATATGGCGGTGTGCCAGTTAATAAAATATACGTGCTTCCCGCACCAGCTATTCTACTCGACCTACTTCTTGTTAATGAAACATAGGAGTGTCCTAACTGTATTTTGTTTTATCAGCGGCATAGAGCTGCAGTTCTGTGCCATAAGCTTTATTTATTTGTCAGAGATTAATTATTTAATTAAGATTTCGCGTTTCCGAGGAAACTCACGCACGGCATGCAAATGTGCCTTTATATTGCCCCCTGAATTGCGAGGCGAAAGGACACACCTGCAGGCGAGCAATTCACCTAAAGGCACAAGAAAATCAAAGTTATCTACAACTATTTACATGACATACATTATACAGTATATTATATACAAAATTTGAATGACGCGCGTGCGCCGTAAAAGTTCGTATGTGGGCAAAATAGAGTGCGCGCATGCGCAGAAGCGTCTATGTGACTCCGGCACTGCCGTTATATCGTAAATTTAAATCACGCGGCACAGTATTGCAGGTCATATTGTTCGTGTGCGCACGCGTTTCTTAGTCGTTGCATAAAGAAAATATTCCACCAAGATTACATATGAAGAGTACATTCTATGACAGGTAATTAATTTTAAAATTACAATATTCGTTATAATACAATACAACTTTACATTGTTGAATGTTCTTAGTTACATAGTATTGCATTGAAATGCTTCAAAGAAAAATGTCTTTTTGTTTCAGGTGCGTTGACCTATACACATCGTGTCGTTATTACAGTTTATATTCATCTGCTGGACAATAATGTTTCACACGTTAGTGTCGTCGTGGTAAAGTTTTTTGATCACAGTAACATCGCTGTATAACAACGTAATTGATACATAAGCATGCCCATTTCCTATTTACATTATAGTCGTTGTGATGCAGTTCGTTGTGACAAAAAGCATTGTTTATTACAGATTGGACGTGACCCGTCGAGTAATTGGTCCATATGCAGTTCGTTTTCGATATTCCGTGGAAGTCTGGTTGCAGAACCTCGGACGGCACATAGCTGGCGTCGATCCTTGCATAGTCCAGGTAAGTTTGTCTGTCACATTTCGAGAACATTCCATTCCCTGAAGTTCCAAACAAATTCTTCCACTCGTCGTTTTGTTTTCTGGACAGGCACGTTGTGACCATTTTATCCAGTTAACATCTTGAAGTTAGGTACTGTAGTAATGTCACTAGACGATGCTCGAATTATGGACTTAACATTTTCAGTTTTTCTTTTAAACTATAGCTCACCTAAATGTTCGTAGTTACTTATCAATGAAATGGTTCATCGCGTTTACAAAGGTACGATGCACGATGAATATCATTAACAGTTTCTTTCACATACGTTTCTACGTAGTTGCAGACTTATTAATGTACGTTAATGTCCGTGAACAGTCGTTCACTATGCAATTTTTTTTAAAGTTTTTCACATTTTGGCACTCGTTATCGTTCAAATTCTCACATAGTAACAGTTACATTACACATCATTTTTTAAAAAACATAAGTAATCATACATATACACGTCACATATTTTCTTAGCATAAACATAATACAGTTACACATAAACATGTTTAAATCATCATTACGTAGCTATAAATTATTACATTATGTCACATTTGATTACATGAATTGCAGATATTTACGTTCTCTTTAACAGTTTTGCTGGGATTTTATATTTTATCGATAGGTTAGACACTACATCAGTAGGCAAGACCAGGCGTTTTCACTACTCAATAAATATTCAAAATAATAAGAGACGGAAAACTGTTAGATTCCTCGCGTTTTGTGCGTGTGTGTATAGTGTCCGTGTGGCCTTGGCTACTGGTAGATGCTTTTCTTGCTGAGAGATGTGCGTCTAATCTATTTCTCGGAGTAAAAGGTCCCTTCACAGATGACGTCTGTCGGTTCGTCAGGTGTCATACCAAGTCAGTGGTACCTACAGTCACAAATGTTCCGTGAAAAATTAATATATCATTCACTGCTACGTAATCATAAGTTTTACCTTAATATTCAGTCTTCTTGGTAGTGCCGCGGCGTTGAAAGAAAAGTTCTTCTGTCTTCAACTGCGTCACTGGAACAGCTGAAATGAACATTTCTATACCATTTATTATCTATGTTGTGATTTGTTTTAGTTCTTGCCGCACAGCAGGTCGTTGAGATAACGGTACTTTATATGTCTTGTGGTAGAAGATCTTGTGAGACCTAACTTCAACCTTGTAGACATACGTGTTGATAACACCTAATCGTTTGGTAAAAACTTGCAAATATTTGGATAATACTTCCTGTAGTTTCATACGTTCATGTACACTGAGAGCTGTAGCTTCATTTATCTTATGATCAAGCAATGTTTTCAAGTCCATTAGCTCTGTGTCAGATGAGTGTGTGTGCGTGTCTTGAATGTCGTTGTCAAGTACTAACTGAACCTTATACCCTGTACAGTGTTTGTCATGCTTTAGAGTTCTCCTGTCCAAATCAATATTTATTACACTGCCTTTATCATTTAAAATACATTTACCTTTGGAGAAGTCTATAATGCAGTCCTTCTCGCTCATAATATCTAATCCTAATATGCAATTTGTCACAAGGTTTTGTACAACCAGGAATGTCCACTGTACGGTTCCATTACCTATTTTAATGTTTACAACAACTTGCTTCTTAACCCTACATGACTTATTACCTACAGCAGTAGTTATTTTACAGTTTTGGGCAGGAAACTCAGGCACAGGCTCCAATTCACACATCTTTTTATAGAAATTAAAAGACAAAACGCTCACAGCGGCACCTGTATCTAAGATAATAGTAGTTGGAATCCCACCTACTACACCAGTAGTAGACGCTAAAACAATTTCATTTGTGTTTGAACGACATTGTGTACTGTCTTGCAAAAGTTCATCTGATATATTCTCATTGTGGTTGTATCTTATAAATAAAACAGGTAGTTTTTGTTTACAATTATTAAGCATATCAATAATTTGTTGTTCAATGGCGGTGTCAAATAACTGATTAACATTGAAGTCGCCCCCCCAAGTATTCTTCAGCCACGACCCGGGGCATAGAAGTGACTGTTTCTATTTTGTTGGATTAGCATTTATATTAGGTACTGACACAGATTGAGGTTGTGTATCAGGTGTCACTTCTATTATACTCACATTCGGATATTGCCTGTTGTGATCTCCAAACTTTTGCGGATGTTGTTGCAGTTGCGCATTATGACTTACCTATCGGTCGTAAGGTATGCTCCAATTTTGTCCTGGTGGCTGCTGTGGTATAGCAGTGTTTGAATGAAAGTATTGATCGCTACGAGTCCAGCCTTGATGCTGTCTTGGCTCGTAGTTATTATTATTTCTATTTCTGTTTGTGTTTCTGTTGCTATATTTGTATCCGTTGTTACCGTTGTTGTTGTTGTTATTACCGCGGTGCCTTTTGTATGGATTGCCGCATGAAGTGTTATTACTGTTGTAACTGTTGTTTGTATTGGAATACGCTTGTTGATTTTGATTTTCGTATTGAGACGGTATGTGAGTTTGCTGTTTTTGCTGTACCGCGTATCCAACTGTCGACGCGCCAGAAATGAGTTGGCAAGCCTGCATGTTTTGCATACCACTAATATAAACATTATGGCTGCTGTTTTGCCGCGCGAAGCGCTGATCTTCTAGTAACATGTCAACCGAATCTAAAGCTGTTAAAACATAATCTGGATCGTCATCCGGAATATGTAAGAGTTTTTCTTTAATGTTGAAAGGCAATTTGGCCTTCAACGCACAGAGTATATCACGTGTTGCGACTGGTTCGTCCAAAAAATGACCCATGTTCAAGTATTTTTCAAAATATCTGCGTAAGTTACCATTTTTACTGTTAAAAGTTTCAGGTTCTAAAATTTGTCTTCTGAATCGCTCCTGGACGGATTGCGACCAGAATTTGTTCAGAAAGGCACGCTCAAACTCACTGTACGTGGTACATACGTCAGCTTGACTGTATGCCCAGACAGCTGCATCGCCTTGGATGTAACCGACAATATATGAAATCTTTTTCCGGTCACTCCAACTGCGTGGAAATGCGTTACTAAAAGATTTAAGAAAAATCACCGGATGAATGGTTCGTTTTTCTGGGATAAAAGTCTGAAATTGCCTGTGTTTTATTAAGTTTTCTTCTTCCTTTGCATTATGATATGGATTTGTTCCACTGTAATTACTGTAATGTTCAGATGGCGAGTAATTACGATAATGTTGCTGTGGTTTACCATGATAATAGCTTGTGTTTGTATTTGCACGACATGGTATGTGTTGTTGTCGTGGTGTGTTTTGTTCTTGTGTGTTTGTTGTGTGCGGTATGTGTGCGTCATACTCGTATGTATATTGGTTTCTGAACTGTACATTTTGACTGATATTTTCGTTACATTCAGACTGTGGTTGATCGGTGAATTGTGTCATTGGTGCAGTGACAGACTGTACTGCGTCACTAATCAGCTGTTTGTTATTAGTGATGTATTCCGCTACGGAGTCGTGCACAATTGTTGGTAAATTTTCACGTATGCATCTATCAAAATGTTTGTCTTTGTTCTCTATCCAATCATGAAATTCTTTATTAATATTTTGAAAATGAGCTGTGGCATCAGATTGTAATCTGTCTGTCAGGTGTTGTTCAACATCGTCAAATTTATTCTGCACGTCAGTAATTCGTTTTTCAAGGTTGTCATGTACTGAAGGATATGTTTGAATTCGTTCAGTAAGAGCTTCACACGTGACATTAAGGTTTTTTACTTGTGTCTGTAAAAGTGCTGCGCCATTTGTAGTCTTTTCTCGTATCGTATTAAGCTTGGAAAATTTCGCACTGAGTTCAGTCATCTGTTTGGTCAGTGTGGCGTCTATAAGTTCCACACGTTTACATAAAGTGTCATTACATGTCTTGATTGCTATAAGGTCAGATTTAATTTCGTCATTTTGTTTCTTTAAGGTTGCCATATTTTCTGCGTTTTGTTTCATTAGCATTTGTAACATGTTGGGAATGTTTACTGTTTGCAAGGTCACTGCCCCCGCCGCGTCATTAGACGTGACGTCATGTATTAACATGGGCTCTGACTGAGACTTTGAAATTTTTGTGGTGGACGGCCTATTGTCAAAAGTTCCGTTAACACTTGCGTCAATATTTGATGAATCGTCACTACCGGTTGCTGTCGTAAAGACATTTTCAAACATTTGTCTCGCGTCCGAGTCGGATTGCGTCTGAATGGTATGTCTTTGCTGTTCCATCTTTGTGTATTGTTTTCTAGTTATGACCATGCCACACGTAATATATGTTTCAAGAAAATAAAGTTTGACACTGGTTTTAAAATAAAATGCAGTTGAACATGAATCGCTCGTAGCAACAATGGCTGTTTGTTAATTTAAAAATGTAAACTGAATATGGGATTATTGTTAATGGCTGCTGGCCATGTTACAACGTATCGTACAGAAGTCGGCCATATTGTACACTCGTGTATTGGTATTGTTGCAGAAGTTATTGTATAAGGAAAAGCACTGAGAATGAAATTTATCACTGAAAACTGCTACGCGCGAAAGAAATACTACAGAATCTACTGAAGAGCTAATACACTGAATTATGCGTCTGGTCAAGCCTGCCAATGCAAAGATGCTGCGTCTTACCTTATTTTGCTGGAAGATTCGTTGCGTCTTCCCGCAAAATTTTAGAATTGGAAAATATCTTCAGATTTTTGTTATTTCTCATATATTCAAGTCCAGGTCCAGAAAGTTGATTTTTCACATGAAACAAAGAGAACAATGTAACAAATGACAAAATAACAAGTCTGACACGCAGTCGCCAATATAAAATAAATAAATAAAGAAAATATTAATTATTGTATATGTATGATAGTGATTGGTTGTAATTAATATTTGCTTATCTGGAACGTGGACTTTTAATTATTTGGTATCAGACGCTTGACAATGGCTTTTGCGTAAATGCAATGTTATTCGTAGTTGACCGTGAAATGTGATTCAAATAATCGGACTTCGTATTTAAATCGTTTCCAAAGACTGCTGGGGTAGGTGCGGACTCAAAATCTCAATATTAAAATAATTTGCCAGCCATGTCAATACGTCGTACAGAGGTGACTGTCTACTAAACATAAAAAAAGTTTACACAGTTAGTTAAATCAGATATATTCAACGAATAAGCCTACAGTTAAATAATTCTACTTACTTTCATAAATATAAATTCTTTACAGAATCGAGTGCCTAGTAAGATTGCAACTCGCAGTGTTCTTATGTAACATCAAATATGGCGGTGTGCCGGTTAATAAAATATACGTGCTTCCCGCACCAGCTATTCTACTCGACCTACTTCTTGTTAATGAAACATAAGAGTGTCCTAATTGTATTTTGTTTTATCAGCGGCATAGCGCTGCAGTTCTGTGCCATAGGCTTTATTTATTTGTCAGAGATTAATTATTTAATTAAGATTTCGCGTTTCCGAGGAAACTCACGCACGGCATGCAAATGTGCCTTTATAAGTGTCTCATTTAATGACGTGTAAAAAATAGTTTACTTGTTCTCTGGAGCATTGCAGTAACCTCACAGCAACTACATTTGGAAATTTGCAGCTAGCGCACACAGAGCAGCAAGCACCGCTCTTCCCAGCAGTTACATTATGAGGTAAGATATTTTTGTGGTATCACCGCCAGACACCACGCTTGCTAGGTGATAGCCTTTAAATCGGCCGCGGTCCATTAGTATACGTCGGACCCGCGTGTCGCCACTGTCAGTGATAGCAGAGCGAGCGCCACCACACGGCAGGTCTAGAGAGACTTACTAGCACTCGCCCCAGTTGTACAGCCGACTTTGCAAGGAAAGGTTCACTGACAAATACGCTCTCATTTGCCGAGACGATAGTTAGCATAGCCTTCAGCTACATTTGCTACGACCTAGCAAGGCGCCGTATTCAATTGATATTGAGATTCTATTAATGTACCATCAAGAGCGATGTTATACAAATGTGGATTAAAGTTAAGTATTCCAGAAGCTACGTACTTTTCTTTATAGCATTCATTACGTATCCTGTTTCAGACCTTACGCCAGCCTGCGTGAGTTTAAGTGCGTGCCTTTCGGCTTCCTCTCATTGTGTCTAGGCTGTCTTGTCTAGACACAACAATTTTCATTTCAAAATCAGCTGGCTACGAAAATTATCAACGCAAGGGATCATTCATGAACAGAATTATTAGACAGATCATTAACCTACAGCAACCATTTTGTTTAACTAAAGAGATGTATAGTACAGTTCCGGATTTAACCAGTTTGCACATTTCGTTAGAATGATTGTAAAACAGGCATGCACCTTCATCCCAAAAACTGAAGTTCGGCGCCTGTACAACACAATGCTCCCACATTTACACGCTTGCAGTCAGTATTCTGGCTGCTATATACTTTATTAATGTATCAGCATTTCACATTTTAATAGTTTATTACCCCTTAAATTAACCTGTGATCTTACACTGTTAACCACTTAAATATATTACATAGACTAATGTATTCCCGAAATTACATTGCTCCCCAGTAATTGTATTTTGATGTTGCGAGTTTCCTATTTTCAGTGTATCTTTCAACGCATCCTTTCGTATTTTGCCCAATCCCGAATTACATTTATGGCCGAAAACACGCGTACTAGATCAGCCAAAGTTTCTCAGCATTTCCGGACCCCTGCCAAGGTGTGAACAACTTATCCCTGGAAAAACTCACATTTCTTCGAATACCTCTGTATTAACTCTTTAGCTGAAACTTCTCACTTATTGGCATTCTGTAAACTTCCTACTGATTCGGCGTACGTATGACCATCTCTTGTCAATTTCATCCATAGAATGTTTAACTGCAAATTATGTAGTTATGAACATTTTGGGTCGCCTCATGTACGTGTTATAGGTGTTCACATTTTCAGAGGCTTCTCCAAAGAAAGAGAGAACGAAATTTACCCTAGGGAAATTACTCAAAAATTTGTTTGCGGCGCAAGAAGGGGGGGGGGGAGGGATTTTCGTGTGAATAGCAGCCCAATCAGAGGTGTTTTATATGTTTATTTCAGTTCTGTGAGCAGGTGTCAATTCGTATCTTGTTCATAACTGTTCCTCGAATTCCTCGTTTCTTAATACGAGTGTCGCTAATCCCTCTTTCAGGTCTCAAACCAGAACACTACCAGCTGCCTCTGCTGCTCATTCTATTTGTGACCATGTGTCTCTACTCAAAGTCTAAAGTAAATTAATTTCTCATTTATCTTAATCTTACTGAATTTATATTCCATTCGACATGTGAAAAATCTCAAAAATACAATTAAGAGCAAAGACAGAAGGTCCACTTGAAAGAAGTCCAATCAAAACGATGATTCTGACTGGGAAAATAAATTGGGAAATGATTTTTATTGTTGATATATGTTATTATTTATTGTGCTATGTAACAAGCAGTAGATGGCAGTAAATTTTGTAATGACTTAAAAGTATGAGACTTTCTATTTGCTCTCGCCACTCAAACAATTCATATGTACTTATTGAGATAAGATGCTAAATCAGATACAAAGACAGTGGCCAAAATTACGCGTATGGATAGGTGTGACTACAGGCACATGGCAGCCACGTGGAGATGGTGTGGATACTATGAGCGTCAGCTGCCTGCAACGGTGGCGCGGTAAAGGCGGCCCACTGTCAAAACCATTACCCTAAGTCAACGCGACCATACTTTGACCCACAGCAGAGGAAGCGATAGCTCAAGGCGATCAGCGGGCCGTGGCTGGAGGTTGTGGCGGGATGTCAGCTACTGCCCCGGCAAGGATGGGACGTTGCTTGGCAGAAGGTACTCTGCACGACTGGTCAGAAGGTAATGGCATGGCACCAGGCATACAGCTTGGTGTGCAAGCTCTTCTGTGGTGCGGTCTTTCAACAACAGGAAGGCAGGCAAGCAGCTGGGCGGGCAAGCCAGGTCTCTCAGCGAAATATCGGACTGCATGAATGGGGTTCATGCCGGCCGGCTGCGCCAACGGTATCCTGGGTCATCAAGTGCTTGACACGTCACAGCAAACAAAAAGTTGATATGAAAAGAATGCAAGTTACAAATTAGTCAAAATTCCCGTTTTGCATGGATTGACAATCTATGTTCCTTTGCCAGTGCCCCTGAGCAATTGTGGATTCGGGGGAGGGGCGAGGCACGGTCGCATATGCGCCGCCACCCTCAATCTCACTCCAGACCTTCCAAGGCAAAGAGAGAGAGCTACAAACAGATAAAGAGAGCGACAGAGATAGAGATTGAGAGAGAGAGACAGACAGACAGACAGACAGAAAGACGCAAGAGCAACAGAGGGAGATGGAGAGAGAGAATATTCGCATAATCTCAATTTTTACTTATGGGTAGCAAGTGCGAATTTAAAAAAAATGGAGAAAACCTGAAATTAACGGAACCTAAGTGTGACTTGTCAGTTATTAACAGTACTGCCACCAGCTACTATAAGCTTGAAACCTCCCGGCAGATTAATACTGTGACCGAGACTCGAACTCGGGACCTTTGCCTTTCGCAGGCAAGTGCTCTACGAGCTGAGCTACCCAAGCACGACTTACGCCCCGTCCTCACAGCTTTAATTCCGCCAGTACCTCGTCACCTACCTTCCAAACTATTATATACTTTAATTCTACTATAAGCTTCTTTATTTGAAGCTACACGTTTCGACTTTCGATCATCGTCAGGCGTCTTACGGTCAGCAAATTTTTTTTTTTTTTATAGGCCTTGACGTTTCTCCAAAGTCCTTTGTTGACAAATAGTACCGTGTGTCCTATTTGGCATTTTTTATCAGGAATCAGCATATTACTGCCATGACAACCCACTTCACATTTTGTTTAAAGACACAGAGAGAAATCCACAAGGTATCACTACGAGGAATATCAAAGTATTCTGTGTGCCTGTCACTGTCTGACTGCCACCTTTTTCAGGGCTGAACTACTGAATGAAATTTGATGAAGTTTGGTATGGAGACATCTTGAACGCTGAGGAAGAACGTAAGCTACTTAAAAAGTAAAATCAGCAAGCAGAGGTGATAACAAATAACAGTTAATCACGGCAACAAAATGATTGTTGGCAATGCACTCTTTTACAATACGGCGCGCAGACGACAAGAGCTACATCAAACTGGAAAGTATGAAATTATAGATCACACAAAGATCTATACAAAAGTCCTCGAGATCCTCTGCTTATCTTTAACCAGTCGCCCATAGTAACCATTTTTGTCTTTTGATTGCACATGGTGCAGAGAATCCGAAAGACATCACAAAAATAGAGATTGTGGGTGCACCACAAATGATAAACGTACGATCTCGCAGAATTTTTTGTTGATAAATTTGTGATGTATATTTTGCTTTGACATCAAATTAGGTACTATATACTGGTAAGACAACGTGCTGCTGCCGACGAACTCTTCAATTTATGTAGGAGATTACCTGTAAACCACTGAACAAACTTTAATCAAACATATCTGACGACAATTCTGATTGAACTAGCCTTGAAATAAATGAAGATCCCGTGTCGGAGCTGTGTTGCCATAGACATACAAAGACGTCGAATTTGTAACTCATCACTTCGTGCAGTGGGGCACATGGCGAGCGGCTCTTCTCCGATTATTTGTCACCATAACAATACTACTGATACTGGAACGAAGCAGGAGGTAATAGCTTAAGGAATACACAAGTAAACAAACACAATTACTAATCGATGGAGAAAATTCGGAAACTATTTCAGCTGGCACACTATTTATGTAGCTATGTATGGCTCTGCTTTGAACAGATCAGTTTTCAGGGACAGTCTGTAGATGATTATTACCGTCTTTCAGTGTTCATACCTTTCCCCGATCATTTGTTAAATGAAATATCATTCATACTCCCTACAACTCAGCTCGAAACAATAGGACATCTACAAAAACTGCTGAACCTAAACTTTAGTGATAAAGTTTGCTTATTTTGCAAGGGCTCAGCTGTCCAAAACGTTCCCCCTTGTCTTGAAGCTTTAGAAGGTGAGCTACAGAGGCCTATAAAAGAACAACGGTGCTGTCAATTATTAAAGTCTGGTGTCAGTTGATGTGCACATTTCTTGTAATAGCCTGCTCGGCGGTGACACCCTTTTCAACCGTACCGTCTCCAAAGACGTGTTTTAGCAGCAGCATGCCAGATTGTTTAAGGGGACTGGCACTGATTGACATCCATCAAGACATTGCTTCACTGGTGAACGTTCAGGAAGCGTTCGATATCTTCTGTAGGAAACACAATCCGAAACTTTGCTTGCTTCATTCGTAGTGACGACTGAGATGAACTTATGTATGTAATAAAATTATATTTCAGGTACGTGTGTCATTATTCTTGTGTCTACCTGTGCCTCAGAAGATGACTGCGGGACATGCAAGTCCACTTAATCTTTATATTATTAATCATATTGTCCTCAGCATATGTTATTAAAAAATAAACACTGGCCGTACGTTAAAAATATGGAAATAAAGCATTTGTAACACCCTAGTTACGTTTATTCTTTCTCCTAAAACATTGACTTGTTGGCATTTATATCTTTTCCCATACCAACTTTTTTTTCCCTTAACGTTGGCTCTCGCATTCACAGTGACAAACATTAGCACAGGTGACTGGCCTCCCTCGACAGTACTTCAACTGAGGCTTTGCCCACCTGTAGCAGTCAACTGTGGAAGTGTGGTGAATTTCAGACAGCAGATGATGATGATGAAGACAACACAACACCAAATCCCTGAGCGGAGAAAATCTCCGACCCAGCCGGGAATCGAACCCGGGCCCGTAGGACGGCAATACGTCACCCTGACCACTCAGCTATCGGGGCGGGCACCACACACAACCAGGCGTGAACCGAAATTTCAGCCTCCTCCTTACAGACGCAAATGGATATCTCGACTTCTGTACCAATTTTTACAGGCGTAGAAGTGGTAGCAGCGTAGTCGGGACGGATGAGAATGCTCATCTGGAGGGAGTATTGAATAAATTTCTGGTTTTAATAAGCTAAATTCTCGTTTGCTCTACCTGTTCGGGATACAAAAGCGAACATCCAGGCCAGACTGTGAGAGTGTCCACCATCGTAGACAATAGTTGAAAAACGGAACAGGGGACAAGCTGACGCATATTTTGACATTTCTCTCAATTAGCAAGACAATAGCCCTGTCTTTCCGTTGGAAGGACAACACTACTTCTTCAAGATTGCATGGAAATCCACTACTTCCGTGTGCATTTTCTTTTACTGCTCAGACTTTGAGCAAAACACTGCAATGTTACTGTGATGAATGATCCGGACTGTCTTTATGGACTGTGAGAAAATTTTAGTTTTTGACCAACATTGTATCAATAAGTGTGTGCATTTGATATCTTTCTTACTGTAATTATGAAAAATTTTTTCAAATCTGTATTGGCCAGTGCCCAAAACAATTTGTAAAATTTTTTTGTGGGGAGCATGGGGGCTATGTAAGTAGGCTGTTAATGTCTTCTTATTGGCAACATTACGTAGCGCTCTGTATGAAAATCACTGGCTGTGCTGTGTGCAGTCTGTGGCTAGTTTGCATTGTTGTCTGCCATTGTAGTGTTGGGCAGCGGCAGCTGGATGTTAACAGCGCGTAGCGTTGCGCAGTTGGAGGTGAGCCGCCAGTAGTGGTGGATGTGGGGAGAGAGATGGCGGAGTTTTGAAATTTGTAAGACTGGATGTCAATTACGACTATTAAGGTAAATACATTGTTTCTTCTCTATCAAAATCTTTCATTTGCTAACTACGCCTATCAGTAGTTAGTGCCTTCAGTAGTTTGAATCTTTTATTTAGCTGGCAGTAGTGGCGCTCGCTGTATTGCAGTAGTTCGAGTAACGAAGATTTTTGTGAGGTAAGTGATTTGTGAAACGTATAGGTTAATGTTAGTCAGGGCCATTCTTTTGTAGAGATTTTTGAAAGTCAGATTGCGTTGCGCTAAAAATATTGTGTCAGTTTAAGCACATTCATGTATAATTGTTCTAAGGGGACGTTTCAATTTGTATAAGCTGGTGGCCGTTGGAGAACAACAGAACCAGAGGCACTTGGCCTTAGAGCTAGAGAGAGAGAGAGAGAGAGAGAGAGAGAGAAAAGCCATAAAGCCGCCAGTCCTGAAGCAGAGGCGAAGTGACAGGTGGCTATAATTAAGGTGCAGATAGTCACTGAAGTTAAGCGTGGACTGCAGTTATCGTATGGGAGCGAAACTTGGTAGATTTGGTAATGGATTTATGTGTAACCGTTTACACTAGAAAAATTAAAAATAAATGTTCCAGTTTTCGCCACCAGGTGAAAAACTGGCGCTGTGCAGCATCTTGTCGACGTCTCCGGTGCCCAGTTTTCGCCACCAGGTGAAAAACTGGCGCTGTGCAGCATCTTGTCGACGTCTCTGGTGCCCATATTGAACAAACTTATTTGACCTATTCTGTCCAAATACTGTTTCCAATCCGTTACATACGGAAACACTTCTCTCTTTCGCGCACTCACAGCGTAAGATTTGCAATTGGTGGTCGAAATTGAAACTAATTTTTTTCCCAGCGTAAATCGCTTCCGCATTTACACATTAGGAAAGCTACATCTACATCTACATGGATACTCTGCAAATCACATTTAAGTGACTGGCAGAGGGTTCATCGAACCACCTTCTTCACAATCCTCTATTATTCCAATCTCGTATAGCGCGCGGATAAAATGAACACCTATGTCTTTCCGTAAGAGCTCTGATTTGCCTTATTTAATCGTGGTAATCGTTCCACCGTCTATAGGTCGGCGCCAACAAAATACTTTCGCATTCGGAGGAGAAAGTTGGTGATTGGAATTTCGTGAGAAGATTCAGTCGCAACGAGAAACGTCTATCTTTTAATGAGTTCCAGCCCAAATCGTCTATCAGTTCTGTGACACTGTCTCCCATATTTCGCGATAATACCATGTTCCGCTACCGTACGACGATTACGGCCCACACTGGATGGCTGTGAGTAGCTATACTTTATTTATAACCAGCAGTACAAGCGTCAAGTCAGATTGGGCTTTGCACTCCAAGACGCTGCCAGCAACCAGCAATTGACTCCTTCTAAAACTATTTGCTATCTGTGGTGGCGTTTGCAGTTGGTTTTGTCAGCTAAATGCCTGAGAAAGCTGCATGAAGCTGGTGCTACAGATCCACCAGACATATAAGCACCATGGGAACTCATGCTGGAAGCCTAGTTAGAAAATGAAGGAAAAAATTTCAGAAAAGAAAAAATTGTAGCTGTAGTGAACCCTAAAACATCCCCATACTATCGGATGTCTTGCACAATCCGCTGCCAGCAAAGGAAATGATGGACTAGATGCGTCCACCACAATCATTATACAGCCCTATATACTTACCAATTATAGGCCCACGCAAAGAAAATAAAAATTAACGGAGCTTAAAAGGTGGGTGCGAGGTTTTGTGATTACTAGCTCCATATCGAGCAATGTTGGTGGTCAGACCATTCGCTCAAATTTCCCAGAATGTTCTTCAAACCGACTGGCGATAATCTGGCGCATCGTTTTTTAGAAATATGAAGTCCATGAATGGCTGCAAATGGTCTCCAACTAGCAGAACATAACTATTTACAGTCAGTAATCAATTCACCTGTACCAAAGGACAAAGTCCATTCCGTGTGTACATAGGCCACACTATTATGGAGCCACCACCAGCTTGCACAGTGCCTTGTTGACAACGTGGGTCCATCGCTTCGTGGGGTGTGCCCCATACTCGAACTTCACCATCAGCTCATATCGACTGAAATCGGGTCTCATCTGCCATGGTTTTCGACTAGTCTGGGGTCCAACCGATATGGTCACGAGCTCAGCAGTGGGGCAGTAGGCGATGTCGTGCGGTTAACAAATTCACTCGTTTCAGTCAACTGCTTCCGTAGCACACTAACGCCAAATTTCGCAGCACTCTTCTAATGGATACGTTCGTCGTACTCCAGAGTAGATTTCTGCGGTTATTTGACGCAATGTTCCTTGACAGTTAGCACTGACAACTCTACGACAACGCCACTGCTCTCTGGCTTTACGTGAAGGCCGTCGGGCACTCCACTGTAAGTGGTGAGAGGTAATGCCTGAAATGCGCTACTCTCGGCACGCTCTTAACACTGGTGATCCAGGAATACTGAATTCCCTAAACTCTAGCTTCCATGCTGGGTTCTAAGTTTGTTAGTTCCAATCGTGTGGTCATTATTACGTCGGAAACCCTTTCACATGAATCACTCGAGTACAAATGACAGCTCCGCCAATGCACTGCCCTTTTATCCCTTGTGTACGCCACACTAACGCGATCTGTATGTGTGTATATCGCTATCCCACGATTGTGTCACCTTAATGTATACACTACGCGTGCAAAAAGGTCCAAGACTGATATTATTCTTGTCGTAAAAGCGTCTTCTGCGCAATAATTACGGTGTCACCTTGAACTAACATTTGTAACCAACAGATATGCGTCGAATCAGTCGGTTGCGAGCAGGCAGTGTTACGCAGTGGACATGCGACTCTAGTGTGTCAACGTCGTTGTATCAAAAATCTCTATATCAAGTGTTCCAGACATTCTACAGAATATTTTGGAGAAGAAAAAAATGTTTCCCAAGCCGTCCCGCACACCTTTACTTCCGAACAAAAACAGTAGTACGCCTACGCCTACTACAACGTGATCGAAATACAAATCTGAAACCGTTCTTCTCTGAAAAAAACCTTCACTTGTGATGAGATTTGGTGTTAACAAGACGCAGCTACCGCAAAAGATAAAGATCTGAAATTCACATGATGGGTCAATGCTTTTACGATATAACCGACCATAACCGACATTCAAAGTTATGTGCCGTACGAGTGGAACAAAATTCCAACGAAGGTCTTTTTTGACGGTTGCAGATGCTTGTATGAACGTACTGTGCATTGTACTCAAGTGGGAGAGACTGTGTTGAACGCCTGAAGCACTAAAGCCACCACTTTAACGTTTCTGTAATTTTTAATACATGAGTCTCGCCGTGCGGAGTGGCCGCATGGTTTGAGGCGCCATGTCACGGATTGCGAGGCCGCTCCCGCAGGAGGTTCGAGTCCTCCCTCGGGCGTGAGTGTGTGTTTTGTTCTTAGCATAAGTTACTTTAACATAATTATTTTAAGTAGTGTGTAAGTCTAGGGATCGATGACCTCAGCAGTTTCGTCCTTTAGGAATTCACACACATTTGAACATTTGAATTGAGTCACGAAACGTTTAGTACCTGCTGAGCTTGAAATGGTAAATTTATAATCACGTTTATAGCAGAAGCAAGTCGCTGGAGCCTGGGAAATACCTATAGGTTCCACTGTGTTCGCTGATCTACAGAGCTTTCCGAGTAGACTGTCGTGACTCTTAAGTGATTTTATCAAGTGTTTACCAAACTAGTTTTGCAGCAGTCGTGAAGCATTCATCCGCGAATGATGAATGCTGGTAGCCAATCTAGTATGTTTTGTATACGCTCGATTTGTACCGCTAATCCAGCATCATCTCTCACATTCGAGGATATTATGTTTCGAGCATCTGTCTCGACAAACGATAAAATATAAATACTTTTTAACGTAACATTCGTTTACCTTAGACGTAAATATTTGAGGAGACTCTAAACAGTATTTTGCCTTGCACTGCTGACATCGTCTTCCTTCTTCTTTGGCAAGTGCTACCTAACCAGTTGTTTTGTTCTCGCAACAGTTTCCTTCGCACGCAGTTTATTTTTAGCTACACTACATCGTCGGGCGTTACTCGTTTAATGTATTCGGGCCACTCACACAGTCCACGTATGAATATTCATTACGGTTCCTGTTATTCCACACCTCATGCATGAGTTCAGTCGTAATTTTCCACCATTCATTCAAATTTCAGTCTCGCTCTTTGTGTTAATACTTTCGCCATTTATTTTTTATCACCCGGAAGAAAGTAAACTGACTTCAGTGAATCGCTCGTTTAACGAATCAACCAACACGACAGATCATTCCGTTCAGTTGTACTACACTTGTCTGTCTTTTGACATCGCCTGTAGAAAAAATGTCTGTTTCATTCCTTTCTATGCACTATTTGATTCCAATTTGTTACTACATCTTCACCAATTTCATCCACCCTGTTTCCATTAGGTCGTCGTCTCATTATTTTACTATCGCTTCGAACCCTGCAAAGCGCTTCGTTGGACTGTTTACTATTTCTTAATCTAGCTACAATCCCTGGTTATCATTTGTTTCATTTTCATCACAGTCATAATCAATTTACTCTCCAGTAATTGGTTCACGGCTGTCACAGTAATTCTCAACACGCGTATCCCTGCAGCCAACGGCCTTACTGCGCTAGATATATCGAAATTAAATACAGCCGGACGTGACTAGCACTTCGATCGAGAAGTGGCGACTGCTTGTCACGAAAACGGCCGGGAGAGCGGTGTGCTGACACCATACTCCTCCATATCAGCACCGGATGTCACCTTTGGGCTAAGTATGACATGCCGGTCGGACGGTATCATTGGACCTCTCGAGGCCTGTTTGTACGGAGAACACATCCACAGATATCACGGCAAACCCCTCTGTTTTGAAGGTTTCCTACACTGGAAGTCAATGTACCAATTACATAAGCAATGACTGCTAACACTGAGAGATCGTAAACTATTATTTTCAGACACATCGTTTGCTTCGTTTTAAAACGACTATTTTGCTCTCTCCAAATGCACACTCTGCACGTGAGATATTATGTATTTATGTTCACGTACCCATTTAGAAGTGCTCATTTATACATTAATACTGTTCCTGGTGGTTACTTCTAAAATTCATGGAGTAACGTACCCTGTATATTTAGTGCTCAACTTCTGTTCTTTTATAGTGTGCCTTACCCGGCGAGTCTGGTGACATTGGTTGGTTGGTTGGTTGTTTGGGGGAAGAGACCTAACAGCGAGGTTATCGGTCTCATAGGGTTAGGGAAGGATGGGGAAGGAAGTCGGCCGTGCCCTTTCAAAGGAACCATCCCGGCATTTGCCTGGAGCGATTTAGGGAAATCACGGAAAACCTAAATCAGGATGGTCGGACGCGGGATTGAACCGTCGTCCTTCCGAATGCGAGTCCAGTGTGCTAACCACTGCGCCACAGTCTGGTGACATTCTAAAAACGTAGGTACGCTACGCGCTTTCTTTTCCGGGGTCGGAAAATTATTGAGTTCCGACAGCATTGTCCCCGAATGCAACGAGCACGCTTGCGAATAGGTAATTGTCTGGCGTTAGAAGCAGTAAAATGTGAGGAAGATTTGGGTTAATCGTTCGTTGTCACCGACGTCTTCGAAGACTACGCATCACTGCAGCTCAGTTTGCTTGTCTTCAAATGTTGTGGCATTCCCACAAAGATTGTCATTTATTTTGCTCATTGCAGAATATCTAGGATTCCTCTTGGCAACGCTTTGCACGGACTCGACCTAACTCACACCGCACATGTTGCACATTTATCCAGGGCGTCATACAGTTGAGTACCATCAACTTCCTATAGGTATGATGGCTTCATTTAAAAACAATGAAAAGTTGTCGTCGATGTATGCCACGCTTCGAGACAAAGCATCTTTAAAGACCTCTTTCATAGTTCTGATAGCACTTTATTCATTGCTATCAAGATCATGAAAGACTGTTTTTATTTTGGTGTAGCTGACACAGTACCATTCAGCAACAGTAAATAAGCCATGAACCCCATCGTATAAGAACGGTTTGAGTGGAGAGGATCAGTAAAGACGTTTGTTCGCTGAATTTCTGCACCCGTATCGGACCTTTAACATAGATGTTATTGGCACAGGAAACAAATTTTTCTACATCACTGCAATTTGATCACACCTCTTCTGCAACTGCTTGGATGGGTGACTGTCTGGGCCTGCCATGAGCAGTTTCGGGGTGCACTCAGCCTCGTGAGGCCAGTTGAGGAGCTACTCGACCGAACAGTAGCGGCTCTGGTCAAATACAACAATCATAACGACCGGGAGAGCGGTGTGCTGACCACACGCCCCTTCTATCCGCATCCTCAACTGAGGATGACACGGCGGTCTGATGGTCCCGATGGGCCACTTGTGGCCTGAAGACGGAGTGCTTTTTCTTCTGCAACTGTGTGTAACGCATGTTCAAGGCAAGAGACGTGCGTCATACTGTGGTAGAGACTCTGAAGCCCCTGGGCTGCTTTAGACATCTATGAAACGCCATTTGTTCCTAGCAGAAAAATGTTGTCCCTGTTCGCACCATCCGGCCAGAGTAGCTCCATAGAGCTTTCAAACAAAATGGTAGTTGTCGAATTGTTTGCTTTCTTCACAGCTTCACAAGTTAGAAGAAACATTTCACCAGATCAGTCATCTTTTAGAACCCCAACAACAACACTTGCAATATGACGCCTACACACATTTGTGGTTTCATCTAAGGACACCCAGACATTTTGATCACCAGTATTAATTCGTACTTTCTTGAGCATCTCCTCGTAGCGCAAGGATAAGCAGTTCTTTCTCAGTGTGAGATTTATCTGGAACTTTATTGTTATGTATTTCTCCAAGAACTGTGTGAAGTGTGGGTTTTTCAGCTCCATCTATAGGGTGTTGCAAATCACGACCGTCTCACAAATCCTTGAAGAATGAGTGTGCGGTTGAAGATGGACGTGACTTCTCAGATAACAGATTGTCTTCTGCCATTTTCAGCACTTCCCTCCGCATTGTTGCTTTGTTCGGTGATATTACTAACTTCACCCTGAGGGAGCACTTTACTTTCGTCATGTTGGATCAAACCGAGTTTGTATTCAAACCATGTGCGCGATATTTACTACTTCGGAAGCAGGCGTTCTTGCTTTTATTACGCTGACATTTTTGGCAGTAAAACATTTTGCACCTTTTATTAACTTTGTGGATAATGAAGCTTGGTTAGTTTTCCGTGAAGTATTAAGTGATTTCGTTAACATACTTTTTCATCTTAAAGTTTCCTGAAGTGTGTTCATAAAGAAAGTTCTCTATTAAATAAGAAAATGACATTAAAATAATCAATGACAAAAATATAAAGTACTTATGGCTGCCTGTAAGAAAACAATTATAGAAATACAGCAGGATTATTTCACTTTGAACAGGTTTGGGAACTTGCAATTGTTTAGTTCTTTGCATATGTTGTTTTAAAGTAGTCATTTACAAAGCCAGTTTGCTTTGAGTCCAAAGAAAGACTAGTTGCTAGGTTTCATAGTTAACTGTTGAACTAATTTGGCATACTCATTATACTTAAAATTGTGGCTAAAGGTATTTTCCATTTTCTCAATTTTGTGCGTTACTATTTACAACTGACTGTGGTTCTTCAAACCATACCAGTTTAAGGAACCACATAAGATATTTAACCTGTGTCAGAACTGAAAGTAATGGCTCCTTCTGAGCAATTGTAGCAATCGATACAATTATTTATTCTACACCAAAACTTTTCTTATAAATAATAAATGTACTGCCCATTTGTATAGAGTATCATCTTGTGCAAATTTCTGAACCCCATAGTAATCAGTACTGTTTCAAATCATGATATTTTTGATTATAGTTAATCAAAATATAGTTGTTCATACTATTGCCAATCAGACTTCGTTTGCAGGTTCACATGCCCCTCTACATTTGTTCGTTATACTGCCCATTATTTTTTGCCAGTAGGAGATATTGTGCGACAGTGCGTACTAGTGCATTTATTGGCCATTGAGAGTTCTGCCTAATGGTTAGCCGTTGCGTTATTTGCTAGGGAAAATTGCTGTATAATATCTAGAGCAGCTGTGTTAGAAGAGATTAGTTAGGGCATCCAGTAAGGCTGGTTTCCTTAGGTGGAGTTTTCTTCCACCTTGCCATAAAGCCTAATTAGACTGGGCGACCGCATGTGTCTGTAACTACAGTTTACGTTCGTATTAGTAAAACTTCAGTTCAAAATCCGTTTGCTTTGCTGTTGTTACTGTTTAACTTACTTCGCACTTACAAAATTACAGTCCGATTCCTTGTCATTAGCTACAGTCACGGTCGGCTAAACCCTTCACAGAAGGTTAACATTAATCGACGATTACTAGTTTGCTGAGGGTTGTAGTGTTACACTATCAACCCTGGTAAATGAAGCTTTGTAGGAACTGTTGTGTTTATTTGTGACACTATCACCGAAATCATTGTCATGTGTGCAATATTTTCGTTTTTTTATTCTTGTGTCCTTAAAGATAAATACGTGTACTTTTGGCCAATTTTGGCCGAAGAATGACCTGGTATTTGCCGAAATGTGACCTATTTCTGACCAACGTATTTAGATACGCTCAGAAAAAAAAATCTACACTACAATACCTGGATTCGCACTCAAATTGTAGTAAAATTCGCCCCAAAGTTCAGGTAAAAACTTACTCGTCATTAAACTCGGGGCTGCAATTATAAATTTTTCTTTAAAGTAAAAACACGAAACTGGCACACTTTTTCGTCATATATGCAGTCTTGTTATTTGTAATTAGCTGTTACAGATGACTACATCTACATCTACATCTTCATTGATACTGTGCAAATCACGTTTAAGTGTCTGGCAGAAGATTCATCGAACCATCTTCACAATTATCTATTATTCCAATATCGTATAGCGCGCAGAAAGAACCAACAGCTATATCTTTCGGTACGAGCTTTGATTTCCCTTACTTTCCTTATTACATTTTCTGATTACATTAAAGTAAATTTCAAAATCTGCGGGACATGTGGAATCAGTGACTACGAGATTATCTTACACTGCAACAGTTGGGTACTGGATCACGCATTGTGCCTGCTACAAGACATGACCGCCATTTACAACGCATTGTTGTCAGGTAGGAATATTAGATTTAGCGTTCAGTCGATGACGAGTTGATTGCAGGCGTACCACGTGCTCTCATTGGAAAGGATATCGACGGTTATGTTCCAAATTAACGATAGCAACATTACCAGCCAGCTAAATCTAAAGCTGAATGGCCGGATGGGGATTTGAATCAGCCTTAATTGAATATGTATCTTACCACTGGACAACTTTACTAGGTCATGGTTGTATAGGCTAGATGGAACAAAACCAGCCGTTTAGTACAGTGACGATTGACGTAGATACTAAACGTTTTCGGAAAAAATTTCTCCGAATGGTTTGGTAAACTGATATAGTAGGTTCGGTACAATAGATTGTCAAGTGAGTTGTCAAGTAGCACGGCCCACCCCAACTCCTCTCCAATGGCAGACTGCTACACAGGTCTGGAACGCTTCTGTTTCCTAATCTTTGTTATGGGTTCTTCTTCATTCTACACTTTCTATCTCACTGATCAATGAGTTTGCCTGCCAGTCAACATCGTGGACTGATGATAAGACGGTGAAAAATCGAAAAATCGTTACTCCTTACTTGGTCTAGGAGAACTTCTGCAAGAAGGTGTATCCTGTACATCCGTACCATGAAGAGGCATTTAGGGCCACTTAAACAGAACGCATACAGGTACACTTGACTTGCTGAACACTTCTTCTAAAAGGAACTGTAAGGAAATTTCCGATATTCTCCGTGTGGGTAAGCAACTTTGTAGTTCTTCAGCTGCGTGTTCTGTAGGAAAGGCGTTGGGGGCATCATAAAAACCTCTTTGAGCAACCATTTCTCGTACCAGTTCCTACATGTTTTCATTGCTAATACTTACATCTTATTGGTTGTAAGGTCTTAAACTTCGTGCAATTAAGGAGTATACACCAAACGGGTTTATCTTTTATTTACAAAGCGTACTCTGTCGCCATTCTGGAAATATGGATACGTTACATGCCTGTACATTTTGGTCTTCCTAAATTAAAAACAGTATATCCATATAAAGTTGGCATACGGTTTACTTATAGTGTTTTTTGCGTCTTTTTCACGTACTCTGTGAACACGGGTTTTTCCCATCCTTCTTAGCAGAGGTTGAGATCGAAAAAAGCTTGGTCTCACATCCACAACTGGCAGATTTCAGCCGTTTTTGGAGTCACTTCTTATTACGCTGTCATTTTAGCGCACTTTGTAAAACTTCGCAGGAGAATTTTAACTCTCGTTCCATGTTTTCAGCACTCAGATCAAAGTTTATGTCTATTTGTTTGTTTTCTGTCTAGGCTATAAACGTTGCCGAGTTCGGATATATATATATATATATATATATATATATATATATATATATATATATATATATATATATATATATATATAGTGTGTGACTGTTAGAGAGAGAGAGAGAGAGAGAGAGAGTAAATTAGTGAAAATATCTTCGATGTGTTCTCGGAGTCTTTCGCGACGGCGTACATGAATAAAACGTTCTACGTTTTCAAGCCACGTCAATTCGAATAAAATCCTCGATCTTTCGATGACCATCCCCGCCATTGTCGTTACTACACTTTTCATACACAGGAATGAATCTGCAATCTCTACTTGATGCTCCCATACAAGCAGCGGCGCTTCTATGGTCCCAGAATGTATTGCGATTTCCTTTGCTTTCCTTATGTTTATCATTATCCCAGCCAACTCTGCTTCTTTTTACAGTGAGTTTATTTTAGCTTTCATAGCGGTTAGTCTTTGAGATAATAAAGCTATGTCTCTTGTGAAATCCAAATCCTCCAGACGCTCATGGACTCCCCATTAGATTCCTCAACCCCTGCCTACTGTGACTCTACTCATAAGTGAGTCAAGGGCAAGCACGAAGAGCGTTGGTGACAAAATAAAAAAAAAAAATGGTTCAAATGGCTCTGAGCACTATGGGACTTAACTTCTGAGGTCATCAGTTCCCTAGAACTTAGAACTACTTAAATCTAACTAAGCTAAGGACATTACACACATCCATTCCCGAGGCAGGATTCGAACCTGCGACGGTAGCGGTCGCGCGGTTCCAGACTGTAGCGCCTAGAACACAATAGCCACCTCTCTCGTATAATAGTCTGCAGCTCATTCTCATCAGTCGCCTCTCCCACAAACCTTTACCCCCTCATATTGGCAGAGTTCCTTATTTGAATTGTATTCTTTCCTAACAGCCACTGGGTCACTGTCATTTCAGTCTTCTCCTCTTGCTTTACCCCTTCTGCTTCTATAATACCAAACATGTTTATATATATGCTAAACTGATCTACATACATCGTTATTAATTCTCGTCTACTATTATTATCATGACTATTACTATTGTCAACTGTTATGTTCTATATTTTTATTATAAAGTAAACAATAAACAAATAAGTATAGGCTGCGCTGCATGTAGTTATCACGCATACTGACACGTCCTTCACCCTTCTTCGCAGTGAAATACGCACTCTTTTAAATACACTTGGCTCCATTTCGACAGAGTTCATTGCGTTGTTCGCGCGCTGTTGTAACTATTGACATTGTTGGCGGGTTGGACATGCACCAATGTCTGGTCCGTTGGATTACTGCCTACGGGGACATTTGAAAGTATTGGTGTCACTGAAATAACATGAATACTAACCTTTACATCACGTAGCTTCCATATTCTGAGATACTGCTCCATTCAGACAACTGCACATGGGACCTTCAGGAGAACAATACTTTTCTGCAAGCTTACTTCGGAGAGTGGCCGATATACCTGCACCGATGCCTGCTCGTTATTCGGACTTTTCGTTCACCGAATATGTGTGGGACATTGTTTCAAAAGATCCCATCGCAGTGTATGGAATCTTTACACCATACTGGACTGTAACAGTCAGAGATTGTGCATAGTATTATATTTATAAGAGGGGGACGGAGGTTCAAGGCACTCCCTTGTCCTTGGGGTGGCAAACTGCCTCTAAAGGCGGAAGAATGAGCTATGATCAACTGCAGGAGGATGCAAAAGGCAATCGAAACAACTGCATTAAAGACGCCTTTCATTGAAAAAGTGTCATGATAACCTCTCCATTGCCAAAGGATTCAGGAATAGTCCCAAATTCTGATCTCCTGGAGGGGACTGCCGATGGGGAGGTGCCCATCAGACAAAGACTGAATAACCAACGACAGGATAATGTTCTACGCGTTGGATCGTGGACTGTCAAAAGCTTGAACGTGATAGGGAGGCCAGAACATCTGAAAATTTAATCCAACGGCTCAGTCTAGATGTATCAGGAGTCAGTGAGGTGAAATGGAAAGAAGACGAGGATTTCTGCTCGGATGAGTATTGTGCAACCTCATCAGAAAATGACACAACGGGAGTAGATTCGTTATAATTATAAAGGTAGGGCAGAAAGTGTGTTACTGTGAACAATTCAGAGATAGTGTTTTCTGATCCGAATTGAGGGAAACTCAACACGTACGACAATAGTTCAGGTATACAAGCTGACGTCGTTTGCTGAAGATTGAAAGATAGAGAAAGTATATGAGAATACTGATAGAGTAATTCAATACATAAACAGCGACGAAAATCTGATAGTCATGAGGGGCTGGGATGCAGTGGTAGGGGGAGTAGAAGAAAACGTTACAGGAGAATATGGGCTTGGGACAAAGAATGAGAGAGGAGAAAGACTAACTGAGTTCTGTAATAAATTTCGAACAGTAGTAGCGAATACTCTGATAAAAAAATCACAAGAAGAGGAGGTGATGCGGGCAGATTTTAGATAGATTACATCATGGCCAAACAGAGATTCCGAAATCAGATATTGGATTGTAAGGCTTACCCAGGAGCAAATACAGACTCCGATCACAGTGTAGTAGTGGTGAAGAGTACGCTGAAGTTAAAGAGATAGTCAGGAAGAATCAGTAAGCAAAAAAAAAAATGGTTCAAATGGGTCTGAGCACTATGGGACTCAACATCTGTGGTCATCAGTTCCCAGAACTTAGAACTACTTAAACCTAACTAACCTAAGGACATCACACACATCCATGCCCAAGGCAGGATTCGAACCTGCGAACGTAGCGGTCACGCGGTTCCAGACTGAAGCGCCTAGAACCGCACGGCCACACCGGCCGGCAATCAGTAAGCAAAGAAGTGAGATACGGAAGTACAAAGGAATGACGAGATACGCTACCGATACAGCGATAAGGAATAGCTCAGTCGGCAATACAGTTGAAGAGGGATGGATATCTCTAAACAGGGCAGTCACAGTAGTTGGAAAGATAAATACAGGTACCAAGAAGGTAACTGAGAAGAAACCGTGGGTAACAGAAGAAATACTTCAGTAGATCGGTGAAAGAAGGAAGCACAAAAATGTACAGCCGAATTCAGGAATACAGCAATCAAAGGCGCTGAGGATTGAGATAAAGTGCAAGGAAGCTAAGACAAAATGGCTGCATGGAAAACGTGTATAAATCGAAAAAGAAATAATCGTCCGAAGGACTGACTCATCGTATAGGAGAGTCAAAATAACCTTTGGTGAAATTAAAAGCAAGGGTGGTAACATTAAGAGAGTAGGGGAATTCCACAGTGAAATGCAGAGGAGAGGGCAGATGGGTGGAAATGGTACACTGAAGGCCTCTTTGAGGGGGAAGATTGGTCCCATATGATAGAAGAAGAGACACGAGTCGATTTAGGGAATCGACAGGGGATCCGGTATTGGTATCAGAATTTAAGAGAACTTTGGAGGACTTAAGTTCAAATAAGGCAGAGTGACAAATAAGATTCCACCAGGACTTCTAAAACCATTGGGAGAAGTGGCAACAAACACGCTGGTGTGTAGAGTGTTCGAGTCTGTCGGCATACCATCTGACTTTCGGAAAAATATAGTCCTCACAACAACGAGGACTGCAAATGTTGAAAAGTGCGAGAATTATCGCACAATCATCTTAAAAGCTCATCCATCAAAGTTGTTAACAAGCATATATACAGAAGAATGGAAAAGAAAATTGAGCATGTGTTAGATGACGGGCAGTTTCGCTTTATGAAAGGTCATGGAACGAGAGAGGCAATTCTGACGTTGCGATTGACAATGGAAGCAAGACTAAAGAAAAATCAAGACACGTTTATAGGATTTATCGACCTAGAAAAACCGTTCGAAAACGTAAAACGGTGAAAAATTTTCGAAAATCTCAGAAAAATAGGGTTAAGGTGCAGGGAGAGCGTGGTAATATATAAGTACAAGAGTCAAGAAGAAATAATAAAGAGTGGAAGACAAAGAACGAAGTGCTCGGATTAAAGAGTGGGTAAGACAGGGATGTAACCTTGCACTCCTACTGTTCATTCTGTGTATCGAAGAAGCAATGATGGAGATAAAAGGAATGTTCAGGTGTGGAATTAAAATTCAAGGTGGAAGGATAAGATTCCATGATGACTTTGCTGTCCTGAGTGAAAGTGAAGGGGAGATAAATTACCTACTGAATGGAGTGAACAGTCTAGTGAGTATAGAATATGGATTGCGGATGAATCAAAGAAAGACGAAAGTAATGAGAAGTATCAGAAATGAGAACAGCGGGAAACTTAACATCAGGATTGGTGGTAACGTAGAAGATGAAGTAAAGGTATTCTGCTACCTAGGCAGCAAAACAACCAATGACTAACGGAACAAGGGCGACATGAAAAGCAGACTAGCACTGGAAGCAAGGGCATTCTTGGCAAAGAGAAGTCTACTAGCATCACATAAAGGCCTTAATTTGAGGAAGAAATTTGTGGGAACATACATTTGGAGCATAGCATTGTATGGTAATGAAACATGGATTGTGGGTAAACCGGAACAGAAGAGAATCAAAGTATTTGAGATGTGGTGCTACAGGGGAATGTTGAAAATTATTTGGACAAGTAAGGAAAGGAAAGAGTAGATTCTGCGATGAATCGGAGAGGAAAGGTACATTTGGAAAACAGTGACAAGGGGAACGGACGGGATGATAGGAAAACCGTTAAGATATCGAGTAATGACTTCCTTGGTATAAGAGAGAGTCTTAGAGGAAGACAGAGTTTTGAATACTTCCAGCAAATAATTGAGGACGTTGGCTGCAACTGCTACTCAGAGATGAGGGGAGATTGGCACAGGAGAGGCATTAGTGGCGGGCCTCATAAAATGAGTCACACGACTGACGACTAAAAGAAGTCTATTACCATGAAATTATTATGTGGATAAAGTCCATTTCATCCGTTCGTATCCTCCTTGGTGGGATATCTATGACAAATATTTGTGTAATTCTCCATCTTCTCTTTCTTTTTGGGTATCAGTTATATCACTCTAGGTTTCATTTGGAATAATATTATATTTCACCTTGTTTTATTTCTGCTCAGGCTCTCTATGTTTCCTAATAACTCTCTTTTTGATTGCTATTTGTGGTGCAACCTAGGCGTTTAATTTTATGATTTTTTCATGATCAGAAAGCAAAACAAATGTTCGACACTCTTAGATTGGTTCGTTACTAGTTTCGATCGGTCTACTTAATTGTGTTTCCTAGATATGGTGAAACGAGGATCAAAACCGAGTGTTCTTTGACTATAGAAAACTTATCATACAGTACTTTTTGTCATTATGCCCTTCGGCAAATTGTAGAGAAAGATTAAAACGACAAAGCTTAACAACAGTTAACGCCCTGACAATCACTATGGATTCTACACCTCCTCTCTTTTCTATTTTGGAGTATTTCGGAGCGATTATATATTACTAGTAAGTAAGAAACCGGTGATTGGCTTCGAAGTGCTGGTGTGGTGTACACTTACACTTAGCCATATGTATCGTTCTTCATTAGCGAATTTGATTTTTAATAATTAAAAATGATCTGAAAACATATACTGTTCCAGTACCAGACAGTTATACCTCCATCGCTTCTCTTTCTACCACGTAAATCCCGCAAAATGCATCACAATTTTATTCCATATACAGGATAAACCGGAATTCCACCAACAAATTTTCGGAGGTGGTAGTATGGAACAAAACAGAAAAAATATGCCTTGAGAGGTGTAACGCCTTCATCTTCACTGCCATGAGACACATCTCTTGTAATGGAAGCTCTATGCTTATCGTAAGGTGAGACGTGGTAGTAGGGACCAAAACAAGGAAAAAGTGTGTTGTAAACATGGACACTAAAAAGTATACGTGAAGAGCTACAAGCACCTGTTTATCTTCGTTACTGTGGGACACGTATCTTCCACTGAACAAGTGCTCATAGCTCTTAAGGTATGGATTTTAGAGCCGATGTTTACTGGCTTCTTTTTTCTTCTTTTGGTCCATACTACCTGCTCCCAAAATATGGAACCCAACCAGTTTGAGACATAAGAGATGTGTTCCACAGTACACAACTCGAACAAGTGCTCATAGTTTGAAGGTATACGTTTTGTAGAAAAGAATTTTTACTTTCCATCTTTAGATTAAATTTAATCTTAACCAGTTTCGGATAATTCACTTATCAACTGGAAGACTGACAAAGGCCAAAAGGGGAATGCTACATAACCATATTTTGACAATGTCTTGAAGGACCCAGGCAAATGCACATACACTCCTTAGAGCTGAGAGGTGACAGCCATCTAAGGCCTATGTAACCTCTGATGACCAAAGAGTCTAATATCACACAGAAAAAACGTAAGAAGATCTTTAATACAAACACTTGGTGAAGTGAGAGGAACACTAGTAAACAAGACTTATTTCAATGTTGACACCATGTGTTTACTATCTACAAACAACATTCTGTGGGTAGAATAAAGGAAACAAAGCTAAACAAGGCTATCTTGTAGAACATCTTAAGCAATTCAAATGAAAATAATGTCTTGTAAGAGCTAGAGAATGTTATAATAACAGTATTCTATAAGAGACTTTGCAAGCAGTAATTACGATAACTGAGCTTATCATTCACTGAAGAAATGTCAGGATTATGAATATCAATGTAAACATCAAGTGTTATCTTTATCAATAACAAAGTAAGAGGTCAAAAAGCCTAATTGATAATGGCAGTGGATTTAGGCCCACTCGCATATTAGATAGGAAAAATGAGGTGATATATAATATGAAAACGTAATCTTTTTTTTGCATCTTAGAAATCGAGTGCTCGAAATTGTTGTTGTTGTTGTGGTCTTCAGTCCTGAGACTGGTTTGATGCAGCTCTCCATGCTACTCTATCCTGTGCAAGCTTCTTCATCTCCCAGTACCTACTGCAACCTACATCCTTCTGAATCTGCTTAGTGTATTGATCTCTTGGTCTCCCTCTACGATTTTTACCCTCCACGCTGCCCTCCAATGCTAAATTTGTGATCCCTTGATGCCTCAAAACATGTCCTACCAACCGATCCCTTCTTCTAGTCAAGTTGTGCCACAAACTTCTCTTCTCCCCACTCCTATTCAATACCTCCTCATTAGTTACGTGATCTACCCACCTTATCTTCAGCATTCTTCTGTAGCACCGCATTTCGAAAGCTTCTATTCTCTTCTTATCCAAACTGGTTATCGTCCTTGTTTCACTTCCATACATGGCTACACTCCATACAAATACTTTCAGAAACGACTTCCTGACACTTAAATCTATAGTCAATGTTAACAAATTTCTCTTCTTCAGAAACACTTTCCTTGCCATTGCCAGTCTACATTTTATATCCTCTCTACTTCGACCATCATCAGTTATTTTGCTCCCCAAATAGCAAAACTCCTTTACTACTTTAAGCGTCTCATTTCCTAATCTAATTCCCTCATCATCACCCGACTTAATTCGACCACATTCCATTATCCTCGTTTTGCTTTTGTTAATGTTCATCTTATATCCTCCTTTCAAGACACTATTCATTCCGTTCAACTGCTCTTCCAAGTCCTTTGCTGTCTCTGACAGAATTACAATGTCATCGGCGAACCTCAAAGTTTTTACTTCTTCTCCATGAATTTTAATACCTACTCCGAATTTTTCTTTTGTTTCCTTTACTGCTTGCTCAATACACAGATTGAATAACATCGGGGAGAGGCTACAACCCTGTCTCACTCCTTTCCCAACCACTGCTTCCCTTTCATGCCCCTCGACTCTTATAACTGCCATCTGGTTTCTGTACAAATTGTAAATAGCCTTTCGCTTCTTGTATTTTACCCCTGCCACCTTCAGAATTTGAAAGAGGGTATTCCAGTTAACGTTGTCAAAAGCTTTCTCTAAGTCTACAAATGCTAGAAACGTAGGTTTGCCTTTTCTTAATCTTTCTTCTAAGATAGTCGTAAGGTTAGTATTGCCTCACGTGTTCCAACATTTCTACGGAATCCAAACTGATCTTCCCCGAGGTCCGCTTCTACCAGTTTTTCCATTCGTCTGTAAAGAATTCGTGTTAGTATTTTGTCGCTGTGACTTATTAAACTGATAGTTCGGTAATTTTCACATCTGTCAACACCTGCTTTCTTTGGTATTGGAATTATTATATTCTTCTTGAAGTCTGTGGGTATTTCGCCTGTCTCATACATCTTGCTCACCAGATGGTAGAGTTTTGTCATGACTGGCTTTCCCAAGGCCATCAGTAGTTCTAATGGAATGTTGTCTACTCCCGGGGCCTTGTTTCGACTCAGGTCTTTCAGTGCTTTGTCAAACTCTTTACGCAGTATCTTATCTCCCATTTCATCTTCATCTACATCCTCTTCCATTTCCATAATACTGTCCTCATGTACATCGCCCTTGTATAAACCCTCTATATACTCCTTCCACCTTTCTGCCTTCCCTTCTTTGCTTAGAACTGGGTTGCCATCTGAGCTCTTGATATTCATACAAGTGGTTCTCTTCCCTCCAAAGGTCTCTTTAATTTTCCTGTACGCAGTATCTATCTTACCCCTAGTGAGACAAGCCTCTACATCCTTACATTTGTCCTCTAGCCATCCCTGCTTAGCCATTTTGCACTTCCTGTCGATCTCATTTTTGAGACGTTTGTATTCCTTTTTGCCTGCTTCATTTACTGCGTTTTTATGTTTTCTCCTTTCATCAATTAAATTCAATATTTCTTCTGTTACCCAAGGATTTCTATTAGCCCTCGTCTTTTTGCCAACTTGATCCTCTGCTGCCTTCACTACTTCATCCCTCAGAGCTACCCATTCTCCTTCTACTGGGTTTCTTTCCCCCATTCCTGTCAATTGTTCCGATATGCTCTCCCTGAAACTCTGTACAACCTCTGGTTCTTTCAGTTTATCCAGGTCCCATCTCCTTAAATTCCCACCTTTTTGCGGTTTCTTCAGTTTCAATCTGCAGATCATAACCAATAGATTGTGGTCAGAATCCACATCTGCCCCTGGAAATGTCTTACAATTTAAAACCTGGTTCCTAAATCTCTGTCTTACCATTATATAATCTATCTGATACCTTTTAGTATCTCCAGGATTCTTCCAGGTATACAACCTTCTTTTATGATTCTTGAACCAAGTGTTAGCTATGATTAAGTTATGCTCTGTGCAAAATTCTACAAGGCGGCTTCCTCTTTCATTTCTTCCCCCCAATCCGAATTCACCTACTATGTTTCCTTCTCTCCCTTTTCCTACTGACGAATTCCAGTCACCCATGACTATTAAATTTTCGTCTTCCTTCACTACCTGAATAATTTCTTTTATCTCGTCATACATTTCATCAATTTCTTCATCATCTGCAGAGCTAGTTGTCATATAAACTTGTACTACTGTAGTAGGCATGGGCTTTGTGTCTATCTTGGCCACAATAATGCGTTCACTATGCTTTTTGTAGTAGCTAACCCGCACTCCTATTTTTTTATTAATTATTAAACCTACTCCTGCATTACCCCTATTTGATTTTGTGTTTATAACCCTGTAATCACCTGACCAAAAGTCTTGTTCCTCCTTACACCGAACTTCACTAATTCCCACTATATCTAACTTTAACCTATCAATTTCCCTTTTTAAATTTTCTAACCTACCTGCCCAATTAAGGGATCTGACATTCCACGCTCCGATCCGTAGAATGCCAGTTTTCTTTCTCCTGATAACGACGTCCTCTTGAGTAGTCCCCGCCCGGAGATCCGAATGGGGGACTATTTTACCTCCGGAATATTTTACCCAAGAGGACGCCATCATCATTTAATCATACAGTAAAGCTGCATGCCCTCGGGAAAATTACGGCTGTAGTTTCCCCTTGCTTTCAGCCGTTCGCAGTACCAGCACAGCAAGGCCATTTTGGTTAATGTTACAAGGCCAGATCAGTCAATCATCCAGACTGTTGCCCCTGCAACTACTGTAAAGGCTGCTGCCCCTCTTCAGGAACCACATTTTTGTCTGGCCTCTCAACAGATACCCCTCCGTTGTGGTTGCACCTACGGTACGGCCATCTGTATCGCTGAGGCACGCAAGCCTCCCCACCAACGGCAAGGTCCATGGTTCATGGGGGAAGTGCTCGAAATGATTCTAGAATTGTATATGATGTCACTGCTCGAAATTAGTGACATCATATACAATTGTAGAATCAGCGGATGTAATGACACTATGTTAAATAATAAACCTACATTACAGATCAATAAGACAAGCGTGTAGCACAATGTAGTCTTTAAGTAACAATTGACGCGAAACTAAAGCTTTGAGATAGCAATAAAATAAGACCTAGATCTCAGACTAAGGCGGTAATATACCTTCGAGATAAACTGATCATAAATTAAAATTTCATAATTTACGTTACATTAATGATAAAAACAGAAACATCAAAGTGGTAATGCTTACAAAAATATCATTTGTATATCATTGGGTCAATTATATAAGCAAACCATACCTACAGAGTAATAACAATACAATTGTGTAACAATACTGATACAAACTGGTCAATAATGAATACCTAAATGTAAGCGTCATAGGGGATGATTTACACATGCCATGAAACTAAAGCTAAATCCATTACTAATCCATGTTATTACATAACTGTTGGAAGACCTAGGCCATGGGTTCCAGCTGATAAAATTTTATGTTTACAAATGATCTGGACAGTAGGTATTACATGTACAAACGTAAGAAATACCAACTGAATGGAATGAACGATATAAACCTCTGAGCAGTCAAAAGGACAAAATACGCTGTATATGCCTTAATACCAGTTAGGACCTTGGAAGTTAGAAATAAACTTCGCAAACAGATTACATATGCCCATGAGTAGTCATATGGTGCCAACACTGAAATTAGTCTTGTTAATTAGTCTTCATCAATAACTGCATTACAGATTTCGTATGTTTTTTTCTCTGTGATAGGACGCCCTTTGGTAATATGAGATTACACAGGACTGAGGCAGCAATCGCCCATTAACTGTCAGGGGTGTATATGCACATACGCAAGTTGTTTAACATATTGTCAATATCTGGTTATGTTGAGAGAGGACAAGTTACTCTCTCTCCTATTTTTCATATATGGAAATTTATTGAAGATTTTATTACAACCTGACGCACCTTGAGCGAGACTCTAGAAAGTTAATGGCCTCAGCAGATGTTGATGAAGCCTGGTAGGCCGCTAGAAGCATGAGGTATTTTTATGGTTCTAGCTCGTAGAAACGGCATGTTGGGAGTTGATAGCAATTGGTTACGAGCCCATCCCTCGGTAAATCTTGCCTGCCAGGCACACAACTGTACAGGGCAGACAGAGCAGCCCCTTGTTGAGACAGGACTCCAAAAGAACAGTGCCGCTATAACTGCATTGTCACTTGTGAGTAATTTAGACTGAGGAGCTTGTGGTGAAGTTCTTACTGTACCGACAGCTTAACTTCAAACGTCTCGGACTACTCGTTGGCCGAGGGCTCACTTATTCGTTTTTGGTTTACCAGTCTTGACGTTTGGTATCCTTGTGTGCTCTGTCATATAAGTGTGCCAAATTGGTCCTTTGTATGACCAGTAAACAGGTAAGCGACACACGGAAATCTACCGCAATTTCAGGACTCCGGTAGAGAGTAAATTGCGATCCGTCTGCCTGATCGCTAGTCTGTGAGATTTTTGCATTTCTTTCGTGGCCGCGATCGATTCACAGGTGCCGCATCACGTCTCGCCAGCTGCAAGTTACATCGCTGCACGAAGCAAACAGGGTAACGTATAGCCGCTTCGGCCTTGTCAGAGCATAAAGACCTCAATCGCCACTTGCTCTCAGCTGCACCTACACCGAGAAACTTCTGTAGATAATCAGTCAAAGCCTGCTCAGCGTCAAATCAATTCAGATTGCGTTATACACAATTTTAGGGCCAGAGTACCTTACTCACTTCTGCTATCCTGGATCCTTGTCCACTGCAGTTTTAAACCAACCTTTAGTTGTTTACAGCGTACAACAAAAACTTGTTTAGCATAATTTATGTCTGTCTTTGTTTTGCGAAAATAAATGTAGCTAGTAAACCAAATTTTGCATACATTCTCAATCATTTTTATATAGTCAGAGCAGTGTTACCCTTCAATGTTGCATTCCCCTTTTCTTCATTGTTATATTCGGTATACCAAAGAGTTTTCTATGAGAAATATGCATTTTTAAACCAACATATATAATAATTTTGGAAGTCCGTATATGATGTCGACGTTCAGAGGTTGATGTTGTTGTTATTGAGGACTTCAGTCCGAGGACTGGTTTCATTCCGCTCTATTTTGTGCGAGCTTCTTCATCTCTGAATAACCACTGGGACCTACATCTCTCTGAATATACTTACTGTATGCATCTCTTTGTCTCTCTCTACGATTTTTACTACTCACACTACCCTCAAATACTAAACTGGTGATCCTTTAGGTCTCAGAATATGTCCTATCAACCGATTCCTCCTTTGGTCATCTTGTGCCACAACTTCCTTGTCGCCTCAGTTCTGTTCAGTACGTCCTTATTCGTTATGTGATCGACCCCCTAATCTTCAGCAACATTCTGTAGGACCATATTTCGAAAGCTTCTATTCTCTTTTTACCTAAACTGTTTATCGTCCATGTTTCACTCCACCCCACATTACACTCAAAACAAATACCTTCAGAAAAGATTTCCTGCCCCTTAAATCTATATTCGATGTTAAGAAATTTCTCTTCTTCAGAAATGCTTTTCTTGCCATGACCAGTCTACATTTCATATCCTCCCTACTTCGGCCATCATCAGTTACTTTGCTGCCAAAATAGCAAAACTCATCTACTACTTTAAGTGTCTCGTTTCCTAATCCAGTTAACTTAGCAGCACCTGATTTAACTCGACTTCATTCCATTCTCCTTGTCTTTCTTTTGTTAACGTTCATTCTACATTCTCCTTTCAAGACACCGTCCATTCCGTTCAGCTGCTCTTCCAAGTACTTTGCTGTATCTGACAGAAGTACATTGTCGTCGGCAATCACAAAACTTTTATTTCTTCTCTCTGAACTTTAATTCCTAATCCAAATTTTTCTGTGGTTTTCTCTACTGCCAGTTCCATTTACATATTGAATAACATCGGGTGTATGCTGCAACCCTGTCTCACTACCTTTCGACCACTGCCTCCCTTGTAGGTGCCGTCTGGTTTATCTACAAGTTGCAAATACCGTTTCGTTACCTGTATTTTACCACTCTTACGTTCCGAATTTTAAAGAAAGTATCCCAGTCAACTTCGTAAAAAGCTTTCTCTAATTCCATAAATACTATATATGTAGGCGTGCCTTTCCTTAACCTATCTCCTGAGATAAGTTGTAGGTCCAGTGCTCCTACGTGTCTTCGGAATCAAATTGATCTTCCCCAAAGTCGACTTCTGCTAGTTTTTTCCATTCTTCTGTAAAGAGTTCGCGTTAGTATTTTGCAACTATGATTCATTAAACTGATTACTCTGTCATTTTCACACGTGTCAACAACTGCTGTCTTTCTTCTTGAAGTTTGATGGTATTTCGTTTGTCTCATACACCTTGCACTCCAGATGAGAGAGTTCTGGCATGGCTGGTTCTCCCAAGGCTATCAGTAATTCTGACGGAATATCGTCTACTTCCGGGGCCTTGTTTCCATGCAGATCTTTCAGAGATTTGTCAAATTCTTCTCGCAGTATCGTATCTCCAGTTTCATATTCATTTACATCCACTTCCCGTGCTATAATATTGCTTTCACGTTCATCTCCCTTGGTCTGGAACCGCAAGACCGCTACGGTCGCAGGTTCGAATCCTGCCTCGGGCATGGATGTTTGTGAGGTCCTTAGGTTAGTTAGGTTTAACTAGTTCTAAGTTCTAGGGGACTAATAACCTCAGCAGTTGAGTCCCATAGTGCTCAGAGCCATTTTGAACCATCTCCCTTGCCTAGCCTCACTGTTTACTCCTTCGTCCTTTCAGCTTTCTCTTGTTTGGTTTTTTAACATCTGAGCTGTTAATATTCATACAGCTCTTTTCCTCAAAGGCCTCTTTAATTTTCCTGCAGGAATTATCTATCTTTCCCCCTAGTGAAATATGTTTCTAAATTCTTATTTTTGTCCTCTAGCCATTCCGGCTTAATAGTTTTGCACTTACTGCTGTCTCATTCTGTAAATGTTTGTATTCCCGTTCACCTGCTTCATTTTCTGCATTTTTAAATTTTCTACTTTCATCAATTATATTCAGTGTCTCTTGTGTTATCCAAGAATTCCTATTATCTGCCTTCATTATTTCATCTCTTAAACCTACCCAATCGTCTTTCACTGTATTCCTTTTTCCTGTTCTAATCAATCGCTGTATAATGCTCCCTCTGAAGCTCTCAATAACCCCTGGATCTTTAAACTTATCCAGGTCCCTTCTCCTTAATTTCCTACTTTCTCCAATTTCTCCAGTTTCTTCAATTTTAATCTACGGTTATTATCCGATAAATTGTTGTCAGAGTTCACATATGCACCTGGAAATGTCTTACAATTTAGAATCTGTTTCCTAAATCGCTGTCTAACCATTATACAATCAATCTGAAACCGTCCTGTGTGTCCAGGTCTCATCCAGGTATACAATCTTCTTTTATGGTTCTTAAAACCTATTGTTGGCGACGATTAAACTATCGTTTCTGTTCAAATTTCTGCTAATCGGCTTCCTCTTTCATTCCTTTCCCCCAGTCTACACTCCTACACCGAGCGAGGTGGCGCAGTGGTTAGCACACTGGACTCGCATTCGGGAGGACGACGGTTCAATCCCGTCTCCAGCCATCCTGATTTAGGTTTTCCGTGATTTCCCTAAATCGTTTCAGGCAAATGCCGGGATGGTTCCTTTGAAAGGGCGCGGCCGATTTCCTTCCCATTCCTTTCCTAACCCGAGCTTGCGCTCCGTCTCTAATGACCTCGTTGTCGACGGGACGTTAAACACTAACCACCCCCCCCCCCCAGTCTACACTCCTGGAAATGGAAAAAACAACACATTGACACCGGTGTGTCAGACCCACCATACTTGCTCCGGACACTGCGAGAGGGCTGTACAAGCAATGATCACACGCACGGCACAGCGGACACACCAGGAACCGCGGTGTTGGCCCTCGAATGGCGCTAGCTGCGCAGCATTTGTGCACCGCCGCCGTCAGTGTCAGCCAGTTTGCCGTGGCATACGGAGCTCCATCGCAGTCTTTAACACTGGTAGCATGCCGCGACAGCGTGGACGTGAACCGTATGTGCAGTTGACGGACTTTGAGCGAGGGCGTATAGTGGGCATGCGGGAGGCCGGGTGGACGTACCGCCGAATTGCTCAACACGTGGGGCGTGAGGTCTCCACAGTACGTCGATGTTGTCGCCAGTGGTCGGCGGAAGGTGCACGTGCCCGTCGACCCGGGACCGGACCGCAGCGACGCACGGATGCACGCCAAGACCGTAGGATCCTACGCAGTGCCGTAGGGGACCGCACCGCCACTTCCCAGCAAATTAGGGACACTGTTGCTCCTGGGGTATCGGCGAGGACCATTCGCAACCGTCTCCATGAAGCTGGGCTACGGTCCCGCACACCGTTAGGCCGTCTTCCGCTCACGCCCCAACATCGTGCAGCCCGCCTCCAGTGGTGTCGCGACAGGCGTGAATGGAGGGACGAATGGAGACGTGTCGTCTTCAGCGATGAGAGTCGCTTCTGCCTTGGTGCCAATGATGGTCGTATGCGTGTTTGGCGCCGTGCAGGTGAGCGCCACAATCAGGACTGCATACGACCGAGGCACACAGGGCCAACCCCCGGCATCATGGTGTGGGGAGCGATCTCCTACACTGGCCGTACACCACTGGTGATCGTCGAGGGGACACTGAATAGTGCACGGTACATCCAAACCGTCATCGAACCCATCGTTCTACCATTCCTAGACCGGCAAGGGAACTTGCTGTTCCAACAGGACAATGCATGTCCGCATGTATCCCGTGCCACCCAACGTGCTCTAGAAGGTGTAAGTCAACTACCCTGGCCAGCAAGATCTCCGTATCTGTCCCCCATTGAGCATGTTTGGGACTGGATGAAGCGTCGTCTCACGCGGTCTGCACGTCCAGCACGAACGCTGGTCCAACTGAGGCGCCAGGTGGAAATGGCATGGCAAGCCGTTCCATAGGACTACATCCAGCATCTCTACGATCGTCTCCATGGGAGAATAGCAGCCTGCATTGCTGCGAAAGGTGGATATACACTGTACTAGTGCCGACATTGTGCATGCTCTGTTGCCTGTGTCTATGTGCCTGTGGTTCTGTCAGTGTGATCATGTGATGTATCTGACCCCAGAAATGTGTCAATAAAGTTTCCCCTTCCTGGGACAATGAATTCACGGTGTTCTTATTTCAATTTCCAGGAGTGTATATTAATGTAACACTTTTTGTTCTCTGACTTTTCCTACTGTCGAATTCCAGTCCCCTATGACCTAAAATTTTCGTCTCCTTTAGCTATCTGAATAATTTCTTTTATTTCATTACGCATTTCTTCAATCTCCTCTTCATCTGTGGAGCTAGTTGGCATGTAAACTTGTTCTACAGTGGTAGGTGTGGACTTCGTGTCTATCTTGGCTACGATAATGCGTTCACTATGCAGTTCGTAGCAGCTTACCCGCATTCCTATTTTCTTATTCGTTATTAAATCTACTCCTGCATTATCCCTATTTCATTTTGTATTTATAACCTTGTATTGATCTGAACATAAGTCCTGTTCCCCCTGCCACCGAACTTCACTAATTCCCTTTTACCTACCTTCCACCTATCCATTCCTCTTTTTAAATTTTCTAACCTACCTGCACGATTAAGGAATCTAACATTCCATGCTCTGATCCGTAGAATGCCAGTTTTGATTCTCCCGATGACGATATCCTCTTGAGTAGTCTCCCCCCCTCCCCCCGATATCCGATTGGGGGACTATTTTACCTTCGCAATATTTTACTCGAGAGGATGCCGTCATAATGTAACCGGACATTAGAGTTGCATGTCCTTAGCAGAAATTATTATTGTTGTTTCCCATTGATTTCAGCCGTTCGCAGTGCCAACTAGATAAGTTGATAAAATATCGGTATTTCGATATAACGATATTTTTTTCTCCAAAAATGGTTGATATTACACGGCCAGATCAGTCAAGCATCCAGACAGTTGTTCTTGGAACTACTGAAAAGGACGCTGCCCCCTTCTTCAGGGACTACGCCTCTGTCTGGTCTCTCAACAGATACCAAGAAGCTGTGTAGGTACCTACAGCACAGCTATCTGTATTGCTGAGGCACGGAAGCCAGCCCTCTGACGGCCAGGTCCATGGTTCATGTTCAGAGGTACGACTCTGATATTTCGATCTTTTTGTATGAACAAACTACTTACAGTTTTTTCCTGTTTCTTGAGTCTTTCAGTTGATGATGATTGAATTAACAGAAACCGGTCAAGATTAAATTTAATATAGACAAATGAAGGCAAATAAAATTGCTTTTCTGTATATATCGTATAGCTATAGCAAGTTACATGCACTACTGACCATTAAAATTGCTACACCACGAAGATGACGTGCTACAGACGCTTAATTTAACCGACAGGAAGAAGATGCTGTGATATGCAAATGACTAGCTTTCCAGAGTATTCACACAAGGTTGGCGCCGGTGGCGACACCTACAACGTGCTTACATGAGGAAAGTTTCCAAACAATTTCTCATACACAAACAGCAGTTGACTGGCGTTGCCTGGTGATACGTTGTTGTGATGCCTCGTGTGAGGAGGAGAAATGTGTGCCATCACGTTTCCGACTTCGATAAAGGCCGGATTGTATCGTATCGCGATTGCGGTTTATCGTATCGCGACATTGCTGCTCCCGTTCGTCGATATCCAGTGACTGTTAGCAGAATATGGAATCGGTGGGTTCAGGAGGGTAATACGGAACGCCGTGCTAGATCCCAACGGCCTCGTATCACTAGCAATCGAGATGACAGGCATCTTATCCGGATGGCTGTAACGTATCGTGCAGCCACGTCTCGATCCCTGAGTCAACAGATGGGGCCGTTTACAAGAGAACAACCATCTGCACGAACAGTTCGACGACGTTAGCAGCAGCATGGACTATCAGCGCGGAGATCATGGCTGCGGTTACCCTTGACGCTGCATCACAGACAGGAGCACCTGCGATGGTGTACTCAACGACGTACCTGGGTGCACGAATGGCAAAACGTCATTTTTTCGGATGAATCCAGGTTCTGTTTACAGGATCGTGATGGTCGCATCCGTGTTTGGCGACATCGCGGTGAACGCACTTAGGAAGCGTGTATTCGTCATCGCCATACTGGCGTATCACCCGGCGTGATGATATGGGGTGCCATTGGTTACACGTCTCGGTCACCTCTTGTTCGCATTGACGGCACTTTGAACAGTGGACGTTACATTTCAGATGTGTTACGACCCGTGGCTCTACCCTTCATTCGGTCCCTGCGAAACCCTACATTTCAGTAGGATAATGCACGACCGCTTGTTGCAAGGCCTATACGGGTCTTTCTGGATACAGAAAATGTTCGACTGCGGCCCTGGCCAGCACATTCTCCAGATCTCTCACCAACTGAAAACGTTTGGTCAATGGTGGCCGAGCAACTGGCTCGTCACAATACGCCAGTCACTACTCTTGATGAACTGTGGTATCGTGTTGAAGCTGCATGGGCAGCTGTACCTGTACACGCCATCCAAGCTCTGTTTCACTGAATACCCAGGGGTGTCAAGGCCGTTATTACGGCCAGAGGTGGTTGTTCTGGGTACTGATTTCTCAGGATATATGCACCCAAATTCCGTGAAAATGTAATCACATGTCAGTTCTAGTATAATATATTTGTCCAATGAATACTCGTTTATCATCTGCATTTCTTCTTGGTGTAGCAATTTTTATGGCCAGTTGTGTACAGACTTTTGTATTCATTTTAGACAGCATTTGTGCCAGATATTTTTTTTCTCTTTTGGTCTGTACTACTACCTCTGAAAATTTGTTAGTGGAATTCTGGTTCACTCTGCATAACATTCAGTCAAATGATTGAAAACTCGTAAGAAGTAAAGTAAAAGTAGGTACGAAGCCACAAAGAAACAGATGCGTTACCAAGAAGTCAGGCGTGTGAATTATGAACATTGATTTACGAATAGGCACGCGTGTGTTCAGCATGTGAGTAAATGAAGACTATACATAGACGAAAGAGGAAGCTAGTTAAGTAGTCTGGTAATTCAAATAAAGTAAGTACTTGGAAGTATGAAGTGAGGGAAGGAGGAGAAAATCAGCTAAAAGAACTTTTATTTTTAGGTAATCTTCAAAAACAGTGAAGCAGATTCTCCCAACTCGCGTGTATTTCTCAACACTGTAGTACTTTCTTATTAGCTGTCGTATGTTTTTAGTTACTTTATGATAGCCTTAGCTGCTGCTGTTTCTATATGTTTCTTCAGGTGCTACTGCTTCTCTAGGTCAACATGGAGAGCCTCGTGTGAATCTGGAAAACTTTACATAAAGGTGCTTTTATTCTGAAATACTTAGCAGAAACAGAAACTTGAAAAAGGCAAATACAATGGACAGAATCCTTAAGTATTATTTTTATATATATATATATATATATATATATATATATATATATATATATATATATATGTGTGTGTGTGTGTGTGTGTGTGTGTGTGTGTGTGTGTGTGTGCGTGCGTGCGTGCTGCGTCTCCTCCTAAACCACTTGACGGATTTCAACCAAACTTGGTGCAAATGTGCCTCACTGTAAGGCAATAATCGCTGTGGCGCTAAGAACCACCTAAGTATCATATTTAAGGAGCTAAGAAGCCATAAACAATGAGATGCATGAAGAATTGTAGCGTCATGCATTAGCTTTAAATGTCTTATTTATGTGCTACTAACTGTATTATTCCCAATAAATTTCAAAGGCAGTATACTCATACGCCACAAAACGCACCTACAAATGTGAATAATGGTACCACACGTAGTTCAAAACATATGATGTCATAAACACTGAGAAGGAAACTGTCGCATTGTGCGTGAGGTTTAAATTTATTACTTCTTTCTACTAATTGTATTGGCAACACATTTTCAAGGTAGTTCCCACATATGCCACTGCATGTACCTATACAAATATGTCATTGTACGACCCACAGTTCAAGAGGTATAACGTCATAAACACTGAGTTACGTGAAGAAATGTCGCATCATGTATGAAGCTTTAATACATTTATTCTTTATTACTAATGCACTCCTACAGTCGAGTCAACTCCAGGCAATAAGTGACATGTAGCAGTGCTTTTGTGAGCTTTCAACTAGGAAGGACAAACGCATGTAGGCGGAAAATATTTCCGTGAATAGAGCTTTGAAAAGGCATTGCCTCAAAAAATGGTTGAAATGGCTCTGAGCACTATGGAATTTAACATCTGAGGTCATCAGTCCCCTAGAACTTAGAACTACCTAAACCTAACTAACCTAAGGACATCACACACATCCATGCCCGAGGCAGGATTCGAACCTGCGACCGTAGCGTTCGCGCGGTTTCAGACTGAAGCGCCTAGAACCGCTCGGCCACTCCCGCCGGCGGCATTGCCACAGAAACGCTTGCTAAATTGCATTGGGGACATAAGAATCATCCGTGCTCAGCGTACAGAAACTGTGCAGAATCATGTTTTATAACCTTGACACTATACTTACACATTTGTAGAGTATGCATATTTCTTCGTATGACTGTTCCATAATTTCAATGGCGTTTTCATCCGTGCAATGCCAGATTGGTCACCTGGCTACTCATAAAATGTAAGTTACATAGCTCCAGATGACAAAAAGTAGTCTTCGTCGTAATTTGGCAGCTGTGAACGTTAAAAAGGACTTGTGCACTGCAGAAAGTTCTCCACATAGTCCACTACATCTTAGCGAAAACCTCACCGCGATCTGATTACTCGTGCTGGGTACTTTTTGGGTGGCCTCCCTTGTCAGCCACACCGTGTACTTGTTGTCTCCGGTGCGCTGGCTTCCTACGTCAACCGGTCTGCTTGCTCAGCCCCGGACTAGCGTGGGCAGCCCGCCCGCACCGTCTCCATCCCTGGCGAACCCCGTTGTTTACGAGGAACCTCGTTAGCGGCAGACGGGGCAGCGTCCCTCGTTAGTGGTACACCGTGTCCCCAGACGGACCGCACACCCGTCCACCGCTAAGCGCTGCGACAGCCGAGAGCAGTCGCGGCGCAGCGGCCACGTCACACCTACATAGTCGCAACACGACTGTACGAGAACGAGGCCAACACGCAAAACTTTTAACAGGTACAGACCTTGACACTCCCTGGGACATTAAATTGGTCTGCCGGATCGAGACTCGAACCTGAAACCCCCGCATCAAGTTTCATAAAAAAACATACACTCAGCTGAAGACAAAAATTTAGTCGCTCACCTCACACTTTTTCTGGTGTACCATTTCGTGACCGAGTGAATTTCTTGGACAACTTAAGGTTTCGTCCTTTTCTATGGTGCACATGTTCATGGCGGTTTGAGCTTCTATAAATATCAGATCCGCACACTGACACGCTAGTGAGTAGCGAACTTTCTCTTGGCCAAGACGCTTTGCGGTTTTCACACCTTTCTAGACTGGCGCTACATTTTTAAATTCTCATTAGTAACCCATATTTGTCGTCGCTGCAGTTTATAAGGATACTAAAATTAAACTAAAGACCACCCGAACAAGCCAAAAGGCCCAACTGTACCGACCGGCCGCCGTGTCATCCTCAGCCGACAGGAGTCACTATATGCGGAAATGGACGGGTATGTGATCAGCACACCGCACTCCCGGCCGTATGTCGGTTTCCGAGACTGGAGCCGCTCGTTCGCAATCAAGTAGATCCTCACTTTGCCCCACAAGTGCAAAGTGCACCCCGCTTGCCAGCAGCGTTCGGCACACCGGCTGGTCACGCATCCGAGTGCTAGCCCAGTCCGGCAGCGCTTAACTTCGGTGATCAGGCGGGAAACGGTGTTACCACTGCGGCAAGACCGTTGGCCTTGTAAGGGTATTACTGTCGATTCCGGAATCTCTTCCCAAAGGAGAGATCATCATGGTACTTTTCAATTACAGGTCACATGTCCTGTGGATACAAATTACGTGTCTCTAATGCAGTGGTTTCCATTGCCTTCTGCATCCTCATGCCGTTGATCACTGCTGATTTTCGACCTTTAGTGGCAGTACCCACCTCTAGGACAAGAGAATGCCCTGAACCTCTGTCTGTTCCTCCACCCTTTATGTCACGGCCTTTGGCAGAACGAGGTTGACTTCTTATGCCTTACGTCTTGGCCTCTTATACTGATTATAAAACAAAAGTTAAGCAGCGGCGCCATTCGTACCCGACACCGAAAACGTTTTGTTTACCAAGCAAAGATGCTACACCCCTTTTGTTTTTTTAATCACATTTTGTTCTCCATTGTTCGTTGAATTTGTTCGGGGCGAACGTCTGATGACACCCGTTTAAGATCTTCGTTGATCCATTTACTCAGTTTTTTGTTACAGAGGGTAGCTATTCCTCTGACCAAAATCCCTAGACCACGGCTATGACTCCGCACCCATGGCAAGAGATTCTGGAGTAGTCCCCCATTCGGATCACCGGGAGGGGACTGCCAAGGGGGAGGTGACCATGAAAAAAAGATTGATTAATCAACGAAAGGATAACGTTCTACGAATCGGAGCGTAGAAATGTCAGAAGCTTGAACGTAGTAGGGAAGCTAGAAAATCTGAAAAGGGAAATGCAAAGGCTGAATCTATATATATCAGGAGTCAGTGAAGTGAAATGGAAAGAAGACAAGGATTTCAGGTCAGATGAGTATAGGGTAACATCAACAGCAGTAGAAAATATAACGGGAGTAGGCTTCGTTATGAATAGGCGGGCAGAGAGTGTGTTACTGCGAACAGTTCACTGATAGTGTTGTTCTTATCAGAATGGACAGAAAACCAACACCGACAACGATAGTTGAAGTGTATATGCCGACCTCGCAAGCCGAAGATGAAGAGAGACAGAAAGTATATGAGGATAATGAAAGCGAAATACAGTATGTAAAGGGAGATGAAAATCTAGATGTCATGGAGGACTGGAATGCAGTTATAGGAGAAGGAATAGAAGAAAAGGCTACAGGAGAATATGGGCTTGGAACAAGGTATGAGAGAAGAGAAAGACTAATTGAGTTCTAGAACAAGTCCCAGCTAGTAATAGCGAATACTCTGTTCAAGAATCACAAGAGGATAAGGTATACTTGGAATAAATCGGGTGATAATGGAAGATTTCAGTTAGATTACATCATGGCCAGACAGAGTTTCCGAAATCAGATACTGGATTGTAAGGCATATCCAGAAGCAGATATAGACTCAGATCACAATATAGTGGTGGTGAGGAATATTTTGTAGTTGAAGACATTAGTCAGGAACAATCAGTACGCCAAGAAGTGGGAGGAGGAGGAGGATATTAGTGTTTAACGTCCCGTCGACAACGAGGTCATTAGAGACGGAGCGCAAGCTCGGGTGAGGGAAGGATGGGGAAGGAAATCGGCCGTGCCCTTTCAAAGGAACCATCCCGGCATTTGCCTGAAGCGATTTAGGGAAATCACGCCAAGAAGTGGGATTCGAAGTACTAAGGAATGACGAGGTTCCTAAGGCTATAGATACAGCATTAACGAATAGCTCAGTAGGCAGTGCAGTGGGAGAGGAATGGACTTCTCGAAAAAGAGCCATCACAGAAGCTGGAAAGAAAAAAAACATAGGTACCAAGAAGATAACTATGAAGAAACCATGGGTAACAGAAAAAAATACTTCATTTGATCGCTGAAAAGAGAAAGTACAAAAATGTTTCGGGAAACTCAAGAAGACAAATATACAGTCGCTGAGGAATGAAACCAACAGGAAATGCAGGGAAGCTAAGATGAAATGGCTGCATGAAAAATGTGAAGTAATCGAAAAAGGCATGATTGTCGGAAGAACAGACGTATCATACAGGAATGTCAAAATAACCTTCAGTGACATTAAAGGCAAGTGTGGTAACATTAAGAGTGCAACGGAATTTACAGTACTAAATGCAGAGGAGAGAGCCGGTAGATGAAATTAATACATTGAAAGCCTGTAAGAGAGTGAAGATTTGTAACTTATAATGTGATGGAAGAGGAAACAGGAGTCGATTTGGAACAGTTAGAGGACCTAGTATTCCAATTATAATTTAAAAGAGCTTTTGAGGACTTAAGATCAAATAAGGCAGAAGGGACAGATAACATTCCATCAGAATTTCTAAAATCATTGAGGGAAGTGGCAAGAAAACGACTATTCACGTTGGTGTGTAGAATGTATGAATCTGGCGACATACCATCAGACTTTTGGAAAAATGTCATCCACAAAATTCTGAAGACTGCAAGAGCTGACAAGAGCAAGAATTATCGCATAATCAGCTTAACATCTCATGCGTCCAAGTTGGAAAAGAAAATGAAGGATTTTTTACTGTAGATGACGATCAATTTGGCTTTAGCAGAGGTAAAGGCATCGCAGAGGCAACATCGATGATACCGTTCCGGCCTCTGATTTCATGTATTTATTTTATTTAATTACACGTCAAATTCCGTAATAACAAATTGAGGAGCAAATCTCCAAGATCATGAGAAGTGTCAGTACGTGAAATTAAAACATAATATTAATGACATATAAAAATAAAATATTTATGAACCCAAAAACAGTCAAGCCATAAGTTTAAGTAAACACAATCAACAATATAACATGAGAATCAGCTTAATTTCTCAAAGAACTCCTCAGGAGAATAGAAGGAGTGACCCATGAGGAAACCACTCAATTCCGATTTGAAAGATCGTTGATCACTGTTAGGATTTTTGAATTCTTGTGGTAGCTTACTGAAAATGGATGCAGCAGTATAATGCACACCTTTCTGCATTGGAGTTAAAGAAGTCCGATCCAAGTGCAGGTAGGATTCCTGCCGAGTATTAACTGAGTGAAAGCTGCTTACTCTTGGGCATAAGCTGATATTGTTAACACTAAACGACAGCAAAGAATATAATTATTGAGTGGCCAATATCAAAATACCCAGAGAAGAGAACAGGGGACGACAAGAGGTTTGTGAACTTGCACCACTTATTGCCCAAACCGCCCGTTTCTGAGCCGTAAATATCCTTTTAGAATGGGAAGAGTTACCCCAAAATATGATACCGTACGACATAAGCCAATGAAAATAACAAGCATTTCCCGCTATTAAACGGTATCATTTCTCTCACACTGCTGTACAGACTGACGTAATAATTCCAGACTCGTAATTAATTACTTTAACAAATAAGTCAAATAATTTTTGCTGCGACACATGTACTAACGATCATCGTTCTGTGCGCAAACGAACGACTCGCAACTAGCATGCTGTTGCGTGGCCGGTAACGCGTAGACATTGTTGAACAAAATGGCAACACAATGTCCTTACTGGAAAACGACGCGGTCAGCAATTAAACTTTCAGACGAACAGTAAGATTAAGGGCTAAGGTTTACTACGACATGCTGCTATCGACACTACTACTCCTTTCAAGCTGCTTTTATCTTGTAACTAGCTGAGTATCCAACGTTGCCCGTGTGAGCATTTATTCCAGTCCTCGCCACTTTCTCTTCATGTCCTCTTAGCCCCATCAGCCCCCTCTGTCCACCTGCTACCCTCTGTTTGTGCTTCTCCTCCTGCCCCTCCCTCAGCCTATCTCCTCCCTTCTCTGTCAATTTCCTCCTCCCCTCTCTCCGTCCATCATCTCCTCCTCTTCTCTCTGCCCATCTTCTCCTCATGCTCTCTCTGCCTACCTGCTCCTGCTCCCTGACTCTGTCCATTACTCTTCTCTCCTTTCTGTCTCCATCTCCTCCTCTCCCCTTTCTCTGTCCATATCCCCCTTCCACTCTGGAAGTCCATCTGCTCCTCCCCCTTTCCCTGTGCGCCTTCTCCTTTCCCCTCTTTTTTACAGTCCATTTCCTCCTGGTCTTTTCTCTCTCCACGTTATCACCATCACCCCACTAGGAGGCCGGTAGTTCTTACCCCCACAGTATTCCTTTCCAGTTCGTAACTAATTTATGTACCAAATTAGACTGAAATTGTTCCACAGGTTTAAGGTGAGCTATTTACCCTTAGCTTGCCTGCATATACATTGCACAGGTTCTTGTAGACATATTTCACCTGTATTTCTACCGAATTTAGCTCTCCAGTTTCATTTTCACGCAGCTGAATGTTTATGACATAGTATCTCCTGAACTGTGTATTGTACAATGATATAATTTCGTAGACCAGCCAGTATCATATGTGACTACTGTCTGCAAAACGTTTTATAAGTAGAGTTGGTAGTAAAGAGGTAATAAATAAAACGTCATGCTTCATACAGCAGTTTCACTGCGTAAACAACGGCAGGGTAGTAAGCGACAAACTTCCTCCCTTTTATAATATTGTGGGGGTTGAAAGCGAGAGAAAGTTTCGTAACGGTTTGAAATTATTTTGTAAGTGGGTAGCAAGTCAAAAAGTGCAAAATTCTCAAATACTGATTTTACGAAGTATGAGTATTCATGCATCGTGGGCACCACTGCTTTTTCACCCCTACCCCCTCTTTTGATAGGTAGGTTGTTCGTACTCCCACAGCGATGCTTTCTATGTAGTAAGTAATGTGTGTAGCAAATTTGGTTGAGGTCGGTCCGGTGGTTTCGGATTTGTAGCCTAATTTGCAGCGTTAATTGCTTCATTGACGAAATTCCTAGCTTCACTTGTGCTATGATGCAGCTCAGCATTTGTCGTGATGCTGACAGAGGCTATAGGGGCTATTCAAAAAGAAAGATACTATCGCTCGCGAAATGAAAACCACCGTGAAAATGAAAAACGTTTTATTTGCTACAGTTAGCTATACCTTCCAGCAACTTCTCTAGAAAGTTGCCGCTCCGACTTAGACAACTGTCGTAGCGTTGTACCAACTGTGAAGTTGGTTCGATGAACCCTCTGCCAGGAACTTAAACATGATTTGCAGAGTATCCACGTAGATGTAGAGGTAGAAAGAAATGTGCGAGGTCTGCTCAATCGGTAGGAGCTTTGCATGTAGGTAAGAGCAATGGTTCAAATCGCTCTGAGCACTATGGGACATAACTTCTGCGGTCATCAGTCCCCTAGAACTTAGAACTACTTAAACCTAACTAACCTAAGGACATCACACACATCCATGGCCGAGGCAGGATTCGAACCTGCGACCGTAGCGGTCTCGCGGTTCCAAACTGTAGCCCCTAGAACCGCTCGGCCACCCCGGCCGGCTAAGAGCAATGCATACGAAAGATAATGTTCTGCGTTTGAAACACAGTTTTAATCTGCAACGATGTTTCAAAAAAATGGCGCACACTCAGTTACAGAATGAAACATTAATTCTAGCGGATGATAATTATTAACGATTTAGTGAGAGAAAATTGTAAAATTTAAAATCGCAAAACATGTATTTTATACATAGGGAAAAGACCTGAACACGTTCCTGCAGTGGTGAGTCCTATTAAACTCCTGAAAAACAATGAAGGAACGTTGTGAACAACACAAACATTACCCAACTAAATGAACTTTCACTGAAATTTGTCTGGCATGTAAGCACGAAATGAAATCCAGTGATATCAGCAGAGTGGAGCTGGCGACATATTCATTGCGCAGAGTAATAAAGAGGGCAATCGATTAGAATGTAGATGACTTAATCAATACAAAGAGATACTTTCGCTTCAGTAAAGAATGCAATCTGTGATTCAGTTCGCTTAGACCACATAGGGAAACATCATTATGTTTTCGCTCTGCACAAAATTATTTTGGTAGATGGTATTGTCCTATGGCAGCCTTCATTCATACAAGTTATCTTTTTTCTGTTTTTGGCATAGCCAGTCTGATGATTTTTGATTTTCTGTTGACCCTTTTGTTGTTTAACAGTGTAAGGAAACAATCAACACTGCAGCTCGTATTGTGTGGTATCCATGGAGAATACTGTGGACGATTCCCTGTGACCAGTTTTCGTACAAAGCTAACATACTGAATTTTTCTTTAGACTTGATTTTAGGTCTCTGTCACCAATCTCGAGAAAACGTATCTTATGTAGCACATTCATTTGCGATCGCGATCGCCAGTCATAAAGCCAGAATGAAATATCCGAAACATTCCTCACAAACAGTTTGAGATAACGAAACGTGATTTTGAAAATGATGACATGCAGATAGAAGCGTATTTTTCCGTATGGTTATTACCTGTAACTTCAGTATCTACAGTGTTATTCTAACTATACAGGGTGTTACAAAAAGGTACGGCCAAACTTTCAGGAAACATTCCTCACATACAAAGAAAGGAAATACGTTACGTGGAAATGTGTCCGGAAACGCTTACTTTCCATGTTAGAGCTCATTTTATTACTTCTCTTCAAATTACATTAATCATGGAATGCAAACACACAGCAACAGAACGTACCAGCGTGACTTCAAACACTTTCTTACAGGAAATGTTCCAAATGTCCTCCGTTAGCGAGGATACATGCATCCACCCTCCGTCGCATGGAATCCCTGATGGGTTGATGCAGCCCTGGAGAATGGCGTATTGTATCACAGCCGTCCACAATACGAGCACAAAGAGTCTCTACATTTGGTACCGGGGTTGCGTAGACAAGAGCTTTCAAATGCCCCCCATAAATGAAAGTCAAGAGGGTTGAGGTCAGGAGAGCGTGGATGCCATGGAATTGGTTCGCATCTACCAATTCATCGGTCACCGAATCTGTTGTTGAGAAGCGTACGAACACTTCGACTGAAATGTGCAGGAGCTCTATCGTGCGTGAACCACATGTTGTATCGTACTTGTAAAGGCACATGTTCTAGCAGCACAGGTAGAGTATCCCGTATGAAATCATATAACGTGCTCCATTGAGCGTAGGTGGAAGAACATGGGGCTCAATCAAGACATCACTAACAATGCCTGCCCAAACGTCCACAGAAAATCTGTGTTGATGACGTGATTGCACAACTGCGTGCGGATTCTCGTCAGCCGACACATGTTGATTGTGAAAATTTACAATTTGATCACGATGGAATGGAGCCTCATCCGTAAAGAGAACATTTGCACTGATATGAGGATTGACACATTGTTGGATGAACCATTCGCAGAAGTGTACCTGTGGAGGCCAATCAGCTGCTGATAGTGCCTTCACACGCTGTACATAGTACGGAAACCACTGGTTCTCCTGTAGCACTCTCCATACAGTGACGTGGTCAACGTTACCTTGTACAGAAGCAACTTCTCTGACGCTGACATTAGGGTTGTCGTCAACTGCACGAAGAATTGCCTCGTCCATTGCAGGTGTCCTCGTCGTTCTAGGTCTTCCCCAGTCTCGAGTCATACGCTGGAATGTTCCGTACTCCCTAATATGCCGATCAATTGCTTCGAACGTCTTCCTGTCGGGACACCGTTCTGGAAATCTGTCTCGATACAAACGTTCCGCGCCACGGCTATTGCCCCGTGCTAATCGATATATCAAATGGGCATCTGCCAATTCCGTATTTGTAAACATTGCAATGACTGCAAAACCACGTTCGTGATGAACACTAACCTGTTGATGCTACGTACTGATGTGCTTGATGCTAGTACTGTAGAGCAATGGGTCGCATGTCAACACAAGCACCGAAGTCAACAATACCTTCCTTCAATTGGGCCAACTGGCGGTGAATCGAGGAAGTACAGTACATACTGACGAAACTAAACTGAACTCTAACATGGAAATTAAGCGTTTCCGGACACATGTCCACATAACATCTTTTCTTTATTTGTGTGCGAGGAATGTTTCCTGAAAGTTTGGCCGTACTTTTTTGTAACACCCTGTATACCTTTTCGATGGAAGAATGTAATTTTTAAGGGTCATCGGTAGCTGGTGAAACGAGAGATGTTATAATTTTTGGAACAATATAGGTGAAAACATTACATATTTATTTTTATCCTGACAAAGTGTGTTTTCATAAGTATTGAAATTGTATTGTATGTTAACCGGGGGCCTAGAAACGACGGGGCGAGGTTCCGTCCCTGCCGCAGCCGCAGTGATCCACAACCCCACGACGACTACCGCAGTCCACTTCGCCCCTCTGCCACCCGACATCGAAACTCTCTTTCAGGGTTATTGTGCTGCTCGGCCCCCAGGAGGATACTAACCAAAGCAGAAGTGACAGAGAACATTTCGGATGGTCACCATACATGTGTTGGTCTTTGATCGACACTTCCTCTCAAGCGCTCGGCGTTTCCCCTATTGCGCGCTGTCCACAACACACAACACTACCGCTCACCCCCCCCCCTCCCCCTGCCGACTGCGCATCTACCTGCCACGTTATCCTGCTGCACAGATTCTTTGGACCGAACTGTGTTCAAAGAAATCACAGATCGACACCTGACGAAAAGCACTAGTGAAGTTACAGAAATAACATGTGAAGAGGAAATTATAATTCGGCTATAAACCCAACAACATTTAAACCACCAATGAGGGACTGAATCTTTATTCATGAAGCTTTATTTTTATGATATGTCGATTGTACATTTTATGGGATCCCAATCACAGCATAAAAAGTTATGGGCCCACTTTAAGGTCTTATGTGTCGTCCCCAACTAACAATGAAATCGAACAACCCTGCATATAAACGATCAGAGAGGTGTCGGTGTTTCTCTTGCCACACACAATTCCACATTACAACCACGTCGTAAAGGGACCAGAGATGCTGCCAATGTTGGAAAGTTAACCAGAGTCTATGCCATCGGGCGTCTATCCCATCAGACGCCCACGTGCTTATTCAGTAACAGGTCTAATGACGGTACTAGCCAGAGTAGTGGATGACTATATCGAAGCGTACATTAAATAATACATGTGTATTGTCCTGTTGGATGACAGCATTCGCCCATCGTTATTGGAAAGGAGAGAGAATGCGGTAGTTGAAGTTGAGGGTGTATCGTCCACTGCTTACTGATGTCACAAAACGCGTAAGAGATTTATGACAATGAGTTTTGGTTTCACATCCGATGATCCGTGGTGTTGGTTCTGTAAGCCACTGCACGGTAAGTTACATTGTTACTGCTGTCTTAGGTGATTGAAGAACAGTCAGCATCAATGCAGTCTGTTCTTATCAATAAAGTGAACCGTTTTTTTCCGGTCTGATTTCCAGCTACAGCTCTGCAGTTCGTGGATTTTAAGGCGAAACTGCAGAAAGCTCCTTACATGAAAGAAATTGTCTTCCTGTACTTCTCACCTACAACGACTTGGAAAGGAGCAGTGATCTCTGCTTGAGCTTTATTGTGGCAACATTACACTCAAGTGCGGAGGAAACTGGAACAAGCATGCGTATTCAAATACAGAGATATGTAAACAGGCAAAATACAGAGCTGCGGTCAGCATCATCTATATAAGACAACAAATGTCAGATGCAGTTGTTAGATCTGTTACTGCTGCTACAATGGCAGCTTATCAAGATTTAAGTGACTTTGAAAGTGGCGTTAAAGTCGGTGCAATTGCGATGCGACACAGAAACTCCGAAGTAGCGCCGAAGTCGCGATTTTCCCGTACGACCACTTCACGAGCATACAGTGAATATCAGAAATCCGGTAAAACATCAAATCTCCGACATCGCTGCAGCTGGAAAAAGTAACCTGCAAGAACGGGACCAATGATGACTGAAGAGAATCGTTCAGCGTGACAGAATTTCAACCCTTCCGCAAATTGCTGCAGATCTCAATGCTCGGCCATCAACAACTGTCACCGTGCGAACCATTCAACGAAGGAGCATAGATATGGGCTTTCGGAGCCGAAGACACACTCTTGTACCCTGCACGACACAAAGCATTACGTCTCGGCTGGGACCATCAACACCGACTTTGGACTGTTCATGACTGCCAACACGTTGCCTGGTCGGACGAGTCTCGTTTTAAAGTGTATCGAGCGGGTGGACGAGTACGGGTGTGGAGACAACCTCATGAACCCATGAACCCAGTACGTCAGCAGGGGACTATTCAAGTTGGTGGAGGCTCTGTAATGGTTTGGGGCGTGTACTGTTGGAGTGATATGGGATCCCTGATATGCCTAGATACAACTTTCACAGGTGACATGTACCTAAGCATCCTGTCTGATCACTGCATCCATTCCTGTCCATTGTGAATTCCGACGAGCCTGGGCAATTCCAACAAGTCAATGGGACTCCCCATACGTCCAGAATTGGTACAGAGTGATTCCAAGAACAGTCTTCAGAGTTTACACTTTTTGGCTGGCCACCAGACTCCACGGGCATGAACATTATTGAGCATATCTGGGGTGCCTTGCAACGTGCTGTTAGGAAGAGATCTCAATCCCCCCGTACTCTTACGGATTTCTGGACAGACTGTAAGTAGGCTGTTTAGGTTTTTATGTTGGTAACGCCATGTAGCGCTCTACATGAAAATCACTGACTGTGCTATGTGCAGTCTGTGGCTGGTTTGCATTGTTGGAATTTGCTATTGTAGTGTTGGGCAGTTGACTGTTAACAGCGCATAGCGTTGCGCAGTTGGAGGTGAGCCGCTAGCGGTGGTGGATATGGGGAGAGAGATGGCGGAGTTTTGAGAGCGGATGATCTGGAGTGTTTCCATTAGAGAGAGTAAATTTGTAAGACTGGATGTCATAAACTGATATATATATGTTATGACTTTCGAACACTATTAAGGTAAATACATTGTTTGTCCTTTATCATAATCTTTCATTTGCTAACTATGCCTGTCAGTAGTTAGTGGCTTCAGTAGTTAGAATTTTTTTTTTTTTTTAGCTGGCAGTATTGGCGCTCGCTGTATTGCAGTAGTTCGAGAAACGAAGTTTTTTGTGAGGTAAGTGATTCATGAAAGGTATAGGTTATTGTTAGTCAGGGCCACTCTTTTGTACGGAATTTTGAAAGTCAGATTGCGTTGCGCTAAAAATATTGTGTCAGTTTAGTGTTGATCAGAATAGGTGAAGAACGAAATGGCTGAGTACGTTCAGTTCTGCTCAGCTGTTTGAAAATCGAATATTGTAAGAGGTTTATCAGCACAGTCATTCATAAATTTTTCTAAGGGGACGTTTCAAGACCTGCAGGATTCATGGTGTCAGTTCCCTCCAGCACTATTTCAGACTTTGGTGAGGTCCATGCCACGTAGTGTTGTGGCACTTTTGCGTGCTCGTGTGGGCCCTACACGATATTAGGCAGGTTTACCAGTTTCCTTTGCTCTTCAGTGTATATTTGAGATTCCTCCTTCAACCCCTGTCGTGCGACGGACTTTCGCGGTTTGTCAGTAATCGTATTTTGACGAACAATAGCGGTGTTCCTCGTATAAGTGCAATACCAATGGAGTCTGCGAAACTACCAGTTCTTGCGATTTTTTCATAATTGCTCAGATTTTCCAATACTGTAATTATGTGGTCTAGTTGATAAAACTTTTGTTGTAACCGAATGGCATTTCTTTAAGCTAGAGCTCGGAGTTACACATGGTGAACTTGAAGATACTTCGTGGTACAACCTATATTTACTTCATCTGTCGAGACATTAGCGCGTGGTCTCTGGATCATGTTTCCCTTGCCCATATTGATTGTTTTTAGGGGTCTTTCCTCTTTAAGAAAATCCTTGGTTCTCAGGGAGAAATAGAGGGAGAGATAGAGGGAGAACATTTATCTAGCACCTTCATCGCGACTTGATCTTTAATCTCGATTGTAATAATATTTCCAGTATAAAATTTAAGTAGCTCATGTCCTTTTGTTCCAAAATTATATTGCATATATTAACTTCTTTTAATGCTGCGGTGAGCCACATTATTGATGTTAGTGATTGTACCTTAGTCTGTTCTTGCATTGCATAATGTTTCATTTTGACGTTATATCAACAGAAAAACCTAAGAATCCTATTTTGGAGACACGTTTTTAGGAGCAAAGTCTAAGGAAGGATGTGACACTGGACCTGATCCTTCGACTAGGGCGTAATAGGGACGACGACTTGGCAGTTTTGGGAGTAAAGTAAATCGTCTAAAGTTCTGCTATGGATTATTGCAAAATCCCATAGATGTTGTAAATATACAACGGCCTGTGGCACTGGTTATACGGCTGGAAAACAAGCTCTAGTGGACGAAGTCAACTACTCGACAACAGTGAAGCAACTTTCCTGGCACAAATGCGATATTCAACTCCACTAATTCTTTTAAGGGTTGTCACCGCAGCCTAATGCATACTTTACTTGTCCAGAGGAGAGCGACATCTCTATGAATCCATTTAAATGGTTAATGCTTGTGCTAATGCATAACTTATTTGTGGGGATCGTCCGGAAAGTCCGTTTGGTTTCCTATTGAGTGGCGAATACAAGATGTAAGAAGCGAATTACATTTATGTTAATCTTCACAGCTTTAACACAGATCGTTGGTAAGAAATTCCGTTGCCTTGATAGCCAGTCTGGTTAAAAATACCAGTACCTCTCATTGTGAATTTAGTTACTACTCCTTCTTGTGTACCTCATTTGTGTTTCGTTGCACCAAATTATCAATCACTGTCAGAAAGGACCTTTCACTCTGCAGTGGAATGTTCGCTGAAATGAAACTTCCTGGGATATTAAAACTATTTGCAGGGCCAGACCTCGAACCCAGAACTCTTCCATTCGCAGGCAATGGTCTGACGAATGTGCTTTCCAAGCACGATTCACAACTTGACTACACAGTTTTACTTAATATTCCACCCTTCTCCTGCATAGCTTGCTGGACTAACTCTAACAGAATGAATCTTTGGAGCTGTTGCGGTGTCTGCACTAAATCCACTTAGCGGATTTAAACTGTGTACCAGACTGGGATTCGAGCACACGACCTGTATAGGTACTGGCGGAAGAGAAGCTGTGAAGGCAGGTCTTAACTAATACGTGGATAACTCAGTTACTAAGAGCACTGCTCGCGAAAAGCATGGTTCTGGGTTCGAGTCCCAGTCCAGTACACAGTAATTTTCTTATTTAGTCGCAGCCCCGCGGCTACAATCGCACATCTGTATTTTTGTTATGATGGGAGACTACGAGTAAGAAAGCTACTTTAAGAGTAATAAATCCGCTGCCCTCACGTGTCTGTTCGGACCAGCATTGGCCTGACGTGCGCTCATCTCTGACCCCTCTTCTGTTATCCCAACTCGCGATGCGTCGGCATGCACAGCGTCACTACCGAGCAGTGCGTACAGGTGAACATCGACAGTAACGTATTTCTATGTACTGAGCCACAGACGTACCTATACCTTATAGACTTGTACATTATGCCACAAACAGTGTGTAAATATGGACTGAACGCACTGAAGTATGTATAAGCATTGTATTCATTGTTTCCAATCGCATCACGTAACACGAATCAACCAATAAAAGCATTTTCACAAATATTGTAAAGATTAAATAGCGTTTCAAAGAGTGAATGTTGTCCCCCTAATTCTCGCAGTATTCTTCAAATCAATAAGCATCTGGCCACTACACACCTTCTAAAGTAGCCTATGATCTTCCACAGCGTTCACCCCATCTGCATACGATTTTTTTTTTTTTTTAATTTTCAGCAGGTTAATCGTGAAAAAGTAACAGAGCTACTTTCATTTTTATGTTATTAGATGGTGATACGATTTTGATTAAATAAAGCCTATACGGTGCTCCAAGCTATGCTTAAGTTACCTGTGAAAACTCCATGAAAGAGATTAGCACGTTCAGACAGACAGTTACGACAACTTTAAATCAATCTATCTTCTTTCCTGTGTTCCGATTTGAACGAAACAGAGCCTATACGGTGCCCTGAGCTATACTCAAGTTGCCTATGTAAACCCCACGAAAACTTGGCTAGTAGTTTTCGAGATTCTCACTTTCAAACAGACAAGACAGTTTTAGTAAAACTTGAAATCACGGTATCTTTTTTGCGTGATCCGATTTTCATGAATTAAAACCTGTTCGTTGCCTCAAACTGTTGTCAGGTTACCTACGAAAATCCCATGAAAATTCCTCTAGTAGTTTTGGAAAACAGTGTTCAAACAGACACGTCAGCTTTACAGATTTATTATCAGTAAAGTTTCTGCTTGAACAGTTTGTCTGCACAGGGCAGTACACGAAAAACCGGCCTCTTGCACAACGCTGCTCATTATCGCCTTCCAACTGCCGCCTTTTGTTTCGAAGCTGTTGCGACTACGTTTGGTGCTGTCAATACGGAAGCCGTTGCGATTTGGTTAAGACTTACGAAGTAAATATTTGTGCGAGATGTACCCTCTTTAAGAAAGAATCACAAAGTGGAAGCTTACGTGCCTACCGGTTCATTTAAGGAAACGCGGAACCAGCAAAGAGCAATATACAGGATTTGTTGACAAAAGTGGAGTACAAAAGCGTCAGTTGCAAACGCAAAAAAGAGTCGAGCCCCGTCCCTTCGCACAACTGCTGTGATAGCAGATATTCGAGCACAAATGATCCAGAGTCCAAGTCGACTCTTAAATTGTCGCAACAAGTGAATGTTTCTCGCAGATATTCTCAACATGTTTACGCTATGCTGAGATGAAGACTACAAAATGGTATGTTTCCAAGAACTGAAGGAGAAAGACAGTGCTAAACATGTAATTTACTGTATATGGGTATGTCAAACACTCGAGAGTGCAATGTTTGATCGGCTGCTACATTTAATGAGTGATGAAGCCTTGTTCCATCTGACAGGATATGTGATCTCCCAGAACAGCAGATACTGGTCAAAAATTCCCTGTATGGCTAATAACAATCGGTGAAAACAATCGGAGTGTGGTGTCCCATGTCTACAAGTCGCAGCGTGGGTCCCACGTTTGTTGAAACAACTGTGATTACTGTTGTGTATATGCGAAAGATTGATAGAAGAAAGAATTGACAGCAAAGGACTGTGGACGTGGCGTTTGCCTTACCTAACCAGTTGTGACTTATCTGTGGTGCAGTCGAAAGGGAAAAATGTAAGTAAATAACCCAATGACGTTAGAAGACCTGAAGGACATATTTCGAGAAGTGATATGGTAGAATTGTGCCAAGTGTACATTAACATGTTAAGTAGTGCCAAAAAGTGCACTAATATTTCTTTATCATCTAATTATTAAAATTTTTCATGCTGGGAAATCAGAAGGAGCGATGTATTTCAGCTGATAAAATGTTTCTGAAGTCAAGATCGTAAAGCACTTATTTATTTTCGACAACCGGTTTCGACAGGCTTTGCTCTCAGATTCTGGTCTTTAAACGTTTCTGTTACAAAACGTATTCATTGTTAAATATCTATCTATTTGTTGTACCTGCTCGTGGCGGGCAGCAATTCGAGCGTAACTGGCGAGCAGTCTCAATTCGGGGCCAATTGCTAGAAATGGACCTCTGTCACTCTTTTTAGACTTAACTAACCTGGTTTCGGCACTACTATGAGTGCCTTCATCAGAACTGAAAACAATTAAAGTGGCCTATAACGTAGTCGCTGAGTTATAGGGTAAGACATTTTTATATAAAGTGTGTAAGTACTGAATAACAGTAAAAGATAGAGGCAGTACTTACACGTCACATATAAAATAATTAATACGCCAAACGGCTTTAGTCACAAAATATTTAAGATGGAATAAGTGAAGGCAAGACACTATGGGCTACTGATACCCGTACGGGCACAGGATGCAACAGACTGAGTTGCCCGCGTTAACAGATTCGGCCAGGTGAACATGGCATTGAAACGAGCGTGCCATCTAGTAGCCGTAGGCACAATCAGGCTACTTCACATTCAAGTGTAGGCAGATAAAACTATAATGAATAATGTTCAGTACATAATGAAAATCAACATTTGTTTGACAGCGGCAGACAACGTAACATTTTGTCTGCATGAGAGCTTAGAAGTACAATATAAAATATAAAACGTCATTATGAAAAATACAGAGAGGGCTGAACGACAGTTTGTAGAAAGCAATATAACATAGAATACGGCCAAAAAGCCATTTGATAATTAAAATTGTGAGAATGACTTTGATGGAAAAGAACATTTCGGCAAACTGCACAAGGCGACCCGAAGTCAAATGTCAAGTGACGACTTTATACCGGTGAAGAAATTTTTATTACGTAGCTGGTGCTTTCATTGAGAATGAGGCTATCACTTCCAAAAAGATGTTTAAAATTCTCCAATTCTTGTAGACTATCTAATCCACGCCCTTTCTTTTCGGTGTGAAAATGTTGCTATCGCAAATAGCTTTAGGTGCTTGAACCGAAATCAGAAGATGGTCGGCTGGATCTGAGCACTATGCGACTTAACTTCTGAGGTCATCAGTCGCCTAGAACTTAGAACCAATTAAACCTAACTAACCTAATGACATCACAAACATCCATGCCCGAGGCAGGATTTGAACGTGCGACCGTAGCGGTCGCTCGGCTCCAGACTGTAGCGCCTAGAACCGCACGGCCACTCCGACTGGCAGAAGATGGTCGGCAAAGGACGAATTTTGTGGGCTGGTGCCATTTTTCCTTAACAGGTGTTCTTTATATCTGGTTGTAAAGGCACGTCCTGTTAGTCCTATGTAGTAAGAAGAGCAAATATCGTAGACAATTTTGTAAACGCCAGAATTTTCTGAATGGGAACGAATAAATTGTAAATTATGAATAACGTTTTTTTCCAAGTTGTTATTGGTAGAAAAAGCAACGTTGCAGTCATATTTATTTCGAAGAAGGCGTTGGGTCTGATAAGAGATGGGCCCCTCGAAAGGAATAGAGATTTTTTTTTTTTGTTGGGTTCGCATCAATAATAGAGGTGCTGCGCGTAGTAACCCTTTTTGTAGCTTTCTTTTTAAGGAGGTCATCTACTATGTTAGGTTTATACTCTTTACTAACTGCTATCGTTTTGAGTAAATTGATTTCGTCGTTGAACTTTTCTTTCGAAAGTGGAATGGAAGTAGTTCGGTGAATAGGAGAGTGAAAGAAGGCTTTTTTATGAGATTGTGGATGAGTGGAAGATGCAGGTACAATCTGGTCAGTATATATTACTTTACGAAAAATATTGAAAGAGATTCTGTTATCTTCTATGGTAAGCTTCAAGTCAAAAAACTTTAATTGGCGGGTCTGTCTTCGGGGCCTGTTTTTTGTGCGCCACACTATATTTCTAGTACTTTAGTTCAGAACTCCTTAACAGTAATTTAGCATATGCAATACTCATCACCGTGTCTTGCAGTTACCATCATTGTGAATTTTCCTATTGATCTTCACAGACACGAGTGTACAAACCACCCCATGCACTACGTTCCCCAGCATCCAGTAAATCACGTTGTACCCTGTGTCTAAGAACTGTAGATTTCGTTTTATGTCGAACTCCTGTCGCTGTTTCAGCAATGAAGAAAACTGTACAGAAAATGAAGCAGAGGTCACAAGAAACTAATTTCTCTGCTTTAAGCTGTTGGTCATCCCAGTAGCTACGAGTCGGAGCTCGGAAGCTCCGTTAATGGCAAACACTGCCTGATGTTGATGGGAAGAGGCCAAATAGGACACTCCCGATTCTGCACGTTTAATCAATGCAGTGCTTCGAAATAATGACGGCCTTCATGAGAGTTAAACCTGCGTTTCGTCCAGGGAGTAAACGCTCCGCTTTTACGATGTCCTCCTCGTCCGGGGCAGTAAAGGGTAATTCTGGAGAGTAGTAGCTCTGTGGATGGCACCCCTGAGCCCCAGTCTCTTCTCTGTCCTTTCCACAACAGGCAGTTGCTCCACGAGCAGTCAGCCTTCCAGTGGTGGGTGGTGATCATATCAGGTAATATCTAAAGCAGTCAAACAACTTTGTCATACGTGTAGCGCTTTTTATAAATGTGTCAAACAGAAATCAATGGAATAATGTGCGCTTCCATTAAAATGTGTTCTTTGCGTCAATCGTTCGTAGGTATCGTAAGATTCGCCTTCTTATTTACAAATACAGCAAGAAAAATAAATCACAGCACCAAGAAGGAGTCGAGCGACATAAACGTAAGTTGTTAGGGGTGCTTCTATATCTGAATGATGATGTGATTCAAATTTTGCGCCAGCAGTATACGAATGGCGCTAGTAGCTTCTCTATGAGGATGAAAATCGCGTTTTTTACGTGGTAACGGTCGTGAGCATTAGTTACGCTTTGAAACTGAACGTGATGAGTTGCTGTTAATCAGAAATGCCTTTAAAGAGACAAAGACGCTATTATCATCTCACTGAGTTTGAACGAGGTCATGTAATAGAGCTACGAGAGGCTAAGAAGCTAGGAGAAAGACTTGGCAGGAATGTAGCCACTGTACATGACTGCTGGCAGCAGTGATCATGAGAATGTGCGATCCCTAGAAGACAGAGTTCTAGGCGGCCGCTTGGTTCTACCGAGAGGGTAGACTGTCGTGTTCGGCGAATGACTCTGGCGCACCTTTCTGTATCAGCAGCAGAAATCTGAGCAGCAGTTGGCACTACAGTGACACAACGAACTACTAAACGAACGACTGCAAATCAGTTACTTCTGGGATAGCTACGAGCTAGACTCCTGTAGCGTGCATCACTCGGACCCCAAACCACCACCATTTGCGATTTCAGTGGTGTCAAAATAGAGCTCATTTGAGGACATGGTGGACGTTTGTTTTCTGGCGAAAGCTGGTTCTGCCTCGGTGCCAGTGATGGCCGTGTGTTGGTTAGAAGGAGTTGAGGGCCCTAGCCCCCTGCCTCTGTGCAAGACAGACCGGACCTACACTGGACTGTGGGGAGATACCGTATGACAGCAGGAACACCCCCGTGGTTATCCCACGCAGCCTGACTGCTAATTTGTACGTCAATCTGTTGATTCGACCTGTTGTGCTGCCATTCATGAAGAACATTCCTGGCAATATTTTCGACACGATAACGCCCGCTCACATACCGATATTTTAATCCAAAATGCTCTACAGTATGTCGACATTTTACCTTAGCCTGCCCGATCACCAGACCTATCTCAAATGGGACATTGTGGCACAACGACTTCAGCGTCTGTATTGGCAAACCAAGTGCAACAGGCATGGAACTCTACCCCACAAACTGACTTTCAACACCTGTACAACACAATGTATGCACGTTTGAATGCTTGTATTTAACATTCTTCTGGTTATACCGATTGTTAATGTACCGGCATTTCATGTTAGCAATGGCATATCGCGCGTTTACATTAACCTGTGATCTTGCAATGTTAATCACTTAAAAGCGGTACCTAGACAAATATACGAATATTCCTGAAATTTAATTCTTCTAAATGAATTATTTGTTGGTGGCGTGATTTCCTTCCGTCAGTGTAAAAGGTAAGGTACATATCAATTGTAGCCACATGTAGACCACATTAATTATTTATGTACAAGCATTTAATCAGCGTGTGAAATGGAAAGATATTGTATGGTGTATTTCATGAGATTCGTTTACCAATAAATAGAAATTTTTACTTACACTAAAAATAGCATTGCAAAGTGAGCCTAATGCAGCGATATGTAAGTTGCAACCTGTATAAAAATTAATTCATGCACAACTGCACTGACGGGCATTACCAAGATTACGATCATGTAAAATGAGCGTGGAGAGGCATAATGATAAAAAGCAAGTTACGTCATACACAGTAAGCTGTAGCTTATTTGTCTGTTGCTGTCAGTGCTAAGAATTGAGCGTTAAAGTCATAGACAGTAACTGAGTGGAGTATAAACAGATTTTCTGACAAATTAGCGTATGCGGAGACGAAGATGGATGGGATATTGATGTTAGCAAACAGGACAGAAGCACAGCTGGAAATGTACATTGCTGACCCTTAAAACTGTAATACTAAGATGGCCAATGAAACGCACATCAAATCGTCGTGCTTGGATAAGTATCTTCCCCATTCTGAATATAAATAAAGATTATGTACCGGGTTTCTCATTCTGAAATCAAATTTGAATGTTGATTGTAAGAAGATGGTTTCATGCCCCGTGTGAGAAGAAGAAACGCATACCAACACGACTGGGAATTCGACAGCGTCATAATCGTGGCGTATGGGGACTGTTTTATTGATCGGCTGTATTGCTTCTCTCGATAGTCGGGATCCCACGACTGTTACGTGAAATGGAATGAGGAGGGCTATACTCAACGCCATGATGATCTCAAAGTTCCACGCGACTAGCATTCGAGAGGACTGGCACGTCATTAAGTCGACTGTGTGACCATCATACAGCCACGTCACATACCTTGATTCTGGAAATGGGCTTGTTTCCAGCAAGAAAAGTATTCACCCGCAGAGAGTGAGATGACTTTCTGAACACTACTGACTTTTAACATGACAACCTGTGGCATCTGAGAAAGGCAAGTCGACAGTGCTGCGCCCAACATCAATACTGGACACAGGAGAAGCATCAAGTCGTCTTTTCCAACGACTTCCACTTATGCATACAGCATCAATATATATGTGTCTATGTATGGAAGGGAGGGGGGGAGGGGCGCTCTAAGGAGAATGAAGGTTACCACACTGCATCCATCATCATCATAAGGACCCACCACATTGCTTTTGATGTTGAACATCTCTCGGTATACAACACGATTACATCTTACTCACTTATTTGGTCCGCAGCCGTTACATTTCTGACATGTTAATGACAGTGACTGCGCCCTATTTTCGATGTCTCAGTGACGTTGTCTTTCAACGAGAAAACGCAAGATCGAATTTTTCTAATTCTGTATTGGCTTACCGCGATAAATAGACTGTTCAACTGTTGCCGCGTTGGGCACTTTCTCATTATCTCCAACATATTGAAAATATGTGGGCAAGGGTCGCCGAGACTGGCATGCCACCACTCGACAGCCACTACGACTGTTGAACTGTGGCACAGAGTTGAAGTAGCATGGAATGAAGTGCGTACATTTCTTCCAGCCTCAGCTCAGTCATGTTACAGTTGTTGCTTTGTCCTCTATATACTCCCTGTGGCTTCGTCCAGAGACCACAGTGACACACGAAAGTCGGCAACGCGAGCTGATGCCACAGACATTAGCGAGGGCTTGCTGCAATCCACGGAGACGTGTGGGAGATGTTCGTGAAGACCATATATCCCTCTCAGCTTAGCAGCGCCCTCACGCTGAGGTCAATATAGAGTCAAGCATGCAAGAGCTCAGCACAGTTCCACACCATACCCACAGGAGTCAACAGCAGGCCTGTAACAGTTAAAGTTTCTGATGAAGTGTATTTCTGTAAATGTTGCATTTTGTTCTGCAAGAGAACCATTTGTTAATCTCGTATCTACTTCCTGACTTTTGTAGCATATTTCCATTCAATAATGTCGTACGGAATAGTTTTCTAGGGTAACTTATCATTTAGATAGAATGTATTAACTGCACAAAAGCGAGCAGGAAGAATAATATGTGTGTTCACCCACAGACGTCATGTAGTTACGTCTTCAAGGGGTAAGACATTTTAACCCCTTCCAGCCCAAACTATATAGCATAATAAAAATATTAAAACATCATTTATGACTTGTAAATTCTTCTAGTAACACATTAACCATAATTTTTTTAACTTGGGCAACTTTTTTCTAATGAGTGCATACGGACAAAATTAAACGCTTGTATGCAATGGTACCATATGGAACCACTGGGCTTTTATGAAAACAGCAGAAGTATCAGACAATTGTAAAGTGTCCATATCGACACACTGGGTTGGAAAGGGTTTGCTTCCCCCGTCACAATACATATTTTTTCTAATGCAATTCCGTCACTAATAATCCGTCACAATTCAAGAAGAACAGTAATGTACATATCTGCAACACTACAGAGAAAAATTCACCTTCGTTATCAATTGTACAAACTTTCAGTGGCTCAGAGAGGAATTCGGTATGCAGCAATAGAAGTTTTCGATCATTTGCGTAATAACATAAAACGTCTAAATGGTAGCGAGGCAAGTTTTATGTCTAATTTAAAATCGTTTCTCCTGGACAACTCATTCAGTTCCATGGTGTGTAAATAACAACTAGTCTAAGCATCAGGTGATGCTTTCGTAGTCAATAAGAACAGTAAATTATCCGCAAATCCTGTGGCAAGGAACTGTCAAAGTTAAGTAAATGTGTTATACCTTTATGTAATAAAGTGATCTAATACTTTATGTGCCATAGTTCAATGAGCTTTCTCCCAGGGTTATTATCGGATGATATCTCAAAATCATCTAAAAATTTAATAAGTATTCCTCCCATGATACTGTCCACATATAATATGTAAAATTGCGTTATTTTCTAACCTTTTTGTGTTGCAAACTTTTATGGTCAGTATACGTGTAAAATGATTCCAACACTTTCTGACCCGAAAGCGAATATTACAGACGCTGACGTGAAATCGGTAATTATCTCAGTGGAACAGGGAACACGAGCATGTCCCTAGTTAGAGGACACAAACTATCAGATCCTAGGAAGAACCACTGAACATCATTTTTTATTATGTTCCTCGTACGAAAATTTATTAATCAACAGGAAATTCTTTTCCAAAATGGTAACAAGATATACTTAGCAATGTTTATTTTTCTATTTAAAAGGAAGAAAATATTAAAGATCAGTTATAATATTTTTTCTTAATCTCCAAATACTAAACGTTAAACAATTTAGAAATGTTTCATAATTTAAAAAAAATTAGAAGAGATAAAGCACGTGAAATATTAATGAATTACAATTGACCGGGGCACAAAAACGGTGGTGGAACGACAGGTCCCAGGCGTAGACGTCGGGCCCCAGCCCCCCCCCCCCCCCCCCGTGACAAAAATGCAGGCAATAGTAGGTTGAACGCTACAACTTGTACAGCATACACTCTCTTAAACAGAACAGTGAAAGGGTAAAACCAACTGAAGCCTTTGGCTCAGCTCTGAAAAATATCACAGTTAGAGCGGGTACAAACACGGGAGTAACCAAGAAACAAAGATTATTTATACTATAGATGTAAAACAATTATTTGTGTATCATATGAATGTTCCACATAGTCCGCCAAAGAATAAGGAGCGAGATAAATTGTTGTGCAGGAGGCAAGCCACTGCTACTGATTGAAGTGGGTCACCTTTCTTAAGTTCAACAGATTGGCAAGATGAAATCTGAACTTGAAATTGAGCACAGATCGCAAGGCCTCAAAATAAAAATCGCAAGAAAACAACAGTTTCAACTCCTACTTAATATTGGTGCCGAAGCTATTAGAAAACATAATCTAAACAGATTAGCCAATTTCCATACCGGTGGGAGTTGCGCACATGCTAGTAGCCCCTTTAAATAATCACCAATTAAATACAAGATGCCAAATGCAACACAACTGAAGTTGAAAACCAAACAGAGAACAAGTGCCAAGCTCCTACGAACAAACTCCAGACAACCTAGTTCTGCAAGGTTCGCACAAGAGCTTCTGTGAAGTTTGGAAGGTAGGAGACGAGATACTGGCAGAACCTAGTTCTGCAAGGTTCGCAGAAGAGCTTCTGTGAAGTTTGGAAGGTAGGAGACGAGATACTGGCAGACGTAAAGCTGTGAGGACGGGGAGTGAGTCGTGCTTGGGTAGCTCAGTTGGTAGAGTACTTGCCTGCGAAAGGCAAAGGTCCCGAGTTCGAGTCTCGGTCCGCCACAAAGTTTTAATCTGCCAGGAAGTTTCATATCAGCGCACACTCCGCTGCAGAGTGAAAATCTCATTCTGGAAACCGAGAAAATCTCTGGCGATCATTACAAATTACACTCACAGGTAAACGCCGGCACCAGAAAATCCATACGCCAGCAATACTGGTCAACTACTCTCCAAGAAGCACGTACGCTCCGCCGGACACAACGACCAACCCCCGCCAGCTCCACTCCTTCCTTCCTACCACAGAAAGAAAGCAAAGGTCCTCGAACCGGCAAAGAAAGTGCTCAATTCGCCGGCGTGAGCTATCGACCTGTCAACACATGAATCCACGGTCCCTGCTTGTCAGCTGTTCAAGCTTGTGGAATCTCTAATGGTGTGGGACGTGTGCAGTTGGAGTCATATTTGACCCCTGATATGTGTAGATACGACTCTGTTCGGTGATACGTACGTAAGAACCCTGTGTGAACAACTGCATTTATTCATGCCCACTATGCATTCCGACCGACTGGGCAATTCCAGCAGGACAATGCGACACCACACACGTCCGGAATTGCTACAGAGTGGCTCCAGGAACACTCTTCCGAGTTAAAACACTGCCGCTGGCCACCAAACTCCCCATACACGAACATTATAGAGTATATCTGTGATGCCTTGCAACGCGCTGTTTAGAAGAGATCTCCAACCCCTCGTACTCTTCCGGATTTATTGACAGCCCTGCAGAATTCATGGTGTCAATTTCCTCAGCACTACTTCAGATGTTAGTCAAGTCCATGCCACTAGATGTTGCAGCACTTCTGCGTACCAGCCATCATGGATTCCGAAAACATCAGGCGTGCGAAACCCATCACGCACATTTCCCACATGACATTCTGAAAGCTTTGGATCAAGGCACTCTGGTAGAGGGATATTTCTTGATTGGATTCGATACCACATCTACGTTTGTCAAAAGTACAACCATAGGGGGTATCAAGCGAAATTTATGTCTAGATTGAGAATTTTTGAATAGGGAGGATGCCGTGTGTTTCTTGGTTGGACAGGGAATTGTCTTGGGACCCCTATAGTGCATGCTGTATCTTAATGACCGTGCGGATAATATTAATAGAAACCTCAGACTTTTAGCAGATGACGCAGTTAACGATATTTAATTACTGTCTGAAAGAGGTCGCGTAAGTATTTATTCACATACTGATGAGATTTCGAAGGTGTGGGAAGATTGGCAATGTGTTTTAAATATTTGTTTTAAATATTCAAATATAAAAATCTGCACTTCACAGAACGAAAAAAACGTAGTGTCTTATGACTCTAGTACCAATGATTCACTTGGTCAAATCCTACAAATGGATTTAATACTTTGCAGGGATATGAAATGGAAATGATCACAAACGCTCAGTAAGCATAAAGCAGTAAGTAGACTTCGGTTTATTGGTAGAATACTTGGAAAATGGAATCAGTCTACCAAGAACAGTGCTTACAAATCACTAGTGCGACCCATTCGGGATTATTGTTCGAGTGTGTGGGACCTGTACAAAATAGGCCTAAAAAGGGATATTATACGTATACAGAAAAGGGCAGCATGAAAGGACAAGGCTTGCCTGACGCGTGGGAGAGTGCCACAGGGACGCTGGTGAAACTGAACTGGCACATTCTTGAAGATAGACGTAAACCACCCCGAAATTAAAATTACAAAGTTTCAAGAACTGGCTTTAGGTGATAATTCTTGGAACTTACTACAACCCCCTACTTGTGGCGTACAAAGGGATAGTGAAGTCAAGATTAGATTACATACAGCACACGCAGAGCCATTTAAACCATCATTCTATCCACGTTCTCTACGTGAATGGAACGGGAAGAACCCTAACATTGATACGATGGGACCTACCCTCTGCCATGCATTTCACAGCGGTCTGCAGAGTATAAATATATAAATAAAGGTGTACAATAGTCAGTAAACATTACAACACGGATTTTACAAGGCATCGATTGAAAAATACTTATTTTAACACAATCATCTCTGACCATTGTCGCCATTATCGTACACGTCACATTCAGTTGTTACACAATTCACAGTTCGATTGTACATTCTTGGGAGAACAAGTGTTTCTAGGCTGAGTGCCTCTGCACGATCCCTAATGAGGTCATCAGCAGCCATGTTGTGGCCAATCAGATCATCTCGCGTATTGACATTTCGTTTATACACCTCAGACTTTATCCAACCCCGTAACCAAAAATCTAACGGTGTAAAGCCTAGCGATATTGATGACCAGTAAATTGTACTACGATGACTAATCCTGCGATTAGGGTAAGTGCGGTTGACTGTACTTGTCAGCACGTTACCGATCATGCTTGACCATACATTGATCGAAGAACGAACTCAGAAATTGATTTCCACAGTACGGTTATAACGACTTATTAGTAATTATCTCTGTTTTTCCTTCATTTAATAAAACTATTTTTGGAACAAATATAATAGTCTGACGATAAATGTATTTGTGCTGAAGTGAAGAGGCATGTATGTGGAACATGAAGTCGTAATGTGTAAAATCTGAAGTAATCAGTTTAGGAAATAAGTTATCGTTGTACAACAAATCCATCTTTTGTCTGGCATATGTCACTTGTTACTTCCTTCTTCATCTTTTCTCCTCCTGGTAGCGTTCTGTTAGGATGCATGGACCAATGTAAGTATCTTTAAGTGAAAATAATCACTCGTTTTTGTTCACACATTGTGAAGTATGATTCTATTTTGTACCACTAACACCCTTTGTATGTTCATGATACGTTTTACAGTGGAAGTGTGGGTGAGTCTGATTGTATGTAGGCGAAGAATCGGCTTGCGCAATGTCTGTTTAGTGACTATTACGGCTATCTCAATGAGTTCGCTACGAATTTTGACAGTCTTTCACAACCTGCCTGCTATTTAATTTGCGAAGTCCGATTTGCTAGTGCGAGCTATATTAGTACACTTGAGATATTCGAAGCTAACATTGTCCCAATTTAAGAAACCGATCCATATATACCCGAAACAAAGAAAATTTCCTGCAGACTGAGATTTTCTGTTCATCGTCAATGTAACTCTACAGTAGAGTTAAGCTGGCGACCGCTCATAGGGCTAGCAAAATATTCTTTAGTTTACCGTATATCTAATGTTTATTTGGGGCTTCTAAATCAAAATATGTAAGCAGCCACTAGAAAACTTGGTAAATATATTTGGTTTGTTGGTTGTTTTGGGGAGGGGACCATACAGCGACGTCAATCAGTCCCATCGGATTAGGGAATGATGGCGAAGGACGTCGACTGTGCCCTTGCAAAGGAACAATCGGAGCATTTTTCTGGCGTGATTTAAGGAATTCACGTAAAATCTAAATCAGGATGGCCAGACGCGGGTTTGATGCGTCGTCTTCCCGAATGCGAGTGCGCTGTGCTAACCCTCGTTCAGTTAATTAAATTTCATTGTTGTACGTTTTAACTGTCGTACGTTTTGTGGAAGAGCCACAAGATGACGGAAGTACGTAGGCGTGTAGCTTGACATAGTGATGAGCAGTTGGTTTAGAACGAAAGAAACTTTTTTCTGTGGTGAAGCTCTATGCACAAATACCAGCTGTGAACTGTTTATAATTTATGTGCGTTACGGTAAATAATAGATTCGTCAACTGTTTTGTATGGTACAACCTGTCAGAAATTTAGAATGATGGTTTCTTCACTCGCAGAAACTGAGTCTAATCCGAAACCAAAAGGCGAATTCGACACTGCAAATTTAAATAACATTACAGCTGAGCCGAGTAAAGTCACGTCGCCAGTTACTTTTGAAACTGTTGCTAAGTACTTTATATGTATTGGCAATTGCTAATATGGATAATCAACAGCTATAGAGCCGAATGACAACAACGATAATTTGTACCGAACCCAGACTCGAACCTGGAGTTTCCAATTATCGTGTGCGATCGCCTTACCACTTTTTTTTATCGTTGTGTTAGGTCGTCACATGACATCCGGCGAAGTTCGGATGTTTATCCTTCCTCTCAGTTTGTTATTACCGATGCCAACCAGATCTCTGACCGCATACTCTGAGCTACCATGTCGGCAACCACTTGGCTATCCGAGCTTGAATCCTGGCCAGACTAAAACTTCCATATGTGAAACAATAAACAGTTAGCGAATGTCGCAGGAATTCTTTTTATTCCATGATTACCGGTGGTAACACACACCACACACGCAGACCATGTTATGACATGAGCTGTGACATTTGTTGGCGCCTCTTCTGCTAGCGCCATCTCGCAACGCGGCCTGTAGTGTAAGAACAGAGCCGGAGTTGCAGTAGTACCTAGCTTACGCTTGTATGTGATGGAGACCCTTAATATTTATAATGTCATCTCCCTTGGACGCCTATGTGCTACTTACGACAATTTTGTAAGGCCTCTGTGTTATAGACAACTATTAATATCACAATTATGAAATGATAATTAAATGGACACCCTAGCTGCAAACAGGCGTTGATGTACTTCATTGGCGACATGTTGAAAATGTGTGCCCCGATCGGGACTCGAACCCGGGACCTCCTGCTTACATGGCAGACGCTGTATCCATCTGAGCCACCGCGGGCACAGAGGATGGTGCGTCTGCAGGGACTTATCCCTTGCACGCTCCCCGTGATATCCACATTCCATCATGTCCACACCACTACATTCGTAGTGCGCCTAATAGATGTTTGCCCATCATACTCATTACTCGTGGCAGATTAATCTACCAAGTCCCGTACGAGTTCGGGCATAGCATGTAAGCAGGAGGTCCCGGGTTCGAGTCCCGGTCGGGGCACACATTTTCAACATGTCCCCAATGAAGTACATCAACGCCTGTTTGCAGCTAGGGTGTCCATTTAATTATCATTTCATTTCTAGCAAAGCTCCATGGTCATCCACGGTAACTGTTCTTTCGGGAACAGATACTACCGTCGTATATGTAGTTAATATTACAATTGTTTGCCTTGATGTCGTAACCTGTATGTGTCCTAAGATCCCATGATGGCGGCTTTAGTTCGCCGAAACCCGTAATCATCGAATAAAAAGAATACCTGCGATCTTGGCTATCAGGTTATTGTTTTACAAGCATCTAGATCGCTCCCACATCAGCACAATGTGCTCCCTACAAAACTTCCATATGTCATCATGTCGTCACGGTAGACGCATGGTTGACGACGTATGGAAGTTGGGGCCTGTGTAGTAGTTGTGCCCGGAAAGCCACCATGGATTCTGGCACTGAAGATCACCTTGTTCGGTACGAGAACTAGCAGCCCTTTGCAATAAAAAAACTGAGTAAATGAAACATGGATGATTTTGAAAGGGTGTGATGGGACGTCCACCCCGAAGAAATGCAACAAACAATATCGAACAAAATGAGATTAAATTAAAATAAAAAATAGTTGCAAGACGACAGCTAACAATTTGCGAAAAATCCGGGTTCGAGTCCCACTGCGACACAGATTTTCATTTTAGTCATTCGATTCTAGAGGTAATAGCTATAAAGAAACTTTGCATCATAGTTCAAAATAGAACCCGTGTTTACCGGGACTTTTTGGGCCTACTATCGTGAACTTTCAACTGTATGAGGTACGTCATTAATTACTGAATCGTGGAGGGGTGGTTCGTATCGACTAAGCCGTTACTGCATAACACAATATTTGGTCCGTCAGCCACCAGGTGGTGGCGCAGTGGTTGAGATGGATAGAGAGGACTCGCGTAGTGAGGCAGTTGGCGCGCTTGGTGTCAGCCAGTGCAGACGAGGCGGGCCGCGGTGGCCAGTAGTCGCATGGTCACGTGTGTAATGTGTGGCAGATGACGTAGCGGCTGAGAGCGTGTGTAAGGAAGTGTTGCCGCGACTCTAGAGAGAGAGAGAGAGAGAGAGAGAGAGAGAGAGAGAATTGTTTTCACCTTAGTGGTGGGCGCGGGGTTCCTTGGCTGTTCGAAAACAACTTATTGTGGACCTCTGAAGAACGCTGGAAGGCATCGCGGAGGAAGTTCACTTCTGGAAGCAAGCGAAAGCATTGACTAGGACATGGCGTCTTGCGAGGGCTGGTTGCTGTTCCTTGGATAGGAACGCGGCCGTCTTTTGAGTCCCACTTTGACTTCGTGGAAGCCTGCCAAGTCTTGGAAATTTGATCAATTCAATGTGTACTTTTTTGATCCTGTAATCATTTACCTTTTACTGATAAGACGAAATGCATTGAATTTAGTGTACAAGTGAAAAACGGTTCCACCATCCTGTTTTACAGTGGCAATTTGGTTTCTGATAGTTGTATAACTCACGTTGGAACTTTGTACGCTGTAGTGTAATTTAAAAATCACACTCACGCCATTTAAGGTACAGTATAAGCTGCAGAATTGTTTGCTCAAAGTATAATCTTTTTTCTTCTTTTTTGTGAAAGGGGCGGAGGTAATTGTTATAAGCTGGGTGGGGGTCCTGAGAAGTGAACTGTTACATAGTACAATTGCCTGCTAATTGTACGGCCCCTACCGGTTGCTATTTGTAAGTCTGTAAATTGCTAAACAAGTTCCTCTTATGAGGTGGCAAACGATGATTATTCAAATCTGGCTTACTTCCTTTTGACTGTTGTGTTGCTGGAGCTGTAATTACAGCCCCATTGTACGTTAAACATTCGCTATTAGACCACACGTAGTAATAATAATTGATCTAGGTGGCCCTTCCGTGCTTTGTAATAGTAGAATTTATCGTGTGTTCTGAATTTAAATTTTTAAAGCCAAACAGGAGAAATTTAATTCTTCTGTTGTTGTAATGTTATAGTGCTTAAAGAATTTTATATGTTGCAGGAATCCTTACTGTTTTTATGATATCTTACTGAACTGATGGTATGTGGAGGCTGTTGTCCCGCAGGGGTATGGCTAGTTGATCGTGGCACTGGATCGCACTCTAAAAGGTCCTTCATGTGTGAAGTAGCTCGTGTCTCGTGCAGGCACTATGTCTGTTTATTTGAATTTTTTTTTAAGTGGTCTTTGGAAGGCGCGTGTGTATCAGTGTAGTGTTGCATGCGTCAATCGAAAGCCTGTAACAAAATTTCAAACAAGAATATATTTTTGGCATAACTAATGTTGCATGTCACTATATGATCACATCTGTGATTTGAAAACTGATGAGATATTTGGAAAACTTAAATCTAAATCAGTACGAATCTGTTTTAAGAACTCCTTGCTACTTATTTTCAGTTGTTAATATTTTAAAATTCTTTTAAAATTACTACTTTTATGTTGTAATTTCATGTACTGACACGTTCCATGACATTGGAGATTTACTTCTGAGTTTGGTCCAATAGAACTTGACGTGTAAATAAATAAAAAAAAAATAATTTTGTTGCATTAAATTACACAGGAGAGAGTTTTCCAGGAAACAGTCAAAAGATGTTCTAGGTCTGGACCTTTAATGTTCAATAAAGTTATAAGTGGATGTAATTACATGATAATCATTTTACCGCACGTTTCTTATTCCACAAACTAAGTTCTACCTTATAATTGTAACTATAAATCAGTATTGACCATCTGGATTATGATACATCCTGAGTAAACACTCTGTAATTGGTTTGTCACGATCAGAGCACTGGATGTATTTTCGCCACCAATGGTGTTGTCTATAGGTAAGTATCGTCGTTGGATGATCACATAGAAATGTAGAAAGTCTTGGACTACATTTCCACTTGTTGGAATTGACAGCAACTGTCAGTAAATATTGATGAATGCAATAAAGTATATAACAAAAAGAATATGATAGTATCGGACTACAAGATTATTTGTGAACAACAAGAGCACGTCACATCCGTGAAGTATTTATGTGTAGTACTAAGTAGTGGAATAAGGTGAGACTATCAGTATGAGATAGGGCGAAATTAAGATTTGGGTTTGTTGGAATGGTTCTAAACAAAATCATACACGTGATGATAGTGACGGCCTCCGTAACCAAATGGTTAGTGTCACTGTCTTCGGCGTGGGAGGACCCGGCTTTGATTTCTCGTACATCTTCGGATTTTTCTGATGTACGGAGGAACGTCTGCAATGTTATCCACTCATGTGAGGCCAAATGAGGAGGAGCGTGTACAGGAGAGCAGCAGCGCTGTCAGGATTCATCTGCTGGCAGAAATGGCTGGGGGTACTGATGACATGCTGGTCACATGTCCCACGGTCATAGATCGCTTCTTGTACTGCCTTATGGGCAGCAGTTGATCTGTCGGGAAAAAACATATGGTCTCATCCTTGAATTTTCTAAACATACACACCAAAAAACGTTTGGTATCACCCTGGTTCCCAGAACTTCCGAAGATAGACTTTGACTGTGGATATTGTATCACAGACAGAGTACCTTTGACTGTTCAGAGATGTCACTAAACCTGCCCAAAGATGTAAACAACCATGCTGAGCAGCGCCTATTAGACGGAGGGGGTCAGACAGCCAAACAGTTCCAGGCATTCCACCAGGAAGGAGGTACACGGCTCGTGTTGTCTGTAATTCAACCATGCCTAGATTGTCAATATCACGGTTCGATCGCGCCCGCATTGTTACTTTTGCCAGGACGGGCTCTCGACAAGGGAAGTGTCCAGACGTCTCGGAGTGAACCAAAGCGATGTTCTCGGGCATGGAGCAGATCATAGAGACAGGAACTGTATATAAGATGCCTCGCTCAGGCCGCCGAAGGGCTACTGCTGCAGTGGATGACCACTGCCAACGGATTATGGCTCGGAGGAACCGTACAACAACGCCACCATGTTGAATAATGATTTTCGTGCAGCCACAGGACGTCGTATTACGATTCAAACTGTGCGCAATAGGCTGCATGATGAGCAACTTCACTCCCAACGACCATGGCGAGGTCCATCTTTGCAACCACAACATCATGCAGCGCGGTATAGACGAGCCCAACAACATGCCGAATGGACCGCTCAGGATTTTCATCACGTTCATTTCACCGATGAGTGTCGCATATGCCTTCAACCAGACAATCGTCGGAGACGTGTTTGGAGGTAACCCGGTGAGTCTGAACGCCTTAGACACACTGACCAGCGAGTGCTGCCAGGTGGAGGTTCCCTGTTGTTTTGGGGTGGCATTATGTGGGGCCGACGTACGCCGCTGGTGGTCATGGAAGGCGCCGTAACGGCTGTAGGATACGTGAATGGCATCCTCTGACCGATGGTGCGTCCATATCGGCAGCATATTAGCGAGGCATTCGTCTTCATGGACGACATTTCGCGCCCCCATCGTGTACATCTTGTGAATGACTCCTGTCAGTAAAACATCGTTCGATTACAGTGGCCAGCATGTTCTCCAGAATCGAACCCTATCGAAAATGCCTGAGGTAGAGTGAAAAGGGCTATCTATGGATGACGTGACCCACAAACCACTCTGAGTAATCTACGCCGAATCGCCATTGAGGAGTGGGACAATCTCTACCAACAGTGCCTTCATGAACTTGTGGACAGTATGCGACGACGAATACAGGCATGCATCAATGAAGGAGGACGTGCTACTGGTTATTAGGGGTACCGGTGTGTACAGCAATCTGGACCACCACATCTGAAGGTCTCGCTGTATGGCGGTACACATGCAATGTGTGGTTTTCATGAGCAATAAAAAGGGCGGAGATGATGTTTAAGTTGATCTCTATTCCAGTTTTCTGTACAGGTTCCAGAATTCTCGGAACAGAGAAAATGCAAAACTTTTTTTTATGTGTGTGTAATGTTTGTGGGATCAATATTATTGTTTGAGCTTTTGCTGTTCTTATGAGGTAGGCACGTCAGCAGATATCGAAACAGAGGCTATTACAGAAATTCACCACTAGAACCATAGCAGATTATATAGCCCATAAAAAAAAGTCACAGAAATGGTCTGCAACCATAAAAAACGAAGGTGACGTAGTTCACACTAAACAATGTTGTGTATTCCTACGTTTAGAGAACCAGCACTCAAAGAAGATGTTTCTACGTTCGTGCTGCCACCGTCTTAACATCTGCCAGACGAATCGTAACAATAAGAGAAATTAGGACACGTGCAAAGACATATATGCACACACCCCTCCCCCCCCCGACCCCCCAAAACGCGAATTGAATAGGACGAGAAAATCGAAAATTTCGATACGATGTACCTTGTGCCGTGCACTGTGTAGAGGCTCGCGGGTATACAGATGAACGTCTACAGTATGACTACTCATCGCGAGACTGAATTCCACCTGCTTGCTGTTTAGGCATTTGACGCAGTAAGGAAACTACGTAAGCAGGGACGAATAGAGTTTCTAGCGCCAATACGGACCGCAAAAGGGGAGATACATCGACATAAGCGACTTTCACAAATAGAAAACTGTTGGTAAGGCGGGTACCAGGTTGAGATTCATTGGGAGAGTGCTTAGAAAATGTAGTCCATCAACAAAGGAGGTGGCTTACAAAACACTGGTTAGACCTATACTTGAGTATTGCTCATCAGTGTGGGATCCGTACCAGATCGGGTTGACGGAAGAGATAGAGAAGATCCAAAGAAGAGCGGCGCATTTCGTCACAGGGTTATTTGGTAACCGTGATAGCGTTACGGAGATGTTTAATAAAGTCAAGTGGCAGACTCTGCAAGAGAGGCGCTCTGCATCGCGGTGTAGCTTGCTCGCCAGGTTTCGAGAGGGTGCGTTTCTGGATGAGGTATCGAATATATTGCTTCCCCCTACTTATACCTCCCGAGGAGATCACGAATGTAAAATTAGAAAGATTAGAGCGCGCACGGAGGCTTTCGGACAGTCGTTCTTTCCGCGAACCATACGCGACTGGAACAGGAAAGGGAGGTAACGACAGTGGCACGTAAAGTGCCCTCCGCCACACACCGTTGGGTGGCTTGCGGAGTTGGTTGGTTGGTTGGTTGTTTTTGGGGAAGACCAGACAGCGAGGTCATCGGTCTCATCGGATTAGGGAAGGAAGTCGGCCGTGCCCTTTGAAAGGAACCATCCCGGCATTTGCCTGGAGCGATGTAGGGAAATCACGGAAAACCTAAATCAGGATGGCCGGACGCGGGATTGAACCGTCGTCCTCCCGAATGCGAGTCCAGTGTCGAACCACTGCGCCACCTCGCTCGGTGCTTGCGGAGTATAAATGTAGATGTAGATGTAGATGTAGAAAACTGTTTGTAGCACCCGGGATCTAGCATCTCGGAAATAGCTAGGCTGGTTTATTGTCCCCAAGTCCACATCTATGCTACGTCGTTGCAAGACTGTGAAACCAAGAGTAGACGATATCCTGGCGTGATGAGGCGTGGATGCACGGTTCATCACTGAATGCGGAGGTCGGAGGCTTGCTCTGTTGAGAAAGATAGGTGGCAGATCTGAAGAGACAGTAGTAAGTTGGTGCATGCACAAGGATTCTGAAACATATCAGTCTGTTTATGTTTGGATATTAGCACACATTTCTGGAGTGGTTTCTTGAATGCAAGCTGTTTGTCATTTGAAAAATTTGTCGTACACGACTGGTAGTTGCTGACAAGTGTAAATCAGCAAGAAGCTCAGAATAACTATAGTTTGTAGCCCTCGCTTTGGGCAAAGGGACCCTTTAGAGGTCTGGAATAATATTCTACATAGCCCCTATTTTCTGTTCTGACCACAACGTGCCCCGAATATAACTAAATTACCAGTCACTGTAATTGAACGATTCAATTTCTTAGCGATTTGACGATTGGAGAGTCCTGTTTCCTTCTACACACTGATTTTTGCTTTTTCATCATCTCATGACAACTGTTTTCTGTGAGGCATTGTCACAATCGTAGTTTATGTACACAGTATGCACTGTCACTAATTATGTCTGCTTCCTATATGCAGTAAAAGCACATACGAGCTCCCTAACACCACACAGAGCTGATTCCCTTTATACCGAGTTCCAACCTCTACCACATAAACCGTTGATCTCATGTTATATACTTTAATATCTGACTGCAGTTGTTAATATAATGGATCGCAGAGTATTGCATATACACTGAGCATAACTACTCCAGCAGACAGTGTAAAATTTTCTACAAACATTCATGCCTTTATACTGATTTCCACTACTGTAAGGATGATTTTCCACTTATAGTCAGATGGTACATCACACACTAGAATACATGCATTCATTTCCTTGTCCTTCGCGTACGGGAGACTTCGTCCCAGAAACACTAAATTTTAGTACAATAATGATTATAATACTAGATAATATATATTATACAATTATTCCGAAGATTTAGATGTAAATAACCAACCGTGTACATATCATCATCAACATACTGACATATACGTAATAATTACTGAAAAACCAGCACATTATTATTAGACAGAAAGCCGTTATGTATTAAACACATTGCTGCGGGGAGTGGCCGCGTGCTTGGAGGTGTCATGTGACAGATTTCGCGGCCCCTCCCGCCGGAGGCCCGAGTCCTCTGTCAGGCATGGGTGTGTGTGCTCTTCTTAACATAAGTAATTTTAAGTTAGTTTAAGAAGTGTCTAGGGACTGATGACGTCAGCAGTTTGGTCCCTTAGGAATTCGCACACAATTTTTTTAACAAATTAACACAACGTAACTGGATGGTATCGTTTTCTCAAACTTAAAAGAGCTTAATAATTACATAGAAATTACAGGTATAAATGTGTCTGCCATAGACCGTGATAATAGTTCAAGTCAACACCAGAAAATAATGAAATAAATTTAGCTAGTTTTTCGACACCAGCAGTGGTTGGAATGAGGAGAGGCAGTTAAATTTTAAACATAAATTTCAAACTGACACTTGTGAAGCTGTGGCATTTGCTCTATATCAGTTTGATATTTTTTAATGTTACATATATGATTCAAGGTTTAATACTTGAAATATTCATCTAAATCAAATTACATTTACTGAATGATTCTCATTCCTTAATTGTTACCTGCTAGTAACATTCAAAAGTGTTAAAATAGATACGTGCCAAAATGACGCTTTCGTTCATTCATTTATGTCACTGCATAGTGAAACTGACATTTATTGTTTTCAGTTTACCATGCGAAGGGGATAATTAGGGTGTAACAACATGCTAGTTTTCATTATTGCATTCACATTTTTGTTCATTAATGAGCCAGATTAATGTGGAACATATTTTAATTTGCGTATTATACGAGTAATTCTGCACACAATAATAAATATTGTGTTACTGAAGTAAGTTTTAGTACTTTTTTGTATATAATATAGAGATGTACTTTGATTTACAGTCTATAAAACTGTTTAGAATTCTACTCTGTATATTTTTCCCACATTTCTCTTAAAGTTTGCTTACTGGAATAGCTTGTGCTTTCTTTATTGTGGGACCAGCAGCACATATTATGTCACAGTATGAAATTGTGCAGAGAATTGGTTCACAGTGCGCTGCTTGATACTTTATTTTAGTATATAAGCTTATTTCGGTTTTATTGCCTTCATCAGTAGATGTTCTGACGTTGTATATGGACTTTGTCAACATTGAGTAAACCATTATTCCTGTCTGAAGGTTTTCGATGTAATTTTTTCCGCAACGTTTTAAAATTATTCGATAATTTGCTGTTGCAGGTATATTACGTTTTCATTAACTGACAGTCGTAGAAATACAAGTTCAACAGATAGTTGTTTACTCCTGATCTGCAACCACTGTCAGACTTGAATTTCTACGAGTGTCAGATAATGAAAACATATTGTAATATACGTGTAACAGCAGATTATGGTACAACTTTAAAACGTTGCTGAAAAATTTACATCCAACAACTACAGGCAGCACTCGAAGTTGACATTTGTCCTTCTACTTATAATGTCAGGAAATGCACTGATGAAGGTAATAAAACCGAACTAGGCCTATATACTAACATAAAATGACAAGAAGCATACTGTCTACCAATTATCTGCATATCTTCTGCTTGTTTTTTGTCCGTGTGAAATCTATTGTCGTCGCTACCAACAACAGAATGGAAAACCCGACGTTAGCAGTGATTTGTTGGTAGATATTTATATTCATTACTCACTTTTTAGCAGGACGTAGAAGTGACAAAAGAAAACTGCGACCTGTACGAACTGTGTGTCGTATTGGCTCAGTTAGCCCCCGTGCTATTAAAGCGGTGTCTAACAGTTCAAGTCTCCATGTATTCTACGTAGTTTCCTTTCGTAGGTTGATTGTACCAAAAATAGAAATGTGATGCGCGTTCCAGTTTTGGGCGCCGCAAAGTCTATCGCTAGACGTACGACAGAACTGCCACCTTAACCTTTTTTTCAATAGAATACCATTGTTTCATCCATATCTCTGCACTTGTGTGCTATCTTCCATAGTGCCATTCAGTGTCACAAACTTTCCTTACCTTTTTTTTTCTCAGCTTATGGTCCGCCGTTTGTTGTTCTAATGGATTTCACAGTATACCGCTTTCCCTTAAAATAAATCGTCATGTACTGTCTAACATACTGAAATGTCAAATAAGCCATTCATAGTGCACTGTTGACGATATACATGGCAGAAAAACGTTTGCAGTGTAAATGTCAGAGTCTTCCTGTGCTCAGCTGCAGAGTGGAAATTCCTAGAACATTAGTATAGCTGTAAAAAGTGTCTATAAATGTTAGCAGAGAATCTGTAATGAGAAAGTTGCAAAACTTACGCAAAGTTCGTTCGTAGAAGCTGTAGGAAGATGGGAGCCATTCACGAGCAAGCAAAAGACAGCTCCATCACGGAAACCATCTCTTTCCTGCATCCGCCGGATCTCTCCGCTGCAGAGCTCAAAGCGCCTGCGTATTTGTTGGGTCCCCTGTGAGGGCGACGCGATAGTCATCTCGTGTTCCGCGAGAAGAGCACACAGGCTAGATGCAGCCCTGTACTTCTTGCTTCGCCTTTGTTGGTGTATATCCTTCCCGCCAGCATAGCATTACGCCTACGCAATAGAGCGGAACATGTAATTTGCACTGTAGCTATAGTTTACAAGTACGCGACATAATGCTAAGTTAGCCGTCGTTAACATTTGATTGCATACTGGTACGTTTTCGTTTGTATCAGTATAATTCATTTTATGCTTGTCGATTATGTCCACACTCACAGTTAAGCCAAATATCTTCAAAAAATGAAGACCGATTTCTCCATGATTCCTTCACAAAAGTACATCAGTTATCTTGGTTTTGGGGCCTACCAATTATCAGACGTTTTAAATAGCTGCAACTGTATTTGCCACCCCCTTCTCCCCTTCTGAGAGTTTCACGTGAAGTATTGTATTATAAAACAACAGAACATATGGTGTACACAGTCAATCATAATAAAATAAGTACAGGAAAAATCGAGGAACATAATGAAACAGGCAGTGTCAGAAGAACTGCAAAAATGTAAGGAATAGGTGATATGTAGACGACGCAAGTATTGCACTGCATTTAGTCATTTAATATTGAATCAGGACTATGGGACAGGTGTTTGTTGATTCCAGGGCTGACAGCAGATTACGGTTTCGGCCTTTGTTTGCTAACTGGAGGACATGGGATAGTGGCTGGTAGCTGTGGCCCTCTCTCAGTGCATGCCAGCAAACGTGCGGTAATTATTCTGCAACCTCAAGCCGTGTTCATATTCAGCCAACTTAGCTGCTACTTCTCTGCCTGACTCATCAATGCAAAACATATCATTATCACTTCAAGGAGTTTTATAAAACCTGCTACTGCCTTATAATTGGGTCTTATCTTTACTACTAAAAATAAACTGGGCTATGGCGTTCCTCACGTGGTAACAAATCCTATAGTGGCAGTATTTTAGTGTTTTGGCTATACTCTGTAAAGTTTGAAGTGTGGAAGGCTGTAAGTACACTACGGCAGGATGTATGTTTAACGTCTGTATGTTGCGAAAGCCGTTGTCAGATTTCTTCGGGCTGTGTGTAATGTTGTGCTATGTTTGCAATCGCTTTTGGAGTTCAAAAAGGCTTCAACTTAAAAAAAAGTAATCTCTTTATAAGATTAAGCCCAGGAAATATGTAACACTTGATTAAAACTTAATGTAATTACGTTTTTCCTTGTAGACGGGTATGGCACATATTTATACTGTCTAATTCAGCTGAACAACTGAGAACGTATACACGTTTATGACTATAATAATAATGTCCCCAATGATTTTTCTACCATCCCAATGAAATCTTAAAGGCCTGAAGAATTATTACCTGCCCCCACAAATCTCATCTGATTTACGCTCCTGGTTCACAAAAAAATTTTTACCACATAGGACTGCAAATTGCTGAACGCACTTTAAAGAAGCCGAAAATCACAAGAAACGAAACCATCGTTTTGCCGATGAACAAGGTTATGATCTAGACAGAATTGCATGATAAAATGAATTCTTAGAATACCGAAGGCCTGACATAGGCTTAAGATGATCTCTGACAATGATACTGAGACTATGTTCCTGTGATTCTAGAAAAATGTGTTTTTAGACCACTATATCTTTACTATAAAAATTAATTACGTGAGAGCTAATGGTAATCGCCGATCACAAAAGACAAAATAAATTAAACATAAGTCCTCTGACCATAAAAAGTAGACTCTGATAGATTCAAAGGAGAACTGCAAAAGGAAAAAACAAGAAAATTTAACCACGACGATATGTGCAGTTAACACCTCTGCACAAACACGTGTGGTGGTACACAAAACGAAAGAAGTAGAGAGCTCACGTTGTACCCGTACCTCACAAAATAATATCTGGAGTATCTTGATAAAACATGTTACAAATTATAAAGACTAAGTGTGTTTTACAAGCGATAGTTTACTCTCATATCCATTTGAAGGAGGTTAGTCACTCTAGATAGATATTCTGATAGGCATATATCGAATGGACGCACAAAATCACGTGGCGGCATTGTGCATAACCATTCAGAGAAACCCTATATCCCTGACGCATAAAGAAATCACAACCGTTAAGAAAAACGTTATGTAAACACAACATCCACATAGCTACAATTAACCAACTCTCTTCAACCATTATCAATTAAAATAGCAGCTCTTTTGATCAAAATACTGCAGTAAATTTCAAACCAATCATAAAAGAATTAAATAAATGCAATATCCTAGAAAAATCTTAAAACACAGATAGATAGCTACAAAAAAAAGCAAGTTTGATAGTGTCATGTAATATTGATATTCCTGCTGCCAACAGCTGATACCATGAGTGAAAGGGATAAGTTTGTTTCGAAACAATATACACACCGTTACTACTGACATTCGCATTTTTGTGTAGATATTCTCAGTATGTTCCAGTTGCAAGGACATCGGGGGGCAGCTGTAGTAGTATTCATCTGTAGGTCACTTTTACCAGGTTGCTAGACATGTCTTGGAATTACAGTGGAAGAACAAGAAAAATGATAATATAAAAATATATGTTACCTTTCTTATTCTTACACTTTATTTGCAAGATATATGTACAGCATCCTGGTAAAAGTGATGTACAGCCATTTACATACTTACAGGTCTAGTTGGACAAGAATGGAACAAGTATTCGGTCGTGGCTTTGTAACAGGAACCATCAACCATCACGAAATTTGTCTGAAGTGCTTTAGGGGAACCATGGAAAAATCAGCATGGCCGGATGAAGATGGAGATTCTGCCCTCCTGAAAATGAAAGCAGTGTACTTAAAACAGTGCTGCCTCATTTTGTTTCTCCCTTTCTGTACAATGTGGTTTTACGAAGATGTTTCTTTGATTGTGTAAAAGGCTAGTGGTTTACTGTTCGTTCATTTCTAATTCCATCACTCCACCACTGAGTCACTATACACATTTGTTAACTAATGTGGTACTGTGCACATCAGCAGCTGATGTCAGGACAATAGCGGCGATATTTCGTGTCCATTTTGTACCTCAACTTCCCATTTGCTAGCCCGAAAAACTGAGTCACTATCCCTTTGTAACGAATGAGACGCTGGGCTCCGAAAGGATATAATGTGTTAGTAGTATTCATATTTAGTATTATACACAGCATACCTTTGGGAGTAAGTTGTCCAGAAAATAAAGTGTTATCTGAGTAATCCTTCAATTTATCGAGTGGATTTCTTAAGGGGTACTATGTAACTGTCTTTTAATATCAGTTTGTTTTAATAATTTCTTTAATGTCCTTGATCAGTTTATTGTATAACTGTATCCCTTGGTAGAAAATATTGGTTCGAGTTTAGTGTTCTTACTTTCCTGATAAATATAAGTTCATTCTAGATCTTGTGCTATATTCATGAACCGAGTGGTTTCTGCAATTTTTTTAAGTATACAATTGGTTGGTACATGTAGTTAAAACCCCCAGTGTTTTGAACAGATCTATAGAATTTGCTCAACTACTACGTTTGGTTCTTAGTCTTACGGCCCTTTTCTGCTGTATACTCTAATTTTATGCACTCCTTCTCCAATAAAGAATTATGTTGTCAGAGTCTGGGTGTACATGTGAATAGTAAGTACGTAACTGAAAGACATTGAGTTCCACCCTGATGACATTCTGTTCGCAAGTATCTTTGTGTGTTCACACCCGTTCTGCTGAGAATCAGTATTCATTAAGAGAAACTCTGTGTTTGTTACGCTGTCTGAAGATGTCCCATGTAAATTTAAGTGTCCGTTTCCCTCTTCCAACTGAAATTCATGACATTTATAGTCTTACATTCAGTGTCACTTAATCCAATATTGACCAGTAAGAAATTAATAAAAATACGATTGTTGTGTAGCGAGTCCCCACAGAGCGAGATTCCTTCGCATCAAAATACTCAGAAAAAAATCCCTGAACAACCCATGAAATGTTATCGGTGGAGTACGGGTTCAGCACGTACACAGTTCAACGTATTTACCGCTTCCCCCTGTTGCCCCGTCAGTCAGAGCGCACTCCCGCTACAAAGTGCACACGTAGTGAGCCCTGAGTGAGCGCTGGGCACGTAATAAGGGGACGTGCCGCGAAGCCGCGCCGACAGCCCTGTGTGGCGTGGCTGGGCCGGGCTGTTTGGGGTTCGTTATATGCCACAGCAGCCGCCGGCTGGTGTTTACCCTGTCCGGGCAGGCAACCCGCCGCGCGCCTCGCCCGCATTTGCTATGCCAGTAGCTCCCATACATTACGGGACGCGTACACAGTGCCGTCCGCTGACACTGCGACCACCTGATACTGCCTGCTTGCAACTCGTCACTTCCCAGTAAATTGTTACCTACCGTGTCTTTTTCTGCATACTGACAGAGAAGTCGCTCTTGATATTCGGAGAGCGTAGGATCCAAGAAAAGACGTTCAACGTATTACTTCCTCCCATACATGTCCCGCGAAATGACCACGACTAGAAATTCAGAAAAAAAATTAGAATTCATGTATGGAGAGTTGTATAAACTTCGATTTGCACTGAAGTGTTATTCTGGGTTGAAGACATTGGGAAAGGACAGGAAATCATGGCGAGCCATTTCAAACCAGAAGATTGTGACTCAGAAAAAAATAGTCATACACCCACTGAACGTTTCTGAGATCTCATTTTAGAGAGATAAAGGAAGGTCCCTTTGCAGGATGGTGGAGCTTATGAATGACAATGGCTGTGCTCCACAAATAAATATTGTCCTCCAGACTGAACTGTTTCTCAGTTGCGACTTTTTAAAAACTTATTTAATGACTATTTTCGGTCCAGGGCTCTTTTTAAAATCATCCAGATAGTCAAAATGTTTTTCTCAAAAATACAAGAACCATTTCAAGATAATTATATACGCGTTATGAAGTGCAAATAAACATTTACAGCGTATTGGAAATATTATTTTTGACTATCTGGACGACTTGAAAATGGGTCTTGGCCCGAAACTAGTCATCAAGTGAATAATAAAAAAAAGTAAAATTTGCGACTTTGGCCGGATTTCCTTTGTAGTGATTAACTGAGGATGCTGATCTGCTATTATCCAAGCATGCTGGAAGTTCCGTAAGTGTTTCTTTCGGCCGAAACGATAGAATCGCTATAAGACTGGGCTGGTTTTTCAGACTATCGACGCCTACTCAACTCACGAGATGACCATCTTCGTTTCAATCTACTGCATTGGTAAACATTGGACTGCCAGGACTATGAGGATGTCAAAATCGATTCCCTTACTCAAATATCGAAAGAAACTCGATATTCTGTCTTCGATAACTTACCAAAGAAACAGAGCGTAACGTGATGCTATTTCACTGTGAACCCGAAATTAACTGGGGGAAGGAGAGGTGGAGCAATCCGGTGATGAAGTTCGTTGCAGCTCGAGAACAAGAACGCTCTGTCACGTTCTCATATTCTCCGCGCTATTAAAAGTTTATATGAGAGCGCTAATCTTGCGGCAGAAGATACTTCAGAAGGTACGGTATGCATATCCGATATCGAATCTTTGCGGAAAGTTTTCTCGAGTATTGTATTCCAGCACTTTATGGACAATTATAGAGGATGCAGTTAAGATTAAATGCTTCATAAAATACCAGACTTTAATTTTAATAATGATGGAAAGTTTTTATATTAAATTAATTACGGAATCTTAAATGTATTGACCATGACAACCCAGCTAAAACGAACGGCAAAACGACAGATAGTTTGCAAATGAATGAATGTGCAGAAACGAAGTTTGTGTACTAGATCACATTTAACATTGCCTTTACGAACTAGTAATAAGGCTACAATTATTTCAGAATGAACTTGGACGATTTAAAAGACATTTCATTAGAAGCATGGTTCTCATGTACTAAGGGAAGATGCAGAGTTCCTACCCCACAGCACAAACTGGTGAAACTAACTACTTCATGGCTCCTTCCTGCGAATTAAGTGGGAAAGTTTTTATTTTCCTGAGACATTTACTATACTACAGGAAATGAATACCTTTTGGCATATCCTCTACTTACATAAATCAGGCATCAAACCATAACAGACCTTGCATTTTACTGACCTCTCTTTCAAGAGACGACGTGTTTGAAATATGCACATCAGCTTTCTAACTCAAAAAGCCTTCGAAGATTTCCGCATTCGATGGTGAGGAACAGAGGCTGGTTATATCAACCTACAGAAAGTTCGTTGCTCCTGAGTTGGCTAACAGGCATAACGGATATTTCCGAGGGGTGGGCAGTGTTTGTCTGACGCCTCGTGAGGTTGTCTGTTGGCTACCTAGTAGGGCTGTTCATAGAGCTGACTTTCCGAAAGTGAAGGTTTTGTGTCTTTTCAGCCGGAGTCCCCAATTTTCTCCAATTGGACTAGCAATAACTGAGGTTCAAGTACGTGGCTCGAACTGACTGCATTATGTTCCGTCAGAAATTTTCTAATACATTTGGATAGAAAAATTTTCCGAAACTATTGTGTTTTGTGTGCGTCAGAGGTAGCAGACATGCAGGAAATAAGAAAACCATTTAAAATCTACTGGCATATTTTTAAGTAAACGTGAAAAAAATATATTATAATACTAAATCATGTATGGAAATGGAATACACACCGATTTTGTTTCCTAAGAGGATGAAGCTGCTCCTGTTAAATTTTTTGAGAACGCAAATTGCATTGAAGGAAAATAAATATTCTAATTTTCACATGAAAATAAATTTTTGTAACGATGTTTATGATTTTTTCCAGTCTTTCACTACATACACATGTCAACGTTATTGTTTCATTGTCCAATATCCCATTTTTACTTCCCAGACAATATCTCTTTCAGGAATCTATGCACATTACATCATGAGTGAACTGGCTTTTGGCAACAGCGTAGTACACAGATTGTAGAATTAACTATACTCCGTTACTATAAAGGAAGCCAATAGGAGTTAGTTATCTAGGAATTTAGGCGTCAATTTTCATCTTAATGAGACAGAAAATTTGTCGCACTTGGCGAAATGACTCATAAATAGTTGTCATTTCTATGCATATAAAAATACTAATTCTTACACCTGTTTTCTTTAACCACTGATAGGCACCTGTCCTTCGTTTTCACATCGGAAGATAAAATAGTATTCATTCTGCTGTCACCGTCAGAGGCAATAAGAGCGACAAGTACCAGAAAAAATTTCCTATGATCGACTGTCGATCGAACCTGAACGATGTAAGCCAGTCACTTTCTGAGTCTTCTTGCCACAAATGTTGGGCGTAGCTGGACATGATTATTTTCCCGATCACAAACCCAATAGTGTTCTCAAAGAAACTATTATGTGGCAAGTAAATTATACCACAACGCACAAAGTGAAATTGCGTTCGTTCGTGTTATTCTGGTAGGAGTCTAATAGTCAATGGTTCCGCGTCCGCTGACTGGCTCACTGCTGTCAGATGACTGTCTCCTCCATTTCCTTCCTCTGACAACTCGTTGGAAAAGATGAGTATATAACTTCCGGTACCAGGAGCCATTTTGTCTCAGTAATACACGTTTGTTTGCTATACCAAAAATAAAGTCATGCTTTTGATTCCCAGGCGGTAAGACGGCTTTTTTCTGCATCTACATCTACATCTACATTCCGCACTGCACCTTACGGTATGTAGCGCACGGTACTTCTGGTGTCTTTATGTTTTTTCCTCTCCCCTGTTGCAGCCGCGAACGGCGCGTAGGGATCATGTTTGCGGTTAAACTTCAGTGTTGGCTCTAATTCTTCTAATTTTATCATTGTTGTCATTTCGAGAAAAGTATGTGTGTGTGTGTGTGGGGGGGGGGGGGGTGATGTAATATGTTGCCCAACTTCCTCTCTGGGAATTTCAACTTCTCGATGACGCACAACGCCTCTCTCGTGGTGTCTACCAGTGTAGTATGTTGAGAAACTCCATAACAACCTCACGCCTACTGACCTACCCCATGGCCAAGCAGGTCACTAATCATCGGATCTCGTCTGTTTCTTCTATTACTCGAACTTGGCAAGGGTTCCCTCCTGACGAGCAATACGCAGGAACTGGTCGAGCAAGAGCTCTGGACGCACCTTCTTTCGTGTATTAATTACATTTCCTTATCTCCACATGGAACCTACACTGCTGTACATCTGGAAAGACAACGTCGCTCTTGATCGGATGACGGCATATGCCACTTGAGGAACAGTAGATGTACTTATAACGTTATGAACGTCATCTGCCAACAGATAGCGTGGTGGCATAGCTACCATAGCACCATCTATATCCACCCTTTAATAGGGAATGATCACAGCCAGAAGACTCAGAGTCGTGCAAACGTGTGAAGCAAGGAGACAACCACGCACTGAGACGCACCCGTACTTCCTACAGTCAAGTGAGTTAGTTTGAAAGGAGTCAGATTGTGGCCTTCCAAGAGGCGGCATGGTTCTTCCGGAGAATTCCATACATGCTCTATATGATACGTCATTTGTGCAACGATGCTGTTACCAGTTGTCACGTGAACATTCACACACCGTAGGAGAGGTTCTGGACGTCCACGCAGCACAGACGTCCTCCTGGATCGTCGAATTGTAAGGGCAACTGTGGCCGAGCGTATAGCTACCCCAGCACATGTAAGACGGCTTGTGAAAAGAGACGTGTCGAAACGAACCGCTGTGAACCAGTTATCAGCAGTGGGACTACGGGAACTCACACCTCTGCCCCGTCTTCCGCTCACGCCACCGCACCAGCGTGAACGGTTTCGCCGGTGCCGTCAGATGCTCACTTGACCTTCTGACGGCACCACTTCACGTGGAATGGCACGTCCTGGTCTTCGTCGATGAATGCAGACTCTGCCTGCACGCAGGTGATGCTCGTATGCGTGTACAACGTACAGTGTGCGCTGTATATTAGAATGCATTCGTCCGTGACAGATTGGCCCCACACCAGGCCGCCTGGGGGAGCTACCCCACGTGCTAATATGGGTGTTTCAGCACAGGTCGATTCCTGGTATCTCAGAAAGCTTGTGGTATTGATCTATAAATGTAATCAATTCATCTATTGTTTCAAATGGCTCTGAGCACTATGCGACTTAACTGCTGAGGTCATCTGTCGCCTAGAACTTAGAACAAATTAAACCTAACTAACCTAAGGACATCACACATATCCATGCGCGAAGCAGGATTCGAACCTGCGACCGTGGCGGTCGCTCGGTTCCAGACTGTAGCGCCCAGAACCGCACGGTCACTCCGGCCGGCAATTCATCTATTCCATATGCACTTTGCAACAGTAAATCTTGCGTGTACTATAAACCTCTTAAACGGTGTACCGTTTTCTTTCTGGCAGTGTACTTTCTCTTCAATTTGTATTGGAATTCCATGTCAGGTCTCTCCAGATAGTTACTCGTAGGTATTTTACGGTAGTTACTGTTCCTAATCTAATGACTCTGTTTGTTTAATCATAAAATTGATTATCCCGAATTTATGAGGACTACATTACATCTGAAACTCCTGTGCCTTTCCGGGACTCGAACGCGCAACGTTTCTCCATCGCAGGGACGTCCTCTGCCGACTTAGCTATTCAAGCACGACTGACGGCTCCCCCTCGTAGCTTTACGTCAGCCAATACCACATCTCCCACGCAGAACTTATCCGGGACACGTTGTGGGACTAGTGCTCCTGTAAGAAACGATATTACGGAAAAATAGGTGTCCAGAAAGAATTTTCACTCTGCATCGGAGTGTGTGATGATATGAATCTTTCTGGCAGACTGAAACTGTGTGGTAGACAGGGACTCGTACTGTAATACAATTATCGATATTACCTACAGTGGTATTATCAAAATTATTTTTCTGTTTTTACTTGCTCTTTGATGTAACATCGATGTGGGTGTTTTATTCTTTATTTATGATAATTTATTGTTATTTTTCTATTAATATAATTTCAAATGTAACGTGCGTAAAAAAAACGTCAAAGCTAGCAATTTAATTCTAATAGTGGCTCATGCGTAGGAAAGTAGGTTCATAATCATGTAAAACTTGGAGGGAACTCCCTTCACAACGAAGCTGGCTAGGCGGGAATAGAAAAGATGGATCTGGCGGTCGAACTACAAGGCTCCTATGTGGCATTAGTCAGTCAGTGGCTAGCAGGCATTGAGTGCGCATCTTGTAAACTGAAAGAGGCGAGAAGAAATGCAAGATTATACAGGGTGAGTCACTATCTATTGTCACCAAGAATGACTCCGAAAGTATGACAGGAGCTGAAACGTTTGTGGGACAAAAGTTTCATTGGACAACTGGGGTCATAATATGACGTTGGTTCTCTGTTGCTAGGTGGGGTCGCTTCAGAGAAATGGTCAAATTTGTTTCTTTTTGTTTTTTTGTTTTTGTTTGTTTTTAATGGGATGCTATAGTTTAGTACTTATTTTCTGATAGCTCCTATAGAGACGAATCCAATGATGTGTAACAATAAGGTCTTTGAAGGTCAACGAAGGTCACAAAGGTGGCATGAACCATTTACAAAAGGTGTTAGCAGTGATGACCATTGGTATCAGTGCAGTGCTGCAATATGAGTCGTATTCTTTATCACATTGGTACTTACCAAAGCACATGCTCTGACAATTCTCTCGCATATCTTCATGTGTAGTTGGAAAGTCTTTATAAACTATGTCTTTTACAAATCCCCACAAGAAAAAATCTAGAGACGTCAATTCTGGTGAACGAGCCGGCCAAGACACATCTCCTCCGCGTCCAATCCAACGATTTGGGAATTCTCTTTGCAACTCATTTCAAGCCATGAATGAATTATGTGTCGGACACCCATCGTCTTCATACCATATTCTATTCCTTGTTCCTAAAGGTATTTTTTCCAATAACAGACCTAATGTTCCTTGCAGGAATGTGGCATACTTCCTACCATTAAGATTTTCTTCGATGAAATAGGGGCCTATAAATCTGTCCTCCATAATCCGAAATCATACATTTACCGACCGCGGTTTCGGTGTGCAACTTGCTGCAGCCAACACGGATTTTCAGTTGCCCAATAATGCATGTTACGCAAATTAACATTTCCATGGTTCGTGAATGTAGCCTCGTCAGTACATAAAATCAAATTAATAAATGTGTCATTCCTCAGAATCTGAAGCTGAGTCCATTGGCAGTATTCAATGCTACGCATGCAATCTGTACCAGTTAATTGTTGGTGGAGGCTGATATTTATGGCGATGCAGAACATGAACAACACTACTCTTGCATATGATAGATTCCCCTGCGATTTGACGCGAACTAACACAACGAGGTCGAACCACAGAGGTAAGAGTACCAATTTCCGTTTCCTCGTTAATAACTTTCCTTTGCCGGATATGTTTCTGATGCGTTGAAGATCCAGTTGATCTCAATTTATCATACATATATTTAAATTTATGACGTGTATGGTGAGCACGCCGAGGATATCTTTCAGCTTATAAGTCTCTAGCTCTCACTAAATTTCGTTGGCATTCTCAGTAAATGATAAGCATATCGACTTGTTCTTCGAAGGAATACATCATTCACATTCGTTGATTCGACGTCACTAGTCTTACCGTTCCTATTAGTGTTGTATTGCTCAAACGTCGAATGGTGTTTACATGTCAATGGCATGTTAGATCGATCGCCGTATTCGGTGAATATTTACTATTTGCACGATATGCAAGAGAGAATTGTCAGAGCATGTGCTTCAACAAGTGCCAGTGTGATAAGGAATAGCACTCAATCCATGACAAGAAGATTGCAGCACTGCATTGATACCAATGATCATCACTTCGAACACCTTCTGTAAATGGACGTTCATGCCACCTTTGTGACCTTCGTTGACCTTCAAAGACCTTACTGTTGCACATCACTGGATTCATCCCGATGGCCGCTATCAGAAAATAAGTACCAAACTATAGCATCCCATTTAAAAAGAAAAGAAACAATGTTTGACTTTCATATCTCTGAAGCGACCCCACCTAGCAACAAAAAACCAATGTCATATTATGGCCCCCGTTTTCACATGCAACATTTGTTCCACAAACTTTTCAGCTAGTGCCATACTTCCGGAGTTATTCTCGGTGGCAGTAGTTAGTCACTTACCCTGCATAATACAGCCTCGAATGCGGAAGTAATGCGGCTTATTATTCATGGCATGTTCTTGTTAGCTCTGTACTATGAAAATCCCACGCTATGAACAAAATTCTCAGAGCTTGTTGCACAGGAAGAGCCAGGAGATCGACGATGCCACCACCTTCATCTCAGTTTATCAGTTGCGTACTGTGTAATTGCATGGAGCTGTTGTGTGGTTTCGTTTCCGACAGCAGTTTCGTGTTCCGTTAACTTTGTGTTTGGCCATCGTATTTGATCCTTAGTCAATTACCTAGACAGTGTCCTGTCCCAAGCCATACGTGAATCCTGTTTTACTGACTGAAAAGCAGTTATTTTCCTATACAACAGTGAAAAGACATTGCCGAGTTGTGAAGTAGACAACCATATAGTAAGCATAAATTTTGAAATACTCCACGTAGTTTTCATGAATGGACAGTTAAAGCATTCCGTTCAAAGCTTCTGAAATTGAAGTAATAGTGTTTACCATTTAATGTGTAATGTAGTTAACAGAGTTTCCCATTTTGTGTTGTGACTAAAGTGTTAGCCGGCCGAAGTGGCCGAGCGGTTCTGGGCGCTACAGTCTGGAACCGCGCGACTACTACGGTCGCAGGTTCGAATCCTGCCTCGGGCATGGATGTGTGTGATGTCCTTAGGTTAGTTAGGTTTAAGTAGTTCTAAGTTCAAGGGGACTGATGACCTTAGAAGTTAAGTCCCATAGTGCTCAGAGCCATTTGAACCATTTTGAGCCACTAAAGTGTTCCATCATGATCAGTATTAGCTTCTGAGTCCCAAAGCTGGTTGTTCAGCCAAATTTAAATTTCATATTGCAATAACAGCAATAAAAAATAAGCAGCTGGCTACAATTATACAAACTATACTAGATCCAGGTGCTACATATTCCACGTGGGCTAAATAATATAAGGTAGTGAATATTCCTTGAGAATGCAAATAATAATCAGTACAATAGAAACTATTAATTTAAAACTACTACAGTATTAGTAATTTCTATACTGAAACTGGCAGAAGAACCTTTTCTCCATGACAGTTGTGCTCCAGATTAGTAATCATTTACCTACAATTATCATCATCTTATTGCTGTAATATGCAGATAGTAAGTATTATTGAGAGCCAGTTGTTGCCTAAGCACATTAATAATTCTCCAGTGTAGTTCAAGTCAATTCACTGGAACATTACTTGCCAAATCGTGTTACATCACCGTATCTTATCAGAAAAACAGAAGTTTAGCATCTAGTAAAGTGAACCGACATAGTTACCTTTCTTTATGAACACAACTTTGCCTAATTTGGCTGCCGACCGTTTCTTTGTACGCAATTACAGTCTGCTTGAGTACTCATAGAACCTCAGATTCCCAGAATAGAAAAATAGTCCGATACCTCTCCATTACACACAGTTCTAGTTACAAAAATCCTTTCACAGGAGTAATTCTATGATCATAATACTAATGTAATAGCTGCCGGCAGTATAACATTACCAGGAACATCTGCCTCTAGCAGGCTATTACTCTACCAACTGTACATCGAAGCACGATTCACAACCCTCCCTCAAAAACTTACCCGCCCTCAAAGACTTATTTTCAGTAGCAACTCAGCTCTTGTACGAAGTTGGCATGGTGAGAAAGGCGACAGTAGTTGATTTTCTGATCAGCGATCACGTACGTCATATATGTCAAAATATAAGACTTCTTAGAATTTTTAGTAAGGTCAGACAGCAAAATTGTAGTTTCGAGTGTATTGAAAGCTTCTCTAAATGCTCTCCTTACCCTCTCTTTCATTTTCTTCAGCTGTTATTTGTCAGCTTGTCTTTGACTTCGTTTTAATCTGTCTTGAAGGTCTCTTTTCTTCCGTAACAACTTAATGACACAGCTGTTAAACCACGATGGATTTTTCTCTATCATTTAAAACGTTTTTCAGCGGATACTTGTCCAAGCTTTGTTTAGTAACACTTTTGAATTTTATGCATTTGTGTTGATCTTTTCCCTCAATATTTAGTTTTCGATGCTGCCTAATCAAAGATTCTGCGGTTTGTCTCGTGTTACTGTTGCTAAACAAATATATCTTCCTAGTTTTCTTACCTTTCTTTGTATCATCCATTATTGACTCTACCACAACTTTATGATCACTGATGACCTCCGGTCCTTTAACTGATTTGAAAAACGCAAGTCTCATTGTTGTTAGGAGGTTTAATATGTTGCCCTCAAGAAATGGTTGTCTATCTGCCAAAAGTAATTTTGAACAAGGTATTCAGAATAACAGGCAACGGCCTTGCCGCAGTGGCTACACCGGTTCCCGTGAGATCACCGAAGTTAAGCGCTGTCGGGCGTGGCCGGCGCTTGGATGGGTCACCATCCCGCCGCCATGTGCTGTTGCCATTTTTCGGGGTGCACTCAGCCTCGTGATGCCAATTGAGGAGCTACTCGACCGATTAGTAGCGGCTTCGGTCAAAGAATACCGTCCTAACGGTCGGGAGTGCGGTGTGCTGACCACACGCCCCTCCTTATCCGCATCCTCCTCGGAAGATGACACGGCGGCCGGACGGTCCCGGAAGGGCCACTTGTGGCCTAAAGACGGAGCTTTTTTTTTTTTTTTTATTCAGAATAACAGGACATTAATCCCAGTCCGTCGCAGCAGTTTAAACTTTGTTATTACTCCTTTAAATTATGCATTATTTCTATGACATGCAGTTTCCTATGTTCAGTTCCTGGTGTTGTCGCTAAAGTCATTTTCATGTAAAGATCTTCATATCTGGATCCAGGACACAATGTGTGTTATCAAGTGGTGGATAGAACTAATGTGGAACAAAACAGATGGGTGTGAGGACAGTTAGTGCAGTTAGTGTACGTTTTGTTGGTGTTTGAGTGTTTCCCATTCAATATCTTTAAAATAATCTCTTTCCTTTATGGCTAATGCCACCAATTATTACATTACGCGTAAATTACATACCTTAATGTGAATTTTAACGATAGTTGTATTTTCGGTGGTTAACTGAAATCCTTACAGACATTGAATTCCACGTGGAGGGTTTCTAAGTAAATAAATAAAAAATGTAGTGCGAAAAAAAAATGATTGCAACAAGCGGATTAATAATAATTTGACTTTAAAATTTCTAATTCAGTTCGTTCATTTAGCGAAGCAACTTTTGATTCTATTAAGTACGATATAAGCTATGTTCAGCTTTATTAATCACAATGCATGATATTCAAAATTCATCTATTATGTTAATAGCTCTCACAAGTAATGTCAGTGTCATGTTTTAGGTTTACAATACCGTGAGCTGGACGTCGTTTTCGAACACGACACTTGGGAAAGCGTGTGGAACAATGTGGTGAATAATACAGTATTTAATGCAACCTCTAGTATCGTAAACGGAAACTATGGCCCGTCTACACGGAAATTTACCAGGCGAGCAGAATAGCGTGGATGGCAGACGTGGAATTATCCATGCGACTGCTGCTTCAACAATAATAGACCACGCTGCACTGTACGGCATGTGTTGGGGAGTACATGGCGTAAGAAAATCACGTCTTTCTTTACGCTCTGCTACTTTCGGACGGTCGGTGCGAGCAAAGATTGTCGATACAATTTATACGCCCGAATTTCTTTAATTGTGCGCTTTGACACTACTCGTGTTATACCGTATAAAAGTATGTATGTGGCGTTTCGAACAAAAATAGTCCAAGATTATGTAAATAGTTTCTCAGTAGTTTAGCATTTCATTAAAACGAAATATAAAAATCTCGAACATCTTTTAGTTTTTCATTTATACTACTGGGGAATATCGTTCGTTTCACTTATCCTGCAGAAAATGAAGGCTGTATTACTACATTTAAAGGAAGTTCTTAACTTTTCTTTTATGTATTACTCTTCTGTAATAAATGGATGTCATAAACTTTAGGTGGAAGGTTTAAAATTTATTTTTAACCTTGCTCTTTAATTAGTTCGTTGGTTTCAAAAAGTTGCGACTAACAGGTTCTTGAAGAAGCTGTGCTACGATGGAGATACAAAAAGTCTTTACTTCAGTAATTGGGCACGGTGCAGTGCACAGAGTAGTCAGATGTTCTGGAACTAATAATGATGTCCTTCCTTTGGCTGGAGTAACTACGTCTTCGTCCAGGAAAGTCTTGAACTTTAGTGAAAAATGTACATCGGTTTTCATTCCTCAGCCATGGCATCTGCAGTCAGTTAACACAGCGACCGTCAACTGTTCTCGTACGGTACACAATTTAAACTTCAATGGAATTTCTCTGCGGCGTTGTACGAGGTATTTGATCTTGATGACACGAAAGTGACTGACCCTCTTCGCTAGTTTACAGTTATCACCTAATCATCATATTTAAATATATGAGATTCTTTTGATTCTTCATTTACTATACCATTCAGTTACTTTGAACATCCTGATATTAGGAATATCTGACCAATAACTTCAGTGTGCACATAAGATGTCTGTACAAATTTCATCAGCGCAAAATGAACTGTTTCTGGTTATGTTCAGCGAAACTGTCCCACTATGTAGCAATATTTTCATGTTGTAGCTTACCACAAAACCAAGGGGTTGCTGCCGCGAATCATATAGGTAGTGGGTACAAGATCAGTTGATTAAAATGCATTTTACAGTAAATATGATAACTGCAAGAGTTCAAATCAGTGGTCACGAACAAGGTCAAAATCGCATTAAATAATGACGCACTATCAAACAAGAGTTCTAAATTCAAGGCTAATGATGAATATTGAAATATCAATTGTATCTATCCATCGGGTCCGGTATTTATTTCCTGTAGCGAAACAACAGCTATCCGAATGAGATGACACCTGAAGTAGCCGAAGCTGGACGCAGAACTATCTGACACACAGATAATACTACCGCCACTCACCAAACATGTCTCCATGTCACATGAGTGGCCGAATATTAAAAATGTGTCAAATGTTTCTAATCTTCTGGTCCAGTCTATAACCTTCTGTATCATTTCACATGACACAAAGCCATTTATTTGTAACATTGTTGTATACCAAAGGTATACACATGTAAGTTTATTTCATTGTATGCAACGGATATCAACAAAATTTGCAACGGATGTGTCTCCTGCGAGTAAAATATTTGACTATAACGCTTAGTAGAGGCACTATGTGCAACACATTAATTCTAAGTATTCAGGTTGACTTAAACGTAATGTCTGCATTCGGTCCTCATATTGCTCACAGCATTTGTGTGTTTACATTAGTCTGAGCAGGAGCGCCGTCTGTTTCCTCTTCCTACGGAGCACGTGTACACATCTGCAGTCAGCTGCTCGCCATGGTCAATACGACAGTCGATATTGAAGAAACAGGTTACACCGTTAGGTTTCAGTTCTTAGTCAAATACAGTTGTGCATTAATAAGCGATGACAAATACTTTTTTAATGACGGGAGCATTTTCGTTTCTTTTATTTCGGATCAGGTACGGTTTTTCTTTAACCAGTTACTGTTATTAGTTTGTTCTGTGTAAAACTATGCTTCGTTTAAGTTCTGCCTAATCCAGATCTGTTTTTCAAAGTGTTAATAATGGTTTCTGTAGAATTTTTAGAAAAAGGACAGGAGCGGAGTGGCAATGTATGACACTACAGTGACAGTTTTGTATCTACACAGTTACTTACACACAGAGTGTAGGCCCTACACTAACTTTATTTCTTATTGAGCTTTTAGATAACTGAGAGTATACACGGTTCTAATGAAACATCTAGTACTTTTTTTTGAGGACATCTTTGCTGTTTCGACAGTCTGTGACACGCCGCAAGTGACACGAGATTGACGTGGTATAACGAGGGAACAATCCTCCTGTTATCGTTTTGACAACATGTTGCAGCTGGCCTCTCATTCAGTCAGGTATCACTTCCCAGCACTGGTAGTGAGTAAGTACCATCCTACTCAAGAGCGTCATTGACCCTCCATACATCTAACAGAAAACTCTGTCACATGGTCCTGAGGTCAACTGACTATTTACTTGGAGCCCCGAGCCCCATGCATCAGCGTGCCAGCCTGTGGTGTTCCATTTGTGCTTTGTAAAATAAACGAAAACATACAAAATTGGTAATTCTAAGTATCACTTAGTATATTTATACAAGTACAAGAATGATAAAAAATGTCTTATCTGAAGAATTAAATCTTCCATCGACAACAATTTTCTAAAATCTCATAGGCTTTTGAATGCTGAAACTGGAAAATTGTCAGTTCGTGAGAAAAAGACTAGTAATACAAATGCACAGTTTCATACATATGTAATTCAAAATTCTGTAACGATAATAAAAGGTTCCGCAGAGCGATGTACAAAATGACCACAACACTACATAATTCACGTAACTCACCATCTCTAAAGAAATTCAAATCAGACAACATCCCTTGTTTCCATATTACTTTCCTACTATACCAAAAATCAAATTCCACTAGTTTCTCCTAATGACAACGGTACGTATTGCACGTCTACTCTAATTCCGTTGGGGGCATCCTCTTGCGATGAAGCACTCTTTCTCTGTTCATCAAATCAAATACAAAAACAGCCAATGTATCATTACAAAAATGAGATTTAAGCAAACGCATTTACTGCTTTTTATATCACTGCGTCAATCTTGTCTTGTACGAGCTTTACCTGTGTGTAAAAAATATGATTAACAAACACAATTACAATAGAAAAACAGTATGAACCTTAATATAAATCAATTACTCTCTTCATCATTCGGCCACCACCTGGAGCTTAACGGGTTTATCCTTAAATCCATCTTGGTAACTAATCGTTTTATTGGACCTGATTAGCTTCTGTGATTGAATTCATCTTTTTCATATTATCTTTATTCTTGACATATCTTAAAGACATTCCACATTGCATTCATTGGTTACAAAAGGGATAGAGGAATGTATTGCACCTTGGTAAACTTTACAGACTTTTTCCTATACCTAGCCCTGTAATAGATTTTCTTATTCCATTTTGGAATGATATCATTCGCTTTAGTTGTGCTGCAGATTTCTCAGACATTATAATGATTTCTCTGGAAGAGTGAGGCTTCTACATGTGTGAGAAACTGTTCCAGGGTAAACAACGTCATAGAATGGTATTTAATTATAAATGCGGTACATTATTGATTCACCACAAACCACTATCAGTATGTGAAATCTAACTTTGAAGAAGTGTTATCTGTGACCAGTTACAAGTCCAAATTATTTTGAAATGGAATGTATTGGCAGCTAACTCCATTCCATTTACAAGTCAAGGATAATTGTTAGCACGTTATAGAAACTCATTTTGATTTTCGAGTATCACATGTTCCATAGTAGAAGATCATAATCTGTTTCAAGACACAAGATGATGTATGGCTAGAGGAGTATGGCTTTTTCTTCACAAGCTACGTAACTACGAGGGCGGTTCAGAAAGTAACCTCCGATTGGTGACAGTGCGGGTTGTGGGGGGAGTAGCGACGCCATCTGTGCGTTCACGCACTCAACAGGTCAGTCGGCATCAAGCCGTGGTCGAGTGAACGTCGTACCTGCGCTAGTTTAGTTTTTGTGGCAGTTTGAAATGTGTGCTGCAATAGAAAACCCCGCCAAATGTGAAGTGCGTGCTGTCATAAGGTTTTTTACAGCCAAAGGATATTCTGCAGCAGCTATTCATCGTGAGCTTTGTGACGTGTACGGACCAACAGTTATGAGTGAAGGAGTTGTCCGTGAATGGGTACGTTTATTTAAAAGTGGACGAGAAAACGTTCATGATGAAGAGAGGAGTGGTAGACCATCATTGGTGACTGACGAACTCGTTCAGACAGTTGATGCAAAAGTTTGTGAAAATCGACGTTTCTCAATGTCGGAGTTGTCTACTGGTTTTCCACAGATTTCTAAGACTCTCTTGTATGAGATAGTGACAGCAAGATTGGGTTACCGTAAGTTCTGTGCACGATGGATGCCCAAAATTCTTACCGACCACCACAAAACTCAAAGAATGTCCTCTGCATTAGACTTTCTGTCACGTTATGAGGACGAAGGAGAACCATTGTTAAACAGAATCGTGACCGGTGACGAAACCTGGATTAAGTACGTGAACCCTGAGACAAAAGAACAATCAAAGATGTGGGCACATTCAAATTCGCCTACCAAACCAAGAAAAGCCTCGCAAGATTTTTCTGCCAGAAAACTGATGGCAACGGTGTTTTGGGATGCCAAAGGGGTGCTGTGGTTGAATTCATGGAACGTGGTACGACCATTAATCAAGACGTGTACTGTGAAACAATAAAAAAGTTACGACGGGCTATACAGAACAAACGCCGTGGTATGCTGACTTCCGGTATCGTTTTTTTGCACGATAACGCCCGTCCTCACTCTGCTCGCAGAACAACGGCCCTTCTTGAGTCCTTCAAGTGGGACGTTATCAACCATCCACCTTACAGCCCAGACCTGGCGCCAAGTGATTATCACCTCTTCATGCATTTGAAGAAATGGCTCGGGTCACAGTGGTTTGATGACGACGAAGAGCTCAAAGATGCGGTCACAACTGGCTCCAGGCACAAGTGGGTGATTTTTATGCAGAAGGAATTTCAAAGCTTGTGAAGAGATACGATAAGAGCATCAATCGCTATGGAGACTATGTAGAAAAATAGTGCAAAGATGTAGTTGTAAGATGTATATATTAAAATATTTTTATTTAACTTGGTGTATTTTTTTAAATCAACCGGAGGTTACTTTCTGAACGGCCCTCGTAGTTTTAAGAGTTACTGAAGTTTCCTCGCCATAGAAACGTGTATCTGAAAAATTAACAGTGCCCTACAAACAGCTTTTATACACTCCTGGAAATGGAAAAAAGAACACATTGACACCGGTGTGTCAGACCCACCATACTTGCTCCGGACACTGTGAGAGGGCTGTACAAGCAATGATCACACGCACGGCACAGCGGACACACCAGGAACCGCGGTGTTGGCCGTCGAATGGCGCTAGCTGCGCAGCATTTGTGCACCGCCGCCGTCAGTGTCAGCCAGTTTGCCGTGGCATACGGAGCTCCATCGCAGTCTTTAACACTGGTAGCATGCCGCGACAGCGTGGTCGTGAACCGTATGTGCAGTTGACGGACTTTGAGCGAGGGCGTATAGTGGGCATGCGGGAGGCCGGGTGGACGTACCGCCGAATTGCTCAACACGTGGGGCGTGAGGTCTCCACAGTACATCGATGTTGTCGCCAGTGGTCGGCGGAAGGTGCACGTGCCCGTCGACCTGGGACCGGACCGCAGCGACGCACGGATGCACGCCAAGACCGTAGGATCCTACGCAGTGCCGTAGGGGACCGCACCGCCACTTCCCAGCAAATTAGGGACACTGTTGCTCCTGGGGTATCGGCGAGGACCATTCGCAACCGTCTCCATGAAGCTGGGCTACGGTCCCACACACCGTTAGGCCGTCTTCCGCTCACGCCCCAACATCGTGCAGCCCGCCTCCAGTGGTGTCGCGACAGGCGTGAATGGAGGGACGAATGGAGACGTGTCGTCTTCAGCGATGAGAGTCGCTTCTGCCTTGGTGCCAATGATGGTCGTATGCGTGTTTGGAGCCATGCAGGTGAGCGCCACAATCAGGACTGCATACGACCGAGGCACACAGGGCCAACACCCGGCATCATGGTGTGGGGAGCGATCTCCTACACTGGCCGTACACCACTGGTGATCGTCGAGGGGACACTGAATAGTGCACGGTACATCCAAACCGTCATCGAACCCATCGTTCTACCATTCCTAGACCGGCAAGGGAACTTGCTGTTCCAACAGGACAATGCACGTCCGCATGTATCCCGTGCCACCCAACGTGCTCTAGAAGGTGTAAGTCAACTACCCTGGCCAGCAAGATCTCCGGATCTGTCCCCCATTGAGCATGTTTGGGACTGGATGAAGCGTCGTCTCACGCGGTCTGCACGTCCAACACGAACGCTGGTCCAACTGAGGCGCCAGGTGGAAATGGCATGGCAAGCCGTTCCACAGGACTACATCCAGCATCTCTACGATCGTCTCCATGGGAGAATAGCAGCCTGCATTGCTGCGAAAGGTGGATATACACTGTACTAGTGCCGACATTGTGCATGCTCTGTTGCCTGTGCCTATGTGCCTGTGGTTCTGTCAGTGTGATCATGTGATGTATCTGACCCCAGGAATGTGTCAATAAAGTTTCCCCTTCCTGGGACAATGAATTCACGGTGTTCTTATTTCAATTTCCAGGAGTGTATATTATACAGCATGTAAACATATAGAACTTCTTGTGTTTACATACGCTTCACAAAACGCAATTTCCTCTCTCACGACAGCAAATACAGCAGACAATGCAAGAAACTGCTTGTGGTGTATTCTAGTACGCATTGCTTTATGTGACCCTAAAATCAGTTTCTAAATAAAAACTTTGATTAGGAAACAAAAAAGTGTTCCAAGGTGCACTGTCCTGCAGATACAACACTCAACCCTAAAATGTCATAGGGCGCTAACGACATCATATGTTCTGTCTGTATACAAACATCAAATTAAAAACATAGCAAAATCCAAGATGGAATAATCACACTATTATGAGTAGGACATTTCCTACTCACAGATAGGCACAACAGAAAGTCTGTGAAACAGAGCTTTCGGGCCAACACGTCTTCATCAGAACAGACAACATATACACATACTCACACACACACAAACGCGAGAGCGCACGCAACCGCTAAAATATGCAGATGTTAAGCCTCTATTCAAGAAAGGGGATAAAGAGATACCATCGAACTACAGACCGGTTTCACTTTTGCCAGCATTCTCAAAAATTTTAGAAAAAGTAATGTACAGGCAGCTTCTCAACCATCTGACCACAAATTACATACCAAGAACACAGTTAGGATTTCTGAAGGGTTCTGATATCGAGAAGGCTATTTACACCTACAGTGAAAATTTACTTAATTCATTAAATAACAAATTACAAGCAGCAGGTATTTTCAGTGATTTATCAAAGGCATTTGATTGGGTGAACCACAACATCGTTTTAAATAAATTAGAATTCTATGGAGTCACAAACAGTGCTGCAAAATGGTTCAAGTCATACCTCGCTAACAGGAAGCAAAGGGCGTCAGTTCAAGGGACTAGTGAATTAAGTCATCACTCATCATCAGAATGGGAAGAAATTAAATGAGGTGTCCCGCAAGAATCCATCTTAGGGCCATTGCTTTTTCTTGTGTACATTAATGATCTCTCATCAGTTACACTGCGAAAAGCAGAATTCGTTTTGTTTGCAGATGACACAAATATTGCAATAAATAATATGTCGAGTGTAGTTCTAGAAATATCTGCTAATGATATTTTTATGGATATTAAGAAATGGTTTAAAGCCAACTCACTGACATTAAACTTCGAAAAGACTCACTATATGCAATTCAGAACCTGTAAGAGGTTTCCACCCAGCATATGCATAAAGTATGAAGAAGAGCGGATAGAAGAGGTTGACAGTCTTAAATTCCTGGAATTACAACTTGATAATAAATTCAGTTGGGAGGAGCAACACACAGATCTGCCGAAACGCCTTAACAAATATGTATTTGAAATTCGAGTGTTGGCAGACATAGGCGACATAAAACTGAAAAAGTTTGCATACTTTGTCTACTTTCATTCCATAATGTGATATGGTATAATATTTTGGGGTATTTCTTCTAGTCAAACAAATGTTTTCAGGGTGCAAAAGCGTGTAATACGTATTATTTGTGGGGTAAATTCACGGACGTCCTGTAGAAACCTCTTCAAAGAACTGGGTATACTAACTACTGCCTCTCAGTATATTTACTCCTTAATGAAATTTGTCCTAAATAATATATCTCTTTTTCCAACAAACAGCTCAGTTCATACATACAATACCAGGAACAAAAATGATCTTCTCAAGGACTTAAAAGCACTTACTTTAGTTCAAAAAAGGGTCCACTACTCAGGAACATTCATCTTCAATAATTTTTCAGCGAACATAACAAATTTAGTTACAAATGAAGGTCAGTTTAAAAGGAGCCTGAAAGACTTACTAGTGGCCAACTCCTTCTACTCCACTGACGAATTTTTTGATAGAAAGAAATGATGTATTGTATATACTAATACTGTTCGTATGGTTATTTCAGCTTAAAAAAATTATGTATTTTATATACTCATACTATTAGTATTGTTATTTCAGCTTTAAAAAAAACTGATATGTTTCACATCCACCACCCACGAAGATCTCCTCAGCATGAATCTATGGAACTAAAACCTAATCTAATCTAATCTAAAAAACACTACATGAGACTACCGAGAGGGAAGACCATTGCGTTCGGCTCATGGCTCTGGCGCATCGTACTGCATCTGTAGCATCAATTTGAGCAGCAGTTGGCACTACAGTGACAGAACTTTCACAAATCGGTTATTTCAAAGAGACCCCCGAGCAAGACTCCTTGTAACTTGCACTCCACTGTCCGCAAACTATCGCCATCTGCGACTTCGATGGTGCCAAGGGAGAACTCTTTGGAGAGCAGGATGGAGGTTCTGTGTTTGCTGATTATGTATGGTTTTTCCTCGGTGCCATTTATGGTCGTCTGTCGGTTAGGAGAAAGCCAATTGAGGGCCTGCACACAACTTGTGTGCATGATATACACAGTGGACCTATACCTGGAGCTATGGTATGGGCTACGATTTCGTATGCCAGTAGGAGCGCTCTAGTGGCTATCCCATCCATGCTGACAGCACATTTTTACAACAGTCTGGTGATTCGACTTACTGTGCGGCCATTCTTACCGCCGTTGTATCCCAACGTCCTCTGCAGAGTATCCTTCTCAACCTGACTGCTAATTTGTACGTCAGTCTGATGATTTGGCATGTTGTGCTGCTATTCACACCGCTGTTGTAACCTAACGTGCTTTACAGCGTGTCGACATGTTGCTTTGGCCTGCTCGATCACCGGAACTGCCTCCAGTCGAACACATACGGGACATCATCGGACGTCAAATCCAGAGTCATCGACAAACAGCATTAACCGTCTCTGTATTGACTGATAAAATGGAACAGGCATGGAACTCCATCCTACAAACTGACGAACAGCACCTGTGCAACACACTGCATGGATGTTTGCATGCTTGCATTCAACATGCTGATGGTAACACCAGTTACTAATATACCAGTATTTTACATTTACAAAGGCTTATCTCGCGCTTACATTAACCTGTAAACTTGTAATATTAATCACTTAAAGATGTTATGTAGACAAATTTATTCTCGTAACGTCATTACTCTACATTAATTATTTTTTGGTGTTGCGATTTTTCCCGTCAGTTTAGTTACGGTATAAAACAATCTGATTTGGCACCAGACGTCTTAGTGAGAAACAGAAAGTATAATCAAGACAGTGATAAGGTATAATCATCAAAAGAGTTTTCTTGCTATAGTTTAGCTATTTATGATGGAAACTGCATATTACCTGGGAGATCCTTCATGGATGCTATGGAACAATTCGATGTAGTGCTCCAGGTCTAAGTGAGAAACAATAAAGCCGTAGCTAGGGTGTTGATAGAACATAACTATTGTCAAAGTTTGTCATGTAAGCTGGCTATCGGATTAGAACAAGCGTTTTTAATTGATTATAGAATATCAACATACATATGCAAAGTTACAGCTTACTCTCGTTCAATCATCTTGATAACAGCGTTAGCAAAGAGGTTAGTCGGATAATATGTTGGAATAAACCAATTAAAATGGGTGCAGATGTTATAAAATAATAACATATAAACAATTGCGAATACAAAAATAGTGCAAGACGCAGAACCAAGCCTATGTAGGTGGCTTCTTTCATGAAAGTATTCCCTCTTATAATGATAACAAGTGGTAAGACATACAGTTAACATTAGTTATGAGTTGTACAGTGTTGTCACAATTATCTGAAGTTGGAGAAGCAGGTTTCTTAGTCTGAGGTCTAGGTTATACCGGTTAAAAGCAAGCATTAACCGATTTTCTTAAAAAAAGGATGGGTTTTCGATACCACTGTAATTACTGTAACATTATTATAATACACTGTATTAAAATTGCAGAACTGTAACAATTAGACCACACTGTTCTATTTACAATCATCGCAAAACTTCTTTTGACAAGTATATAAGATCTAGCTTATTTTCCAAGGCTGCATGTTACATAATATCAGGGTAAATATGGTTATAAGAAAATATATTTATTTGAAAACCTCACTAGAACCAGACTCCAATCCTGATCATTTTCTCTCTTTCTTGTATCAACTTTTTCCAAATCTGCTGCTTCTGGTCTGCCTTGACTTACAACAGGCTTCTCCATTACATGAGGAATAATACCAGCACTAAAGTAAGAGCAAGCTCTTTAAAGTTACGAAAAACAATATAAGTTCACAAAAATCACAACTTCTAACACTAGTAAAAATGCAGCGTTGCTCCTATAAAGTTTCACAAATCATCTTTTAAACACAGTAGGATAAAACCACATACCTAAACTAGCTTCTAAGCAGCCTACAGAATCTCAAAATGAAAGAAATCAGAAAAAATAACATGTTCTCAAATGTTCAAAGTTGTCTAAAATGTCTACTGAAAAGTTAAGTAATCATTCCAAAAATGTGTAGAATACGTAGACTCAGGTACTTCAATAGTTACAGAACCACAAGAAATCTCTGTTCAGCTTAATTCTGGTTAAACCCACATACTCAGCACCCTCTAAACATATGAGAACGACTCCATACTCAGACTTACACACAGTTCCGTTCTGTTCAAGCACCTGTATGTGGTGTGTGTGTGTGCGTTTTGTGTGTGTGTGTGTGTGTGTGTGTGTGTGTGTGTGTGTGTGTGTGTGCGTGCGTGCGTGCGTGTGTCCGTGTGTGAGGGAGGGGAGGAATAATTTTCCATTCTGCACTCTAGCTTCAAACACTGAATTAAAAGAAATGAACTTGCAATCTGTGATTATGTTCAGCTATAGAATATTTCAGAAGAAATGAATATTTATGCCGGACCGGGATTCGAAACCGGATTTCCAGCTTGTCGCGAGCGCTCCTCTTAACCACTTCGGCTACGCGAAAAATGGAAAGCAAAGAGCTTGCCGTAGAAGAGATTTGTTTCATATAACGGAAGAGGAAGAAATAGTCACATTTCTTACGGTATGCATTTTAAATCCGGTGTTTACTACAGCCACGTGCTCGAAAAATCGTTCTTGTCATATTCCTGAATACTGACCAATCCTCCTGAGACACATTGTATTTATACTGTGTTTGTTGTAAGAAATATTAGAGAATCAGAAAACACAGGCCCGTCAACGACCAGATCACACACAATACCTTTTGTACATCTACATGGATACTCTGCAAATCACATTTAAGTGCCTGGCAGAGGGTTCATCGTATCACCTTCACAATTCTCTTTTATTTCAATCTCGCATAGGGCGCGAAAGAACGAAGACCTATATCTTTCCGTACGAGTTCTGATTTCCTTTATTTTATCATGGTGATCGCTTCTCCCTCTGTACGTCGGTTTCAACAAAATATTTTCCCATTCGGAGGAGAAGGTTGGTGATTGGAATTTCGTGAGAAGATTCCATCGCAACTGTTCAAATGGTTCAAATGCCTCTGAGCACTATGGGACTTAAGTTCTAAGGTCGTCAGTCCCCTAGAACTTAGAACTACTTAAACCTAACTAACCTAAGGACATCACACACATCCATGCCCGAGGCAGGATTCGAACCTGCGACCGTAGCGGTCGTGCGGTTCCGGACTGTAGCGCCTAGAACCTCTCGGCCACTCCGGCCGGTCCATCGCAACGCAAAACGCCTTTCTCTTAATGATGTCCAGCCAAAATCCTGCTTCATTTCAGTGACACTCTCTCCGTTATGTCGCGAATTCATCAAGAAAATGTACTAATGAATTACGTAATATCAATATGGTTTCTGCCAATAAAAATTTAGAAATGGTAACTAATTTGTTATTATGATGTGTAGTCATCTACAGAATATGAGAATGCTGTATATAACTGATAGAAAATGGTAAAAGGATATCTTGACTGATAGAAATCGCAATGAATTGTTAATCAGAAACTTACATTAACCAAACTCCCTGTCGCGTGGGTCACTTGTTTTTGCATTACACGAACAGTCTAAATTATTACATGAGAAGGTCCACAGGAAAATATTTCGGCAGATCGGTCGTCAAAACGTAACCGGCTTACTATATTAGGAGCTGACCAAGTAACATGAGGAGTTAGATTAAGACCTGATTTATTGGAGCTACTACTTGTTGTACTAATGTTAATTGTCAAACAACCAATTCTGTTACGCAGTCTGACCATAAAAATAATAAAAGAGCCATTCACAATAGAACCCACAACATGCCGCACAGCTGGAAATTGGCAGGCACAGTTTATATGATTGAACAGCAAACTGAGAAAATCATTTGTAAAATCCTATTAAAATTACGAAGTGTTGATGTGTCAAACTGTAGACAAGCACAGGGCAATGGGATGATTCCCTGTGAATGTTATCACAATATTTTCATCTGAAAATGATCGACGACTGAAAAGTTTCATTCCATTGAATGATGATGTAGCACAAGGACAAAACCTGAATACACATTTGCAAATACTGTAGGAATCGCTACCTGGGCAAGTTATTCCACAGTCAGATAAATATATATACTGAAAAAATCTGTCCAAGCATTCTGCTTTCCAGAAACAGATCCTGAATTTACCTTTCACAACCTGAACGTTATTTATTAAATACAACGGGAATTTTATTACTAATGGTGTGGGAGAGCTGTATTTGGCAGAGACATTTCATTTTCTGTACCATGTATTATTTTCGAATAGACAAAGGGGCATACTGCTAACCTGTGTGGTCGATACGGCCTGACAATAGGCATGCAAGCAAATTATATACGTGTAGCAGCTTAAAAAATGAGTTACAATGACCGAGTCCTAAAGATAAGGGGATGATCGATTGAGGGAGTTGTTTCGTATCAGTGTTTCGGCTGCTGAATAATGCATTAACGCAATCAAAATTACTACAGTGGTCCATTGTAATTAAGTGTTATATTCTTGATTTTACTAAAAAAATGGTTCAAATGGGTCTGAGCACTATGGGACTTAACATCTGAGGTCATCGATCCCGTAGAACTTGGAACTGTAGTGTCGCGGAATAGTAAATATTGTCAAAGTTTTGTTGCCGAGAGCCAGAGGCAGCAGGTTAGCCAAGAGGTAAGAGGATTGCACATATTTCGGAATGTGTCGTCACGCAAGGGCAATGGCCTGGTTACACACATTAGGCGAGAGAGAATTGCTTAGCACGCGGGTTTGTGTTTGACAGAGACTTTCGTAGAGTGTAAGACAGAGGTATAGCGTCAGCTTTACTGCATTTCACAACTTCGCGTAAGTCTGCCGTAACAACACGTAACTCTGTCGCAAGAACACCTAAGGGGCAAGTACGAGAGATAAATCAGCAGCATAAGTGGAACGAATGCGTTCATTACAAACGAGAATGACGTCAGGACGTTGCTCGTGCTTCCTTTAAATACACCAACTTTGGTAGCAACAAGACACTCGCAGTTAGACTAGCTGTTAAATGTGTACTGGGTCGCTGCGTAGCGCTCAGCTCGGTGATTAGGAGTGTGTAAATCTCGTGTACAGACATATGACTCAAGTGACACACAATCACCTGACCACCTTCAAAGTCCGTGAGTTCCGCGGAGCGCCCCATTCTGCTCTCTCACGATGTCTAATGAGTACTGAGGTCAATGATATAGAGTACCTGGGAGTAGGTGGCAGTACAAGGCACGTAATATGAAAAACCTATATTTTTGGGAGTGTCTGGATAGTTTTAACCACATAGTGTGCGAAGAGCGAACAGTCTCTGTACCTTCATAATACCTCGTGCCTAAAAACCTGGTCGTTTCGGAATTTACCGCTGGTTCAGCATGCGCAACGATAGTAAAATAAATTTTTGAATACGAATATCAAATGACCGAAAAGTCTTTAATATTGTTTATTATGATCCACTGCAAATAACTGAAACGGTTTTACAAATAGTCAAAAAATTCAGTCGCCACCTCTGAACTGCTCCAACTACCTCGACTGGACGTCCAGAGCAATAAGTGCCGAATGAAATACTCTGGGCCGCATGGTCCATCTTGACTGTGCGCTACCCTGATGAGGTGGAAGGTTGCGGAACCCGCCGAAGGTGAAAACATGGTACCACAAGGAGTCCCACAAAGAGCGAACTTAAGGATTCTCTATCACCTATCGATACTGATTACAGAATTTCTTTGAGAAACATTTTGCAAAGACTCTTCTGCGAGTTGAGGAAACTAAACAGTAGCAAAATTGAAAGTGCAGTTTAACACGCTTCTTTCAGTCTTCCAGGTACAGACCGTCGATCTTTTAGAGCACGCCCCATAGTCTATTTCTGTTGGTGACCAGGACAGAAAATTTCGAATAGCTGAGGCCAATGACGAACGTCTACAGTTGTACTTTCCATTCTTTTCAAATTTGTTTTGGATGGTTGAAGAAATGTTGCTGGTTTTCATAAGCTTTTCCTGGACCTTAATCTCTGAATGGTTGTTACTGGTGACATAACGGATTATTAGGTTTGTTGATGTGGATATTTCCTTCCATATTGGCAGCAGCCTCACGAAAGATGTCTCGCTGGAGCAATACCAGCTAGTTGATATGTACCGATGAGGCGAAAGGTGCATGGCCATCAGTTTAACTATATGACAAATTATACAGCCGCGAAATGGATTGACAGATTTGGGGCTCATCGGGACGTGGTCATAGACCAGGTCGAATTAGAAACACACTTCATTCGACCATGTGAGACGTTTCTGTTTATCCACTGTCCAGTCTTGATGATATCGTGCCAGCTGCAGCTGTAATTGACGATTTCGTAGGGTGACAGAGGTCATCTGTTGCAGAGCCTCACGTTCAACAAATGTGCTCGGAACGGTGTACTGCGAAACACTCGTGTCGGCACCACAGTCTGTGAAAGATCGCCACCCATTCTACTTTAGTGACCGCGCAAGTCTCCGATTTAAAGTTCCGTCATGAGCCGTGGACGTGGATTATACTCGTGCTCTCACCGTTGCTCAACCACTTTCCATAAAACATCGCATCAACACCACACGAACAGACAACCAGCTTCGCTGAATCAGGGAAGCTCATTCCTCGTCGTTTGCTCTTTGCCAAAGCTACTTATTTCAGTTGATTTTCCCATTCGCGGTCCATTTCATCACTAGAATCATTCCCTATTCGCCCATATTTCGCCCATATACTTTTCCCACCACCTCTCATGCCCTCAAAGAGACGAGGCAGCACTCAGTCCCACGATGGACATTGGTCCTAATATGTTGTTGTTGTGGTCTTCAGTCCTGAGACTGGTTTGATGCAGCTCTCCATGCTACTCTATCCTGTGCAAGCTTCTTCATCTCCCAGTACCTACTGCAACCTACATCCTTCTGAATCTGCTTAGTGTATTGATCTCTTGGTCTCCCTCTACGATTTTTACCCTCCACGCTGCCCTCCAATGCTAAATTTGTGATCCCTTGATGCCTCAAAACATGTCCTACCAACCGATCCCTTCTTCTAGTCAAGTTGTGCCACAAACTTCTCTTCTCCCCAATCCTATTCAATACCTCCTCATTAGTTACGTGATCTACCCACATTATCTTCAGCATTCTTCTGTAGCACCACATTTCGAAAGCTTCTATTCTCTTCTTGTCCAAACTGGTTATCGTCCATGTTTCACTTCCATACATGGCTACACTCCATACAAACACTTTCAGAAACGACTTCCCAACACTTAAATCTATACTCGATGTTAACAAATTTCTCTTCTTCAGAAACGTTTTCCTTGCCATTGCCAGTCTACATTTTATATCCTCTCTACTTCGACCATCATCAGTTATTTTACTCCCTAAATAGTACAACTCCTTTACTACTTTAAGTGTCTCACTTCCTAGTCTAATCCCCTCAGCGTCACCCGATTTAATTAGACTACATTCCATTATCCTCGTTTTGCTTTTGTTGATGTTCATCTTATATCCTCCTTTCAAGACACTGTCCATTCCGTTCAACTGCTCTTCCAATTCCTTTGCTATCTCTGACAGAATTACAATGTCATCGGCGAACCTCAAAGTTTTTACTTCTTCTCCATGAATTTTAATACCTACTCCGAATTTTTCTTTTGTTTCCTTTACTGCTTGCTCAATATACAGATTGAATAACATCGGGGAGAGGCTACAACCCTGTCTCACTCCTTTCCCAACCACTGCTTCCCTTTCATGCCCCTCGACTCTTATAACTGCCATCTGGTTTCTGTACAAATTGTAAATAGCCTATCGCTCCCTGTATTTTACCCCTGCCACCTTCAGAATTTGAAAGAGAGTATTCCAGTTAACGTTGTCAAAAGCTTTCTCTAAGTCTACAAATGCTAGAAACGTAGGTTTGCCTTTTCTTAATCTTTCTTCTATGATAAGTCGTAAGGTTAGTATTGCCTCACGTGTTCCAACATTTCTACGGAATCCAAACTGATCTTCCCCGAGGTCCGCTTCTACCAGTTTTTCCATTCGTCTGTAAAGAATTCGCGTTAGTATTTTGCAGCTGTGACTTATTAAACTGATAGTTCGGTAATTTTCACATCTGTCAACACCTGCTTTCTTTGGGATTGGAATTATTATATTCTTCTTGAAGTCTGAGGGTATTTCGCCTGTCTCATACATCTTGCTCACCAGATGGTAGAGTTTTGTCATGACTGGCTCTCCCAAGGCCATCAGTAATTCTAATGGAATGTTGTCTACTCCCGGGGCCTTGTTTCGACTCAGGTCTTTCAGTGCTCTGTCAAACTCTTCACGCAGTATCTTATCTCCCATTTCACCTACATCTACATCCCCTTCCATTTCCATAATACTGTCCTCAAGTATATCGCCCTTGTATAAACCCTCTATATACTCCTTCCACCTTTCTGCCTTCCCTTCTTTGCTTAGAACTGGGTTGCCATCTGAGCTCTTGATATTCATACAAGTGGTTCTCTTCTCTCCAAAGGTCTCTTTAATTTTCCTGTAGGCAGTATCTATCTTATCCCTAGTGAGACAAGCCTCTACATCCTTACATTTGTCCTCTAGCCATCCCTGCTTAGCCATTTTGCACTTCCTGTCGATCTCATTTTTGAGACGTTTGTATTCCCTTTTGTCTGCTTCATTTACTGCATTTTTATATTTTCTCCTTTCATCAATTAAATTCAATATATCTTCTGTTACCCAAGGATTTCTATTAGCCCTCGTCTTTTTACCTACTTGATCCTCTGCTGCCTTCACTACTTCATCCCTCAGAGCTACCCATTCTTCTTCTACTGTATTTCTTTCCCCCATTCCTGTCAATTGTTCCCTTATGCTCTCCCTGAAACTCTCTACAACCTCTGGTTCTTTCAGTTTATCCAGGTCCCATCTCCTTAAATTACCACCTTTTTGCAGTTTCTTCAGTTTCAATCTGCAGCTCATAACCAATAGATTGTGGTCAGAATCCACATCTGCCCCTGGAAATGTCTTACAATTTAAAACCTGGTTCCTAAATCTCTGTCTTACCATTATATAATCTATCTGATACCTATTAGTATCTCCAGGATTCTTCCAGGTATACAACCTTCTTTTATGATTCTTGAACCAAGTGTTAGCTATGATTAAGTTATGCTCTGTGCAAAATTCTACAAGGCGGCTTCCTCTTTCATTTCTTCCCCCCAATCCATATTCACCTACTATGTTTCCTTCTCTCCCTTTTCCTACTGACGAATTCCAGTCACCCATGACTATTAAATTTTCGTCTCCCTTCACTACCTGAATAATTTCTTTTATCTCGTCATACATTTCATCAATTTCTTCATCATCTGCAGAGCTAGTTGGCATATAAACTTGTACTACTGTAGTAGGCATGGGCTTTGTGTCTATCTTGGCCACAATAATGCGTTCACTATGCTGTTTGTAGTAGCTAACCCGCACTCCTATTTGTTTATTCATTATTAAACCTACTCCTGCATTACCCCTATTTGATTTTGTATTTATAACCCTGTAATCACCTGACCAAAAGTCTTGTTCCTCTTGCCACCGAACTTCACTAATTCCCACTATATCTAACTTTAACCTATCCATTTCCCTTTTTAAATTTTCTAACCTACCTGCCCGATTAAGGGATCTGACATTCCACGCTCCGATCCGTAGAATGCCAGTTTTCTTTCTCCTGATAACGACGTCCTCTTGAGTAGTCCCCGCCCGGAGATCCGAATGGGGGACTATTTTACCTCCGGAATATTTTACCCAAGAGGACGCCATCATCCTTTAATCATTCAGTAAAGCTGCATGTCCTCGGGAAAAATTACGGCTGTAGTTTCCCCTTGCTTTCAGCCGTTCGCAGTACCAGCACAGCAAGGCCGTTTTGGTTAATGTTACAAGGCCAGATCAGTCAATCATCCAGACTGTTGCCCCTGCAACTACTGAAAAGGCTGCTGCCCCTCTTCAGGAACCACATGTTTGTCTGGCCTCTCAACAGATACCCCTCCGTTGTGGTTGCACCTACGGTACGGCCATCTGTATCGCTGAGGCACGCAAGCCTCCCCACCAACGGCAAGGTCCATGGTTCATGGGGGAAGTGGTCCTAATACGCTGCCTCAAATGTTTACCTTGGCAAGTGGTGTATACCGTCCGTGCAGAAAGTTCCAAGACTGAACTTTTTCGTGGGGGATATACGACGGCAGCTTATTAAATACGGTGGCAGGTTCAACTAACAAGTGTAGACAACAAAATTACATTCTACCAATCACTTGTGAGCTGTAATTGTTAAGTAGTGGACGCGCGACTGCGGTATGTCAACGCTGTCGTGTTACGTATTGGATTGGAACAAAATCTAGCTTTCAGTATATTCTCCAGAATGATCTAACAAAGGGAAAAGCTTGTACAAAGTTTATGCTGTACATCATAATTCCGATCTAAAACAAATATTCGTAGACATCTGCCCAGTCACTACTAGATACGAACGCAAGGCACGGGCAATTGCGTACTGATAAAATCGAAAATTATCACGGGCGACGAGAATTGGTGTTATCAGTGCAAACCTACCTGAAAACTACGAAGTGTATAAATTGACAAGGAGGGTAAACGCTTTGATGACAGAGCCGACATCCAAGTAATCATGAACCACGAGTTGAACAGGATCCCAAAGAAGGACTTTTCTGCCAGTTTCATAGGGGTGTATGAATGTTCTATGGATTGTACTCAAGAGGAGGGAGACTGTGTAGAACACTCAATGGATTAAAACCACCAATGTACCGGGTATCTATATTTTACTAACCCAGTCCCAAGGTAGTCTTTGGGGTAGGTCCCAAATGTCCAGTAGTAAGGTCTCAAGCTTCATCTCACTCAGCGCACTGTAAATTTATTTGACGTGGTAAGGCACATTCCAGAGAATGCGTCCATATTACTCCACGGACAGGCAACTGATAAGACTTTTAAATCTTGAAGTTATTGGCTGACAGCCCCTTCTGTGGAAGTTATTTCCGGCTTCCATTTTCAACCTTGTGTAAGCACCGCTGCTTGCAAATCAAATCGCTATCGAGTGTAACAACTAAATATTTTATTATATGGCGTAACACCTGACAGTACTCCTTTCCTCGGGACACTGAATTGACGATGCGTGCGTCTTTTTTGAAGAAGCACACAGCTTAGTTTTAACTGGGTTTTGAAGAAGTAGGTTATAATTTTAACACGTGATGTTTTTAAAGAGACCTTCAAAGCACTTAGCCTGAAATGTAAATACCAGATCATCTCTGTAAATAAAAGTCCTGGCGTGCTCTGGAGGAGGGTAGTTATTAGTATACTTGGTAAAAATAGCAAGGATGACGATGATGTTTGGTTTATGGGGCGCTGAAATGCGCGGTCATCAGCGCCCGTACAAAGTCCGAATTTTTACACAGGCCATTTCCTTTTCACAATCCAATGTAGTCACTCTCAAAAATGATGATGATGAAATGATGAGGACAACGCAAACACCCAGTCCCCAGGCAGAGAAACTCCCCAACTTGGCCGGGAATCGAACCTAGGGCCCCATGATCCAGAGGCAGCAACACTAACCCCTGGACAACGAGCTGCGGACAAACAGCAAGGAGGAATACTCTTCGCCCTCCCAAGGGACACCGCCTTAACGTAGGCAACTTCAGTGTCGGGCGGGAGGGTTTGCGTGCCTCGATGAAGTCGAGAAGTATCCCGGCGGTAGCGTAGCTACCAGCAGGGTCACCCAAGCAGGACTGGTCTCGACTGAGGAGCCAGACGAAGTGTGTCGCGCAACATAGGGGAGAGGGGCTCAGTAGTAGTAGGCGTAGGGGAGTAAACTCTAAAGAAATCCAGGTCCTCCGAGATGCTGTAAAAATGACGTATTACGCCACCTCAACAGGAGCCTCGAATGATGGATGAGACACTAAAAACACTACCTCTGGAAAGAAAAAGGACAAAAGATTTGGCAATGGTAACATGTAATGTACGAACAATGTTTAAACCCGGAAAAATGAAAGAAATAGCTGATGAGATCATGAAGTTCAAGTACAGCATTGTAGCGCTAAAAAAAATAAGATGGCAAGGACAATGGCAGATATATATGCCCCAGTATTCTCTGCTCTATAGTGGACCAGACAGAAGGACAAGCCGGAACGGGATTCATTATAACAAAGGAGGTTGGTAAAAATGTTTTGGAATTTGAAACCATAAATGAAAGACTTAGCAGACTCAGAGTGAAAGGGAAATACAGAAATATAACGATAATAACAACATACGCACCAACAGAGGAAGCAGAAGAATAAACAAAGAAAAAGTTTTATGAAGGTCTAGGAAGGACATGCATTAAAGTACAAAAGTATGATCTGTTCTTAGTTATAGGAGATTTTAATGCACAGGTTGGGCGAAGCGAATATGGAAGAGTATCTGGGAGGTACACATTACATGAAGAAAGTAACGAGAATGGAGAAATGTTATGTCAGTCTGCTGCTAGAAATAATCTAATCACCAGGAGCACATGTTTCCCACATAAAAGAATACATATCGGAACATGGAAATCAAATGTAAGTGGAGAAGTCAATCGAATACACCATGTTTTAGTAAAAGTACGACATGCCACGTCTGTTATCGATGTGAGGAGCTGCAGAGGCCCTAACTGTGACTCAGACCACTATGCTGTAAAAACAGTTGTGAGATAAAAACTATCTGTAACATCGAAACCTGGAATGGAGAAAAATACAAACTGGGACACAGAAGAACTGAATGACCCAGAAGTTCTGAAAGCATACCAAGCAAAAATTAGAGATGCACTGACTCCCAGCGAGGAAACTATGGGAATCCAATAGAGATGGATTAAGATGCAGAAAGCGCTGAAAGAGGAAGCAGAAGACATAGTCGGGATGAGAAGAAATGCACGAAATGAGTGGTTTGATGATGAATGCAAGCTAATAATAGAACGTAAAAATGTAGCAAGACTTGTAATGATACAGAGAGAAACAAAAAAAAAGCGACGAGGTGTATAAGGAATTAAGATCCAGTGCCCAAAGAATATGTAAGAAAAAGATAAAGGAATTGTTGAAATCAATGTTTAAAGAGAGAGAAAAATGGAAATGAGCGTACGGCATTGTGGGCCGGGAGTCCCCCATTCAGGGAAGTAAAGAGATAGAAGAATTAAAGAAGCAGAATGAAACGAAGAAATTCTATGTCGTGGGAAAGATAAGAAAAACTTTTCAACCAAACAAAACGCATGCAAAAACAGAAACGGTGAGATAATAAGAGCTGAACAAGAAATATTGCAGAGGTGGGCAGAATACTTTGAAGATATGCACAACAAAACCTCACATCAGGCCCAGAGAGGTACACAGGAACGGGGAGAGAACACAAAGGCAAAAGAAATTAAAAGGATGAGGCACAAACCCCAACAACGATGGAAGTGGAAACACTGATAAATAAACTAAAAAATAACCGGCATCATATCAGAACTAAGAAATCAAGGGGAACCTCAAAGATGTGAAATATTTAAACTAATAAAGAACATATGAGTAAATGGAAGCATGCAGGAGGAGTGGAATACTGGAATAATATGCCCAATATATAAGAAAGGAGAAAAACTCAATTGTGAAAACTATAGAGGCATAACCCTTCTGAATACAGTATACAAGATTTTCTCTGAAGTACTGAACGAAAGAAAAAAGAATTGCACCGAAAAGATACTCGGAGAATATCAATGTCGATTCCGATCAAACAGAGGTACATCTCAGAAGTTGTTTATAGTTAGACAAATAACGGAAAGAAATTATGAATATGATATAGACATCCACTACCTGTTCCTTGACTTTAAAGAAGCTTTCGATACTATTAGTAGACCAGCATTGTATAAAGGGCTGAAAGAATTGGACATCTGTGATAAACTGAGAATATTAATCGAAATAACAATGAAGGATACAAAAGCAAAAGTAAAAGTGAATAACAGAATGACGAGGCAGTTTGAGGATGGAGTGAAACAAGCTGATGGCCTCTCTGCAGTCCTGCTTAATTTAGCACTGCATATTATCATACAAAAAGTAGATAAAAGAGGAACAATAATAATGAAGTCCAGCCAGATATGCGCATATGCAGATTCTATTGCCATCGTGGCCAGGGATGTAACATCTCTTAAAGAAATATATGAACAAATGGAAGCAGAAGGAACAAGAATTGGACTTACTGTAAATGAAAGCAACACAAAATACATGGTTATGTCCAATTCTGAAGCTAGAAGAACACCACAGGACCTGAAGATCTCTGATAAATGCTTCAACATTTTTTGTTATGGTTTTAGGGCCCTAAACTGCTACGGTCATAAGCGCCCATTCTGTGGCTTAGGGAAGGGTAAAAAACCGAATGTGAAATTAGCAGCAATGGGAGCGAAACTCAGGAAGGAGGGAAGGTAAAACCTGAAGGAAATCTTAGAAAACTACTATTGAAGGGGGGGGGGGGGGTAGCATTCCCCAAAAAGGAGGTCCAAGTGACCGATGTTATCTCACTGACACTGATATACCCAAGGACGCAATCGGCTGAGCGCGTGTCATCTGCTAAAAGGGAAGATACACCAGGCGACAGCTGTAAACGGGCGCGTAGCGGATTAAAATAGGGGCACTGACGTAAAAGGTGTCTCACCGTCCACGGTTGAGATCAATGGCGACAAAGCGGAGGAGGATCGACACTTAAAAGATGTCGATGGCTGAAAAGACAGTGCCCTATCCGGAGTCTAGTTAAAATTACCTCCTCTCGACGACGAGGCCGAGAGGAAGAGGTCCAGGCACGGGCAAGAGGTTTTACGTCCCGTAATTTATTATCGGGAAGTTAGACCAATGTGTGTGCCATAAAAGAGTAAAGCTTCAAAACTGTTACATGCTTCCATTATTTAGGTGTCTTCCTAACCAATTGTAAGAAAGGATACAAGCAGGAAATAAAGCCTATTAAGCAAACATTAAGGTACTCAAGAACTCTCTAATTACAAGAACAACAAAACTGAGAGTGTACTGTTCCCTTGTGCAACCTGTTGCCACATATGGATCAGAAGCATATACATTGACAGAAGAAAACAGTAACAGCCTAAGGACATTTGAAACCAAAAATCTTACGAAAATCTATGGGCCTGCGAGAGAGGGAGAAGGTTGGAGAGTGAGATACAACCATGAAATACAGGAGCTTATACAAGAGAAACATATAGTGAAATTTATCAAATCTGAAAGAATACGTTGGTTAGGATGTGTGTAGAGGATGACGGAAGACAAGATGCCCAAACGAATAATGAATGCCAGACTGTATTCCACCAGAGGGAAGGGCGGACCCAGAGCTAGATGGATGGACAATGTGCTGGCTGACATTGCAAAGATGGGGATCCGTGAATGGAAGAAACAAGCTGGAAACAAAGAGATATAGAAGAAGATTGTTGAGGAGTCCAAAGCCCACCAAGGGCTGAAGTGCCGATGAATAAGAAGAATAATACTCTTCGCTTTGGTAAGTAACACATCACCTATGTCTGAAGGACTACATAGAAACTCATGTTTCCGAGTAATCCTCACTGATACCTAGTAGTCCTTCAGTGAGATTCATGAAACCGTAATCCTGTATAAACCCTTAGAATCTTTTTCAACGTACCCGCAACTGTAATATATATATATATATATATATATATATATATATATATATATATATATATATAATTTTAATAACATATGGGAGAATGGATTTTGCTGTTGTATATGAAAAGGGACATCAATGTGAACAGTTGGAAACTGTGGTGACGAAATATGATCACAAAGACAAAGACATAAACTATTTGGTAACTATGATTTCAAAACCAACTTGTCGATGTAGCAAATCCGCATGAAAAATTTGTGACTTTAGTCAGAAAGTTATGCGTAGAATCCACTCAAACGTATTGTTTCGCCATGAGCTGCATTTCTAGATCTATTGTTTTAATTACTATCGTAACATGTGCAGTGTCAGCGTTACAATACAGACGACGTGAATATAAACCATACTCGTGAAGCGTTGCATACGCCAGAGCGAACACAGGGTAACGAGCGTTGGCACATTGAGAATTCTCTCTGGTTTTCGAGCGAAAAGCAGTGGGGGCGAGTCCCGGTCGCATTCTCAGGTGCTTGCATTTGTTCCGCTGGTTGTCGCTCAGGTTTTTCAGCGAATCATCAAAGGAATTTCTCGCGCTCTCCGCTTCGGCGCTCGTTTCGTTGCGAACAGCACAGAAAGCAAAGCTTTGGCAGTCAGCTGTCCTCACGAATGGACTTCCTTTGTTTCTGAACGTTAGTTGTATGAGCGATGGAGTGCTCGTAGGAGAATGCTGTGTTGCTAATAGCATGTACGTATCAGAATTGCTTGTCAGGTGTAAGAGATCCACGGTACATAATTGAGGAAAACAAGGTCGCTTGGTAGGAAATTGCCAAGGACTTCAAAGTTTCAACTGAAGAATTACAATAGAAAATAAATTCAGACTTCTTTTCATCAAGAGAGAAGAAACTAAAAAGGGCACAATGTCAGAGAAGGTGAAAACAAACAGGAATACATGATTTGGTTTTGACGATGGTTCGTCTGATGTTGTCCGAAGAACGGGGTGACAAAGCAACGTTGTCAACTTGCAACGAAACTACAGAAGTGCACAGTCGGTGCATGTCACACCGATGAGCGACAAACGCCGGCGTAGCCACGATTCCTACAGTTTCTCTACCCCACCACAGTGGTTCGCCTAACTTTCACATACTTAACATCTAAGCAGACGACAGAATCGTCTTAGATAGGCTGCATGTATGCGGGAACTATGTCAGTTATGCTTCAAGTGAACAGTCTTGTAGATTTGTTTCAGGTGATACTAAATATTCATAGACGGTTGTAAACACTCAGAACAGTCCTGTGGAAATGGATTGTACAAATCTAAGTACGTCTTCATATTTATATTGTAATAAATTAAATTAATACTTTGTATGTTATAGTTCAGCTCAGTATCCTACAGAAGTAAACCAAAGAACCCACCGTTGTGCCGGCGAGAGTATTTTCTCCCCAAACCCCACAGATATAACTGGTCATTCCCCTTTGATATAATAATAATAACAATAAGGTATTTAACTAGTACTTAGCAAGGCAAACTAGTTACCCGGCTGGTTACCCGGCCATTGCAGAAACTAACTTGGTCACGTGACTAGATACAGTCACATTCGTGTTCAAATTAGAACCACTCTTACTTCGCACTGCGAGTGTGAAAAGTAATCGTGAAAAATGATCGCGTTACACAAGACAACCTCCTATTAACGATACTGACAACTTGTACGATAAGAAGTTATAGAGCCGGCATGGGAGGCGACGGAATGTCCAAGCAAATGTTGACAACGAAAAATGCAATGATCCAATGGTGTGCGACTTATTGTAATGTAACAAAATAAAAATTCCAGAATGAGGAGAGCTTCTGTACAGTTTCGAAGGTAGGAGACGAGATACTGACAGAAGTAAAGGTGTGAGGAGCGGGCGTGAGTCGTGCTTCGGTAGCTCAGATGGTAGTCTGCTTTCGGCTGCGGTGGGGCGAGGACGTCAGCTGCGTCCCGCCGTGCGCGACTGTGAGCGCTTCCTTGTGTTTACCTTCTCGCGGCGCGAGTTGTATTTGTTCCAAGTTCAGTGCGACTATGGCACACACATGTCGCCACGATACGATCAAAATTACTTTCTAATCGGATCACACGCGTCCTCGAGCCTGTGAAATAGAACAGTTCGTACGCGATGATCTACGTTTAGATCCGGCGACTGTCGTCGGAATACATTTTTCTATAACGGTGAGCGTGGTTTGTGTTAAAATGACCAGTGCAGAGGTCTGCGCAACAGTGGTTTCTAAATACTCGAACTCACTCAGATTCAAACATTCTGACGGGCATATCGGTGCAGTGACGGTGGATCATGCAGGCATGGGCCTAAGGACTCTAAGGGTTTTTGAGCTCCCCTTCGAGGTCCCAGAGGAAGTTGTCAAGGACGCCTTCCGACCATATGGCAATATCATCAGACACGTTGCAGAAAAGTGGCAAACTTTCTCGACGTATAAGGTCTACAATGGTGTGCGCCAAATTAAACTTGAGCTCAAGAAACATGTGCCGTCCTATTTGAACATCGGTGGCTGTCGTGCAATAATAATGTACGACGGTCAACCGCGTACCTGTTCCGGATGTGGGCAGGAAGGTCATGTTCGATCGAGCTGCTTACAACGTAGAATTAAGCAGGCTCCAGTGGGAGACTCCGTTTCCCCGACGGGGACGACAATCCTTCCCCTCACGTACGCTCAGACGACGATGCGCACCATAGATGAGGACGACACGGGCGATCGGGCACATCCATCGACGTCAGAAGAACCAAGGGAGTAAGAGGAAGGACCCCAGATGCCAACCCATATGTCGGTTCCTCCGCAACAACAACAGCAGCAACAGTCCCACGTAATCCAGACGCAACATAACAATCAGAACGAGATGGACGTGGACGCGAACATTGTCCCGACTGCGGCTTTCCTAGCGGAAGGTGATACGACGCTGGATTGCCTCCCACATTCGGATACAGATGTCCACGTTCGAAAGCAACGTTCGCCTCGACGACGCAAGCGACATCGGCGGACCCCTTCTGACGATTGCCTCCTACACACGGCCGGTAAAGAAGGTGACATCTCGTCAGACGGCATGGATGCTGCGCCTGGTGAGGATCTAAGTGGTGTAGACAGTTCACTTGCCCATACTACGAGTGCCGAGTTACTTCTTGCACCACAGATGCAGCAGGTCGCGTTGATGGATGGCGCTCCGTCTACCTCTACCACAGACGACGTGCGTGAGAGAGATTTAGGTGCCGATCAGCTACACAGCATCGTGTTGCACCCACTGTGGTCGGACGATGTTGAGGAACTTCCTGGAGAGGGCACGGGTGACAAGGGAGGGGGAGGCATTGGGGATGCCACTCCTAGCGTGAAAGACTCATAATTTGTAACGGGTTCGGTAGGTCCGGCATCTCTTGCTGTTATCTTCGATTGCCATGGCGTCTACCCTAGGTGAAGAAGCTAGGCAGTACACCTTTCGCCTTGCCACAATCAATATCAACGCGATAAGGGAACCACACAAACTGACAATGCTACAACGCATGCTCGATGCGGCGGACATCGATGTGGCCCTCTTGCAGAATGTATGTGTCGCTAGTTTCCATGACATCTGCGGATATACCACCCACATCTCCCAGGCCTCTTCTACCGATTGTGGTGTGGCTGTCCTGCTACGGGACGGCTTGGCGGCTACGGACGTACTGTACTTACCGAGTGCAATAGCCATGGCAGTAACTGTCAACAGTGTACGACTCATCAATGTATATGCCACTTCCGGATCAGGGGGACGGAGAGATTGGGCCCGCTTTTTTTCGGAAGATATTACGCCTCTATTTATGGGCCGCATCGACGATATGGTGATGGGAGGAGATTTTAACTGTACATTATCTCCGTCTGATCAGCAGCCACATCACGTCGCGTGTGCGGAACTGGACATGCTAGTGCGTGATCTCCACCTGATCGACACGTGGCGCCACATCCACGGCCCAGCTCCTGGTTACACCCATTATACAAGTCATTCATCAAGTCGGTTAGACAGGATTTATGTCACAAGCACCCTTTCGACGGCGACAAGAGGAGCAGAGGTCTGGGCCACTGCATTCACCGACCACACAGCCTATATTTGCACCATTGCCCTCCAACCTGCACGTGTGTGGCGCAGTAGGCCCCCCTGGAAACTGAACGTCGGCCATCTGGACGAGCCGGCATGTAAAGGTGCTATCGAAGAGTCGTGGAACGCGTCCTTACAGCATCGTGGTAGTTACCGATCGACCCTCAGTTAGTGGATTGAATGTGCGAAGCCAGCTCTTAGGCGCACCTTCATGGCTTACGGCCGGGAAGCAGCGGCATGGAGGAGGAGCACGGAACACTTTTATTACACCGTCCTACGGGAATGTCTTGCTATGGAGCCCTCACCAGACAGGCAGATCATAGTTAATCGCGTGAAAGCGCAGCTCGTCTCCTTAGCACGCCGTCATTTACAGGGCGCTGTTATACGGTTGCGTGCTCCAGACTAGATACAATCAGAAAGGCCATCTATGCACCACGTGCTCGTAGAACGCAGGAGGCGCCGTAGGGCACTGGTAACCGACATGATAACGGACGACGGTCGACACGTGGTAGAACAAGTAGATATAGCAGAAGCCTTCTATGGGCATTACGCTCAACTTTATTCAGCAGTGGTCCCTGATGTGGCGACGGTAGACACCGTTTCAGCACATGTCCACGGTACAGTTCCACCAGACATGGTACCGGATTTACAGGGAGAAGTGACAGAAGAGGATGTGCTCGACGCCATTGGTAAAGGTGCTCTCCATAAATCAGCAGGAATCGATGGATTACCATTAGAGTTCTATCGAGTCTTTAAACAACTGTTGGTACCGCGTTTGATCGAAATTTGTCAGGAATTGTTGGCCCCGTGTATAACATTGCCTGCACCGTTCTTGGAAGGTCTGATTGTCCCCATCCATAAGCCGAAGGGACGGAATCATGTCCGTGATTATCGCCCCTTAACGTTATTGAACAGCAACTTCAAGATCTTTTCGAGGCTGCTATCAGAACGTATTCGCGGCACACTATTGCACGTCTTGTCCGGCGATCAGACGTCCTTGGGGGGACCCAACAACATCAGAACTGCGTTATGTCGTTACAGAGATCTCATCTCCCTTGCACGGGTGAGACGTCTGCCGGCAGCTCTGGCGTCTATCGACTTTAGCCAGGCTTTTGACCGTGTGGGCCACACTTTACTCACGGCCGTTCTACGGAGCGTGAAATTCCTCGACACGTTTATCACAGTGTTGACACACCTTCTGCATGGTCCTACTTCTCGAGTTCTTGTTAATGGAAGACTGACGGCACCCATGCCGATCCGCCGGTCAGTAAGACAGGGATGTCCATTATCAACATTGTTATTTGCATTGGCCTTAGAACGTTTGTTGTGTGGCCTCCGAGACAGGCTCACTGGGATACAGTTCGGCGGCTCCATCTATCGCTGCACCGCATATGCGGATGATTTGATGATCGTCATACGTGGAGCTGGCGACATGGCGGCGACTTTGGACTGGATTGCAACCTACGTTACAGCTTCTGGTAGCCAAATCAACGTTGACAAGTCCGTCGCCTTGAGCATCGGGATTGGGCTACCGCAGGAACACATTTCCCCCTTACGCTTCAGTGATACTGTACGCTGCTTGGGCTTAGATATCTTGAACGACATGCGACGCGCGACGACGCTCAATTATCGACGACTTCTTTACCAAATTAGGGCCGGAATTGCAAATCAGCGCTTGCGATCCCTCAACATCGTTCAGCGGGCGTATTATTCCAATGTATACCTTGCGTCCTGCATACCGCATGTCGCCCACACGCTACCCATTCCGAAACCCTTGGCTCGTAGCATTATGGCAGCGCTGGGATATTTCGTCACCGCTGGTATGTTACTGAAGATCAGATACGTATCTCTTACCCTCCCCAAGGAAAAAGGTGGTCTCGGCCTAGTTAACGTCCATGATAGGGCCATTGCCCTCTATGTTAGCTCACATTTATGTCTGCTGCGCCGTTGTCCTACGAGCCTCACGAGTCTGCTTCTGACGGCGCTACGACCTGCTTCACTAAGAGCGCCGGTGCCACTACAGGACATCCCAGCACCCCTCTTTTATATAGGACGTTTCTATTTAGAACAAAGCTATTGCAGTGTAGCGCTCACGACACCGCGAAGGGCCACAACTCGACGCCTATATCACGACATGCTGCAAAGCCGCCCCCTAAATGAGGTCGAACTAAAATATCCTGACGTACGGTGGCGCGTGGTGTGGAAGACTGTACACGATGCCAAGCTTGATTCCGATGTTGTTTCCCAATGGTACGTAGTTGTTAATGGGAAGCTGGTGACGCAAGAACGTCTCTACAATATCCACATGGCACAATATCCCAATTTTGTGGGTTGTAATACAGTAGATTCTGACGAGCACCGCCTCAGCTGTGGAGAGGCGGAACCTGTTTGGCACCTTGTGCGGCAAATGCTGGCTTATCTCTTGCGAGTTAGGCCGGAGCATATACTTGCACGCACGTTATTGTTTCCGGATGAGACATTAAACCTTACGACTCGAACCCACTCTGTCACCTGGATACCTCTGTCGTGACGGACACAAGAATTTACTTGACTTCTGGCCCTATTTGCAAGAAAGACATCATGCTATTTCCGGGCATACCAGATATCGACAATGCTTCGCAAACTGCCTCTGGAGTGCCTTTCACAGCCTGCCATGTAGCTGGAATGTTCCACGCAGTGGTAGATGAGGTCAGAACGAACTGCAAACGATCATATATTGAACAATCTTTATCAGTGGGCAGACGCTGGCAAGCCTAACTACGAAGTGGTGGCTTTATTTTCATGTTATTTATGTTTACTATCTTCGATGGTGTCTTCATTCTGTTTTAGTTTTCCAGGCTTGATTAACTGTGATTGTTCGCACATTGATATCTATATAAATAAAAAAAATAAAAAAATAAAGATGATAAAGAACTTGCCCGCGAAAGGCAAAGGTCCCGAGTTCGAGTCTCGGTCGGGCACACAGTTTTAATCTGCCAGGAAGTTTGAAAACAAAAATTATTTGTGACTCTTTTTCTATGCTATCAGTGTAATGTAATAGAATGAATATGAGCCGTGACTTATATACAAAAAAAAAAAAAAAAAAAAAACATACATGAATGCAATAGCTCAGCGTAAAAGAGAAATAACTAATGTAGGAATATTATTAACAATGTAATATGTTGTTTAATTTAGCCCGACGTGGATAAGCACTCTGTAAACTAGCTCAGTTCTCAAGGTAGTTACGTAAACGTCGATAATTAATTGTACCAGAGAATATTTGCCAAGTCTGTTCGATGTACAATTCCGTAGTACGTAGCTTAACATCGTGGTTCAAATGGTTCAAATGGCTCTTAGCACTATGGGACTCAACTGCTGTGGTCATAAGTCCCCTAGAACTACTTAAACCTAACTAACCTAAGGACAGCACAACACCCAGCCATCACGAGGCAGAGAAAATCCCTGACCCCGCCAGGAATCGAACCCGGGAACCCGGGCGTGGGAAGCGAGAACGCTACCGCACGACCACGAGATGCGGGCTTAACATCGTGGTTTCGTCTCGATTCCCCAATATAAGATAACAAGAGTAGCATCTACAAATGAAATCCTATCAGGGTACTGGAATCCTATGACCAGACCTTTTCTGCCTGTGTTGTTATCTCGTTATATAAAGAAAATCTGTAAGTAAAATTGTTAAATTATTAGTAGCTGCCTCCGGTCGTGGGATCTGAAATAAGGTTAATTGTCCTAACCGACGGCACGTCTCGTAGATGAGCTAAAAGAAAAATGTTAAAGATTTTTCTAAGATGGCGCCTAACAGTGAACATTCTTTGTTAAGGCCCATATCTACTTAAGACAATCCAGGTATCAGACTACCAATTGATTGGCCACATACACAAGTTCTTTTGACCAAATAACCATTATATTTTTCGGGTTTTAAGTACAACTTACGTTGTCAGCTGGTACAGCAAGATGAGCTTTACACAAGAACGTCCTCTTAGGTCCGTATCCAAGCTAAGTGAAAGACGAAAGAAAGATATTTCATGCATATGAGACCAAGAGTCCATGGAATGACATGTCCATTGTAGTTCTATCTCTTCTTCGAGGGCCTACTTGTCGATTATTTACAAAATTTATTGTAATTTTTAGTTTACATTCTTTTTTCCCAAACATTATACAAGGGAGGACGCTATCACAAGTGTCTGCTGCCAAAACAGAATAAATAAAATCCTTACAGCATTTTACTTTGATATACATCATTGCGACCTTGCCGCAATGGTAATGCCGGTTCCCGACAGACCACCGAAGTGGAACCCTGTCGGGCTTTGATAACACTTGGACGGGTGACCGTCCGGTCTGCCGAGTGCTGTAGGCAAGCGAGGTGCACTCAGCCCTTATAAGGCCAATTGAGGAGCTACTTAATTGGGAAGTAGCGGTTCCGATCTAGAAAACCGGTAAAAGCCGGGAGGGCAGTGTGCTGGCCACACGCCCCTCCCTATCCGCATCCAGTGACGCCTGTCGACTTAGGATGACGTAGTGGTCGGTCAGTACCGTTGGGCTTTCAAGGCCATTTCAGACGGAGTTTAATTATTACACAGTAATTTCTGCCATATTACACTCCTGGAAATTGAAATAAGAACACCGTGAATTCATTGTCCCAGGAAGGGGAAACTTTATTGACACATTCCTGGGGTCAGATACATCACATGATCACACTGACAGAACCACAGGCACATAGACACAGGCAACAGAGCATGCACAATGTCGGCACTAGTACAGTGTATATCCACCTTTCGCAGCAATGCAGGCTGCTATTCTCCCATGGAGACGATCGTAGAGATGCTGGATGTAGTCCTGTGGAACGGCTTGCCATGCCATTTCCACCTGGCGCCTCAGTTGGACCAGCGTTTGTGCTGGACGTGCAGACCGCGTGAGACGACGCTTCATCCAGTCCCAAACATGCTCAATGGGGGACAGATCCGGAGATCTTGCTGGCCAGGGTAGTTGACTTACACCTTCTAGAGCACGTTGGGTGGCACGGGATACATGCGGACGTGCATTGTCCTGTTGGAACAGCAAGTTCCCTTGCCGGTCTAGGAATGGTAGAACGATGGGTTCTGTTGTGTCTAGACCATACAGCCCAGACACAATGCTGTAGCCGATAGGGCACGCAAGGCTAACGCAGACGGGCGTGAAGTCTGGAACATGAGACTTATAAATGCACTAAAGAAAAATACGTAGCTTTTTTAATACTTAACTTTATTCTCTTGTTGGAATACATCTCTCCTGTATACTCGTAAGCTATTGGCACTGATACAAATGGCGCCTTGCTAGGTGGTCGCCATTTAACTTAGCAGAGGGCTATTCTACTGTCTATCTCTCGGCAAATGAGAGCAAGGCTTAGCACGTCCAATCGCTAGCTATGTTGTCCGTACAACTGGGGACGAGGTCTCCTCAGTCTCTCGAGACCTGCCTTGTGGTGGCGCTAGGTTTGCGATCCCACAGTGGCGACACGCGGGTCCGACATGTACTACAGGACCGCGGCCGATTTAAGTTACCACCTAGCAAGTGTGGTGTCTAGCGGTGACACCACAGGTTCGATGACGGTTTGGATGTACCGTGCACTATTCAGTGTCCCCTCGACGATCACCAGTGGTGTACGGCCAGTGTAGGAGATCGCTCCCCACACCATGATGCCGGGTGTTGGCCCTGTGTGCCTCGGTCGTATGCAGTCCTGATTGTGGCGCTCACCTGCACGGCGCCAAACACGCATACGACCATCATTGGCACCAAGGCAGAAGCGACTCTCATCGCTGAAGACGACACGTCTCCATTCGTCCCTCCATTCACGCCTGTCGCGACACCACTGGAGGCGGGCTGCACGATGTTGGGGCGTGAGCGGAAGACGGCCTAACGGTGTGCGGGACCGTAGCCCAGCTTCATGGAGACGGTTGCGAATGGTCCTCGCCGATACCCCAGGAGCAACAGTGTCCCTAATTTGCTGGGAAGTGGCGGTGCGGTCCCCTACGGCACTGCGTAGGATCCTACGTTCTTGGCGTGCATCCGTGCGTCGCTGCGGTCCGGTCCCAGGTCGACGGGCACGTGCACCTTCCGCCGACCACTGGCGACAACATCGATGTACTGTGGAGACCTCACGCCCCACGTGTTGAGCAATTCGGCGGTACGTCCACCCGGCCTCCCGCATGCCCACTATACGCCCTCACTCAAAGTCCGTCAACTGTACATACGGTTCACGTCCACGCTGTCGCGGCATGCTACCAGTGTTAAAGACTGCGATGGAGCTCCGTATGCCACGGCAAACTGGCTGACACTGACGGCGGCGGTGCACAAATGCTGCGCAGCTAGCGCCATTCGACGGCCAACACCGCGGTTCCTGGTGTGTCCGCTGTGCCGTGCGTGTGATCATTGCTTGTACAGCCCTCTCGCAGTGTCCGGAGCAAGTATGGTGGGTCTGACACACCGGTATCAATGTGTTCTTTTTTCCATTTCCAGGAGTGTATAAACAACACAAGACAATACTATCTTTGTAACAAAGTCGTTTCTTTTGTTGTGCAGTAGTGAACTTCCAAATTAGCAAAGAAACACTGAGAAAACCTCTTACAGCTACGGAATTTGATTTTGAAAGGGGCCAGAATAAATACGTAATTATGAGTCGATGAAAGAACACATCTGCACTGCATTAGATTCTTCAGGAAAAAATGAAGCATCAGAATTAAAATGGGCAGTGGTTCATTTACACAAACCGACGATCCATAAATTTAAAACTCTTAATATAAACGTTGAGAAGTGACGGAGTGCGAAGAGTGTTGTAAAGGAACTGTACAAGGCTAAGTTTCATTGTTGTGAAAGTAGAGTTTCATTTCATGTTCACTTCTCCAGTATGACTATAATGGGCAAACTTTGAACTGTGACATAGAAACAGACAGATAATAATTAATAGTATGTAGAGACTGGTGAGCATCTGGCATTAATTAAGGAGTCCCAACTTTCTTCTCTTTATTCCATTAAATAAGTTTTGCAAAAAATGGGCCCTCTCTACCGCCACGATACTATATAGATATAAAACCTATAGAACTGATATGCAATTTTTCAAAAAATAAGATCCACAGTCGTAATACGTCAAGCACCTCGCTCCCTTACCCGAAAATGCCATAGCCAATATTAGGTAGAAGATTGGTGGAACACTTCTGGACCTATTAGAACCGTGCAACTAACCAAGTAAATTGCCTGGTACAAGCCTTTTGACATAATATTACTTAGGCGATATGCGCATCCATTTTTCTACTTTTATATTCAAAAGACTTCAGCTGACATCACCAGGATGAGAGGAGGTGTCTCCAGAGAAAAACTTTCGAATCTCACCAGCAATGGAACCCTGGACCTCCGCATAACCATCCACCAGCAGGAACGACCCTATGCAACTGTTATTCAATATACCGACTGTGAGGATATAGCTATATACAACGTGATCACCGATACCTTAATATATACCAACTTCGGTGTGTTTGCTGTTTTTCCTCTGCGCCTAACAGTGTTTCCACAAACATGTCACATAATTTACTACCTAATGTTCTCTGCATGGTCATAACTGCACCACAAACGAAATTGCGCCTGTCAGTAAAGATCGAAAAGTTTTGAGCCCATTCATCCACACTTCAACAACTTACTTGTTGCCCAGGAGGAAAAAAACCCTTATGACCTGCTTGCCATATGCACTTTGAGATGGTTCAAATGGCTCTGAGCACTATGGGACTTAACATCTATGGTCATCAGTCCCTTAGAACTTAGAACTACTTAAACCTAACTAACCTAAGGACATCACACAACACCCAGTCATCACGAGACAGAGAAAATACCTGACCCCGCTGGGAATCGAACCCGGGCGCGGGAAGCGAGAACGCTACCGCACGAACACGAGCTGCGGACAGATCGCCGGTAGGGCTGCATACAACCTTACTAAGAATCGGGAAAAAGTCTTAATTTAGAATGAATGGTGGAAATACTGGCAAAACTTCGTTATATTCTGAAGTCGAGAATTACACGATTATTGCCAAGCCCGTGATAATCCTAACACAGTCACGCGCAAACCCTTTCATCCACGTTCGAAAGTTTGTGGTAACGTATTTCCCGAAATCTGAACAGCTACTAATCACGGATTGTTCTTAAATTAAAATGCTCGACTTACCATTAAATTTATCGGTGTCTAATGCACTCATGTTTTTAGTCACCGATCTGCTCAATATGCTACGAGGAATTACTGTATTTTCTCATACACCAAATTACTTAAAAAATCCGGACTGTCTAAAAAACACACCGGAATAAATACGCCTTCACTTTAAATCACTTTTGAAGCATGTAACACAACTGAAACCGGCAAATTGTGACTTCCTTCGGAGCTCATACTACACACGACCATACCACTGAAAGGCTGAGCTCCGAAACTTCGATTGCTGTTAAGCATTCTATATTTCCAATAGAAAAGACGCTCAAAGAATACTCCGTTCTGTTTGGTCAGTTTTCTTCAAGACCAATAGAAAAACATTGTTTTCCCTCGTTAGTCCACTCTTTTCGTGACCAACCAATCAACAAATAACACACTTTTTATTGTCCTTTCTCCCGAAGTCAATATTTAACATTCTGATATTTTGTTTATACTTTTCGTTAGTAATTATTTTCATTTGCGCTCGAATTAGCTTTCCTTTTACCATAAATTTACTTAACACATTATAATACAAAATTCCCTGTCGTCTGCATTCACGCTGTCCTAAAAATTTCTCCTCTAGTTTGTACAGCGTTTATCAATAGAAAAATGATCTAAATATTTACTTTAGACCACATTCATGCATCATTCACACTACTGAAAGTATATACAAAAAATAAATAAATAGAACAATTCACAAAATCACTCTTGACCTGTTTCTTGAATGTCTGTGTGCATTACTGAACTCTGGTGGGTGAAAATTAGAACTACATACTCGACTGAACCCGCTTCATACCATCTGTCACTGTGCATACATGAGTCATTCTCCCGACACACAGGCTCTAGACAAGATCGATATAAGGCGCCAGGCCTCACCTGTCTTATACCTTTTTAATCCGAACACTTAATTCTTGGTCTCTTATTGTCCCCTCTTTATTCTTGTACATGTTGTTATTTCGAACATATGGCACAATTTGACTTGACGAACGCTTTCTCCAGGTCGACAAATAATATGAACTTCTCTTTATTTTTCTTTAATCTTTATTCCAACCCCAACCACAACGTCAGAACCGCCCCTCTGGTTCCTTTACTTTTCCTAAAGCCAAACAGATCGGAATCTGAGAGATCGTAATTTTTTTTCGTTTGATCTGTATATTATTCTTGCCAGCAACTTGGATACATTAGCTGTTAATCTGATTGTGCAGTAATTCTCCTACTTGTCGGCTCTTGCAATCTTCAGAATTCTGTAAACGATATGCTATATCGCCAGAGTCATACATTCTATTCACCTGGTACTAATCAACAGACACACTACTCCTTATAGCTATAATTATTAGTCTGCAAATGAAATAAATACTGAGGTAATGTTGTTAATACACTGTCATCACTCACTAATAAAAATATCTGACCATATTCGACTAACACACTGTAAATTAGTATAGCCAAACAGACGTACAAGAGGCGTTTAGTAAGTTATGCAACACATCATTTTCTCCGCCGTTTTCGGTTAAAAATATGCGGACTTTGTCAGATTACCTTCCGCACTCGGCGACTGTTATGTGATTTATAAATTATAGAGCGCAGCAATCACTCGTCCATTTTTTGCAGGTTTTATTACACTAATCCAAATTTCGGCTAGTGCCTAGCCATTCTCAGTGCCCTATTTTCTAATCTCGATGCACCGAGATTAGAAAATAGTGCATTGAGAATGGCTAGGCAGTAGCCGAAACCTGGATTTGTGTATTAAAACCTGCAAAAAAAAAAAAAAAAAAAAGAGGACGACTGATTGCTACGCTTTACAATTTATAAATATGCGGACTCTGTTGTGGGACATGGTGGAATTGTTACCCGTTAGCTCCTATAGTTTTGTAAGGCTGCCGACAGGTGGCGGCTCTGTATGTAGCCTTCGAAATGGCTTCTGTAAAGCAGGTACCAGGTACTTTCCATGCAGAGAGCTACTTAGACAGAAAACCAGAGCATCGCCGATATTCATAACGTTTGCGGAATGTCTATGGAGCCCTGGCAGTGAACAAAAGCACGATTAGTCGTTCAGCGAGGCATCTCATCGTTGCAACAAGAACATGCCAACTCATCCCCCCTACAGCCCGGATCTCGCCTATTTCTACTTCGCCTGTTTTTCCCAAAAAAGAATGCAAGCCACCGCAAGCAGAATGTGGATAACTAGAAGGTTACTGATGCAGCAAGATCATTGGCTCCGACGTCCACCAGTAGAGTGGTACCATGCGGGCCTACAGGACATTCCAGGAAGGTGGCCTAAGACCATCGCACTGACGGAGATTATGTTAAAATAGAAATGCCATGTGGCTAGTGCCTCCCGTCGGTTAGACCGTTCGCCTGGTGGAAGTCTTTAGAGTTGACGCCAGTTCGGCGACTAGAGTGTCGATGGGGATGATGAAATGATGATGGTCAGGACAACACAACACCCAGTCCCTGAGCGGAGAATATCTCCGACCCAGCCGGGAATCGAACCCGGGCCGTTAGGTATGACATTCCGTCGCACTGACTACTCAGCTACCAGGGGCGGACATTATGTTGAAAATAGGGTTTTGTAACAAAAAAAATACGGAACTATATATTGTGTTGCATTCCTGAACAAAACAAACCTGCTTTCAGAAAAACAGTGTTGCATTACTTATTAAACGCCTCTCGTAAAAAGCAAGATCGTGTACCTATATACTGGTAGTGAACTTTCATAATGAACTCTAACATGAAGCTGAAACTCTTCACGATTTAAGAACGTACATCACTCAGTGTTAATTAACAAGAAGTCTAGGCATATTCGCTTCTTCTATCCTAGAGCGCGAAGTGAATTTGCTTTTGCTGCTGTAGCACAGTATTTACTGCTATGACATGAGAAGACTTGAAAGGCCATGCGTCCTGCCAAAAGAGTGAGTGACGACTGCTGGAGAAGAGAAACTTTGGCGGGCGAAGAAACTGAAACTATAAATGAATCAGACGGCATACATTCGAAAACAGAGTTAACGTTGAAACTTTCTTGCAGATTAAAACTGGCTGCCGGACAGAGACTCGAACTCGGGACTTTTTCCATTTGCGGGCAAGTGCTCTACCAGATGATGCAGTACTAGCCCGAGAAAAGCAAAGGTCCCTAGTTCGAGTTCGGTCCGGCACACAGTTGTAATCTGCCAGGAAGTTTCATATCGTCGCACAGTCCGCTGCGGAGTGAAAATCTCATTCTAGAGTCAACATTATCATCCGCGACTGAAACAGGAGACTATGCGTCAAGAGACACTGCTTTGGAAGATAACATTATCCCTGAGGAAGGTTGTTTTACGGATACTGCCAGCGAAGCGCCGTAAGCAGCTGTATGCCCTAATTTTGTTCTTGTTGTTAACAGACACTTCATTCACGTCAGTCACGTAACAGCGCTCCACTTCTAACAAGCAAACATGTAAGATATCAGCCCCCACAATCGATCTCACACGAAAATTTGGTTCAAATGGTTCAAATGGCTCTGAGCACTATGGGACTTAACATCTATGGTCATCAGTCCCCTAGAACTTAGAACTACTTAAACCTAACTAACCTAAGGACAGCACACAACACCCAGCCATCACGAGGCAGAGAAAATCCCTGACCCCGCCGGGAATCGAACCCGGGAACCCGGGCATGGGAAGCGAGAACGCTACCGCACGACCACGGAAAATTTGAGCCATAATGCTGACAGTACAGAGTTATGACCTTCTGAATGTACGCACTGGTTGTCGCTCGCTTCACAACACTGCAGGCAAGTAATATCCAAGCCCGAAGTGCAGTACAGGGGTTGTGATTTCTGAAGTAGTGTGTTATGTGAATGCGTGGTGTCTGGCCGCGAGTGAGGATATGCCCACCGTGGTGTCTTTGCGACGTCGCATGCCCTGTGTAACGTTCCCTGGCAAACTCACATATTAATGAACTAAAATTTATTTGTACCATATACGCCGCTCTGAGCAATCTGTATATACTGTTATTATTTAACAAAAATATTACTGAATTTTGTGTAAAAGACATTTGTTATTATCGTAATATTTTTGTAGTAATATTCTTTCTGTATTTAGGATAGTAATTTTTCTATATTTATTATGTGATTGTAAAATGTGTCAGTATCTGTGATAACAGAGATGTGAAATTTAGCCAGAGGAGAATAATATTGTCAAATTACAAAGAAATGTTAATAGTCAGCAATCGTATAAAAGAACCATGTACTTCTTTGGTCTTCTCTGTGTAGAGGCGAATGCGAGAAGAAGCTGTGTCGATGCGATTCATGAAAGGGTATATAAAATAAATAAAATGAAATAAAATAAAATAAAATATTTCAATTATTCACTATTTGTGATGTATATGATTGTGATTGGTTGTAATTGATATTTCCTTATCTGGTACGTGGACGTTTAATTATTCGGAATCAGACGCTTGACAATGGCTATTTGGTAAAGGCAATGTTACTCGTAGTTGACCGTGAAATAAAACTGAAATAATCGGACTTCGTAATTAAATCGTTTCCAAAGACTGCTGCGGTAGGTACGGACTCATAATCTAATCTCAATATTACAATGATTTGCCAGCCATGCCAATACGTCGTACAGACGTGATTGTCTACTGAACATAAAAAAGTTACATAGTTAGTTAAATCAGATATATTCAGTGAAATTGCCTACAGTTCATAATCCTACTTACTTTTACAAATACAAATTCTTTTCAGAATCGAGTGCCTAGTGTGGTTGCAACTCGCAGTATTCTTCTATAACATGAAAATATGGCGGTGTGCCAGACAATAAAATAAAATACGTGCTTCTCGCACCACTTCTACCAGAGCTCTCCCTTCTTAATCAAACATAAGAGTATCGTAATTCCTTTTTTGTTTTATCAGCGACATAGCGCTGCAGTTCTGTGCCATAGGCTTTATTTAATTGTCACTGATTATTTATTTAATTAATATTTCGCGTTTCCGTGGAAACTCACGCTCGGCATGCAAATGTGCCTTTATATTGCCCCCTGAATTGCGAGGCAAAAGGACACACCTGCAGGCGAGCAATTCACCTAAAGGCACAAGAAAGTCTAAGTTATCTACAACTATTTACATGACTTACATTACACACATTATACACATTATGTACAAAATTTGAATGACGCGGGTGGGCCGTAAAAGTTCTTATGTTGGCGGATAGAGTGCGCGCATGCGCAGAAGCGTCTGTGTGACTCCGGCACTGCCGTTATATTGTACAGTTAGATCGCGCGGCACAGTATTGCAGTTCATATTGTTCGTGTGCGCGCGTTTCTAAATCGTTGCACAAAGAAAATATTCAAGCAAGATTTCATATGAAGACTACATTCTATGACAGGTAACTTAGTTTTAAATTTACAATATTTGTTATAACACAATACAACTTAGATTGTTGAATGTTTCTTAGTTACATAGTATTGTTTTGAAATACTTCAAAGAAAAATGTCCGTATGTTTCAGGTGCGTTGACCTATACACATCGTGACGTTATTTCAGTTCATATTCACCTGCTGCACAATAATTTTTTACAGGTTAGTGTCGTCCTGGTATAGTTTTTTGATCACAGTAACATCGTTGTATAACAACGTGATTAATACATAAGCGTGTCCATTTCCCATTTCCATTATAGTCGTTGTGCTACAGTTCGTTGTGACAAAAAGCATTGTTTATTACAGATCTGACGTGACCCGTCGAGTAATTGGTCCACGTGCAGTTCGTTTTTTACATTCCGTGGAAGCTTGGTTGCAGAACCTCGGACGGCACATAGCTGGCGTCGATCCTTGGACAGTCCAGGTAAGAGTGTCCGTCACATTTCGAGAACATTTCATTCCCTGAAGTTCCAACCAAAATTCTTCCACCCGTCGTGTTGTTTTCTGGACAGGCACTTTGTGTCCATTTAATCCAGTTAACATCTTGAAGTTAGGTACTGTAGTAATGTCACTAGACGATGCACGAATTATGCACTTCACATTTTCAGTTTTTTTTTTTGCTGAATATAGCTCACCTAAATGTTCGTAGTTATTAATCAAAGAAATGGTTCATCGCGTTTACATAGGTACGATGCATAATGAATGGCATTAACCGTTTCTTTCACATAGGTTTCTGCGTGGTTGCAGAGTTAGTAATGTTCGTTAATGTCCGTGAACAGTGGTTCACTATGCAATGTCTTTTTGGCACTCGTTTTGTTCCAATTTTTTACATAGTAACAGTTACATTACACATCATTGAAAGAAAAATAAACATGAGTAATCGTACATATACACGTCACATATTTTCTTAGCATAAACATAATTCAGTTGCACATAAACCTGTTTACATCATCATTACATAGCTATGGGTTATTACATTGTGTCACATTTGATTACATGAATTTGCAGATATTGACGTCCTCTTTATCGGTTTTGCTGGAATTTTATCGATGTTTATTTTATGATGTCATCTGAAATTAAGATTGGTTAGACACAACATTCATTACATCAGTAGGCAAGACCAGGCATTTTCACTACTCAATAAATATTCAAAATAATAAGAGACGGAAAACTGTTCGATTCCTCGCGTTTTGTGCGTGTGTGTATAGTGTCTGTGTGGCCTTGACTACTGATAGATGCTTTTCGTGTTGAGAGATGTGCGTCTAATCTATTTTTCGAAGTAAAAGATCGCTTCACAGATGACGTCTGTCGGTTCGTCAGGTGTCATACCAAGTCAGTGGTACCTACAGTAACAAATGTTTCGTGAAAAATTAATATATCATTCACTGCTACGTAAACATAAATTTTATTTTAATATTCCGTCTTCCAGGTGGTGGCGCGCGCTGAAAGAAGAGTTCTTCTGCCTTCAACTGCGTCACTGGAACCGCTGAAATGAAAATTTCTATACTACTTATTATCTGTGTTGTAGCAACAGAGTTTTTCGAGTTGCTTAGCAATGTTTTGATGGGTATGACTTTGACATTATTCCGCATGAAATGCTCTAAGATCTCGGTGTGCGTATAGCCCAATAATTTTGTTAGTTCTACGATGTTGTAACAGATACGCACCAGGATGCGGTATGTTAATAATTATATAAGGTCCTTCATATAGCAGACGCCACTTAGCGTTGCGTCGTTTTAGTGCTACAGATTTATGATGAGTACGAAGTGGTACAAGCATTCCTACCTCGAATTTTTGTTTTCTTTTTATTGTGTTTCTGTGATGTTTGTTTCGTATCTGTGCGTGATGTGTCAGCGTAGTCAAAACTTCTTTTATTTTCTGTTCTGGTGTGATTTCCTTGTCTGACAACTTAGGTAATGGTTCTATCCACTGATCGTTCTGTTTGCAATTGAACATGATCTCGTTAGGTGTGTAATTTGTATCGTAAATATTTAAGTTATTGTGTACGTCTTCGAAAAGACTTAGGTAGGACACCCAATTAGTATGTTTTGATGAAATATAGGTCCTCATAAATCGCTTTAATTCTCGGAAAAGTCTCTCAGTCGCGTTACATTGTGGACTAAACCTCGAAATAAATATACTTTTAATGTTATTGTCCTTCAAGAAATTTCTCCATTTGTACCCAGAGTAGTATGCTGCATTATCTGACAGAATTGCTTTAGGTTTTCCCACGTGCGTCAGGTAATCACTTGAGAATCTTCGTATTATAGCACTTGCAGTGGCGGATTTTAAAGCATAAAGTTTTACATGTTTAGAAAATATATCGTAAAAAGCTAAGATATATTTGACGCCTCCAGAGCTTGCTGGATGCGGTCCACTGATGTCAGTACACAGAATTTCCAGGGGTTTACTGGGTAAAATAGAATGTAAATCTGTTTTTGTGGATAAATTCTGAGGTTTTGATTTTTGACATATGACACATGTTTTCAAATGGCTCTGAGCACTATGGGACTCAACTGCTGAGGTCATTAGTCCCCTAGAACTTAGAACTAGTTAAACCTAACTAACCTAAGGACATCACAAACATCCATGCCCGAGGCAGGATTCGAACCTGCGACCGTAGCGGTCTTGCGGTTCCAGACTGCAGCGCCGTTAACCGCACGGCCACTTCGGCCGGCACACATGTTTTCAGTTCCCTGTAAATTTTTCTTCTCATATTGCTAAAATAACAGTATGTGCTGATCTTTGCTAAACACTTTTTCGTCCTATAATGACCCCAAACTAAGTGTGTGTGCCAAATCAGATTACGTTCAGACTCTTTGGGAATGCATACACACCAGTTAGTAGCATTTGGATGTCGGCGATAAAATAACACATCATTGTGTAACTTGTAATACTTAGTCAAAGGATGATTGTGTTTTTCTACCAGTAATGTTATTATCTTATACCAGTGAGGATCAGATTTTTGTAATTCAGCCATGTTTCTGCACATATCAATATAATATTGGTGATACTGCTTATCTTGCATTAAGAGAATCCTGTAGTCATTTACATTTTCCAAGTCACTGTTGGTATCATTCATACCTTGTGGAAGTCTAGACAAAGCGTCTGCAATGGTGTTGTCCTTACCTCTTATGTATTTAATTTCAAAAGAGTAGTTCTGAAGTGTAACTGCCCATCGTGATAGTCTAGGATGTACAAGTTTACAAGTTAACAAAAATGTCAGGGCCTGGTGGTCAGTGTAAATTACTGTATGTTTTCCAAATAAATAATAATTGAATTTCTTGAATGCTTTCCCGTCCTGACTACTCTTTCGTTAATTGTTTTTATAAATTGTTAGTCTCTTTGGTTCATTTATTTATTTTTTAATTATTATTATTAGCGTAACAACGCATATATGGAAAGAGTGACGAGAAATTCTTTTAACAATGCTGTGCCTTTAATTTCTTTATCATCGTTACCTTTTAGTAAAATAAAATGTATCTATGGAAGTCTTATTGTTCTGGATCTGGCCTACAATTTAAAGAACGATTTTTAGTAACTGCAACTCATGCTAAGGATCAATATATCTTTCCTACTTCATAGTTATTCAAAGTTGAAATTACTGTTTTATGATCACTGATGTTACAGTTCGTACAATCGTTCAAAAACACAAGTTTGCAGTGGATTTTATTTCTTACTAGAATGCTGTTTCATACCACGACTAGCCCAAGAACATGAGACTCTCATTAAAGAAAATTACGTTATCACTATAAAATTTAGCCAGATCAGAACGGAGCACAGCAAGATTCCTATCAGATTCGGTAAGTACATTAAATTATTTGCACTGTAATTTATATCCTATCAGCAGCCCGCGTCAACCTGCAACACATCATAAAATCTGCTGATCTTCACTGCCAGTCTGGGAGCTAAAAGAAATAATATTATTCTACTATTATTTTACCGCTTCCTTGCGGTATACTCGACGATATTGTAAGTCGTTCAAATACGCCGCGGCAGCGGCTCTTCTTTCTCCACGCAGCTCAGCTCCACAGATAATAATTTTTTTTTTATATAACTGAAAAATATCTTAACAGGATGGGATAATAGGCAAGCAAGCTTTAACAATTAAATAATACACGTTTTCATTTAAACAACTCTATTGAAACATTTAAATATCTCAACAATTACAGACCTGTGTAAATGCACACGTAATGGCGTACAATTTCCAATCTCGACAAAAGAATGCTACCTTCTCGCTCTCTACGACAACAACAGGAGATCTTTCTCTCACAGCTTCCAGATTAAGAAGACAAAGACTTTACTTTACATCATGCATTATATACTAATTCATTTTGTGATCTCTGTACAACATTTATCTTCTGTGTCGGTCTTATTACTCGCCGACGCAGACGTTCTCAGAAATAAATAATAAAGAAAAAATACATAATTTTACACAATGACACAATATGACACATCTAATATTCTCATTATTACACAATATATTGTCTTTGTTTATTACTAGACGTTACAATGCCCCCTGGCAGCAATTGACTAACGTTGAAAATGTTCGGCAATATGCTGCCACTAACGTCTGTTTAGTTATTGTCTGTTACTTTTGTTGGAACATTCACTTTACACTACTCAGTTCTTTTACACTGTAGGTTTAATTACACTTTGTATACTGTTCTTACACTTTGCGAGGTGACCGTCAACCTAGTCCCAGGGTCATTACATTTATTTGGCTCCCCCATTCGGGCTACGTGCGATCAGAAAACCTGGGAAAACTGCGCCGGAGCCATGGTCATCTCACCAAAAGTTCAAACTCTATTCAATGTTCACATATAACAAAGGCTATTTGTGATAGTATGCTACACTTTTAGTCTCTTTGTTATCAACATAATACTTGTGTTCTGGATTGTAATGTAAGTCACTTATTACACATTTTTACAATAGTATAATGAATCGTCCTTGCATTTACTCGCGACAGTTGGTTTAAAATGTCTAGCATTCGTGCGAGTATCCTTCATCAACATGACGAAAACATATTAGATCAATACATCACTAAATCCATGAATATTTTGAGTTTGTGTTGGATAACAACAAAAAAATGTTTATCACGTCTTTTCGTGTCCATTAAACACTTTTCATGTTAGTACATTAAACACATAGTTCATAGTTCATTTGAGTGACAACAATGTGGTATGGAGCTGGCGGCGCGAAGCAATTGTTGAGTAGCGTCGTCTGGAACGCCGCGTACCGACGGTCGCTGGGTTCGACGACCGGCTCTCAATAACATCGACGTCGTGCTAGCGTGGCGCCCACGCAGTCGCAAACCGCGCTGAACCATTCGCTGGTATCGGCGAGTGGCAGTGGTTTACCGCGACCGGCTGGATGGCGGCACGGCACTCGTCTCTGCTTCTCCGCATGGCTCCCCGTCGTAGCGCATGAAACAAATATTCCACAACGGTGTACTGTCTTTAAGGACACAGATTACTAGCTGTGGAAGAAGAGGCAATTTGTTAAAAGCGTTTATTGTTCAGTAAGCCGTCGCTTCACTGGTATGCACAGGATGTTTTGGCGTGATAACAGGTTTCTTGTGGCATTGTGACACTGGTATTCAGAGTTCGTCACACGCACATTGTACTACACGTTTTCATTCACTTTCACGGTTGATGCACTGCCAGAGCGTCTTTCAACACGCGAAAATGGTTCGTTACACTCATACTACATGTCTCCGCCGAGCGATGTTTGTTTAAATCGACTCCGAACGGACCAATAACTACTGTTTTTATACATTGTCTATTGTTCGTTGAGCACTGCACTAGGACAGTCTATCACTCAACACTAGACTTATCGACGTATATATTGGTGCAGATACAACAGTCATTTTCTGTCCCTACTACACACAATATTCCGTCCTGTACTTAATTGTTTATGCACACAGTTTATTTTTTAACACCTTTTAACTGTTCTTTGCATAGTCACTCTCATTTACATAGCATTTATTTGTTTTTACCTTATCACAACACACTTTTCATATTGTTACTAGGCGTATATAGCCCTTTTGTAAAATTTTTTAAAGGTGTGTGGATTTTTTGTACATAGTTTTTCTTTCCTCCTTAGTGTAGCTTGCCTGGTTATCACCCATCTATCATACAGATTTTACCATGTGCATGACAGCTTGACTTGGGCATATTGCTCAATAAATACTTCATTCATCACTAACATTATTTTTAATGATTTCTCCTATATGACTACAGTGTGGGTTCTGCATTGTCTGACTTAACTCCCGTATCGCGTAATGAATATTCACGGGCGTGTACCCAGTACACAGGCTTCAATTGAAGCATTGCTACATACAGAACGGAGTTTCCACGGAACGGGTTGTTTTTAATTAGCTTCTGCTCCAGTGTCGTTCTCAAATCACTACTGGCAGCAAACATCACATCACATAATTGTTGCATATTGCAAAGTCAATGTTTGGCTAGTAAAGACTCTCTCTCTCAGGGTTCCTTATCTTAATACAATTACAGCAATTACCTTACTCTATAAGATTGCCTCATTAATTGCACTTACACACTACACATAGAAAATGGTTCAAGACATTAATTCTTTATAAAATGATTCAAGAAATTAGTCCTCACTTTGTCAACAAGAAGATTGTTCATTGTTTAATAATCACATAATATCTTAATGACTAATTGTCTGTAAACAAAATCTGTCCTGTGTAAGCTATTGCTCACTTTCTGATTCCACTTCCTCCCAGCTTCATTACACACAAATTTCTTTTTAAATACTAACATCCTTATATTCTAAAACACAATTAACATCTTCTTACAACTATTACTCTTTATATGTGATATGTCACTGAATAAATAACTTCACGTCTTCAATGATGTCCCACTCTAACATCTTTCGAATCTCTTTGGCTACTAATTCCCTCCTCGACCAAGGGATGGAGTAGGTTGCGCGACAGTATGTTTTATGGGGCATCACCTCTATGTGATAGTGGTACCCTTTGACTATTCCTGGTCGGTCGGTAAATACCGTAGTATATCCCGATAGCAGCTGCGTCAACTGTTGCTTTTGTGTATCATTTAAACCTTCAGATTCGTGCACTTTGGTTTTAAATGCCTCAACATTTGTCTCAAAATTTTGGTCCTCTAAATTTGTGTAATAGAGGTCTGTTGCATGTGAAAAATCATCGAGTTGTAGTACCCAAGGGTTCCTACCTTTGATATTGATTCGATTACAGCACGGCACAAGTACCTCCTTCGATTTTATCATAGATAACTCAATCCTTCTACCCCTATTAATTATGCTTAATTTCCCTACGGAGAGGTCGATCAATGCGTCCCTCTCTCGGAGAAAATCTACTCCCAGAATGCAGGCCACCTTTAATCCTTTAACCACGAGGAACGAGCTCACTATGGCTTCGCCCTCCTTATGAATCTCCACCTGCACCTGGTACTTAACTGATTGGCTCTGTGCACTAATGGCTCCAGACACCTTACAATTGTTAACCGGGAAGGTCGGAATACTATGTCCCTTTCCCAGTGCTTTAAATAACTCCATACTCATCACACTTACTGAGGCACCTGTGTCGATAATTATGTTCACTGCAACATCATTGATTCTAGCTTCAATAATAACTTGCACATTTTCGTTATTATCTTTCTTACATTCGTGCGGCTCATTCAGTAGCTCTTTATCCATACTAACACCTTCGTTGTATCGCAGCATGCGTATCCCAGGTATATTACTATTACTCGAGTTGCTCTCACTCCATCCCTCGGCCGTCGATGGAGAGCATATCGAGGCCGATTCTAGTTTGTTGGATTAATTACTTGTGAGGTACTTGGACGGTTATTGTCCGCGACCTCCACTATATGTACATTCTGATTTGTAGGCCGCCACGGCTGCGCAATAGGCGCGTTTTGCGGTGGTGGTCTATTGTTGTCATACCGGTCACTAGCCTGTCGTTCTGGGCTTCTACGCTGATTCTGTTGCCAATTTCGATTACTATCATTATAATTGCTCTGCCACTGACCTCGCGCATTCTTCCAGCGGTTGGTCCCTGACATTCCGGATTCGTACCTGTCGTCAAATCGACGCTTTTTGTTATAAATTGGTTGTCCATACCCGTTCTGGCCTCTACCGTTACTACCATTTTGCGATTGTTCTTGTCGCTTGCTACCACCCCCACCATTTCCATGGTTGTGGTTCTGTGCACTACTATTTCTATCGTGTTTACATCCTGACCCATTATTCCGCGAGTGATCGCACGCTGATTTTGCGTCTTCCTGTATCAAGTCTATGGAATCTAGGACCGACAGGAAGTTTTCCATGTCGCTTTCTGGTACATGTATTAATTTCTCCTTGATATGAATAGGTAAATGTGATTTTAGTAGTCTTACTATGTCTCTTGGTGATATAGGCTCGTCCCAGTAGCGCGTTTTGTTTATATATTTTTCAAAATACCGCCTCAAATTCCCAAGACGGGGTGAGTACGGTTCGGGATTATATACCTCTTTTCTTAGTCGCTCTTGTATACAAGGCGACCAATATTTTGACAAAAATGCCCTTTCAAACTGTTCGTATGTCTTGCAGCTGTCTGCTACTTCTGTAGCCCATAGCGCTGCGTCACCTTGAATGTACGACATTACGTATTGTATTTTCTGTGTTTCGTTCCATACACTGGGTAAGATATTTTTAAAGCTTTTTATGAATACTACTGGGTGTACTGATTTCCTTTCAGTAGTAAATGTTTGAAATTGCCTATTTTTAATTAAACTTTCTTCCACTAATATTTTTGAACTACATGGGTTTGCTGCTGGGACATATGCCGTGTGCTCCGAACCGGAGCTACAGCTCTTCGCATTATCGACTACAGATTCCCCATTGTTGTAACGCATATAAGTTTGTGCGTTGCCAAAACCATGGGCTTTTGGCGACAGAGGTTCCTGTTCCACATGTTTCCTGCTTTGTGCTAAACCTTTCTCCAGTTCGGATATCCGTTTGTTAACATTCACTTGCCACTGCGGAATATCCTCACTGAGTATTTGTTTAATTGTTTGCACATCATTCTGTACTTGACTATTTACTGCGGTACTGAATGATTCAGAATCTCTATTTGCTATGGCTGCTTCTACTTTAGACTTAATATTCGTGTCAATCTCACTCTCCTTCACTTCTAGCCATGAGTTAAATTCTGTTTCAATTTTATTTGCCTGTTCATTCCACTTCTGCTCTACAAGCTGTGTGGAATCTATTTCGAGCTTTTCTACTCTGTTGGCTAATACACCTATTTCGTCTACCATGTTAGTGTTTGCTACTTGCAGGTTGTTGACCTGTTCAGTCAGCTCCTGCACGGCCCTAGGTATCGACTCATAATTCTTTTTCATATCTGCTATCTCTTTTTTCATACTTTCTATCGATTGCACAAGTTGCTGGTCTCGCTCAGCTTGCTGGCGATCTCGCTCTTCTAGCCTGCGATCTCGCTCAGCTTGCTGGCGATCTCGCTCTTCTAGCCTGCGATCTCGCTCAGCTTGCTGGCGATCTCGCTCGGCTTGCTGTTGCGCAAATTCTGCCTGGTAATTTAGCACACGCTCTAATATAGCCTGAATTGAATACCCACCAGGCAGATTACCACTCTCTGGTTCCTGCTTTTCTGGTGGTGGTACAATTTCTTTATCTACATCGACTTGATGACTAGTGGGCGGAGGCACTACTTCCTGTGCCCCTGCCCCCCCATTTTCGCCTGTTATATCCTCAAAGAGAGTACTAGTACTACTTGAGGCACCCGGTTCCACATTTCCTTCACTAGCTAATTGTTGTTCCTCAGTATCCATATTGCTTGGACGTTGACTACGCAACTTAACCATATTCCTAAATTGCTTACTAAAACACAAAATCTAACAGTTTTTCCCCTTGCACACAAAATACATCACTTTATATACACTACACTGCACACTAAAAATTACTATCTACCACCACTTTGTCCTGTCACAAATACTAACATCAAACTACGTACAATATGCACACCACTAGCGATATGAGATTACTCCACTGGAGCTCAACTTCTACCAACAGGACAACTACACTGTAGTCTTACCTTTAATTTATCTTATCTCGGGGTTCGGCTGCCCCCCGGATTACGTAGTCGTTAGAGCTTCTCAGTACTATCAGGATCGTCTTCTCAGACTCGCTTGCAGTAGTGCGTTTTGTCATGAAAGAGTGTTTGCACATTCATTAATACATAGCATAGATCATGATATACATACATACATTTAACACTAAATACATATATATATCTATACATACATAACAATAGACACTGAAAGAAAAATACATAAAATTTTATAATTGTGGCCACTGCAAATTCGGGCCCCACGTTTTTGGGCGCCAGTTTCCCGTCCTGACTACTCTTTCGTTAATTGTTTTTATAAATTGTTAGTCTCTTTGGTTCATTTATTTATTTTTTAATTATTATTATTGGCGTAACAACGCATATATGGAAAGAGTGACGAGAAATTCTTTTAACAATGCTGTGCCTTTAATTTCTTTATCATCGTTACCTTTTAGTAAAATAAAATGTATCTATGGAAGTCTTATTGTTCTGGATCTGGCCTACAATTTAAAGAACGATTTTTAGTAACTGCAACTCATGCTAAGGATCAATATATCTTTCCTACTTCATAGTTATTCAAAGTTGAAATTACTGTTTTATGATCACTGATGTTACAGTTCGTACAATCGTTCAAAAACACAAGTTTGCAGTGGATTTTATTTCTTACTAGAATGCTGTTTCATACCACGACTAGCCCAAGAACATGAGACTCTCATTAAAGAAAATTACGTTATCACTATAAAATTTAGCCAGATCAGAACGGAGCACAGCAAGATTCCTATCAGATTCGGTAAGTACATTAAATTATTTGCACTGTAATTTATATCCTATCAGCAGCCCGCGTCAACCTGCAACACATCATAAAATCTGCTGATCTTCACTGCCAGTCTGGGAGCTAAAAGAAATAATATTATTCTACTATTATTTTACCGCTTCCTTGCGGTATACTCGACGATATTGTAAGTCGTTCAAATACGCCGCGGCAGCGGCTCTTCTTTCTCCACACAGCTCAGCTCCACAGATAATAATTTTTTTTTTATATAACTGAAAAATATCTTAACAGGATGGGATAATAGGCAAGCAAGCTTTAACAATTAAATAATACACGTTTTCATTTAAACAACTCTATTGAAACATTTAAATATCTCAACAATTACAGACCTGTGTAAATGCACACGTAATGGCGTACAATTTCCAATCTCGACAAAAGAATGCTACCTTCTCGCTCTCTACGACAACAACAGGAGATCTTTCTCTCACAGCTTCCAGATTAAGAAGACAAAGACTTTACTTTACATCATGCATTATATACTAATTCATTTTGTGATCTCTGTACAACATTTATCTTCTGTGTCGGTCTTATTACTCGCCGACGCAGACGTTCTCAGAAATAAATAATAAAGAAAAAATACATAATTTTACACAATGACACAATATGACACATCTAATATTCTCATTATTACACAATATATTGTCTTTGTTTATTACTAGACGTTACAATGCCCATACTATGGAAAGTGTTTCTAACTCAGTAGTGGAGTATGTACGCTCACATTCAGATAAAGTACGACTCGCAAACCCAATAATTCTTATCTGTTCCTTTTCTTTATTCTTTACAACTTGAAATAAGCAACATCCCAAGCCAGTACGTGAAGCGTCACAAGTCATACAAAAATCTAAATTGAAATCTGGATGGCTCAATAAGTTTGCATTCACTAAGGCATGTTTAATTGTATTAAAGTCATTCTGGCACTGTTCTGACCAGATCCAAACTTGATTCTTTCTGAGTAGATTTAGCAGATGTTTACTGTTCAAAAGTGGTTGTGGCAAAAAACGTCTGAAAAATGAACATAGCCCAAGGAATGATTTTAACTGCTTTTTAGTTCGAGGGCTAGGAAAGTTTCTGATAGCATCTAATTTACTGGGATCAGGACGTATGCCCTGTGAATTAATGATATGTCCTAAATATTTTATCTCACTGCAACCAAACTTTGATTTTCTAAGATTGGCTGTGACTCCAGCTTGTGCAAATTTTTCTAAAATTCTTTGAAGTGTGTCAACGTGTTCATTCCAAGACTGTGTAGCTATCAGTATATCATCTACATAGTGTGTGACTGTCTCAACTAAATCGTCGCCAAGCACGGTATCCAGGGCTGTAATGAATACCCCAGAACTGACATTCAGTCCGAAAGGTAGAACACAAAACTGATAGGTTCGCCCCCCGAACATAAATGCAGTATATTTCCGAGAATCAGGAGTGATACCCACCTGCCAAAATGAATTAGCGAGATCTATTGTGGAAAAATATTTTGCATCTAGAAATTTCTGTAATTGCTCTTCTAAATTTTCGGGTTTTGTGTGAACTGGTAAAATTATTTCATTAATTGCTCATGCGTCTAACACTAACCTAATGCTTTCATTTGATTTTTTGACAACAAATAGAGGACTACAGTAAGGTGAGGTGGATGGTTCAATGACCTTCCAGTCTAACATTTGTTTTAATTCTTGCCACACAGCAGGTCGTTGAGATAACGGTACGTTATATGTCTTGTGGTAGAAGATCTTGTGAGGCTTAACTTCAATCTTGTACACATACGTGTTGATAACACCTATTCGTTTGGTAAAAACTTGTAAATATTTGGATAACACTTCCTGTAGTTTTATACGTTCATGTGCACTGAGAGCAGTAGCTTCATTTATCTTATGATCAAGCAATGTTTTCAAGTCCATTAGCTCTGTGTCAGATGAGCGTGTGTGCGTGTCTTGAATGTCATTGTCAAGTACTAACTGAACCTTGTACCCTGTACAGTGTTTGTCATGCTTTAGAGTTCTCCTGTCCAAATCAATAATAATGACACTGCCTTTATCCTTTAAAATACATTTACCTTCGGAGAAGTCTATAATGCAGTCCTTCTCGCTCATAATATCTATTCCTAATATGCAATTTGTCACAAGGTTTTGTACAACCAGGAATGGCCATTGTACGGTTCCATTACCTATTTTAATGTTTACAAAAACTTGCTTCGTAACCCTACATGACTTATTACCTAGTGCAGTAGTTATTTTACAGTTTTGGGCAGGAAACTCAGGCACGGGTTCCAATTCACACATCTTTTTATAGAAATTAAAAGACAAAACGCTCACAGCTGCACCTGTATCTAGGATAATAGTAGTTGGAATCCCACCTACTACACCAGTAGTAGATGCTAAAACAATTTCATTTGTGTTTGAACGACATTGTGTACTGTCTTGCAAAAGTTCAGCTGATATATTGTTATTGTGGTTGTATCTTATAAATAAAACAGGTAATTTTTGTTTAGAGTTATTCGGCATATCATTATTCTGTTGTTCAAGTGTGGTGTCAAATAACTGATTAACATTGAAGTCGCCCCCCAAGAATTCTTCAGCCACGACCTGGGGCATAGAAGTGACTGTTTCTAGTTTGTCGGATTAGCATTTGTACTAGGTACTGACACAGATTGAGGTTGTGTATCAGGTGTCATTTCTATTATATTCACATTCGGATATTGCCTATTGTGATCTCCAAACTTTTGCGGTTGTTGTTGCTGTTGCGCATTATAACTTACCTGTCGGTCGTAAGGTATGCTCCAATTTTGTCCTGGTGACTGCTGTGGTAAAGCAGTGTTTGAATGAAAGTACTGATCGTTACGAGTCCAGCCTTGACGCTGTCTTGGCTCGTAGTTATTATTATTTCTATTTCTGTTTGTGCTTTTGTCGTTCCCTTTGTATCCGTTGTTACCGTTGTAGTTATTACCGCGGTGCCTTTTCTATGGATTGCCGCATGAAGTGTTATTACTGTTGTAACTATTGTTTGTATTGGAATACGCGTGTTGATTTTGATTTCCGTATTGAGACGGCATGTGAGTTTGCTGTTTTTGCTGTACCGCGTATCCAACTGTGGGCGCGCCAGAATTGAGTTGGCAAGCCTGCATGTTTTGCATTCCACTAGTGTAAACATTGTGGCTGCTGTTTTGCCGCGCGAAGCGCTGATCTTCAAGTAACATGTCAATCGAATCTAAAGCTGTTAAGAAATAATCTGAATCGTCATCCGGGATATGTGGGAGTTTTTCTTTAATGTTGAAAGGCAATTTGGCCTTCTATGCACGGAGTATATCGCGTGTTGCGACTGGTTCGTCTAAAAAGTGTCCCATGTTCAAGTATTTTTCAAAATATCTGCGTAAGTTGCCATTTTTACTGTTAAAAGTTTCAGGTTCTAGAATTTGTCTTCTGAGTCGCTCCTGGACGGATTGCGACCAGAATTTGTTCAGAAAAGCACGCTCAAACTCACTGTACGTGGTACATACGTCAGCTTGACTGTATGCCCAGACAGCTGCATCGACTTGGATGTAACCGTCAATATATGAAATCTTTTTCCGGTCACTCCAAGTGCGTGGAAATGCGTTACTAAAAGATTTTAGAAAAATCACCGGATGAATGGTTCGTTTTTCTGGGATAAAAATCTGAAATTACCTGTGTTTCATTAAGCTTTCTTCTTCCTTCGCATTGTGATATGGATTTATTCCAATGTAATTACTGCTATGTTCAGCTGGCGAGTAATTACGATAATGTTGCTGTGGTTTACCATGATAATAGCTTGTGTTTGTGTTTGCACATCGTGGTATGTATTGTAGTCGTGGTGTGTTTTGTTCTTGTGTGTTTGTCGTGTGCGGTATGTGTGTGTCATACTCGAATGTATATTGGTTCCTGAACTGTGCATTTTGACTGATATTTTCGTTACATTCAGTCTGTGGTCGATCGGTGAATTCTCTCATGGGTGCAGTGACGGATTGTTCTGCATCACTGATCAGCTGTTTGTTAATAGTCATGTATTCCGCTACGGAGTCGTGCACAATTGTTGGTAAATTTTCACGTAAGCATCTATCAAAATGTTTGTCTTTGTTCACTACCCAATCATGAAATTCTTTATTAATGTTTTGAAAATGAGCTGTGGCATCAGATTGTAAGATGCCAGTCAGGTGTTGTTCAACATTGTCAAATTTATTCTGCACGTCAGTAATTCGTCTTTCAAGGTTGTCGTGCACTAAAGGATATGTTTGAATTTGTTCAGTAAGAACTTCACACGTGACATTAAGGTTTTTTACTTGTGTCTGTAAAAGTGCTACGTCAGTTGTAGTCTTTTCTTGTCTCGTATTAAGCTGGGAAAATTTAGTACTGAGTTCATTCATCTGTTTGGTCAGTGTGGCGTCTATAAGTTCCACACGTTTACATAAAGTGTCATTACCTGTCTTGAGTGCTATGAGGTCAGATTTAATTTCGTCATTTTGTGTCTTTAAGGTTGCCATGTTCTCCGCGTTCTGTTTCATTAACATTTGTAACATGTCGGCAATGTTTACCGTTTGCAAGGTCTGTGCCCCCGCCGCGTCATTAGACGTGACGTCATGCATTAACATGGGCTCTGACTGAGACTTTGAAATTTTTGTGGTGGACGGGCTATTGTCAAAATTTCCGTCAACACTTGCGTCAATGTTTGATAAATCGTCACTACCGGTTGCTGTCGTAAAGTCATTTTCTAACATTTGTCTCTCGTCCGAGTCGGATTGTGTCTGAATAGTACGTCTTTGCTGTTCCATCTTTGCGTATTGATTTCTAGTTATTACCATGCCACACGTGATATATGTTTCAAGAAAATATTTGACACTGATTTTAAAATAAGATGCAGTTGAGCATGAATCGCTCGTAGCAACAATGGCTGTCCGTTAATTTAAAAATATAAACTGAATTTGAGATTATTGGTAATGGCTGCTGGCCATGTTACATCATATCGTACAGAAGTCGGCCATATTGTACACACGTGTATTGGTATTGTTGCATACGTTATTGTTTAGGGAAAAGTACTGAGAATGGAATTTATTACTGAAAATTGTTATGCGCGAAAGAAACACTACAGAATTTACTGAAAAGCTAATACACTGAATTTATATGTCTGGTCAAGCCTGCTAATGCAAAGATGCTGGGTCTTACCTTATTTTGCTGGAAGTTTCATTGCGTCTTCCGGCAAAACTTTAGAATTGGAAAATATCTTCAGATTTTTGTTATCTCTCATACATTCACGTCCAGGTCCAGAAAGTTGTTTTTTGACATGAAACAAAAAGAACAATGTAACAAATGACAAAATAACAAGTCCGACACGCAGTCGCCAATATAAAATAAATAAAATAAAATATAATAAATAAAATATTTCAATTATTCACTATTTGTGATGTATATGATTGTGATTGGTTGTAATTGATATTTCCTTATCTGGTACGTGGACGTTTAATTATTCGGAATCAGACGCTTGACAATGGCTATTTGGTAAAGGCAATGTTACTCGTAGTTGACCGTGAAATAAAACTGAAATAATCGGACTTCGTAATTAAATCGTTTCCAAAGACTGCTGCGGTAGGTACGGACTCATAATCTAATCTCAATATTACAATGATTTGCCAGCCATGCCAATACGTCGTACAGAGGTGATTGTCTACTGAACATAAAAAAGTTACATAGTTAGTTAAATCAGATATATTCAATGAAATTGCCTACAGTTCATAATCCTACTTACTTTTACAAATACAAATTCTTTTCAGAATCGAGTGCCTAGCGTGGTTGCAACTCGCAGTATTCTTCTATAACATGAAAATATGGCGGTGTGCCAGACAATAAAATAAAATACGTGCTTCTCGCACCACTTCTACCAGAGCTCTCCCTTCTTAATCAAACATAAGAGTATCGTAATTCCTTTTTTGTTTTATCACCGACATAGCGCTGCAGTTCTGTGCCATAGGCTTTATTTAATTGTCACTGATTATTTATTTAATTAATATTTCGCGTTTCCGCGGAAACTCACGCTCGGCATGCAAATGTGCCTTTATAGGTAGATGTCTTTTGTCTCTGTCTAGACTTAGCCACCATTAGAGGAGGCGTTACGAATTAATGTGAGTTCAATTATTGTTTGATCTAAATATATCAGAATTTATCAAAAGTGTGTATTATTAATGTAAATTAGCTTGCCCATGTCATCTATATTATTTCTTTAAAGAATTTTCAGCATTTTTAGCGGTGTTGCTGGGCTGTGCCGCGACCGATCGATTTGCAGCGGCGGCACATTTAAAAAATTGTTCCGCTAAAGAAAAAATCAACCAAACCCGTAAATCGGGAACAGATAGATAAAAATTAACAGTGAATTAAGAAATTGTTCTTCTTTTACAGTGATCCTGAGACCGAAGAATTTTTAACCTAATAATACATTTGTGCATTCGTAGGCGGATAGTTAATGTTAGTTAACATTGAAATTTAACAATTTTGGTTTTTTCAAATAGCTTAAATGTATAGCGAAGTAGGTTTGATCAGTGATAATTAAATGTCGGCTTGGCAATAATTAACCATCTTCTGCTATAGAGATAATCTTGTGTTCTATAGTTAACGCCGGGATAGAATTCAGTAATTATTTAACAAAAAATCCACTGCATTTAGAAAATGTGTGCCAAGGCCGAATGATGTAAAGGATTTAATTCTCAACTAAATATTCTTAATCAGTCAATATGAGTTCACGTAATTTTTAAATGTACGTAATTCTTTTGAAAGTGAAATTTTTTATTACCACACGTAAATAAGAGAGAGGTTCTACAACAAGGTTCGTACTTACAGAAGACAGTTAAAGAAAGGCAAATTAAGTAACTAAAAGCAATAATAGTTAATAATTATTCAGTCTTTAACGAAAATAATAAAAACAGCGATTTTCGTTTAACCTGCCAACCTCATCTGAATTACGTGGCCCGTAAGTATGATGGAGGTGTGCCTATTCCCATCCACAAAAAACGTTCAGAGTATAGTTTGTCAGCTATCGTTTGTTGCGATGAAGCACAACTGTGCATTAATTCGGTGTCACGTGGGACAGCAGGCTAATGTGGCGCTAGCGTGTACAGGAGTTGCAGGGGAAGGCACAAGCTTTATGCCTGCAAGGCACAGGCTGTGTGAAGTAGACATATGGATAGGGAAGAATCATAGGTGCTTGTTTGTAGGCAATACAAACTTTTGAGCAACATGTAGCGTTGTATACTTACGGCAAACGTTCAGAGCAGGACGTTAGTTACACGGATGCAATCAACATATAAAAAGAATCCGTATCTCGGTGTGTGTTGTAGGTTTTTATGGACTTGTGGGAATTACTTTGCTACTCTAGTAAAAATATAGAAAAAATGCAATTTTCGTATTTGAACTTAAAATATTTTTTTGCAGCCGGCCGGAGCGGCCGAGCGGTACTAGGCGGTAGTCTGGAACCGTGCGACCGTTACGGTCGCAGGTTCGAATCGTGCCTCGGGCATGGATGTGTGTGATGTCCTTAGGTTAGTTAGGTTTAAGTAGTTCTAAGTTCTAGGGGACTGATGGCCTCAGATATTGAGTCCCTTTGTGCTCAGAGCCAGAGCCATTTTTCTGCACGGGCTCTTTCATAAGCTTGAGACGAAATATTTTTGCGTCTGGTGACAATTTTGAGAGTTAAACTGTATCTGTTAAACTGTATGTGCGATATGTATAGGTGAAAATTGTGAACCTTAAACTATATCTGTCATACGTCTATCACTATAGCTGTTAGAACAAAATCAGTTTACTTATTTCTGTTTCATTTTACTTTATTTATTAGTTCATTAATATTGAGTCCAGAAATTTAGCGTGCACAAGCCATCTTCTATGTTCGTCTGGTGCTGCTCGGTCGGATTGCTCCTCCGCCGTCCCCACGTGCCTCGGGTATTGTAATGACCTACGGTGTAAGGTACCGCGGTGTAGTTACGTGTAGTTTGCTTACAGCTCCGACGCCGTCACCACCTCAGCTTTTGTGATCCCAGTGACGTGTACACAGCGGCGGTGTCGTCGACGTAACCAAATCCAAGGCTCTGAAAAGAGTAAAAGCCTACTGCGAAGTGTGGGAGCTATTACCTGCAGACACCACGGCCCATCTTTGTATCATTAGCAAACAACTTCAACGTCGTGATCATTCGTGAACATCTTCAACGTCGCCACTCCCTCAAAATTTGCGCTTTGAGTGACTTGTAAGTGGCGGTTAAACAACTTCGTCGTCGCGCCTTAAGCGACTTGTACATGGCGGTAAAGTCGTCGTACTCTGACACCACGGCAAACAGCTACAACGCCGCCACTCCCTTAGCTTTTGCGCAAACAGCTACAACGCCGCCACTCCCTTAGCTTTTGCGCTTTCAGCTATTTGTACACGGCGGTGGAGTCCGGCAAGATACTCAAATAAACCTAAGGCTCTGAAAAAAGAAGGGATCACATAAGCAAAATTTACTGAGCCGAGAGAGTTCTTACGTTCTCAGATATCATAGCATACCTTCGTTTCGTTCGCAAACAGCTTAGACGCCGCGACCCCATTAGCTTTTACGTTTCCAACGATTAGCACACGGCGGTGGCGTCGTCGTCGTTACAATTAATGGATTGCTAAAGCAGATGAGCAGGAGTTTACTGAGCCGCCACATCTGAGCTCGTATGTTCTCAGACACCATCGCATATCTTCGTATGTTTGATAAAGAGCTCCAACGACGCCACTCCTTCAGCTTTTCAACTTTCAGCGACTTTTACAGGGCGGCAGAGTCGTGGTCAGACTCAAATTCATGGCTCTGGAAAAAAAAGAGTACATGATCAAAAGTTTACTGCGAGTGGAGGGAGTTCGTATGTGCTCACAGACAACGGCATACCTTCATAATGTTGTCAAACAGCTTGGACGCTTCCACGTTGTCAGCTTTTGCGTTTCCACACTTACACACGGAGGCGCCGTCCTCGCCACACCCAAACCCAAGGCTCTGAGAAAAAAAAAAAAAAAAAAAAAGAGTACATGAGCAAAAGTTGACTGCGAGTGGTGTCTCATACACCACGACATACCTTCAAATCGTTCGCACACATCTTCGATGCAGCCATTTCGTCAGCTTTTGCGCTTTCAGCTACTTGTGCACGGCGGGAAGTCGTTGCCATTCTCAGATTAACGCAAGGCTCTGGAAAAAAAAACAGTGCATGAGAAGGAGTTGTCTGCCAGTCGTGGGAGCTAGTACGTTCTCGGACACGACATACCTTCGTATCTTCGGGAAAGACCTGTGACGCCGACACCCCATCAGCTTTCGCGCTTCCATCGACCTGCACACGGCTACGCCATCGTCTTTCACAAAGAAATGCAGTTCGCTGAAAGAATACCAGAGTATATGAACAAGAGTTTGCTACGAGTTAGGGGAACTCCTACGTGCTCACACACCACGGCTTACCTTCGTATAGTTGGCAAACAGCGTCAACGCCACCACCTCCTCAGCTTTTGTGCTTGCAACGACTTGTACATGGTGATGGCATCGTCCAGAAACATTCGCATCTGCAGCATGCGGTCTACTCGCAGCGATCTGTCTCTGAAACTCTACCGAAACTTCCCAGCGTCATTCCTTATATACAACTATGACAAGGCTAAGTGTGGTTTCCGTGGAAATGTGCTCTGACGCCACTTCTTCACACATTGTCGATTACAATTCCACAAGCATTTATCGATACTACAAATCATTCGTGAAACACGAAGCGAAGAAAGTGCACTGAATCACCCACTGACTGTAGGTTGGATATTTAGACTGAAAACTGGGTGATCTCAATCCCCAATTAGGTTTTAAGCAACTTGCTCTCATTATCTCGTACACTGCCTTTTAATCTCCTTATGCTATTTAAAACTGTACCAATGTTTTTCTCGCTTATAACAAGCATTCATACAAACGCCACACACAAAATTATGTAGTTTTAATATTAGTGAGAAGGGCAGAACAATTCTTAACGCACCAGAGTGGTGTTCGGCTGATACTAGATTCCATTCTCCGAATATTGTCTATATATTCTTATTTCGTTATTTCTTTTCACAGCTTGACTCAAATGATTACCCCTCATCCGTTCGCATACGTATCTTGTGACTTTGCTGTAAAGAGAAATTAGATTCTAAGCTTCATCTTTCTTATTTGAAGAAATGCATCTCTGTGGCATCAGCTGTTTAAATACACCTTTACCTTTACTGGTTTAGGTTAAGAAACCATATTCACAGGAGCACTATGAAATATAAAAACAGGAAAGGCATATGTTGTATACACAGACTAAAGAAGCACATGTTTGAAGAACAGTCAGATAGAGCGTATATGCAAAGCAGTACAATGATGAATTACTGGAACATTACCTCAAAATCAACTCCAATCATATGTTCATATAATCGCTCCATAAACTCAGATGAACTAAATATACTCTGTCTGAGTTTAGGAAGCAATTGATTGGAGTTGATGTGAAGTGAATGTATTCGTGAATTATCATTGTACAGCTTTGTATGTACTTTTTGACTGTTATTCACCCATGTGCTTCTTTTGTCTGTGTATACTGCGTGTGTTTTTTTTCCGAATCTATATTTTGTGGGGTGTTTCACCGAAACCGGTAGTGAACAACGGTGTATTTGAACAGATGATGGCTCAGGGACGCATTTATTCTATATTTGGCAGCTGTAAACAATTAACCAATCAATTTTCTCATCTCTCTTAATTTTGGCTATATGTTACAAAGCTAGACTTCCGGTACAAAAAGTCATCATCATTCTGCCAACAGCCTTTAGAAAGAGCGCGGAGGAGGTGAAAGAGTTTCAGACAATAGTCTTGCCCTCGGAATGGGGAACCGTGCGTCAAATTGAGACTCGTAAGCAGTAATCGGCGATACGACAATGGAGAATGGACGGAGACCATGGCATTAAAAATACATAATATGTATCTGCAAACAAAACTGCACCATTACAAGTAGCGGTTTACATAAACCAGTCAGGAAACAGAAAACCTCTCCCCGTAAATAAGATAATTTCCATGATTTTCATAGTAGGCAACGTAACAGACTGCTAAAAACAGGTCTCTGATTCGATCGTAGTTACTGGAAAACTGTTAACTTAGGCTGAAAAACAGCTGCGGAGTTATGTGAAATCTCCGCAGCCCTCATATACTCGTACATAGACTACTTAAGCCGAGAATTAGGCTGCGGTCGGCAGCTGTACTAATGTCATTTAGGATGATGCAGCTTCACTCGTCACTTCTCGAAGATCTCAGTTTCTGTGTCGGTTTGTAGGCGTAAATCCCTTGCTTTCACATGTTACGGTGGGGGAGAAGGAATTTATGTACGACCTACCTAACAGCTTGAACTAGAAGATGTAGGAAACACACTGCCTCACACAAAACGTAAAGCACCTGGTAGACAATATTGGATGTCAATGCAACTTAGTTCGCGTGCACACCGTCGGTGGGTAAGTAAATGATTTTAGTTGGAATTCTCAGTTTCAGGTAGAACAGGCACCAAAGCACATTAGTATTCTTCACGTTTAGTGACTTTACCAGGACTGGTAGAGTATGTAAGTCGTGTGAACATTGTCAGATGTCGGATGAAACAGTGCTATCAGCACGACAGTGCATAGCGTTCTCCGTGTTTAGTGAATTTACCAGGCCTGGACAAGTATGTAAGTGGTGTGAACAGTGGCAGATATTGACTGTTTACAGTCAGGGACACCGAGGTGACGTGTACTCGTATGAGGCAGTGTTATCAGCAAGAATTTGCCACTGGCGTCATTGTTCGACTCCATTTGGCTGGCTCGTCAGATTGCGCAATATCTTGATCTCTTTGGTTTCCCCACGGGACATTAGCCCGATTTTTGCCTGCATGGGAAAGTGACAGCAGGAATACTTTTAGTCAATGTTAAAGTCGACCACGTATGACCACCGCAAGGAAGGATCGACCAAAATATTGACATCCGTGCTATTCATCAGAGAACTGATAAAAGACTCCCAGCACCGACCTGTTTCATTCCACACCGTCGGCCGGAGACTAGGTAACAGCCAGACTAGAGAATTACTGTCCTATGCGCAGCCTAACACAAACATGTGCGTTTGGAGTGGCTGTGACCGGAAAAAAGTGGTTCAAATGGCTCTAAGCACTATGGGACTTAACATCTGATGTCATCACTCCCCTAGACTTAGAACTACTTAAACCTAACTAACCTAAGGATATCACACACATCAATGCCCGAGGCAGGATTCGAACCTGCGACCACAGTAGCAGTGCGGCTCCGGACTGAAGCGCCTAGAACCGCTTGGCCACAGCGGTCGGCGTGACCGGAAAGGATGAACTGTTGATGAATGGCGTCGCTGTGTGCTGACTGATGAATCAATGTTCCGCATTGTCCCTGATGATCATCGCCGACAGGTATGGCGGCGATCACGAGAGGAGTCCTACTCTTTCAATGTTTTGGAGAGGAACAGTGGAGTTATCAAGAAACCGTATGGTGCGTGGCGGGGGGTGCCTTTTATCACGACTAGCCATTTCCTCCCCTGTTCCACTCGCAAATAGAGCGAGGGAAACATAATTTCATATATGGTTCCATACGTGCTCAAACTTCTCTTATCTACTTCTCGCGGTCTAAGCAAATCTTAATTTAGCGGCAGTGGAGCAGTTCTGCAGTCAACTGGAAAAGTTTTTTCTCTAAATTGCCTCAATAGAGCTTCACGAGAAAAAGTTGCCTTCCCTCCACGGGTTCCCATTTTCGTTCGCGAAGCATCTCTGTAGCATTCGAATCTTGATCAAATCTACCGGTGACAAATCTGGCAGCACGCCTCAGAACTGCTTCGTTGTATTCATTTAATCCAACTTGGTGGGAGCCCAAACACTCGAGCAGAGCTCAAGACCAGGTCCCACCAGTATTCTAAACGAGATCTCCTTTGTACATTACCTACACTTCCCTAAAACACTCCCAGTAAACCAGAGTCGACCGTTCGCCTTCCCTGTTACTATCCTTGCTTGCCGGATCCATTACACAGCTCTACAAAATAAAATTTTTTTTTTCGTTGCCAGGGAAGTTTGAACGAAAATGGGATATTATTATGATACTCATTCCGAGTATATTTGTACTTTTTCCAAATTGGCTCTGGTTTTTGAGATATAGGTTATTTGTGGAAATGAGAGTTTCATGTGGATAATATCGACTGCAGGGTCCATATATGGTGTAATGTATTTGCTACCTGTTTTTTAATTAGTGATATTGTACTATCTTTATTAAACAATTGTGCTCAGGGAGTGCATCTGTGTGGTTGAGGATTGCATCATGCAAACATCACACTGTCAGCATGTGTTCAGTCCTGTTGTGCGGTGCGTGTGTTGAAGATATTGAGGGTTGTGCAGATTTGACTTCGGCGGTACTCGACATTCATTTGTTGGCCGAGGTAATCCCCGCAACAGCCGATGGGTAGCGTTCAGTGTAAACAAGAAAAATGGCGATGGTCGAAAGTCACACACATGTGCAGTGCAGCTTCAAGGAGATAGAACCTTTTCATCGTGACGTAGCAAATAAGAGGTGAGTATTCATTTCACACAAAACAATTAATGATGTTTGTTGGATGTGATTGACATGCAAATACAAGAAAGTTCTGCATAATATGTAGTATTTGTGCAATTTTGTTTTAGGAAAACATGAGTTCTTCACGCCGTCTTTGCGTGAACCATCCAGATGAGTTCTGCTACATTTGTGGTGAATACGTTCTTCAAAAGAACAGGAAGAATATCACTCCTTTTGTGAAGAAAGCGTATCTGGCATATTTCGGAATTAAACTTGGAGGTCAAGACAAGGCGTGGGCACCCCATAAAGTTTGTAAATGCTGTGTGGAGTGCTTACGGCAGTGGACAAAACGAAAAAGGAAAAGCTTAAACTTCGGAGTGCCTATGGTATGGCGAGAGCAGAAGAACCATACAGATGATTGCTATTTTTGCATTGTTAATGTGAAAGGTTTTAATAGGTTCAAAAAACGAAAGTGGGAATATCCCGACTTGGAGTCAGCAAGAAGACCGGTGGTGCACAGCAACGATGTTCCTGTACCAACCTTCACAACATTACCCACGCTAACATCATCAGATGACGATGTGCACGGCGAGGAATGTACAAGTAGTGGTTCGGAATACGAAGGACGTGAGACACAACCCCAGCAGTTCGACCAGAAGGAGCTCAGTGACTTGATACGAGAACTCAATCTTTCAAAGCAAGCATCAGAACTCTTAGCATCCAGGCTTAAGGAAAAGAACTGTCTTCATCCAAGTGTTAAAATAACAGCTTACCGGACGAGAGAAGAAAACCTTCTTCCATACTTCAACCAAGAAGAGGTTATAGTGTATTGCAACAATATACCTGGACTTTTACTTGAATTGGGGCTGCCGGAATATAGACCAGAGGACTGGCGTCTCTTCATAGACAGTTCCACTAGAAGTTTAAAATGTGTTCTCCTACACAATGGCAATCGTTACGCATCTATTCCAATTACCCACTCAACAAAACTTTGTGAAGCATATGCTAACATCAAGATGGTTCTGCAGAAAATTCAGTATATGCAGCACCAGTGGTTGATTTGTGTTGATTTGAAAATGGTGAACTTCTTGCTTGGACAACAAAGTGGATACACAAAGCACCCATGTTTTATCTGCATGTGGGATAGTAGGGCAAAGCAAGAACATTGGAAGCAGAAAACATGGCCTCCAAGGGAACATATGGCTGTTCGTGAAGCAAACATCATTAATGAACCTCTGGTTAGTAGGGACAAGATTGTTCTTCCACCATTACATATTAAGTTAGGACTAATGAAGCAATTCACCAAAGCTTTAGACAGAAATGGTAATTGCTTCACATACATCTGCAATACGTTCCCTGGACTCAGTAGTGAAAAACTGCAGGCAGGAATATTTGATGGTCCTCAAATTCGCAGGCTCATCAACGATACCAATTTTACAAGTGTCATGACTGTCACTGAAGCATCGGCCTGGAACAGTTTTGTCGCTGTTGTAAAATGTTTTTTGGGCAATCATAAAGCTCCCAATTACGAGGAACTGGTCAAAAACATGCTCACTTACTTTCAAAACTTAGGAGCTAACATGAGCATAAAATTGCACTTCCTTCACAGCCACTTGGATCGATTTCCTCGTAATCTAGGTGATTTCAGTGAGGAACAAGGAGAGCGGTTCCATCAAGATATGAAAGGAATAGAGGAAAGATATAAAGGAAGATGGGACAGGCATATGATGGCAGATTATTGCTGGAATCTGCAACGTGACTGTTCTGAAGAGACCTATAAAAGGAAAGCGTGCAGGAAGCGGTTCGTCATGGACGGAAAATGATATACTTATAGAGAAACTTTTCAATTATGTTTTATACGTGGACAAATGCCTATCAGGTTTTCATAGAAGCTATTTATAAAGATTATTTTCTTTTTTCATTGTAGTTTGTAGCGCTCGAGTTCAGTATTAGCAATTTTTTCTAATTTTTTGAATAAATCATGCATTATCTCAAAAACTAGAGCCAAACTGCATAAATGGTTGCTATATTCGTCCTCAGCACCACTAACCCATCCTAAAGCCACTCAAATATCCTTGGCAAGAAAATGAGTGTTGACCAGTGTTATATATAGCTCTGCGAGCTATCAAATTATTTTGTTGCACTTCATTCATGGTTCGCGGTATATAGTGTGAGAAAAGGACAACCTGGGTCTCGCCCGAGTGATGCTTTCTAAATCCACGTTGTTTTGTGAAGGGAAACTGTTGTATCGCAAGAAACATTTTTCCATTATAACTTGGAATATTCTCAAGAATTCTGCTACAAACCGACGTTAAGGATATTAATATGTAATTTTGCGGGTCTCCCACTGGACAGAGGGAAAGAGAGAGAGAGAGAGAGAGAGAGAGAGAGGAAACTGAACCGAAGGATCAGCTAGCTGGTTGAGTTGGTGGGCGTAATTATGACCATAAAAAAATGAAATGTAGGGGAACAGCGTATGTAGGCAGAAGAATGGATGGCAGATGGGGGAGGAGCCGCCTTATTAGATTCCAGGCAACAAAAAGAGAGCGAGACGATGCAGCGATGTAAGACAGGTAGATGACATTAGAAAACTGGCAGACGCAAGATGGATAGCTGTAGCCAAACACCATGATGCTTGAAGAAGTATAGAGGGGATGACTCTGTTTTATAACTCTATTAGGATAATTCAAGCTGAGAAAACTTTAAATGCCTTTCAAAAAAGAGAACCACCGAAGAGGGGAAGAGGAAACTGCATAGATTGAGAGGAAACACGATATTTCTTCAGTGACAGCATGATCGAGTCAAATTTACAAACCACTTGGCAGTATGAGTCACTTATGTGCATGACGATGCAACCTTTCTGGCCTGGATGGATGCACTTATCTGATAAGGAAGGGTGGGATGAAACGTTGTATCCTCTCTGAGGCGAAATGGCTACAAGTGCCGTGTGTATTTAATCGGGTAGGAAACCGTACAGAACCCTATGTCACATGAATGTACTACATTAAGGGATATTACTTAAGCAACAGATTCCATACTTAAGAGTTTACATGGTTAACGTAATGAACTAAATAAACTTCCTCCTAAATTGAGAAACAGCAACTGCACCGCTTTCAGTTAGCACCAGCTCTTCATCATGGCATGACACAGGGTAGCATAGACAGTAGCACAGGTGACCCCTTCTCAGTGCTCCTTCACATTCACATTGTGTCGGTTCTTCAGAAAGCTCCATTTGGCAACTTTGTCGCTATATATACAAGCATCTGATCTTCCCTGGTTATAATCTTCCGATGGACCAATCAAAAGTACATCCATTTAGAAGGCACTCACCAGGTTTCATCAGCGTTTGAAGTTTGTCACAACTGTTCTCTGGCATCACATGGAAACATAGTAAGTGGTGACACTACATCTGGATCCCAGTTCTTGGCCGGCCGCTGGTGACCGAGCGGTTCTAGGCGCTTCAGTATGGAACCACGCGGCCGCTACGGTCGCAGATTCGAATCCTGCCTCGGGCATGGATGTGTGTGATGAACTTAGGTTTGTCAGGTTTAAGTAGTTCTAAGTTCTAGGGGATCGATGACCTGAGATGTTAAGTCCCATAGTGCTCAGAGCCATTTGAACCTAGTTCTTGGTGGCGGATGGCCATGGAGAGAGTGTAAATAATTTAGTTCAACAGGGCTGCTGTAGTTGGGTTACTGGGATTGTTTCGCGAAGGAACAGAAGTCGAATCCTCGCATGTACACACATCAAAAAAGTTTTGCATCACCCCAGATCCCAGAATTCCTGAAGATAGACGTTGACTGTGGATATTGTATCACAGACACAGTTCCTTTGACTGTTCAGAGATGTCATTAAACACGCTCAAAGATGTAAACAACCATGAATGAGCATCGCCTATTAGACCGAGGGGGTCCGACACCCTAACAGTTTCAGTCATTCCACCAGGAAGGAGGTACACTTATCGTATTGTCTGTAGTTCAAACATGCCTAGACAGTCAATACCGCGGTTCGATCGCATCCGCATTGTTGCGTTGTTCCAGTAAGGGCTTTCAACAAGGGAACAGTCCAGGCTTCTCGGAGTGAACCAAAGTGATGTTGTTCGGACATGGAGGAGATACAGATGGACAGGAACTGTCGATGACATGCCTCGCTCAGGCTGCTCAGCGGCTACTGCTGCAGTCGATGACTGCTGCCTACGGATAATGGCTCGGAGGAGCCCTGACAGCAACGCCACCATGTTGAATAGTGCTTTTCGTGCAGCCACAGGACGTCGTGTTACGACTCTAACTGTGCGCAGTAGCCTGCATGAAGCGCAACTTCACTCCCAACGTCCATGACGAGGTCCACCTTTGTAACCACGACACCTTGCAGCGCGGTAGAGATGGGCCCCCCCAACATGCCGAATGGGCCGCTCAGGATTGGCATCACGTTCTCTTCACCGATGAGTATCTAATATGCCTGCAACCAGATAATGGTCGAAGAAGTGTCTGGATGCAATCCGGTCTGGATGGCCGGCAGGAGTGCCATGTGGTTATAGGCGCTACAGTCTGGAACCCAGCGACCGCTACGGTCGCAGGTTCGACTCCTGCCTCGGACATGGATGTGTGTGATGTCCTTAGGTTAGTCAGGTTTCATTAGTTCTAAGTTCTAGGCGACTGATGACCTTAGAAGTTAAGTCGCATAGTGCTCAGAGCCATTTGAACCAGTCTGGATGAACGCCTCAGACACACTGTCCAGCGAATGCAGCAAGGTGGAGGTTCCCTGCTGTTTTGGGGTGGCATTATGTGGGGCCGATGTACGCCGCTGGTGGTCATGGAAGGCGCAGTAACGGCTGTACGATACGTGTATGCCATCCTCCGACCGATAGTGCAACTATATCGGCCGCATACTGGCGAGGCATTCGTCTTCATGGACGACAATTCGCGCCCCCATCGTGAACATCTTGTGAATGACTTTCTTCAGGAGAACGACTTCGCTCGACTAGAGTGGCTAGCATGTTCTCCAGACATGAACCCTATCGAACGTGCCTGGGATAGATTGAAAAGGGCTGTTTAGGGACGACGTGACCCACCAATCACTCTGACAGATTTACGCCGAATCGCCGTCTTGAGGAGTGGGACAATCTGGACCAACAGTGCCTTGATGAACTTGTGGATAGTATGCCACGACGAACACAGGCATACATCATTGCTACTGTGTATTAGAGGTACCGTTGTGTACAGCAATCTGGACCATGACGTCTGAAGGTCTTGTTGCATGGTGGTACAACATGCAAAGTGTGGTTTTCATGAGCAATAAAAAGGGTGGAAATGATATTTGTGTTGGTCTCTGTTCCTATTTTCTGTACAAGTTCGGGAACTCTCGGAACCGAGGTGATGCAAAACTGTTTTTGATGGTGTATATTTAGCCTTCAGTTTAAGTAATCACTTCAAGCAAAGTTTACATGTGGTCGATGGAATTTAAGGCAAGGGAATTGGTTGTTCAGTCCATTTGTCTCTTATCCTCTTATTAAAAGATCTGCACCACCTGCTTAGTTAGAAACGGTCTCGCATTGTTATCAATTAAAATGAAGTAATGGCCGAATGCACTGCTGAAAAGACGCTGAAGGGGAAGAAGTACTGTGTCAAAAGAACACTGCCCGGTGAGTGTAACATGTTCAAAGATTTGGAGATCAGGAACCCATTGCAACATTAGTCCTCCTCGCATCATGTTACTCAGACCACCAAACAGATCATGTTCGGTGCTGGAGGTACCCTCATATGGCAAGAGGTGGGAACATTTAATAAACACAAGAACGTTATGGAACGTGTTTGTTTTGGTTGGATAGGTCACATACACTAGAGTAGTGGTAGATTACAGTTTCCCAGTATCCTATCTATGAACGGAAGGGTATCACCTACCTTCCATATGACTGATACTACACACCTGGATATTGAAATAAGAACACCGTGAATTCATTGTCCCAGGAAGGGGAAACTTTATTGACACATTCCTGGGGTCAGATACATCACATGATCACACTGACAGAACCACAGGCACATAGACACAGGCAACAGAGCATGCACAATGTCGGCACTAGTACAGTGTATATCCACCTTTCGCAGCAATGCAGGCTGCTATTCTCCCGTGGAGACGATCGTAGAGATGCTGGATGTAGTTCTGTGGAACGGCTTGCCATGCCATTTCCACCTGGCGCCTCAGTTGGACCAGCGTTCGTGCTGGACGTGCAGACCGCGTGAGACGACGCTTCATCCAGTCCCAAACATGCTCAATGGGGGACAGATCCGGAGATCTTGCTGGCCAGGGTAGTTGACTTACACCTTCTAGAGCACGTTGGGTGGCACGGGATACATGCGGACGTGCATTGTCCTGTTGGAACAGCAAGTTCCCTTGCCGGTCTAGGAATGGTAGAACGATGGGTTCGATGACGGTTTGGATGTACTGTGCACTATTCAGTGTCCCCTCGACGATCACCAGTGGTGTACGGCCAGTGTAGGAGATCGCTCCCCACACCATGATGCTGGGTGTTGGCCCTGTGTGCCTCGGTCGTATGCAGTCCTGATTGTGGCGCTCACCTGCACGGCGCCAAACACGCATACGACCATCATTGGCACCAAGGCAGAAGCGACTCTCATCGCTGAAGACGACACGTCTCCATTCGTCCCTCCATTCACGCCTGTCGCGACACCACTGGAGGCGGGCTGCACGATGTTGGGGCGTGAGCGGAAGACAGCCTAACGGTGTGCGGGACCGTAGCCCAGCTTCATGGAGACGGTTGCGAATGGTCCTCGCCGATACCCCAGGAGCAACAGTGTCCCTAATTTGCTGGGAAGTGGCGGTGCGGTCCCCTACGGCACTGCGTAGGATCCTACGGTCTTGGCGTGCATCCGTGCGTCGCTGCGGTCCGGTTCCAGGTCGACGGGCACGTGCACCTTCCGCCGACCACTGGCGACAACATCGATGTACTGTGGAGACCCCACGCCCCACGTGTTGAGCAATTCGGCGGTACGTCCACCCGGCCTCCCGCATGCCCACTATACGCCCTCGCTCAAAGTCCGTCAACTGCACATACGGTTCACGTCCACGCTGTCGCGGCATGCTACCAGCGTTAAAGACTGCGATGGAGCTCCGTATGCCACGGAAAACTGGCTGACACTGACGGCGGCGGTGCACAAATGCTGCGCAGCTAGCGCCATTCGACGGCCAACACCGCGGTTCCTGGTGTGTCCGCTGTGCCGTGCGTGTGATCATTGCTTGTACAACCCTCTCGCAGTGTCCGGAGCAAGTATGGTGGGTCTGACACACCGGTGTCAATGTGTTCTTTTTTCCATTTCCAGGAGTGTATTTGACCATCCCGTTCAATACCACAACAGAATTGTTACAGCCAGGTATTTTAGTGAAGTGAGTGATTGCAAAAATTTACCGGTACAAGACCTTAGTTTCCCATGGCGTACGCGACGTTCAAATAACTTACGGTAATGCAGACATATAGCGTCAGATATATCGGAAGGAGCACACTCTGCCATTTTCAAGACAGAACTACAGCAAGTAACCGCTTTGCAAACTAACTTAAAACCTCAGTTTTCACAGAAATTTCGTAAGTAAGAGTGAGAGAACAAGATTCAATGTAGAATACAAACAAAAACCACCATCTCTATTTATAAGGTTACGTAGTAACTTAACGTCAAGAGCTTCCTTAATGATAATGTCCCACTAGATGGGAGTACGTGTTGTTATCTTCCGTATGTTCTGCAATGGCGGATTTGCTCGGTGATGTAAGTGTGTGTTCCGCTTATACTCAGTACACCGGTTCTTCACATTCCTGATAGTCTGACCAGTGTATGACATACCACAACTGCAAGAAATACGATAGAGATGCGGCTTACCCGAACTAAGAGCATCCTTTACTGAACCTAAAACGACAATGATCTTAGATGATGGTTGAGAAACACACTTGACATCAAATTTCCACAATATATGACCGATTGTGCTCGAAATTCTCCCTGCGTAAGGCAAAAAGGTCTAGACCTCGGTGCCATGTCGGTGTTATCATTACCCACCCAGTGCGCAGTTGGGCGATAACGCTCTTGAAATCTGTATTTCACTGCAGTCTTCCTGACGAAAATGATTGCAAGATGGTCTAACTCGGCTGACAAACTCTTAGCTTCCGATACTAAGTGGCCCTTCTGACACTTCTGAAAGAACGTACGAACTACACCTTCACGCCGGGCGGTTCTAAGCGCTGCAGTTTGGAACCGCGAGACCGCTATGGTCGCAGGTTCGAATCCTGCCTCGGGCATGGATGTGTGTGATGTCCTTAGGTTAGTTAGGTTTAACTAGTTCTAAATTCTATGGGACTAATGACCTCAGAAGTTGAGTCCCATAGTGCTCAGAGCCATTTGAGCCATACACTTTCACGTTTGGCTAGGTAGTGACAACTTTCGGCCTGCAGATACAAATCAGTATGAGTAGGCTTCCTATAAACAGCATGTCACAACGTACTATCCATCTTTCTCCTAACAAACACATCAAGGGAGGGCAAACCGCCATCCGCTTCCAGCTCCATCGTTAAACGAATATTCGGGTCAATTGCATTCACATGTTCTAAAATGTCGTTGAAATTCACACTGCCATGAAGCCAAACAACAAAAGTATCGTCTACTTATCTATAAAAAAAATAATAAAAAAAACACGCAGGTTTCAAAGCCGTCGACTGCAAGTTACGTTCCTCGAAATGTTCGACAAATAATTTATCAATAACAGGTGACAATGGGCTTTCCATCGCGATTGCATCTGTCTGCTAGAAGTACTGGTCAATGAATAATAAGGAAATGGAAGTCAAATCATGTCAAAATAGGTTCGTGAAATCAGCACCAAACCTCACTAAATGAAGCTTGACAAATCAGACGAAGGAACTCTTCCAGCTATTGCGATAGTGTTATTAAAGAAGCTCTCGAAATTAAATTAACAACTAACCTTTGAAATAGAACTGGTGGTTTTTGTTTAAATTCTGCATGGAATACTGTTTCATCACTTGTCAAGAACGTGGGGACAGAATTTATGCTACTTTACCCGTTGATTATTAATTTCATTATCTATAATTTCTGACAGTCGGTTATCTTTGGATTGTGATGGTGCTAGTGTTTAAAGTGTGTGTGTATGTGTTTTTTTCATGGAGTTTCTGTGAAAACCAAGTTTTTCAATTCTCTTCCACAGCGGTTACTTGCTGCATGCAGTTTTGTCATGAAAATGGCAGGTTATGCTCCTGTCGAAATATCGACGGTTGTCGACTACGTCAGCCGGCTACATTGCTGTAACTTATTCGAATATCAGGTACCTTTGTCGTTAGAAATTCCATGATGCTCTCTGGTCGAAACTGTTGGGTGGCCTTTCGTGTCGCCCTTCTTTGTTACGTACAGTACCCGCTGTTACATCTGTCTGGTGTAGGACCCATACACTCGAGCAACGTTCTGTGATGGTTCGCACGAGTGTTTCGGTAGCAAATTACTTCGTAGCCTGACTGCATTTTCCCAGTGTCCTGCCAACGAACAGAAGTCTGTCACCTGCTTAGCATACGACTGGGTCCATGTATACTTACACAGGACTACAGGCTACATGTCAACCAAGACGTGATTGCATTGTTATCTTAGTAATAAATTATCAATAGTAGCGAACACAACAGTTTATATGCTACTAAAAAGAAGATTACGAATCGACAAACCTCAAAATTAGAATAAATGATCAACCTGTACACAGGGTGATTCAGTTGGCCCTACTACTGTCGTATAATGTTATCTGAAACGTTAAGGCTGGCCTTCATAAGTCAAGCAAGAGATTTTACTATTCTCTCTATCCTAAGCGAGAACTACTAGACCTACAGAAAAAAACGAACAGAACGTTTTTCTTGGAAATCTAACGTAACTAAATTTGGTGCTAGTGTACGTTTCCACTAGAGGCCAAAGTTTTCGAGTTATTCAGGAAAAACTTACAAAAGTGACCTTCATACGCACCCCAACAGCGTCAAAGATTGTGTAGGACGTCGTCTTGTTGTCCGATGAGAACTGCCACTTTTGACTGCGGTATGTACGAAAATCAATGCCGTAAGAAAACGGGTGGTTTCATTGACGTCCTTTACGCCATTCCCCGAGGCCTATCTGTGTCGATTCTGAGAGACGGTGTGTCTGAAGTGTTTTCCCCGGCCTCTCATAAGAAAAACCGCTCGATTTCAAACCTGGATGTTGCCATTGTGACCTCCACTGCAAGGCGTCAAACGAAGGGGCGAAATGCTGGTAAAAAAAGCGTGTGATGACTTTCCCAACGTATGACGCGTCCATGGTGGCGTTGGGAAAAATTGTGGTGAAATTTGGTGCCACTGTGACGACATTAACTCAACTTTCACCTCACATACACTCCTGTTTTGGTCATATGCCGTCATTAACTCACCTTTCACGTCATATGAACTTCTCAGATCTGTCTTTTTTTTCATGTGTCGACACCATGCTGTTTGTAGCGCCATCGAAATCTAGGGTGACGTTGCAGGACACTACGCTTTTGCACGATTCCGGGGGAAGATTGTGGGCACCACTGAGCTAGGTTTCAGACTTACACATCGCAGTGGGACTCAACTATGGGTTTTAGAAAAAGTGGCCCCTCAGTTGTGTTGTGCAGTGTAAACTACACAAGCCTGCATTTTCAAAAGTTTTGGATATTTATGAAAAATAATTGTTCTACAATCAAAAGACCTCGAAAATTACTTTCATTTCGTTTTCTAGCGTCAGAATTGTTCAAAAAATGAGATCTCTCATTTTAAGTATTCGAAACACGAAACTACTGCCCCTCGGCGTTCATTGTAATGCTGATGAGATGGGTAAAGATAGTTAATATTATTACTCGCGGTCTTAAGGGTTTTTTCAGAAAATTTCTGACATATGTTGGGGGTCCCTACCAAAAGTTTTCATCCCTGCTCAGTCTGTTTCGTAAGGTCATAACCTGATAACAAAAGAAGAGTAACAACTACTGCACACAGGGAGGGAGAGGTTACGAGAGAGCGAAACAGAGAGAGAGAGAGAGAGAGAGAGAGAGAGAGAGAGGGAGACGGGGGACGAGAGACAGAAGGACGTAGGGATGAAGTGAGCATGTGTTGCTGATTTTCTTCGTGCGACAGATCGGAAAGGAAAGAACATAAGCGCCTGTGTTTAGACAACTCACTCTACTGAGTGTTTACAGTTTTATCTCCAAGAGAGTGTTTCCAGTAACTGTCTGATTCAAATGGGTGGTGGTGAAGTTGATCAAATGTAGGCGTATTTGGACAACACATTGTTATGTAAAGATACATCTTAGGAGCTATTTGTTTGGTTACTCTTGACTTAATACGAAAGGCAGATGTCATCATACGCCATAAGTTCCTATAATTTGCAAACACGCTGTCTTCAGGAAGTAACTTTGGCCATTTTGAGGGCGAGTGCACTGCCACTCTCAGCTATCACGTCATCCAAATGTAATTAGCAGTAGTGAGTGCCTGCTTATAGGCACTGATTTTTTCTGAGCCGGGTTTAAAAGGAGCGAGTTCTGGGATGAATCTCCGGTGATCAAGGCGGAGACAAAATTATGACAAGGATGTTCTGTGATGTGCCCCGCTGTGCACGGATATTTCGAACTATATTAGTATAATCTCTCCTCATAGCTTAGTATAGGAGTTTCCACTTGTTATTCCATGAATCTCATTTACCATCACACATCTTTAAGAAGTTCTGATATTGAAACATGGTCATACGTTTTCATCTCGTGGTGAATAGCACTCTTAGCGAGCCATTTCGTCTCGTACCACAGCGCTCAATCGCCCATAACATAACACTTTGTTGTGGCGGTGGAATTCTGCAAGCTGCTCTAGTACTCACTACACATTTCTGGCCGCGAGTGAGGAACTGCCCTCCGAGGTGTGTCTTTGAGACGCCGCTTGCGCTGCCTACCGTTAAGTATAAAGGCGATATCGCTGTTCACATCCATATAAAACGAAAGTACAGCGTGTAGCGACGTTCGTTGCTATGAAGCATAACGTTGCTTTATGTCGGTGTCAATTTGGATAACAGATTAATGTACCGCCAGTGTCTGCGGGGAGACTCAGTGGAAGGCACAGGCTCTATATCTGAAGGTGATACAAGCGAGTATCATAGGCGCTTGCTTGCAGGGAACACATCTACATCTATCTACAGCTACATTTATACTCCGCAAGCCACCCAACGGTGTGTGGCGGAGGACACTTTACGTGCCACTGTCATTACCTCCCTTTCCTGTTCCAGTCGCGTATGGTTCGCGGGAAGAACGACTGTCTGAAAGCCTCCGTGCGCGCTCTAATCTCTCTAATTTTACATTCGTGATCTCCTCGGGAGGTATAAGTAGGGCGAAGCAATATATTCGATACCTCATCCAGAAACGCACCCTCTCGAAACCTGGCGAGCAAGCTACACCGCGATGCAGAGCGCCTCTCTTGCAGAGTCTGCCACTTGAGTTTGTTAAACATCTCCGTAACGCTATCACGGTTACCAAATAACCCTGTGACGAAACGCGCCGCTCTTCTTTGGATCTTCTCTATCTCCTCCGTCAACCCGATCTGGTACGGATCCCACACTGATGAGCAATACTCAAGTATAGGTCGAACGAGTGTTTTGTAAGCCACCTCCTTTGTTGATGGACTACATTTTCTAAGAACTCTCCCAATGAATCTCGTGGTAAATCGTTCCGCACGCATATTCCCAGATATTTTACAGAAGTAACTGCTATCAGTGTTTGTTCCGCTATCATATAATCATACAATAAAGGATCTTTCTTTCTATGTATTCGCAATACATTACATTTGTCTATGTTAAGGGTCAGTTGCCACTCCCTGCACCAAGTGTCTATCCACTGCAGATCTTCCTGCATTTCGCTACAATTTTCTAATGCTGCAACTTCTCTGTATACTACAGCATCATCCGCGAAAAGCCGCATGGAACTTCCGACACTATCTACTAGGTCATTTATATATATTGTGAAAAGCAATGGTCCCATAACACTCCCCTGTGGCACGCCAGAGGTTACTTTAACGTCTGTAGACGTCTCTCCATTGATAACAACATGCTGTGTTCTGTTTGCTAAAAACTCTTCAATCCAGCCACACAGCTGGTCTGATATTCCGTAGGCTCTTGCTTTGTTTATCAGGCGACAGTGCGGAACTGTATCGAACGCCTTCCGGAAGTCTAGAAAAATAGCATCTACCTGGGAGCCTGTATCTAATATTTTCTGGGTCTCATGAACAAATAAAGCGAGTTGGGTCTCAGACGATCGCCGTTTCCGGAATCCATATTGATTCCTACATAGTAGATTCTGGGTTTCCAAAAACGACATGATACTCGAGCAAAAAACATGTTCTAAAATTCGACAACAGATCGACGTCAGAGATATAGGTCTATAGCTTTGCGCATCTGCTCGACGACCCTTCTTGAAGACTGGGACTACCTGTGCTCTTTTCCAATCATTTGGAACCGTCCGTTCCTCTAGAGACTTGCGGTACACGGCTGTTAGAAGGGGGGCAAGTTCTTTCGTGTACTCTGTGTAGAATCGAATTGGTATCCCATCAGGTCGAATGGACTTTCCTCTGTTGAGTGATTCCAGTTGCTTTTCTATTCCTTGGACACTTATTTCGATGTCAGCCATTTTTTCGTTTGTGCGAGGATTTAGAGAGGAACTGCAGTGCGGTCTTCCTCTGTGAAACAGCTTTGGAAAAAGGTGTTTAGTAATTCAGCTTTACGCGTGTCATCCTCTGTTTCAGTGCCATCATCATCCCGGAGTGTCTGGATATGCTGTTTCGAGCCACTTACTGATTTAACGTAAGACCAGAACTTCCTAGGATTTTCTGTCAAGTCGGTACATAGAATTTTACTTTCGAATTCACTGAACGCTTCACGCATAGCCCTCCTTACGCTAACTTCGACATCGTTTAGCTTCTGTTTGTCTGAGAGGTTTTGGCTGCGTTTAAACTTGGAGTGAAGCTCTCTTTGCTTTCGCAGTAGTTTCCTAACTTTGTTGTTGTACCACGGTGGGTTTTTCCCGTCCCTCACAGTTTTACTCGGCACGTACCTGTCTAAAACGCATTTTACGATTGCCTTGAACTTTTTTCATAAACAGTCAACATTGTCAGTGTCGGAACAGAAATTTTCGTTTTGATCTGTTAGGTAGTCTGAAATCTGCCTTCTATTACTCTTGCTTAACAGATAAACCTTCCTCCCTTTTTTTATATTCCTATTAACTTCCATATTCAGGGATGCTGGTACGACCTTATGATCACTGATCCCCTGTTCTGCACATACAGAGTCGAAAAGTTCGGGTCTGTTTGTTATCAGTAGGTCCAAGATGTTATCTCCACGAGTCGGTTCTCTGTTTAATTGCTCGAGGTAATTTTCGGATAGTGCACTCAGTATAATGTCACTCGATGCTCTGTCCCTACCACCCGTCCTAAACATCTGAGTGTCCCAGTCTATATCTGGTAAATTGAAATCTCCACCTAAGACTATAACATGGTGAGAAAATTTATGTGAAATGTATTCCAAATTTTCTCTCAGTTGTTCTGCCACTAATGCTGCTGAGTCGGGACGTCGGTAAAAGGAGCCAATTATTAACTTAGCTCGGTTGTTGAGTGTAACCTCCACCCATAATAATTCACAGGAACTATCCACTTCTACTTCACTACAGGATAAACTACTGCTAACAGCGACGAACACTCCACCACCGGTTGCATGCAATCTATCCTTTCTAAACACCGTCTGTACCTTTGTAAAAATTTCGGCAGAATTTATCTCTGGCTTCAGCCAGCTTTCTGTACCTATAACGATTTCCGCTTCGGTGCTTTCTATCAGCGCTTGAAGTTCCGGTACTTTACCAACGCAGCTTCGACAGTTTACAATTACAATACCGATTGCTGCTTGGTCCCCGCATGTCCTGACGTTGCCCCGCACCCGTTGAGGCTGTTGCCCTTTCTGTACTTGCCCAAGGCCATCTAACCTAAAAAACCGCCCAGCCCACGCCACACAACCCCTGCTACCCGTGTAGCCGCTTGTTGCGTGTAGTGGACTCCTGACCTATCCAGCGGAACCCGAAACCCCACCACCCTATGGCGCAAGTCGAGGAATCTGCAGCCCACACGGTCGCAGAACCGTCTCAGCCTTTGATTCAGACCCTCCACTCGGCTCTGTACCAAAGGTCCGCAGTCAGTCCTGTCGACGATGCTGCAGATGGTGAGCTCTGCTTTCATCCCGCTAGCGAGACTGGCAGTCTTCACCAAATCAGATAGGCGCCGGAAGCCAGAGAGGATTTCCTCCGATCCATAGCGACACACATCATTGGTGCCGACATGAGCGACCACCTGCAGATGGGTGCACCCTGTACCCTTCATGGCATCCGGAAGGACTCTTTCCACATCTGGAATGACTCCCCCGGTATGCACACGGAGTGCACATTGGTTATCTTCCCCTCTCTTGCTGCCATAACATATTTCTAACAAGGGAACCTCCCCATCGCACCCCCCTCAGATTTAGTTATAAGATGGCACAGTGGATAGGCCTTGAAAAACTGAACACAGATCGGTATATTGATAATTTTTACTTATGGACCGTCTGACAGCAACTGAATAAAACACAATTTTAGTGCCATACGCGTTTCGCCTTTATTTTCTTCAGTTGCTGTCAGACGGTCCATAAGTAAAAATTATCAATATACCGTAATATTACACGCAACTGAGGAAGACAGGACTACAAAAGTTGAAGATGTGAACACAGATCACTCGAGAAAACAGGAAGAAGTTGTGTGGAACTATGAAAAAAATAAGCAAAATATACAAACTGAGTATTCAATGTGCAAGATAGGCAACATCAAGGAAAGTATGTGCTCACGAGCGCTATGGTCTCGTGGTTAGGGTGAGCAGCTGCGGAGTGAAAGGTCCTTGGTTCAAGTCTTCCGTCGAGTGAAAATTTTAATTTTTTATTTTCAGACAATTATTATCAGTCCGACCGATGCGAGTGATGGGAGTGATTATCACATCCACAAGAAAACCTAAATCGGGCGAGGTAGAAGAATCTTTTTACCAGTTCGCCAAGTGTACAAGTCAGGTGGGTCGACAACATATTCCTGTCATGTGACGCACATGCCGTCACCAGTGTCGTATAGAATATATCAGACGTGTTTTCCTGTGGAGGAATCGGTTGACCTATGACCTTGCGATCAAATGTTTTCGGTTCCCATTGGAGAGGCACGTCCTTTCGTCTACTAATCGCACGGTTTTGTGTTGCGGTCGCAAAACACAGACACTAAATTTATTACAGTGAACAGAGACGTCAATGAACGAACGGACAGATCATAACTTTGCGAAAATAAAGAAAGTAAACTTATCGCTCGAGGGAAGACTTGAACCAAGGACCTCTCGTTCCGCAACTGCTCACACTAACCACGGGACCACGGCGCTCCTGAGCTCACACTTTCCTCCATGTTGCCTATCTTGAACATGGACTACTCAGTTTGTATATTTTACTTATTTTTTTCATAGTTCCACGCAACTTCTTCCTGTTTTCTCGATTGATCTGTGTTCAGTTTTTCAACGCCTATCCACTGTGCCAACTTATAACTAAATGTGAGGGGAGGCCGATAGGGAGGTTCCCTTGTAAGCTACATGTAGCTTTGAATACTCTTTAAGGGAAACGCTTAGGGCAGGTCAACGTTCAGGACAGGTCATCGGTCAGGGGTACAGATGTAATGACCCTTCTATAAGGGTATTGTGAATATAGATGTAATTAGCTCATGTAAATAATCCATTTCTCTGTAAGGGTATCTAGATTGGTATTGTCTTTGCTTCTCTGGTAAAAAATATGAGATCACTGGTAAATTTCCGCATTTATCTGCAGCTAAAGCAGCGAGAAGAACTATCTGCAGCTAAAGCAGCGAGAAGAACTGTAATTTTCATATCTCAACTTAAACACATGTTTTTCTCTATGTATTAATAAGCCTGAGAGGAAACGAACGAGCCTCTGCTGAAATTATGAGTACTGAACGTATATTTTCCATAGTTGTAGCGCTATAGGAGTTACAAAAAAAATAGTATACTACTTTCTGCTTCATTTTATTTTTTCTGCGTCATTTTATTTCATTTACAATTGCATTAATACAGAGTCCAGAATTTAGCGTGCAAGTGCCTCTTCTGCGCTCGTTCAGTCTTGAATCTTGTAATGGCATAAGCTGTCAGGCACCACAGTGTACTTTAGCACGGTTGGCAAACAGCTTCCACGCCGCCATTTCTTCAGCTTTTGCGCTTACTGCGACTTGTAGATGCCGGCGTCGACATCGCCGTACTCACATCCAGGGCTCTGAAAAATGAAAAGAGTACATGAGCAAAAATTCAATGTGAGGTGTGAGAGCTCGTTAGCAAAAAGCATCAGCTTTTGCGCTTTCAGCGACTCGTCTGGCGGTGGAGTCGTCGTCATACTCAAATATATTCAATGCTCTGAAAAGAAAAAACGGAGAGTACATGAGTAAATGTTTACTGCGAGTCGAGAAAATTTGAAAGCGCTCAAACACCACAGAATACCTTCGTATCGTTGACAAACAGCTTCGACGTCGGCACGCCCTCTGTTTTTCTACTTCCAGCTATCTGTACTCGTCGGCGGGTTCGTCGTCAGACTCAAATAAATCGAAGCCTCGAAGACTCTGGAGGAAAAAAAAAGAGAATACAAGAACAAAATTCTACTACCAGTCGAGGAAGTTAGTAAGTGCTCAGACACCACAGCATACCTTCGTATCCTTAGCAAACAGCTTCAACGCCGTCACTCCCCTAGGTTTCGCGCTTTCAGCTATTTGTACATGGCGGAGAAGGCGTCATACTCAAGCAAATCCAAGGCTCTGAAAAAGAAAGAGTACATGAGCAAACGTTTACTGCGAGTCGAGGGAGTTCGTAAATGCTCAGGCACTACGGCATACCTTCGTATCGTTGGAAAAGACCTTCGACGCCGCCACCTTTTCAACTTTGCGCTTGTAGCGACTCCTGCACGGCGACGGCATCGTCCAAATACGTTCGCTTCTGCAGCACGCAGACTGCTCACAGGGACTTGCCTCTGAATCTCTGCCTTAACTATCCAGCGTCTTTCCTTATATAGATGTATAACAATGTTAAGCATGGTTTCCGTGGAAATGTGCTCTGACGTCATTCCTTCGCTCATTGTCGATTACAGTTCCACATGCGCATGCATTTATCAACACTTATGACCCCTCGTGAAACATGAAGCGATGAAAAATACACTGTATCACAGACTCATTCTCCGTTGCATATCTAAACTGAGTGACTTGAATCGTCAGTTTTTAGGGAACATGCTGTCATTATGCTGTACAAGGCGTTTTTAATCTCCGTATGCTATCTAAAATTGTACCAATGTTTCCTCGCTTATAACAAGGATTCGTAGAAACTGAATACACATTATAATGTACTTTTAACATTAGTGAGAGAGGTGAAACAATTCTTAAGGCACCAAAGAGGAAATCGACTGATAGTACGATCCACTCTCCGGATAGTTGTTTGTATATTCTTATTTCGTGGTTCCTTTTCACAGCTTGGCACAACCGAATACCCCTCAATCCTTTTCTGGCTTAGCATTGGCTCCTTCTGTCTTCGTTGGCTAAGAGAAATTAAATTATAAGCTTCATCCCTCTTATTTGAGAAAATGCATCCCTGAACAAGCAGTTGTGTAAATACCCCTTTATTTTCCGCCGTTTTCTCTTAATTAACCATATTCACAGGCGGACTATAAAATATAAATAAGAAAAAAACATGTGTGGTATACACAAACAAAAGAAGTACATATGTGAAGAACAGTCAATTTGGAAGTACTTACAAAGCTGTAATTTGATGAGTCACGAATACATTACACTATTTGATCAAAAGTATCCGGACACCATCAGAAACACATTAGGTGCATTGTGCTGCCAACTACTGCCACGTACTCCATATCAGCAACCTCAGTAGTCATTAGCCATCGTGAGACAGCACAATGGTGCGTTCCGCGGAACTCACGGACTTCGAATGTGGTCAGTTGACTGGGTGTCACTTGTGTCATACGTCTGTACGCGAGATTTTCACACTCCTAAACATCGCTAGGTCCACTGTTTCCGATGTGATAGTGAAATGAAAACGTGAAGAGGCACGTACAGCACAAAAGCGTACAGGCCGACCTCGTCTGTTTACTGGCAGAGAGCGCCGACAGTTCAGGAGGGTCGTAATGTGTAATAGGCTGACATCTATCCAGACCATCACACAGAAATTCCAAACTGCATCGGGATCCACTGCAAGTACTATGACAGTTAGGCGGGAGGTGAGGAAACTTGGATTTCATGGTTGAGCGGCAGCTCATAGGCCACACATTATGCCGGTAAATGCCGAACGACGCCTCGCTTGGTGTAAGGAGCGTAAACATTGGACGATTGAACAGTGAAAAAACGTTGTGAGGAGTGACGAATCACAGTAAACAATGTGGCGATCTGATGGCAGGTTGTGGGTATGGTGAATGCCATGAACTTCATCTGCCATCGTGTGTAGTGCCAACACTAAAATTAGGAGGCGGTGGTGTTATGGTGTGGTCATGGAGGGGGTTTGCAACCATTCTTGTTTTGCGTGGCACTATCACAGCAGGCCTTTACTGATGATATAAGCACCTTCTTGCTCTGCACTGTTGAAGACCAATTCGGGATGGTGATTTCATCTTTCAACACGATCGAGGACCTGTTCATAATGCGCTGACAGCGGCGTTGTGGTTACACGACAATAACATCTCTGACCTAAATCCTGTAGCACACCTTTGGAATGTTTTGGAACGCCGAATTCGTGCCAGGCCTCACCGACCGACATCGATACCTCTCCTCAGTGCAGCACTCCGTGAAGAATGGGCTTCCATTCCCCAAGAAAACTTTCATCACGTGATTGAACGTATGCCTGCGAGAGTGGAAGCTGTCATCAAGGCTAAGGGTGGGCCAACACATATTGAATTCCAGCTTTACCGATAGAGGGCGCCACGAACTTGTAAGTCATTTTAGTCAGGTGTCCGGATACTTTTGATCACGTAGTGTACCTCTATAATGTCACGGTGGATCTGTGAGTAAATGAAATGTTTTGTCGACAAGAATCGTACTGTCCAGCGCGCCTCAACTCTGGAATACACATGCAGCTGATACTTTATGCTTTTTGTTTGGAGGCTGAACTGGAATATCAGATCAACTCCAATCATATGTTCTACACTTGTTACATAAACTAGGACAAAATGATTTTCGTTCATCTGAGTTTATGTACCAATTATATGAACATATCATTGGAGTTGACCTGAAAGTAATGTATTCATTCATCATTGTGCAGCTTTGTAAGAACTTTCTAACTGACTGTTCTTCACAAATGTGCTTCTTTTGTCAGTGTATACTACAAACGTTTTCTCTGATGCTATATTTTATAGTTCTCCTGTGAAAACGGTTATTTAACACAAACCGGTAGTGAATTAAAGTGTTTTGATACAGCCGATGGCACATGTACATTTACATCTACATACATACTACGCAAGCCACCGTATAGTGCGTGGCAGAAGGTACCTGATACTACTACTAGTCATTTCCTTTCCCGTTCTACTGGCAAACATAGCGAGGGGAAACCGACTGTCTACATGCCTGCGTAAAAGCCCTAATTTCTCATATCTCCTCGTCGCTGTCCTTACGCTAAATGTTCTTTGGCGGCAGCAGAGTCAATCTACAGTCAGCTGAAACAGCCTGTTATCTAAATTTCATCAAGAGTGTTTCGGAGAATGAAAGTTACCTTCCCTCCGAGGATTCCAATTTGAGTTCACGAAGCATCTCCATAACAGTAACGATTTTATCGAACACGCCAGCAACAATTGTGGCAGCACGTCTTCGAATTGCTTCTAAAAAAGGAAACTAAACTCCTCCCGAACAGACCATGAAGGTCCACCGGTACCGACCGGCCACCGTGTCATCCTCAGCCAACTGGCGTCACCGGATGCGTATATGGAGGGGCATGAGGTCAGCACACCGCTGTCCCGGCCATTGGTCAGTTTCCGAGACCGGAGCCGCTACTTCTGGAGAAAGGGGTAAAATTCCACTTGACATCATATGCGAAGTTTCATTCATAAAAGTCAGTGAGTTATTGAAAACTAGCCCAGTATTGGTCTTTCCGTATTATGAAAAGGAATTAATATTTCCTTGTGATGCAAGTAATCATGCAGTTGTCTGTGTATTAAATTTTTAGGTAGTTGGGTGCAATACCTGATGGTCTAACATTTAATCAGCCGAGTAAAGCAGAGAGAAATTAATCTACTGCTCGGAAGGAAATTTTGAAGCTTGTATAAGGCATGACATATTTCGAATATTATTTGCATGGTAAGATATTTAAGGTGACAATGGATGGCATGACAACAAAGTGGTTAATTACTTTGAAGGATCCATCTACTGGATGAACAATTTGGAAACTGAAGATAAGTGAATTACATTTTAAAGTAATCCATAACCTGGTAAGAATCACACGGATACAAATTGCCTGAGTAAGAAGTTCGATGTACATATTACAGAGTATTTCTTCTCTTGCAGAGCGATAGAAGGTAAAAACTGCTGCCGGCCGGTGTGGCCGTGCGGTTCTAGGCGCTTCAGTCTGGAACCGCATGACCGCTACGGTCGCAGGTTCGAATCCTGCCTCGGGCATGGATGTGTGTGATGTCCTTAGGTTAGTTAGGTTTAAGTAGTTCTAAGTTCTAGGGGACTGATGACCAGAGATGTTAAGTCCCATAGTGCTCAGAGCCATTTGGACCATTTTTAAAAACTGCTGAACAGGATTGTAAAGTATCTGAATGCAGCCACAGTTGATTGTGCATAACAGTGCGTTATGCAAGCCAATGAGGATCAAAATGTATGTTGTACTTCCAGTCACATTACAGGAGAAAGTTTTAAAACAGGCGGTCACTTGCTACCTGGCGATGGGCGTCCTAGTACCACAGAGCAGCATGTGACTGAGCATTTTTGGTGGTTCACACGTAAACAACATATGGAACATGTAAAAAACCACTTTCACAGCGGGTCAAATCGAACTATCAGGCTATTCTACTGCAAAGATTACTAGAGGCTAATGATCCATTTTAAATGATTGATATGAAAATCCTAGGTCCGTTTTCAATGACAACAGCAGGGAATCACTGGGTACAGACCATAAAAGAACATTTTTCTTCCTGAATGGGTATGGTACCTATTAGCAAGCTGACACAGTAGCACAGGCAAGGGAAAAGATTAGTTTTTGATGTTCAGTCGTTTGTAAACTTTAATTATGGATCGGTGCATAGATTTTGTTTGAAAATTAATGAAACAGCTGTGTCACCATCTTCATATCCATATGTTAAAAACAAGTACATTGTATCGATAGGTGAACGGAACAACAGAGATGACGTATCTGATAATAGGATAAAAGTTAAGCCACAACGTAAATAGCCATTAAAATGATATGGCTACTCTATAGGCATACGTTGCCACAGCTTGTACCGAGCAAGGTAGCGCCATTGTAAGCACACTGGATTCACATTCGGGAGGACGACGGTTCAGTACCACGTCTGGCCGTCCTGATTTTGGTTTTCCGTGCTTTCCCTAAATCACCCCAGGCAAATTCCGGGATGGCTCCTTTGAAAGGGCGCGGCCGACTTCCTTGCCCGTCCATCCCTAATCCGATGAGGCCGATGACCTCGCTGTTTGGTCTCTTCCCCCAAACAACACAACCTAACCCATAACTTGTAATTCCTAGCTCTACGAAAGTACTGGCCTATCACAATATAAAGTAACATTTGGGTGGAAAACAATGTCACTGCTTGACATTATCAAGCGTAAAAGGGGGAAATTGTGAGACCCTAGCCGAATTTTGCAAGGATGTTACGGTAAGAATGGAAGTAGTGCAAATGATGGGAGATGATACTCATTTATTTCTTCATGTAGTGTAACTGAATGATGACATTGTATTCCTACTGTGTTTAGGGAAGACTAACATGACATAGTAAATATCCACAGGAACATATGTCAGTAGGTGAGAAAGAAGATATTTTGTTGTGTATTTGAAGACTGATAGTGTATGACGGGAGAATAGGAAGTGGTGGAAATGGTGTTCTTGGCTAGATTTTTTCTTATGTCATCAATATGAGGAGGTGACGATAATAAGTGTAGTATGTAGGTCATCCTTGGAGAATGTTGAAATTGGGGATTTTGCTGACAGAACGCCAAATGGATACGGAAAAATAGGCCTAAGTTCAAATGTTCAAATGTGTGTGAAATCTTATGGGACTTAACTACTAAGGGCATCAGTCCCTAAGCTTACACACTACGTAACCTAAATTATCCTAAGGACAAACCCCCACACCAAGGCCCGATGGAGGACCCGAACCTCCGCTGGGACCAGCCGCACAGTCCATGACTGCAGCGCCTCAGACCGCTAGGCTAATCCCACGCGGCTAGGCCTAAGTAACTGTGTAATAATGTTAATTTAGAATGGCCACAATCGGAAAGTGGAAAGATTGTACCAGAAAAAAAGTCATAACAATAAGAACTATCTCTTCGTCTTGCGGAAATGTAAACGGATTTTGCATATTCGTAAACGTAAGGCACCAGATAAACGTAGCATTCAAGAGACTGTGACAACTAAACTGGTGTGCCATGATATTGCCACTTTTCCATTTTAGGTCAGGATGGAAGGCAAGATATATATATGAGATATACTTGTTTCTGAGAGGGAGAGGAGTTGAAGTTTGCCCACAGGAGTGAGCTGCACTGTAGCTTTATTTCCAGAAGAAAGCGCAACACTGCGTGTAACTACTGAACGATCCAATGGTAGTTATCGCAATCTTGCTACGAGGGTAATCCCAAAAGTAAGGTCTCCTATTTTTTATAAGTACATAGACATGTTTATTTCTACAATGGTTTACATCAGTTTACGCCATGAAGATTTAGCTATTTTTCGACATAATCACCATTTCTGTCGATGCATTTTTGTACACGCTGTGGCAGTTTTTGTATGCCCATGTCATACCAGCTCGCCGCCATGCTATTCAGAAAGTTATGAACTGGCGTGATTGTTGCTTGGTATCAGCTGTAAAGTGGTATGCCCAGGTTTCGTGACCCTTGGCAATTGAGTCCAGAAAGTTGTCCTGCTCGGCTGTAAGGCGGTGAAGAAATGCGCGGGAAGCATCAATTCGTTGCCGCACGTGGTCCTCGGTCAGCATGCGTGGCACCCATCTAGCGCACACCTTCCGGTAGTTAAACGTTTCCGTTAAAATTCTGTGAGCGGTGCTTCGGGAAACCTCAGGAACCAACGTGCAGAGATCATCCAGGGTGATCCTCCGATCTTCACACATGCTTTGCTCAACCTTCAAAACTGTCTCGTCAGAAATGACGGTCTCCCGTTCCTTTGTTCGTCATGAATTTCGGTCCAACCAGCTGCAAACTCTCTACTCACCATACACTTTCGTCAATTGGCGATGGGTTTCAATTGGCGCGGTGCCCTTGGCGTTCAAAAACCGGTTAACTACGTGCAATTCACACTTGGCGGCAATATCCAACGGGAGCTCCATTCTCAACGGCTGCCAAGCCAAGACTGAGCGCCTCAGCGCGGCGTGCGCAAGTTTACACACAGCGCGTGACGCACTCTTCATAACAGCGTGACCAACTGCCACACAAACAGAGTTCTGTACTTACAAAGAAATAGGAGACCTTAATTTTGGGATTACCCTCGTACAAGCAGCAGTGATCTACGGGCATGGAAATCTTAGAACTGCGGCGCTGTTTGCTACTAGCAAATGGTATGAAGTCCGACATAGCGGGCCAACTTTTCGAATTCTGGCAACGGTAACAGGGGCTACAGTGCTGAATCTAACATGTCCACTCCTGTACTTCTCTGACAAACTCCTGCAAATATTACCGACTGGAAACTTGACCTGAACAACAGCTAGGGTTCCACCCTACTCAGCTCTCTGGTCGATCTTATAACCACATACACTGAGTGATCAAAAGTATCCGGACACGCCCAAAAACATAAGTTTTTCATATTAGGTGCATATTACTGCCACCTACTGCCAGGTACTCCATATCAGCGACCTCAGTAGTCATTAGACATCGTGAGAGAGCAGAATGGGGCGCTCTGTGGAACTCACGGACTTCGAACGTGGTCGGGTGATCGGGTGTCACTTGTGTCATACGACTGTAGCGAGATTTCCACACTCCTAAACATTCCTATGTCCGATGTTTCCGATGTGAGAGTGAAGTGGAAACGTGAAGGGCACGTACAGCACAAAAACGTGCAGGCCGACCTTGTCTGTTGACTGACACAGACCGCCGACAGTTGGCCTAAGGCAGGAGATTTTCTCCGCTCAGGGACTGGGTGTTGTGTTGTCCTAATATTAAGAGCCCACTGGTTCTGGGAACGCTGCGACAGGAGGATGGTGAGATGACTAAGGACTGGAGACGCACAGCGGAGTTCCTGCTGAGCAAACTCCTGCCTGACGACATCGCAAACACAGACACACCACAACATGCAGCACTGAGACGGGAAGTAGACACAATATACACCACACCAACCGTCACCTGTCCATTTGCGCGGGAAGAAGTGGCGACAGCGATCTCAGAACTCATAAACAAAAAAGGGCCTGGACCGGATGGTATCCACTCTGAGGTACAGAAACAAATTGCACCGCAGATCACCCCGTTTCTCCCAACGTTATTAAACGATGCATTAAGGCTGGGCCGTGCGCTTGCAGTGTGGAAGACCTCGAAGGTGGTTATCATCAAAAAGGTTCCCGACAAAGACCCATCAGACCCCAAGTTATACAGACCAATTTGCCTTATCAATACACTCGGTAAAGTACAAGAAAAACTACTCTGCAAAAGACTACAAGCACACCGAACACTACGGGGACTGACACCTCACCAATACGGCTTCAGGGAAGGGAAATCTATAGACGATGCAATTAACAGAGCACTCCAAATAGTACACGACACAACCTCCAAATATACACTTGCAATTATGATATACATCTCAGGTGTCTTCGACAACCTCTGGAGGCCGGCCTTGTTCAAGAGGCTCAGACACCTGCAGGTACCGGAGTCTCTGTATAATAGTTTCATGGACTATTGCAGAGACAGAACGGTCGTTTGGCAAATGGACAACCAGAAAGTGATTAAACGAATTACAAAAGGCTGTCCACAAGGGTCGATCTGCGGCCCCATCTTCTGGGACATACTTACAGAACCGCTCCTACAGTGAGTAGAGGAGCTCATATTGACAGATGGAGTTGTCGCTTATGCTGATGATCTACTCGTCGTGCCGCGCGGGATTAGCCGAGCGGTCTGCGGCGCTGCAGTCATGGACTGTGCGGCTGGTCCCGGCGGAGGTTCGAGTCCTCCCTCGGGCATGGGTGTGTGTGTTTGTCCTTAGGATAATTTAAGTTAAGTAGTGTGTAAGATTAGGGACTGATGACCTTAGCAGTTAAGTCCCATAAGATATCACACGCACACACGCACACATCTACTCGTCGTAGTTCCAGCAAACAACCGTGCCCAGCTAGAAGAAAGAGCCAATGGAACACTTCGGACAATAACCCAATGGTGCACAGATAATAAATTAAAGATAGCAGGAAACAAAACAACTTATACATTGCTAAGGGTGTCCTGCGCAGGAACCCAATCGGGGACACAAACATAAAAAGACTAGCAGTCACACGCTATCTAGGAGTATACATTGATGAACGATTGAACTTACACGAACACATGCGTATATGCACACAAAAAGCAGAAAAGATACCACACAAACTGGCTAGGCTAAATTCGGAACAATTCAGACTACCCCTGTCAGTCACACGAACATACCACTGCGCTCTCTTCGAGTCAGTACTATGCTTTCCTGCCAGTACGTGGGCCCACAGGTTAAATCTCTCAACCAACAGAACCATTGTACGTCGAGGGCAAAGAAGTGGTCTACTTCGACTAACAGGGACATTCAACACAACATCAAATGACGCACTATGTGTCGTCATGGGAATTTTCCCCATAGATATCACCATCAGGTACCGCGCAGCAACGTACTGGCTTAAGATGAGGAGAATAGACCAGGTTCGGCAGATCACTGGTGTACCGATTGAGACAACACGCCAACTCAGAGCATGGCGAGTGGATACCTGGCAGAGCGAGTGGGCCATCAGCGATAAGGGCCGCCGTGTATACAACTTCTTCCCTGACATCCGGGAAAGACTAAAACTAAATGGATCCCAGCCGCAGTATGGTACATTTCATCACAGGACATGGCCCTTATCCCACGCCCCTGTACCGCGTGAGTCTGCAGCAGACTAATAGATGCACATGCGGGAAAGAAGGTTCCCCTGAACATACTGTCTTCTTCTGCGGACAACGCACGAACACAAGACACACAGTACACATAAATCGCCTGAACAACCAGAACGAACTATATGCCATAATACGTGACCCGGAAAGGTGGACTGAACTCAACAAACTAACTGACGAAATCCCGAAGATCCAACAAATAGAATACTTACGCAACAGACCCTACCGACGGCAAGTCGGTCCAAACAGACATCATGATGCCCAGGGGGACACAGATATGATTAGCACCACAAGTGATGAAGAAGAAACAGATATAGACCAGGGCACAAACACAGATATTGAAGCGTCCAGCGCGGATGATCCATAGTGTCAACCAAGTCCACTTCAAAGAACTGTCTGGAACAACCGACAAGAGGTACACAAGTCACACACAATCCTAAAACCAGATTGCTCCTTATATGTAAATAGTTAACAGCAACTCCATGTCTAATAAGAACTTAAAGCTAGGTACCTCTTCCGTTAGGAGGTAGTGCACAGTCTGGATGGAAGGATCCTAATTGTGGCCCCTCTCTTTTGAGCCCAACCCGACGGATACCTATGGTACATCGGGGAAAACCACCGATCAGGCTGTGTAGCTGGCGGGGCCGGAAGGTGCTAACTGCCACACCATGTATCATACCAAGTCTCATTGGCTCAGCATGAACTGTTTGTACAACCAACCTACACAGCCTATACCTCAACCTCCATTACACTAATAACTTCTGATCTGAAGCTTAAAGTTAGGCACCTCTTCAAGGGACCTATGCCTCCTGGTAAGAGGCGGCGCACGGCCTGGATGGAAGGATCTTAATTATGATTCCTCTCTTTTGAGCCCAACCCGACGGATACCTATGGTAGATCGGGGAAAACCCCCGTTCAGGTCGTGTTGTCGGGGGGGGGGGGGGGGGGGCTGGAGGTGCTTGCGCCTGATGTACTCTACTAGGAGCCTTGTAGACTCAACACAAAACGTTAGCGTCATTACCTTTATTACTATTACCACAAGAACCCTTTCGTTAGCAACTTTGAGCCAAGCACAAAATCAGTTACCTCTCTATTGTATAACGTAAATAGTTTAGCACGCTGGACATAGAAAAGGCTCTGAGCACTATGGGACTTAACATCTGAGGTCATCAGTCCCCTAGAACTTAGAACTACTTAAACCTAACTAACCTAAGGACATCACACACATCCAGACTGAAGCGCCTAGAACTGCTCGGCTACAACGGCCGGCGCTGGATATAGAGGTCTTAGTCTTAGTTTCTAGCTTTAACGTACCCTAATCTCTTCTAGTTAAGTTAGTTTTTAGGATGGTAGATGTTAAAGGCATGGTGAGCGATGGCCAGCGTCTTGAGGGTGATTCCAAGACCCGGGCCGCCGCCCACAACCAGGTGATAGGCAATATTATACCTATCTCTTCTCTATTCAATTCTCTTCCGTCCTTCTTTTTAAATATTTAATTTCGTTTTGTTTATTAATATCTCACTTGATTTTGTATTAATTATAAGTTTTTCTAATGCTGCACAAAAAAAAGATATAAAATGGATGTAAACAAGAGCCCGCCTCCACGTGGCTGGACACGAGCAACGGTGTGAGTGAGGACGGGAGCCGGTGTGGTGTTACTTTGTCACTCCGAACCCCGGACCCAGTCACAGCGGCTACGTGGCATCATACGACCCACCATAAGAAATTAGACGCTCGGTCATAAAAAATAAGCAGCTAGTGAAAAAAAGTGTCCTAATCATCATTTCATCCTCATCTCCAACGCGCAAGGAACCCTATGTGGCATCGGGTGCAATAAGTACCTGCCCTCGGCGGCCAACTTCCCCGAATGGGGGACTCCCGGAACACAATGTCTGACGCTCATTTCCATTTCTCCAAACTGCACCAGGATCCACTGCAAGTACTACAACTGTTAGGCGGGAGGTGAGAAAACTTGGATTTCATGGTTCAGCGGATGCTCATAAGCCACACATCTCGCCAATAAATGCCAAACGACACCTCGTTTGGTGTAAGGATCGTAAACATTGGACAACTGAACAGTGGAAAACCGTTGTGTGGAGTGATGAATCACGGTACATAATGTGGGGATCCCATGGCAGGGTGTGGGTATGGTGAATGCCTGATGAACGTCATCTGCCAGCGTGTGTGGTGCCAACAGTAATATTCGGAGGCGGTGGTGTTATGGTGTGGTCGCGTTTGTCATGGAGGGGGCTTGCACCCCTTCTTTTTTTGCGTGGCACTATCACAGCACAGGCCTACATTGATATTTTAAGCACCTTCTGGCTTCCCACTGTTGAAGAGCAATTCGGGGATGGCAATTGGGTCTTTCAATACGATCGAGCACCTGCTCATAATAGACGGCCTATGGCGGAGTGGTTACACGATAATAACATATCTGTAATGGACTGGCCTGTACAGAGTACTGACCTGAATCCTATTGAGCACCTTTGGGATGTTTTGGAATGCCGACTTCCGTGCCTCACCAACCGACATCGATCTCTCCTCAGTGCAGCACTCCGTGTAGAATGTCTGCCGTTCCCCAAAATACCTTCCAGCACCCGAATGAATGTATGCCTGCGAGAGTAATAGGCAGACATCTATCCAGGCAATCACACTTGAATTCCAAAATACATCAGGATCCCCTGCAAGTACTATGACAGTTAGTCGAGAGGTGAGATAACCTGGATTTCAAAGTCGAGCGGCTGCTCTTAAGCCACACATTACGCCGATAAATGCCAAGTTCCGCCAGATGTCTGCATACTTTCGATCACATAGCATAGAAGGGCCATGAGCGTTGAACATTGGTTTCACAAGTCCAGCAGTTTCGTAGTAGTAGCTGTTTTTTTTCCTTGTCGTCAGTCTAGTGACTGGTATTATGCGCCCAGCCACGAATTAATCTCCTTAGCAAACATCTTCATCTCAGAGCAGCACCTGCAACCTACGTCCTCCCTTATTTGATGGAAGTATCCCAATCTCTTCTTTCTCTACAATTTTTACCGTCAAAAGCTTCCTCTAATACTATGGAAGTTAATCAGTGATGACTAAACAGATGTTCTTCCATCCTGTTCCTTCAGCTCAGTGTTTTCTCTAAATTCCTTTCCTCGCCTATTCCGCGGAGAACCTCCCCAGTGGGGACCTTACCAGTCCTCCTAATTTTCGACGATCTCCCTGTAGCATCACATCTCCAATCCTTCGATTCTCTTCTGTTCCGTTTTTCCCATACTCCATGTTTCAATTTCATACATTGTGGTGCCCGAGAAGCACATTCTCAGAAATGTCTCCCTCAAATTAAGAACTATGTTTAATAGTAGCGGACTTCTCTTGGTCAACGATGCCCTTATTGCCAATGGTAGCCTGCTTTTGATGCCCTCCTTGCTCCGTCCGTCATTGGATATTTTGCTGGAATTCCTTAACTTCATGTACCTCGTGATCACCAATAATGATGTAAAGTTCCCGATTGTTCTCGCTTTTGCTACTTCTCGTTACGTTCGTCTCTCTTCGATTTACTCTCAATCCATAACGTGTAGTCATTAGATGGTTTATACCATTCAGCACATCTTGTAACTCTTCTTCACTTTCACTGAGAGTAGCTGCGTCATCAGCGAATATTAATAATGATAGCGTTCCACCTCAAATTTTAATTCCACTCTTGAACTTTTCTGTTATATCCAATACTGCTACACTACTAGCCATTAAAATGGCTACACCACGAAGATGACAGGCTACAGACGCGAAATTTAACCGACAGGAAGAATATGCTATGATATGCAAATGATTAGCTTTTCAGAGCATTCACACAAGGTTGGCGACGGTGGTGACACCTAGAATGTGCTGACATGAAGAAAGTTTCCAACCGATTTCTCATACACAAACAGCAGTTGATGCCTCGTGTAAGGAGGAAAAATGCGTACCATTACGTTTCCGGCTTTGATAAAGGTCGGATTGTAGCCTATCGCTATTGTGGTTTATCGTATCGCGACATTGCTGCTTGCGTTGGTCGAGATCCAATGACTGTTAGCAGAAAATGGAATCGATGGGTTCAGGAGGGTAATACGGAACGCCGTGCTGGATCCCAACGGCCTCCTATCACTAGCAGTAGAGATGACAGTCATCTTATCCACATGGCTGTAACGGATCGTGCAGCCACGTCTCGATCCCTGAGTCAACAGAAGAGGACGTTTGCAAGACAACAACCATCTGCACGAACATTTCTACGACGTTTGCAGCAGTATGGACTATCAGCTCGGAGACCATGTCTGCTGTTACCCTTGACGCTGCATCACAGACAGGAGCGCCTGCGATTGTGTACTCAACGAAGAACCTGGGTGCAAGAATGGCAAAACGTCATTTTTTCGGATGAATCCAGGTTCTGTTTACAGCATTATGATGGTCGCATCCTTGTTTGGCGACATCGCATTGAACGCACATTGGAATCGTATATTCCTCATCGCCATACTGGCGTATCACTCGGTGTGATGGTATGGGGTGCCATTGGTTACACGTATCGGTCACCTGCTGTTCGCATTGACGGCACTTTGAACAGTGGACGTTACATTTCAGATGTGTTACGACCCGTGGATCTACCCTTCATTCGATCCCTGTGAAACCATACATTTCAGCAGGATAATACAAGACCGCATGTTGCAGGTCCTGTACGGGCCTTTCTGGAAAAGAAAATGTTCGACTGCTGCCCTGGCCAGGATATTCTCCAGATCCCTCACCAATTGAAAAAGTCTAGTCAATGGTGGCCGAGCAACTGGCTCGTCACAATACACCAGTCACTGCTCTTGATGAACTGTGGTATCGTTTTGAAACAGCTTAGGCAGCTGTACCTGTACACGCCATCCAAGCTCGGACTCAATGCAAAGGCGTATTAAGGCCGTTATTAAGGCCAGAAGTGGTTGTTCTGGGTACTGATTTCTCAGGATCTATGCACCCAGTTTGCGTGAAAATGTAATCACGTGCCAGTTCTAGTATAATATATTTGTCCAATAAACACCCGTTTATCATCTGCATTTTCAACATTTCGTCGCCCTGTCAGTAACTGTATGAACATTAATTTTAATTTTAAATAATGGCAGTGTTCCACACAAAGTTTTTACAGTATGTGTGTGGATCACCTCCCTGAAGACAAATTGAGTACCCCATTGTCGCCACTTTATCTTCTACTTTAGTGTTTTCTGTACCTCATAACCATAACATCGTCATGAAGCTCAATCAGGCACGTGCATTAGTTTATTTTGACTTGATTCTAGACCATTTCAGGTCAAACAGACTAATCTTGAATAATGACCATCTATTTCATATGGCCTGTGTTGCCGGATGTTACAGATTCATGACCATTTGTGTGCCACGTCAATAGGATGTTCATGCGTTGTAACCTCTAGCGTTAAAACGTTTTTTGGCTTTTCACATTTAACCAAATATAACATTGATGATGATAATTTATGGCAATGTTTGCCGACAAGATAAAGAATGCAACCTTTTAACACTAGATTGCGTACTCACGGCAGTTTTCCTTGGCCGTTTTTTTTTTGGTACGACTTGGAAAGAGAGAAAAATTAATGAATGATCGACGATGCGTCGGTTCTCGATTGTGTTCAGGAGACGTACAGATTGATTGCGTGAAAATAGTTTCTCAAATGACCTCTTAACCCGGATTCCTTTCACGCAATCAGACTCTTCAATGAAATTACCTAAGGGACCTATTTGAATAATAAAAAAAAATGCAAAACAGTGAAATTTTGTAAAAAAAGTTGTCAGATCGGAAACTGAACACATTAATGGTCTCCCAGATACAATCGAGACACCGCGATAAAGAGAGAACCTGTAACAAAGTTCATTTAAACATAAACATTATTTGTGATTAATTTAAAGAAAAGAATAAGCATAGATTTTCTGTACAGTGAAGCATCAATATATTCTCCAAGAACAAAGGCGTTAACTATAAACATTAACAAATTTACAATGAATACAAAAATTACATTTTTATGTTTTTCTCATACATGGAACAGTCCAACAATCGCTGTTTTTGTATGTGCGATATTTTGTAAAAACTAAATGTCCTGGCTTGCGCGTAAGTCTTTTTTTTTTCGTCACAAGGTTTACAAAAGGGTTTTTTTTCTTCTTGGAGACAACGTGGTTTTTCACACTAAATGAAATATAACTTGTAGCGGTGCTACACAACACGTCTTAACAAGTCGGCGACCAAACATTAAAAGTAATGAAGTACATGTTAATATATCGGCGACCAGAAGTACAACTAACTATAAAGACTCTAGAATTTTCCTAACAAATGATAAATTGTTCTTTCTTCTGTTTCGCAGCTTCTTGCTATCAAGCGCTGCGGCAATGATTTTAAATATCTGCGCCCAGCGAGTCATAGTGTTTAAAAGTACCTTTTAAACGCTGGCCGCGCGTCTTGGTATAGGCGCACGTTATAAACAGATTTCGTTTCTTTACTCTCGTGTTGTCATGCTTAGTATCATTACAAACTACAGCTCGATGGCTGTCCTTTTCTCATATGCAAAATGTCTGAAATCCAATAATATCACAAACCATAGCTAAGCAAATGCTTAACATTTACGTCTCAAAAAAACTTTAGTCCTAGTCATAACGATGATGATGGCTTTACATTATCCTTCTCACTCCTAAGTTCTTTTTATGTGATTAAACTTCGTGCTTAAGCACAAAATTTTCCTAGACAGACCATACGTTGTACGCACCTGATGTCTTCCTCATATCATGACCAACGAATACTTTATAAATATTAAGACAGTCGATGTAAGTACGTTCTGCAAGGGATAACATATACGCCCTTTTCCTCAGCTTTACCTCTCTTTTATTTCACTTTACTAGTAAATTCAAGGTCAGGAGTGAGGTTCGCATCTTGTCCCAACAAGTACCCTTCACACATTTTATGCGCAGGCGCAAGGTATTGAGTCCGCCTAGGCGGGCCTCATGACGCTACGGTCAGTTCCATTACAGCGCTCGTGACTGCCGCATCGCGGTCGCGATGTGGGAACGAAGCAGTTTTAGATAAGTTTTTACAGTCTGACAATAATTTATGGATTTGTAGTTTTAGCTTGACGATGTCCACTATGGATAAACGGTAGTTACCTTTATTCTGAAGAAGGTTGGGTTATCCCGACTGAAACCTAGGTAAATCTAGGTAAACTTGGCAACTGAGGCTGTGGAATTGTACAATTACAAAAGACCATATCCCTGTCTTACATCCTTTTTAAACCGATCACTTCGTTCATAGTCTCCCACTCGTATTTTTTCGTCTTTGCGCTTGTACATATCGTATATTACCTATTTCCCCTATAGCCTACCTCTCTATGTTCTCACATTTTCGAACGTGTTGCACCATTTAACACTGTCGAACGCTTATTCCAGGTCGACAGATTCTATGAACGTGCCACGATCTTCATTAGTCTTGCTCCCATTATCACCCTCAACGTCAGAACTGCCTCTCTCGTGTCTTTACCTTTCCTGAAGCCATACTGATCACCATCTAAAACATTCTCAGTTTCCTTTCCGTTATTCTCTACATTCATAACAGAAATTTGGATGCATAAGCTGTGAAGATGATTGTAGAATAATTCTCGCACTTGTCTGCTCTTAAAATCTTCGGAATTGTGTGAATGATGTGCCTCCGAAAGTCTAATGGTATATTCACCAGACTCATATGTTCTACATACTTCCGCCAAAGATTTTAGAAATTAATATAAATCATTGCTTATCTTTTCTGTATTATCTCATCTTAAGGCTTCCAAAGCTCTTTTAAATCCCCATTATAATACCGAATGCACCCAAGGCCTTCTGTGTCCTGCCTGCTCTTTCTTCTTCTGTCACATCATCAGATACGTCTCCCCCTCCCTTTCCCCAGACCCCTTCTTGTTCTCTTTCCACGTATCCCCTATCCGCTCTCTGCTCTCCCCTCTGCGTTTAATAGTGTAATTCTCATTGCATTCCTTATGTTATCACCTTGCTTTTAATTTCACCGCAGGTTGTTTTGACCATTCTATATACTGAGTAGGTCCTCCCGACAACTTTTCTTATTCTATTTCGTCATTTCATGTAGCCGCCTCACCTTAGTTTCCCTGTGCTTCCTGTTTATTTCATTCCTAAGTGACTTGATAACTGATTCCTGATTCTCCCGGAACACTTTTGTACTTCCTTCTTTCGTCGATCAGCTGTTAGCCGTGGTGTTTACCAGTTACTATTTTTGTAAAAGTAATTCTTTCCAACGTCCAAAATTGCCGTTTTTAGAGACGCCCATTCCTCTTTAACTGAACTACTAAGCTATTCCTTACAGCAATATCTACAGCTCTGGAAAACTTCAAGAATATCTCCTCATTCCTGATTACTCCCGCATCCCACTTCTTACCGCACTGATTCTTCTTTACCAGTCTCTTAAACTTAAGCCACCTCTTCATCACCACTGAATTCTGATATGAATCTACATCTACCCCCGGGTACGCATTATTATCCAGTATCTGACTTCAGAACCTCTGCCTGCCCATAATGTAATGTAACTGAAATCTTCCTATACCTCCAGGTTTTTCCAAGCATACCTCCTTCTCTTGTGATTAACAGAGTATCCACTACTGCAGAATTCAATTAGTCTTTCTGCTCTCTCATTCCTAGTACCATGCCCATACAGTCCCGTAACCCTTTATTCTTCTCCCTCCCCTACGAACGTATTCCAGTGCCCCATAAGTATTAGAATTTCATCACCCTTTATGAAGTACCTGTTCAATATCCTCTTTTACTTTCTCTATCACTTCATCTTCCGCTTGCAACATCGGCATGTATACCTGAATTATCGTTGCGAGCTTCTTTTTAGCTGTCGGTTCTGATGAGAACAGCACTACCGCTGAAACATTCACAGTAAGAGACTCTTTGCCCTCCCTTCCTTCCTATTCATAGCGAGTCCTCTTCTTATACTGTCCTACACGCATCTGACCCGAAATCTTGTCTTCTTTCCGTTTCACTTCACCGAATCCCACAACATTGAAACTATTTCTTAATTACATACATCAATAAAAGTTTTGCATCACGTCGGTTCCGAGAATTGCGGGACATTTACAGAAAACTGGGATAGAGATCAACATAAACATCATTTCCGCGCTTTTTATTGCTCGTGAAAACCACATATTGTACCACCATACAGCGAGACCTTCAGAGGAGGTGCTCCAGATTGCTATACACCCAGGTACCTCTAATACCCAGTAGTACGTCCTCCTGCATTGATGCATGCCTGTATCCGTTGTGGCAACATCCATAAGTTCATCAAGGCACAGTTGTTCAAGATGGTCCCACTCCTCAACGGCGATTCGGCGTAGATCCCTGAGAGTGGTTGGTGGGTCACGTCGTCCATAAACAGCCCATTTCAATCTATCCCAGGAATGTCGTTAGGGTTCATGTCTGGAAGACAAGCTGGCCGCTCTAGTCGAGCGATGTCGTTATCCGGAAGGAAGGCATTAACAAGACGTTCACGCTGGGGGCGCGAATTGTCGTCCATGAAGACGAATGCCTCGCTAATATGCTGCCGATATGGTTGCACTAGCGGTCGGAGGATGGCATTCACGTATCGTACAGCCCAAAACAGCAGGGAACCTCCACCTTGCTGCACTCGCTGGACAGTGTGTTTAAGGTGTTCATCCTGACCGGGTTGCCTCCAAAGACATCTCCAACGATTGTCTGATTGAAGACATATGCGACACTTATCGGTGAGCAGAACGTGATGCAAATCCTGAGAGCTTCATTCGGCACGATGTGGAGCCCATCTTTACCGCACTGCATGGTATCGTGGTTGCAAAGGTGGGTCTCGTAGTGGTCGTCGGGAGTGAAGTGGCGCATCAGGTAGCCTATTGCGCACAGTTTGAGTCGTAACACGACGTCCTGTGGCTGCACGAAAAACATTATTCAACATGGTGACGTTGCTGTCAGGTTTCCTCCGAGCCATAATACGTAGGTAACCGTCATCCACTGCAGTAGTAAGCCCTTGTGTGGTCTGACCGAGGCATGTGATCGACAGTTACTGTCCCTGTGTCTCTCCTCCGTGTCCGAACAACATCGCTTTGGTTCACTTCGAGAAGCCTGGACACGTCCCTTGTTGAGAACCCTTCCTGGCACAAACTCACAATGCGGACGCGATCGATCCGCGGTGTTGACCGTCTAGGCATGGTTGAACTACAGACAACACAAGCCGTGTACCTCCTTCCTGATGGAATGACTGGAACTGATCGGCTGTCGGGCCCCTCCGTCTAATAGGCGCTGCCCATGTAAGGTTGTTTACATCTTTGAGCAGGTTTAGTGACATCTCTGAACAGTCAGAGGGGTTGTGTCTGTGATACAAAATCCATAGTCAACGTCAATCTCCAGATGTTCTGGGTACCGGGGTGATGCAAAACTTTTTTTGATGTGTGTTTTTGTTATCCCTTGTATATTTGTAATCATTGTTTCTTCTGCTGAAAGTCGCATGGAGATAAGGGACGTTGCATCTCTGACAATAATAGAATTTTCATTGAGTAAAGGAACAAACAGAAATTAATTACTCAGGCTACAAATAATGAAGAAATCACTTCTCAAGTACTTGACTGCAAGCCGCGTGGGGTAGCCACGAATTCTGAGGCGTCTTCTCGTGGTTCGCACGGCTTTCCCCGTCGGAGGTTCGAGTCCTCCCTCGGGCATGGGTGTGTGTGTGTGTGTTGTCCTTAGCGTAAGTCAGGTTAAGCTAGATTAATTACTGTGTCAGCTTAGAGACTGATAACGTTAGCAGTATGGTCCCATAGTCCTTACCACAAATTTCAATTTTTTTACCTTAGTGTGAGTTTTAAAATATGCTCCAACAACTCCCTGTTCTGCAATGCTCCTGCATGCAACGGACTACTTACCTCGGCTTGCCGCTGGAACTGCGTGATCAGCAACATGCTAAAAATGTTTCAAAAGTAATACTGCAGCCTATGAAGAGTGCATTCTTTTTAATAGGAAAATTAAATGATCAGAAGGGTTTTGTGAACTAGCCTTAAACAGTGTAAAGCAAATGAAAGAAACCGACAAAGACTTTAATTTACTATATTCTCAAAACAGATTATTTAAACACTGACAAATTTTAAGTAAAATTTAATTATTGCACATTGTCTGCTTTCAATAAACACACTTCTTGCCACAACAAAGATAAGAACGTTACTCTCAATGTATGTACACACAAATCTGACAAAATCCCTCCAGTGCGCAAGCAAGCAACAACTACGAGCAACAAAAAGATAAATTCCAAAAATCCTCGATTAATACCAAAGTCTTCTCCGGCGCTACAAGCACGATGACGGCAGGCTGCGACCTCTCATCTTGCGCGGCATCTCTGCCCAGCAGGCGGCGTCCGACCACTACAGACTCCTCTCAACAACTGTTCGCTCGCTACTACTAGCGGTAGTAAATCCTCAGACTCAGAGTTTACGTATGCACATCACAGCAGAATCATTGGTCAAGTTTGCAAAGAAATATTAACGTCCAACTTTCAATATCCAGATTGAGCCTTAGCATTTCCTTTTTAGATTTTTGAGCATCCCTACCACGTTCGAACTTCTTACAGTCCACGCTCCGACTCGTAGAACATTTTCTTTTCGTTGGTTATTCATTCTTCTTCTCTTCATCGCCTCCTCCTTGGAAGATCCCTTCCGGAGATCCGAATGCGGGATTATTCTGAAGTCTTTTTGCCAATGAAGAAATCAGCATGACACTTTTTGAATTACAGACCGTATGTCCTGTGCATACACGTAGTGAGCCTTTACTGCAGTTGTTTCCACTGCCATCTGCACCTTCAAGCCGTTGATCATTGCTAATTATTTCACCTTTAGGAGCAGTTTCTCACCCCAAGGGCAAGAGAGTGCCCTCATCCTTCTCCCGTTCCTCCACCCTCTTTGACAAAGTCGTTGAGTGAATGACGATGACGTCTTATGTCAGAAGTCGTGGGCTACCAAAGCTGATTCAAAATTTAAGCGGTGGTGGGATTTGAACACAGGACTGAGAATGTTTTGATTACTAATGAAAGCTACCCCTAGAATTCAGGTGCACAAATACCAACAGAAAATCATGGTGACATGACTCTCATCGTCGAGTACCTGGTTCCCGCTTGTTCAGCCTACGTCTGTCTACAATGGAGGCACCCACCCTCCCAATCCACGCAACCACAACACACCGATCTAGCGTGTCATCCATAGAATTTAAGCTCTAATGAGTGTATCAGACTCCACACACTGTGAGTTGGAATGTAATATCTACTGACAAATTAGACTGTGTGGAAAATGGTACAAGCCGGCCGCTGTGACCGAGTGGTTCTAAGCGCTGCTGCTACGGTCGCCGGTTTGAAACCTGCCTCGGGCATGGATGTGTGCGATATCCGTAGTTTAGTCAGGTCTAAGCAGTTCTAAGTCTAGGTGACTGATGACCTCAGATGTTAAGTCACATAGTGCTTAGAGCCATTTGAACAATTTTTGAAAATGGTACAAATTGCGTAACATAATGTAAATCGAACGATGTTATTGCGTAAGTGATTCGCGGATTTAGCTGCTGTTCAAGAGTTGGTGGACCAAATCTTCTGAATCGGATAGGAGAGCTTCGCCAAAATATGGCCATGACCTGATACTGTGCAGCCTCGGCTTCTTCGTGATCATAAACGGTGGCTTCTCATAATAGAAATAAGCCATCCGGCACTTGCAGTATGCGACTGCTGACTACACCAAGGCCTAGCCCACAGCCGTCAGCGGTCGCATGTGGGCCATTCAGCTTAATCTTTACTCAGTTACATTACCTCCTGGTTGTCATTCTACGGGCCGAAGATATTACTGACGCTACCAGGGCTCGAGCAGCAGCCTTCGATTAAGGACCACCTCCTGGGTGACCTCATTCGGCTCCTGGATGGCTCCAAGTGCTCTGCATTCGCATTCCGCGTTTAGGCACACCTCGTACTTTACCCACTCTCAGAGCTGGCTACCCGTGCACAAATTGCTCTGAGCACTATGGGTCTTAACATCTGAGGTCATCAGTCCCCTAGAACTTAGAACTACTTAAACCTAACTAACCTAAGGCCATCACACACAACCATGCCCGAGGCAGGATTCGAACCTGCGACCGTAGCAGTCGCACGGTTCCGGACTGAAGCGCTTAGAACACCCGTGCACAAGCAGCCTACTGATGGAGGAATCTTGTAAGCAGCAACACACTCTCTGGCGCTGCAATTCGCAGAGGCCATTTCCCTGGTCGTTATACATGCGCGGCTTCCTCTAAACATACTGCCTTGTGTGTTTTTTAGGTTGGATTCTGCTGCCTGAAATCAACACACGGTATCGAGACGCTGCCTATGGCTATTTAACTAATAACTTGTTAAATAAGATAGAGGTAATACAGCCCTTTGTAGTCCATATTGTAAAGTTCTATTGAAGGAACATTTGTGGATGGCTGATTGGAGAAATTTATGTAGTGAGTAGTAATTTAACACTTTCACTAGACTCTTCTTGGCAGTGTCACAAGTCAATACTGAATAATTGGAACCATCGTTATCCTGCAATCTACAGGAAATTGACACTTCTGTATTGTCCTTAGGAGTTCCTTAAAAGACCAATATGAAAGTGCAGGATGTTTTAGAAAGATTCTCTCTATTGCATGAAAGTATATCTTTTACATCATTAAAGACAGAATCGTGGGATGGATTTTTAATTCACGAACACGACTGCTGTTTTTTTTATTATTTTGAAAACATCTGACTTTACGACTTAGTATCTCTTACACGAATTCACTTATAAAGTTAAAGTAGTTTTTACAAGTACGTTTGGGCATAAAAGTTATCATTTATATTTCACAAATTTTCGATGTTCCATCTACCGGACGCACAACAGTAATATAGACGATAATCAAACTCGTCCCTCACTGATTTATATGTGTCTAGAGCTGCTGTATTCACTGCTTTAGTTTTTCGACATCATAGTTGTCAGAGAAAGGTACATCGACAGCGTCTTTCACAGTCCTCAACACAAATATAATTAGACATGAGGCACCCTTGGAGGCCAATGGCGCATCAGTTCGGCCAACCCATTCGGCTCTTAGCACGATCCTTCTCCGAGGTAGCTCATTGTCAAGGAAAGTTCATACTCACAAGCTCTGTCCCATTGAAAAATGGAATTTAGGGCACGTTCTCGCAAATATGGAAGACGTCGGCCCCTTAACATGTCCAGGTGAGTGATTCCTGTGACCAACTTTTCGGCAAAACAGTAAGAGTTGTAAATATTTTCTTTTGAAACATCGCAATCGCATTAGGTTTGCTATACTCTCGTGCTCTTTTCCATTGAAATGTGTATCACAAATGGGTGCGAAAACTTGATAAAAATATTGCAGAATGGCTCCATTAAAAATGAAATGACTTTTGACCAAATCTGAATAATATTATGCCACAACAACAGGCAACTGACATCTTACATTAAGTACAACAATTAGCTTCCGTGACTGCCTCAACATAATTTTTCCTCCACAGCTTACAAGTAGCCAATACTTACGGTAATTCGTAAATGGATACAAAATGTTAGAAACAAAGGTACTTTGCTCATCTGGAAAATAAATCACCTTAGGATTTGGCCTAGGCAAAAGGTTAAAATTCTTACCCTCAGCAAGCTTTCACAATTGTGGTAGTTATATCCCTTCCACCCACATAATTAAAATAGTTCATGTCTACAGTTTTGTTTCAGCCGTTTTTTCTCGAAGTTCTAGGCTTTATTCTGAAAAAATTACAAAAAATGTACGGTTACAGTACTGGCCCTCGCTGGCCCTTACTCTCTCCCGTATTTTGGATGGCTTACGAATCTCGCGGTGGAGGAACTGGGCGTCTTATGAGAACCACGAATCGATCCAATTTTGTAGTAGTTCGTATGACCGGAGGTGCTGTTCAGCCAGGCTGGGTGCTTCTGATGGAGAGAGGTGGTATCCAGAGACGGCTGGTGGTAGGAATTCCCATTTCAAAGTCTCCAAGTATGTTTTGACGGTTTTACGAGATGGAAGTCGAGCATTGTCATGCTGGAAAATCCCCTTTCCATGTCTGTTGTTGTATTGTAGCCGTTTGTTTTTCAGTGCTCGTCTCAAACGCGTCAGTTCCTTTCGATAACGGCCTTCTATGATTGTTTACGACGGCCTCAGTAACTTCGTAAACCTTCTCTCTTCCATCAAACAATCGTTGTTCTTGATGCATTGCAATCATTCACTGCACATTTTTTTCATAAACAAGTGCCGCGTCATAGGTATTACTCAGTATTTTATGACCCTAAGCCGTGGATTTCTTCACGTTAAGGTAGAAAATTAAAACTTCCCGCAAGTGACGAAATTTGCATCTAAAGTTGCCATATTCAGACAACAATAACTTTACGATGGAACCACAAAGCGATTAATATTTTGCAGGCGTTATGTTTACAAATCTCTAAGCTTATACAGTGACACAACCTACCACCAGCACGACCACTTGCCAATGCTGCCATCTATCGCAAAGCGTCTGAAGCAAAATTTTCGACGTAATAACATGATCCAGGTTCGGAGTTTTGAAAACATGACGGTGCGGTAGCGAATAAACAAAAATATTTCACAAAATGTTTAGTATATGCAGGAGGCCATAGCTTTAAACAACGCTCTCCTAGCTCAGAGTTTAAAGATTAAACAGCATGTTAATAAAGAACATTAAAATAACACTTCATAATGTAACTAACGTGTAAGGCTCCACCGAACTTTCGAAACCCCAAGACAACCCCATATCTCCTATAAACTGTTACATATAATTAATAACAACAACAAGCATCCGTTTAAATTACAGACAAAAAATTTACATAAATACTCCATGACCATCCCTAAGGTTCAGAATTTTAGGGAACTCTAATTGATGTGTCGGCAGCTGGGCCAACACCTTGTAGATAGAGGTGGCTTAAAAGGCACGCTAGACTAGCGCAGACGGGCGTGAAGTACTGGAACAGGATACGTAATTAATGCTATGAAGAAAAGTACGTAGCTGGTATAATACTTATCTTTAATCAATCATTGTGGTACATCGCACAAGGGAGACTTTAATTACAATCACTGTAAGGCTAATGGCGCCTTGCTAGTTCGTAGCCATTAACTTAGCTGAAGGCTATTCTGTCTCTCGGCTAATGAGAGAGAAAGGCTTCGTACGTCTAGTCGCTAGCTCTGTCGTCCGTACAACTGGGCTGAGTTCGAGTCAGTCTCTCGAGACCTGCCTTGTGGTGGCGCTAGGTTTGCGATCACACAGTGGCGACACGCGGGTTCGACATGTACTACAGGACCGCGGCCGATTTAAGCTACCACCTAGCACGTGTGGTGTCTGGCTGTGACACCACACTAATACCAAAAGAAACAGATAAAATTTTCTGTTAATACACCACTTCTTACAAAATTTCCATGTATCACTCACGCACCACAGCCACAGCGGCAACAAACCTCATCACCACTGACCGCAGTGCCAGCTTAGTTGCGTCGTAATGATCGTAAACAAACCGCATTGTCATGGGCTGCGAGTTCAGATATAGTTCACTAGCACAAAAAAAATACCATTACTCAGGAAACGAACCATCGGAATACACCGACAGTTCCATCTCTACAAGGCATGAAGAGCAGATACACCCGGAACACAGTTCACAACTAAGGATCAAATGGTTCAAATGGCTCTGAGCACTATGGGACTTAACATCTGTGGTCATCAGTCCCCTAGAACTTAGAACTACTTAAACCTAACGAACCTAAGGACATCACACACATCCATGCCCGAGGCAGGATTCGAACCTGCACCGTAGCGGTCGCACGGTTCCAGGCTGAAGCGCCTAGAACCGCTCGGCCACCATGGCAGGCCCACAACTAAGGAGTCTACAACAGATAACAGTCAGAACGTACAGCTTGCATTCGATATTTGATTGAGTAGGTTACACCTTTCCACAAAACAGTCCCTTTCGGAATTTCGACTATTCTAGATAGATGCAGCAAAATTTCTTTAACACTAAAACACTAATGGTGGAAATACTGCAATGCTATTAAACCATCTTAAAACTTATTACCCCACATTTCATTCAAGGTATCTTGCACTCCAAATTAAGTACAAATGTCCTGTTTTATACGTATCCGCAGTCATAAATCTTACGAGGGTTTAGTAATCTAGGGTTGAGAAACATGGTCTTGTACGTCCACAGCGCGGAATGCTAATCCTAATTACAGGAAAGATGAGAACCAACTGTGTGCAGCGAATACATTCACACATATACCTGTCCCATTTTATATACAGTACCGTAGATCTTGGATCCCACCTTACCAACTACTACGACCCCAGGTCCTTCCTGTTCGTAGACTAACACCAGGCTGCCCCACGCAGCCGCTCTGACCTACCTTCTCGGCTGCTTCGAACCGGTGACACCACCGCACGAAGCCATAAACCACAAAGGCTCCCGTACACGGCAATGTCACGAAGCGGCACAATCAGAACGAAGACTCGTCACTATACACTGGAAGAGAAAGGAAATTGGTACCTTCGATCTCTAGATCGTAAAAGAATATTCTAGTTCATGGGATTGCAGCACTTGTAATCGGTACGTTTTGAAACACGAACGTCGAAGTACAACACGCCAGACAGACACGTGACCATCATATTTCATAACGGGGTGAACAGGAAGACCATTTAGCAGTACCAGTTTTCTTATAGTGTTTAAAAGTTAATGACGCTGTTTGCTTCAAACTGGGGCATTGTGTGAATAGAAAAGCCTCCAAATTCACGACAGCAGGTGTATATAAAGTAAAGTGTGGAAACTGTCCAAAAGACTACTTATGTCAAACAGGGCGCTTCAGTTCACTGTAATAATGCTGGTTTGGTGAACATCTAATAACATCGAAGCATGCTGTTAGAACTATTGATACCTATTTGGGAGTGCTACACAGAGAACGGAAAGCGTACCTCCGGAACATGTTGGAAGAAACCGAGATTTCTGCACACTGTCTGCAAGATCCTGGCAACACATTAAATCAGCAGAACGATTTTCCTAACTATGCATTTCTTAGAAACTTTGACAGCCTCTTCTAGTGGTCCACGTAAGAGCAGCGCTCGTGTAATCAAAAGCCCTACTCACTGAGAAGAGACAGCGGCAGCGCATCGGGTCATTCGCCACCCTACCAGCAGGCTGGCGGGTACACTGGCTTCCGTAGTTACTGCAAAGCTGCACGACCTACAGCGCCACTAAGCAGAAGAAAATGCAGTTAACCACATCTGTCGCACCTTGCTCCCTGTAACTTTAGTTGCTGCATACAGTTTCACTTTTACCATTTATTGTTTTATATTTTTTGCAGGTGTAGACTTTCAGGGCTGCTTTTTAAAATTCATACTATTTAATGACACTTTATTCAGTTCTACGTCCTCCACTGATTTCACTTTTGTAATCTTACAATCGTTATGTCTTTCACTCATTATACATCTATTGGTTTAGGTCCCTACTCTTGATGTTTTAACGAAATATATCCATATAAGTATATAGTTCTTGCAATACTGGCCATGACCTTCTACATCTGTGCGGATGCACACATATTGCCCGAACTTTTACGGGACTTGATAAGACTGTCTTATGTCTTCCACGAGTAATGAGTGTGTCGGGTAGGGACACTACGAATGTCATGTGTGGACATATAAGGTGAGAATGTGGGATTGGAAGGATCAACAAACGAACTTGAACGGATATCATGCGACGTCCGCATCGACCAAATACAACGATCAACAACAAACAAAATGCAAAATAATTGACAACATTGCTTTGGTTCACTGCAAGACGCCTGGACACTTCCCTAGTTAAGAGCCCTACCTGGCACAAAGTCACAATGCGGACGCGATGGAACCGCGGTGTTGACCGTCTAGGCACGGTTGAACTACAGACAACACGAGCCGTGTACCTCCTTCCTGGTGGAATGACTGGAACTGCTCAGCTGTCGAGCCCCCTCCGTCTAATAGGTGATGCACATTGTAATGTGACAACATGCCATTTAGGGAAGACCAGGCATAGTCAAGGCGCAACGGTAGAGAAAGTGGATGCGCATGCCGTCTGTGGGCCAGAATCGAAGGCGAAGCGGAAGTGCTTCCGCTTGGTGGCAGCTAAATTAAAGAACGCTGTGCGGGAGACAGTGTCTGGCTTGTGCTGTCCTCTGACAGCGAAATAACAAAAGAATTAAACTAAATAATACTGTTACGTGTAGTAAAAATATAAATCTAATATTATTTTAATATATGAAAATGACTGTAATTGAATATCGTAATGTTGTGGTATGTTTAATTGTAAATAGAGAACTTGGCGTAATTTAAAATAATGTTTAGGGGTGGGGGGGAATCCCCGAGAATGAGAACAGTGTACAGGTTGGCGCGTAATATTGGCAGTAGATGTAAGTTGGCGTAGCTCTGAGGCAGAACAAGTGTTAAGTGGCGTAAAAGTGACTGCCGGTGTATGCTACGGTAACGTTGATAACAAACCATTTAGAAGTGAGATGAAAACAGATATGGACTTCGTTTATCGTATGGCTACAAGCTATATGGACACTAAGGCTTGTAAGACGCGGTATTTCGACGGAGATGGGCTGTGAGCGGCAAAATAGTACGGTTTCCCGCTCTGGGGTACATGGCACTGCATGGTGCAATGCTGCGTTAATTGCGACGAGTTGCTTGTGCCAACGGCGAGGTGTGAAGGACCAGTAGCCGTATTGTGATTTCCATTGGTGAGCACACCGCGGTAGCAACGAACTATAAGTTATCTTACCAGAGTATTATTATGAACAGTGGTGATTATACCGACGCCATTACCAGTACATTTATATTCTGTGAATCAGTTTGTGTAATAGTCAAACCAAGTTCTTTACAGTGTGTAAAGTTTGGAGGCAATAATAATTTTGTGGTTGAAATTGCATTCCCCGAGTGTAATCAATTATATAAAGGAAATAGCTCATTATTACCCCATATCCAGTGGTTTCTATGTGCTGCAACATTAGTGAAAAGCTATGGTGCGTGAGTATCGGCGTAGCTATATTGCAAGAGAAAATAGTTGGAATTAACGCCGAAATAGCCAGCAGGCGCCGCTTCATGCAACGCATGGAAGATGCCAGGTACTGTGCCACCTTAATTACTATCCAGCTCAATGTGGTGGCTCTTAAGTACATTGCCATAGTCAAAAATTACTCGGTTCCGCCCGAGCAACGTGATTCTCAATTATTGTTTTCAGTAACTATACTGACAAGCAGATCTATATTGTTCATTAATTAAGCGTTCAAGGAAATTGCGGCCACCACAGTACACATTGTGCCTTCAGCACAATGCAAGCTCAATAATATTAAATTAAGTAACTACAATTTGTGAAGTTTACATTAAATATAACAAGTTCAAGTGTTAATCATGTGGGTTTATGTACTGTGAAACGATTTCAGGCTGTGGTAGTGTTTTAAATGAATAATGTCCTACTGCTAAGCAATATCAAACATACAGAATTAAGTGCTCCCTGCCGCGCGGGATTAGCCGAGCGGTCTGGGCGCTGCAGTCATGGACTGTGCGGCTGATCCCTGCGGAGGTTCGAGTCCTCCCTCGGGCATGGGTGTGTGTGTTTGTCCTTAGGATAATTTAGGTTAAGTAGTGTGTAAGCTTAGGGACTGATGACCTTAGCAGTTAAGTCCCATAAGATTTCACGCAAATTTGAACATTTTTTCAGAAGTTCTGGATACCGGGGTGATGCAAAACTTTTTTTGATGTGTGTATTTGTTATCCCTTGTATAATTTAATCATTGTTTATTCTGCTGAAAGACGCATGGAATATGCGACGTTGCATCTCTGTCAATAATAGAATTTTCATTGAGCAAAAGAAGAAACAGAAATTAATAACTCTGGCTACAAATCATATAGAAATCATTTCTCAAGTACCTTCCTGCGAGCCGCATGTGGTAGCCGCGCGGCCTAGGGCGTTTTCTCATGGTTCGCGCGGCTCACCCCGTCGCAGGTTTGAGCCCTCCCTCGGGCATGGGTGCGTTGTCCTTATCGTAAGTTAGGTTCAAAAATGGTTCAAATGGCTCTAAGCACCATGGTACTTAACTTCTGAGGTCATCAGTCCCCTAGAACTTAGAACTACTTAAAGCTAACTAACCTAAGGACATCACACACATCCATGCCCGAAGCAGGATTCGAACCTGCGACCGTAGCGGTTCCAGACTGAAGCACCTAGAACCGCTGGGCCACACCGGCCGGCTTAAGTTACGTTAAGCTAGATTAATTATTGTGCAAGCTTAGGGACCGATGACCTCAGCAGTTTGTTTCCGTAGTCCTTACCACAAATTTCCATTTTTTTACCTTATTGCGAGTTTCAAAATATTCTCTAAAAACTGATAACTGATCTGGAACCTGAATGCAACGGACTACTTACCTCGGCTTGACACTGCAACTGCGTGAACAGCAATATGCTGAAAATGTTTCAAAAGTAATACTTGGACTTATGGAGAGTGCAATGCATGATCGTAATAACTGCACTAACTACTGCCGTAATTTTTTTTTTTTTTTGGAAAATTGAATGTTCAAGAGGGCCTGTGAAGTACCGTTTAACGGTATAAAGAAAATAGAACAAACCGACAAAGACTTTAATTTATTATATTCTCAAATTAGATTATTTGAACACTGACAAACTTTACATAGACTTAAATTATTCCACACTTTCTGCATTCAATAAACACAACTCTAGCCACAACAAAGATAAGAATATTACTCTCAATATATGTAACACAAATCTGACAAATACCCCCAGTGCGCAAGCAAGCGATAACTACGGGCAACAAAAAGAGAAATTACCAAAAATCCTCGATTAATACCAAAGTCTTCTCTCGCGCTACTAGCATGATCATGTTGCGCTGCTTCTCTCCCCCGCTGCGTCTACCACTTGCGACTCCTCTCAACAACTGTTCGCTCGCTACTACTAGCGATAATAAATTCTCAGACTCAGAGTTTACGTATGCAGACCACAGCAGAATCATTGGTTAACTTTGCAAAGAAATATTAACGTCCAACCTTCAATATCTAGATTGAGCCTTAGCATTTCCTTTTTAGATTTTTGAGCATCCCTACCACGTTCGAACTTCTTACAGTCCACGCTCCGACTCGTAGAACATTTTCCTTTCGTTGGTTATTCATTCTTCTTCTCTTAGTCACCTCCCCTTTGGACGATCCCTTCCGGAGAACCGAATGCGGGACTATTCTGGAGTCTTTTGCCAATGAAGAAGTCAGCACGAAACCTTTTGAATTACAGGCCACATGTCATCTGCATACACATCGTGAGCCTTCAATGCAGTTGTTTCCACTGCCTTCTGCACCTTCATGCCGTTTATCATTGCTAATTCTTTCGCCTTTAGGAGCAGTTTCTCACCCCAAGGAGAAGAGGGTGCCCTGAACCTCCTCCCGCTCCTCCGCCCTCTTTGACAAGGTCGTTGAGTGAGTAACGATGACTTCTTATATCAGAAGTTGTGGGCTCCCATAGCTGATTCAGAGCGGTGGTGGGATTCGAACAGAGCACCGAGGATGTTTTGATTACTAATCAAAGCTACCCCTAGAATGCAGGTGCACAAATACCACCAGAAAATCATGGTCACATCACTCTCATCGTCGAGTATCTGGCTCCCACTTGTTCAGCCTACGTCTGTCCACATTGGAGGCACCTAGCATCCCGCTCCCCGCATCTACAACATACCGATCTAGCGAGTCATCCTTACAATTGAAGCTCTAATGAGTGTATCAGACTCCATACACTGCCAGTTGGACTGTAATATCTACTGAAAAAATAGACTGTGGGAAAATGGTACAAATTGCGTAATATAATGTAAATCGAACGATGTTGTTTCTTAAGTCATTCACACATATAGCAGCTGCTGGACCAAGTCCCCTGAATGAAATAGGAGAACTTCGCCAAAACATGGCTGATCAGACCTCTCAACCTATGATGAGGAGAGCAAACTAGCTGCATGTGAAACCCTACTGCGGTGGGCTGAAAACTGCAGAGGTGGCATGGTGATAGACACCTGACCATTGCAGTGGCCAGCTGTATTACCTCATGCCATGTCCTGATGCTTTGCTGCCTCCGTTCTCTTCGTGAGCATAAACGAGTCCTCGTCGTAGTAGAAATCAGCCGTACGGCCCCCTGCATCACTCGACTGCTGACTACACCAAGGTCTAGTTCACAGCCGTCAACGTTCGCATGTGGGCCACTAATATTCATCTTCATTTAGATGCATTATCTGCTGGCTGTCATTCTATGGGCCGTTGATAGTACTGATGCTACCAGGGCTCGCGGAGCAGCCTTTGATTGAGGACCACCTCCTGGGTGATCTCATTCAGCTCCTGGATGGCTCCAGGTGCTCTGCATTCGCATTCCGCGTCTAGGCACACCTCGTACTTTACCCACTGTCAGAGCTGGCTACCCGTTCACAAGCAGCCTACTGATCGAGGAATCTTGTAAGCAGCCACACACTCCCTGGCGCTGCAATTCGCAGAGGCCGTTTGCCTGGTCGTTATCCATGCGCAGCTTCCTCTAAACATGCTGCCTTGTGTTTTGCTGGTTGGACTCTGCTGCCTGAAATCAACACACGGTATCGAGACGCTGCCTATGGCTATTTAACTACTAACTTGTTAAATAAGACAGAGGTAATACGGCCCTTTGTAGTCCATATTGTAAAGTTATATTGAAGGAACATTTGTGGATGGCTGATTGGAGAAATTTATGTAGTGAGTAGTAATTTAACACTTTGACTAAACTTTTCTTAGCAGTGTCGCAAGTCATTAACACTTTGACTAAACTTTTCTTAGCAGTGTCGCAAGTCAATACTGAATAATAGGAACCATCGTTATCCTGTTATCTACAGGAAATTGACACTTCTGTATTATCCTTAGGAGTCCCTTAAAATACCAATATGAAAGTGCAGGATGTCTTAGAAACATTCTCTCTATTGCATGAAACTATATCTTTTACATGAATGAAGACAGAATCGTGGGATGAATTTTTAACTTGCGAACAGACTACAGGTTTTTTTTTATTTTAAAAACGTCTGACTTCTCGACTTAAAATCTCTTACACGCATTCACTTATAAACTTAAAGTAGTTTTTACAAGTACGTTTGGGCATAAAAGTTGTCATTTATATTTCAGAAATATTCGATGTCCCATCTACCGGACTCACGACAGTAATATAGGCGATAATCAAACTCGTCCCACACTGATTCATGCGTGTCTAGAGCTACTGCATTCACTGATTTAGTTCTTAGACAACGTAGTTCACCCAACATTGTCGGAAGAAGAGGTACATCGACAGCGTCTTTCGCAATACAAAAATATACGTAGACATGAGGCACCTTTGGAGGCCAATGACGCATCAGTTCGGTCCACCCATTCGGCTCTTAGCGCGATCCTTCTCCGAGGTAGCTCATTGTCAAGAAAAGTTCATACATACAGGCTCTGCCCCATTGAGAAATGGAATTTAGGGCATGTTTTTGCAAATATGGAAGAATTCGGTCCCTTAACATGTCCAGGTGAGTGATTCCTGTGACCAACTTTTCGGCAAAACAGTACGAGTTCTAAATATTTTCTTTGGAAACTGTTCAAACGCATAAAGCTTTACAGTATTCTCGTGCTCTTTTCCACTGAAATGTGTACCGCAGGTGGGAGCGAAAACTTGATAAATATATTGCAGAATAGCTCAATTAAAAATGAAATGACTTTTGACCAAATTTAAATAATATCATGCCACAACAATAGGCAACTGACATCTTATATTACGTACAATAATTAACATCCGTTACTTGTTCAAAATAATTTTTCCTCCACAGCTTACAAGTAGTGCCATATTCAGACAACAATAACTTTACGATGCAATCACACAGCGATTAATATTTTGCTGGCATTATGTTTATAATTCTCTAAGCTTATATTATGACACGACCAACCACCACCACCATCAGTTGTCGCTGCTGCCATCTATCATAAAGCGGCTGAAGCAAGATTTTGGACCTAATACCATGATCCGGGCACGGTGTTTTAAAAAGAAGACTGCGCGGTAGTGAATAAACAAAAATACTTCATAAAATGTTTAGCATGTGGAGGAGACCATAGCCTTAAGCAACGCTCTGCTAGCGCAGAGTTAAGATTAAATAGCATGTTTAAAAAAATAAAAACATTAAAATAACAGTTCATAAAGTAACTAACATGTAGCTCTCCACAGAAATTTCGAAACCCCAAGACAACAGCATATCTCCTATAAACTGTTACATATAATTAATAACGCCAACAAGCATCCGTTTAAATTAAAGACTAAAAATTTATGTAAAGACTTCATGACCACCTCTGAGGTTCAGAATTTTAGGGAACTTTGATACAAAAAGAAACATATTAAATTTTTTTGTTAATGCACCACTTCTTACAAAAATTCCATGTTTCATTCACACACCACACCCAACGGCAGCAAACCTCATCAGCACTGACCTCAGTGCCAGCTTAGTTACGTCCTAATGATTGTAAACAAACCGCATTGTATCGGGCTGCGAGTTTAGACGTAGTTCACTAGCACAAGAAAAAATATCATTACTCAGGAAACGAACCATCGGAACACACGGGCAGTTCCAACTCTACAAGGTATGAAGAGCAGATCCACCTGAAACACAGTTCACAACTAAAGATTCCACAATAGATAACAGTCAGAAGGTACAGCTAGCATTCGATATTTCATTGATAAGGTTCCACCTTTCCACAACACATTCCCCTTCGTAATTTCGACTATTCTCAGATAGATGTACCAAGGTTTCTTTAACAGTGAAACACTGACGGGGGAAATATTACAATGCTATTAAAACATCTTAAAATGTATTACCCAGCATTTCATTCAAGGTATCTTGCGCACCAAATTAAGTATAAATGTCCTGTTTTATACCCATTCCCAGTCATAAATTTTACGAAGGTTTAGTAATGTAGGGTTAAGAAGCATGGTCTCGTACATCCACACTGCGGAATGCTAATCCGAATTACAGGAAAGATGAAAACCAACTGTGTGCTGCAAATACAGTCACAGACAGTCACACATCTACCTGTGTTAAAGTGGCGGAGTTATTTCAGTGTAATAAATGAGTACTTACCTGCAGCTGTTAAGTAAGTTTAGCTGTAATCCGGGTGTGGCTAAGCTAGCACACTGATTCACTCGTTCATTACCCAATGTTCGAAGATTCGAGACGGCATTTTGCTTTCCATTTCAATAGATGCATCTCAGTTACCGCTGTGTGGCGCATCTCCTATAGTTCAAGCATTCTACGATGACACCATCAGTATCAAGACGCGGGCTATCAATGTAAGGAGAAATTCACAGATCGAACCCTGTGATCGTTCAAGCAGAAACTCTTGTGCTTTAAATGTCTGCAGCTTGTCCATATGAGTTTACTCGTGGTGCTAGTCAAGAATTAACCATTTATCATATATTAGATAATTATCATTAAATAAAATTTTTATTGTTACGCCTTAGCTGCACGTTTTTAATTACATTAACACGAGCTCAGTGATTTTGTCTGCTCACATTAAGCCTCTGGACAGCATATTCTTGGGACATATAATCTGTCTGTAAATTTAAACGTGAGCACCGCTCGTTGGGGGAAGTTGCCTTTCCGGAAATAATTCTGCAGTTGCCGTACGATGTGACAAGAACTGATTTCCTCTCTAGCAGTGCAGAAAAATGTGCAGAGAGTTACATACTTTCTGTCCACACGCATTTCTTCTGCTTGTATTTTTAGTAGCTCCTGCCCGTATTCCGTGCAGTGTTAGCGTACCTTCTGGAAAATGAAGACCGTCTCCCAACTCCTCACCTCCGACCTTCTCTCGGGTATGCTAGCGCAATGCATCACCGGTGATTCCGAATGCGCGCTGCGGAGAGTCAGCTTAACTTTGTGAAACACCCTGTAGTTGCTTCTTGTGACATAGTGGCATAGATAGAGAGGGGAATCACCTGCTTGCTCTTCTGCATGCAGATCAATGAAGAAGGGAATTGCATGACCACATGACCACAATACGGTATCTACCTTCGTTCGTGGCTCTACACCTCCCCTCACCCTTGACCCTGTTACAACTCCAGAACAGTATTTATTTACGATTTGTTTTTAACCGCTGTTTTCTTCCTTCTTCTTTTAGTCGTCAATCTCCTGACTTTGATGTGGTCCGACACGAATTCCTCTACTGTGTCAACCTTTCCATCACAGAGTAGCACTTCCTACTTACGTCCTCAGTTATTTGCTTTATGTATTCCAACCCCTACCATCCGGGACTCCCTCTGGTATCATTGACGTTATTACCTGATACCTTATCAGATGTCCTGCCTTTCTGTCCCTTCTTCTTTTTAGGGATTTCAAAATATTCCTTTCAAAAAATGGTTCAAATGGCTCTGAGCACTTTGGGACTCAACTTCTAAGGACATCAGTCCCCTAGAACGTAGAACTACTTAAACCTAACTAACATAAGGACATCACACATCCATGCACGAGGCAGGAATCGAACCTGCGAACGTAGCGATCTCGCGGTTCCAGACTGTAGCGCCTAGAACCGCACGGCCACTCCGGCCGGCAAAAGATTCCTTTCCTCAGCGATTTTGAGAAGGAGATCGTTGTCATGCCTTTCTTGTCTTACCACTCCACCTTATTTTCAAAATTATTCTGTAGCACCATGTCTCACATGCTTCGATTCTCATCCCTTCCGGTTTTCACACTGTCCATGTTTTACTACCACACACTGTTGTGCTTCAAACGAACGTTCTCAGAAACTTCTTTTCACCAGGAATGCCGTTTTGGCAGTGCTAGTCTGCTATTGATGTCCTCTTTGCTCCGTCCGTCATGGGTTTTTGGTACCTAGATAGCAGAATTCCTCAACTTCGTCTACCTTCTGATTACTAAGTCACATGTACAGTTCTCGTTTCCGCTACTTCTCATTACTTTAGTCTTTCTTCGATTTACTCTCAACACGTATTCTGCATTCATCATACCGTTCGTTCCGTTCAACACATCGTGAAAATCATCTTCACTTTCACTGAGGATAAAAATGTCATCAGTGATTCTTAATGTTGATAGCCTTAACGTTGATGGCCTTTTAATTCCGCTTTTGAACCTTCTTTTATTTCCGTCATGCTGTTTCGATATATACAGGGTGAGTCACCTAACATTACCGCTGGATATATTTCGTAAACCACATCAAATAGTGACGAATCGATTCCACAGACCGAACGTGAGGAGAGGGGCTAGTGTAATTGGTTAATACAAACCATAAAAAAATGCACGGAAGTAAGTTTTTTAACACAAACCTACGTTTTTTTTAATGGAACTTCGTTAGTTTTGTTAGCACATCTGAACATATAAACAAATACGTAATCAGTGCCGTTCGTTGCATTGTAAAATGTTGGTTACATCCGGAGATATTGTAACCTAAAGTTGACGCTTGAGTACCACTCCCCCGCTGTTCGATCGTGTGTATCGGAGAGCACCGAATTACGTAGGGGTCCAAAGGGAACGGTGATGGACCTTAGGTACAGAAGAGACTGGAACAGCATATTACGTCCACATGCTAACACATTTTTATTGGTCTTTCTCACTGACGCACATGTACATTACCATGAGGGGTGAGGTACACGTACGCACGTGGTTTCCGTTTTCAATTACGGAGTGGAATAGACTGTGTCCCGACATGTCAGGCCAATAGATGTCCAATGTGGTGGCCATCATTTGCTGCACACAATTGCAATCTCTGGCGTAATGAATGTCGTACACGCCGCAGTACATCTGGTGTAATGTCGCCGCAGGCTGCCACAATACGTTGTTTCATATCCTCTGGGGTTGTAGGCACATCACGGTACACATTCTCCTTTAACGTTCCCCACAGAATGAAGTCCAGAGGTGTAAGATCAGAACGGGCTGGCCAATTTATGCGTCCTCCACGTCCGATGAAACGCCCGTGGCCCGTGTTTGTTACAACACGCAACTGAACGTCGGAGGTTTCAAGCGTCAACTTTAGGTTACAATATCTCCGGATGTAATTAACATTTTACAATGCAAGAAACGGCACTGATTACGTATTTGTTTATATGTTCAGATGTGGTAACAAAACTAACGTGGTTCCATTTAAAAAAACGTAGGTTTGTATTAAAAAACATACTTCCGTGCATTTTTTTATGGTTTGCATTAACCAATTACACTAGACCCTCTCCTCACGTTTGATCTGTGGAATCGGTTCGTCAGTATTTGATGTGGCTTACGAAATATATCCTGCGGTAACGTTAGGTGACTCACCCTGTGTATTGGACAGTAGGGGTGAGGGCTATATCCCTGTCTTACACCCTTTTTAGCCGAACACTTCGTTCATGGTCTTCCACTCTTGCCTTTCCCTCTTGGCTCTTGTACATGTTGTACATTACCTGCCTTTCCCTATAGTTTAACACTATATTTCCTCGGGATTTGGGAACATATTTCATCATTTAAAATTGTTGAACGCTTATTCAAAGTTGACAAATCCTTTGAACCTTCTTGATTTTTCTATAGACCTGCTTCCATTATCAGTAGCAAAGTGAGAAATGGCTTTCACGTGCTTTTACTTTTCCTGAAACCAAACTGATCATCGCCGAACACATTTTCAATTTTCTTTTCCTTTATTCTGTATGTTATTGTTATCAGTAACTTGGATGCATCAGCTGTTAAGACGACTGTGCGATAATACTCGCTCTTGCCACCCCTTGCAATCTTCCGAATTGTGTGGATGATGTTTTCCGGAGAATTTAATGGTGTACCACCAGTCTCACGCAACCTACACAATAAGATGAATAGTAGTTTTGTTGTTACTTCCCTCAATGGTTTTAGAAATGCCGACAGTACATTATTTATCTCTTCTGCCTTTTTCGATCTTAAGTCTTCCAAAGGTCTTTTAGATTCTGACACTAATACTGCATCCCCTACCTCGTCGGTATCGACTCCTTTTGTTATCAGACAAGTCCTCCCCATCAGAGGGGCCTTCAACAATTCTATCCTCCTTTCTGCTCTTTCCTCTGCATTTAACAGAAGACTTCCCATTGTACTGTTAATGTTACCGCCGTTGCTTTAATTTCACTGAAGATTGTTTTGACTTTTCTATATACTGAATAAATATCCGACAGCCATTTCTTTTTTGATTTCTTCACATTTTCCATATATCCATTTAGCCATAGCTTCTCTGCACTTCCTAATTATTGCATTCCTAAGTTATCTGTATTTCTGTTTTCCTGATCTTCCCTTCTTTCGTCGATTATCTGAACCTGAAGGTGTTTTTTTTTTTTTTTTTTTTTTTTACCCGTGGTTTCTTTGCTGTTACTTTTCTTGTCCCTATGTTTTTCCCTCCAGGTTGTGTTGTGGTGTCACCGCCAGACACCACACTTGCTAGGTGGTAGCCTTTAAATCGGCCGCGGTCCATTAGTATACGTCGGACCCGTGTGTCGCCACTGTCAGTGATTGCAGACCGAGCGCCACCACACGGCAGGTCTAGAGAGACGTCCTGGCACTCGCCCCAGTTGTGCAACCGACGTTCATAGGAATGGTTCACTGACAATCACGCTCTCATTTGCCGAGACGATAGTTAGCATAGCCATCAGCTACGTCATTTGCTACGACCTAGCAGGGCGCCGTATTCAATTAATATTGAAATTATAAAACATGTACCGTCAAGAGCGCTGTACACCAATTATGGATTAAAGTTAAGTATTACATCATCTACGTACTTTATTTGCAATTCTCAAGACATTGTCCTGTTCCAGACCTCACGCCAGTCTGCGTGTAATTAAACGCGTGCATTTCGGCCTCCTCTAGCAACACGGTGTTGGTTCTCTGCCAACACTTCATGTGTGATGGCCTTTTTTTACAGATTTACATTCCTGTGCAACAGAGCTATCTAATGAGCTATTCATTATCGCAGTATCGATAACCCCAGTGAACTTCAAGCGACTCTCTTCATTTCTGAGTATTTCCCACTTCCTTGCGCATTAATTTCGACTAACCAGTCTTCTAAACATCAGCCTACTCTTTATCATTACTAAACTGTGAGCTGAGTCTGTATCTACTCCTGGGTACGGTTTACGATCCAGTGTCTGATTTGGGAATCTCTGCCTGACGATGATGCAGTATAACTGGAATCTTTCCGTAACTTACGGCCTTTTACAAGTATACCTCCTCCTCTTGTAATTATTGAGCAGAGTATTCGCTATTACTAGCTGAAATTTACAGCAGAACTCAGTTAGTCTTCCTCCTCTCTCATTTCTGCTACCAAGCCCATAATCTCCCGAAATACTTTCTTCTGCTCCCTCCGCTGCAGTCTCATTCCAATCCCCCACCATTATCAGATTTTCGTTTCCTTCTAAGAAAGTAATTACCGGTTCAGTATTCTCATATACTTGAGTTCCTCTTCTACGTCCGACGTCGGGATGTATACCTGAACTACTGTTGACGGTGTTGGATTGCTGTCGATTCTGTTGAGAACAACTCTGTCACTGAACTGTTCACAGTACCTCACTCTCTGTCCTAGTTCGCAACCAATTCTGCCAGTTTCTGCTGCTGTTGATATTATTAAATACTCGTCTGCCGTAGATGCTTGTCTTCTTTCCATTTCACCCCACTGACGCCCACTATGTCTAAACTGGGTATTAGCATTTCCCTTTTCTCATTTTCTAGCTCACCTATAGCACTGAAAGTTCTGACATTCCACGCTCTTTTCTCATAGTAATCTCCCCATTGCCAGTCCCCTCCCAGAGATCAGCATGGGGGCCTTGTCCGGAATCTTTTGCTAATGGAGAGATCAGAGTGACACTTTTTCAGTTAGAGGGTACTGTCCCGACGATACACATTATGTGCCTTTAATGCAATGGTTTCCACCCCTTCTGCATCTTCATGACTCTAGTAATTTTTTGATTCTTCCGCCTTTTAGGGAAATTTTCCTAGTTTCACACGCCAAGTCAAGAGAGGCTCTAAACCACTGTCTCTTTCCTCTTTGACAAGACCGTTTGCAAAATGAAGATGTCTTCTTATGACAGGAGTCTTCGCCGCCATTGCTGACAATTTTGATTTAAAGTCTATGCATTAATCAAATACGCTACACCTGAACCTCGGATGAAACTTCAAGACAATAGTAATCAAGCTACTAATAATTTGATATTTTTCCATCCCCCTCCAACGCGATAGCTCTAAGTCTCAGAGGAAAAAATTGACTTTTTTGTAGGAAATTTAACGTAGTTTAATTTTGTGTTGCCGCTCAAACCTCACCTGTGGGGATTTTTAGCATGTTGTTCATGATTGCCGGCCGGGGTGGCCGAGCGGTTCTAGGCGCTACAGTTTGCAACCGTGCGACCACTCCAGTCGCAGGTTCGAATCCTGCCTCGGGCATGGATGTGTGTGATGTCCTTAGGTTAGTTAGGTTTAATTAGTTGTAAGTTCTAGGAGACTGACCTCAGAAGTTAAGTACCATAGTGCTCAGAGTCATTTGAGCCATTTTTGTTCATGATGCTCCCTCCTGTCACGGTACAAAATTTTACGGCTACATGGTTTTTTTCCTCTAATTTCTCTTTCTTGACTGGACTAATACCCCTAGTGACAGCCATATGAACTAGCAGCTTACAGCTGACGCCAAGGTAAACTTTATGTCTCGATAGCCGCAAGGGATAGCCGAGAGATCCAGGGCACCTTGTCACGCTTCGCGCGGCTCCCTCCGTTGGTTGTTCGAGTCGTCCCTCGGGCATGGGTGTGTGTGTTGTCCTTATCGTAAGTTAGTTTAAGACAGATTAAATAGCGTGTAAGCCTAGGGACCGATGACCTCAGCAATTAGGTCCCATAGGAACATACCAAAAATTTCCAAACAATTTTGTCTCGGTGATTTGTGATTTACCCTATGTTTCTAATTTCATCCAAATAGAAGAAATGGTCTTGTGATATCGAATTAATATGAAACATCCTGAGTCTTTCTGAATCTTTGTGCAGCCGTTGACACTCTTAAGCGATGACGTTCACATTCAACATATTATTCTCAGGTGTATTCGGAAAAAAAAGCGAGACACTAGTTCTCTATTCAGATACAATGATTTTGTCAACACATTACGTCAGATTCTGCTCTGTGGCTCAAATATATAACTGAATTTACTATAGGTAAATTTTTCGTATAACTTATTAACGTACGCATAAATGTGCGTTATATCTCGCTCCGCTACCGAAAATTACATTCGCAGAATCCTCCAACCGCAACCTGACAAGTGACGCACGCAATATTCGTTACGCCATCGTACAGCCGACGGCTATCAGACGACTGGCGTTAATTATTTCAAATTAACAGTTACGCGGCAAATGCTTTTTATTGTGGTATCGTTTTTTTGTGATGCAGTTATCTTGCTGTTATTCGTGCACAATCGTTCCTGAAGCAATATCGTTTACCATTTCGTTGAATAATAACATAGCAAGAAAAAAAATGGGGAACCGAAGTACATCTGGCATATATATAGAGAGCTTGAATATTCCCCCTGAAATATAATAATTCTGACAGCAGTGGAAATGATCGTTATCAACGAGAAGGATATGCATCATTTTGGCTCTGATTTGTAGAGTCAGTAGCAGAATTATCAACCTCCCAATGTAAACGGTGAGAAGTTGCTGTTGAGAGTCAGTCGGCAAATTAGGTCGTCCAAATAAGACGCTGTATTTACGAGTTCGTTTAAGTCGCGAAATCACTATTTGGTATACTACATTGATTTTCAATGATTTGTAAAAAAATTGCGGTAACGTAATGCCGCTTAATCAACTGTATCGAAATATGTATATCTCTACAATGTATTTATCGTTATGGATAATAACTACAAAAATAGTCAGACAGCATACATTAGAACCCAGACTTGTTTCTCACCTGTGTGCTGAAACTGATATTTATTTCGTGCAGAAAATTAAGAAAGAATCCTATAAATAATGAGAGCTGATAGTAATTGTCTGTCGATGATAGCGTAACACGTGAATGGTAAATGGCGGGTATACGACGGGAAAAGTTAAGTTTAAGAGGAGTCTGCTGGGGTACACTTATGTGTGGCACCCGAATATTGTAATGATACTAATGTAAACTAAAATGAAACTATTATATTTTAAACGATGTACGTCTCTCATGGGCACTATAAAGCGGATCGCTGACTTTGGACGACGCAAAGCCAATGATTGTCCTTCTGGTCTGAGACTGTAGTATTGGAGTAAGAGAGCTCTTGGCACGCAGCAGTGAGTGTGTATCAGTCTGTGAGCGAAAGAGGATACAGTAGAAAGTTTTTGTGGTGTGCTCTGTAAAGCCACCAAATGTACGAATTTTCTCATACTAGTATTTTGTGTTACGTCGCAAGTAAAATACGTAGTTAGAAACGAAGAGTGATTTTATAATGGAATGTAAAGTGAAATGATGAAATCTAAATTTAATTGTGACAAGAAAGGGTTACTGTATTGATATCACAAAGAAGCTTTATGAGTACATGTATTATTGGAAATATAAATGTGGAAGCAGAAGTCTTCTCGCAGTTCAGGTAAAGAAGATAACTTTTTTATTACTTTGCTATAGCCAGCGCGTTAGTGTAAATGAGTTGACCGATAATTGGTAACACTGAGATGTATTTTGAGTAAACACAGAACGTATGTAAACATTTTTATGTATAGGCTTGTTAGATATTTCCCTTTTGTAACGTTTCTAAGGTGTGTTAACACAGGTACACGTAATTTGACGATTTGTCTTTATATACCTTTTAGTGATGTTAGATAATACATGCTGTACGTATCTCATAGTTTGTGACTACGTCAGCATAGAAAGGTTTACGTTAAGTAAAAAGGATGTACTTTTCCTGAGTAATGTAATTTCAATTGTCAGATGTTTTGCAAAGCCAAACTTAACTTCGAATATAATTTCACTATTGACAAAGTCAATAATTCACTCAAGTCACTACCGTCTTCCTGTCCAGGTCACATGCTTTTCAAAGACATTGAAGTTTTCTTAAATGTTTTCATTTACCAGCCAAAAGAATTTCATGTATATTTCAAAGTATTACGGCCAGCATTGCACACAGCTCAGTCGGCAGCTAGTATATTTCATTCTTCTTCATGAGAGAGCAGAATACAACGCCATCCACCGTTGCTGCTTTAGAGGTAAGACAATTTCTTTCTTGTTACGTGGACAGGGACTAAAGTTATCAGTTCGAACAGGGCCAGAAGACTCGGTACCTAAGGGGCTGAATTCGTTTTGCACTAAGTGTATTTCTTTATTAGTATTGGGAGTTGCATTGCCCGACCAGTTCGTATAAAGTTTTCGTGACAATAAAAGAGAGTAAGCACACCACTTTCAGTTACAACACGCTACACGACAATTCAAGTTTTGTATGCATTCCCAATTCAGGCAATCATTTAAGTCTTTCAAGAAATATAAAAAACGTTACAAGTTAAATCTTATTATGGATCACATAATAATTTTTATTGAATGCTGCAGTGCACTTCAAAGTGACACAGATAAATGACACTAATGTTCAACACATTCACTAAGGTTCTTCAAACAACAGTCAGAAAGTTCTACCGAACGTTCAGTTCCTCCGCGATAGCAAACCGTTCCTTGGTCACGGACCCATTCGATAACCATTTCGTCAACGTCAGAGTCTTCTCCCATCTCCCCCTCCCCGCGGATGTACTTACAGGTTACTAAATAAATGGAATTAGCATGGTGAAAAATCTGGATACCCCTATTGGCATCACACGTGTCTGTCATGCCTTGATCAAATTGTTGGCACCAGTTCTCTACTGCTACGTGCGACGTTGTATTTGATCCATATACACTATGTGATGGAAAGGATCCGGACACCCCCAAGATCATACGTTTTTCGTATTAAGTGCATTATGCTGCCACCTACTGCCAGGTACTCCTTATCAGCGACCTCAGTAGTCATTAGAGATCGTGAGAGAGCTGAATGGGGCGCTCCAGGGAAATAATAGACTTCGAAGGTGGTCAGATGATAGTGTCACTTGTGACATATGGCTGTACGAGAGATTTCCACACTCCTAAACATCCCTAGGTCCACTGTTTCCGATGTGATAGCTAAGTTGGAACGTGAAGGGACACGTATATCACAAAAGCGTACAGGCCGACCTCGTCTGTTGACTGACGGAGACCGCCGACAGCTGAAGAGGGTCGTAATGTATAATAGGCAGACATCCATCCAGGCCATCACACAGGAATTCCAAACTACATCAGGATCCACTGCAAGAACTATGACAGTTAGGGAGGAGGTTAGAAAACTTGGATTACATGATCGAGCGGGTGCTCATAAGCCACACGTCGCGCCGGTAAATGCCAAACGACGAGTCCCTTGGTGTAAGGAGCGAAGCATTGGACTATTGAACAGAGCAAATACGTTGTGTGGAGTGACGAATCACGGTACTCATTGTGGCGATCCGATGGCACGGTGTGGGTATGGCGAACGCCGAGTGAACGTTATCTGCCAGCGTGTTTAGTGCCAACAAAGAAATTCGGAGGCGGCAGCGCTTGGTGTGATCGTGCTTTTCATGGAGGGGGTCGCACTCCTTATTATTTAGCGTGGCACTATCACAGCACAGGCCTACATTGATGTTTTAAGCACCTTCTGGCTTCCCACTCTTGAAGAGCAATTCGGGGTTGGCGATTGGATCTTTCATCACGATCGAGCACCTGTTCATAATGCACGGCCTGTGACGGAGTGGTTACACGACAATAACGTCCCCGTAATTGACCGGCCTGCACACAGTCCTGACTTGAACCCTCTAGAATACCTTTGGGATTTTTTGGAACGACGACTTCGTGCCAAGTCTCACCGACGGACTTCGATACCTCTCCTCGGTGAAGCGCACCGTGAAGAATTGGCTGCCATTCCCCAAGAAACCTTCCAGCACCTGATTGAACGTGTGTCTACGAGAGTGGAAGCTGTCATCAAGGATATGGGTCGGCCAAAACCCTATTGAATTCCAGCATTACCTATGAAGGGCGCAACTTGCAAGTCATTTTCAGCAAGGTGTTCAGATACTTTTGATCACACAATGTACCTGTAAAATGTCACGATGGATCTGTAAGTAATTGAGATGTTTTGTCGACAAGAATCGTACTGTCCAGCGCACTTCAACTTTGGAATACATATGCAGCTGGTACTTTATGCTTTTTATTTGGGGACTGAACCGGAATAATAAGAACATCAATAACAATAATGCTGTGCTATTCACTCGCATTCTGTGATGCATCTGCTACCCGTACCGCGGCAGAACAGTGTGCGCAGGGAACCCACAACTTGCGCTCTCTTCTGACAATGTGCCACTCTTCTCACACAAGGGTCTTAGTGTGGGGCCATATGTGTAACTTACTTTATAAAGACAGTAAGGACCTGAAATGTTCGCTTACTGTACTTGCTACAGACAATTTCAGTGGTACACCTGACTTAGAGGTCAATACCGTTTCTGATATGTAGTGTAAAGAGGAATGATTACGAAATGGTAAGATAACACTGAATACCACAATAGGCAGTCTTTAGAAAGGGCAATCACAGACGATGGACAGACATATACAGGTACAAGGATGGCATCTGCCAGTAAACCTTGGGTAGCTGAAAAAGATAAGCAAGAGATTCAGTATTAAGAGTGCAAGAGGAATTCCACTGTTAAATGCAGAGGAGACAGCGGATTAGTGGAAAGAGTACACTGAGGTCATCTACGAGGTCAGGGAACTGTCTGACGAGGTGACATGAAAGAAAAGGGAGTAAATATGGATGACACAGGGGTATCAGTACGTCTGCTTTTGGAAGAGCTTTGGAAGATCTGAGATTCAGACTTTTGGAATAGCATCATCCATTCAGTACCAAAGATAGCAGTAGTATATAAGTGCGAGAGCTACCGCACAATCAGCTTAACAGCTGAGGCATCCAATTTACTGTCAGGAATAATACAGAGAAGAATGGAACATAAAACTGAGTTTGACTCTATGAAAGGTAAGGGCACCAGAGGGGCAGCTCTGACTTTACGCTTCATAATGGATACGACATTTAAGAAAAATAGAAGACACATATCTTTTGTCATGAAGACCAGCAAAGTTTTCGAAACTCTCAAAAACAGTAGGTGTAGGCATATGGAACGATCGGTAATGTACGTTATGCACGTGAACCAAGAGAGAAAAACTAGAATGTAAGATCAAGAGCGAAATGCTCGTTAGCGAATGAAACAAGTAAGTAGTCTTCCGTCCCCACCTTTAAGGTTATATATCGAAGAAACCGTCACGGACATAAGAGAGAGGTTCACGAGTCGGATTAAAATTGAGGGTGATAGGATATCAACGGTTGAATTTGCTTAGGATACTGTTATCCTCAATAAAAGGAACGAAGAATTGCAGGACATGTTGAACGGAATGAGCAGTTTAAGTAGAACATTCAATGGATGGAAAGTAAACGGAAGAATAGTAGTAGAAATGAGGTTAACGACAAACTTAATACTGAAATGGAGACAGCGTAGGAGAAGAAGTAAAGGAATTCTGATACCTTGAAAGCGAAACACATGGCGGGAGATGCAAGGAGGATAAAAGGCTAGCGCCCTCAATGAGGTCATTCCTGGCCACGGAAAGTGTAACGGTATCAAATCAAGGATTGTGAGATGTTGTGCTGTAACGCATTTCGGAAATTAAGTGGGAAAGCCAAGAAATGAGGAGGGGCTTCGCAGAATCGACGGGGAGTGAAATATGTGGAGAAGACTGACAAGAAGGAACGGAATGATACTACACTTGTTAAGACGGCATAAATAGCTTTGTGCTGTGTGCCAATGCTACTCTGAGCTGAAGAAGTTGACACGGAAGAGAAAATCGTAGCAGACCACATCGAACAAGTCTGTAGACTGATGAACCACAAAAAGCCATTGTTTGCAGGAATTTAGCATTCATTGGGGCGCCTGCTCCCGTTAATGTGAAATCAGCTCATGAGCCTCTGAGTTAGATCCTCTTTTGAGGTGGCGCCGTTGATAGTTCTGTATTAAAGAGGCAAATATCCATCTTATCGAAGCGTGACATGGATAAATTATTGGCATACTGCACTGCTCCATTAGTCCTCTTGAATCGTTATGCAGCTTATTGGATAGACTTTTGATACAAACTTTATTGTTAAAATCTTTGCTCCAGTTATTTTACCAATTATTTGCCTGTTGCTGATGTGGTTGTGGAATGGAAATGCGGAGGAACGACCAGAGCTAAACCTACATCACGCAGACTTTACATTCTGACGGGCGGAGACTGTCCAGAAATGCGGAGCGTTGTAAAATATCACATGAAATCAGTGCCAGGAACCACTCGTGAGCTCAAAAGTGCTACCAACAGTCTGTTAGCGTAATGGCTGTGTTTTATTTGAAGAAAAAAACTGCAGGAAAGCGAAGAGGAGTATAATGGACAGGGACTGCGGGCAGGTGGCGCTCAATGGGAGTGTGGATCGACTGTGAGGGGTACCGAGATAGTCCATGCAGTTGTGAAGACGCTGTGTGCCGGATGGCTCCTGCCTAGTAAGTAGGCGATGCTGGGTTCGAATCTCCGTCCCGTATACATTTTCGCTCGTCGCCGCTGACTCCGCTTAAAGCAGCTGATAGCAGTGATCCCCCTTCGGTTTACATACAAAGGCTGTGGGTAGCGAGTTAAAAAAGAATGAGGTGCAATGGTTCGAGTAGTTCCTCATAAGCCAGACATTTCTGTAGGCCCTTGAGGTAGTATAATAAGCGACTGGACGAGCGATTTGGACCGATGAATCCCTGTCGCAATCCAACGGAAGTTGGTTGGTTTGGTGAATGTCCTTAGATCGTTACCTGCTATCATCTGCAGCAAGATCAGTGAAGTACAGAGGAGTTGGTGTTACCATACAGGGGTGTTTCCCTTAAGAAAAAGCTAAATCCTGCTAGACATTTGACACTGTGTACACTAGAGGAACATTTCGGAAAGGGTGGGACTGAAAATGCGTCTTGCCATAAAACATCATTGGGGAGACATGGGTTTGTGGAAAATTAATGAGATGGACTACCAAGAGTCCCGGCCTGAATGAAAACAAGCACCTTTGGGACGAGCTATATAGTCGACTTCGCTCCAGACTGTAGTGTCCAACATCACTAGAACCTCTGGTTTCGGCATTTTGGGAAGAAGGGACTGCCACTGTCCCCCCTCACTGAATGTGTCCGCAGCGAAGTTCAAGCGTCAAAAAGGCGATAGGTGGGCACGACCGATATTAAAGTTCACTAGTAGGGGTCCAGGTACTTTAAATCAGGTGGTGTATGTTTACAATTTGAAATCAAAGACTTGCCACATCACTCACTAAAAATAATATTCTTACCACAAAAATGCGATATACAGCGTGATAGTTGGCAACGGATGATCTTCGATTACATAAGATGGCTGATCGGTAAGAGAATAACATTCAATAAACGTCTTCGTGGCGTTACCTATATGAAAATACCAGATGGCATAGATGAAATATAGTTTGTAGCATATGATAAGGAACGGAAAGTGCGGTTAAATAGTAGCTGTGATACCAAGTCCAAACATAATAACAATATTGCAAATAATAACATATTCAAAAAGAAGTGCCAAATATAAGCTTCAGTGATGACTGCCAAAATCATCGCTGCCCGTTTCGTTCGCAGCAATTTCAGCCATGATATTTGGTGCCAACTTAATCACCACCTCAGAAACCGCACCTTATTTCCAAAAAACCCTCAAAAATAGATGACAGTCGTCACTGCAGCTGTCATGACTGCTGGTTTCATTCGCAGCAATTTAAGCTGTACTGTTAGGTCCCACTGTATCCATCGCCACGACTATCGCTGCGTATTTTGAATTAAACGGTACGCCAAACACGACTTGATAACGTCTGCCTCGAAATCCATGTTACAAACTTCACTTTTTTCCCACATATTTATTAGTTCGTTAGTTCGAAACTTGTTCGTATTTACCTAGAAGAATCTACACTTGCATTTTTTTAACGTTTGCCAACTCTCCTTCCGTTCGGATTAATAGTTCTGCTCAGTGTCTGTAAAGACAGTTCGTCGGTTTTACACAGTAAGTTCTTTGCTTTCGCTTGACGTTTATCTTTCTTACCAACTGTCTCCGCCAATAAGTGCTTGCTTTTCAACTTGCAGTTAGTGGAGTTGAGCTCAAGTTAAACAGTCCAATGTCCTCGTCATGATTAATTACGGCCCCAGTGTCACAACTGCAGTGAATGGCTCTCGTATTGCTACTTGTTCATCCGTGTTTGCTCGTGCAACGGGATGATCCGCACCACGTCACTGTTAATTCTGTACAGTTTAATTTTCTGTAAGTCCTTGTGCTAGTGCTCAGGTAAACAAGTAACCGCACAACCAGTAATCAGTTCCTGTAATCGCAATGCTCTCGTCACATGCTGTCGCTCACCGTAAGAGCTGAAGTGCAGTCTACGCCTTTAGTCGAGTGACGTATTACAGTTAGCTGTGTACACACGTCAAAAGGTATGAAAAGGTGCAAAAGCACTTCTGCACTCGACGACAGACGTAAGCATTCGAAAACTAACCTCAAATAAAGGATAAAATGCAGAGCGATCTTTACAGCTGCTAACGTCTATGTTGCTGTAACAACATTGACAGACAGATGAGTTAAGATGAAGTCAGTCCTGAGCAGAGTCAAATTTTTCTTTGGATCGGTGCCTTCCATAATATCTCTCCATTTCTACTTACGTACCATTTTCAACAATCACAAAAATCCATGTTGTATCATTCAATTTTTGTCCGTCACTACATCCCCCCCGCCCCTTGCAGTAAATATTCTGCATAATTACTGACCTAATGGTATTCTAGACATTTTCCCTTTAAAACGTAATGTGATACCTTTCAGTTCCGCACTTAACTTTTAACATGATTTATCTAATGGCACAGAACAAATGCAATTTTTCCTTGTCCAGTTTTGTTACGATTCTCGCTTGGCTTTAGTGTAACGTTGTATTCAAACTGTCAGCCTCAAAATCTTCCTTATTTCATATCAGTGAGTGAAGTCAGTAATCTTCATATGTTTGGGAAAGGTTTTCTCCGCAACAACAATCTCATTCTGAATTGGGCTTCTTGCGCTTTTAGGGTGGGTGAATCCCTACCATGTTATCTAAATGTCCACGCATATTTTGATGTCTAGTACGTCAACATCCACATCCCCTCTAGACTCCTTTCCAATCACATTAAGTTGTGGTTTATACCATTTCACGAACAAATGATGAAATCTTTCTTTAGGGCGGAATATATTGTATCAACAGTTGTTTTATTAAGACTACCTATATGAGTTCTAATTCAGGAAACGTTTACAATGCTGCAGTCAAACTATTCCATATTGTGCCCTCTTCCTGAGTACAGTGCTCCACGAGTCTGGAAGAGTATTTGAAACTGCCTGAAACAGATTTTCCTCGATGCAGGACGCAAAACAGAGTCGGAAACCGGTTTACTATCAACGGCCGTAGGTTTTAGCGAGAACTGAAAGTCTCTAATTTTGAAGATTGCGTCTGGATTTTACGAAACTACGGATTAGGCGGTTCAGCGTACGCCATATATTCCACATGTTCTTCTTGACGGGAAGGAAGATTTCCAGATGGTTGAGCCCATTTAGGATCGTTTATTTTTGCTTTCCACATTTCCATTCTTGGTTTGGAAGGAATCGCTTAAAGGCATCCCTGATTTTCTTGAAGTTTTCCAAGTACCTCATTCAGGATGAGTAGTATAGAATTATATAATTGGTGGATAAGTTTCGTGAGCAGGTTTGCCGGCCGCTGTAACCGAGCGGCTCTAGGCGCTTCAGTCTGGAACCTCGCGACTGCTACGGTCGCAGGTTCGAATCCCGCCTCGTGCATGGATGTGTGTGATGTCGTTAGTTAGGTTTAAGTAGTTCTAATTTCTAGGGGACTGATGACCTCAGATGTCAAGTTCCATAGTGGTCAGAGCCATTTGAACCATTTGATCCGGTTTGTTCATTCCGTACTGGCAGGAACCTCGCGACATTTTGGTTGTGCCATTGATGTCAGACTTTCTATGACGCACAATATTTCCTTTCGTGCATCTGTCTTCCGAATTGTTTGATATGTCCCGCAAACAATTCTTCTCTTGTGCCAACTTCTTCATCTCAGATTACCACTTGCACCCAATATTCTCAATTATTTGTTGGCTACTTTCCATTATCTGTCTTGCCACATGTTTCTAACCTCTAAAGCTTGCTCCAGTACCATCGAAGTTATTCTTTTATGTCTTGAGACATGTCCTATCATTCTGTCCCTTCTTCTTTTCATGTTAATCTTCTCGCCGATTCTGCAGAGAACCTCCTCGAAAAATATCTGCAAAAATAAGCTGGTACACAATAAAGTAATGATTGGTTAGGCTTCACGAATGGGTACGATGATTCAACAATGGCAGCAATTTCACAACATTTTGAAGATGCCCTTGTTATCCGGCCATCTGTGACCTAAATACTGAATGAAAATAGGCTTGTACTTGCTCATGTAATGGGTGGCTTATTGGTGACCGGCTACGTCCTTTCTACACTGACAGTTAGCTCACATTTTGGTAATGACCTTGGCCTCAGCACAGTCAGTTACAAAAGGTATTGAAAGAAACTAACATAAGACAAAAGCCAACATGAGTACCTTAGAAGCACGTATCCTCTTCTTAGTAAAGCAGCTTAAATCATTTAATAAACGCAAGTACTTCAGCACAGATTGTATACCAGTCAATTTCCTCTCGAAGTATGCTAATGCAATAGCTTCATATTTAGCAGTCATGTACAATCGCTCGCTTATCGAAGCATCCTTAGCTGAAAGTGGTTCAAGTCACACCAATAGCGATAAAATGACATAGGAATAATCCCATGAATTGCAGACCCATATCGTCAACGTCGATTTACGGTACAGTTTTGGAACATACACTGTGTTCGAACGTTATGAGTTATTCGACATAAAAGTTTTCTGCGTATGGTACCGCATCATAATGTACAAAAATACTGCTGCTGGAGAAAAACCAACGTTTCGGCTACGGTTGCAGCGGCCTTCTTCTGGGCCTAATGGTTTATGTCGACTGACTCTGGCCGCGGAATCCTACGCAATTATATTATATCTCTAAGAAGATTGTCTATTGAAAAACTGAAAAACACAAACCGTGGAGTCAGAAAATATAGGTCTTGTGAAAAAAAAGTAGCTCTTTATTCTCACAAATAATGAGTGCTATAGGCAGGAATACCAAATTCATTCGATGTTTTTAGATTCCCAGAAGGCTTTTGACACGATTTCGACACAGGGGCCATCCAATCAGATTGTGTGACTGTGGAGTACCGTCTCTGCTGTGCGATTAGATTCGTGATTTCCTTTCAAAAAGGTCACAGTTCGTGACAACTGACGGGAGGTCATCGAGTAAAACAGAAGTAATACCTGGCGTTCTTCAGGGATGGATTACAGACCCTCTGCTGTTCGTGTTCTATATAAACGATTTAGGAGACAATATGTGCAGCCATCTCAGATTGTTTGTGGATGATGTTGTCATTTATCGTCCGATATAGTCATCAGAGAAGCAAAACAAATTGCAAAATGTTTTAGCTAAGATATATGCATGTTGCGGAAAGTGGCAACTGACCCTCAATAATGAAAAGTGTGAAGTCATCTAAGCTAATGTTAAAGGGAATCCGCTATATTTCGATTCCACGGTAAATGACAAAAATGTAAAGACTGTAAATTCAACTAAATACTTAGGTATTACGATAACGAATAACGTAAGTTGGAACGATCACATAGATAATATTGTTGGTGAAGCAAACCGAAGACTACGATTAATTGGCAGAACACTTAGAAAGTTCAAAACATCTACTACACGGACAGCCATCACTAAGCCTTTCCGTCTTCTCCTGGAGTCCTGGTGCGTGCTGTGGAATCCGTAAAAGAGAGGATCGACTTGGACATCGAAAAAGTTGAAAGAGGGGCACCTCGTCTTGTACCATCGCGAAATAAGGGAGAGAGCACCACGAAAATTATACGCGAATTTGGTTGGCAGTCATTAAAGCAAAGGCGGTTGTGGGTGCTGCAGGATCTTCTCATGAAATTTAAATCACGAACTTTCTCCTCAGAGGGTGAAAATATTTCGTTGGTGTCCTCTTACGTAGCGAGGAATGATCGTCATAAAGAAAGTAATAGAAATCAGAGGTCGTACAGAAAGATTTAGGTGTTCGCTTTCCCCAAGCGCATTTCTAGAGTGGAACTGTACAGAAACACCTTGAATGTGGTTCGATTAATCATCTACCATGCACACTGAGCCGTGGGAAAAACTGCTGTTTTGAAGAGCGCGCCGCAGAGCGCAGTGTGAAGCAGTCGCCCTCCGTTTCTGGCGGTGGCGCCGCTGTGGCAATCGCAGCTTTGGTGTCTCCCTCTGGTGGGAAAGGGGAAAGGTAGCCTGTTCACCGGCATTTAAGGGGCGCGACGAGCTCGCTAGAGGCATCTTCCTCTCCCTGGACCTCGAACGAGCTTATGACCGCGTATGGCATTCCGGTCTCCTCTTCAAGCTCCAAGCCTTCGCCCTTCCCATTAACTACGTCCGTCTGATTGGCTCCTTTCTCTCCCACCGTCCTTCCTACGTCTCCATCCATAATACCGACTCCTACACCTTTTTCCCCTCCGCTGGTGTGCCCCAAGGCTCAGTCCTCTCCCCCCTTCTGTACCTTTTGTATACGGCGGACATGCCGCCACCGTCACCCCCCATCCACCTCCGCCAGTTTGCCGATGACACCGCCTTCCTTGCCCTTGCCCCCACCCTGCAGCGCTCCCAACACCTTCTCCATTCCCATCTTGACCGGTTCACTGCTTGGTGCAACCAGTGGTTGCTCAAGGTCAATCCCTCCAAAACCCAGGCGATCATTGTAGGCAAAAACCACCCCTTCCTTCCATCTCCTTGATTTCTATCTCACCATCTATGGCCATCCTATCGCCCTCACTCCCACCCTTAAGTACCTTGGCGTCACCCTCGACCGTCGCCTCTCCTGGAATCCCCATCTCCGGACAATCCAAGCCAAGGCACGCTCCCGACTCCATCTCCTCAAGCTCCTTTCCAGCCGTACGTGGGGTCTGGACCCCTCCACCATCCTCCACACCTATAAATCCCTCATCCGCCCTATCCTTTGTTACGCCCATCCGGCATGGATCTCCGCCCCCCCCCCTTACCTTTTATCAATCCCTCCAAATCCTTGAATGCCATGCTCTCCGCCTCGCCTATCGCATCCGTCTCCCCTCCCCCATGCGGATCCTGTATGATCTCATCCCCTTCCCCCACCTCCTCCTCTTTCTTGAAAGGATGCGGATCCTGTACACCTCCCGCAAACTCGATCCTCCTCATCCGCTTGTCTCGCCCATCCTCTCCCAACCCCGCCCGCTGCCGCGCCTGTATTCCCACGTCCCACCCGGTCTCCATCTCTCCACCCTCCTCACCCTCCCCCAAGGTGGCTTCCGCCAGCTCCCCCTCCCTGATGATGTCCTCCTCCCCTCCATCCACCCCTCCTATCAACTTTGATCCTCCCCCCCCCACTTCCTGTGTCCTTTCCTTTACACACCCTCCCTCCCTTCTCTTTCCTTTTCCCCAATCCCCTCCCTCCTTCCCTCTTCCACCGGGCTTCCCCTCCACCTTCCTCCCTTCCCCCTATCTCCCCTGCCCATGGAATCTGTTCTCCCCTCTCCCTCTCCCACCCCCCCCCTCCTCCTCTCTTGGCAGGTCCCCGGACTCGTACACGGTTAGTGAACATTCGCGCGCCGGAGATCAACGCCTCGTGTTCTGTGTGTGCCGTCGTTTTGTGCTTAAGTGCTTCAGTGTTCTTCGTTTTGTGCACCTACGTTCCCGTGTGACAATTTTCGTCTCTGTCTGTGTCCAAGTGTCTGAACAATTTTATCTTGGACTCTACGCCCGTCAACGGCACCTTGTGTTTTAAAAAGTGTTTGTCTCCGTTTATATGTACACCATGTTTTTCCTCTAAATGTCTTCATTTGTATATTTGTGTTTCTCTGCGGCCAAAGAGCGGCGTAGTATGCTGCTGCAGGCCTGCCTGTAATACAGGTTTCAAAATAACAATAAAGAAAAAAAAACTTGCTAGAGGCGAGTCTGGTCAGTTGGTCAGTAGGAGTGACTCTGGGTCAATCACTCGTCACCAGTTGCTGGTCTGTCTCTCGTTCGCATTTGTGCGGCAGTTAGTGTCTGTCTGTCGTCCGTAGTGCTAGTATGTGTTAGGCCGCCAGTCTGCTCGAGTTTATTCAGGCAATGCTTATTGGCGGTTGGATCGATCGCTTGGTCGGTCACGCACTGGGACACAGCATGCCTTGTCCGTCTTGAGCGTTGGGGCACGTGAGGTCGCCACGTCAGTCCAGTGGGCTTAGTGCAGGGCCGGCCAGAAATTCTGCACGCGTGCGGTGCTCCTGCACGCGTGCAGCTTCCGGGTCATAGTGTGCACGCCGCAGCCGTCAGCGTTCATGTAGTGCATGATTCTACGCACAGATGTCGCTTTATCCACTTGCTGGGATACTCTATACCGGCGCATTCTAGTGCTCTTTCCACAGCTTTCAAGCCAACCATGAGAAGGTATTTCGCATATTAAACATTTAAAATACTGTCACAGTCTACTCATTGAGACGTCTAATTTTATGTTAACAGTTTAACTCAGTAATACAAGTAATACAGTTAACAACCGTGGGTTTTTATTAAGGCAGCTTGACTGACAGCACGTAAACACGCGTAATGTTTTTGACCTAGTATTTAAGAAAGAGAGCACTTAGCGACTTCCAACGAACCTTATTCATGATTTCAAATAACATTAAACTAATGCAAGGTTTCCTATAACTAATTCTCGGTGCCCTCAGTTACACCCACATAATTTCTGTCTCACTGACCTCTGAACAGAATCATAACCGCAGACCTCTCGATGATCACCTGTTATTTCAATATCATTATTGCTATATCTTTCATCAGTTACATCTGAAATCTGCATAATAACCGACAGTTAGATGAATGTTATGTTTTATCGACTTCAGCTGAGCGTAGCCCTTCACACATAAAAAAAACCCTAAATGTAAGTATACATTGGGACAATCGGTTTAATGTCCAACTTTCCTGATAATAATGTAACATGGAGCAGAATGAGGCAACAATGCACAGTTAGTAAACAATAATTTTTAATTATGAAAGGAATAAATCCAAACACGTTTATCACTGGTCATGAGAAATGATAATCGAGTTGATGTATCTCATCCATTTTCTGAAGGACATTTAATTTTGCTTGTCGTTCTTCACTCTTGAGTACACTACACTCGTCTTTGTGATATGTATTGTGGTGTCTTTCAAATGAAAACTTACGCTGGCCGCCTATTATTCGGCGGCACAGTAAACACTGAGTTTTCACCAACGGCTACAAAAAAGAATTGCAGTTCCCAGTCATTCTTAAATGACTGAGAACATAGATCTCCCGTCCTTTGCTTATTCACAGTACCTGCCATTTCTCAGTACTTCTCTGTTAGGGTTACGGTTACCAGGGGTAAACCAGACTGGGTATGTTACGCTCTTGCTTGTACCACATAAACAGGGAAGTGGAGCCGCCGCCGTTCTTTTAGGACGCATGTCTATTAACAGATGTCGCTGTCGCACACGTGCGCACATGTGCAGCACTTCCGCACGTCTGCACACTGTGCAGCGTTTGGCCGGCCCCGGCTTAGTGGGTTCGCGGCCGACACGAGAGCAACAAGAGTCAACCCACGACATCGGTCTGGCCGGGACGAGCTGCGACGCCGTGAGACGGGAGATCGCCGCGCTTCCTGCGTCCGTTGAAGCGGCTTGCAGCGGACGGTTCGGGAGAGCGTTTTGGAGGGGTGCTGCGCCAGGTCTTCGCCAGACATCACAGGTTATTAGAAGTTAAGTGATTCGTGATGTGTTGTTTCATTTACTTATTAAATTCTACTTGTTTTCTTGGTCAGTCTCTCGTCCCCAGCTTCCTCGTCAGTCTCCGGTCCGCTTTTCTTAGGCAGTTATGTCTGTCTGTCGGTTTGCCGTACGTTAATAGCTGCCTCTGTCATGTTTGCCGAATTCCTGAAATATGTTTTTATCTTGTCTATCAGAGGCGGTCTATGTGTAACGTTGAGCATGTTTGTACATTTTATGTAAGACTGCATTTCATGGGTTTTTATGTAAATGGTCATTTTTATTATATAAAGTTGCCACCCTTAAACTGTAAGAGTTTTCTTTTAAAAACAATTTGCACTTTCGGTGGCAAGTAATTTTTTTTATGTGATTGTTTTGTACCATTTCCATCACCCCTACGGGGTGCATAGTATGTGTGTTTGTGTGAGTTGTTAACATTTTTAGTTTAAAGTAATCTGGTGTGTTGCAAATATGCACCAGTGTACTCTTTGAGAGGTTGTTGTGAGCCGTCGTGACTACGGCCGTGTTAAAAGGGAGCGCTAAGCTTCTCAGCCCAAAAGCTCACACTGTAAAAAAAAAAAAAGAAATTGTTATTTCCGCCTGTGAATAAATTGTAACTTGATATTTAGAGGGTGCTTTCTGATTATAATTTTTAAATGAGTTTTTTTAAAGAAATGGTCTTTAGGAATAAAATTTCCATTTGTTGAAAGAAATTTGTTTTCATCAGTTACCCATTGGCAACTACTTGCACGCTCACACAGTGTGATTAAATGTGTTAATGTTCTTCATGAATCGCTAGTAAATTCTAAAGTAAATTCTTTAAGAAAAGATTTTGAAAGTAAATTCACGGTTCACACATAACTTGGAATTGCACAGTAATCATGTAGATGTGGATGAAATGTAAAATGACACGTAAGACAGGTGGCGTAAATTACGACACCCCCAGTCAATACGCTGAATCAGTAGCAAGAAAATGTTTCTTTACGAAGTTGGATACTCTACCTCTGGTGGTTATAGTTTCGTTTTTTCCTGAGGTGTAAAGCAGAGTACACGGGCCCGTGGTGTGCTACTGTGCGAGCTGGGCGTGATAAGTTATTCGAGCCGCAGCCGGAGAAACGAACTGGCTTAGACGAGAGAGAGGTCGGCACGCAGATAGCAGGGCGCACGCTGGGCCGGATTACGCCGTAATCTGTTGGCAACGCTCCGGCCGAGTTATAAGCCAGTACAGCCCGGGCTCTGCGCGCCTGCGGCCGTGTTTCACTCAGCCGGCCACACCGACACGCCGCGGCGCCAGCCAGACGGCCGATCCGCTCTCTATTACTCGCGCCAACCGCTTCAGGACGATCTGCGTCGCCGTACACAAGCCAGCAAATGCCACAGAGTACCACAGCTACTGCACGATAAACCTGAAGGATGAGACTCGCTGCCGATATTTTAGTTTATCTGAAAAGAATTGTAAACAGGTGAAAATACACGGTGTTTCAGAAACGATGTTTACCTCGTAAATCACAAAATAGTAAGTGAAACACATTTATTCATACAAGTAAACGTAAAAAAACGTTACTTTTTCTACTGATTTATGAAAATAGTTCCTTTCCATTTGTGTAAAAAACTTAAGGGCGAAAGTAACTTTCGCATGATGCGTCACTACCAAGCAACATTGCTGGATGAAACTTGGCAGGCCGGTGTGTCCGAGCGGTGCTAGGCGCTACAGTCTAGAACCGAGTGACCGCTACGGTCGCAGGTTCGAATCCTGCCTCGGACATGGATGTGTGTGATGTCCTTAGTTAGGTTTAAATAGTTCTAAGTTCTAGGTGACTGATGACCTCAGATGTTAAGTCCCATAGTTCTCAGGGCCATTTTTTGATGAAAGGAAGGACTTTTGGTGCACAAGGTAGCTGAAATAAATACGCGATGAGACGAACGGAAATGACAAATACATGAAAACGTGGTGTCTGTTGTCGCAGACATGTCCGAAAGAAAAGACATCACGTGAAAACCCGCAGCTTTGATACGTATTTTGTAATCTGAAGGCAGAGGGAGGAGAAAGGAAAGGAAAGAGAAGCAACTAACTTTATCAGCAGTATCGGGGTTTTACGCGGAATCAGCGGCGATAAGTGAAAATGTGTACTGGACTTCGAGTCGAAGCTGGATCTGTTGTTTCCTGCCGGCCTGGGTGGCCGAGCGGTTCTAGGCGCTACAGTCTGGGTCCTCCGGTCCGCAGCAGCGATCTAAATACTGGCGGGCGAGAGGGCGTAGCGGCGCGTTTCTTGCGAGTCTGTCTTTGGCCTCTGTAGATATTCTCGCAGCCTCTTTGCCACCTGGTATGCTGGTGACAGCTTACGCCAGCACACCATCCGTGTCCTCAACGTTCGCTAATTTTTGATTTCCGCTGGAGGGAAATTAGCGAGCTTGGGGGCCATGGATGGGGCTGCAGTTAGGTGGCGCTGAGTGGGAATGTGAGTCGGAAGTGGTGTGTGCCGAGATACTTCACATATTTGCGATAAACACTGCGTCCAGATGATGTAGTGGTCAACGAAGCTGCCAAGTAAGCAGAAGTTCCAGGTTAGAGTCTCAGTACGGCACACATTTAAGTCATCGGCTCTGATTTCACATAAAGTCCCGATGCAGTTGATGTCATTTGTTGATTTCATTTCCTTTCTTCTCTCCCTGTTCTACCTTCAATGTTACAGCTGCGGACTTTCGAGCGGTGTCTGTTCTTTTGCAAATGTCAGAAAGAACAGACATTTCATATAACCGATTCTCATCGATGGGCAGTGACTCCAAAACCTCCATTGCTGATGCACATTTACGTTCGACCTCCTGCGAGAATGAAAAATTACGGAGCATGGAGGATATGGTCGTGGACTTCGGACAAATGGCACTGAGTGGGAATGTCAGTTGGCCGAGCAGAATGACGAGATACTCTATGCCTTTGCGATAAACACTGTGTCTATGTGGTGTACTGGTTACCTCAACTCCGTTGGAAGCAATAGATTTGGATTCAAGTCGTAGTCCAGCAGCTACTTTCACTCATCACCGCTGATTCCGCATAAAGTCAAGATGCAGCTGTTATCGTTAGTTCCTTCCCTTTTCTTTCCTTTCTCCCCACTCTAGCTTTAATTTACAGAAATGACACTTTCGTTGAAGGACAATAATTACACTGAGACCACCATAGCTCATGGTCACCCAGACAAAACAAAGGACGGGATATAGTATTTGTGTTTACCTAGTAAATCACAGTTCGGATTTCAGACATGTTCCACTGAGACAGCAATATACAATTTCACTGTCCACATAATAGAGTGTTTAAGTAGTAAAATTTCAACAGTATGAATATTCTGTAACTTATCCAAACCATTTGGTTGTGTGAATCATGACATTATGTTAGAGAAATTACAATTTAATGGTATAAATGGAACAGTATATGAGTGGTTTAAGTCATACCTACAGTTCAGGAAGCAAAAAGTCTCTTTATATGCTTAAAGTGATTCAAAGGAGTTTGCCACTTCATCTAACTGTGGTGAAATTACTTTAGGTGTTCCACAACGTTCGATCAAGAATCCCCTCCTGTTCTTGATATATGTGAATGACCTCCGTTCCTATGTGAAACAAGATGTTGAACTGACACTGTTTGCTGATGATACAATCATAATTATTAATCCAGTAAAAGAAATTCCGATAGAAAATAATACAAATAAAGTCTTTGGAAAAGTTATTAATTGGTTTTCTGCGAATGGGCTTGCTCTGAAATTTGAGAAACCACAGTACATCCAATTTTTTGCTGCAAAAAGTATAATTCCTTCTATAAACATAGCACATCTAAAGAAGTCAGTAGCCAGGCTGGAGCATACAAAGTTTTTGGATGTACATATAGAAGAGAATCTTAATTGGAAAATTCATATTTTGGATCTCCTAAAGCGACTAGGTTCAGCAACTTTTGCAGTCAGAATAATTGCCAATTTTGAGGATGTAGAAATTAGTAAGGTAACATACTTTGCATACTTCCACTCTCTGATGTCTTACGGAATAATATTCTGGGGCCACTCAACACTTAGGCAAAAGGTATTCACTGCTCAAAAGAAAGTAGTTAGAATAATGTGTGGGGTTCATAGTCACACATCTTTTAGGCATCTGTTTAAAAGGTTAGGAATTCTTACAACCGCTTCACAGTACATTTACTCAGTAATGAATTTTTTTTTCTCAACAACATGGACCAGTTTAAAATCAAAAGCGACATTCATTATTACAATACCAGAAAAAAGAAAGACCTACACTATGCTTTACTCAACCTCTCTTTGGCACAGAAGGGGGTAAAATATGCTGCTATAAAACTTTTTGATAAATTACCAGATGAAATAAAATGTCTGACAGACAGCAGTAATAGTTTCAAAAACAAATTGAAATCATACCTCCTTGACAACTCCTTCTGTACCATAGATGAATTCTTGAATATGAGTAGATAAATCTGGAGATATAGTATATGAATCTTGTGCCATTTAAGGGAATGCGATAGATAATAGAAACATGTAGGTATAACACTATAAAGTAAACAAAAAAAACTAGTTTCCTGTGCGCATTTCTTGTGCATTTGACACGTTCCATATCATAACGGTTTTCCATGCTATTGATCAATGGAACACGTAACTAACTAACTACAGGTAGAAATATATACTCTGCAACGTGCTCCCATGCTGGCCACGAGGTTGGTAAGAAGTTCGTGATAAGGTGTTTCATTATTCCGGCAATGCGGTCGACAACTGCTGCATGGCTGTTGGTACATGTGGGCATGCTGCAGTCCATGTCTTCAACGCATGGAATATGTGCTTGTTGGGGTTTGAAATTTGAGGTGTGAGCAGATCAGTCGTTCGTCGAATATTTTCCTTTTCCAAGAGCTCCTCCACCTCCGCTTTTCGATGTGCTGGTGGGCTGTGTAACGACTCATTAATGGGAATGATCAATAACTGAGATGGAGAACTGACGCAAAATTTATTTTGAAAACTGTGGTTTAAATGAAAATACAGTTCTGTAGTTGAAAGAGTATGAGCTGGTTTTCAATTTATTTTCGTGGTTTATTTAGCAAGATGTGAATATCTAGGAAAAAGAAAGCGATATGTGACCTTTGATATTGTGTAATTAATCTCTGTTCCTATTTCTGGACAAATATGGTTCTGTTTTGTTTCCCGTTGTGGCAACGATCAGTTGTCCTGATTACACGTGTGGTAGTATGGTAAATTATAATAGTGAACGTAACTGGATACCGACTATCATTTCGTAGTGAAATCTGAATTTTAAAATTCATTTACTGAGAACTGAAAAATTATTAGGACATCAATTCGGTGATGCGGTCTGGTAGTGTGCTGAAGCCCTGCTGTGTAGTGTTATCCGTAACAAGAAGTATCTGCATCTTGCTTCATACGACAGTCGGTTTATGAGAAGTAAAATAAATGTCTCATTGATATAAATACATAATTTTCAGATCGTATTAAGTTTCACATCGTTGTCTGTGCTGCGCAGCCTGTCAAACAGTAATCAGTCTTTACATGCCTTGCCCGGAAAGAAGTAAGCCGATTTAAAACTTGGTGATGCATAGCCCTAGTTTGATTGTTAACAACGGATCTCATACACGTTTCGCACAACTTAACAAATGTACTGCTGTACGATCTTGACACAGCTCGCTCTGTAATCTGCCTTTATCTGAGTTGCAGTCAAAGCAAATGTAAAATAATAATATTTTAGTCGGGAAAGGCGACATTAATACTGACATCCATAAAAATGAAGTCACGGCCGAGTGCACACTTGAAAATGTGGACATGGGCAAGGAGTACAGTGTCATAACAACATTCATTGATGAGTATACCACGTTGAAATATTTTGAGGTCCGTACATAAATGGGTAGTTACGCTTCCCCACGCCATAACACCTGGACCACCAAAACGCTCATGTTCGACAGTATTACTAGCGAGAGGTGAGAACACGTAATACGGGAGGTGGCTATCACAGCTGGCTCAAGATGCTTGCCAACAAGGTACGGTAGCATTGGAATATGTCGGATTATCAGCTGGCTATGACGAGCTGCAAGTGATGCCGTTGTCTGAACTCAAAGCCGTTACTGGTGTCAGCTGTTAAAACTGTTGGCCTGTCATACTTCAAGAGCCAGAGCTACTGTAATTTCGTCATTTGCTATGGGTATCTATAATCGTAAGGCGCCTGATGCACTTCTCAGCCAAGAGACTGGGTAATTCCTCGCTTAGGTAAAAGTAATCATTGCACAAAAGAAAGTAATTAGAATTATATGTGGAGGACACACACGAACATCGTGCAAGTATCTCTTTAAGCAGCTGGGAGTAGTAACCATAGACTCATAGTATATTTATTCATTTATTGAATAGTTTAACAAGAGTCCATCTAAGTCTGAGAGTAACGCAGATATTCACAAGTAGAACACTAAAAAGAAAACTTGTGGGCATTTTCCTTTAATGAACCTAGCTTCGGTACAGAATGAGGTGAAATACGTTGAAAATCTACCCATGGAAATAAAATGTCTGATCGCCAGCAGAGGTCATTTCAAAAGAAGATTACAGACAAGTAAGTTGAATTTCATAATGTTACCGCAGACTAACTGGTGATCGGCCCATACTGATTTGTTGTTCTGTCCTAGTTTAAAGTAACTCCCGTGCTCCGCTTTCTGTGGTATCCCTCCACACTCACAGTCCATCACTCGCAGTCCATCTTATAGACGCCCGCATTGTATAAAGTATATGCACAGACAAGCCATTGCTCACCCCGACGTTGATCGGCGCTTGCTACCGTTACAGGCACGTAACGAGATAAGGAATGCAGATAATCGAAGAAGAGGCGACTCATTCTTGTGATAATACAGCGAAATCCACTGACACAAGGGACTTCGACAAATGGCAGATTGTTTTGGCCCGGTGCTTGGGAATTAACATCTCCGAAACGGCGACACTGCTCGGCGACCCGAGTGACTGTCGGGGGCGCGTGTGAAAAGTGGTTAATGGACAGCAAAATCGTGAGAATTCAACACGACTCTGTACGTCCCGTGTAACGGTACCACTTAAACGGCAACCGTTGCTAACGTTATATCTCTGCGAGGAATTTTTGAGAAAGCTGACCGTGAGTTAACCAATGGAAATAGAACAGTCGAACTGGGATTCGTTTCGAAACACTCCAGCAGAGTGTAACTAACAGCAAACCAGTGGGTCAGTGAACAGACGTTCTCCCAGCACAAAAGCAGGTTGTAACATTACATGTTAAAACAGGTCGCCAGCCTAATTAGGCGTTCTTGTATCATACAAAATGATAAAGGAGAATACAGTGCTAAGGCTAACCTAATTTTTCTTGACACACACACACACACACACACACACACACACACATTAAACTTTTTCCTTGTTACTGTTCGTACTACAACACAATAACCTAACCTTGCAGATAAGTGTGCAGATAAATGTGCTACTAACAAACAAATGGCCAATGAGATGGTAAACGGTAACATATGCCCCTCAGCAACACGTACCTTAAATGAACCAGGTGTAACAGTTTATAGAACCAATTACCGTCACACATGAAACTAGTAGCAATACTGAACAGAATAAAGCTTGAAATGATTTTGAGTTTAAATCAGGGGTCTGCTAATTATCATACTCTATTACTTCATTGTTTAGTACAGGGTCTCTATGTCTGTGCATTAACCAACTTGCATCGCAGTAGATAACACAGTAAATAGTTCTTTCTTAAACTCAGTTTGAAGCATCTAAACAGAATGAAAATCTAACTACACTGGTTCTAAAGGACCCTATGAATTGCTTCATTAACTAACTAGCCTTGTAAATGAGGGCCTTTAAACTTTCATGGTTAGAAGAACCATGCTCATTCACAAAACTACACCAGAATGTGTAATAAATGGTAAGTATTCTTAGCATAAATTGTCAATTTAGTAAAGCACATCAACTATAACTCTTTAAATAACAAATGTGCTTTCATAAGCAGTCTTTTGACCCACTCAGAATTATAGCTGGCTGTACAAATGACAACACAAAGTTAAATTCAAGTTCAACCACTTTCTCATAATAAATTAGGACACTTAGAATTAAATTTACTGGGATAGGATTCCTGTCCAGCTATGTGATTTGGGATAATCATGGGTGTAAGATAGAGTTTTTCGCAACAACACGATTATTATTAAAATCAACCAAAATTTCACAAACACCTTGTCCATTTACAGACTGCCAAATCCTAACAATTTAGTGGAAGACTGGCGGTACTGGTGGCGCAATTTTCAATGGCTATTAACCTGGTGGCGATGCAATCATAGCAGTACTGTTGGTCTCACCCTGTTACAAATCTTTCTGGCGTCAAAATTATACTTTTAGGGCCAAAAACCATGCCATGATAATGGTATCACCAAATGCAGCTTCCGAGGTCCATAAATACTGCCCTGAAGCTTTACTGCCCTCAAACCTGCACGAATATGAGCCACAATGATCCGCTACTGCTAGCGAGGTGTTATCCACAGCACTGCTCTGCCTAGTCTCCTTACTCGTCACAAGCGACGAGTTGCCACTTGCGCGCCAACCACACCTTTTCCACTCCGCCACGCTACTTCCGTAGCTGCGGGCCTTCCCCACATCTTTTACATATAAACCTATGTTCCCTAACTATGGACCAAGTCATATATAGTACATTACATAAAAATCATTCCATTAGTTATATAAATCCACAAGCATAATGTAAACAACATCTTTCAGGAGTTTCACATAACTGAAACATGTATACATAGTCAAAGAATTTTCATGATAGATACAACAATATGCATAAGTTATACTAAAAATTTGCATCTAAATATCGACACAGATACGAAATAGGTCAAAAATGGGTGTTACACACGTATCATGTAGCACTGAACCCGGAGGCTTGCGCGCTCTGAAAGTAGGATAGGCGGCGATCAGTGATAGAGCTGTCGACGGAGTACAATGCTGGTACAGGTGCAAGTCTTTCGGAGCAGCCGGTTTAGCGCACATTATGGGAAATAGGACTCGGCACCTATGTGTTCCACGTTGATCCAATGACATCTTGAGTTATGACTGCAGTGACGACGGCATCATCCATATTGAATCGTGGATCGATGGCAAAGTAGCGTATGGTCGGATGCGTCACTTTCTTGACACTTCAGCTCCAGATTCGCCATCACACAGACATACGACTACTCTAAACGAGCAACGCGCCACGGACGAAGGCCAAAGTATGCTATGGCGGACATACCAGTTATGTGACAAAAGTCATGGGATAGCGATAAGCACATATACAGAAGGCGGTAGAACCGCGTATGCAAGGTACTGTTTGCTTTAGCGATGGTATAGAACTGGTTCGTTGCAATCCTGTGACCACCCCTCTACCGCTAACGTTAGTCATGACAATGACGTGTGTATGCTCCTGTGGGCTGTTTTTCAGTCAGGTTGACATGGAAATGTGGTACAATGACATAAAGGAGTTGTGGTGTTTGGACATTGTCAAATGGTTCAAATGGCTCTGAGTACTATGGGACTCAACATCTTAGGTCATAAGTCCCCTAGAACTTAGAACTACTTAAACCTAACTAACCTAAGGACATCACACACAGCCATGCCCGAGGCAAGATTCGAACCTGCGACCGTAGCAGTCCCGCGGTTCCGGACTGCAGCGCCAGAACCGCTAGACCACCGCGGCCGGCTGGACATTGTCACACAGACCCCTTCTCTCCCTCCAAAATAAAGTTATCCTCATTGACGGAATATCAGTGGGACCTGTCGATTGTGGCCGAGTGGTTCTAGGTGATTCAGTCCGCAACCGCGCTGCTGCTACGGTCGTAGGATCGAACCCTGCCTCGGGCATGGATGTGTTTGATGTCCTTAGGTTGATTAGGCGTACATAGTTCTAAGTCTAGGGGACTGATGACCTCAGGTGTTAAGTCCCATAGTGCTTAGAGCCATTTCAACCATTTGAAGCTGTCAATAGTTGTGTGTGAAAGCAATGGTGTACCACTCGCAGGCATGTAGTACGGCGTAAAACCTGTGGTCGCAAAGAGATCATAACCACCAACGACCGGGGATGGGAATCATGCTTTGTCAATATCATTCTGCTTCTGACCCGACAGGAAATAACACTGTCAGTGAATACATGTCCACGTCAGCCAGATTCAGAGCGAGCATCTGTGATTGGTATGACTTGCACCGTACATTTGCAAGTCTTCAACGGGTCTAACATCTAAGGTATTACGTAGTAACTTAATGAAGGCGAGTAGTGTTGAACGACGAGTTGGAATGTTGCCTCTTGTCTCATGATGCAGTGCATCGGGTCGATGAAACATGGACCACACGTTGTGCAGAGGGTGTGATTCAGGCTAGAGGATGGTTGTCATATTTCGGACGCATTTTTCACATCATGACTTCGCCGAATCACTCACGTTACCGTGAACACGAAGCAGGATCTTTATTTTTACATTCCCGATGACCAACTGCTAGCCTTTCTTCTACATGGTCATGATGATTAAGCTGTCGACTTTCCTGTCTTTCAATATCAGACAGCCGTGTTCACCGGGTGCACGTATACGTTCCTAATTTCACGAACACTCAGACACACATAGCATCCCGACTCACCACTAAAAATTCATCCATCTTATAGCCATATGATCTGTCTGGCACTACTGTATTTAGAACGAAGGTTGGAAAAATTGGAAAGCCGTGGTAAGGTCTTGTGGGACCAAACTGCTAAGTTCATCAGTCCCTAAGCTTACGCACTACTTAATCTAACTTAAAGTAACTTACGCTAAGGACAACAGACACACCCATTGTGAGCATGTGGGTGCTATTCTGTCATTCTGTGCAACGGATTAATCTGAGATGTACTCTTTACCCTGTGGCTGCAAGATGCAATTTCCACCCCCACACTACTACAGAAGTCAGACAGACGCTCCTAACGTTCTAAAGAGAAATGCCTGAAAAACTTCCAGCAATAAATATCTTCTGGAGTCGTTCACTGTAAGGAAATGACACAGAAATTCACAAAATTTCTTTCATAACTAGTGGGATACTTGGGTACTGGAGTAGTGCTAGTTAGTGTTAGGAAAACATGAAACTAACGAAAATTATTATTTATTTTGCAAAAATTCTGAGAAATCACAATGGCACATTTAGTCATGAACTGAACAAGTTATTTCCGGGTTCTTTTCGGAATGTGACCTTACCTCTTAAGGGTAGGATTCGCTAATGAAATTTCTATACAAAGCTTAAGATTGTTATTGACTTGGCAGAATGGCTGAGAGCCATACCTACTCGACTTGAATAAATATCCGTTAGAACGTTGCTAGGTATGGTCGAGGCTGTCGCACGTGTGAAATGCAGTTAAGTGTAGTGTTGTGGTGGAAATATGGGGCTCGCGAGAGCTGTAGCGCACAATACCGTAAGCTGCGATGACTGCTGTCTGCGCCGCTCGCTGCTGAAAAATTAGATAACTCTCATTCTATCTGGATTGACCTTCGCCAATCAAACTCTCCCTATGCCTTGATGAAGTCAAGGACGCCTATTCACCTCTAGTCTAACTATTGGCGTGGTATACCGGTCAGATAACCAGTCCACCGTGATGGCACTCAAAAATTCTCTCGCAGGTGTTTAACTATAACTCTGCCCGTTCACACCGCACAATAAGTATGGCGGCCAACACAGAGAGCAATGCTTATTCGCTAGGACTCAATATAGAGGCTGTTGTGGATTGGCAGGAGAGCCAACCCACGAATTTTAGAGGAAGCCGAAAGGCACGCGTTGAAGCTCACGCAGGCTGGCGTGAGGTCTGGAACAGGATAAGGAATTTAGACTTCAGAAAAAAGGAGGTAACTGGTGGAATACTTAACTTTAATCCATTAATTGATTGTGGATTGGCAGGAGAGCCAACCCACGAATTTTAGAGGAAGCCGAAAGGCACGCGTTGAAGCTCATTCAGGCTGGCGTGATTTCTGGAACAGGACAAGAAATTTAGACTTCAGAAAAAAGGAGGTAACTGGTGGAATTATTAACTTAAATCCATTAATGTTGAACGTAGCTCTTGTCTGTACATTATTTACAATATAAATAGTAACTGATAAGGCGCCTTGCTAGGTCGTAGCAAATGACGTAGCTGGCTATGCTAACTATCGTTTCGGCAAATGAGAGCGTATTATGTCAGTGAACCATCACTAGCAAAGTCGGTTGTACAACTGGGGCGAGTGCTAGGAAGTCTCTCTAGACCTGCCGTGTGGCGGCGCTCGGTCTGCAGTCTCTGATAGTGGCGACACGCGGGTCCGACGTATACTAACGGACCGCGGCCGATTTAAAGGCTACCACCTAGCAAGTGTGGTGTCTGGCGGTGACACCACAGAGGCGCACTCCGATTCGCTCTCGATAGAGGTGCTCTCCCAGTGAAGTATTGAGGAGAGACTTGTTCCTCGCTCTTTGAGTATACGTATGAGCGCACACGCTCTTGTTACGTGTTCTCGCTCCAAGAGTGATAGCAGAAGTGCCCCTCTCCATGCCATACGTGAAGGGGTATATCTTTCGGTCTCTTCCATTACTCCTTCAGCTCAAAGCGTCAGGAATATCGTCTGCCAATCAGCATTGCTCTTCTAAAACGGAAGACGTTTCGTTTAAGGCGACCAATCTGGAAATATGTAGCATCGGCGTTTGGCGTTTGCTATCTCCCTGTGAAAATCTCTGAAACTGCGTGCTGTGTTTGTAAAGAATGCTTAGGCTTGGTGGTCCCACACAATGTAGCGGAATTTGCTTTTAAGCGGAACACGGGGTCGTTCTTCCTTTCACTCGGGCAAACGCTGTCTGCTCTGCGGGCGGTCACCGGCCGATGTAGATAGGTTGACTCGTCCTCTGAAGGGACCAGCCTCCTGGCGTGTGGTTGCCTCTCCTGAACTAAAGGCTCCTGTGACTGTTATGTCTGGAATGTGTGTGTGTACGCCAGCATCGAGTATTTCAATCTCGGTGCGCATTTGCGATTTACTAGTTATCTGCACATAGTTTACATGAATTCATGAAACATTGACTTTATCTTATCGAGTTTGGGTTCGAATGAAGCGTCTTGATGTGAGGAATATGATTGTGAGGGCGGAATATGTAAGAAATGAAGGTCAGGAGACCATGACGTCTTACACCATGCCCAAGGGAGGATTTGAACGTCGGGGGAGCCACTCAGACCGTGACAAGACGCCCCAGACCGCGCGGCTACCGAGTGTGACAACGAATGGTGACAGGTAGAAATCAACATCCCTGCAGTTTGATAGCAAACAGGGATCTAATCACCAATGAGTCACTTCAGCTGTGCCACACTGCTTGAGTTGCGCTCTACCGACACTACAGTTCGGTAGTTGTGGCACACTACCTAAAAGAACCAGCAAATCGTAGGATTACCAGTAGTTGTATTGGTAGGATTGGTAGGGAAAGAATCATAAATGAATGTGAAAGAGAGAAACTGCGCACCGACGACTTCTCTTTGTTTTTTTGTTTGTTTGTTTGTTTTGCACATTATTTCAACTGTACATCATTCATTGTTAGCCCATTGTGTATTTTAAGTCCTTACAGAATGTAAACTGCATTTGATAGCTAATAAAAGTCGGTTGATCGAATAACTTCGGCGCATTTATTTAACAAAGCGTTTACTTTTGATGCAAGAACAGTTTACGTGCACGAACATAAATAATGTTGTTGTTATGGTCTTCAGTCCAGAGACTGGTTTGATGCAGCTCTCCATGCTACCCTATCCTGTGCAACCCTCTTCATCTCCAAGTAACTACTGCCACCTACGTCCTTCTGAATCTGCTTAGTGCATTCATCTCTTGGTTTCCCTCTACGATTTTTACCCTCCACGCTTCTCTCCAGTTCTAAATTGGTGATCCCTTGAAGCCTCAGAACATGTCCTAGCAACCAATGCCTTCCTCTAGTCAAGCTGTGCCACAAATTTCTCTTCTTCACAATTCTATTGAGCACCTCCTTATTATTACCTCCTCATAAACCTCCCCATTAGTACCTCTTCATAAAGAATATGTATAATTATTATTGTTATCTTGTACTCAATAGAACGTTCTTCAACAGGATCAAAAGCAAGAGTTTGCTGTTATTATTAATAAATGCGAATGCTGTTTGTGAGTAACAGCGAAAACATTCTGTATAAGTTTGACGAAGTAGAGAAATGATGCATAAAAAGTTCTCGGTTTACTTGCCGCGTCAAATTTGGATAAAATCCCGAGCTTTCGATGACTACCTCCGTCATCTTCGTCAGGGCAAGTAAACCGCTAATTTTTTATGCAAGGACTCCGTCGCGAAAGACTTCGTAGTCATATTAGTGAACTGATGTTTGATATATTGTGGTTTGCAAATTTTTTATTTTACCTTTTTGTTCAGGTAATTGTAGCTTCTAGCGCTGTATGGTACATCTGTATAGTTTCGTTTATTTTTACTGAAACATACCTCTTTTTCACAGTGTGAATCAATAATTTTCGAATAAAACATGAATTAAACATTGACAGCTTCAATTTTACTATAAATACTATTTGCTTTTAAGTAACGGACAAGAGGATAACTATGCATAGCAAAAATGTTCCGTAGTTTACCCGGACCTTTACATATGATTCAGTTTGTAGACGGTCCACCGTTTCTGGTTTTCGGGGGAATCTTGTACGGTATTGATGGCACATGTTAAGAAAGAGATCGTTATGAGGTAACGCCCGACAAGTATGCAACGAACCTGATGTACAGGTAATACGGGTACGATCTTAACTCACCAAAGCTACTACGACAACTACCGCAGTCTGTATTTACATATGATAGTCTATGGTATCCTGTGGTAGTTTAGAGCTCTGTATACTGCATGCCTGAAGAAACGTGGGGACTCTCTTCCCTACCCAATGCGGGGCATTGCCAACTTTAAAGGCACTGTTACATGTTGTTGTCCATAGCTGGTAAGTTCCTTTGTCCGGGATGCTTATACACATAAAACTTAATTTTGATGTACGTTCCGAAGCTGAACACGGATCTTGAAATTCTCAATCGGCACCATGTTCCACAGATGATTTCGATCGTCACTGAAAGACGCATCAAGTGTTTCTCTAATTTATTTTATTTCTTGCTTTTGGACAAATTATTTACAGTGACACTTGAGCTTCTTTTAAGATTTTTTATTTCCAAGTTTTGTTCAGGAAGTACGAAATGTAATAGATCTGAATATCGGTCGGTATTCTATTATTACTAAAACGATATAGATCACGAGAAAGCTGCGAAGTTTCAATTAATGCTGTGATCTGATATTTTTTCACGCTTCATTTACGTAGCAGCTGTTTTTCAATTATTTACATTTTTCCTCAAGTAACTAATTCACTTTTTCTTAATTACCTTGATTACTTTCAAGTAATTATTTTTTCTTTGCAAAACCAGGCCTCACGCTAGTCAATATGGTATCCCATTTGTTCACTTCCCGCTCTTCGTTTGGCTAACAAAATTCAGGCATAACATTTCCCTAAAATAACTAATTACCTTCTGTCTAATTACTCCGATTACATTCAAGCAATTAAATCTGTATTTGCTAAACTGCACCTCACTCTGGCCGATTTGATACCCCATTTGTCCCTTTGCCAGTTTTCATTTGGCTATGAAAATTCGCACAAAAACTCGTTGTGTAGTCTCTAGGGAGACTTTTTCGCTCAGCTCAAGTATTTGGTCAAGGAAACTTTAATTCGAGAGAGTGTCTCACTGTTTTTGGGAAGATACGACAAGCGAATGCCATTTGGCCAGGGAGCCATTTATTACTTAGCGACCGCTATCAGCGACAGTTACACTCCTTAAAGAAATTAGTTGCCATCGATCGCACAGCAAGGCACGCAAACATGTCGTCGCTGTTCTATAGGATCGTTTCTCTGTGTCGACCAGGGAACGGCACCTGCGTCCGCACTTTTGCAGCACGGGGAGTCACGTAGCGCTGCGGCTGGCGCTGAGGGCAAATGAATTGCATTAATATTCCGGCTGGCAGCTGGCGGCTAGCAGCTGGCAGCTGCCGGCTGACGGCCCGCGAAGCGAGGCGAGGCGACGCTGCTTAGCGCGCCGACCGCCCACGCTGCGATGAGCCAGCGGGGGCGTGAGCTGGCAGACAATGGCCGCCTTCTAATTGTCCTCGCGCGTCACACACATCCCGCCACTTCGTCCCCCGCCATCCGCTTAGCTCTCGCGGCCGTCTCTCTCGCGGCACTAAATCTGATTCGGCTGTCACGTTATCGCCAACATCGCAGCTCGCTCAGTGAGCACTAGCTGGCAGTGCAGTACGTTGATGGGCATAAAACGACTTGCCTAAACATGTAAAAACGGATACTGCTTAAAATGTTAACACTTCTGTTTGGTTCTATTGCGGCGCAATACTTACACGCCTCTATATTTACACTGAGGTGACAAAAGTCATAGCATAGCTATATACACATATACACATTGCGGTAGTGTCGCGTACAGAATGTATAACAGGGCAATGCATTCACTTTCCAATGCTGTCATTTGCACTCAGGTGATTCGTGTGAAGAGGTTCTCGATGTTATTATGGCCGCAGGCAGTTGGAGCTAGACGCATGGGATACACCATTTCGGAAATAATTAGGGAACTCAATACTCAGTGATCCACAGTGTTAAGAGTGTGCCGAGAATATCAGATTTCAGGCTTTAACTCTTACCATGGATCCGGCCGCTGTGGCCGAGCGGTTCTAGGCGCTTCAGTCCAGAACCGCGTTGCTCCCTCGGTTGCTGGTTCGAATCCTGCCTCGGGCAAGGATGTTTGTGACGTCCTTAGGTTAGTTAGGTTTAAGTAGTTCTAAGTCTAGGGGACTGATGATCTCAGATGTTAAGTCCCATAGTGCTTAAAGCCATTCGTACCACGGACAACATAGTGGCAGAAGAATTTCACTTAACGACCGAGAGCAGTGGCGTTTGCATAGTGTTGCCAGTGCTAAGAGGCAAGCAACACTGTGTGAAATAACAGCAGAGATGAATATAGGACGTACGGCAAAAATATCCATTGGGACAATGCGGCGAAATTTTACGTTTATGGGCTATGGCAGCAGACGACTGACGCGAGTGCCTTTGCTATCAGCAATGCCACTCCTGGGCTCATCACCATATCAGTTGGACCATAGACGACTGGGAAACCGTGACTTGGTCTGTCCCGATTTCAGCTGGTAAGAGCTGATGTTAGAATTCGAGTTTGGCTCAGACCCATGGACCAAAGTTGTCAACGAGGCAGTTTTCAAGCTGGTGGTGGCTGCGTAATGGTGTGAGCTGTGTTTGCATCGTATAGAGTGGAGACCATTTGCAGCTATTGATGAAATTTCTTTTCCAAAACGACAACACAATTTTTGTGTGGATGACTATACGCTATATGACCGGGTACCAGTGATCGCAATTTGTTTTGAGGAACAATCTCGAGAGCGCGGTGGAATGATTTGGTGACCCATATCACGCACATAAATCCCATAGCACCCCTATGGGACACGATCGAGAGGTCACGTCGGGCACAAAATCCAGCACCGTCAATACATTCGAAATTTTGGACGACTACAGAGGCAGCATTGCTCACAAGGGAACTTCCCCATCGCACCCCCCTCAGATTTAGTTATAAGTTGGCACAGTGGATAGGCCTTGAAAAACTGAACACAGATCAATCGAGAAAACAGGAAGAAGTTGTATGGAACTATGAAAAAAATTAGCAAAATATACAAACTTAATAGTCCATGCGCAAGATAGGCAACATCAAGGATACTCTGAGCTCAGGAGCGCCGTGGTTCCGTGGTTAGCGTGAGCAGCTGCGGAACGAGAGGTCCTTGGTTCAAGTCTTCCCTCGAGTGAAAAGTTTACTTTCTTTATTTTCGCAAAGTTATGATCTGTCCGTTCGTTCATTGACGTCTCTGTTCACTGTAATAAGTGTAGTGTCTGTTTTTTGCGACCGAACCGCAAAACCGTGCGATTAGTAGACGAAAGGACATGCCTCTCCAATGGGAACCGAAGACATTTGATCCCAAGGTCATAGGTCAACCTATTCCTCCACAGGAAAACGCGTCTGATATAATCTATACGACACTGGTGACGGCATGAGCGTCACATAACATGAATATGTTGTCGACCCACCTAACTTGTACACTTGGCGAATGGTAAAAAGCTTCTTCTACCTTGCCCGATGTAGGTTTTTCTTGTGGATGTGATAACCACTCCCGAAAAAGTATGTTTCGATGTTTGTTTAGGTGTATCGTCCCCATACTACGGCGCAGTTATCTCGCATCGGGCAGACGGACGGACAGATAATAATTGTCTGAAAAAAAAAATTAAATTTTTCACTCGAGGGAATACTTGAACCAAGGACCTCTCGTTCCGCAGCTGCTCACACTAACCACGGGACCACGGCGCTGCAGAGCTCAGACTCTCCATGATGTTGCCTATCTTGCACATGGACTATTCAGTTTGTATATTTTGCTTATTTTTTTCATAGTTCCACACAACTTCTTCCTGTTTTCTCGATTCCCTTGTGTTCAGTTTTTCAAGGCCTATCCACTGTGCCAACTTATAACTAAATCTGAGGGGGGTGCGATGGGGAGGTTCCCTTGTCAGTATTGCTGTAGGACTTTTTGAGTCTATGTCATTTCGAGTTGCTGCACTACTGCGGGAGAAATGAGGTCTGAGACGATATTAGGAGGTATTCCAAGACTTTTCTCCCCTTGGTGTATATACAGGGTGAGTCACCTAACGTTACCGCTGGATATATTTCGTAAACCACATCAAATACTGACGAACCGATTCCACAGACCGAACGTGAGGTGAGGGGCTTGTGTAATTGGTTAACACAAACCAGATTAGCCTTCTTGCCAGTTCCACTGGCGCGGAGAGCGTTTGAACAGTGGTCGAAAAGATGCCTCTGTGCGTGCTGAAATTATTGTAATCTTGTTTTCGTAGTCTTTACGGTAGCAAGACGTGTCTACCAAGTGAGGTTTCACTCTCTTCCGTGTGTCAGTCAAACTTGCGGCACTCGCGATGCCCTGTCTTGAGTACATTTTGCTGCTTCCATACGATCTCTTTTAAAAGAGTAAATGTGGCAGTAGGAGTTATAGACATTGAAATGGCCCCCTGATTTCCGATTCCCAAGTAACAGGTACATTTGGCCTTACATGCTAATACTGTGGCGAGTATCAGACCTCATCTCTTCTAGCAGGGAATTGTACTTATTAATTACAGGGTTGTTGGAGGCAATAGGTGACTTACGACTTCTACAGGCCGGATGTCGGACAGAGAGTCGGACGGATCTCTTAAAACATTCCATATACACTCCTGGAAATTGAAATAAGAACACCGTGAATTCATTGTCCCAGGAAGGGGAAACTTTATTGACACATTCCTGGGGTCAGATACATCACATGATCACACTGACAGAACCACAGGCACATAGACACAGGCAACAGAGCATGCACAATGTCGGCACTAGTACAGTGTATATCCACCTTTCGCAGCAATGCAGGCTGCTATTCTCCCATGGAGACGATCGTAGAGATGCTGGATGTAGTCCTGTGGAACGGCTTGCCATGCCATTTCCACCTGGCGCCTCAGTTGGACCAGCGTTCGTGCTGGACGTGCAGACCGCGTGAGACGACGCTTCATCCAGTCCCAAACATGCTCAATGGGGGACAGATCCGGAGATCTTGCTGGCCAGGGTAGTTGACTTACACCTTCTAGAGCACGTTGGGTGGCACGGGATACATGCGGACGTGCATTGTCCTGTTGGAACACAAGTTCCCTTGCCGGTCTAGGAATGGTAGAACGATGGGTTCGATGACGGTTTGGATGTACCGTGCACTATTCAGTGTCCCCTCGACGATCACCAGTGGTGTGCGGCCAGTGTAGGAGATCGCTCCCCACACCATGATGCCGGGTGTTGGCCCTGTGTGCCTCAGTCGTATGCAGTCCTGATTGTGGCGCTCACCTGCACGGCGCCAAACACGCATACGACCATCATTGGCACCAAGGCAGAAGCGACTCTCATCGCTGAAGACGACACGTCTCCATTCGTCCCTCCATTCACGCCTGTCGCGACACCACTGGAGGCGGGCTGCACGATGTTGGGGCGTGAGCGGAAGACGGCCTAACGGTGTGCGGGACCGTAGCCCAGCTTCATGGAGACGGTTGCGAATGGTCAACGCCGATACCCCAGGAGCAACAGTGTCCCTAATTTGCTGGGAAGTGGCGGTGCGGTCCCCTACGGCAGTGCGTAGGATCCTACGGTCTTGGCGTGCATCCGTGCGTCGCTGCGGTCCGGTCCCAGGTCGACGGGCACGTGCACCTTCCGCCGACCACTGGCGACAACATCGATGTACTGTGGAGACCTCACGCCCCACGTATTGAGCAATTCGGCGGTACGTCCACCCGGCCTCCCGCATGCCCACTATACGCCCTCGCTCAAAGTCCGTCAACTGCACATACGGTTCACGTCCACGCTGTCGCGGCATGCTACCAGTGTTAAAGACTGCGATGGAGCTCCGTATGCCACGGCAAACTGGCTGACACTGACGGCGGCGGTGCACAAATGCTGCGCAGCTAGCGCCATTCGACGGCCAACACCGCGGTTCCTGGTGTGTCCGCTGTGCCGTGCGTGTGATCATTGCTTGTACAGCCCTCTCGCAGTGTCCGGAGCAAGTATGGCGGGTCTGACACACCGGTGTCAATGTGTTCTTTTTTCCATTTCCAGGAGTGCATTTCCTTAAACGCACAAGCTGAAGTACGAGGTAGACTGCTCCAGGATACTACACACAGAAATAGCATAAACGTGGCACAGAAAACGTCTTGTTACAAGACAAGACAAAGGGAACTATTTGCAACACAAACAAACGTCTTATTAACTCGTCGAGCCCTTGATTAGAGAGAGAGAGCGTTTGAATTGGGAGATAAATTTTAATCATTGCCATTATCTACGAGAATGTATAAACTGAAGCCCAGAGAGAGGCAGTACATACTATTACCGAGGAAGCATGGTTAGCTCTGTCGCACCTGTGGCGCTACCGTAGTATTTGTGGTGGTTTACTGCCGAAATAATCGCAGCTGCGTTATCTTTAATGCGAAACAATTGAAACCAGAGTTGTAAGATCCGTCGCTGTTACTGTGTACAGCAGACAAGTACTGAGACATAAATGCGACAACTACTGTGCTAGTGAAATCCATGGACCTGCTCCCACCAACCACTGCAAGCAGCTGAGGACGAGAGGACCTACCCCGTTAACTCTGTTACCGAAAGTATCGCAACGCAGTAAGCGTCTACTGGGAGAAAGAGGAGCCCGTAGCAAACCTAAGCAGAGAGACGGTTACGTTTTGCTCCGATCTGAAAGGCCTGGTCTCATGGTTCTGAAGTTGGGTTCCCTGGAGTGGCGGAAATCTCGTCGGAAGGGGAGGGACAAGCTGGTGTCCCTCCGCCGCGAAGAAGCCGTTGTTTGGAATTCAAAATATCGGCCCGAACAGCGTTTGTGACTATGCCGTATTCGAAATTATTAGCATTATTTAAACCAAGGCTCGGGAAATTACTTCGCCCCCCACGAGACCACATTCCTCTGTTTAGATAAGTCTACAGTGATATCTAACTGCCAGGTAAAATTAGTTTGATATGGTTTACTTGACGGTTAATTTCATCATCTTTCTGAATACTAATCGGATCGACATATGTGATGTTTCGAATGTTTCTTAAATTTGAGTATAGTTTGAATCTACTGTCAGAAAAGTAAAATGTATTTCGGTATGACACGCTCTCTCTGTTAGAAAGGGTTGTCAGGGTGGCAGTCGTTCCTACTACTCACCTAGTGGTAGGCTGGAGAGGAGTCTCTGCTCTTCATTTGTATAAGGTCAGTAAGTCCTGCTAGTACTATGCGGTATCGGCAGCATAGGTTTCAGCAGTGTTATCAAGATGGGACTCACACGTATTTTGTAAGCAGTCTTCTTCATACACGGTTTACATTTTCACGGTATCATCCCACTTAACCGAAGTCTGCTACCGATCGCTGTGTTTCATATCCCTACAAATATTACTTCCAGCTATTTGTATGAGTTGTGTTATGGTAGACAGCTAGGTTTGTGGCGGTAATGTACTGTTTCTCACTGAATCAATGTCCACAATTAAAAGGCAGTTTATTTATAGAAATAAAAATATTTCTACAACAACATTTTCCAGCCGTCCGTAAAATGGCACGAACAAATCTACATAACACCGTAATAATGGAGTAAATTGGTCATTTTTTAATTATCAATATAGGTACCAGGTAGGGAAAGCCAACTGAAACGGAGCTCACGCAAATTTTTACGTATGAATAAGATGTGTTCTCACCGAAGAAAGAAGAAGTTGATCATCTTCCACCGGACTGCTTAATCTTTCGACAATTATAACAACTGCACACAGCCATTCTGCTCTATATCTACGGTGTCCAAAAGCCTCGTCAGTCTGTTCCGCTTCTCAAGGTAGCTCGGCACCAGGCCGCACACAACGTACCTTCAAACTCGCATTAGCGGAGTAAACACCTCAATCAGCACGCTGGTCGCGTCTCTATAGAGCCGTTCTTCACGGTCCTGCCTGTCCTCTGCTGTCACCTTACTTCTGCCAAAGATGTATCTAAGACGAGCGCAGAGTGGATAGCGTGGTGCGCGACAGAAATACAGGACTTATTTGTGCCTCAACGATATTGTAATCGTAGGATACCACTATTATGCGTTTTATAAAATGCAGATTATTACATTGCTGTGATTTCTAAACAGACTGCCAGTCCCTGCCCCAAAATACACTCCTGGAAATGGAAAAAAGAACACATTGACACCGGTGTGTCAGACCCACCATACTTGCTCCGGACACTGCGAGAGGGCTGTACAAGCAATGATCACACGCACGGCACAGCGGACACACCAGGAACCGCGGTGTTGGCCGTCGAATGGCGCTAGCTGCGCAACATTTGTGCACCGCCGCCGTCAGTGTCAGCCAGTTTGCCGTGGCATACGGAGCTCCATCGCAGTCTTTAACACTGGTAGCATGCCGCGACAGCGTGGACGTGAACCGTATGTGCAGTTGACGGACTTTGAGCGAGGGCGTATAGTGGGCATGCGGGAGGCCGGGTGGACGTACCGCCGAATTGCTCAACACGTGGGGCGTGAGGTCTCCACAGTACATCGATGTTGTCGCCAGTGGTCGGCGGAAGGTGCACGTGCCCGTCGACCTGGGACCGGACCGCAGCGACGCACGGATGCACGCCAAGACCGTAGGATCCTACGCAGTGCCGTAGGGGACCGCACCGCCACTTCCCAGCAAATTAGGGACACTGTTGCTCCTGGGGTATCGGCGAGGACCATTCGCAATCGTCTCCATGAAGCTGGGCTACGGTCCCGCACACCGTTAGGCCGTCTTCCGCTCACGTCCCAACATCGTGCAGCCCGCCTCCAGTGGTGTCGCGACAGGCGTGAATGGAGGGACGAATGGAGACGTGTCGTCTTTAGCGATGAGAGTCGCTTCTGCCTTGGTGCCAATGATGGTCGTATGCGTGTTTGGCGCCGTGCAGGTGAGCGCCACAATCAGGACTGCATACGACCGAGGCACACAGGGCCAACACCCGGCATCATGGTGTGGGGAGCGATCTCCTACACTGGCCGTACACCACTGGTGATCGTCGAGGGGACACTGAATAGTGCACGGTACATCCAAACCGTCATCGAACCCATCGTTCTACCATTCCTAGACCGGTAAGGGAACTTGCTGTTCCAACAGGACAATGCACGTCCGCATGTATCCCGTGCCACCCAACGTGCTCTAGAAGGTGTAAGTCAACTACCCTGGCCAGCAAGATCTCCGGATCTGTCCCCCATTGAGCATGTTTGGGACTGGATGAAGCGTCGTCTCACGCGGTCTGCACGTCCAGCACGAACGCTGGTCCAACTGAGGCGCCAGGTGGAAATGGCATGGCAAGCCGTTCCACAGGACTACATCCAGCATCTCTACGATCGTCTCCATGGGAGAATAGCAGCCTGCATTGCTGCGAAAGGAGGATATACACTGTACTAGTGCCGACATTGTGCATGCTCTGTTGCCTGTGTCTATGTGCCTGTGGTTCTGTCAGTGTGATCATGTGATGTATCTGACCCCAGGAATGTGTCAATAAAGTTTCCCCTTCCTGGGACAATGAATTCACGGTGTTCTTATTTCAATTTCCAGGAGTGTATTTTGAAGATGTTCCTGAGTATTTATGCACCTTTTACGAAATTCCTGCACCAAAGATAACTGATCACCTGCAAAACGCTGGGGTAGCAGTTAATAACGCAGTTAAATTTCAAAGTGAGGATTAAAAAATTCTTTCTAAAAATTTTCAACAATGGTGTCACATGGCAAACGAAAAAATAGCTTCAGTCGTCTCAGAAACTTACTCCACTGGCTGCAACGTACACTGCCGGAAAGGAAATGCAACGCTCTCAAAGGACACGGTAAATTTATTGACAGATTAGTTGAGAAGTAGTTCATCATTGTTGGAGAATAAGATATCAAATTCACATCAAATGAAACACATATGTCACAGCAAAGAAGGCTCAACTCAAAGAGTCGCAGCAATACTCTGTGTATCCTCCTTGCGCAGGTACATGTTTACCAGTGCAAACGATCGTAAAGGTGCCGAATGGCATCCTGAGACAGATTGTCCCAAGCACCTTGTATCTTTTGTAGCAGTTTGGCAGTAGTTCTCGCAGGTCTTGGAGAACGAGTAAGTTCCTGCGTTACGGTGTCCTATTCATGTTAGAGAGAGATTTGGTGATATTGGTTACAGGTCAGCTGTTATACACCACGAAGAGCACAATGCGTCGAAGCAGCAGTTGTGGACGTGCGTTGTCCTGCTAAAAAAGCACATCGCCTTCCTGTCGAAGAAATGACAGTAGCACGGGGGGATAACAGACAGTACAATATAGGGGGCAATGGTAACTTTAGCCTGCAGAAACACGAAGTGTGACCAAGAGTTTTAACTGATGGGCTCTCACAACATCAAGCCTCGGTTGAGACCTGTGTGTCATGGGCGAATACTCACCTTAATAGGCCGCTCACCAGGTCTACGCTGTGTACGTGTATGTCCATCATACGTATACGACCATCACTCTCATAAAGACTTCCCAGAAGATTTTGATTTTACTGTAGAACCTGATATCATGAATGAAGACTACAGAGTGCCATTCCGCACTCCAGTCAATACTTCCGTGACACCAGAACGGCAATGCTTGGCGGTGTCAATGTGTCAGTGTTATCATGGGCAGAGGCTCACGCAATCGTAGTGGTGCTGCAAGTAGACGGTTCCCAATAGTGCATTGTGACATATCGACATGTGCCCCGATTGCGTCCCTGGATGATGTCTATTCGGCCGCTGTTTATCACACAATGCGTCGATCTTGTCGTGCGTCTGCACTACGCGGACGTCCAGAATCTGGTCTGCAGGTGTGAAAATATTCCGACCATGTAAAAACCAGCGACACACCACCAATACGATGTGCGCAACGTAAGCAGTAATCCATTGGTACGTCCATCGAGCTTCACATAGGCCCACAATTTTACCCCTTACAAGTGGCTGACACTTTTCAACAGGAGTATGAAGCATCACTGGTGCATGATTGTATCCCAGAATGAGTGTTGCAAACACTGTCACCTCTAAACTCAACACAGTTACTTCTGGTAGAATCAGAACAGAGGGTGCACAAATATAGTCTCTTGAGCGCCATCTGATCGCCGACGACCGTGACAAATAAATCATTAGCTTTGCATCTCCTCAGGCTGCACTTACTGTAGCCTTGTACTACTGTAGCCTTGTACTAGCCTTGAGGGTTTTGCATTTCTTTCATGATAGTGTATTTGTCAACGATACTACACTTACAGGAAACTGTCAACAGGTTTCTCTTATAATCGTTGAGGGAACGATTTCAACCGCCATTTGATACCCGAAAAATAATGAGGAATATTTTACAACTTCAAATCGTGCTTGTGGTACTACGTTAGTGCCGTAAAAAGGCATGGTAGCTGGGGTGCTGATAAAAATATGAGAATGGCAAAATGAAAGGGGACGAAGAAGGGCGACGAACAAGAAGCATTATTGCTGAAACGGCGGAATGTTCTCATTGAATTAAACGTACAAGTAGTGGAAATTCCGGGCACAAATGGACTGCGTCACCGTATTGCATTGACATTAAGGACTGAAGACCAAATACCAACGTTTCACAAAAGTTGCAGCTGTGATATGTAAGGAGAACAGCTGTATCCAGAAAATTTGAACTGTAGGATGCTGTTGTACTGCTGTGATAACAACAAACTGCAAAGACCAGAAGAACTCTTGCAGTTCATTGTGAAATACGACCACGAAAGTATCTCCCGGAATTTAAGAGTTGCCCTCTGATCATCCAGAAATTCCTTGCCTTCGTTGTTCCATGGCGCGAGTGTTAACGCGATAAATGAGAAGTAAATTACATGCAGGTGCGTACGTCACGAGTTAGCCGAATTTGAACGTGGTATAATAATCGATGCTAGACGCTTGGGTCAAAGCATCTCGAAGATTACACAAGTACCGGGAATATGAGGTAAACAGTGTGTTGGATGGTTCTTCCACATCCCAGAGCTGTTTTTTTCTCATGCGTAAATCCCCACACAGAACTACGACAATTGTTTCACGAATGGATGTCCATTCGTCTGGGCAGAGTGATAGGTGGACTTACTGTGAGTCAGATCCCTTTAGACATGAGTATGGGATGCCAGGAAACAATTTCTGCCCTGACTGTACGGAGAAGAAAGCACTGCTTACGCTTCAGCAGACGAAGACCGCCTTCTGCCACGGAACAGTGACTTGTAATAACTTTCGGCCATGTGGTGTGTTTGTGGCAGCGAAAAGATGAACAAATGTTAATTTATAGTAATACATAAAGGTCCAACGTTCTTAGCAAATATCTTTAACAGGTCTTAACTGATTTACAAAAAAACTGGTTCAAATGGCTCTGAGCACTATAAGACTTAACGTCTGAGGTCATCAGTCCCCTAGAACTTAGAACTACTTAAACCTAACCAACCTAAGGACAATACACACATCCGTGCCCGAGGCAGGATTCGAACCTGCGACCGTAGCAGTCGCGCGGTTCCAGACTGTAGCGCCTAGAACCGCTCGGCCGCAACGGCCGGCTAACTGTTTTCCAAGCTGACTGAAAAAGAAAGGAAGGAATTGAATTATTTATAAGAAACTGTGAGGTAGAAACACGTTTCACATGTCACTGGATACAGGAATGTTCGAAGTCCTGACACAGGTGTGCTGTAGTTTGTTTGGTAGAACATAACGACTACGTCACAAGAGAAGCGAATTTGTCTGTTCGAATTTGCGTGAAGTCAGTCCATTGTTCAAGTATAGCGTGCGTTTCGCTGTCGATCCAGCAGGAAGCCGCTTCTGCAAAAGCAGACATATGAGTGGAATAACAAATTCTAGGAAGTTGATTGCATATGAAAAGGAAGAAGCACACGTTACCCATTCACGTATGATGAAAATGTTGAGCGTATCCGAGATGCATTCGCAAAGAGCTCTCGGAAGTCCACAAGACGGACAGGACTGGAACTTCATCTTTCTCAAACAATGTGTGGCGTGTTCTGAAAGACGCCTACGTATTAACCCTTATGAGTTACAGTTATTGCAGCAGTTGCGTCCCGGCGGCCATAACAGTAGTTAGGAATTTTGCACTTCATTTCTCCAGGATGCGGGATGGTACACTTTTTCCAAAAGACTCAGCTTTTCGGACAAATTGACGTTTCAGCTATCGGTAAAGGAACCCTCCATATTGTAAGAATTTGAGGGTCAAAAAACCTGGCGCCCTCGTTGAGCATGAGAGAGACTCATCAAATACGTTTCGTGCCGTTTCTGTTCACAAAGTTTATGGAAAGGAATGTGATATCTGTACCTGCTGCAATATTGGTCGTTTCCTCAACTTCAGAAAGATTGCAGTGACTTCCTTTTTACGCATGACGGCGCCCCGCCTCCTTTTCACCTTGAGATGCGGCGTTATCTTAACACCACCATCCCACAACTTTGGAATTGAAGAGGTGGACAACTACATTTTGTTCATTGCTTTTGGCCTCCGGGTCACCAGATTTCACAGCTTGCATTTATCTTCTCTAACGGTATGTAAAAGACAGAGTATTTGTTCCATCTGTGGCAGCTACTCGTCAACATATAGGAATTCGAGTTGCTGAAGTTGTCGATTCGATAAGCAGGGACCTGTTGTTCGTGTGTGGAATGAAATAGACAATCGTTTTGATGTTTCTCGAGCAACGCATGGTGCTCACGTTGTGTGTATTGTTTAGTGTCTGTACGATCATAGAACTTTGAACCTTCTTCTCTCTAGTGACATACGCAATGTGTTTTTATTTTTTATAGTTCGTCTGTATCAAAAAACTGAAAACTGTCATTCCTTTTTTAATCATCCTACATACTTTAATTTTTACACAGAGTACTGGTAAACATTCGGAAGCACTGATAATTTTTTTTTTTATACAGCAATGAAAAAATATCTCTTGAAAGCGTCTGTGTGAAACAAAATTCTGTGCTATGCTATGAAAATTTGAAGCTACTTTTTTTTGGCAGTCGATTTTACGAGAAAAGATGTACATATATGGTTTATTGGCTTGTTACTGGAATATTTTATGCCATTAATTTATTATAAAGCCTATACTATTATTCTTTGGCAAAGGAAAACCATGCGAAATTTATATCAGAGAAAGCAGTATGGACTGTACTACTATACTCACATTTTCATCTGCCGGAGGAGGTTCCCTCATACCCGTACGATTCCAACCGTTTCACCCATTTAATTACAGCGAATCAATGTTTCATTTGCAGTAACGTTAAAGAAAGCTCAATGTCGGATCACAGTGTTTTTACCATGGTCAGTTGTATGTACCCTCTCACTGACTCTCATCATAGTACCCCACAAATGAAAACTGTATAGTATTAGGACATGGACGAAGTACCAACAAGGAGAAGATATTTGCATCCAGCAACAATTGCTAAGGATACCCCTGATCAGCACGTAAATCCAATTCCCGTTCTCTAAGGAAAAAAGAAAGAAAAGGGACGCGCCACGAAGGAATAATCCAAATGGGAAGTAATTCGGTAGACGTGATGTACACGTGCAGGCAAACAAGTGATTAGAATCTAAGAAAAAAATGGATGAATTGGTCACGAGAAAGCTTCGCAAATTGAGCAAGTCAGTAACGCATCGGTCCACCTCTGGCCCATATGCCAGTTGTTATTCGGCTTGGCGATGATTGACAGAGTTCTTGGACGTCCTCACGAGGGATATAAAGCCGAATTCTGTGACTTTATCTCGCTAGATCGTCAAAATCCCAAAATGGTTGGAGGGCCAGGCCCATCATGCTCCAATCTTTCTCAATTGGGGAGAGATCTCGTACTTTGCTGGCTAAGGTCAACGTACGCTTGGAAAGCACGAAGACAAGCAGTAGTGACTCTTGGCTTGTGCATTATCTTGCTGAAATGTAAGCCCACGATGGCTAGCCATTAAAGGTCACAGAATGGCGTGTCTAACATCGTCGACAAACCGTTATGCTGTAAGGGTTATACGGCTGACAACCAAACGGGTCCCGCTATGAAACGAAATGGCATGCCAACCCTTGATTCCTGGTTGCCAGGTATAATGGCGGGTGTCAGGTCCACAGCTGTCTGGGAAAACTTCAGACACACGTTAGTACACGACGAGTTTCTACTGCTTGGCTTGGTGCTTGCCAAACCCTACCTTGCAAAATACGTTTGCCAGATTCTTTCACAATTGGGAACGTTTGGAATATGATGAGCGGGGCTCTCGTACTAAATCGAAATTTGGGTGCCGGTCCAAAGCACCAACTGTACAGAATTGGGCGCATTATACCTCGGCAGGATCCAACAACTTCATCGATAAATGCCGAGCCGAATGACAGCTTCCATAGGGCCAGATGTGCACGAACGTGTTAATCAGAGCCTCAGTTTGTGAAGCACTTTCTCTTGAACAAACCATCCATTTTTGTTGTTGAAACTTTAATCATTTGTTTGTCTGTACATGTACTTCAGATCCAACGATTTCCGTCCCATTCGGATAAGTCGCTCGTAGTGCGTCTTAATTTCTTCTTAGAGTGCATTTACCAATTGATGGGTTCTTTACTTTTAATTACTTAAGCTTTTCAGTCACAGAAAAAAGATTTAAACGCTCTTAATTAGTTTGAAATTTGCAGTTTGGGAACCTCTTGTAGAAACAGATAACCGACCAATACCAGACTAAAAATTACTCTTGCGTAAAATCCTCTTTTGATTTATTGATGCATTTCAACACAAGAAACTGACGAAGTCGGGCGATGAATGAATTGAAGATTAGGGAATAAAATATTGAGAGTTTGGGAGCGCAGGGTGACGGAGGACAAAGTCGAATTTTGCATCTGCCGTCGATTACCTCAGTAATGTCACATCACCTTATGCACTCCCCCCTGCAACGATGCTTCCAGGAGAGATGAACAGTAAGTGAAGCCGAGCACCAGTGACTGTAGTCAGCAAATTCTACTCTAATTTGTATCTGGTCTAGTCTAAAGGCCATGAACTCAGCTAATAGCTGGGAATTATAGTTTCGAAGAACTTAAATTTGAAAGAACACATATGAAATGGTGTTGGGAAGGCGAACCAAGGAATGTGTTTTATTGACAGAACACTTAGCAGATGCAACAGATCTGCTAAAGAGACGGCTTGTCTGTCCTCTTTTGTAGTACTGCTGCCCTCCTTACCAGATAGGAGTAAAGGAGTACATCGAGAAAGTACATAGACAAGCAGCACGTTGTGTATTATCGACAAATAGGAGGGAGAGTGTCACGGACATGATATAAAGGATTTGGGGTGGACATAATTAAAACAATGGCGTTTCTCGTTACGCCGGAATCTCACGCACTTTCTCCTCCGCATGCGAAAATATTTTGATGACGACGACCTACACAGGGTTAAACGATGGCCATAATAAAATAAGGGAAATCAGAGCTGGTAGGAAAATATATAGGTGTTCATTTTTCCCGTACGCTTTCCAGTAGTGGAACAATAAGGTATTAGTGTGAAGGTTGTTCGGCGAACCCTGTAATAGGCACTTGAGTGTGATTTTCAGAGAAGCCTTATTGATGAAGATGTATTTTGTTTCCAGTGATGGGGCATACATAAACGTGTCAGTAAAGATTTTATGACAAGTGGATTCTTATTATTTACCGATCTGATACCTTGTTAGTGCCGTTTTCCTGTAATCGTACAATGGTCACAGGTCCTCTGCCAAACTTTATCCCCCATGTTAAGCTCGTCTGACTACATTTTTCGCAGACAGCATTTAACATTTAGTTTTTTGTTATCCTTCGTGGTATTGAAATCTTAATGACTAGAAATGTATACGTCGCAACTCCTGGATGCCTTTGTAAGGATAAGCTGCACTGCTATTAATTGGCACGCCTAAGTATGTAACATACTTCATGTCAGGAAAACGTACCAATCTTTCCCTTACAATAGGAAGTGATTAAAGATCAGATTCCTCTTCCTCCGAGTGACCTGATACATTACCTGAAAGGTAATGACTGAATGCTACGTATTTATGCGAAATCAAAGACAGTTGAGTGTTAGTGGCACCTGTGTCAGTGCGGGCACTCTAGAACAGACATGTGTGACTGTGTGCTCTGGGAAGACGCTGAAAGTAATGGTTGTCAGGCATTAAGGACGTGTAATCCTAAAGGAGTACTGAGGAGCGAGACTATGAATCTTGGCATAAACTGTAATAGGAATCCAGAAGACAACGGGTGTTGAAAGAGGTAACATGGGGGCGGATCCAGTATTGGTGACCACTATCTACAGTCATATTCGTCAAAATATATGAATTAAAACAGAACAGGTTCTGGGACACTAACAGTAGCACTAGTAGAGAAATAACTGTTGAATATTTAATTGCAGTTTTGCTGTTGTAGACGGAAACAAAAGAAAGATTTAAGTGTGGGATTAAAATTCAGAATGAAGGGATATCAGCTATAAGATTCGCTGATTACAGTGCTGTCCTCAGTGAGATTAATGAAGAATTACAGGAGCTGCTGGCTGGAGTGAACGGTCTAATGAGTAAATAATATGGACTGAAAATAAATACAAGAATGGTGATAGTAATGAGAAGTAGCAGATACGACAACAGTGAGAAACTTAACATCAGAATTGGGGATCGCGAAGTAGACAAAGTAAACGAAATCTGCTGTCTTGTCAGCAAAATAGCCCATGATGGATGGAGAAAAGAGGACACAAAAAGCAGACTAGTACTGAAAGAAATGTTATTCCTGTCCAAGAGAACTCAAACAGTGTCAAACATAGGCCAAAATTTGAGGAAGAAGTTTCTGAGAACGTACGTTTGGAGAACAGCGTTGTCTGGTAGTGAAAGACATACTCTGGGAAAACCAGGACAGAAGAGAATCTAAAAACTTGAGATGTGGTGCTACAGAAGAATGTAGAAAATTAAGAGGATCTATAAGGTAAGGAATGAGGAGGTTCTCCACAGAATCGGTGAGGAAAGAAATATATGAGAAGCACTGGCAAGAAAAGGGGCAATGTGATAGAGCATCCGTTAAGAAATTAGAGAATGGCTTACTTAGTATTAAAGGGAGCTGCAGAGGATAAAACTGTAGAAGAAAGTAGAGATTGGAATACATCCATCAAATAATTGTGGACATAGGCTCCAAGTGCTACTCTGAGATGAAAGGGTTGGCCCAGGAAAACAAATCGTGGTGAGCTGCGTCTAACAAGTCAATATGCTAATGATTCAAAATTAAAAAAAAGGTAGAAAGTAATTGTACTATTATCATTTTCTTTGAATTACGTATGATTTTTATTTTGTAGCAGGAATTACTGAAGATTAAATAAATAAAATCTTAATCACATATTTACGTTGTTGCACGATGCATTCATGGTATTACAATCTTAGTGGTCAGCAGTGAAATATGCATTTAAATCTTAGGACTTCCCATCCGAGGGTATTTCTCTGTAGCATAGTCTTATGCAGCAGTGAGCCTTAAACAATAAACAGTTCAGGCAAAAGGAGACGAAAGGTTTTAGAAATACAGAACATGAGAAGTATTCTGAAGATTAGAATGATGGATCAGATAACCAACGAACAGGTGCTGCATTCAGAAAAGAAATTTATGGTACAAGTAGTCGACTGGTAAGACACATCCTAAGCACCAGGGAATCGTCAGTGTGGCAATGGAGGAAATTGAGAGAGATTAAATTGTAGAAGCGTCAATGACTGCAGAGTACAGGTTCAAACGGATGAAGGTTGCACAATAGTTATGCAAAAGCGTTGAGACTTGCCAGGATAGTCTAGAGTGGCGTAGAGCATGAAACCAGCCTTTGTACGGAAGACCTCAATAGTAACACAGAAAAAGAAGTGCATTGCTCTATGTAAGCACACACAAAATTAATTAATAGTTACAGAGCTGGCATGGTCTAATCATATGGAAATTACTAAGAAATTCACATTAATATTGATCAGCGTAGTTGAAGAATTAAGAGCATTATGGATTTATTAGTTTCTTGTTTAAAGTGCGGGTGCACAGTTATTTGTAAAGTAATGTTTTAAAATTGCTAAAACTTTATTTGGAATGGGTTAACCTGACGGTCCGTACCAAATTTTACATTTATCTACACTATCACAAAACGCAATAAAATACTCACTGGCACAGTGTATGTTTTTCAGTGTATTCCTTATGTGAATCAGAAGTTTTGTTTCTACAGCGAAACTAAATTTAAGGTAGCCAGCCATGAAACCAGATTACTAAAAGGGTTGCGTTCCATGGTAGTCGCGCCAGCTGACTGTGCGCGCGGCAGTCCGTAATGTATGGATGCGACGGGCGTAACAAATGCGGGCAAAGCGGGAGCGCCGCTAGGGCTGTGCGGCGGGTTGCCTGCCACGACAGGGTAAAAACCAGCCGGTGCCTGCTGCGGCATATAACGAACCAACACAGCCGCTGTTCCACGGCTTGGCTTCCAGCGTGGCCGTGAGTCACCATAGTATAGACATCGCGCTCCCTCTGTGGTTCTTTCCGTTCCACTACAACAACAGTCAAAACATGTCACTTTTCTTTAGATCATTTATCAGAGTTGATGCGACTCGCCACGAACTGCTTCATTCGTTTGCAGCACGTGCACCCAACATCACTAGTTATGTGTAGCATATAATCCAATCCCCATCCACCTGTATAGTTTTTACGCTCTACAGCTTCGTCAAGTACCACGAAAGCTTTCCTTGGTGTTTTAACACATCGCATCATTCAGTCTATTCACCTTTTGACTGTTCGCCGCTTGTTTCTCTCCTTCCCGATTCTATGTAGAATATCTCCATGCGTTACGTTACCAGTCCACCTCATTTGCAACATCCGTTTCAAACGCTTAGATTCGTCTTCCGATTTTCCCACAGTCTATGTTTCACTTCCATACAATGTTGTGCTCCCAATATAAGTTCTCTGAAATTTTTTATGGCAGAAGTACGATGCTAGTAACCTTTTTTCTTTGCCCAGTAGTACTCTCTTAGTTTATGGTACTATGCACTTCATGTCCTCCTTGCTTCATTACCGAGGGAGGTGGCGCAGTGGTTAGCACACTGGAACAGCATTCGGCAGGACGATGGTTCAATTAGGTTTTCCCTGATTTCCCTAAACCGCTTCAGGCAAACGCCGGGATGATTCCTTTGAAAGGGCACGGCCGACTTCCTTTCCCATCCTTCCGTAAGCCGATGAGACCGATGACCTCGTTGTTTGGTCTCCCCGGAAATCACCCACCCATCTAAGTATTCTCCTTGCTTCGTCCGTCCTGTCTTATTTGGTTCGTCTACTTCGTGGTCCCCAATTTTGATGGTCAGTTTCCCATTAATCTCAGTTTTGCTCCTGCTTATAACTTGCGTCCTTCTTCAGTTTGCTATTAGTTTGTATATTGTGCTCAATATGTCCTCTAGTTTATTATCGCTTTCATTGAGAGGTAACAATGTCATCAGTGAATGATAAGTGATATCACCCTCAATTTCAAACCCAAAGCTGAACATTTACTTTTGTTTTTGGTCATTTCTTCATATACACGTAGAACGTACAGTAGAAGCGACAGAGTACATCCTGAGGGTTTCAGTTAGTCATCATTTATTCCAGGGAAAAGCTGCACGATCGACAACAGTAATCTGTTCTTTCGAGAACAGTTACTGTCTTCATATATATTACAAAATGAGTTGCTTTCATTGAACTTTCTCAATGTCCTCCGTCAATCATATTTGGTAAGGATCTCAAATCATGCAGCAACACAGATCAGGATAGACAAGTGTAGCGTCATTGTATATGAGTTTAAGATTTGTTTCATCTTGTGTTGTGCCAGTTATAGTCGGCGCACCTTCCCCACAATATTTTCAATTTGATGATACCAGTGATCCCTAGGTATATAGTTGAATTTACAGCCTTTAATCTGCGTTGTTCGTCGTATAACCGAAGTTTAACGTACTTTTGTAGAACTCATGTGAAGGATTTCACACATTTTTTTATTGTTTATGGTCAGTTACCACTTTTCTTATCGTGCACATACATTATCTACAACACTTTGGAATTAGCTTTGGTCTAATCATGTTTTTACCAGTCCGTAAAAGGAGGAGCATTTGCAACAATCAAAGAGGGCTAATCAGATTGTTTCCTAAATCGTTTGTGTACATTACGGACACCAGAGGGCCTCTCTGGAGAATCTGAGGTAGCACAACGCTCTCATTACATAAGTTACCGTCAGCTATTGCGAATTATTCTGACAAGAAATCACGGATCTACAAGCACAACTGTACTGATGCTCAGTTCTGCGATTTGATTAGAGGCTGATTGTGAGGAATTGTGTCAAACATTTATGGAAGTCTAGACATATGGAATCATCTTGAGATCTCGGGTCGATAGTACTCAATACAAGGTGTGCTTCATGACAAAATTTTCTAAACACATACTGTTTACGCGTCAATAGATAGTTTCATTCGAAGTAATTCATAATGCTGGAACAGAGTATATGTTCCAAAATTATATAACAGATTGATGTTAATGATATGGTACTATAACTCAGAGGGTTACTTCTATTTTCTTTCCTCTTTATTGGCTTGACATTTGCAACTGTCCAGTCTTTCGATACACATCTTCCGTCTAGCGAGCGGTTTTTTATGTTTGCTGAAATGGAACTAGTTCATTTTCTTAGCAGCTGGTAATTTGAGAAAAATTGGACCATGTCAACGTTATACACTTTTTGCAAGATATTTTTAAGCAGTTATTTTTATGACTATCATACCAAAACATTTACAAAACCAAATTATTTCTCTCGGTGCTAGAACTGGAGTTTCTGGTTCCCTCAACTTAATCTTTATCAACATATTCATTAAGTCCTCCCTGTTGTATTTGATCAGGTAAGGGGGGCTATGTAAGGAATTTCTTGGGACTTTAGTTTTGTTGAGGCGCTCTCTTGCTGCTTCTGCTTTTCGCATACGCAGCTCATAAGCATTATTCGGAATTTCCCTTCATTCTCTGTTTGTAAAACGTATAAAAATTTTAAATCCATCTATGTAAGGAGTTTCTTGGGATATTTAGATCTGTTGAGGCCCTCTCTTGCTGCTTCTGCTTTCCGTGTATGCAGCTCATGAGCATTATTCGGGGCTTCCCCTTATTCTCTATTTGTAAAATGTCTAGTAATTTTACAGTCATTAAATATTTGACAATATATAGAACCACTCGCTAGACTGAAGATGTGTACCGGAAGACTGGACAGTTGCACATGTCAAGCCAATAAAGAAGAAAGGAATATTTGACAATTATCTGCTGCATTGAAAACTTTGAAATTATGTGTGTAGGACTGTTTGGAATCTGCAACTCACTCCAACTGCCATCTAGTGCCAGCTTCCAAACTGGGCAGGTCAGACTGTCCAGTATAGTCTGCTCCCTATCGAAGGACCTTGTAACCTACGTGCAGAAGTGGATCTCCTAGGTCCTTTGTGCGCGCAGGTAAGATTAGCGTTTGTAACCGCCGAGCAGGTAGCTTAGAGACCCCGTAGCGGACGGGCATGTATGTCTCTCAGCTAAGCCAGGATCCGCAGTTGGCGCGCTGCCTGTGCACATTGTACAGGCTCTTAGAACAAACATTGATACCATATATAGTGTTCCGTCTAATTATTGTGATAGGAAATAAGGGAAGGACAGTGAGTCCTCACGCCCTATACACTCAAACTCAGATGTACCAACATGGGAGGAAGAGCCGTACATACAGGGTCTGTTCCTACAAGGGCTCAACTGTGTTTCCTAGTAGAGAAATTGAACAGAGATTATTTTATTTTGAAGCGATATGCTGAAATTAACCATGCATTTAGTACTCAGCTTAACACATATGTTAACTTAAAACTTGAAATACCCAGAGTTGTCACACGTTGTTATATTTGTATTTAATTTTATCGTCCCCAGAATTACTAAACCTCAAATCACACTGCATAACGTTCAACACTCCATTGGTATGTCCCTTTATATTACTAAACAAAGGGATCTCAGTCTTAGAAATACACAGATATGTTATCATATTATCTCTTCTTCAATTTAAAGCCGATTTTTGAAACTAGTAGACGTCTTTTCCCAGGTATGCCCTCTTTTGCCGTGCTACTACTCTTTTTATGTCCTCTTTGCTTCGTCCGTCACGTGCTATTTTCTTTCCAAGGTAGCAGAATTTCTTAACTCTGTCTGCTTCGTGGCACCGATTTTGATGTTAAGGTTAGCGCTGATCTCATTTAGCCTACTCCTGATTCTCTTCATGGTCCTTCACTTTACTCTCAACCTATAATCTGTGTCCATTGGACTGACCAATATATTCAGTTGGCACTGTGATCGTTCTTCACTTTCGCTGAGAATAGCAATTTCGTCGGCGAATCTGATTATTGTCATCAGGTCACTATGAGTTTTAATACCTGTCTTGAAACTTTTTCTTACTGCTTCTTCGAGATACGGATTCAACAGTAGGGGTGCAAGGCTACGTTCCTATCTTGCAGCCTTTTAATCTTAGAACATCGTTTTTGATCTTCCACATTTAGTGTTGCCTCTTTGTTCTTTTGCATATAACACTTTTTTCCCTTTCCCAAAAATTTACTCCCATTTTCTGAGAATTTAGGATTTATTGCACCATTTGTCTTTGTCAAAAGCTTTTTCCAGAACGATAAATCCAGTATTGTTGTTGTTGTTGTTGTTGTTGTAGTCTTCAGTCCTGAGACTGGTTTGATGCAGCTCTCCATGCTACTCTATCCTGTGCAAGCTTCTTTTTCTCCCAGTACCTATCGCAAGCTACATCCTTCTGAATCTGCTTAGTGTATTCATCTCTTGGTCTCCCTCTACGATTTTTACCCTCCACGCTGCCCTCCAGTACTTCAGTACTAAATTGGTGATCCCTTGATGCCTCAGAACATGTCACACCAACCGATCCCTCTTCTAGTCAAGTTGTGCCACAACCTTCTCTTCTCCCCAATTCTGTTCAATACCTCCTCATTAGTTATGTGATCTACCCATCTAATCTTCAGCGTTCTTCTGTAGCACCACATTTCGAAAGCTTCTAGTCTCTTCTTGTCCAAACTATTTATCGTCCATGTTTCACTTCCATACATGGCTACACTCCATGCAAATACTTTAAGAAACGACTACCTGACACTTAAATCTATACTCGATGTTAACATATTTCTCTTCTTCAGAAACGCTTTCCTTGCCATTATCAGTCTACATTTTATATCCTGTCTCCACCTACCATCATCAGTTATATTTCTCCCCAAATAGCAAACCTCCTTTACTACTTTAAGTGTCTTATTTCCTAATCTAATTCCCTCAGCATCACCCGATGTAATTCGACTACATTCCATTATCCTCGTTTTGCTTTTGTTGATGTTCATTTTATATCCTCCTTTCAAGACACTGTCCATTCCGTTCAACTGCTCTTCCAAGTCTTTTGCTGTCTCTGACAGAATTACAATGTCATCGGCGAACCTCAAAGATTTTATTTCTTCTCCATGGATTTCAATAAAACACAACAAACATGTCTTGTTTCCTTATTCTGCACAAAACCATAAAAACTTATATGGTGCTTTTACCTTTCTTAAGGCAAAATTAATCGCCATCTAACAGTTCCCCTATTTCCTTTTCCATTCTCCTATATATTATTGTCATCCATAGTCTAGATGCATGTGACGTTAAGCTGACTGTGCATAGCCATCACACTTACCGACTTCTGCTGTCTTCGGTATTGTTTCGATGACCTTTATCTGAATGTCTGATGGAATCACTACAGTCACATTCATTCTATACACCAATTTATATAGGAATTTGAATGCCACTTCCCCGAACGGTTTTTGTAGTTACGAAGCAATGTTATCAATCCCTTCAACCTGACTTCATAGATCGATTTCCGTTTCTTCTTCTATCATATCGACAAGTCCTCCCCCTCGTAGACGTCTTCAGTGTACTGTTTCCATTTATCTGCCCTTTCTCTCTCTCTCTCTGTCTCTCTCTCCCTCCACTGCGCTATACGCTCTTAATGACGACGCCCTTACTTGCCCTTTTACCTACAATTGTTTTACCTTTTCTGTACACAAAATTATTTCTTCCGAAGACTTTTATTTTTCAGTTTCTTCCCATTTTTATAGTCATATTACTTGACTTCCCCAGACTTCCTATATATTTAATTCCAAACTTACTTATACTGCTGGTTTCCGGTCTTCCCCTGAATATTTCTGTACTTCCTTCTTTCGTCAAACAACAGAAAAATTATTCTGCTGCCCAAGGTTCTCCAGCTTCTGCGGTTCTCCTATTTAGACATTCTAATTCATCTTCCGTTGTACCTACAAGCTTATAGACAGTACCCACAAGCTTATAGATATTCATACGCATATTGCTTCTCAGTACTTCAGTATCCCACTCCCTTCCACATTCATTCATGATGAAAGATATTACTAGCATTTTCTCCTGTTGTGAAGGTAGTATCCGTGAAGTACCTTTTTGACAATACTTCCTCCGCAACACTGAAAAAGATTGTAACAGCATTCGTTCTAGCTCGGGAGCTCGGTGGTTCGCAGTCACCTAAGTACAGATGCAGAGGTACTGGGGTCTGCTTGCCGTCACTACAGTAACAGCTCAACAGAGCTTCGTTCTGCCGCTCTTCTATTGCTTTCAGTGAACCCATACAAGAGGTGATCATTGGCCAGAGCTTCATTAGTAAACCTACTCACGCTGTAGTGTATCACTGGCAATGTACAGCTAACACTGTTCGAAATCAAACTCGAACATTACATAATGCTTTGCTGTGGGCGTTCAGTAAAGTGGACCTTAATGTTTTCAACAGCAAGTACTGCGAATTAATGGAACTAGTTTCTTTATAAGTAAGACGCACAGCGCATACGTCTATATTTTCATGGTTCTGCATGTATTTTCAGTGATATATGAATACTAACATAAAAAGGGGTTAGGCATCAAACAAAATGCAATTACTCTGTAACGAACATCCAGGAACAAAGAGTCCCATATACCAAATTACTCATAAAATATCCTTGAACGAATTTAGAACTTTTGTCGTTGGAATATGGGTTAGTTTGGATATATACTGAGGGTATTTTTTATAACATGAGATAGAAAAAGTGTAGTTATTGTTTTATGTGATGTTTATGGCATTCGCCAATTCTTCCTGTGCAGATGGGGAGACGATCGAAAGTTCTTATTACCGTGTCAAATGTTCAGTTGAGGGAGGTCATATTCTGTCTAAGAATAATTTGAACAACTTTGTGTCTGAATTAGGATGTTCCACCTGCAACATTTTTTAACTCTTCCTAACATTAATAACTTTATTAAAGAGTTAAAGCAATAGAAATATCTTGATTGTGCTACTTTCATTGTTTGTTCACCCTTGAGTTGGCTTTATAGGTATAAACTTTGAGTGTATACTCTTGAAGGTATTTGACATGGAGTTATAAATTTGTGTATCATGTCGTCTGTTTAGTAAATCATAAAGGGAAATCAATCTCGAGATGGGAACGTAATTTTATCACAAGAAGTTTCTAATGTACACTCAGTGGCGGCTTCTGACATCCCAGCATTTCTTTTGTACTTTGTAATAGGCCTACCGAGTGTCGTGAATAAGAATAAACAGACACATCATTCGCGTCTTGTAGTGATATTAATTTTTTGTATAACGGCTCTGCTGGACCATCATTCTAAATACGGTTCTTCTGGACAGATGTAGGTCTAGTTTTATTTGTCATAAAATAATTTATGTAGCTTTCAGTAAAGATTTTTTCTTTATTTAGACATTACATTATATGTTTCGCTAAATAATTCCCATTTTCTGGTTCTTTAGTCGTCTGTTATGATACTTATACAAGAATGGGAACTGTTTTCCGAGATGTGTGGTTCAGGAAATAATGGGAACAAATCATGACTCGTAGCAGCAGTTATTATTTCATAACAAAGGAAGTTGTCGCTGGCTTTCACGACCCATTTGTAATCGGTAACATAAAAAGTACATCTAGCCAACCATCAATCCTGCAAGAACACGTAATATATGTGGCCAAAACCCTCCAACTTAATGGAACATTTGTGGTTATGCAGGTTTTCTGGTCACTGGTGTTCGTGTTGGATTTAAACTGTGTCCGTCGTGTCGCATTCATTAAGAACATCAGAAGCTTTTACTGATAGTTGTCCATCTGCAAGCCTTCTACGTCGGAACCGACCGTGGGGTCACGGTTGTCAAGATTCTAAACGAGTGACTTGATGGAATGAGTTCTAAATCCCTGACCAAACTTCCTGAAGTATCTTTCGACGGACAATTAGGGTATCTTCTGATGAATGTCATGCAGTGGCGTTTTCAACATCTTTTTCAGTTTAGTGAATCCTTCTCCGCAAACTACATCTATATCTACATCCATACTCCGCAAGCCACCTGACGGTGTGTGGCGGAGGGTACCTTGAGTACCTCTATCGGTTCTCCCCTCTATTCCAGTCTCGTATTGTTCGTGGAAAGAAGGATTGTTGGTATGCCTCTGTGTGGGCTCTAATCTTTCTGATTTTATCCTCATGGTCTCTTCGCGAGATATACGTAGGAGGGAGTAATGTACTGATTGACTCCTCGGTGAAGGTATGTTCTCGAAACTTCAACAAAAGACCGTACCGAGCTACTGAGCGTCTCTCCTGCAGAGTCTTCTACTGGAGTTTATCTATCATCTCCGTGACGCTTTCGCGATTACTAAATGATTCTGTAACGAAGCGCGCTGCTTTCCGTTGGATCTTCTCTATCTCTTCTATCAACCCAATCTGGTGCGGATCCCACACTGCTGAGCAGTACTCAAGCAGTGGGCGAACAAGCATACTGTAACCCACTTCCTTTGTTTTCGGATGGCATTTTCTTAGTATTCTTCCAATGAATCTCAGTCTGGCATCTGCTTTACCGACGATCAACTTTATATGATCATTCCATTTTAAATCACTCCTAATGCGTACTCCCAGATAACTTATGGAATTAACTGCTTCCAGTTGCTGACCTGATATATTGTAGCTAAATGATAAGGGATCTTTCTTTCTATGTATTCGCAGCACATTACACTTGTCTACATTGAGATTCGATTGCCATTCCCTGCACCATGCGTCACTTCGATGCAGATCCTCCTGCATTTCAGTACAATTTTCCTTTGTTACAACCTCTCGATATATCACAGCATCATCCGCAAAAAGCCTCAGTGAACTTCCGCTGTCATCCACAAGGGCATTTATTTATATTGTGAATAGCTACAGTCCTACGACGCTCCCCTGCGGCACACCTGAAATCACTCTTACTTCGGAAGACTTCTCTCCATTGAGAATGACATGCTGCGTTCTGTTATCTAGGAACTCTTCAATCCAATCACACAATTGGTCTGATAGTCCATATGCTCTTACTTTGTTCATTAAATTGAGAGGCACCCACTGGCCTTTCTCATACTGTGGCATCAAGCAGTCAGGCCTGCAAGATGAGTGGTTTGCCAAGCGAGTGGATTCTTCCTTAATATATCGAGTAACATGAAATCTCGTATCTTACTATTTAGTTACAAATTATCCTCCTGTGTGAATAACACGCAACGGAAACACGCATCTGACTATCAGTGATTTATAGAACTCTGACTGCACACTACGCATTGGCAATACCACATTTACTTTTTGTCTTTGATTTACCGGCTTTTATATGAATTCGGGATATTACGACAACATACAATTTAATGAAAAAGGCCACCAATCTCTTTCTTTTCACTATTTGATTTATTCCTAAACACACAAATTCTACAACCTACAACAAAATCACATGAGAAATTCCGCCCAGTGGGCATGGATTTACGTTAGTGAATCTCTACACTATGGTCTCGTAATCTATTTACCGCAACAGTGCACTCCCTGGATCGGATGGTGGATCTTTTATTATACCTCACACTTCGCCTCTCACAATCATCCTCACGAAACTTTCCTCCAGATCGAGCGATACAGAAGGAACAGGCATACCCACAAATCTTTCGAAACTACCTTGCTACCCCCATGCAAAACACACATACCCAAATTACATGACATATACAACACAACAATATGATATACAACACAAAGAACTGTTACAACATCATCACTTTCCGCTTTCCCAGTTCAATCAATATCTATCCCAGTTTCACACGACACTGCCCCACTTTGTAATTCTACTTTCCTACTGTGAACTCTGGAGATAAACGCACGTCTTCCTGTGCAATGCAAGCCAAGTGGCGTTGCTGGAAAAACGGCCGACTCACCTTGATTCTCTCTCAGAGTTTAAATTTAGCGTCACACGGAATGATATTTCTTAAATACTTCAACTTATGATACACACGCTATTTCTTAAATATTTCAGCTTATTGTACACACGCTATTAATTCTTAAATATTTCAGCTTATTGTACACACGCTAGTATCTCAACTTATAACTACACGTGGGCTCATTGTGACCGTTGGTTTACTACAATCCCCTTAAAATTACCTGCCTCACTTTGTAATTTTCCCCACAAAATTTCCTGGGAAAGAGAAATGATTAGTTCTAACTACTCTTAAATATTCCACATCCATACCATGCCTCCACACTTTCATTACGGAGCACAACAAAAAAACAGGTCTTTACAGCAGAAGGTTCAGCGCCAGAGTGCCGAGTCTGAAACATGGCCGTCTTCCGGTTCTCTCGCACCTCTCTCGAAGTGGGAGAAGCACCTTGCTACCTTATTGGTCAGCCACATTTCAGACGCCCAAAGCTCTGGTAAAATTTTCATCTCTTTGGTCTCACCAAAGGTAGCCAAAGGATCGACTCAAAGATGATCATATATTCCCATTCACTATCTGTGGTTAGCAGACGACCATACATTCATTCAGTTCACAGATCTCACCAAACTGGATGTAGGGATTTATTTTGAGGGAGTGCACATGTGATCAATTAAATAAAAAAATTGTCATTCTTTCCCACACTGGTATCCGGCTTCGCTGTATTAATTGAAATTGAGTTACTTTTACACAAAAAATGTGTTGTTCTGACAAGAATTTCGTACCTATTTTCAATGTTGGGCGGTACTGTACCCTTTCAAAATGACTGGGGGGAACTGTAACGAACGCCTTGCGGAAGTCAAGAAACACGGCATCTACCTGGGAACCCGTGTCTATGGCCCTCTGAGTCTCGTGGACGAATGGCGCGAGGTGGGTTTCACATGATCGTCTTTTTCGAAACCCATGCTGATTCCTACAGAGTAGATTTCTAATCTCCAGAAAAGTCATTATAATCGAACATAATACGTGTTCCAAAATTCTACAACTGATCGACGTTAGAGAGATAGGTCTATAGCTCTGCACATCTGTTAGACGTCCCTTCTTGGAAATGGGGATGACCTGTGCCCTTTTCCAATCCTTTGGAACGCTACGCTCTTCTAGAGACCTACGGTATACCACTGCAAGAAAGGGGAAAAGTTACTTCGCGTACTCTTTGTAAAATCGAACTGGTATCCCATCAGGTCCAGCGGCATTTCCTCTTTTGAGCGATTTTAATTGTTTCTCTATCCCTCTGTGGTCTATTTCGATATCTACCATTTTGTCATCTGTGTGACAATCTAGAGAAGGAACTACAGTGCAGTCTTCGTCTGTGAAACAGCTTTGGAAAAAGTCATTTAGTACTTCGGCCTTTAGTCTGTCATCCTCTGTTCCAGTACCATTTTGGTCACAGAGTGTCTGAACCTTTTGTTTTGATCCACCTACCGCTTTGACATAAGACCAAAATTTCTTAGGATTTTCTGCCAAGTCAGTACATAGAACTTTACTTATGAATTCATTGAACGCCTCTCGCATAGCCCTCCTCACACTACATTTCGCTTCGCGTAATTTTTGTTTCTCTGCAAGGCTTTGGCTATGTTTATGTTTGCTGTGAAGTTCCCTTTGCTTCCGCAGCAGTTTTCTAACTCGGTTGTTGTACCACGGTGGCTCTTTTCCATCTCTTACGATCTTGCTTGGCACATACTCATCTAACGACTTGACGCTAATGTTGAGGTAAAATCTACAGTCTTTCTGTTCGAAAACAACTTGAGATCCATTCATTTACCTTAGGGCACATTAGTGAGCAAGGGACAAATTCAACAATACATCAGATTATAGTCGTCGAACTGCTAGACGGAAACTTCCATGAAGTACTTAACTGTTAAATATGTCGAGGTAAGTTCGTATCATTGTGTATGTTTTGTGTGTGTGGTTTTGTCTTCCTCTCCGCGGCCGGGAGAATGTGAAGAGAACACTGAAAGACCAACAGGAGGTATAAAATTGCCACTGCTGTGCAACTGTAGTGAAATACACAGTGAAATACGACACTCACTAGCATTTGTTCTTACCTTCGGTCCGGTGTGTAGTATGCAGGGTGTTCCAGGGGGAATGGTCTAAATTCAATGATATAGCAGGAACGCTCATTCAAAGCAAAAAAGGGTGATAAACATGGACTATAAAACACATACCTTCAGCTATGAGCTCTCCTTCCTCTTACATACTGTGAAACACATCTCTTCTTCTGCAAGCTCTTTGGTTTCAATATTTTTGGAGGAGGTAATACTGGCCAAAACAAGAAAAAATTTTCAAGTAAATATGGGCTCTAATATGCGTACCTTACCAGATATGAGCACTTGGTTAGTAGAAGACATGTGTTTTACAACAGAGAAGATGAACAAGCGCCCACAGCTCTTAACGTATCCAGTTTATAGCTCACGTTTACTCAACACTTTCTTCTTGTTCTGGTCCATACTAACATCTCGCAAGATATGAAAAGGAAACAGCTTGCAATATAAAAAATTTGTTTCACATTATCGGTGATTAAGAAGAACTTATAGGTCTTGTGGTATGCATTTTGTAGCCCGCGTTTAATGAACGTTTTTGCTTCTAATCATCGTTCCTGTCATATCCCTGAAGGCCGAACAGTTCTCTTAGACTCCAGTGTATATGCAGTTTGGATAGAAACTGAATCACTACATCAGCTGTGAGCTAGTCTTTTGTTAAAATAATGGATGTGAGAGACCTACAATTGTCGCTTGTCTAGCAGAATATTCTGATAGTACTTGAATAAATATTAGCCGCCTGTGTGGTAGGTCAGTATAATAACAGCCGAGGTGTGGTCTGAAACTCTCTATGGAATATAATTGTAGGAAAATGTTGTCACCAATCATTTTTTTCCATAATATTTCTTTTTATATCAGTTATGGTCGAATCTAGCAATACTTGTAACCCAACAGTTACTTCGAAAATAAAAGATCCATTTCTAATTTCCGGTAGGGCTTCGAACAGAAAACGAAAACATTTGTACTCTCAAGAACAAATTAGTTTAAGCTACGTAACAGTAACAGCCCATCCCTCTAAAATACACAATTACCAGAATGTCTAAACATTCTGCGTGGTGTCTGTCTCTCCTATATCGTGTCTCCCTACCACTTTCGCGCAACGACGCTCTGAGCGTGTTGTTTAGGGAATTGACTAGTTTGAACCTTGGACCTGTTGCTGGTAAGGAGACGCCAGACCACACATGGCATGTAGAATTCAGAAGAGTTCAATGGGACTAGCGATGATATAACCAAATACTTAATGATTTCAGCGTCAGCTCCACTGCACTCCCTGTAAAAGAATCTTAATACTAACTAAATTTAGTGGAAGGGGTTCAAGGTTTTCCTATTTTTAGTTAGCTGGTAAAATAACGTCGAAAAAGCAGTTAAGTTTAGCACTGGAAATTTTATTCTACTCACAAAACATCGTTTATAAATTGCACTATTGATAAAAGGAAATGTTTTAATACAGGATGGTAAAAACCAACTGCGTTCAACAAAAATGTGAACGAATATTCCCTGAATGGGTTTCCAAGTTCTGCAATGGATCGAAGGATGACCTATGTCACATCACATCTATAATCTAGGTTTAAATTAAGTTTCACAAAAGAGAAAACTATCAAAATGGTCTACAGTGACCCTCAATTATCTTTAATTACTTATCTAACTTATCGTAAATTACAGTGGCCGATGTGGCTTCTCAATAACTATATAACAGAAAAATCATCGCGTTTCAGATTTTTACTTCAAGTGGCAAATGTGAACACCATGAGCTTTAATTGACGATCGACAGTAGTATTACGTAAAGGGGATGTAACAGATGAGACTTCTGCAGTTCTGAGTGAAGCCTTATGCGCTCAAAAATGCAGCTTCGCGTGCGTTCATTACCTTGTCGGTGTTCGTCAGGGGGCGACGGCCGGCGCAGCTCCGTCCAGCTCGCCCTCTCGGAAGCAACTCTCTTCTAACTTCTCCTTCCTACAATTTACAGAAGTTGGTTGGAAAAAAACTATCTGGCTGTGTTTTCATCTGACCAATCAGGGTCTCAATGTTAACCTTAAGCTCCGCCTACAAAAATTCTGTCTATCCAATGAGAAACGTTATACTTTTCGTGGTGGGGCAATATTTTCAAAGTTTGCAACGTAACAGAGAAGCGAAAAAGTCTCACGCTAAAACTTGCAGCTGGTGTGGTCCTTTTAGCGTTATCGTAAGATCTCTACTGTTCTTCTGGAAGGCTCTATCTTTTAACATGGGCTGGGGGGTGGTCCTAACGTAACAGAGACGCGAAAAGGTCTCACGCTACAACTTGCGGATGGTGTAGCCCTTTTTTGTGTTATCGTAAGATCTATACTGTTCTTCTGGAGGGCTCTAGCTTTTAACATGGGCTGGGGGGTGGTCCTAACGTAACAGAGACGGGAAAAGTCTCACGCTAAAACTTGCGGGTGGTGTAGCCCTTTTTGTGTTATCGTAAGATCTATACAGTTCTTCTGGAGGGCTTTAGCTTTTAACATTGGCTGGGGGGTGGTCTTGATGTAACAGAGACGCGTAAAAGTCTCACGCTAAAACTTGCGGGTGATGTCCTAGCGGTTAGCTGGCGACGTGGGTGTCCATCCGTCCCTTATCGTAGGGCCTTCCAGCTTAACACGGTTCTGCTCTCGGCTTCTGTTCTCGTTTCTCCCCTCGGAACTGCGTCTGTCTCACGGTGGGAAGGTATGACATGCATTTAGGCATTCTTGTGTTAGTCTGTGGTATTCCATTTGCTCACTCGTTACTCGTATTACTTTGGTTAATTTAATGTCACGATTTATTCGGAGCGATGTGACATACTACTGGATTTGCTTATCATGTCAGGGTTTTCATGGAAGGTGTTGGATTTGCCTGACACCTTACATATCACCACCCTTCGAACTTAATTTTTGCGCTGAAGTTAGGCAATGATTGAATCGTTGTATAAGTCAGTCAAAAATTATCTTAATTTTGTTGCCTACTGTTCAGCCACGTTATTCTGTTCTATGCTAGTTTGTATTACAAATTTATATTTTTATACTCTTCCACATTATAATTAAAAATGACAAGAGAAGAATATTTTTATGCTATTAGTAATTTTTAATTATTTTCTTTCTTTATTTAAGTGTGAAGTTTGTTTTTTAAGAAGTTTGTTATCGAAAGTGAGGAGTCTTTCACATCGATTTTCTTAGAAATATTTTTTTTATAAATGTAGTAATTAAGTAAAATATATTCCTAACAGATTTTCTAAATATCATGTACAAGTAAAATGTTTTTGTTTCTAGACACTCATTTCAACATTGTTACACTAACAAATAAGAATTATTTCCAAGAATTGCTTTGACAAAGAAATATACATACAGAAGTATTGAGATATTATCCTAACAAATGATACAAATGTTAAAAAAAAGGGAAAACATCCAACAAGATAATTTTTATTCTTTATTTTTTAAGGAGAAAATAAGTAAAATATAGTTATTCTTTTATTTTTATGAGGAGAAAATAAGTGGCATAAAGTTTTAGTGTTTATTATGCCTTACTTTTGGTGTTTATATACTGTCCATTTCAGAACTAACGACTTATTTTTATCGATAGTGTATTTTTTACTTAAGTCCATAGTCAATTACTGTTATTTTCTAGTTTATTAGCTATCTGGTGGGCTAAACTTATTTATTTTTCACATGCTTCTTTTGCACAATTCCTACATCACATAATTTGATTTCACACATTAACACAATCCTATGAATGTTTAAGCATGAGGTTGGCGAATGCTTTTGCATGAAGGTGAAGGACTTGAGCGAGATGGTGTTGGGCAAGTATTTGATGTACAGCTTCGTTCGTCGTTCCTTGTTGGATTTGCAAGTGTGTGTTGCTGTTGTGGAGGTCCCATAATGGAATGGAGCTGTGAGTGCAGAATCTCATGGTTTACTGGCTTTTTATGCGTGAAAGTCATCGTTATGTGCCGCTGAAAGCGGTCGTTTTTCGTTGTAATACTTCGCAGACGATTAGTTTACAATAGGATAGGGATTTTGGAAGGTATGTCGTCTATTCTTCACCCATCTTCTTTCATGGTCTCAATCTTGCGAATCTTCAACTTCTGTTCTTCCTGCTTTTTCTCTGCTTCTTACTTGATTCTTGGTTCTTCTCTGGGCAGGATATGGAAATATTTATTGATAACTAGTCGCTTTGAAGTTCTCCTCTTAGTAACAGTTTGATGAATTGTTTGGGCATATCATTTCTACTTTGTGGGCGTTTTCTTCAGTTTTGTGCATCAGCGTGCTGTTTAATAATGGTAGTGTGAATTTTACACATATTTTTTTTTTGCCAGTGGTGGCTTGCCCAAGCCATCTTCTCATCTTCTCGTCGGGCCATTTTTTCCTTGCTCCATTCATTCGGGGCACTCGGAGGCCGTTTCGGCGTTCGGCGTCCGGTCGCGTCACTGCAGGGTGCTCCGTCCCAGCAGGGTTCCCCCCAACGGTTAAATTTATTGCCCACTTCAGTTACAAGGCCCTTCTGTTGGTCTCGCTGTCCTTTCCCTTCTCTCGACGCTTCTGCCTTGTAGGAATCGTGTCTTGCTAATTACATCCTTTACTTTCTTTATACTTCTCGTGTTGCAACTTGTGGGTCGTTGCATTTGGTCTTTGCTGGAGTTTTTACAATGGTACTTACAAAAAGTTTTACTTATATTCATCTAACATATGTCTAGTACCTATATTATTTTACGCCTTCTTAAAAAGCTTTACAAATTTCGGCGTCCTTTACATGTTACAATTCTAAGATATTTTGAACCTTAACTTCTACAAAAATCCTCAAATTCGTTTTTTTTATTTTTTGTGTATTGTCGTGGTGTATAGCATTTTAGTACTTCATGCTGTTAGACTATCTACGCCTTATCCCTTCACCTTAATCTATGGTACTATGGGTGTTATTTTTTGTTTTTGTTTTTATTGAAGCTACTTTCTTTTTCCCACCTTCCTCTCTCTTCATTCTTCTTTCTCCTGACGATCTTATCTGCAACATAATCTTGAAATATTGTGCTGATTAAAAACCAGTAATAAAATTAATCTTCAAACTTTTTGATATGGCTCACATGGTGAAGTCCTAAGGTTTTGCCTGTTTTGGGTTCATTAGTTCCACAGCATTATCAAATGGTTCAAATGGCTCTGAGCACTATGGGACTTAACATCTTAGGTCATCAGTCCCCTAGAACTTAGAACTACTTAAGCCTAACTAACCTAAGGACATCACACACATCCATGCCCGAGGCAGGATTCGAACCTGCGACCGTAGCAGTCCCACGGTTCCGGACTGCAACGCCTAGAACCGCACGGCCACCGTGGCCGGCACAGCATTATCATGAGCAATTTGGCTAATTATGACAGGTCCTTTGTATGCAGCGTAAAACTTATGTATTTTGTGTTTCTGTTTGGTTGAGAGATGGTGTGTCTTTACAAATACTTTCTGGCCAACTGAGAATGTTCTTTTAATTGCTGTTCTATCTCCTCTTTCTTTTCTTTTAATGGCTGCCTTTCTGATGTTGGAGAGTGCTGTTGCTATGACTCGTTTGTGCTGTCTACGTGGTACAATAGGAAATCCAACATTTTCTCTGGTTATGTTTGGGGGTTCAATATTTTTAACTACAGTAACTGGAGGTAGTAGTGTAGTGCTATGTGGCATTTCATTTATTACTTCTTGAAAATCTTTAAGGTATATATCCCAAGTGTTGTGTCTTTTGTTTGCATGTAATCGGCATAAAGTGCCTATGTCCTTCATAGATCGTTCTGCTGGATTTACGCTAGGTTTGTACTTAGATATGTTGATGGGTTTTATTTTGTGTTGTTTTAACGTGTTCTGCCATTGCACTGATTTTGTATTGTGGGCCATTATCCGAAATTATTCGTTCCACTCGACCTACTTGTCTGAGAAAATCTTGTCTAAATGCTTTACTTATAGTACGATCTGTTGCCCATTTTAATGGTGTCAAGGTAACATATTTAGAAGTAATTTCCTAAACGACAAATATGAAAATATATCCACTTTTTGTGCGTGGGAGTGGCCCCATCAAATCTGTTGCAGCTATTTGTTTTAATCTTTTGGGGATTATTGGAAACATAGGTGGTTTGGTTTGGAAAGTGACGTGTTTAGCCCTCATACATTTTTTGAATTGGACTAATACTGTTCTAATTCGTTTTTCCATATTAGGAAAATGGCTTGTTTGTTTTATTTTTAAAAAGCATTTCTTTGGTCCAAAGTGGCCATTGCTTAAATGTGTATACCATATGTACTTATTAATTAGTTCATCTGGGATATAAATTAACCATTTATTCGTTGCAACATTTCGTCTAAAAAATAAAACATTGTTTTTTACGAGATAGTGCTGTCGAATGTCTGGAAAATCCTTACTTCTCCACTTGTGTTTGATTCCTAGTATTTCGGGATCCTTGTCCTGTTCTTTGCCTATGTTTTTCAATGCTGTCGTAATGTAGTTTTCGAAAGGTACTTGTTTCATATAGTACATTGTAAACTGGTCTTCTCATGCTTCCAAACCTATGTTATTGGATGCACCCTGTGGACATCGTGATAAAGCATCTGCTAATACATTCGCTGGTCCTGGTATGTGTGTAATAGTGAAGTCAAATTCTTGTAGTATTAACATCCATCTGGCTAACCTTCCATGAGTTAGTTTGGTGGATAACAAAAATTCTAATGCTTTGTGGTCAGTGTATACTTTTGTTTTTCTTCCGAATAGGAAGTATCGAAACCGTTGGAAGCCCCATACAATGGCCATTGCTTCCAGCTCCGTGACTGAATAGTTTTTCTCGCTTTTTGTGAGTACCCAACTGGCAAATGCAATTGTTCTATATGATTTTAGCCCTGCCTGTTCGTATTCTCGGAATAAAACAACTCCTAAACCTGTTTTCGCGCTATCAGTGGCCATACAAAAATTTTGTGTTAGATCAGGATGTGCTAAAATCGGTGCTGTTGTTAGTGCGTTTTCCACTTTTAAAAATTATTCATTGGCTTGTTGATCCCATACGCATGGCGTGTTTTTTCCAGTCAATGCACATAGGCGTGGTGTTGCGAGAGAGTCGATCCAAATATTTTTTTTTATATTATCCGGTGAGACCTAGATATCCTCTGAGAGTTTTCTTATTATATGGAGTACAGAATTCTTTGATTGCCGTTAGTTTTTCTGGGTCGGGCATTACCCCTTTCTCTGAAATGATGTGTCCTAGAAATTTGACCTCTCGCCTTCCAAATTTACTGTGACCCCATGCCCTTTCATGATCTGTAAAAACTGATTTAATGTGTCGTTGTGATGTTCCCAAGAGGGTTCTGCTATAATCACATCATCAACATAACAAGTAATTTTTTGTAAAATTTCAGGACTGAGTATAGTATTAAATCCCCTAATAAATGCTGCTGATGATATGTTTAAACCAAATGGCAATCGTTTAAACTGGTAACATCCACCGAATACGATAAATGCTGTAAATTTTCTACATTCTGGGGCCAATTCTATTTGCCAGAAACTGCTCCGTAAATCAATTGATGAAAATATCTTAGCGCCGTCGAAGTTTTGTATCAATTCCTCTAATTTTTCTGGGCGATCTGTTTCAGTGATTATGATTGTGTTGATCTGTCTGGAATCAAACACTAACCTGATTCTCCCATCTCGTTTTTGTACAATATGGAGCGGGCTGTTATATGTGGAGGTAGGTGGTTCAATAATATCGTCATCTAACATTTTAGATATCTCCTGGAATACTTTATTCCTGTAGCTTAATGGGATTGTATACGGTGGCACTCTAAATGGTTTGTGCTGTTTTACTTCAAACTTGTACTGAAAGTGTTTAATACTGCCAGTCTTAGGTAAAAATGCCTCTGCTTTATCTCGTAAAATACCCTCTAATTCTCTTTTACTGTGTTCCGAAATACCTTGAACTTCTTGCAATTTTTCGTCGATTTCTTTATGGACTTCTAACATGAGTTGAGGCGATTCCCCCTTTTGTGCATACCATTCTAATTCTTCATCCTCTTTATCTCGCATCATTCTTAATTGTTTGTTTATAACTGGTATTTCTTCTAATTTTAGCTTTTGCTCAAAAGGAAGTGTGACATTCCCGAATGTTACGTTACCTTTCCCCATATCTATTATCGCTCGTCTCTCATTTAAAAAATCTGCACCTATAATCAAATCTACTGTTAGTTTAGGTATAATCACGAAGTTGGATTCGATCTTTTGACCTTGGCACGAAAGAGTTAACCTTTTTTGTCTCGTAGCTTCCGCAGCATTGTTTCTAATAGGACCTCTTACTTTAATCTTACGTGTTTTCAGAACTGGCAATTCCTCATTGGCATTACACTGCATGAATAAATTTTCTGAGATCGCAGTCAGTTCACTTCCGCTATCCATTACAATATTGACTGGGATATGCTTTACCATGGCCTTCACAATTGGTTTAATTTGAAAGGGTTGGCTCTGTTCTTCTTCTTCTTGCATCAACGAATCCTCCACAGAATCGTACATGAGACTTTTTAGGAATTTCCCTTGTGAATTCGAACTTTCTGTAGGATCAGCTTCGACTGCTACTTCTATCTCTTTTATTTCCTCTTCTCTGTTTCTTCCTTCATTTACGCTTTCTTCAACATCCTCTACTTTTTCCTCATCCTCGTCTATCTTCTCCTTCTTCGTCGCTACTTCCACATAATCGCATCTAAATGCTCTAATTATCGCTTCATAACTTCCTTCATTATATACGTTGGGTTGTGTGCCCACACGTGACTTATTTTCAACTTCTGTCGACGGTGCATTATCCTCATTGAATTCGCTTTCCCTGGTTTCCATCTCAAATAGCTCTGCAATACTCATTACTTCGTCCTTTCCTCCTACATTCGTTGTGCATGCCTCTGGTAATTCATCTTCCTCGTCAGTATTCCCCCAATTAATTTCGTCCCAACACGATATTGTTATTTTCTTGTCTTCGTTTTCATCTGGTCCCTGCGGATTTGTTTCTTCCTTCTTCTCTTCTCGTGATAAGATTTTTACTTCTCTGTTCAAGGTGCTGCAATTGCCCTGGGTCGGTGCGTCATTCTCTTTGGCATGGGCGGTTAGCTGTCAATTCGAACGTTTATGAATGTCTATGTTCTTAAATTTATGACAGTTCCTGATGAATGTGGCAACTCCTCCTTTCTCCATTTCTGATCTACAAAAGTGAGATGCTAACCTAAACCCTGTAACACTTAAAAGTTCTATACCAGTGGTCACATGATGTTCAGAGAGGCAGATCATGTCAGCTGGGTTTGAAGACTCTAATTCATCTATGCAGATAGTTAATTCATTAATTTTATTTCTCAGTCCTCGAATATTTTGATGCAATAAAGATAGCTGACATTTCTCATTGACTGAGTTAAGATTGGGTGGAGTTAAAATATCTGCTGACAGTTGAAAATTCTTAACCAATGGCTGTTTATGCTGATGTAATAAGCTGGAATTATGTTTTTTGATTTCTTTCTCAAACTGAAGATTTGTCTCAGTTCTAACCTCTCTTAAAATTTGCTTTCTTTCTGTCCTCCCTACCCTAAAAAAGGGTTTTTTCTGAATCCTATAACCACTGGTATTTTACCACTCATGATAGTGCCTCCCCCCTTTAACTTTTCTGCTATTTCCCCAGCCAATTTACCCTTCCCCTTCCTGTTGAGGTGAAGGCCATACCTAGTATAATCCCACCTACTGAGAGAATCAGCAGGAACCACTCCAATGTGTGACCCCGCACCCGACATGAGCAGCCGTTCCAGCCCCAAATTAACTCTCTTGACAGAAGAGTTCAAATGAGGTCGGTCATGGCGCCCAAGAACAGATACAAATTCAACACTAGTATGCTTCGATGCTGACGCAATCTTCGCCAGGTCACACTCTATACTGTACCCAGGATCTCTGTCAATACTGTTACCTGCCCCACCCACTATAACCACGGTGTCTTCCTTAGTGAAATCTTTGCAAAGTGATCCTAAATCCTCTGTCACCTGCTCCAGACCAGCACTAGGTTTAAAAAAATTGGTGACCTGGTATTCTGATCCTAGTTCATCCTGCAAAAGTTGGCCAACACCTCTTCCATGGGAACTACCTAACAACAACACTTTCTTTCTCTTTACTGATTTCCCTACATTCTTACTTTTCAATTTGCTGCTGAAAGTTTGTTGTGCCCTGTCTACACCTGCAACTGCTTGAGGCTCACCAGCTTCTAACTGAAGCAACAGGTCAAATCTATTTTCCACATTCACCATAAAGCTGTCAGACAAAGTTCTAGGCCTGTTCCTCCTGTTGCCTGTTGCCACTTCCCACCTCTCTTTACCCTTCTCCCTCCTTAACCTGTCAAGATCTCCCCTGGCCTTGTCTAACTCAGCCTGAAGGGCGGCAATTTTCCCCTCCTGTTCTAGTATCTTCCTATCTCTACTACAAATCCTACAAAACCACTGATGAGTCTCATTTACTTCCCCTATTCCCACGCCACTACAGTCACCCACATGGAAAAAACTACAGCACCCATCACACCAAAGCCCCGACCTAACAATTCTACGGCAAGTCAAGCACTTTTCACTCATGATAAAAGTAATAGTTTATTAAGAATAAGTCAGTTAAATTACAGATAAACACGAAAATATGGTTACACAAATTTGGCCTATACGCAACTGTGTGTAAACAAAAACAAAAGTGCAAAGTTTCTGAAACAACAACTTAAACTTTACGCTACTTTCCGGAAATGCTAGTTAAATAATGAAGAGGTACGCTAAGTTAAATTGCTGGAGAGAGCAAGGAACAACTAAACGAAATTCTATAGATTTGCTTCAGCAGAACGTAAACAGAAAATACGACTGTACGGTCTTTTCGTGTTTTCTGCTATATTACGTAAAGAAAAACGAAACCTTTAATGGTAGACTTAAACGGCACACTAATACACTTATTTACCACGTATTCAGTACTAATCTATATGTTTTATAATCTAAAATGACTTATCTTTACGAGAACACCAAAACTCGCGCTAGTCGCCTGGCTGCAGGGCTGCCAACCTCTCCTGAATGTCATCACGCAATGTTTGTACGTCCGCTTGTACCTTGTCAATGCCTGTTCTCAATTGATTGTGACCTGTTATTAAGTGTCCTATCACTTCTCGAGATTCTTTTTCCTCGTCTTCAATATGACTTAGGTGTAACTGAATTTTTTAGTTTTGTTCTTTAATCTCACGCATTTGTCTCGTGGTTTCTGCATTTTGAATTTGAATTTGGTTCGCTATGTCTTTGTTTTGCCTTGTCATGGTTTCCGTAATTTGTTGTAATAATTCTGCCAGATTGGTGGGTCCTATTGCGTTTTCTTCCGACGTCTCGGTGTTTTCGCCCAAGTGTTGGTTCGCAACCGATTGCATTGAACTGTGCTGCGACACGTTTCTGCTCGCGTTCCTTGTACTCTGTGGTGAGGGAGCTCTGATTACTTGCACTATGGGTTCTACGTATTCAAGACGCAAGTTAGAATCCTCATCGACTGTCTCTCTACTTTCCTGCTCCTCTGTCGTATGCTGACTTATGTTTTCTGTGCCTTGACGTACATTATCCTCGTTATGGTGCGTTATCTGTCCTATTTCTCGCGATACTGCATCGTCTGTTGTACTGTCCTCTATTCTCTGTCCGTCTTCATGTTGGGTCTCTACCTCAATTCGGTCAAGGTCTCGATCTGCCATTGCTAATCTTTCCGAATCCCTTATTTTCTGATTTAAAAGCAATTCACGCGCCCTACTTCGAGTCAACATGCGCTCATACGATCTCACGCGTTTCATAAACATTTTGTTCACACGACTTGACACTACCAAGACTGACAATCCATTCACTTACTTGTTGGGTCAGAACCAACTTGTCAACGATGTATCAGCCAACTGTGCGTTTGCATTGGAGAGAAAACTTAATTCTAACAATTTTTAAAATTCGTAACTTAATTATGCTATTGTCACTGACACTTTCTTACTATCTATCGCTGCTGCTACTGTTTTCGAGCATTAAAAACTTTAGGAAAAAATTTTTTTTTACTACGAAAATTTATCAACAGGATATTTTTCTGACCTAAATATGTGGAGGTAGGTGGTTCAATAATATCGTCATCTAACATTTTAGATATCTCCTGGAATACTTTATTCCTGTAGCTTAATGGGATTGTATTCGGTGGCACTCTAAATGGTTTGTGCTGTTTTACTTCAAACTTGTACTGAAAGTGTTTAATACTGCCAGTCTTAGGTAAAAATGCCTCTGCTTTATCTCGTAAAATACCCTCTAATTCTCTTTTACTGTGTTCCGAAATACCTTGAACTTCTTGCAATTTTTCGTCGATTTCTTTATGGACTTCTAACATGAGTTGAGGCGATTCCCCCTTTTGTGCATACCATTCTAATTCTTCATCCTCTTTATCTCGCATCATTCTTAATTGTTTGTTTATAACTGGTATTTCTTCTAATTTTAGCTTTTGCTCAAAAGGAAGTGTGACATTCCCGAATGTTACGTTACCTTTCCCCATATCTATTATCGCTCGTCTCTCATTTAAAAAATCTGCACCTATAATCAAATCTACTGTTAGTTTAGGTATAATCACGAAGTTGGATTCGATCTTTTGACCTTGGCACGAAAGAGTTAACCTTTTTTGTCTCGTAGCTTCCGCAGCATTGTTTCTAATAGGACCTCTTACTTTAATCTTACGTGTTTTCAGAACTGGCAATTCCTCATTGGCATTACACTGCATGAATAAATTTTCTGAGATCGCAGTCAGTTCACTTCCGCTATCCATTACAATATTGACTGGGATATGCTTTACCATGGCCTTCACAATTGGTTTAATTTGAAAGGGTTGGCTCTGTTCTTCTTCTTCTTGCATCAACGAATCCTCCACAGAATCATACATGAGACTTTTTAGGAATTTCCCTTGTGAATTCGAACTTTCTGTAGGATCAGCTTCGACTGCTACTTCTATCTCTTTTATTTCCTCTTCTCTGTTTCTTCCTTCATTTACGCTTTCTTCAACATCCCTTACTTTTTACTCATCCTCGTCTATCTTCTCCTTCTTCGTCGCTACTTCCACATAATCGCATCTAAATGCTCTAATTATCGCTTCATAACTTCCTTCATTATATACGTTGGGTTGTGTGCCCACACGTGACTTATTTTCAACTTCTGTCGACGGTGCATTATCCTCATTGAATTCGCTTTCCCTGGTTTCCATCTCAAATAGCTCTGCAATACTCATTACTTCGTCCTTTCCTCCTACATTCGTTGTGCATGCCTCTGGTAATTCATCTTCCTCGTCAGTATTCCCCCAATTAATTTCGTCCCAACACGATATTGTTATTTTCTTGTCTTCGTTTTCATCTGGTCCCTGCGGATTTGTTTCTTCCTTCTTCTCTTCTCGTGATAAGATTTTTACTTCTCTGTTCAAGGTGCTGCAATTGCCCTGGGTCGGTGCGTCATTCTCTTTGGCATGGGCGGTTAGCTGTCAATTCGAACGTTTATCAGGGTTTGGTGGTCTTACCTCCACCTCTTCTATCTGCATTCTCTTTTCTTGTTCAGCTTGTTGATATTGGTTTCTTGGTTGATAATTTGTCGGTCTATTGGTTCTCCAGTACCCGTTCCGGTTGTCGTTATTCCCTCTGTAATAGTTGTTGCCGTTCCTGGGTGAATTATAATAGTTATTGCCATATTCTCTTCTAAATCCATAACCGGTTCTTTGTTGAAATCTATTGTCGTTTCTTGGTGCGAAGTTATCACATGGTTCGTAATTATTTTTTCTTCGTACTGTGTCTTGTGGATTCCACTGTTTTTTTCTTTCGTTTTCACGTGCGCTTCGTCTTTTTCTTGCGTCATCTTCCGAAAATATGAACTGTAGTTCCCTTAGAATACCTTTAAATGCTTCGACGTCATTGCCTCCGCGACCTACTAATGATTTGTGGTATTTTAATGGTAGCTTCATCGCGCATAATTTAATCAACTCTCCGTCACTGTATGGTACATCTAAGCATTGATTTTTCTTTGCCATTAATTCGAAAAATTTCACGGGACTCTTCTCTCCTGAATTTTCAAAATATGGGTTCTGTAATGATTCGTACTTCACTCTGTTCTGTGCTTCACTGGACCAGTATCGTGAGAGAAACTTCTCTCTGAAATCTTCGTACGATCGGCATGTCGCTGCAACATTCTGCATGGTTTCTGCGACTGTTCCTGACATGTGTGCACATATAAAGTCTAATTTGTGTGCTAGCGTCCAGTGTTCTGGTAATGCTACTCGGAATTGATCAATAAAAGTTCGTGGATGTAATGAGTTTCCATCTCGAAAGTGTTGGAATTTTCTGACTGTGAGGAAATGATCGTTGTCGTACTTCGTCATAGTTCCATATGAAATTCGCGATTCTTCGCCACTTTTGTTTCTGATCATTTCTCCCGTCGTTCTTTCCGGTTGTGGTAGATCCATTGGATATTGTCCACTGTAACTTTCGCCTACCCTTGCGTAGTATCGTTGGAGTGGTACGCAATAATTTTCTTCCATCGGTTGTGAACGTGTAGCTGAATGCATTGCACTGTACTCTTCGCGACCTGGCTTTCCATTATCAGGTATTGGTTCGGTATCTTGTCTGGCTAACCTTGATACTTCATTGCACGATCCAAACTGTCTTGAAACATACATTTGTGGTTCCGCATGTGTTTGTGATGACGTTTGTTCATCAAGAATTTCGAAACGTGTTTGTTGCTGTGCAGGCTGTCTGATTTCACGTATGTTACTTTCCGCCTGTAATTGGAATCGCAAATGTGTAATATCTTCGTTAATTGCTTGTTTTTCCGGTGCTGTTACAGATACGGATGTGGTTGCAGACTCTGTGCTTGTTCGATCCTGTTCACTACGCTCTTCAATGGTTTGCAACAACTCTGTTCGCAATTCCTGAAACTGTCGCTTCGTTTGCGCTTCTATTTTGACTATGCGGTTATCATATCTTTTCAGCGCTGCTTTGGTGATACGTTTGTGTAACACACTGTTTTCAACAACTTTACGCGCTGTACCTGCTGCTTGTCTAGTAATTACGTTTATCTGTTTCTATAGTTTCTTGACTTCAAATGGTTCAAATGGCTCTGAGCACTATGGGACTCAGCTGCTGAGGTTATTAGTCCCCTAGAACTTAGAACTAGTTAAACCTAACTAACCTAAGGACATCACAAACATCCATGCCCGAGGCAGGATGCGAACCTGCGACCGTAGCGGTCTTGCGGTTCCAGACTGCAGCGCCTTTAACCGCACGGCCACTTCGGCCGGCTTTCTTGACTTCTCCCTGGGTGTTGTTACATAGTGTTTTGATCTTTAGATTAGATTAGATTTACTTTCATTCCAATTGATCCGTAGTGAGGAGGTCCTCCAGGATGTGGAACATGTCAGAAAAACAACAATACATGACAAATATTTACAATTAAAACAAATAAGCTAATGTACCATTCCACAGGTCCCAAGTGGAATGATCGTCATTTTTTAATGAACACTAAGAGTAATTTTACAAATACTAATGCACTGAATTTAAAATAAAAAAGTTTTTTATTTATTTATAAGGTAATACAACTACTGTAATACTTATTTACGATGAACACATTACTGCACTGAAATGGTGCAGAAGTTAGATTATACTAACACACACCTACACGCACACACAAATTTTCAATGAACACATTACTGCACTGAAATTGTGCAGAAGTTATGTTGTACTTATATACAAATCAGTTGGTTTTACTAAGAAATTCATCAATGGAATAAAAGGAGTTGGCCACCAATAAATCCTTTAGGCTTCTCTTAAACTGAATTTCATTGGTTGTTAAGATTTTTATGGCTGCTGGCAAGTTATTGAAAATGTGTGTTCCTGAATAATGCACACCTTTTTGTACAAGACTAAGTGACTTTAAATCCTTGTGAAGATTATTCTTATTTCTAGTATTGATTCCATGAATTGAGCTGTTCGTTTGAAAAAGTGATATATTTTTAATGACAAATTTCATTAAGGAATATATATATTGGGAAGCAGTAGTTAGTATCCCTAGTTCCCTAAACAGGCTTCTGCAGGATGTTCTTGAGTTCACACCACATATAACTCTCACTGCACGTTTTTGTGCCCGGAAAACTTTAGCTTGGCTTGATGAATTACCCCAAAAAATAATCCCATATGACATTATGGAATGAAAGTAAGCATAGTATGCCAGCTTTTTCATTTTTATATCCCCTATGTCTGACAAAATTCGCATTGCAAACAGAGATTTGTTAAGACGCTTCAGCAGTTCTGTGGTGTGCTCCTCCCAGTTGAATTTATTATCAAGCTGTAATCCCAAGAATTTAACACTGTCCACTTCTTCTATCTTCTTGTCATCGTATGTTAGACATATACTCTTGGGACACCCCTTACAAGTTCTGAACTGCATGTAGTGTGTTTTTTCAAAGTTTAGTGACAAAGAATTGGCTAGGAACCAGTGATTAATGTCCACAAATATTTTATTGGCTGATCTTTCTAAGACTTCATTTGACTTGCTATTTATTGCAATGTTTGTGTCATCGGCAAACAAAACGAACTTGGCATCTGGTAATGTTACTGATGAAAGGTCATTGATATACACAAGAAATAGTAAGGGCCCCAAAATGGAACCTTGTGGGACCCCACATGTAATTAGTTCCCAGTTGGATGAGGCCTGATAGCTTGATACATGTCTCTTTCCTAATAACACCCTTTGTTTCCTGCCAGAGATATAAGATTTGAACCGTTTTGCAGCATTTCCTGTTATACTATAATATTCTAGTTTACTTAAAAGGATATTGTGATTTACACAGTCAAATGCCTTTGACAGATCACAAAATATACCAGTTGCCTGCAATTTTTTGTCTAATGAATTAAGCACATTTTCACTGTAAGTGTAGATAGCCTTCTCAATATCAGAACCTTTTAGAAATCCAAACTGTGACTTTGACAGTATGTTATTTGAGATAAGATGGTTATAAAGACGACTGTACATTACTTTTTCGAAAATTTTTGAGAATGCTGGCAACAGTGAAATTGGACGGAAATTTGATGCTATTTCTTTATCTCCCTTCTTAAACAGTGGCTTAACTTCAGCATATTTCAGCCATTCAGGAAATATTCCACTAATAAACGACTGGTTACACAGATAGCTTAATATGTTACTTAGCTCAGAATCACATTCTTTAATTAACTTTGTTGATATTTCATCATACCCACTAGATGTTTTTGATTTTAAAGATTTTATGATGGACATTATTTCTGTTGGGGTAGTGAGGGTCAAATTCATATTAAGGAAGTTACTTGAAATGTCTGGTCTAAGGTAATCCATAGCAGCATCTACCGAACCTGACAACCCCATCTTGTCAGTAACAGTTATAAAATGTTTGTTAAAAAGTTCTGCAACACTATACACATCTGTCACCAATGTATCATTTACTCTTAATGCTATTTGTTCCTCTTCATGCCTGGTTCTACCGGTCTCCTCCTTCACTATATCCCATATTGTCTTTATTTTGTTATCTGATATGACTATCTTTTCCTTGTAATATATTTGCTTTGACATCCGTATTACAGTCTTTAATATTTTGCAGTATTTCTTATAATGTGCTATAGCATCAACATTGGAAATGTTTCGGAGTGACAGATACAGTTTTCTTTTTGTTTTACAAGATACCCCTATTCCTCGAGTAATCCATGGCTTCTTTGTAGACTTTGCTCTAACCTTGGTAAGTTTTGGGGGAAAGCAGTGTTCGAATAAGGTAAGCACTTTATTAGCAAAAATGTTATATTTTTCATTCATGCCATGAACGCTGTAAACATCAGTCCAGTGAATGTCTCTGAGGAGTGTCCTAAAATAATCAATTTTTGGCTTACTGATTACCCTTTTGAGCTCAGATTTAACAGATTTTATATCCTGTTCAGTATTAACATTTAACAGAAGGAACTGCATGTCATGGTCTGAGAGGCCATTGACTATTGGTTTTGTGATATAATTTTGTTCATTGGACTTTTCTATAAAGATATTATCAATGGCTGTTTGTGAGCAAGTGGCTATCCTAGTGGGGAACTTTACTGTGGGAATTAAGTTGAATGATAGTGTTACTAACTCAAACAAGTTCCTATTGGGAGAGTCTTTAAGGAAATCTACATTGAAATCACCAGCAACCACTATTTCTTTGTTTTTGGTTGTTAAATGGGCCAGTACAGCTTCAAGGTGGTTGACAAACAGATTAAAGTTACCTGCAGGTGCTCGATATACACTTAATATTATGAAGGATTTTTTGTGAAATTCTAATTCTGTTGCACATGCTTCCATATGCTGTTCTAGGCAAAATTTATGAATGTCTATGTTCTTAAATTTATGACAGTTCCTGATGAATGTGGCAACTCCTCCTTTCTCCATTTCTGATCTACAACAGTGAGATGCTAACCTAAACCCTGTAACACTTAAAAGTTCTATACCAGTGGTCACATGATGTTCAGAGAGGCAGATCATGTCAGCTGGGTTTGAAGACTCTAATTCATCTATGCAGATAGTTAATTCATTAATTTTATTTCTCAGTCCTCGAATATTTTGATGCAATAAAGATAGCTGACATTTCTCATTGACTGAGTTAAGATTGGGTGGAGTTAAAATATCTGCTGACAGTTGAAAATTCTTAACCAATGGCTGTTTATGCTGATGTAATAAGCTGGAATTATGTTTTTTGATTTCTTTCTCAAACTGAAGATTTGTCTCAGTTCTAACCTCTCTTAAAATTTGCTTTCTTTCTGTCCTCCCTACCCTAAAAAAGGGTTTTTTCTGAATCCTATAACCACTGGTATTTTACCACTCATGATAGTGCCTCCCCCCTTTAACTTTCCTGCTATTTCCCCAGCCAATTTACCCTTCCCCTTCCTGTTGAGGTGAAGGCCATACCTAGTATAATCCCACCTACTGAGAGAATCAGCAGGAACCACTCCAATGTGTGACCCCGCACCCGACATGAGCAGCCGTTCCAGCCCCAAATTAACTCTCTTGACAGAAGAGTTCAAATGAGGTCGGTCATGGCGCCCAAGAACAGATACAAATTCAACACTAGTATGCTTCGATGCTGACGCAATCTTCGCCAGGTCACACTCTATACTGTACCCAGGATCTCTGTCAATACTGTTACCTGCCCCACCCACTATAACCACGGTGTCTTCCTTAGTGAAATCTTTGCAAAGTGATCCTAAATCCTCTGTCACCTGCTCCAGACCAGCACTAGGTTTAAAAAAATTGGTGACCTGGTATTCTGATCCTAGTTCATCCTGCAAAAGTTGGCCAACACCTCTTCCATGGGAACTACCTAACAACAACACTTTCTTTCTCTTTACTGATTTCCCTACATTCTTACTTTTCAATTTGCTGCTGAAAGTTTGTTGTGCCCTGTCTACACCTGCAACTGCTTGAGGCTCACCAGCTTCTAACTGAAGCAACAGGTCAAATCTATTTTCCACATTCACCATAAAGCTGTCAGACAAAGTTCTAGGCCTGTTCCTCCTGTTGCCTGTTGCCACTTCCCACCTCTCTTTACCCTTCTCCCTCCTTAACCTGTCAAGATCTCCCCTGGCCTTGTCTAACTCAGCCTGAAGGGCGGCAATTTTCCCCTCCTGTTCTAGTATCTTCCTATCTCTACTACAAATCCTACAAAACCACTGATGAGTCTCATTTACTTCCCCTATTCCCACGCCACTACAGTCACCCACATGGAAAAAACTACAGCACCCATCACACCAAAGCCCCGACCTAACAATTCTACGGCAAGTCAAGCACTTTTCACTCATGATAAAAGTAATAGTTTATTAAGAATAAGTCAGTTAAATTACAGATAAACACGAAAATATGGTTACACAAATTTGGCCTATACGCAACTGTGTGTAAACAAAAACAAAAGTGCAAAGTTTCTGAAACAACAACTTAAACTTTACGCTACTTTCCGGAAATGCTAGTTAAATAATGAAGAGGTACGCTAAGTTAAATTGCTGGAGAGAGCAAGGAACAACTAAACGAAATTCTATAGATTTGCTTCAGCAGAACGTAAACAGAAAATACGACTGTACGGTCTTTTCGTGTTTTCTGCTATATTACGTAAAGAAAAACGAAACCTTTAATGGTAGACTTAAACGGCACACTAATACACTTATTTACCACGTATTCAGTACTAATCTATATGTTTTATAATCTAAAATGACTTATCTTTACGAGAACACCAAAACTCGCGCTAGTCGCCTGGCTGCAGGGCTGCCAACCTCTCCTGAATGTCATCACGCAATGTTTGTACGTCCGCTTGTACCTTGTCAATGCCTGTTCTCAATTGATTGTGACCTGTTATTAAGTGTCCTATCACTTCTCGAGATTCTTTTTCCTCGTCTTCAATATGACTTAGGTGTAACTGAATTTTTTAGTTTTGTTCTTTAATCTCACGCATTTGTCTCGTGGTTTCTGCATTTTGAATTTGAATTTGGTTCGCTATGTCTTTGTTTTGCCTTGTCATGGTTTCCGTAATTTGTTGTAATAATTCTGCCAGATTGGTGGGTCCTATTGCGTTTTCTTCCGACGTCTCGGTGTTTTCGCCCAAGTGTTGGTTCGCAACCGATTGCATTGAACTGTGCTGCGACACGTTTCTGCTCGCGTTCCTTGTACTCTGTGGTGAGGGAGCTCTGATTACTTGCACTATGGGTTCTACGTATTCAAGACGCAAGTTAGAATCCTCATCGACTGTCTCTCTACTTTCCTGCTCCTCTGTCGTATGCTGACTTATGTTTTCTGTGCCTTGACGTACATTATCCTCGTTATGGTGCGTTATCTGTCCTATTTCTCGCGATACTGCATCGTCTGTTGTACTGTCCTCTATTCTCTGTCCGTCTTCATGTTGGGTCTCTACCTCAATTCGGTCAAGGTCTCGATCTGCCATTGCTAATCTTTCCGAATCCCTTATTTTCTGATTTAAAAGCAATTCACGCGCCCTACTTCGAGTCAACATGCGCTCATACGATCTCACGCGTTTCATAAACATTTTGTTCACACGACTTGACACTACCAAGACTGACAATCCATTCACTTACTTGTTGGGTCAGAACCAACTTGTCAACGATGTATCAGCCACCTGTGCGTTTGCATTGGAGAGAAAACTTAATTCTAACAATTTTTAAAATTCGTAACTTAATTATGCTATTGTCACTGACACTTTCTTACTATCTATCGCTGCTGCTACTGTTTTCGAGCATTAAAAACTTTAGGAAAAAAATTTTTTTTACTACGAAAATTTATCAACAGGATATTTTTCTGACCTAGTTAGGCATGTGGTCGACCTTCAATCATGGTATTTTAACATCCTGGCAGGGTCGCCATTTTCTAAACATTCTGCATGGTGTCTGTCTGTTCTATATCGTGTCTCCCTACCACTTTCGCACAACGACGCTCTGAGCGTGTTTTTTAGGGAATTGACTAGTTTGAACCTGGGACCTGTTGCTGATAAGGAGACGCCTGACTACACATGACATGTAGAATTCAGAAGAGTTCAGTGAGACTAGCGATGATATAACCAAATACTTAATGATTTCAGCGTCAGCTCCACTGCACTCCCTGTAAAAGAATCTTAATACTAACTAAATTTAGTGGAAGAGGTTCAAGGCTTTCCTATTTTTAGTTAGCTGATAAAATAACGTCGAAAAAGCAGTTAAGTTTAGCATTGGAAATTTTATTTTACTCACAAAACGTCATTTATAAATTGCAAAAAAATGGTTCAAATGGCTCTGAGCACTATGGGACTTAACTACTGAGGTCATCAGTCCCCTAGAACTTAGAACTACTTAAACCTAACTAACCTAAGGACATCACACACATCCATGCCCGAGGCAGGATTCGAACCTGCGACCGTAGCGGTCACGCGGTTCCAAAGTGACACGCTTAGAACCGCACGGCCACACCGGCCGGCTTATAAATTGCACTATTGATAAAAGGAAATGTTTTAATACAGGATGATAAAAACCAACTGCGCTCAACAAAAGTGTGAACGAATATTCCCTGAATGGGTTTCCAAGTTCTACAATGGACCGAAGGATGACCTATGCCACATCACATCTATAATCTAGCTTTAAATTAAGTTTCACAAAAGAGAAAACTATCAAAATGGTCTACAGTGACCCTCAATTATCTTTAATTACTTATCTAACTTGTCGTAAATTATAGTGGCTGATGTGGCTTCCCAATAACTATATAATAGAAAAATCATTGCGTTTCAGATTTTTACTTCAAGTGGCAAATGTGAACACCATGAGCTTTAATTGACGATCGACACTAGTATTACGTAAAGAGGATGTAACAGATGAGACTTCTGCAGTCTCACGCTAAAACTTGCAGCTGGTGTGGTCCTTTTAGCGTTATCGTAAGATCTCTACTGTCCTTCTGGAGGGCTCTATCTTTTAACATGGGCTGGGGGGTGGTCCTAACGTAACAGAGACGCGAAAAAGTCTCACGCTAAAGCTTGTGGGTGGTGTAGCCCTTTTTTGTGTTATCGTCAGATCTATACTGTTCTTCTGGAGGGCTCTAGCTTTTAACATGGGCTGGGGGGTGGTCCTAACGTAACAGAGACGCGAAAAGTCTCATGCTAAAACTTGCGGGTGGTGTAGCCATTTTTGTGTTATCGTAAGATCAATACTGTTCTTCTGGAGGGCTCTAGCTTTTAACATTGGCTGGGAGGTGGTCTTGACGTAACAGAGACGCGAAAAAGTCTCACGCTAAAACTTGCGGGTGGTGTCCTAGCGGTTAGCTGGCGACGTGGGTGTCCGTCCGTCCCTTATCGTAGGGCCTTCCAGCTTAACACGGTTCTGCTCTCGGCTTCAGTTCTCGTTTCTCCCCTCGGAACTGCGTCTGTCTCACGGTGGGAAGGTATGACATGCATTTAGGCATTCTTGTGTTAGTCTGTGGTATTCCATTTGCTCACTCGTTACTCGTATTACTTTGGTTAATTTAATGTCACGATTTATTCGGAGCTATGTGACATACTACTGGATTTGCTTATCATGTCAGCGTTTTCATGGAAGGTGTTGGATTTGCCTGACACCTTACAAATGGTGGAAGTTTTAAATTTTTTTTTTTGTGGGATCTAAAATTTAAAAAAACTCTCTCACACCGGCCTGATTTAGCTTCACTGCTCAGGATAGTAAAAACAAGCGTAAAGTAAGTGAATTTTCATTCACAAAGCATGCTTATCACATTCACACAGTTCAATACTGTTCTATCCTGATTAAATTGAGCTTAACTTAAATTCCATAAGACAGTGAAGCAATTGCGAAGTCTCGGTGCGACGAAAATTGTCAGTCGATCTCTTGAAAACATTTGTAATAATAATTAACTTCCGGTGATCACATGGGGAGGACCGGAGATCTGCTGGTAAGACCGTGTTAGCATATTTATTTGAACTGGATATCTTGAGCATACAAAACGGCAGGTTCGTCCAGGGTAAATCAGTCGTTCCCCACTGATCCCATGCAACACAGCGTAGTAAGCAGACACTGTCAATAATAATCAGTTAAATAATGCGCCAACACACTTACTTTAGTTTAGTTCATGTATTAAATTCCTTCTCATACAGAATGTCATCAAGATGGCTGCTAGCTCAACAATACATACATATACATCCTCCTTCTTTCACGGCTAATCGGCAAGATCTCTTTCATTCTTTTCATAAGAGAAAACATAGATAGCAGAGAAGCTATTCCATGGAGTAAATGGTACACTCCAAGGAATAATAGGGCTTGAAACTACTTTGCATAGATAATCATCGTATATTAAAGTTTAGGAATTGGTAAGATAAGAAGAGATATTTCGAGATATGTACTGAGTTATATAATTTAGAAAATTTGTGAAAATATCGCGGAGAGACCGCTGCAAGAGACATTACAAAGGGACATATGGACATCTGTAATTAATGATATCAAATTTATCCTTAGGCAAATAACTCTAGCACGAGACAGAAGGTAGGTTCATTACATTATTTGGCTCACAGTGCATTAATTTTCACTTGCAGTAACACGAGACCTGTAAGGAAAGTAACAGCAGGTAAGTGTTAACAGCGTAGATCGATTTAGGCATTAATTTGTTGCTGTCACACAACTACACGCCAACACTACGGAGCAAAAAGGTATACTGATTCGTGAATTTACAGAAATGTTTGGTTTAGTAACTACATTTTAAATTTAAGACAATTTTAAGGAAGACCTTCGTTAAAGTCCAATGTAGCAGATCGTAAGATAAACTGAAATCAAAGCCTCTCTGATCCTCTTATGCCACTCGGCAGTACTAAAATTCTAAATTAAAATTCAATGCCTAATATCAACTGAATCTGTATCTATAGTGACAACATATCAAAGCTACGTATCACCACGAGACTGTAGTCTTTTACCGTCATTACCCTCATATCTCGCGTAGTTAGTTCCTCTTGTTTACATTAAAGGACAGCAAAATAATTTTCTTTGTACACACATCTTAAAATTTACGATGAATATTTTGTCATTATATCCGGCTGCTCTTGGTGTGTGTTCATACAATAATTTATGTGTGTGGTTACGGTGCTAAAATGTTCAGGCTAATGTCAATATCTAGCTTCCCCATTAAGACTTTGATTCACGTAGTCTTAGAGCCGAGGCTCCTGCTAGGAATTTGAAGTCTTGGAAGACAAAGAAGTTCTCGTTAACTAATGCTTCCATCGCTTAGCGCAATATTGTGTACGCTCTATAGAATTAAATTATATAGTTAACCGTTATCAGGGCCATTATTAAACTTTTCGTGACAATTATAGTCTTTCTTTAACCTTGATGGGGAAAGTCTGTTGATGGGTCGTTACTAAAATATATTAATTCTGTAGAACATTCACAACATCGTTCTTTTCATTTATGAAACGGAAGTTCTCCGGAACACCACCCTACACAAAAAGCATAAAAATACTTCTGTGTGTAGTGTATAGTATTCACGTCACTGAAATTCGAAGGAGTTTAACGTTTTCACCAAAGGAACAGCACACAGTGAATAGTGTGACGTATCATTATGCATAGAGATCAGACTTGGGATTTAACTCAGGATTATAGCACATAGTTAGTGATTAAGAAGCTTAGGTGACAATTTCTTCTTCTTATATCACAAAGACTCCATTGCCCACAATGGTGTGAATTTGTAGTAGGGTTCAGTACTGTATCGTGATACTGTATTCAGGCTTTCACCTCCACTCAGCTCCGCAATTGAAGTTTAATATACATTTTTTATTCAATTTTTAAATGATAGCATTAACTTTTTATGTTTTGCACTCTTTTAAAAAAAACAAGTTCTACTCCGGAAATTTGAGGTCTTTCCAAATGGAAAAACATTTTCCAAGTCACATACCTAGGAACTAACATACTGTTCAAATTTAAAAGCGTTGTCATTAATGTGTTTGGACGTCTACCTGTTACATTATTACCCTACTAAATACCAATAATCAGCAAGTGAAATCAATTTAAGCAGAATTATTATCAAAAACTAGTTACAAGTTAAATACACTATGAAAATGAAGCTACTGGAAAATAACACAAGTTTTCATTTTCAATACAGGTGAAATAGTTAATACATTAACAAAACTCATTTAATTTGCAGTTATCCCGTGTGCCTTGGCAAAAGACCTGCTCACGTTTCCAGAAATAAGATGGTGCAAGGATCACGAAGTATCGCTTTGCCGAACACACGTTATGTGAATAATTTTAAAAAGAATATATAGAATTTTGCTTGCCTTAAAATTCTGTAGCTGAAGAGTTAACCACACCTTCCAGATAGTTTTAACGTAATACATGGCATTTAAATGTGTACAACTAGAAACATTCACAAATCTGCGCAAAATATAACATCATGTTCAGGAACAACAAAAATCTGCAATAATGGCAGAAACTGCTAATGGCAGTCTCTAGTGTCCAGTCCTTCATGTGATTTTAAAATCAGTCACTGGACTGAAACTGCGAGCAAAAAACGTGTTCCTAAGTGCACTATACTCTAGGTACAACATTCTCCCCTCCTTAATTCATCTGTCAGTAGTCAGCAATTCTTTTGTTTTAGTCCAATTCCGGTGAACTTTATTCGGTCTATGATTTCTTACACACACACACACACACACACACACACACACATACACGCGCGCGCACATGCACACGCACTTACATACAAGAGGTAACACCCAGATCCAGCCGATAACCGAACACGCTAACTACAAGGATACGAGCTGCTGACAGCAAGGTGAACCTTAAAGTTCAATTAGTAGTGACGCAAGGAGTGAATAAAGCAACGGAAAGTTAGCTTATTGACGCAAGGAGTTAATAAAGGAATCGAAAGTTAGCTGCCATTTGCAGTTGTAATGTGCCTAACCATGAATTCCATTGTCCTATATGGTCACATATATATTAAAACATAAATACAATTCGTATTTACGATGAGTTGACAAAAGTCATGGGATACTTCCTAATATTGTGTCGAACCTCCATTTGCCTACCCCAGTGCAGCAACTCGATATGGCATCAACTCAACAAGTTGTTGAAGTCCCCTGCTGAAATATTTAGCCATGCTGGCCCTACAGCTGTCCATAACTGTAAAAGTGTTGCCGGTGCAGGATTTTGTGCTCGAATTGACTGACATTACCTCCCATAAATGTTCGACGTCATTTCAGGTGACCGTATCATTCACTCGTATGTTCTTCAAACCAATCGCGAACAACTGTGGCGCAGTAACATGGTGAACTGTATTCCATAAGAATTCCATCCTTGTTTGAGAACATAAAGTCCACGAATGGCTGCAAGTGGTCTTCAGGTAGCTGAACGTAGCCATTTGGACCAGAGGAACCAGCCCATTCCATGTAAGCCCGGATCACACCATTAATGTGCCACCACCAGCTTTCACAATGCCTTGTTAACAACTGGGGTACAGGGCTTCATGGGGTCTATGCCACATTCGAACCCTAACGTCAGCTCTTACCAACTGAAATTGGGACCCCTTTGATCAAGCAACGGTTTTCCAATCGTCTAGTGTCCAAGCGATATGGTGAAGAGCCAAGGAGAGACATTGCAGGCGATGTCGTGGTATGATCAAAGGTACTGGCGTCGGTCTGCTGCCATAGACCATTGACGCCAGATTTCACCACACTGTCCTAACGAATACCTTCGTAATAAGTCCCACATTGATCTCTGCATTTAATTCATACAGTGTTGCTTGTTTGTTAGCACTGACAACACTATTCAAACGCCGATGTGTTGCCGTGGTGAGAGGTAATGGCTGAAATTTGGAAGTCTCGGCACACTCTTGACACTGTGGATTTCGGAATATTGAATTCCCTAACGACTTCCGAAATGTAATGTCCCATGCGTCTAGCCAAAACTACCATTCCAGTCTGGTAATTCCATTCGTGCGGCCATAATCTCGTCGGAAACCTTTTCACATGAACAACCTGAGTGCAAATGACAGCTCCGCCAGTACACTGCCCAATTACACTTTGTGTACGCGACACCACCGCCATCTATAGATCAGTTTAGAATGGCAATCTTTGAATACGCAGAGAAGAGTTTGACGCAAGATAGAAAGTCCGAAGTAGAATCAACAACAAGCCGTCTAGACGACTCTGGATCTGACCATAACTTAATGAATTTAATGTACAAAAACAAAAGTTATAATGAAAAACGCTTTAAGATATCAAAAGATCTATGGAAAAATACCTATTATTTAGCTCACTTGAAGAAAGCTCACAGAGCAGTTGGTCGTCTGCCATTATTCCATATTTTGAATTGACTGGGTTCGGGCCACAAAGGCGCTGAAATCATAAAGCAGCCAGTAATAAACACAAAATTCGAAGTAGTTTTCGAGGCTGGAATTCAGAAACATTTCATCAGCAAAATTGGCGTTGCGAGGAAACGGTTGCTTACTACGAGTCCTACAGCACTGGTGAAATGCAAGACTCGTTTTAAAATGGTTGTCCATTGTCGCCATAATGTCAAATCACACATCCTCTGGCCTAAACCCAGCAGCTTAACTTGCTGCAATATTGACATGATATGTAATCCTACAATCTAAACGGTCTATGTTGCCAAGTTTAGCGAATTTAATAAAATACAATTTGCATAGTTACTAAAATATGTGGAAAAGCGGTATCCTTTAGGGGAAATGCTGGTAGGCTGTCTCAAAGAATTTAGATTTAACGAACTGATGATTGATTTATCTGCTTAGACAAAGAAAATAATCGAAATGGTGGTCTAGTAAGATCCATACACAAACATAAATTAAAATTAACACTATTAAAAGATTGCTGTAAGGGTTGCTCGTGTGTGTAACAAAGTGATAGTAGATTCCTCAAAAATTAACTAGGGATCTTTAGGGTTTGAAATAGAAAATGGTTGTCAGTTCACAAATACTTTAAGTTTAATAAAGCGATTAATATATCTAAACTCACAAAATCTGAAAGTATTCCAACAGGCTAAACCATAATGAACTAACCTTTCAAATTCCAGACATGCACATCGCCAGACTCTCGCGAAATAATGATTTTCCCAAAAGTCTCCTAGCTTCTAACTTCACCCGAAAGCTGAATCATTCACGCGACCTCTTCTTGCCCAAAACCTGTTTAGAAGTTCCAGACCACCCGAGCAGACCTCCAGCATAGCAGTTACCTCAATGAACGATCTGTACAGAACGACTGCCTGAAACAGAATGTGCAGGTTCGGACGTTCACGGGCCGTTTTATACCTTCGCCGGCCGAAGTGGCCGTGCGGTTAAAGGCGCTGCAGTCTGGAACCGCAAGACCGCTACGGTCGCAGGTTCGAATCCTGCCTCGGGCATGGATGTTTGTGATGTCCTTAGGTTAGTTAGGTTTAACTAGTTCTAAGTTCTAGGGGACTAATAACCTCAGCAGTTGAGTCCCATAGTGCTCAGAGCCATTTTTATACCTTCTGTAAACCCACCAAAATTTGCTGTGACTAACAAAATGCACAAAATGGACCACCATCCAACATAATAACAATTCACAGACACAGTACATTTCAGAGAAGCGTCTCTCTCTACCTGTCTCCTTCACTGTGAGCACTGTGACGTCCCCTCTCACCTTTTTGTTGTCGCTCTTGATGTTGAGCCGCTGCTGCTACAGCTCGGTCGGTGGAATGGAGACGCGACGCGCAGTGATGCTTGTCCCCGTCGGATAACGTGGAACAGCACCTGAAAATCTCTAAAGAAAATTGTTCCTAGCGTAATGTATGAAAGTCCGTTTGCGAGTCCGCACAGTCTTCTCAGCGATGCGAACTGCTCTTTTTTAATTGTCTGTTATGGTTTTACGATGATTTGCTATGTCCGGTTAGTTAGTTATTGTAGTAATGAGTGAGTCATTCATTACCGGCGTCGTTTCACACCACTGAAGCGAGGAAAAATTCATTTACGGTTCAGTATCGGTAGTTGTCGTTGCGTTGCTAGGCAGAATTGTTCACTACGGTACGACGCAAATCCAGAAATAATCTAAATGCTATCTTGCTTTCAAAAATGGTTCAAATGGCTCTGAGCACTATGGGACTCAATTTCTGAGGTCATCAGTCCCCTAGAACTTAGAACCACTTAAACCTAACTAACCTAAGGACATCACACACATCCATGCCCGAGGCAGGATTAGAACCTGCGACCGTAGCGGTCGCGCGGTTCCAGACTATAGCGCCTAGAACCGCTCGGCTACCTCGGCCGGCTTATCTTGCTTTCGTGCGTCGTAATACTATTTCGGAAAAACACCTCTTTCAATGCTCAATGTTCATCAAGTCACTCTTTCAATTAAAATGTTCACAGTTAATTAATTTTGATCATGAAATATCACACAGTTCAATTAATGATGGAGCCAACACGTGAGATTTCCATTACTGACGAACAATTTTTGTTGTTCCTTCTTAGCAGTTAGTTTATAATCATCCCACTACACGCACACCGATTGATCAGATCAATTACGATTCTTTTCAAATCAGTGATCGTGACAATTACGACAGCTTTTACAATCGACGTATTTTTGTTATCTTCGTGTGGTCATATTAATGTTTCCTACTCAAGGCTAATCAGGTATTGCAGTCTTCGATACTATGTCCATTCTTCGTTGTAACTGTTCACTGTGATGAAGGTTGAGTCCAACAAAAATATCTCCAATAATGAAAGTTCATTAACTCGTCGTACACTATCAGAATTTCACTTCAGTTCAAGTTCTCAATTCAGCATAACTGAGAACAAAGTCCGCGTATCTCTATCACGCAATAGTACCTTTTTTTAAAAAATAGAAACAATCTCGTAGCGCTCCGTTTGTAGTACTATAACAAACGGTGCTCTCTCACGACTTGATATCAAGCGACTAACATTTCCATGATCGAGCATTGTAGACGCAATGAATTTCCTTTTCGCCGCGTTTACAACACTCTTTCACAATAAATGTTATTTCTGACCGACATATTACTTTGGACTTAACTTTCGTCGTACGGATGTGCAGTTATTACTGCGGTGTTTGACAGCTAATTAAAAATAACCTTTCTTTCTTTGTACCTTTATATCATGACATACGCAGCAATTATTGAAATTGGTGTTTATCAAAACTTTATATCATGACATACTCAGCGATTATTGAAATTGGTGTTTATCAGAACTTTAAGGTGTTATATTACTGTCAAAGTTGTCGTACCTGTCAGGATAACACTGTCCCCTACTTTAAATTATGATGATATTCTTATTTGGGTTTTCGGGTTTCTTAGGGTGTTACAGTATGTAGACGAAGGTTCAACGAATGTCATGCAGCGTTCGTTTTATGTGTAAGTGTGTAGGAATAGGTGTTGTAACCCACTGTATAATTATAACTAAAAAAAACATTGCATAACTCAGTATATAAAATAGACATCAAAGCGTAACGTTTGTGATGGTATTTAGTGACCTCAGCTAATTTCCAACAGCTTGATCCTAAAAATATGGCTAATTTATCAGGAAAATCATCTTTGATCCGAATGGAGGAGTTCTCTAATCTAAAAAAGCCCCATGTGCACACCGCACGTACTCCGCTGACCTAGAAGCCGTTTCCTGTCCGACCTATTAAGGGGGACCCTACAGATCAGCACCCAATAGCAGACGTCAATAAATTCGCATCCCATACGGTCGCAGAGTCGTCTGAGAATCTAGTTTAAACCTACCACTCTGTTTCAAACCAGAAGACTGCATTCAAACCTCAGTATGATGTTACATACAGAGAGCGTAGCCTGCATCCCGCGTGCGATGCTTGTTGCACTCACCAAATCAGCCATCCTCCGAAAGGAGCCGAGGATGCTCTAAGAAGCAAAGCGGCAGGCGTCGTTCGCGCCGACATGGGCCAGTGTTTTACGCAGCCGGTTACATCCAGTGCGCTCGACAGCCGCGGCAGGGCCTCCTACATCACGGACGAGAACCCCAGACCCCCCCCCCCCCCCCAACAAACATACTGAGTGAACACTGGGCAGAAAAATCGGCCGCTGGCCCAACAGGAGAGGCATCTCGTGCTGGCTGAGAGCTGTCATCAACACTGGGTAGCACCTCGTATCTGCTGCTAAGCCGCAGGCAGCGAGCCGCACGACCTGCTCGCTCTTTCGCTTTCCGTCCAGTGACAGGCGAACCCACCACAGTCTGCAAACCACGCTCGAGTAACGACGGACCGGTCAGACGTTGCGTATGATATATGTAACGAAATGATAACTCTCAACCAGCACGGGATGCCTCTCCTGTTGGGTCAACGGCCGATTCTTCTGCCCAGTCCAGACAAGTGCACGGAGTCATTGGGACCTCCAATATCAGACGGCTGGTGCAGCCCCTCAGGGAAATAGCAGGTAGGGCGGTACACCCGGATCACCAGGGGATTCCAACGCCACGAAAGGCGTCACAGATCTCGTCACCAGTGCACCGGTGTCATCGAAACTGAGCATTAGCCAAAAGCAAGTCGAAGGCTGCCAACGCAGCTGTTTACAGACAGCAGCCAATTCTCCTTGTGTCCGTTCACAACAAGCAAAGTCACCCAATAGTACCGTAGTGTGTACGAAATAGATATAAGACCTCAAATGGCGCTATTGAGTCTGGAATGTACGCGAAATATAACGAGCATAATACAGAAATACTAGAAATTGCTCTGAAAATTCCTCAGTATATCTTGAGACGGCAAGCTCTTAAACAGAAATAAATATCTCAGCTGAAACCGAGCGAGGTGGAGCAGTGGTTAACAGACTAGACTCGCATTTGGGAGGACGACGGTTCAATCCCACGTCCGGCCATCCTGATTTAGGTTTTCCGTGATTTCCCTAAATCGCTCCAGGCAAATGCCGGGATGGTTCCTTTGAAGGGGCACGGCCGACTTCCTTCCTCTCCTTCCCTAAAACCGATGAGACCGAAGACCTCGCAGTTTGGTCTCTTCCCCCAAAACTCTGTACTGAAGTGAATATATCAACAGTTACCTGTCACTAGAAACTCTGCTGACTCGAAAGGTACTGCATGAGATGAGTAATCAAACTAGAATGCACTGGCCTAAACTGTATTCTGTGTAGCAGCACGAGATTTAACCTTGATGGCGTGGCGTGGAGCTTTTGGTGGCGAGAAAATTGCAGCAGGAAGCCGCGTTACACAAGGATATGCACAAAGATTTACGCAAAAAAAGAAACTCACACTTATTTGCAAACCACTAGTCAGATATAGCTGACTTCTTTGCAAAACCACGTGAAAAAAAAGAAAAAAACAAACAAAGCCAAATTTATGTGTATCAGACAGCTACACCGCTGCTCTCGCGTCCGCTCGGCTTGGTCCGCCGGTACACAAAACAACCCCTACGGTGGGTCACAAACTAACAATTAAAATTTCGAAGCGCTTTCACCACTCTAAATATTACAAATGCCTAGTGGCCAGGCAGCGATTCCAAAAACACACGAAATTAACCATAGCGACTCAAACACGTAAATTTTAATTCTAATCGAAAAGAGCGGATAATATGCTGTGCTCAGCGTCACACGTACAGCAGTCACACTCTATTGCAAACTGAAATAAATAAATAAATAAATAAAACGCCCACTCTCTAGCGGATGCTTTTATACCATCAGACAAGTCTTTCTGTAACTACAAGACTCAAACTTAGATTTTTCGGCTGTATTAATTTAACATACACGTATCGTTAACGTTATCAAAAAGCTATTGTCACAATTTAATGCACGCCTTTAACTGATTTACCTGACAACTCACAGTGCACTTTAATCTGAATAGTTCTCCTAGTCTTAATAAAACCGTAGTTAGCGAGTTTATACATTTAACAACGTAATGTCTGCTGTGTTCATGTGTTAAACTCAATGTAAATTACGGGGGATTGTAATTACGAAAAAATTAATTAGCTCAAAATAAACAATTAAAACGAGTTATATGTAGTTATAAAAAACTGTATTGCAATTGGAGATGTCGTTATACTTGCTAAACTATTGAATTAAACTTGTTGTTCGATCTGCGTATAATTCCCTTTAGCGGCGAAATGTGTTGCCGATGAAAACTTGTGTCTCAGGGGAAGTGTATCGGAAAAACTTTTAGCTAAATCATCGTAGTTGATTAAGAAGTTATTAATTTTGTAACATTTATCTGTTACACCCTGACTCCCCTTGATGAATTACATCTCATTTACATGATGGAGCACGAAGTGTAGCAGCCGGCCGGGGTGGCCGAGCGGTTCTAGGCGCTACTGTCTGGAACCGCGCGACCGCTACGGCTGCAGGTTCTAATCCTGCCTCGGGCATCGATGTGTGTGATGTCCTTAGATTAGTCAGGTTTACGTCGTTCTAAGTTCTAGGGGACTGATGACCTCAGCAGCTGAGTTCCATAGTGCTCGGAGCCATTTGAATTTTTGAACGGTAGTAGCGAAACATTTGAGGCAAACTTGGAGAAGTTTCCGCGTAAATTTCGGGACATGAAAATGTATGGGCGGGTGTAATCGATGATTACATTATAAGGCTTTATGTTTTATCTGCACAGTTGACCGGTAACAATTACCGAACATTTCTAGAGGAAACAATAGCCGTATGTCATAACGTATGGTTCCTCCACGATGGTGCTCCACCCCACGTTGCTCATAGAGTACGAAGATTTTTTGATAGACAATTTCTAGGACGATGGATAGGACGTTTTGGTTCACGTCAATAGCCATCACGCAAGTCCTGATCTAAATACACTGGATGTTTATTTTTCGCGTCACATGAAGGAACTTATTTATGGTGAGGAAGTAAATAATGTGGACAAACTTACACATATAGGATTTTCGATGGTGCCAGCACCATGGAGACAAATGTGCATTAGTGTGAAAGAGTACGACAAAATTGGGTTCGCCATAATGAACCATGTGACGAATCGAATGGTGGGCATTTTGAATACTTATTGTAGCAATGGTGTAAGAGGAAAGAAAATAGTGTTTCATTTCCGTTATAGTATTGTTGTACAAAATGATAATAATTTGAATTTAGTTTTTCTTTTGGTTTTGTTGTAAAAAGAGACAACATGATATTGTAATTCATGCACAACGAATTACGTGGTAATTAGTTGATTTTGTACTAAGGGAAATATTTGATTTTATGTTAGCTTCTCCTTATTACCCGACCTACCTTATGATAATGTTGTAAAAGAGGAAACGTCTGGTAGTACTTAATTGACTGTTTGTGTAAAACGAATTACATGTTGCCGGCCGTAGTGGCCGAACGGTTCTAGGCGCTACAGTCTGGAACCGTACGACCGCTACGGTCGCAAGTTCGAATCCTGCCTTGGGCATGGATGTGTGTGATGTCCTTAGGTTAGTTAGGTTTACGTAGTTCTAATTTCTAGGGGACTGATGACCTCAGCAGTTACGTCCCGTAGTGCTCAGAGCCATTTGAACCATTTTTGAATTACACGTTCTTGACAACCCGATGACTGTTTACCTTGCTAGTTTCGGTAGCACCTGACCGCCATGCCGCGTCGTTGCACACGTCCAATGTTTACATTGCTCTGTTTTGTCCGTTACCGTTCTCTGACCGCCGCCACGATGTCGCTAATACACGGAGCAAGGTCGTGTACCGCCAACTGACAATGTAAACAGAAATGCGTTCACTATCAATCCTACAAATATCTCTTTTAGAAATACAAAAATTAAGCACGTGATACAACGATATTTCAATAGACTTTTTGTCAAGCACACCGAGATGTACCGTCTGTATAATTTTGGCAAATTATATCGTTTCCACCCTTTATAAAACCGTTGTGAGCACTCACTATTATCAGTATTTAACGTGTCGCTGCGACTGAAAATACAAAAAAATGGTTCAAATGGCTCTGAGCACTATGGGACTTAGCTTCCGAGGTCATCAGTCTCCTAGAACTTAGAACTACTTAAACCTAACTAACCTAAGGACATCACACACATCCATGCCCGAGGCAGGATTCGAACTTGCGACCGTAGCGGTCGCGCGTTTCCAGACTGTAGCGCCTAGAACTGCTCGGCCACTCCGGCCGGCGAAAATACAAGTGTGCGGGCTACAGCTGTGTAAGTGGGGACAGGTATGCCGTTTCTTTTTTTAGTTGGGACCTCAGTCCCTGATTTTAATTCTTAGCCCGCGGGATTAGCCGAGCGGTCTACGAATGGCAGATGTCATCACATGCAGCACCGCGGATTAGCTGAGCGGTCTTAGGCGCTGCAGTCATGGACTTGCGGCTGGATCCTGCGGAGGTTCGAGTCCTCCCTCGGGCATGGGTGTGTGTGTTCGTCCTTAGGATAACTTAGGTTAAGTAGTGTGTAAGCTTAGGGGCTGATAACCTTAGCAGTTAAGGCCCATAAGATTTCACAGACACTTTTTTAATTCTTACAGAAGGCTCTTTTCCTTTTTGTCTCGATTTATTCAAACTGAAATTTATGCTTTTCGTCGGTTTACCTCTGTACCCACGAAACGTGTCGGGTTTGTCATTACCATCAGGTGCAGACACCCTGTGAGTATGTGCGTTTTCCTGCCTTGAATGTGCCCTGTAGCTGGTAAGCAAGTAAGCGTACCCATGTGGGCAGACCCTGTGGGAAGCGTCTGAAAACTATCCAGTGTTTAACACTGATTTTAATTTATTAATTTCCTGGCCATTTTCGAGACTTTTACTCTTCTCCTAATTCGTTCTACGATAGTTAGATGCTGTGTTTGGAAATTAATATATGCAAAAACATAGATGTATCAACTAATTCTTTTTGCAGTTGTGCGGTTTTGGCCTATGACCACATAACCTCTCCTCTCTTGCCTGAATATGCACCTGCTTCATTTGCGTTTGACGTTATAACTTGCCAGGATATTCCTATGTTGAACACCAGTGGTGCCGTCATTTTAGGGTATCACCGAAAACGGAACGTATTGCATTCAAATCTCAAGCTACTGTACTGTCCGGCGCAGCAAAATTGAACAAAAAAAGATAGGAAACGGAAGGCAAAGATGATTCAGTGGAGCACGGAGCAGGAAAACGACGCGCGCTGCAGAGGGCAGCCAGCTAGTGGCTCCGCTCTGTTCGTAGTTCAGCGCTGCGCCGGCGGCGGCGCTGACAGCAGATGACGGGGGCTGAGCCTCTCCTTACGTCCGGCCGCTTCGTGTGCAGCGCTGCGGGCGCAAGATAAGCCACGACTCGGCTGCTGCTTCATTCGCCACATTGCCCACGGATTCCGCTGTTACTCTTTTCCCCCGGAAGACTGTCGAGGCTGCGCTGACAGGGATGAACTTTGTCTTTCACTTGTGAATAACCCTTGGTCGCAACGTTTAATCCGGAGGTTTACTACGTGGTGACATATTTCATTGTCTTCTGGTTTTACTAAGCGATAACGTCCAAGTGTTCTATGAGACGATATATATTCGGACGTCAGTCGTGGCAGCTGGCACACGACAGAAATCGCTGTTCGAAGCTTTACATGTTACCATGGAAAGCATCTACTTTCATGGAGTGTATCTCATATGTCATGTTTATGTATCCCACGTGGTAGAGCTTAGTTTGCGCTTCCACAGCGAGATGTCGTATTAAACTACCTTCAGATATTACCTGCCGGTAAAGCCACTCAAAGAGTGTTATTCCTGAAATATAATTACTCAGAAAACCACTGGCGTCATATGAGCTTCTACTGTAGAAGACACTAAATTAGTGACCACAATAGGCATCACATTGAGTGTCGCGCTTCTAAAATAAAAAATCTCGAATAACACTAAAAACAATAGCGCTTTATTTAAATATGCACATTTTTTATTGATTTAGTATAAATTGCTTTTCATTATGTGAACATAATGGTTGTAATATTTCAGAATAAAGACCTCTGTGGGGTATGAAATATTTGCTCACATTTCTTACATTTTAACTATGCATCTATAGTATCAGAAAGGTTTTGGGTACTTTTCTGCGCTCTGAGGTCTAAACAAGCATCCATCTCATTTCAACTAACCTAATTAAGACACTAGAAACGTGTTAAATTAGAAATTGTGAGACTAGTGTGTACTGATAAGACTATTAGCACAAATCATCTTTATGATGTTCATTGATTCCCAAATACAATTCCACGTATGCAAAATTATGATTTTACTTGTACTTATGTCTCAAAAATATTCTGAAATAAGCGTTTGTAACTATTTATCTCTCTCTTAATTGAACTCAGTCTTATTTAGATTACGATATGTTACATGTGGAAGTTCTTAGTTGGCTGCTTGGACTTGAAATGAACATTTGTTAGGAAGTACGTGGCTCCTTCCTTCGGTGATTACTTGTACTTGTAATCTGTGTCTGCGATTATTGTTTTTGAAATTAAACAACAATCGGAATACTTTTTTACTGCCCACTATAATGGTAAACAAAATGGTTCAAATGGCTCTGAGCACTATGGGACTCAACTTCTGAGGTCATTAGTCCCCTAGAACTTAGAACTAGTTAAACCTAACTAACCTAAGGACATCACAAACATCCATGCCCGAGGCAGGATTCGAACCTGCGACCGTAGCGGTCCTGCGGTTCCAGACTACAGCGCCTTTAACCGCACGGCCACTTCGGCCGGCTAATGGTAAACAATAACGAGGCTTATTGATGTGTTTTCTGCTACAAAAATCAGATCTAGAAACGTTAAAATGATTTAATAAAATGCAATGACTGAAAACGACGCATATTGGTCGAGTCTCTAATGGGGCACAAAAGATGTTTATAATGAGAAATCAGAGACAGAAATTTGGAGGCAGTTTCAGACTGTGGCAGATAACATTAAATCCCAAACTCTCCTGTCATGCAAATTCAGACGCGGAACGACCACAGCTGCATCAGGGACAACCACCAGAACGGTTTTTCATAAATGGTGAAACAAGTAAGGAATTTTTTTAAAGATGGCCCTGTTAACAGTAAATTACGTTTCGTTTGTGATAAAACAAAGGATTACGTATAAAGTTTGAAAAATCTCCAACACAATATAGATACCAAGGACAGGGTTGCAAAAAAAATATAGTGACTTACAAGGGGAATGGAAAGAAACAGGTCCTATGAGTGAGGTACGAAGTACTTCAGGATTTAGAATCACTTGTGAAGATGTAGGAAACGGAGAGAGGTTCAGGGAAAAATAGTGGGAGTAGTGGTTCTATCTGACGAGAATGCAAGAACATCACGAAGGGTATTTGTGGAAGAAGCGCGAACAACAACAAATCGAGAATGAAGACATACTGGTGACAGGAAACGGAATTCAAGAAATGAACACAGTTGTGTAATTGCAGCCCACAGGTAGCTGGAACTGTCAAATAAGGCAATAAATAAGAAGGTTGTAAAATGGTACAGTTCTCAGACTTTCGTCTGTAGCCAGCCCTGTAACAGAATAGTATATATATTCATATCCCTTTTTGAACGATGGCATTCGTTTTTTATGTACTGCAGTCTTCTTATAAAATTGTGAAATTACTCTGGAAAATTTTCCAAATGAGAAAACATGTTGGAAGTTACAACGTGCTCATGTACCTAGTACCAAATATTCTATTGTAATTTAAAAGCGGTGCAATCGCTAACATCTTGTCAATACTTCATGTAACAGTCTAACTTTTACGTTGTTACTCTAAAACACAAGAATAAACAGTAAGTGAAACCAGATCAAGCAGAAGTATTATCAAAAAGCAGTTACAAGTTAAATACATTTTGAAATTGAAGCTTTGATCAACTAACACAAATTTTCATTTTTGCCAACGGCCTTTCCACAGTGGTAACACCGGTTCCCGTCACATCACCGAAGTTAGGCGCTGCCGGTCTGCCGAGCGGTGATGGCAAGCAGGTTGCACCAGCCCTTGTGAGGCAAACTAAGCAGCTACTTGATTGAGAAATAGCGGCTCCGGTCTCGTAAACTGACGTACGGCCGGGGAGAGCGGTGTGCTGACCACATGCTCTTCTATACCCGCATCCAGAGACGCCTGTGGGCTGAGAATGACACGGCGGTCGGTCGGTGCCGTTGGGCCTTCCAAGGCCTATTCCGACGGAGACAGAGTAATTCCATTTTCAAGGCAGGCGAAACTCTTAAGACTTAAATGACACTCAGTTCATTTGCATGTATCACACATTTAATAGTACAAGAACTTCAGTTTCCTGGTATGGTGCACGATTGGCCAAATATGGCTCATCTGTCCGCATGTGATACAGGTAGTTCTAAAAATAAATAACATTTTACTCTTTATAATATCCTGAACCTTAACAATTAACAATTTTTTCGAAATAGCTTTAATATATTACACAGAATTTAAATGTGTAGAACGTGAAATACTTACAAATGCTGCGTAAAACACAACATCTGTCTCATAACATCATAAACTGTAGAGAAAGGCGAAAATTGCTTGTGGCGGTCACTAGTGCGTATTCCTTCATCATTTAAAATCACTCACTGGCTTGAATCACCGACCAAAGTATACGCTTCTGTTCGTAGCTATAGTATACTCCATGTACAAAGGTCTCTCCTAATGATAAGAAGAATCTTGTAATTTCGTAGTTAGGAAGTTTACTACTTATTTTCTCGTAGCTATTTTACTGCTATGTGACTACTCGTTTGAAAGCTGTAGATGAAACTGTCAGGAAAATAAACTAGTTGCTGAGACATAATACCGTGCTAAGTGAGTCTTCACACCAGCAAAACTTCACTGGCATCCGTGACTAATGGTCAGTGAGTAACTGTCCGTGCCAAATCAGTTCTCGAAGCTGCTGTACTCAAACAACGACGTCCCTAACATTTGGACTAAGAAAGTTGGCGCAGTAGATGAGACACTGTACTCATAGTCTGGAGTACCACGGTTCAATTCACTGTCATGTCGTCAACATGTACTTTTTCTGAGCTTTCCCTAAATAGCTAGAGGCTAATGTCAGCACGGTTCTTTGAAAATGAAACGGGAAGTTTCGTTCCCTATCCTTCCACAAACCATATCTGCTCTTCATTTCACGGAACTTGTCGCTTAAATTCCCTTCATTCGTAGGCTTTAATACATTGTTGCACGAGGATCTAGTGGCCGAGCGGTTCTAGGCGCTTAAGTCCGGAACCGCGCTGTTGTTGCTGTCGCAGGTTCGAATCCTGCCTCGGGTATGGATGTATGTGATGTACTTATGGGACTGATGACCTCAGATGTTCAGTCCCATTGTGCTTACAGCCATTTGTACCATTTCAACTGTCTAAAATACGAGAAACGTTTCTTATTTTTTATTTCAGCAGGCAATATAATGAAAATTATTTTAGATATACCTGTACACAGTGTGTTTCTGATATAGGCCATTTTTGTGCGGAAAAAAATTTCCTACTTCTAGACTTAAAGGTTCATAATTTTGATCTTGACTGATGCTTTAAAATCCAAGTCTGATTTACAGTAAAACAATCACATTCGTATACATAGAAGAGCTAATGGTTTAAATTTTTTAAAGATTCCTCTTCATGATTCCGGCTCCGTGACCTCTATTATTATTCTTGTACCTTGCTTTAGGATTTTAAATGTCTTACAATACTTAAATTTCCACAGACCATCACTGTAGCTTCAGGTTAATAATTTATCTGCATATGCATAGCAAACTCACAGTACTGCGCCAGTGCTACAGTAACCCCTTAGCATTCTTAAGATATAACCGTATTTCCTCAACTTTTTGTCAAGCAGTTCAAACTGTTTTCCCCATCTTAAATGGTCTATCTTTTCGTATCATATTGTGAGGACGTTTCCACATTAAGACACTTTACCTGACTTTCCACCCATAGTAATGCTGCTTTTAGCGTATTCTGGAATGGCTTAACTATTCGTGCACGCTACGCTCTGAGTGCTGACCAACTGTCGCCTTATCAGTGGGAACTTACTCATTTTGGGAACACTTGAACTAATTATTAATGGCGCTGTAACTCGTACAATTTGACTGTAGATCGCACATTCATAGTATGAACTGTACAGTAGGCAAATTACTCGTTTCTTGCGTTACCACCTTACCACTTGTTTGATTGTCAAATATTCAACTGTGTTCTCCTGCCGCAGAACATTCAATACATCCGCAGCTCACACCATGATACAAATCATCAATACATTCAGTTTTACACACAGACAGTCACACAGGTTTATATATTGTTGTTGTGTTCTTCATTCCTGAGACTGGTTTGATGCAGCTCTCCATGCTACTCTACCCTGTGCAAGCCTCTTCATCTCCCAGTACCTACTGCAGCCTACATCCTTCTGAATCTGCTTAGTGTATTCATCTCTTGGTCTCCCTTTACGATTTTTACCCTCCACACTGCCCTCCAGTACTAAATTGGTGATCCCTTAGTGCCTCAGAACATGTCCTACCAACCGATCCCTCCTTCTAGTCAAGTTGTGCCACAAACTCCTCTTCTCCCCAATTCTATTCAATACCTCCCCATTAGTTATGTGATCTACCCATCTAATCTTCAGCATTCTTCTGTAGCACCACATTTCGAAAGCTTCAATTATCTTCTAAACTATTTATCGTCCATGTTTCACTTCCATACATGGCTACATTCCATATCAATACTTTCAGAAACGACTTCCTGACACTTAAATCACTACTCGATGTTAACAAATTTCTCTTCTTCAGAAACGCTTTCCTTGCCATTGCCAGTCTACATTTTATATCCTCTCTACTTCGACCATCATCAGTTATTTTGCTCCCCAAATAGCAAAGCTCCTTTACTACTTTAAGTGTCTCATTTCCTAATCTAATTCCCACAGCATCACCCGACTTAATTCGACTACATTCCATTATCCTTGTTTTGCTTTTGTTGATGTTCATCTTATACCCTCCTTTCAAGACACTGTCCATTCCGTTCAACAGATCTTCCAAGTCCTTTGCTGTCTGTGACAGAATTACAATGTCATCGGTGAACCTGAAAGTTTTCATTTCTTCTCCATGGATTTTAATACCTACTCCGAACTTTTCTTTCGCTTCCTTTACTGTTTGCTCAATATACAGATTGAATAGCATCGGGGAGAGGCTACAACCCTGTCTCACTCCCTTCCTAACCACTGCTTCCCTTTCATGTCCTTCGACTCTTATAACTGCCATCTGCTTTCTGTAAAAATCGTAGATAGCCTTTCGCTCCCTGTATTTTACCCCTACCACCTTCAGAATTGGAAAGAGAGTATTCCAGTCAACATTGTCAAAAGCTTTCTCTAAGTCTACAAATGCTAGAAACGTAGGTTTGCCTTTCCTTAATTTCTTAATCTTTCTTCTAAGATAAGACGTAGGGTCAGTATTGCTTCACGTGTTCCAACATTTCTACGGAATCCAAACTGATCTTCCCCGAGGTCAGCTACTACCAGTTTTTCCAGTCGTCTGTAAAGAATTCACGTTAGAATTTAGCAGCTGTGACTTATTAAACTGATAGTTCGGTAATTTTCACATCTTTCAACACCTGCTTTCTTTGGGATTGGAATTATTATATTCTTCTTGAAGTCTGAGGGTATTTCGCCTGTCTCATACATCTTGCTCACCAGATGGTAGAGTTTTGTCATCACTTGCTCTCCCAAGGCTGTCAGTAGTTCTAATGGAATGTTTTCTACTCCGGGGGCCTTGTTTCGACTTAGGTCTTTCAGTACTCTGTCAAACTCTTCACGCAGTATCATATCTCCCATTTCATCTTCATCTACCTCCTCTTCCATTTCCATAATATTGTTCTCATGAACATCGCCCCTGTATAGACCCTCTATATACTCCTTCCAGCCGGCCGCTGGTGGCCGAGCGGTTCTGACGCTACAGTTTGGAACCGCGCGACCGCTACGGTCGCAGGTTCGAATCCTGCCTCGGGCATGGATGTGTGTGTTGTCCTTAGGTTAGTTAGGTTTAAGTAGTTCTAAGTTCTAGGGGACTTATGACCTCAGCAGTTGAGTCCCATAGTGCTCAGAGCCATTTGAGCCACACTCCTTCCACCTTTCTGCTTTCCCTTCTGTGCTTAGAACTGGGTTTCCACCTGAGCTCTTGATATTCATGCAAGTGGTTCTCTTTTCTCCAAAGAACTCTTTAATTTTCCTGTAGGCAGTATCTATCTTACCTGTCATGAGATAAGCCTTTACAGCCTTACATTTGTCTTCTAGCCATTCCTGCTTAGCCATTTTGCTGTTCCTGTCGATCTCATTTTTGAGACGTTTGTATTCCTTTTTGCTTGCTTCACTTGCTGCATTTTTGTATTTTCTCCTATCATCAATTAAATTCAGTATCTCTTCTGTTACCGAAGTTATTGTACTAGCCCTCGTCTTTTTACCCACTTGATCCTCTGCTGCCTTCACTATTTCATCCCTCAAAGCTACCCATTCTTCTTCTCCTGTATTTATTTCACCCATTCGTGTCAATTGTTCCCTTATGCTCTCCCTGAAACTCTGTACAACCCTTGGTTCTTTCATTTTATCCAGGTCCCATCTCCTTAAATTCCCACCCTTTTGCAGTTTCTTCAGTTTTAATCTACAGTTCATAACCAATAGATTGTGGCCAGAGTCCAAATCTGCCTCTGGAAATGTCTTACAAATTAAAATCTGGTTCCCAAAACTTTGTCTTACGGTTATATAATGTATCTGAAACCTTTTAGTGTCTCCAGGGTTCTTCCATGTATACAACCTTCTTTCATGATTCTTGAACCAAGTGTTAGCTATGATTAAGTTATGCACTGTGCAAAATTCTACCAGGCGGCTTCCTCTTTCATCTCTTAGCCCCAATCTATATTCACCTACTACTGTCGAATTCCAGTCACCCATGACTATTAAATTTTCATCTCCCTATATGCATGTATTGATTATATCAATCTGATTCTCTTTGCTTTACGTAGAGGCACTTTTAAACTTTTTATTTCTTTAGGTTTTGACAATTATATTTTGAAGATGGCCTCCGTTCTGCTCAATGCATTTGGAGAGTCGAGTCGAAATCGGAAGTTTCGGTCCACTTCATCCAGCTCTTTTCTGTGTCTCTGTAGCCAAAACCAGTATGAATATTAGTCCGTGGACAAGTGGTACACACCAGAGATTTAAGATAGCCACATAAGAAAATGTCGCAGAGCTGTAAATCTATCGAGCGCACTGCCCACTGAAGATCGCTTCTGAAATAATTGAGACGGCCAGGGAAGTGTTCGAGCAAGAGATACATTGACATATCCAACGTGTGACCCATATTGCCGTTGTTTCGGAACCAAACATCCCCCACATACATCTCTTCAAGTTTAGTAACAAAAAACTCGACATAACGATCAGAATTTAATGTAACTGTCCTATCGTCTTCTTCGAAAAACCATGGGACAGTAATACCAATTTTGGATAATACACACCAGTCACACGTTCTGTATGCAGGGGCTGCTCATGGATTTCTCGAGGTTTCGCGGTACGCCCATATGGCATGTTTTCTTTATTCACGTATCCAGACAAATTAAAGTGCGCCTCGTTGCTGAGGAACACAAGGGCGTCATGAGGCAATTTTCGATAAAGGCTTGGAGTAGTTTTTTCTCATGAAACAAAATGGCGTGGATGCAGTGAGCGCACCATTTCCAGTCCATATGGTTGAAATCGTAAGTCTTCGCGAAAAAGTCGTCTCACTGAGCGATCAGAAAATGCAAAAAGCAACTGCATGTTTGGGTGCAGATTGCTTGGAGGAATTCAAAATTTCCAGACTGCTTTCTTGACTTTTTCTGGTGCCCTGATGTCTGGTATTTAAAGATTCCGGTTTCTTTCCTGCAAACTACCTGTACTCATAAATGTGCCCACCCACACAACAATCGACTTTCCATCACAATAATGCCTGCAGAGATAATATTAAACTATTCCCTGGATGCCCACTGGAAAAATAAGTCACCACGGCGAAAGCGCGATCCCTTCTCGTACACTGTGTCTGGAGAAACCCCGTACAGCAGGGGGATTCCAGACTATTGCCTGCCATACGGCCCGACAGCCAGGGATTATCCCTTTGGTTGTCGTCCGTGGCACCGTCACTTCCAAGATAACGCTCGTCCGCACACGGCGAGATATTCTGCTGTTTGTCTTCGTGCTCACCAAGCCCTATATTGGCCAGCAAGTTCGCTGTATCTTTCCCCATTTGAGAACGTCTGGACTATTATGGGTAGGACCCTCCATCCATCTTGGTATTTTGGCGATCCGACGCGCCAATTGGACAGAATTTGGCACGATATTCCTCAGGAGAACATACAACAACACAATCAATACATGCCAAGCCGAATAACTGCTTGCATAATGGCCGGAGGTGGAGCAATGCGTTAAAGACTTACTCAATTTGTGAAGCTCTTTCTCTTAAACTTTCAATGCGAACATTTTTGGTTAGGCCTTACCGTGACTGTTATTGCCATTAAATGAACAACAAGTTTACTGTTACCAGTCACTGTTTATTTATCTCCACGACGCGTTTCAAAGGTTTAGACCTCCATCCTCAGGTGGATTTACATTTGTTAGTATGACACATGCCTACTAGCGAATCTAAATCCACCTAATGTTGAACCCTTAATGGTCTCAGTTGCCTTCTACATTCTCCACCCACTTTGAAAAGGCTCTTAGCAGAATGATTAAAGCTTCTTCTACAGGAAGTCCAGTTTCGTACCATATAGTCAAAACTAAGAGAGTGGAAGCTTAGAATTTAATTTCTCTTTGTCTACAAAGCCACGAGAGGCGTACGCAAACCCAGAAAAGGGTTGAAGCGTATTCGGTAGGGTTACGTTGTGAAAAGAAACCACGAAAAAAGAGTATGCAGACAACTTCCGAAGAGCTGAAACCGGTATCATCCGGATACCACTCTGGTGAGTTAAGAACAGCTCCTCCTCTCTCACTAGTATTAAAAGTACACAATAATGTGTATAACGTTTGTACGAATCCTTGTTAAAAGCGAGAAACACATTGATACAACACTAGACAACATAAGGAGTTTAACAACGCTATGTAAAGGATAGCGTCTGACATTTACGCAAAAATTATCTGGGGATTAAAATCATCAAGTTTTCAGTCTAGTTATCCAACATAAAATGAGTGGGAGAGCCAGCATATATTTCCCCGCTTCATCTTTCACAAATGGTTGTACAGAATCGATACATGCATGTGCAACTGCAATCGACAATGGATGAAGAAATGACGTCAGATCACATTTCCACGGAAATCGCGCTTAGCATTGTTATACTTCTATATAAGGAAAGACGCTGGGAAGTTAAGGCAGAGATTCAGAGTCAGGTCGCTACGTGTAGACAGCGTGCTGCAGATGCGAACGTGTTTGTACGACGCCACCACCGCTTACAAGTCACTGGAAGAGCAAACACTGAGGGTGTGGCGGCGTCGAAGCTGTTTGATAACGATAGGAAGGTATGCTTTGGTGCCTGAGCACGTTTGAGCTCCCACGTCTCACTATAAACTTTTGGTCATGCACTCTCCTTTTTTCAGAGCCTTGGGTCCGCCTACAAGTAACTGGAAGCGCAGAATTTGAGGGGGTGGCGTCGACGAAAATGTAGTGGCGTCATCGAAGTTGTTTGCCAACGATATGAAGGTATGCCGTGAATTCTGAGCACGTACGAGCCCCCATGACTCGCAGTTAACTCTTGCTCATGTACTCATGGTTTGTTTTTCAGCGAATTGCATTTATTTGTGAATGAGAACGATGACGCCGAAGTGTACAAGTCACTGGAAGCGCAGAAACTGATGTGGTGGCGGCGTTGAAGTTGTTTGCCAACGGTAAGGTATGTCGCATATGGGCACGTACGAGCTCCCACGACTCGCAAGCAACGCTTTCTCATATACTTCTTTTTTTTTCAGCGTCTTGCATTAATTTGAGAGTGACGACGACTCCGCCACCGTGTACAAGTCTCTGGCAGCGTAAACCCTGAGGAGGTGTCGGCATCCAAGCTGTGTGCGAACTATTTGAAGTTATGCCGTGGTGCCGGAGCATACGACTCGCAGTAAACTTCTGCTGATGTATTCTCTTTTTTTTTTCAGGTTTGTGAACGACAATGACAACGACGACGACAACGACGACGACGACGACGACGACGACGCGGTGTACAAGTTGCTGGAAGAGGAAAAGCTGATGAGGTGGCGGCGTCGAAGCTGTTTGCAAACTACACCAAAGTACGCCGTGGTGCCTTACAGCTTAGGCCATTACAAGACTCAAGACACGTGAGGATGACGTAGGAGCAATCTAACCGAGCTGCAACTGACGAGCGTAGAGGAGAGCGTGTGCATGCTGAATTTCTGGATTCCCTGTTAATGCACTCACAAATAAAATGAAACAGAACTAAGTAATCTGATTTTGTTCTAACTGCTGCAGTAGTCAACATAAGGGAGATATACTGGTTTAAGGTTCATAATTTTCACCAGAGGTGCAACAGTATTTCATTTCAGACAGTGTGTCTGTAAAAAAAACTAAAGATGAACGACGAACATTGCGGTTATTCTATTAGAAATACCCATATACTAATGGGAAAGATACCCGTTTGAGTCTCACAATATTTACTAGAGAAGAAAAAAATAATTATTCAAGTTCATCTAAACCTACAGCCCACACAAAAGAATGGATTGTTTGCATATATGTTAGATACTAAATAATTTCCTACCCCAAAAGTTTTTCTTGGAGTATAGAACGCTGCATGTCACTCAGAAGTATGTTTCGCCCATAAACAAGAGGCTATGATTCTTACATCTTTCTCACGTACTACTCTGAAAGTTTCTCAAGAGTACATAACGCTGCATGTTAGTCAGAAGTACCTCACGCATAAGCCTATCCTTCTACTTAGACTACTCACCTGTAACTCCCGTATATGCTGGCGGGACGTTAACCTAGTCTCCAATGTGACACAGAGGTAATGCACACTGTACTGTAACTGCTGCACATTTTATGTCGAGGTGCCGCTTCTATACTTTATGGGTCATGTAATTCAAATGGCGTTGACAGCGCATGTTACGACGAAACGCACACGACAGTGGGCATTACCAACCTCTTTAGGAAGTTCTCTTACGTAGAGTGGAGATCACTGTTTCATTCGTGGCCAGTGTTGCTGTTCCACACGCCGGCCGCGGTGGTCTCGCGGGTAACGCGCTCAGTCCGGAACCGCGTGACTGCTACGGTCGCAGGTTCGAATCCTGCCTTGGGCATGGATGTGTGTGATGTCCTTAGGTTGGTTAGGTTTAAGTAGTTCTAAGTTCTAGTGGACTGATGACCACAGATGTTAAGTTCCATAGTGCTCAGAGCCATTTGAACCATTTTTTTGCTGTTCCACAGGATCTTGCGCCCAGTAACACCAGCTAGTAGAACGGAATTACATCGACACGACTATAGAGTCATGTCATGGGTGATGGAGCACTGTGGCGTGACACGAAATGAAAAAGGTCGACGTTCTAGGAAAGAGTGACGAAACCATATCACCATGTTCCGTAAACAGGCCTTCTTAAAAGTGTGACGGTAATTCAAACTCAAGAAATAACAAACAAGTGGTACCAAATATACCAACTTAGGAGAAAAGATTATGCTGATATTGTGCAGGACATCCCTGCTCAGAAATGGTACACCTTTTAGATGAATCAGAGAAAATTCCTCGTCAAAATTTTCTGGTCTCCGCTTCAATAACGGGAAATTCATGCAGCACCTCCGCCGTCTACAACGGACGGAAACACACCTGTGTAGCTGTGCTGCGAAAGAGCCTTTACCATAAGAAATATTGTCAATATGAATTATTTTTATGTTTCTTACACTACAGAAACTGCTAGCCGTTTATGCGTTTTTCATTTCTTCAGGCAGTGGAGAGAACGTTATTTTATGTTGATACACAGCGTAATTCTCTGATGTAAGACATGAGTACATCATTTTCGGCTGCCACTGCGGACCGTGTGTGTGGGGGGGGGGGGGGAGGGGGGGGGGCTTGGGAGTAATCCAGAACCCTCTCGTTAAATTTTAAACCCAGCTCAGAAGAGTAGAATGCCTCTATATAGGCACTCACGACTTTTAATTACATTTGGCTGACGTATTAGCCTGAGAGTAACAGCGCACTCCCACTCAAAATGACCAAAAATTACTTCCTGGACACAGCGTGTTTGTTTATTAGAAGAGCTTACGTCGCGTAATATCTGCCCTCCGTATTAAACCTAAAGTAACCAAATTACTAGATACCATGAAAATCAGTAGGTAGTATCTGTATACAACAATTTTTTGTCGAAATACAGCTACTTTTGATCTAGTGCACCATCTACCACTTTTTCAATGCGATAGTTACTGAAAAGTCTCCCCTCGAGGTCATACAAATTTGTATACTACGCAGGTGAGTGAGTTGCCTAAATACAGGAGCCTATGTCCTTTCCGATCTGTCGTGCGAAGAACATCAGCAACAGACACACAGTTTCCACCCTCCCTCTCTCTCTCTCTCTACACCTGCCTCCATCCCTCCCTCTCTACCCCCTCACTCTCTATCTCTATATCTATTTATCTTTCTATGTCGCATCTGTGTATGAGGTGGCATTACGAAGCGGCGTGAGAAAGAATTAAATCTTTTCCTAGGGTATCGCAATTAAAATCAGCAATTTTTGAAAAAGTCTTTAAAAGTGTCGGTGATATTTTTTTCATCACATCAGCGTTAAAATGACCCACGAGAGGCAGTAGTTTCGTAGCACAGAGACTGAAATTGTAGTTACATTTCTGTGTTTTGATTACTTAAATCGGTAAATTAAAAGATCTTAATTTTTGAATCGTAGTTTCGTAGCACAGAGACTGAAATTGTAGTTAAATTTCTGTGTTTTGATTACTTAAATCGGTAAATTAAGAGATCTCAATTTTTGAAAACCACGTAATTGAATCCATTTTTGACGTGTAAGTTTAAAATTTGGCTCAAAGTTGGCTACGACCTTCCTTCTGTGATGGTGCAAAAGCGCGGCGCCCTGTGATGTCAACCACTGGCTCTATGATGATACATTGGCACAAAATTTTGCCACGCTATTGCCCAACGCCACCGTGAATGGTTCTCACAATGGTAAGGTCGTCACTCCCTCTTTTACCATCATATCACACCTTCTCTCGAAACGCAGCGTTGAATGCAAGTGGTTTTCTTGTGAGCGGCTAGGAAACGTTTTCAGTCACGTCGCCGCTCGGAATCAGCACGAGAAGGCCTCAGGGTGTGTAATAGAGGGCGTCATTGAAAGCACTCCTTTCCTAGGGGCGTTACTCCCGTACAAATCATGGACTAAAGCGACTGTTCTCAGTGCGATGAGCAACAGAACACCATAGGTGTCAGTAGCGTCCAAGGTTGTCAAAACCTTGGACGCTACTGACACCTATAGTGTTTCAGCCCTTCTCTAAGGGCAATGTCGGGCTGCATCCTCATTGAACGTCATCGCACCCGTTTGGAGTATAGCCAAACGACAATTTTTACTGTCATGTACAGGTTGGAATCACTAGTAACCGTTCAAAATCATTCAACGAAATGTGAACGTGATCCAATGCAGCAGAAGTTGCTTACAGCTCACACGGATTTCCGTGCTGCGTCCTTTTCTCGCACGTGTCGATACTTTGGCGCTTGAAGCACTGTCGAGCCCGAGAGCGACGGTGCCACGCTTTTTCTCCATTACAGAGGAAGGTTGTAGGCACCTTTAAGCCAAATTTCAAGCCGATGCGTTGCAGTAGGAGACACCAACGAAGAATCGAAGAAATGGTCCTTTAACTGAGGTCCGCAGTGTATTTAGTTGCTTAGATTACAGTTTACTGTGTATGTGGCTGCATAGCGACAGTCGAAACACAGAAGCAGCAGAAGTATTCGCTACGCAAAAGGCTTTCTTCAAGATTATGTGTGATGTATTTATTATATCTTTCTCATAAAGAATAATGTCGATATGAATTACTTTCATGTTCTGTAATGCTACAGAAACTACTGCTAGCCATTAGGATAAATTTGAACTCTTTCTTAAACGTCTATAACGTTTTTTGTGAGTGCCGAATGATATGTCGCTTTGTGGAAAAATGGTATTCCCTCGTCGTAGTACATTCCCGAATTGCTTACTTAAAACTCGTTCTTGAGACTACAGTCGACATAATCGTCTTGAGAGAATTCAGCAACTGTATACGAGTACATTCCCATTTATTGTTCCGTCTTAGTTTCACACTTTTTTTAATTCGATTACATGTTTCAGTCACTCTGGATCATCCTCAGATCCAAAACAGCGTAAAACTAAATATGTACCGTCTAATATTTTACAATAGTGGAAAAGAAAATAACTGTGTGTAAATGTGGAATTTACACAAGTAACTGCATCAGCAAACCGTTTCGTCTATCCTGAACCGATCCTCCAGTCAGACTCAATCCATTTCCTCTCCCCCTCCTACCACCTACCTCCAATATGTACCTGTTTAAAACATTGAGCGCAGATGCTATGTACAGTACTCCGATATTTTCTCCGTGACACTCTCCTACGGGTCAAACAAACCTGTGACCATTCGCCCTCGTCTTCTTTGTGTAAGTTCTGTACCTTCCGTTTGTCCTATTTGGTACAGATCACACACACAACAGCAATGTTCTATGATGTGGCCCACGGGTATTTTGCACTCAATCTCCTTTCTAGACTGATTACATTTCTCTAGTATTCTGCGAATGAACCGAAGTCTGTCATCTGCTTTACCTAAAAATGAGCCTTTCCGATTATTTCATTTCTTATCCCTGTGACCGACTATTTGAGCATCTTTTTTCAGGGAGTAATCCATTGTAGATAACTAAATCATCTGCTAAAGGTCTGATGACTGTTAATACTGCTGAAAGATAGAAACTTAAGATATGTGTCTGAAAATGACCCACGGTGGAAACTGGCCAGTGGCACGGATAATAAAAAGAATACAGCCTACTTGGGTCATATTTTCATTCTCAAAATACATTGAGGCTGTGGACCCCCACAAAAATAGAATTTTGAAATGTTAATATAGCCTGAAAGGTCAATATATGAGTACAACACGAGCAACAGGGGTTTCTTCATGGTTGTAGTGATGTAGAGGGGGTGAAAAAAATGTGGAATCACCAGTAGCACAGTACATTACTATGGCTAATACGTTGCAAGAGGCCGGCCGTGGTGGCCGAGCGGTTCTAGGCGCTTCAGTCTGGAACCACGTGGCTGCTACGGTCGCAGGTTCGAATCATGCCTCGGGCGTTAATGTGTGTGATGTCCTTAGGTTAGTTAAGTTTAAGTAGTTCTAAGTGTAGGGGACTGATGACCTCAGATGTTAAGTCCCTTAGTGGTTAGAACCATTTGAACCATTTTGAACGTTGCAAGAAAATCTTTGGCACCCAAAATAGCTTCTAGTCATCTCCAAATGAATAAATACAGGTACTGTTCGGTTTTAAATGGCATTTTGTACCATTCTTTCTGCAAAATATGGGAAGTAGAGTTTCCGATGTTGGAGGTGGTTAGCGGTCACACATCTTTCTCTCCAAAGTAGAATATAAAGGCTCAATTATATTGACATCAGGTGATTGCGATCGTCAGGCGATATGCTACAATTCACCCTCACTCTTACAAAAACGGTTCTGGACAATACTAGCTGCGTGGGCAAGGGTCCTGTAATCTTGTAACCCAGCATCATTATGAAGAAACAAATATTGTCCCACGGGATGAATCTAATGAGCCACAATGCTCAAATAATCGTTGGCAGTAATGGGACTTTTCTGAGTAACCATGGGATCCATGGATTATTACGATATGGCAGCCAAGGTCCTCACCCAGCCCCCAGCATATTTCACTCTTGACACGAAAAGCCTGTCACAAGTTGAAAACACTGTAGAACAGGACTCATCCGACAATATGAGTTTTTCCATTACTCTACAGTCCAGATTTTATGTCTTCGGCATCATGTTTTCCTGTTACGGGCTCCATTTGCGTTGTTTTGGTGCTGACAGATTTGGAGAGTAAGACTTCCACTTCTGCAGTGACTTGTGCAGCTGTCGTTCTCTTATTTTTCTTCACAGTCCTCTTCAATAACTGTCTGTCATAATCAATGAACACACACTTTGGACCATGTCGTGACTTATCGGATGATGTCCTTCCGTTTTTCCTGTATGCGGTACAAATCTTCGATACGGTGACTCTCGGAACACCGAAAATTTCGACGGGTTTGCTTACCGAAGCATCCACTATACGAATACCAACAATCTGGTCACGCTATAATTCACTTGGCTACAACCTAATTCATTCAGAACTGCACAGAAAACTGTTCTAACCACGACTGATGCTTGTAGCGTGTTGAGGACATTGCACAGTTGCCTTTAGGGCAAATACAACACAACAGCGTGCAGGGTTGGAAAACATTTGCATTTACGTTAAAGCATGTATTTCTTGCGAAGTTTCCATATTTTGGCCCAACCCTTGTATATCACCACAATATAAAGATCTGAGGACTGTTACCATTGCCTGCCAGATCAATTACATACAACATGAACAGCTTGGGTCCCACCTCACTTCCCTGTTTATGGCGGAGCACCACACATGGAGGCTGCTATTTGCTGATTGCACCCGGCCTGCTCCTCGCGTGTTTCCTCGCAGCTGGGCGGACAGACAACACGCTCTGACTTGTCCCGCGACACTGGCGCGACGTCTGCATCTGCGTCACCAGCTAGCGGGACGGCAGGCCGCAATCCGCATAACGCCTCCGCAGTCCTCGCCACATCGCATCGCTGCCCACCAGGCATCTCCACGCCATGAAAAACAACAACAGCAAGGGAACCTTCGATGTCAGCGTCCCACCTAACCATCGTTACAAGGCAACTAGTTTTGTATTTCCGTTAGTCAGCTGTCTAGTTATAAGAACAAGACACAAATTGATCCATGTGAATAATACACATGGTATTTAACATAATTTCGACTGTGCAGTATAAATAAGAGTTATGGTGTTTCAGGAGAAATATCTACTTTAATAAATAATGGAAATTTTGAAAACTCTACATACCACCGTTTCACAATCTGGTGCATAGATAAATATTCATTTGAGTTCCAGAAGGAACATGCTACATTATTGCATCACGAATTTGTAATTTCTATTTCTAGATTCTCTACTTTATTTGGTATTACTAAGAAACCAGGTATCCTCGTCCGTCTGGACTAGATCGTGCTACATTAAACTTAAACTCAGGATTCACAGGGGCTATGATGCCGTGGCACCGAAGATGTGGAGATTCTGAGATGGCTGTCAGGGTCTCAGAAAATCATTCTTGGTCCTCCCCAAGGATGCTTGCGGAAGGCTTGTTGTAAGTGGATGTTGCGTGTGGCGCATCTCGTTGTGATGTTGTATAGCCTCTTCTTGGTTGTCTCTCAGCCATGTAGGCTTGCAGTTCGTAACAGATATTTTAGCCACCAGCACGTTCACCTTGTCTCACATCTCCTCATTCCGCATTATATTGTAGACTAGAGTATTACCATAGATGTTCCAATACTGGTCTAGAACATCTTGCATAATGGTAGACTCACCAACGTCGTGATCTCGGGGGCACATTGCTCCACATTCACTAGTGTCTGCGGTGCATTGACGCGATTTCTTTAAGTAACTGGGATCTGGACCAAGTCACGATAGGTAGCGTATGGCTCGAGACTTCTGATTGAATAAAATTGTGTCACGGACCGGTACTCGAGCGTGGGCCATCTACCTTTTCCTCTGCCGACTGAGTCATTCAGGCACGTCTCGAGAATTGTCCTGCCTGCATACTCTGCGAGACGGGCCTTTCTAAAAGAAAGTATATTATGGAGAAATGACTAAGTCACAGTCTGGTGTGCGGGGGGGGGGGGGGGAGGGGGTGGCTTGCAGGGCACTTAATCTGCCGGTAAGTTTCAAATAAGCACACTTTCCAGTGTAGCATGAAAATTCTTTCTGTAAACAATCCCTCGGGCTCTGGGTAACCCATGTCTTCTCAATACCCTGTCTTCCAGGAGGGCTAGTGCCCCAAAGTATGCAGGAGAGCTTCTGTGGACTTTGAAAGGTAGGAGATGGTGCACTGGTGGAAGTGAAGCTATGAGGACGGATCGCGAGCCTTGATTGAATGAGTCAGTCGGTAGAGCACTTGCCCACGACAGGCAAAGATGACACGTTCGAGTTCCGAGTTTGAAGTCAGCGCTCACTTAGCTGCTCAGTGAAGAGTCATTCTCGAGTTTATAGGTCCCTTGGTCGGAAGCAAGAAGAACGTTAAGAAGGAATGGGTAGGTTCCGCTTACCGTTTCTGCCCCGTGTCAGATTTCTCACAATTATGTATCTAATATGCCTTTATACCCTTCTTCAGTGTCCCCAGTATCTCCTTTACCTAATCACCTTCACGCTTTCCAAGCCAGTAATGTGCGCCACTATTTCTTACGCCTATATCCTGTGGTATTAGGACTAATATCACCTGATCCGACGTTATTCTATTGCAGTGATGGTCAAACTACGACCCACAGGCCGCATGCGTCCCGAATCGAGTATTCGTGCGGTCCGCGGTTCTTAGCCGTTTCATAATAACACGCATCTAGCAACTAACAAGCGCAACTAGAAACGTCAACTGACGTTAAGGACAACTAAAGAGTGCTGTTTCCGTGCTCAGTAGCAAAGAAAAATACTTACAGAGTCAGTAATATTACAAGATGTGCTTAATTTTAATTGCCGATGGTTCATTTGACCGTAAACTGAGTAAAAGTGGTTGCTGACTGGAGGGTAGTGGTTCAAATGGCTCTGAGCACTATGGGACATAAATTCTTAGGTCATCAGGCCCCTAGAACTCAGAACTACTTAAACCTAACTAACCTAAGGACATCACACACATCGATGCCCGAGGCAGGATACGAACCTGCGACCGTAGCGGTCACGCGGTTCCAGACTGCAGCGCCTAGAACCGCTCGGCCACTCCGGCCGGCGAGGGTAGTGGGGTAAGTATCATAGCTCCTACGGCGTTTGAGGGTGCGAGAGAGACAATGGTTTGTTGTTTCTCTTCCAGTACTGACAACTCACCGACATGCACGAAAGTACCGTGCAACTGGTAAGATATAAATTTTGTCTTCTTCTAATAATTTCCGGGTATGCAGCCGGATCCCGTCGACATTCTGCCACGATATTTCGGCCCAGAGACGTCCGACCATCATCAGGTGAGTACACAACTACTGAAGAGCCCAGGTGCAGTAGTGTACTCACCTGATGATGGCCAGACGTCTCTGGGCCGAAATATCGTGGCAGAATGTCGACGGGATCCAGCTGCATACCCGGAAATTATTAGAAGAAGAAATACGCCGGGAAAATTTCAGAAGTCACATATAAATTTTGTCTTGGAAGGAACCTGGATTTGTGAATGCGCGCTGTAGAGACGCTCATATTCATGCGAGGTTCCTATTTGAAGCAAATAATATGAAATTAAATGAAGACTGTTGTAATAGATTACAATGAGTAACAAAAATAGATTAAAAAGTTTAGTAAATATCGGTGATCGTGTCTCATAATCAATTAATCTTCCGCTCACGCAGCACAGCACTGTAATACTTCGTCACAGGTGATTGAGGGTGGCAGCAATATGAAACAGAGGAAGTGAACACGAAGTCTTCCGAATTGTGCCCACGTTAAACGATCAGACTGAAGGTAAGACGGGCAACGTATCGTGCTCTTACTGGTGCCAGTCTGTTTGGGGCTCGTAAGATGCTAATATACTTAGGTTACCATAACTAACAGAGATCAGTACACATGCGGCCGAACGTGCCGGCCTGAGATATCAGTGTTGGCTCTTGAACAGAAACGTCTGACGACCATTTCAGGAATGTTATTGTCCACAAACCATTGGCTCACAGATACTGCCTTATGACACGGCACACAGTCATGGTGATATAGTTATCGTCTTCTAACCGCTCCTCAATTGTGCCCGATACACAATAGTGCTAAATGTGTTCACATCCTTCCGTATTTAGAGTTTTTGAAAACGCAATAAGATAAGGAAACCCACTCTAACCACGACAAAAATATCGCCACACCATAACAGCATCACCTCCGTACTTCACCGTTGGCATTACGCATGACGGTAAGTATCTTTTCCGGGCAATCGCAAGTCCGATGTCCTTCCACCACTCTGCCACAGGATGTAGCATAATTCATCACTTCAAATCACTAGTTTCGAGTCATCCTCTGTCCAGTCCAGTCGCTCTTTACGTCACCTCAAGTGCCGCTTAGCAATTACTACGGAAATGTCGGGCTTTTAAGACGCTTCTAGACCAAAGTATTCCGTTCTTTTTAACTTACGAAGCAAAGTCACACGGCTAGCTGTACCGCTTGTAGCAATTTGGAAGTTTCGAGTGATTTCTTCAGCTATTTTCATGCGATGTTTTACAATGGTCGACGTCTCTTTCCGTCGGTAGATGAGGTCTTCCTGTCTTGGATTTAGCTGTGGTCGTTCCTTCACGTTCTAACTGCACAATCTCATCACCCACAGTCCACTATCGAAGTCACTGAAATCTCCCAAATGAATCACTATGCTCCTCTGCTGGCAACATAATCCTCCCTGTGTACTTTTATACCGGTGAGTCCGCCTCACGTGACATCTAGTGGTCAATTCCGCATTACATACCTGCATACCTCTGATCAGACAATGTACATTGACAAGTAGACATGGTACAGATGGAATTACTTTGAAGTTCCACTCGCCTTCATGAGAATTTTGACTTGGTTTTCTTATGTTAGCAATATAGATTTGACCATCAGTTGCGCCATGTGGCGAGGTCGATACGTCGTATCCGGCGAATCCCAGTGTGCGCCTGTTCCAGGAGCGGGACCGTGTGTTGGCGATTACGCTATAAAGCTCTGCGGCAATTGTTGCGGCCTGCCAGCCGTTAATGTTAAATTCTGGCGGGAACGTATGGTGAGTAGTTTGACCGGGCATTTGCCCGGTTTGCCACGCTTGGTCGACGATACAACTTGTGATCTGCCGTTACCTGTTTTATTGATGAGCTTTCTTTGACATCTCTGTGACGCTCGTTCCGGCCAGTGGCTCTTATTTGTGCTGCACCGGTTTAGTAATTATTGACTGCTTGGTGCTCAACTTTCCGCGATATGTTTTGCGGTCCTGTTTTCGTAATGTCTATTTCTCAACTTTTGTCATGTGTGCTCAACCCTCTCCCTAGTAGGCAAATTACTCGATCTACTAAGGCTAATTACCATAGTGAGATTATTTTAGATTACATCTTTTTAATTTTATTGGTTCTCTATTTCTTTTAAAATGTCTGATGTGTTCTTTTATACTTTAAATGTTAACCTTTGGTTTATCAAGAAGGGAGCTCCCCTTCGTAGTGCTAACAACCGTTCGGCGGAATTATTACTAATTTTTAATTTTTGTCAGATTTTAGCTAACAGTTGTTTGAGAAATCCTTTGGACATACTGAACTTTTTGGTACCTGTTGGCGTCGGTAACTCATATCTTGTAGTTGAGCATTTATTCATGGTTGAGGTAACCGGTAGCCAGTGCGTTGCACCCTGAAAAGATATTTGAAATTGTTTGCTATACTTTATTAACTTTGTGTTTCAATCCAGTTAAATTTCTCATGAGCCGGCCGAAGTGGCCGTGCGGTTAAAGGCGCTGCAGTCTGGAACCGCAAGACCGCTACGGTCGCAGGTTCGAATCCTGCCTCGGGCATGGATGTTTGTGATGTCCTTAGGTTAGTTAGGTTTAACTAGTTCTAAGTTCTAGGGGACTAATGACCTCAGCAGTTGAGTCCCATAGTACTCAGAGCCATTTTGAGCCAAATTTCTCATGTCCGCTTCTCCTCTAGCCTTGAGTACACTGCCTTTTCAGATGGAGCAATTAACTATTACTCTATCCACACTGTATTTAAGAGAGGTTTTACGTATGCTGTAGTTGAACCAGTGTTAACTTCCCGCTTCGTTGCCTCGGATCGGGTGCCATAGGTCTACCTCGGAGCATAATGTGCTGTATGCGGACTTGCATCCTGATCTATCACCAGGCTGATCCCTCATAATTTATTAATTGTGACATAAGGAACATCTTTGAGTAAATCGTTTGTAAGGTGTCAACTTGCATGAATGTTAATTTTGCACCTTACATGAGATTTTATATGTCGTAACAAGTAGATGGAAATGTCACATGGAATACTTCGGTGATGGTGAGCAGCTTTTTCTGTCAAAATGTACAGTATGAAATGCAAAAAGGCATGACACTCAGTTCAATTGTATTAACACACCAAACCCAAATCCTGCATTTCAGTGAGCAAACGGTGAAAAAACCTGCTGGAAGAAAAGCTTTAGCTTGGGACAGGCTCGAGTCGTATAGCCACGGCCCGCATAAATAGAGGGGCTTCTAAGACGGGTCAGTGACCAGTAGCGAGGGAGACAACGAATGCGCCGGGCCATACATCGAAGGGAGCAGCGCTGCCTGCAACAGAGAAATTCTTTAGAAAACTGCGATGGGGAATTTCCAGATGGATACAAAGAGGCCTGAGATGCAGTTAAAAGAGAGTCACATTTGCTGATCACGAGTTTTCTGTGGTTCTCTCATCATGTACGCTTGTAACTTTTAGGCATCATGAGTGGGCACAAAATGTCCGATTGTCTGAAATAAACTCGGAAGGAGCAGAAGTGGTGATATTACAGCGCAGTTTAATGGTATGACCTTTGTGATTTGTGGGGGTAGTTTCCACGAGATGCAAGGAACGCTCCTATTGGTCTGAATGGCTGGCGAAGCATGAAAGGACACACGGGGGGGGGGGGGAGGGGACAGTTTTCTACGAAAGACAGAATACCGAAAACTTCGGGGACTCTCCTCTGAACCAGCGTCAAGTGTAGAACAGCGCGCATCATTGTCTGTACGGCGCGAAAAGAGGAATTTTGTGTGAACACTGCACACAGTTGGGACGACATCCAGCTAGAAATTAGCTGAAGATTCGTTGAGCTCCGATAGAGGAGAAACGAAATATCCACATAGTTAATTGTTTTCACGAGAACTGAGAGGGTGTTAAAGTATACACGCTCCTCTATCTATGCATGCGTATATCGCCATAATTTCCAGACTAGAGATGAGTGCATGCCATCCCGCCTAACGAGAAACATAGGGCAGTTTCAGCTGATAACATCAGTAAAGATTTTGATTAGTTTTTTATAGGATTTTCAGAGGGCGAGAGCAGCCATGCAGCCGACAACACGTCACAGCTAAAGGACAATGCCACTGGCAGAGGTGTAAAATTGTTGGATCACCAGTGGCGTCCACCATGAACACAAGCATCCTTGAGTAATATTTTGCAATATTTTGCATATCCTGTCACAAATACTAACCATCCTCTACAGACTTAATTGTCATCCTAAATAGTAACGAACTTACAACAGCAATCGGATGATTTGACGTAATATTGGCCTACTCAGACAGTACTTCACGGTCTAGATGTATAGAAAATCTTGTAGAGAACCTTCTATTTAAAACTAATACTGCTGTGTTCAGTGTTATTTCTGCTAATCAGGACGTAATACGTTATCTTGACAATTGTCCTGAAATTGTCATCTTACAATCGAAGTAAACCAGTGAGCTTCGTTGACAACCACAAAGAAATTAAACAAAGTTTGTACAGCTAAACTCCAATGTGCTCTGTCGGCGAATAAGGATCCACTTTGTTCTAGTAACGCTGACGCAATCACACGGTGTTTTTGCTGATGTCTGACGAACGTGAAAAGGAGTCGAGTGTCATATGTTTTCCATGAAATGGTTGAAGGATTAAGGGTATATACACACATAAAAAAATTTGCACCAGCCCGTCAGCAAACAGAGCTTGGATGGCGTGTACAGGTACAGCTGCCCATGCACCTTCAACACGATACCACAGATCATCAAGAGTAGTGACTGGCGTATTGTGACGAGGCAGTTGCTCGGCCACCATTGACCAAACGTTTTCAGTTGGTGAGAGATCTGGAGAATGTGCTGGCCAGGGCAGCAGTCGAACATTTTCTGTATCCAGAAAGGCCCGTACAGGACCTGCAACATGCGGTCGTGCATTATCCTGCTGAAATGTAGGTTTTCACAGGGATCGAATGAAGGGTAGAGCACGGGTTGTAACACATCTGAAATGTAACGTCCACTGTTCAAAATGCCGTCAATGCGAACATGAGGTGACCGAGACGTGTAACCAATGGCACCCCACACCATCACGCCGTGTGAGACGCCACCATGTCGATAACGAATACACGCTTCCAATGTGCGTTCACCGCGATGACGCCAAACACGGATGCGACCATCATGATGCTGTATACAGAACCTGGATTCATCAGAAAAAATAACGTTCTGCCATTCGTGCACCCAGGTTCGACGTTGAGTACACCATCGCAGGCGCTCCTGTCTGTGATGCAGCGTCAAGGGTAACCGCAGCCGTGGTCTCCGAGCTGATAGTCCATGCTGCTGCAAACGTCGACGAACTGTTCGTGCAGATGGTTGTTGTCTTGCAAACGTCCCCATCTGTTCGCTCAGGGATCGAGACGTGGCTGCACGATCCGTTACAGCCATGCGGATAAGACGCCTGTCATCTCAACTGCTAGTGGCACGAGGCCGTTGGGTTCCAGCACGGCGTTCCGTATTACCCTCCTGAACCCACCGATTCCATATTCGGCTAACAGTCATTGGATCTCGACCAACGCGAGCAGTAATGTTGTGATACGATAAACCGAAATCGCGATAGCCTACAATTCGACTTTATCAAAGTCGGAAACTTGATGGTACGCTTTTCTCCTTACACGAAGCATCACAACAACGTTTCACCAGGCAACGCCGGTCAACTGCTGTTTGTGTATGAAAAATCGGTTGGAAACTTTCCTCATGTCACCACGTTGTATGTGTCGCCACCGGTGCCAACCTTTTGTGAATGCTCTGAAAAGCTAATCATTTGCATATCACAGCATCTTCTTCCTGTCGGTTAAATTGCACGTCTCACAAAAAGTGTGAGGTCGGAGTTAAGAAAGAAATCTGTTAACATCCGGTTACACGATATATCACACTAAGGCCGTCAATTCAACTAACTACCTAGAGACTACAATTCCGAATAATTTAAACTGGAGCGGTCACATAGAAACTGTAGTGGAGAAGGCGAACTAAAAACTGCGTTTTTCTTGTTGTAAAAATGTAAATGTCGTGTGACTAGGACCTCCTGTCGGATATACCGTTCGCCGGGTGCTAGTCTCTAGATTTGCCGCCACTTCGGCGACTTGCTCGTCAATGGAGATGAAATGGTGATGATTAGGACAACACAACACTCAGTCCCTGGGCGGAGAAAATCTCCAACCCAGCCGGGAATCGAATCCAGGCCCGTAGGATTGACATTCTGTCGCGTAGACCACTTTTTTTATTTAGTTGATCTCATTTTGTTCTATATTGTTCTTAGAATCTGTTCGGGGCGGACTTCCGAGGACACCCGTTCAGGTTCTTCGTTGATCCGTTCATTCAGTTTTTTATTACAGAGGGTAGCTAACCCTCTGACCGAACACGCTGAGCTACCGTGCCGGCACAACTCAGCTACCCGAGACGGAAATTTGTTAAATACTTGGAAGGTGAAGGAAATCTGCCACAGAGACTGCCTACATTACGCCTGTCTGTCCCTTTCCGCAGTGTCCTTACTAGGTAGGATCGACAGAGGACAACGAAAACGATCAAAGAAGGGCGAAGAATGTCATTAATGTGATACGCGAGTTGGGGTTGGAATAATTAAAACAAGGGCCATTTTTGTTGTGACGAGATCTTATCACGACATTTCAATTACTATGTTTCAGTATGAAGGCAAAAATTAGCTTCTTCACTGCATCCTACATAGGGAGAAATGGGAGCTCGCAAGGAAAGATTTAAGTGTCCGTTTTTGCCATGTGCTGTTCGAGAGTGTAATGCTCGAGAAATAGTCTGGAAGTGGTTCGTTGAACTGTCAGGCAAGTACTTAAGCGTGAAGTGATGTAGATTTCCCTAAATTAACGTTTTGGCTGCGGTGTACAGCGAAGGCATTGATGACGCTTTTCTTCCTGCGAGAAGCGATGGCTAGTGAACTGTAGTTCCGGAAGGATTGTCGCCCAACAGGTAGCCTTGAAGGATCAAAAATGGCTCTGAGCACTATGGGACTGAACAGCTGAGGTCATCAGTTCCCTATAACTTAGAATTACTTGAGCCTAACTAACCTAAGGACATCACACACATCCACGCCCGAGGTAGGATTCGAACCTGTTACCGTAGCGATCGCGCGGTTCCAGACTGAAGCGCCTAGAACCACTCGGCTACATCGGCCGGCTCTTTGAAGGATCAAGCAGGCACCAACTGGTACGTGCAATATGGAGACCGACCACCTGGCATCCAGCAGACTTTTAGATTGATGAATACTTCGGGAATAGAGACATTGCGTTGGATTATCCAAAATTTAATGGTGCATGTATGAAGTGGCCTCCACATGCGTCCAATTTGACTTCTTGTGACTTCTTTTTGTGGGAAACATTGATAGATACTGATTGCCGGAGCTACCCCATCGCTATCAACGACCTTGAATCGTCGATTTGTGTGGCAACTGAATCCATTTCAGTTCAATTGAGACAGTGCAAGCAAGATGTGATTGCAAAAGTAACAGTTCGTTTGCACTATCTCGCTATTACGAACGCTGGACGTTTTGAAAAAACTGACGTGATGCAAGGACTGCTTGTAGAGAACGAGCTTTTTAATGCATGTTAATACGATCTGTACAGGATACAGCGCCATCTGCTAGCAGATTTTGTAAATAATATTTCGGAAATGCTATATAATATCGTTACAGCTTTCATAAAATCTTGCTGCTTGTTCCACTTCTCTATCTATCTTTATTTTCATGTTATGCACCTTTAGTAAGCCATTCTCCACGTTAAAATGTCCGCGAATAGCGGTACTTTTGAAAGCTATACTTTAACTTTTCAGGTGACAGCATACACTCTGATCGTAGGTGAGCTATCCATTGTTAATTAAATTTATGAAGAAAACCGCATTGAAAAACAAGTTTTAGTTTAATGGGTTCCATGTAACAATATAGCTTGGAATGGAATGTCTTCACATTTCAACAATTCCACTATAATGTTGATGTCTTCTGGAATGTGGCAGCCTCCTCGTATCAGGATCTAGTTGTTATGCGTCAGATTTCAGAGCAACAGCCTGAAAACCATATGAAGTCATTTTGTGTGGTTTCAAATGGTTAGTGGAGTACAGTGAAGAGAATTTTTTTTCGCAGCCATTATTCAGCTCTTTTACATTGCTGCTATCGGAATGTTAGTATAGCGATTTGAGTTTTCCCCTCAAAATGATTGCCTGCTGCTTCCAAATGTTGCTTTTGACAGTTGAAGCTCTGCACACGTGCACCCGGTCGATACGTCACGCTCTTTGCTACGAAGTGAATTATTTACGCGAATTGCAGGCAACGAAATTCCCAGAGCTGCGTCGTACTCCGCTCCAAACATTAGGGCATGAATAACCGAATTGCGATCCCGATCCCAAGCGAGATCAAAATCCGTTTTGTCAACACTGTTCTGCGTTTGGTGCAATGTTGACGACAAACAATGTGATTTTCCTCCATACTGTTCACACTAAACGTTGTTATGAAGGCTTATCAGAGGTGAAAGAGGTATTACATTACGGTAATCACCTCCTGTCAACAAATGTTTAGTTACTGTAAGCCGTTACCTCATTTTAAAACTGGACCGTAGAAATACAGGCAATCGAGACGAGCTATAACATTTGTTACATAATCGGTTACTGCAAGGGCGCCCATACAGTAGTTTGATGAGGCTGCGGTGGGGGACGGGGAGAGGGGGGGGCTAGACCTGAGGGTATGGAGTATTGTCAATATTTTGGAAGACGAATGGGGGACTTATTAGTAGCCTTAAAAAGTTCTAGTTCCCATCCTTTTAAAAATCTGAGTAACACGATTTTTAAAATAATTTTCTTGAAAGAAAAGCACCTGATCACATTACATTTTTTTTCTCTTCCCTGAGAGCTAGGGGGAAGAGCTAGGGCGGGGACCCACTTTGCGTGTTTTATTAAAAAACTGTCCATGGTGATCAAATAGCAGCAGTAGATGACACTTACCATTCTTGTTTAGCTGAGAAGTGATGAATGGTTGAACAACAGCAAGAAGTATAGAAAGGCGTATCGCAGATCAAAACTTCATTCCTTAAGACATTCGTATAACGTTAACAATGCAGTTTTCCCTTATAAAGGATTGGGGACTAATGCCATGAAAGCAGATGGTGTTAACATCTGGGCAAAAACTAGTGTATTTATCTTGTGGCACGAAAAGAGTTTTATTGCATACAGAAGATCTAATTAACACTCAAAGGAACATTACAAGCAATACTGTAAAGTCATTCGTCATGTCGTCAGAGTGCAAATTTCATGCACTAAGCACACTAAAACTTCCAAACACAAAGCAAAGGCAGTTTGGTGCAGTATTCAACACTACTATGTAACGAAAATCTGTTATCGACTACGAGTCTTTTCATTTCACAAATTGTTATGGTCAGGGCATGTTTTGCCACTGGAGTTCTTCTAAATTTGAAATATAACCCTACATTGTGGAAGAGTACCGTTGGAATTTGTTCACTGGTGAATACCACTGGGAACGTTTTGTTCATTCACGGTAGAAGGATATCCTGAGGGACAACTTTCAGGTCTCAGCTCAAATATGGGGTCAAAAAGTGGTGTAAATATTCAACTGTCATTGTGAAACTTGGGCTACTTTACAGCTGCCCGAAGACTTTGTTAATTCTTCATCATTCCACATAACTTGTTTAGTACTGACTGGGAAAACAGAATCACTAAATACAGGGTGTTTCAAAAAGAATATACATATTTCGAATGCATGTATTTACTAAACTTTAAGACACACGAATATGAAACTTTACACACACGTTTACGAACCTCTCAAGTTCAGATTACAAATGTTCAATATGTCCTCCATCAGCGACACGTATAATATCACATGGATACTCAAATTCCTTCCATACTCGGGCAAACATGTCCTTCGTCACTGATGCTATGGCAGTATGGATCCCGTTCTTCAACTCTTCCAGGTTCTGTGGGAGTGTTGGTACATAAACGTTGTCTTTAACTAGACCGCACAGTAAGAAGCTAGGTGGTGTCAAATCCGGTGACCGTCGAGCCCAGCTGAGACATGCTAAGTCGCCATCTCTTTGACGACCAATCCAACGGCTCGGTAGAGTTTCATTCAGATATTCACGCACTTGGCAACCACAGTGAGGGAGTGCCCGTCTTGTTAAAAAATGAAGTTTTCATAGTGCAGCCTCGGAAACAACCAGTTCTGTAACATAGTGATACACTGCTGACAGTTAACCGTGTTTCCGTCAAAGAAAAATTGGCCGTAAACAGATGATCGAGATATCGCACAAAAACCGCGGGACTGCTACGGTCGCAGGTTCGAATCCTGCCTCGGGCATGGGTGTGTGTGATGTCCTTAGGTTAGTTAGGTTTAAGTAGTTATAAGTTCTAGGGGACTTATGACCTAAGATGTTGAGTCCCATAGTGCTCAGAGCCATTTGAACCATTTTTTATCGCACAAAACACATTGACTTTGGGCGAATCTCGTACATGTTCTATGGCTGCATGTGGGTTCTGCAGGCCCCAAATTCGAACATTATGTTTGTTTTCCTGATCACTAACATGAAAAGTAGCTTCATCACTGAACACGATCTGTTGTGCGAAAGTGTTATCATTGTCAATAACATCAAGAATCTCGTTACAAAATGCCACACGTTTGTGTTTCTCATGGATGCAGAGCTTGTAACAGCTGTAACTTTTACGGCATCATAAGCAACCGACGTCTCAAAACACGCCAAATTGTTGTTGTAGGCAGCTTTAACTCCCGACTGGCACAACTAGTTGATTTTGAAGAACTACTTGGAAAGCAGTTTGAATTCGTTCAACATTTTCTTCAGTAATACGAGGGCGGCCAGGCTTCTTTGCTTTACATACACATTCTGTATCTAGAAACTGTCGATACCGTCTGCGAATGTTCCATCCATTCGGAGGATCAATTTGGTACCTCGACCTGAAACGTCTTTGCACTGTAATCAAGGAATTGCAGTTCGCAAACTCGAGAACACAAAATGATTTCTGCTGCGGAGTAGCCATTTTAAGCATATGACGGTTACCAAGAAAACAGACATCTAGTGGCTATTAATATAAACTAGACTATGTATTCGTTTCTCCAATAGCCGAGCTGAGGCGCAGCGATCGACAGTTTGAAAAAAATAATACTTCGTAATACGTATATTATTTTTGAACCACCCTGTATTTAATTTCAGAATATCCACTCTCTTGTTAAATAGAAGGAGAGAGCCACAGCCAATAGAAATATTACAAATCTCAACAGTACTGTCAGCTGTAATTTAATTATCAATTTATTTGCAACAGGTTTCGACGATACACCTCGTCACCCTTCCCCCATGAACCATGGACCTTGCCGTTGGTGGGGAGGCTTGCGTGCCTCAGCGATACAGATGGCCGTACCGTAGGTGCAACCACAACGTAGGGGTATCTGCTGAGAGGCCAGACAAACATGTGGTTCCTGAAGAGGGGCAGCAGCCTTTTCAGTAGCTGCAGGGGCAACAGTCTGGATGATTGACTGATCTGGCCTTGTAACATTAACCAAAACGGCCTTGCTGTGTTGGTACTGCGAACGGCTGAAAGCAAGGGGAAACTACAGCCGTAATTTTTCCCGAGGACATGCAGCTTTACTGTATGATTAAATGATGATGGCGTCCTCTTGGGTAAAATATTCCGGAGGTAAAATAGTCCCCCATTCGGATCTCCGGGCGGGGACTACTCAGGAGGACGTCGTTATCAGGAGAAAGAAAACTGGCATTCTACGGATCGGAGCGTGGAATGTCAGATCCCTTAATCGGGCAGGTAGGTTAGAAAATTTAAAAAGGGAAATTGATAGGTTAAAGTTAGATATAGTGGGAATTAGTGAAGTTCGGTGGCAGGAGGAACAAGACTTTTGATCAGGTGATTACAGGGTTATAAATACAAAATCAAATAGGGGTAATGCAGGAGTAGGTTTAATAATGAATAAAAAAATAGGAGTGCGGGTTAGCTACTACAAACAGCATAGTGAACGCATTATTGTGGCCAAGATAGACACAAAGCCCATGCCTACTACAGTAGTACAAGTTTATATGCCAACTAGCTCTGCAGATGATGAAGAAATTGATGAAATGTATGACGAGATAAAAGAAATTATTCAGGTAGTGAAGGGAGACGAAAATTTAATAGTCATGGGTGACTGGAATTCGTCAGTAGGAAAAGGGAGAGAAGGAAACATAGTAGGTGAATATGGATTGGGGGGAAGAAATGAAAGAGGAAGCCGCCTTGTAGAATTTTGCACAGAGCATAACTTAATCATAGCTAACACTTGGTTCAAGAATCATAAAAGAAGGTTGTATACCTGGAAGAATCCTGGAGATACTAAAAGGTATCAGATAGATTATATAATGGTAAGACAGAGATTTAGGAACCAGGTTTTAAATTGTAAGACATTTCCAGGGGCAGATGTGGATTCTGACCACAATCTATTGGTTATGAACTGCAGATAGAAATTGAAGAAACTGCAAAAAGGTGGGAATTTAAGGAGATGGGACCTGGATAAACTGAAAGAACCAGAGGTTGTAGAGAGTTTCAGGGAGAGCATAAGGGAACAATTGACAGGAATGGGGGAAAGAAATACAATAGAAGAAGAATGGGTAGCTCTGAGGGATGAAGTAGTGAAGGCAGCAGAGGATCAAGTAGGTAAAAAGACGAGGGCTAATAGAAATCCTTGGGTAACAGAAGAAATATTGAATTTAATTGATGAAAGGAGAAAATATAAAAATGCAGTAAATGAAGCAGGCAAAAGGGAATACAAACGTCTCAAAAATGAGATCGACAGAAAGTGCAAAATGGCTAAGCAGCGATGGCTAGAGGACAAATGTAAGGATGTAGAGGGTTATCTCACTAGGGGTAAGATAGATACTGCCTACAGGAAAATTAAAGAGACCTTTGGAGGACATAGAACCACTTGTATGAATATCAAGAGCTCAGATGGAAACCCAGTTCTAAGCAAAGAAGGGAAGGCAGAAAGGTGGAAGGAGTATATAGAGGGTTTATACAAGGACGATGTACTTGAGTACAGTATTATGGAAATGGAAGAGGATGTAGATGAAGATGAAATGGGAGATAAGATACTGCGTGAAGAGTTTGACAGAGCACTTAAAGACCTGAGTCGAAACAAGGCCCCGGGAGTAGACAACATTCCATTAGAACTACTGATGGCCTTGGGAGAGCCAGTCATGACAAAACTCTACCATCTGGTGAGCAAGATGTATGAGACAGGCGAAATACCCACAGACTTCAAGAAGAATATAATAATTCCAATACCAAAGAAAGCAGGTGTTGACAGATGTGAAAATTACCGAACTATCAGTTTAATAAGTCACAGCTGCAAAATACTAACGCGAATTCTTTACAGACGAATGGAAAAACTGGTAGAAACGGACCTCGGGGAAGATCAGTTTGGATTCCGTAGAAATGTTGGAACACGTGAGGCAATACTAACCTTACGACTTATCTTAGAAGAAAGATTAAGAAAAGGCAAACCTACTTTTCTAGCATTTGTAGACTTAGAGAAAGCTTTTGATAACGTTAACTGGAATACTCTCTTTCAAATTCTGAAGGTGGCAGGGGTAAAATACAGGGAGCGAAAGGCTATTTACAATTTGTACAGAAACCAGATGGCAGTTATAAGAGTCGAGGGACATGAAAGGGAAGCAGTGGTTGCGAAAGGAGTGGGACAGGGTTGTAGCCTCTCCCCGATGTTGTTCAATCTGTATATTGAGCAAGCAGTAAAGGAAACAAAAGAAAAATTCGGAGTAGGTATTAAAATTCATGGAGAAGAAGTAACAACTTTGAGGTTCACCGATGACATTGTAATTCTGTCAGAGACAGCAAATGACTTGGAAGAGCAGTTGAACGGAATGGACAGTGTCTTGAAAGGAGGATATAAGATGAACATCAACAAAAGCAAAACGAGGATAATGGAATGTAGTCAAATTAAATCGAGTGATGTTGAGGGAATTAGATTAGGAAATGAGACACTTAAAGTAGTAAAGGAGTTTTGCTATTTAGGGAGTAAAATAACTGATGATGGTCGAAGTAGAGAGGATATAAAATGTAGACTGGCAATGGCAAGGAAATCGTTTCTGAAGAAGAGAAATTTGTTAACATCGAGTATAGATTTAAGTGTCAGGAAGTCGTTTCTGAAAGTATTTGTATGGAGTGTAGCCATGTATGGAAGTGAAACATGGACGATAACCAGTTTGGACAAGAAGAGAATAGAAGCTTTCGAAATGTGGTGCTACAGAAGAATGCTGAAGATAAGGTGGTTAGATCACGTAACAAATGAGGAGGTATTGAATAGGATTGGGGAGAAGAGAAGTTTGTGGCACAACTTGACTAGAAGAAGGGATCGGTTGGTAGGGCATGTTTTGAGGCATCAAGGTATCACAAATTTAGCATTGGAGGGCAGCGTGGAGGGTAAAAATCGTAGAGGGAGACCAAGAGATCAATACACTAAGCAGATTCAGAAGGATGTAGGTTGCAGTAGGTACTGGGAGATGAAGAAGCTTGCACAGAATAGAGTAGCATGGAGAGCTGCATCAAACCAGTCTCAGTACTGAAGACCACAACAACAACAACAACAACAACCTCGTCACCATCAGACCCTCTAAATATAAGGTGACTAAATTTTCCCGAAAGACATCCGTCAGAAGGTTCCACGTTCAAATAACCGGTACCCGCATCATTTCTTGTAGTAGATAACTACACACATTGACTTCTGTTTGCAATAACACAGTGTGTGTTGCTCACTACAAGCGCTGACTGATGTCTTGGGAAAAGTCAGCCTCTATATATTCAGAGGGAATGATGATAACAAAGTGTATCGTCTAAACCGGTTGCCGGCAAATTGATAATTAGAGCTGTCGGTATTGTTGCAAATAGTAATATTAAATATTATGTTTTTCAAAATAGCACTTGTTAAACCATCTTCAATTCGAAGGCTAATAATTTTAGATATACAATTTCATTTTAGCTGTAAGAGAGGCATATACTTTAGTATTTTCATTTATAAACACCTCGTTGCTGGCAGAAATTAATCATTTCACAAGGTATAAGTTTTAAGTCTTTAGATACTTTTCGTCTACAGATGTATTACAAGTATAGAACACTGCATGAAACTATAATCCGGAGGATCCTAAACCTACTGACATGTTGTGTTGAGCAATAATTTCAGTGTTTGGCGAAGCTTCCTACTTATACAAAACAGTCCACCAATAGAAACTCTCTAGACGTTTGGTACATCATCATTGGAAAACAATTCTCCACCGATATTTCCTCCACGTCTTATTCTTAGTCAAGGATGCTGTCAGCAGAAGCAGACTGGGCAACACTCGTCGCATAATACCCCAAACATGGTCAGTGGAGAAACAGGTTTGTCATTCAAAATGATTTGCCGCAAACACGTTATGGGAAGACGAATCGAGTTTCGCTACAGATTCGACACTCTAATAATTGTCTCTTGCGTTTATGTGGAAAAGTGAAGTTTAGTAGTACGCCATAGTTGGTTGGCAAACATCGAGGGGAACCACCAAAATTTTCGAAAACACTGTGTCTTTATTTCGCGAAATGTCACTGCTGCCCTTGTTGAATACAGATGGCTGCTATTAATGCATGTGGAGTTTTAGAGTGGTTATTGAAGTGACCAGGTGATATTGTTGCCAAACGTACTCGTGCGCCATCGGTACGGTGAGTGGGTTCTGAGACCTTTGGTTCAAATGGCTATGAGCACTATGGGACTTAACATCTGAGGTCATCAGTCCCCTAGAACTATGAACTACTTAAACCCAAATAACCTAAGGATATCACGCACATTAATGCCCGAGGTAGGATTCGAACCTATGACCGTATCAGTCACGTGGTTCCGAAATGAAGCGCCTAGAACCGCTCGGCGACCGCAGCCGGGTATGGGATCTTTATCTGATCTCTTTATCTGAGAGTAAAAGGAATGAGATAACACAAGTTCTGAGAAATTATTATGTTATAGTTAACTTCAGTACAATAATTGCTAGATAAGTACAGATACAAGTCCTTGACAAAGCCAGGATAAATCAAACAGTTCAGCTCTTCACAGTGAAGACATAAACATAAGTTTTAAGGCCAGTCCTCGAAGTATTACTTTCATAAAGAAAGACTGATTTAGTGTAGACCTACACAAGCCAGTTATATCTCGCCTACTACTCTGTAAGAACTGAAGCAGAATAAAAAGAATAAGATAGCACAAGCCCTAAGGTCATCAGTCCCCTAGAACTTAGAACTACTTAAACCTAACTAACCTAAGGACATCACACACATCCATGCCCGAGGCAGGATTCGAACCTGCGGCCGTAGCGGTCGCGAGGTTCCAGACTGTAGCGCCTAGAACCGCTCGGCCACCCCGGTCGGCCTCAGTTTATCGCGATTGTTGCAGTCTGGAGTGTGCATTGTAAATGTGCTCCGACCGTGACAGTCATTTACGGGGCTGCTCACGGGTCTGGGTGCAACGAACAGCGTCCGCTGCGAACTGTCTACTGGGCTCATCCCATGTGATGAGTTGGCGAATCGCAGATTTTATCATGTTCCGGATTACTCGTCGCAGACGCGCGTAAGTCCAAAGTGAAAGTTAGAGTTGGCAGAGGTCCGAAGTCAACAAAAACACTTATGGCGGCAGAGTCCAGAGCAGTCTCACCAAGTAAAAGCTCGAATCTGAATATCCATACGGATTCCAATATGACTACGAATGCTTCTCTATTTTTGCTAGCCTTCCTTCAGACCTCGGAACGCCATCCAACGCACTCATTTCTAGCCAGTCCTAGGAAGGACCCGCGGGCTCTTTCAGTCAGGGGTCTAGTAATCCGTCCAATAACTCCAGCCATAAAGTTAAAGATGTATCTGCCAATCAGATGAGTGTGTAAGGAAACGGGACATGAGTGTTACTCCGTTCCCACACACGGATTTGTTTGTCAGAAATTCTGGAAACTATGTTGGGCTTTCCACAGTGTTCCCAATGGAAGTGTAAAGTCTGGAAATTTGTAGACGCTCGAGTGTTACTTGAGGAAACATGTCGGGAGATCACACACAGCAGGATAATGGCCAGTGAACAGCTGAGGACTCAACCCAAAGTTTACCAAGAGCCAGAGTTATCACTCCTCCCCCACAGTAGTTTTCCTGTTCTGCTATTATGAACACTAGTCTTCTGTTCCATTGCCCATTGTCTGCGGACGCTGAGACAGGAGAATAATCCGAGAAGGCTCGCCTGACTCTCTGTATGGTCTGCTAGCGTAAGGAATACCTTATGAGTTGCTGGCTGCGTTTTTAAAGCCTGAGAAATTTCATTGTGTCTTTAGTCGAGCGAAAACAAATTCCTTGATCAAGACCATATGTATTAAATGGGAAAAAACTACCCCAAGCATGAAACGTAAAACTACGTACAGAAATATAGATAACACACGTTCCAACAAGTTACCCTTAACCACTCATTTAATCGTGTTTGCCCACTGTCTGCGGGGACTGAGCCAAGAGAATAATCCGTGAAGGCTCGCCTAATTCTCTGTGTGGTCTGCTAGCGTAAGGACTACCTTATGAGTGGCTGGCAGCTTTTCCAAAGCCTTGTGTTTTTACTCGAGCGAAAATAAGTTCCTTGATCATGAGCATATATATGAAATGGGAAAAAACTACCTAAAGAATGAAATGTTAGGCTACGTACGGAAATGTAAGTAACACACGTTGCAACAAGTTACCCTTAACCACTCATGTAATCGTGTCTGCCTCTCCTGCACAAAGGCTTGATTCTCTCTCATGAATAGCGTACAGTGAGCTGGAATTCTTTCAAATTCTGAAGGTGGCAGGGGTAAAATACAGGGAGTGAAAGGCTATTTACAATCTCTACAGAAAGAAGATGGCAGTTATAAGAGTCGAGGGACACAAAAGGGAAGCAGTGGTTGGGAAGGGAGTGAGACATGGTTGTAGCCTCTCTCCGATGGTATTCAATCTGTATATTGAGCAAACATTAAAGGAAACAAAAGAAAAGTTCGGAGTAGGTATGAAAATCCATGGAGAAGAAATAAAAGCTTTGAGGTTCGCTGATGACATTGTAATTCTGTCAGAGACAGCAAAGGACTTGAAAGAGCAGTAGAACGGAATGGACAGTGTCTTGAAAGGAGGGTATAAGATGGACATCAAAAAAAGCAAAACGAGGATAATGGAATGTAGTCGAATTAAGTCGAGTGATGCTGAGGGAATTGGATTAGGAAATGAGACACTTAAAGTAGTAAAGGAGTTTTCCTATTTTGGGAGCAAAATAACTGATGATGGTCGCAGTAGAGAGGATATAAAATGTACTCTGGCAATGGCAAGGAAAGCGTTTCTGAAGAAGAGAAATTTACTAACATCGAGTATTGATTTAAGTGTCAGGACGTCGTTTCTGGAAGTATTTGTATGGAGTGTAGCCATGTATTGGAAGTGAAACATGGACGATAAATAGTTTGGACAAGAAGAGAATAGAAGCTTTCGAAATGTGGTGCTACAGAAGGATGCTGAAGATTAGATGGGTAAATCACATAACTAATCAGGAGGTACTGAATAGAATTGGGGAGAAGAGGAGTTTGTGGCACAACTTGACTAGAAAAAGGGATCGGTTGGTAGGACATGTTCTGAGGCATCAAGGGATCACCAATTTAGTACTGGAGGGCAGGGTGGAGGGTAAAAATCGTAGAGGGAGACCAAGAGATGTATACACTAAGTAGATTCAGAAGGATGTAGGCTGCAGTAGGTACTGGGAGATGAAGAAGCTTGCACAGGATAGAGTAGCATGGAGAGCTGCATCAAACCAGTCTCAGGACTGAAGACCACAGCAACAACAACAACAAGCTGGAAAACATGATTCACAATGGACGCGCAAGGTGGAAATCCGGACAAAACACGAGGACCTGATATACGCTTAGAACCTCCTTTTGCCTGTCGTTGTGCAGCGTCTTGACGTGGTATGGATTCGTCATGCCGTTGGAAGACTCCTGCAGAAATATTGAGCTATGTTGCATCTACATCCGTCTGTAATTGCGAAAGTGTAGGATTTTATGCACGAACTGACCTCTCGATAACCAAATTATTTGCTCGAATCGTCCAGAATGTTCTGCAAACCAGTCGCGAAATACTGTGGCCCAGTGACATGGCACATTGTCATCCGTCTTTGCTTGCGAACATGAACTCCATCAATGGCTGTAGATGGTCTCCAGGTAGCTAGACATATCCATTTCCTGTCAATGAACGGTTCAGTTTGACCAGAGGTCCAAGTAAATTTCATGCTCACAGCACAGTGCTTTGTTCGCAATTTGGGTCCATGGCTTGTTGGGGTCTGTGCCACAGTCGAACCTTACCGTCTACCTGATATCTGGATTCATCTGCCCAGGCCACTAGGGTCCAACTGATACGGTCACAAACCCAAGAGAGACGCTGCAGGAGCTGTTAGCAAAGGCAATCGCGTCGGCCATCTGCTTTCATAGCCCATTAACGCCAAATTTCGCTGCACTGTGCTAACGGATACATGCGTCGTGCGCCCCCGATTGACTTCTGCGGTTATTTCACGCAGGGTTTGCTGTGGCCTTCTCAACCTGACATCACGGCGCCTAGAGTATCAGCAACCAAACTGCCTGCAGCCGCGGGTTGCCCGCTTCGTGGGCACGCCGAAGCACTACAGAACCGACAGGCAATATTGATGAACGGCCACAACAACAACAACAACAACAACAACAACAACACAGCAAAGACACCAGGGGCCAGCAGGGGCCACTACCGGCCCACATAAACATAAGAAGGAGGTCGCTGCAGATCCCGGAACTATTTTCACACGTCAAACCTCGAGGTGGAAAATAGTTCCGAGGTACTCATCCGCCGAAGCGCTATAAAGGCCGGCGCTCAGCGGCACATCGGCAGTTCATCGACCGCCAGCAGACGTGGATAGCTGCCGCCCCGGCAGCCCGGCTGGATCTTCTCGCTGATCTCTGGACTAGGCTTGGTATATCGGAGAAGTCTCTGGCGGAGAGTAGTAGGAAATTATTTCAGTTGTTTTCTATGTTATTCTTGTATGTAGTTGTGATTCGAAGACGGATCACTGTTTTGTGTTGATGTTGTACTTGGAGAATTTGTTTGGTTAATTGAACAGTCCAATAAATTGTTTTCGGACTTTGATCGTTAGTTTATTCTGCTTACGCAGACATATCAGGGATCAAATGGCTCTGAGCACTATGAGACTAAACATGTGAGGTCATCAGTCCCCTAGAACTTAGAACTACTTAAACCTAACTAACCTAAGGACATCACACACAGCCATGCCCGAGGCAGGATTCGAACCTGCTACCGTAGAGGTCGCGCGGTTCCAGACTGTAGCGCCTAGAACCGCTCAGCCACCCCGGCTGGCTTCACGCAGGGCTGCTTGCCTGTTAGCACTAACAAATTTACGCAATCGCTGCTGCTCTCGGTCGTTAAGTGAAGGCCGTCGGCAACTGCGTTATCAGGGACCAGAGGTAATGCCTGAAATGTATTCTCTTCACACTCTTGACACTATGGAACTCAGAATATTCAGTTATTCAGTTCCCTAACGATTTCCGAAGTGGAATGCCTTTGCCTCTAGTTACAACTACCATTCCACATTCAAAGTCTGTTAACTCCCGTTGTGTCACCGAATCAAGTCGCAAACGTATACAGATGGTTGGTTTGTTTGGAGAAGGAGACCAGACAGCGAGGTCAGCGGTCTCATCGGATGAGGGAAGGACGGGGAAGGAAGTCGGCCGTGCCCTTTTAAAGGAACCATCCCGGCATTTGCCTGGAGCGATTTAGGGAAATCACGGAAAACCTGAATCAGGATGGCAGGACGCGGGATTGAACCGTCGTCCTCCCGAATGCTAGTCCAGTGTCTAACCACTGCGCCACCTCGCTCGGTCAATATACAGATGAATCACCTGAATACAAATGAAATCTCCGCCAATGGACTGCCCTTTTATACCTTGTGTAAGCGATGCTACCGCCATCTGTATATATACATATCACTATCCTGTGGCTACTGTCGGCTCAGTGAATTTCATATGGGTCAACTCTTCACGCCATTTAACCATGGACGCAGTAGTTGACGTCAGAGGGTCCATACAGCTGACAGCACATGACAAAGGTGAACATAACCGCAATTCTCGATAGAATTTCTGATGCAGTAATAGTACGCGCTGTACGTTTTCGGTCAGTTGCTGCGTCATGTCCTGGTAGAGCGAACCGCTGCCAGGCGACGCCTCGTCGCAGCAATAAATCGGAGGTGACGCCGGCTCCAGCGCTGCCCTGATGGAAGGTCCTGGACAGCTGCCGGTCGCACCCGGAGTTAATCCGCGTGATGGATGGCTCTGCAGCTTAGTGGGACGGCGGGAGGAATGGGGAGGGGGTGGAGGGGCAGTGGCAGATCGCAGCCGTCGCCGCTCTAATTTATTTATCACGCCGGCCGCCGCTAATGAAGGAGCTAAATCGGTTTCCGCTGCCGCTGTTGCTGTGGCCACCACCGATGCTCAGTGCGGAACAGAGTTTTTTTTTTTTTTTTTTTTTTTTTTTCTTGGCGCGAATGCGACGTGCTGCGAATTGTGGGCGATAGGTCCAACCCGGTGGCTGCAACAAGCAGCGCAACACAGAAATTCCTTCCTGTCTCCCTGCACACGAGCTGTCTGTTGATGCTAATACGATGTGCGGACCCTACATCTTTCCCGCACTTGGTTTCCCGTCGTCGTTACAACCTCCAAATGTGATTTAATTTTTCCTTTTCACTAGTCAGCCTCTCGTCGCATTGTTTTGCACTGTAATATTTTTATAGATGTAACTGGATCTGAAGATTGTTGAAACAGGAAAAAGAACAATGTGCAGTGATGCACTATGTGGATTCCTCCTGTAAAAACGAAGTACAGTAGTTGAGAATGTATCCTGGAAAGAACCCTAGATTGCCGCGCGGGATTAGCCGAGCGGTCTCAGGCGCTGCAGTCATAGACTGTGCGGCTTGTCCCGGCGGAAGTTCGAATCCTCCCTCCGGCGTGGGTGTGTGTATTTTTCGTTTGGATGATTTAGGTTAAGTAGTGTGTAAGCTTAGGGACTGATGACCTTAGCAGTGAAGTCCCATAAGATTTCACACACATTTGAAAATTTTTGAACCCTAGATTTAGCTTGGCGAGATCTGAGGAGAAATGGGAAGTCATCATACAGAGCTAGACAAATAGATTATTGCGTAATGTAGCTTAGCGACTAAATCACTCATTGCCACCTTTGAAAACTGCACAAAGGACGATTCCTAACTCTAATGATCTATATCTATCATAAGGATGTCTTCTGTTCTGGCAGCTGATGTGAGTAAAAGAATGTTGTTCTACACAGTTTGCCAGTTATCAAGTGTATTAATCCTTAATTGAATCAACGGTTAATTTCTGGGTCTTCCAGTCCACAGATCTTCAGCCCAAGAAGTGGTTTGATGCACCTCTCCAAGCTACTCTATCCTGAACAAGCCTCTTCATCTCCGAGTAACTCCTGCAACCTACACTCTTCTGAATCTGCTTAATGAATTGATCTCTTGGTCTCCCTCTACGATTTTTACCCTGCAAGCTTCCCTCAGTACTAAACTGCTGATACCTTGATGTCTCAGAATGCGTCCTCCTGTGAGGAAAAGGGTTCCTGCAGATTTACTATTACCGTGAATTTGTAATCAGAAAATGCTTAAAGAAAAGCTGCATGAAGAAAATTAATATTGTGTAAACCCCACGAACCCGTTTTACTTCTGGAAACTTCAAAAGCACACCTCTATATGAGAAGTTCCGAATCTTGTTAAACTCCTAATAATAAAAACCTTTGATAGTGGAGAACAGTAAAACAATCTGAAGCTAATTTGATGAACAATGAGACAGTATACTGTAATTTTGCTTACCAGTAACAGTTAAACCCGGATAAATTTGTACCTAAACGCGAATGGATGGGAATATGACATTAAGTGTCATGTGAACAATGATCGCGTACTTTCACAACTGTCAGATTCACAGTTCCCTCCAATACGCTAACTTGAACCAATGGCGAATAAGCCAGTTCTTTGTAACTGCTAGGTGTAAATATAGTCAATGGCAGATGCCTCAACTTACACGTCTGGCCACATTTCGCAGTACAACACACAAATTCTACTGTCTAAATCACCGCAGATACGCATCGAAGCAGGCCCTTCCAAAAGACACATACAACGCATGCAACGACTAATGCAAATACACTGAAGAACAAAAACAAATAAATTGTGGCAATCACTACTGTTAGAAGTGGGGTCAACAATCACTAAAGGTGAACAGTCTCTGAAATACTTGGTTCAAATGGCTCTGAGCACTATGGGACTCAACTGCTGTGGTCATAAGTCCCCTAGAACTTAGAACTACTTAAACCTAACTAACCTAAGGACAGCACACAACACCCAGCCACCACGAGGCGGAGAAAATCCCTGACCCCGCCGGGAATCGAACCCGGGAACCCGGGCGTGGGAAGCGAGAACGCTACCGCACGACCACGAGATGCGGGCTTCTCTGAAATACTCTACTTTTATTTATAGAGAGAAACATTAAGAGATAGTCTATTACAAAACGTACAGCAATTAAATTGGTTACAACTGTGTTTCTCGAAGAGAGGAATGTTCTCTGGTCTTAGCTATTCTGGGTCGGTGTGATGTGGCGACGGTGGTACAAGCAGTTTGAAGTTGTTGATATGAATCCTATAAGTTCCTCCAGTCGTGTCCTTGGCATTGAATTATCCTCTTTCCTTACATCCTGTTCCGGCTGACGGGGGTAATAAGAAGCGTAGCATCCGTTTGTCGTGGGCCCGAACAAAGTAACTGCTTATGCAGCACCTGAAGGTCGTATTAATTCAACCGCAACTTTCACACACAGTAGTTTGGCACAGTCCGCATCGTGTTTAAATTAACATTCCACTTCTTATACTTTGCCAATTAGGAAGCAAAACAATCCATCTACTGTTCCCGCGAAAAGGGTCTCTTACATTGCAACACAGTTCACAGTTTCCACATTGGCAGTTAGTGTTTTAGCACACGTCATATATCGTAGTCAATATTATGAGCAATATTAAATTCACAGTTTATGTAATGCAGCTCACTTCTTAACCGACAACAATACTGTCTGTTCACGAGTGCATTGTCACTGCCAAAAGCATCGTTCTGCAAAAACCATCAGCGTTTCATTAATACAACATCCGTTTAGAATATCCATCATAAAGTCAAATTACATACCGGTGTAACACAGAAAAGTCCGGTATTAATATCGGGTTAAACCCACACCATTGATACACACTGTACTCGCTTCCATACCGCCACGGTTTCGCGCCAACTGCTACTGTCTGGTTCACTGTTCGACCCGACAACTATCGATACCTCTCTTGCTCCACAGTTAACACAAAACGTCTGCCTATTGCATTCCGTTTCACACAATACATTTAAAAAAACTATTTGAAAGATCACCAGAAACAAAATCCAAATGTTTATTTAAGGAACTCGTACAGAAAATAGCACAAGAAACATAGTCTCGCACTTCATGTTCTACACTACATAACGAAATGAAAAATATTCTACGTCATCAGAAATACAGGGTGATTCAAAAAGAATACCACAGCTTTAGGAATTTAAAACTCTGCAACTACAAAAGGCAGAGCTAAGCACTATCTGTCGGCGAATTAAGGGAGCTATAAAGTTTCATTTAGTTGTACATTTGTTCGCTTGAGGCGCTGTTGACTAGGCGTCATCGTCAGTTGATGCTAAGATGGCGACCGCTCAACAGAAAGCTTTTTGTGTTATTGAGTACGGCAGAAGTGAATCGACGACAGTTGTTCAGCGTGCATTTCGAAGTATGGTGTTAAACCTCCTGATAGGTGGTGTATTAAACGTTGGTATAAACAGTTTACAGAGAATGGGTGTTTGTGCAAAGGGAAAAGTTCTGGACGGCCAAGAACGAGTGATGAAAATGTAGCACGCATCCAGCAAGCATTTGTTCGCAGCCCAGGAAAATCGACTCGCAGAGCTAGCAGAGAACTGCAAATTCCACAATCAACTGTATGGAGAGTGCTACGAAAAAGGTTAGTTATGAAACCCTATCGTCTGAAATTGGTTCAAGCACTGTCTGCTGCTGATAAGATTAAAAGAATCTATTTCTGTGATTTTATCCTTGCTCAAATGGAAACAGATGAATCTTTCGTTTCAAAGATTGTGTTTAGTGATGAAGGATGTTAAGGATATCGTGTTTCGGCCACCTCTCCCAGCCACCATTGATGATTTGAAACGAGAAATAACAGCAGCTATCCAAACTGTTACACCTGATATGCTACAGAGAGTGTGGAACGAGTTGGAGTATTGGGTTGATATTGCTCGAGTGTCTGGAGGGGGCCATATTGAACATCTCTGAACTTGTTTTTGAGTGAAAAAAACCTTTTTAAATACTCTTTGTAATGATGTAAACAGAAGGTTATATTATGTTTCTTTCATTAAATACACATTTTTAAAGTTGTGGTATTCTTTTTGAATCACCCTGTATATCTATGGCGTACAAGGAAGTAAAAGAAAGGAAAGAAAGTTATATCTCGTTATTAGCCATTGCGTCACACTACCAGCCGATCCCTTCTTTTAGTCAGGTTGTACCACAAATTTCTGTTCTCCCCAGTTCTACTCAGCACCTCGTCATTAGTTACGTGATCTACCCATCTAATCTCCAGCTTTCTTCTGTAGCACTGCGTTTCAAAGGCTTCTATTCTCTTCTTGTCTACACAGTTTATCGTCCACGTTTCATTTCCATACATGGCTATACGCCATACAAATACTTTCACCAAGGACTTCCTGACACTTCAATCTATATTGGATGTTAACAAATTTCTTTTCTTCAGAAACGATTTTCTTACCATAGACTGTCTACATTTTATATCCTCTCTACTTCAACCATCATCAGTTTTTTTTCCCAAATAGCAAAACTCATCTACTACTGTAAGTGTCTCATTTTCTAATCTAATTCCCTCAGCATCACCTGATTTAATTCCACTACATTCCATTACCCTCGCATTTCTTTTGTTGGTGTTCTCCTCATATCCTCCTTTCAAGACACTGTCCATTCCGTTCAGTTATTCTTCCAATTCCTTTGCTGTTTCTGACAGAATTACAAAGTCATCTGCAAACCTCAAGTTTTGGTCTACAACCCCATGTCACTCCCTTCTTAGCCACTGCTTCCCTTTCTTGTCCCTCGTCACTTATAACTGCCATCTGGTTTCTGTACAGATTATAAATAGTCTTTCCCTCGTTGTAATTTACCCTTACCACCTTTACAATTTGTAAGAAAGTGTTTCAGTCAACATTGTCGAAAGCTTTCTCTAACAAGGGGAGGCCGCCAATTGTGAAATTCAGATTCGATTCATACTGCGCATAATAAAAGCTCATGGCGAGAGGTGTAATGTGGCAAAGCACCAAGATGCACTTCTCAGCCGTTGTCGAGAAAATCGACAGTTAAAAGAAACCGTTGCGGTGAAATACTCTCTACAATTAACAATTGTCTACAGCGTCGTGGCGCAGCGGTAAGCGCTCAGGTTCGTAATCCGAAGGTCGCCGGATCGAATCCCGCGCCATGCAACCTGTTTTTATTATTTTTTTTTTGTAATTCATATGTACACACACACACACACACACACACACACACACACACACACAGGCACACACACATATATATAATTCCCGGCAATCAGTTGCAAAAATTATGCATATGATAAGTTGTTGAAAGTCGTTTGTCGTGGAAAAATAATACTTGAAATAAAACACAATATCACAAATAATAATCAAGTGGATACAATTTATTGAAAAGTTCGGTATACACTCGCACATAATTAACTATTAATGACCAGAAGTAGCTGGAGTATCGCACGAACCAGAGTGATAGTTATAATAGAAACATGGAAAGCAGAAAACAGCACGACATCGAGCACATCTGATAAACGATGCGGTTTTACAACAACAATTGTTTTTTAAATTATCTCTTGGGAAACACACCTGATTGACATTCTGAAAAATTGTTCTATCGTTCGTCAGGTTTGATGCATACCACGCGTGTCGTATCATATCGGCAAAAATCGGAGAGGACAATTGGTGGTGGACGATGGATTGGATTTTTATACAATCGTCTCTGGAGTTGATGTCACGGTTTCGCTCGATTAAGAAAGCACAGTTTTGAAGGCGCTTGATAAATTTTTTTACCTGCCGGTAAAAATACACGTCACACGGTTGGACGAGAGGAGTGCATTTTGGAGGAATGACTTTTATAGTGCACGTTGGTAACTTCTTATCGTCCTGGAACATCTCATCGTATAACGCCGGGTTCGTTTGCCCACCCCAAGAGTCGATCTTTTGTACGTATGGTTGCAAAGCATTACTCAAGAAGTCCATGAACAAACCCGTTGTTAGTTTACCGGATTTGGAGGATGTAATAACAACGTTGGTATACTTCTTGGCGTACTCGTCGACTGTCTTCTGTACTCTGGGTCCAAACGAACCTGTGGGCTCTTGGAGGCATACGAAAACAAGAGGCAAGACTCGTCCAGACATCGTGATTGAATACTGTGCCGTATACGAATGCGTCACCTTGTTCATGTCGTGTCGGGTTACCAGGACAGCCTTTCACCCTTTTTCGACGAGAGTTCTGTTGAACGTGGACTGGTACTGGCACCCTGACAAACAAAATATAAAATTATCGTTGATATAACAAATATACGAAATCTGTATTGTCTGTCATATGTCAGATTATCATATTCTATCATCATGTCACATGACGTTTGTAAACAGCTCTTTACGTACCTGTTTGATCAGTATTAATTATGAAATCTTTGTCGAAGTTAGTTATCAACGTTCGCGTCTGGATCCGAAATGTGTTCGCTGCAGCTAAAATTTCGTCTTGGGTAGCCGTCTCTTTCCGGGAAACTAATTTGGTGATATTCCGTTGCCGAATCCCATGCTTCTTTTTAAATTCGGTGACCCATGTTTTTGAAGCTTTGAAGTTGAAATCTGGGAACTGACTTGCAACCCCCAAGGCCCACTGCTGCAGGTTTCTGGAAGTAACTTGCTGGAAGTTTTGTCGAGCTTCTACGAAGCGATCATGCACCCATGTATCGATGGTACAATATTTATCAAATTTGCTACCGCCACGTTTGGTTTGCCCTTCCCACCTGGATAAATAGCCCATATTTGTCAAACGAGAGCACCTCCCTTTCTTTGTAGAGTTATGAGACTCCAGCCTGGATGTTCTTTGGCCAGACTGACAGCTCTAATTTTGCAATCCAGAGAAATATAGTCGTACCCTTTTTTTTCTTCTCGTCCGGCTCGTATTCGTCTGATGATTCGTTGGCAATGGGACTCATTTCAACGTCTTCGTAGGCATTATTACCGTCGATTTCATTAATGTCTATCAGTTCCTATCATGAACGAGGTTTTTTTTGGCGAGCATTGCAGCGTATTCTGGAACATTTCTTCCCCAATTACCATGGTTTCTTCGTTGATTGATGATGACGGTACTGCTGCGATGCGATTACTGTTAGGAAGGAGGCTTTCAAAATACACCAACGCATCTTTCAATTGTTGTTTCGCCACTTCAATGTGTATAGAATCTTCTTCGATCACATCAATTTCATGCGAAGGGCCCGGATCGCTCTCCAATTGTACCGCCTCCATTTTCCCGTTTGTTCAACAGGGTGTACCTAACCTCTCACGTACGCACTGAGTTTCGACGATGTTATAAGTTGCACTAGGGACCGCATCTACCTTCTTTCGAAACTAGGAGGCAACTACGCTGTTATGCGGCGGCTCGTTTCGGCCCATTCAACGTCTGTCCTTTAAGTGTAACGAGCGAATAACGGAGTTTATATTTCATACCTGCCACAGCAAATTTGTGTTCGTGTGGTCTCTATTCTAATTCGAACGTTTGACTTACACTATACGTAGTCGTTTCGGAATATCGTTTCTACGTCTTCCGTTAACTACAAGTGGTAAACATTATGAAGACAATTAATAACATTTGTGAAATACAACTTTGTTTGCGGAAAACATAATTATGTTCGAAGTCGCCAGTTTTTCCACGACAAACGACTTTCAACAACTTATTATATGCATAATTATTGCAAGTGATTGCCGGGAATTTTATATATATATATATATATATATATATATATATATATATATATATATATGTGTGTGTGTGTGTTTGTGTGTGTGTGTGTGTGTGTGTGTGTGTGTGTATACATTTGAATTACAAAAAACAAATACTAAAAAAAAAAGGTTGCATGGCGCGAGATTTGATCCGGCAACTTTCTGATTACGGACCCGAGCGCTTACCGCTACGCCACGACGCTGTAGAAAATTATTAATCGTAGAGAGTATTTTACCGCAACGGTTTCTTTTAACTGTCGATTTTCTCGACAACGGCTGAGAAGTGCATCTTGGTGCTTTGCCACATTACACCTCTGGCCATGAGCTTTTATTATGCGCAGTATGAATCGAATCTGAATTTCACAATTGGCGGCCTCCCCTTGTAAGTCAACAAATGCTATAAACGTAGGTTTGCCTTTCCTTAACCTACCACAGCTGTGACGTTTCGTCCCAAGAAGTGGGAGACATCTTCAGCTGCTAATTCGTCTTTGCAGATGTCTCCCGCTGATGTGAAGGAAACGTCAGTGAACAGTTATATACATTGACCACAGCCTCCAAGCCCGAAAGTTTTAACAGGAGATTTTTGTATTTGTTCCGACTTAATATATGAATATGCAAGCCACCACTGACCAAATATCCGTATTAGGGAGGCAAATTGTTTCATGTAATTTGTTGCCCGTTACGATATGTTGAGCAGGCTAATTGTTTCACAGAATTTGTAACCAGTTATGGTTTGTTGAGCAGCTTCTCTACCACATAATATTTTTAACTGTATATTAAATCTACGCAATTGATTGAATTGTCGTAATTAATAGCCAAGACTGCTCCTTGAACCGAAAATCAGTGAGCATTTTCCAAGTGAACGGGCACCTCGAAAATACGCTGTCCAGCAACATCAGAAAAAGCAGCTGCACAGTCGAGTTGCCTGATGCAGTCCAAGATTTTTTTTCCTTTTTTTCTTTTTTTAGCACTTGCAACCTACTTCCTCAATTATTTTCTGGATGTATTCATATCTCTGGCTTCCTCTACAGTTTTTACCCTCTGCAGTTCCATCTAGCACCATGGAATTTATTCCCTGATGTGTTAACTGATATCCTACTATCCTACCCCTTCTTCTTATCTGTGTTTCACATATATTCCTTTCCTCACCGATTCTGCGGAGAACCTCCTCACTACTTATCCTGTAAGTGCACTTAATTTTCAACATTCTTCTGTAGAATAGTACCTCAGATACTTCGATTCCCTTCTGTTACGGTTTTTCCAGAGTCCATATCATACGGTCGTACAATTCTGTGCTCCAAATTTACGTTCTCAGAATTTTTTTTCCTCAATGTAAGACATATGTTTGATACTAGCAGACTTCTCTTGCTGAGGAATGCCTTTCTTGCCAGTATCACTACGCCTTTTACGCCCTCCTTGCTGCGTCCATCAATGTGTTATGTTGCTGCCTAGCTAGTAGCATTCCTTAACCTTATCTACTTCGTTATCACCAAATCTGATGTTAAGTTTCGAGCTGTTCTCATTTCTGCTACTCCTCATTGCTTTCGTCTTTCTTCGATCTACTCTCAGTACATACTCTGTACTCATTACACTTTTCATTCCATTCAACAGGTCCTGTAATTCTTCTTCACTATCACTGAGGACATAAACAGCATCAGCGAATCTTAACATCGATATTAATTCACCTGGAATTTTTATCCCACTCTTGGCCATTCTTGTATTACCATCATTGCTTCTTTCACATGTAGACTGAACAGCATGGGTGATGACTACAGTCCTGTCTTACACCTTTTTTAATCCGTACCTTTCGTTCTTGGTGTCCCACTACTATTTTCCCCTCTTGGTTCTGGTACATATTGTATTTTACCCGTCTTTCTCTATGGCTTACTCATAGTTTTCGCAGTCTTTCCAACGTCTTGCACAATTTTACAATGTCGAAGCTTTTTCCAACTCGACAAATCCCATGAATGTGTCTTTTTTCTTCAGTCTTGCTTCCATTATCAACCGCAACGTCATAACTGCCTCTCTGGTGCCTTTACTTTTCCTAGGGCCAAATTTATCGTCACGTAACACATCTTCAGTTTTCTTTTCCATTCTTCTGTACAGTATTATTGTCAGCAATTTGGATGATATCTCGTAATTCCTTCACGAAAGAAGATGAAGTACAGGGCTATTACAAATGATTGAAGCGATTTCATAAGTTCACCGTAGCTCCATTCATTGACATATGGTCACAACACACTACAGATACGTAGAAAAATTCATAAAGTTTTGTTCGGCTGAAGCCGCACTTCAGGTTTCTGCCGCCAGATCGCTCGAGAGCGCAGTGAGACAAAATGGCGACAGGAGCCGAGAAAGCGTATGTCGTGCTTGAAATGCACTCACATCAGTCAGTCATAACAGTGCAACGACACTTCAGGACGAAGTTCAACAAAGATCCACCAACTGCTAACTCCATTCGGCGATGGTATGCGCAGTTTAAAGCTTCTGGATGCCTCTGTAAGGGGAAATCAACGGGTTGTCCTGCAGTGAGCGAAGAAACGGTTGAACGCGTGCGGGCAAGTTTCACGCGTATCCCGCGGAAGTCGACGAATAAAGCAAGCAGGGAGCTAAACGTACCACAGCCGACGGTTTGGAAAATCTTACGGAAAAGGCTAAAGCAGAAACCTTACCGATTACAATTGCTACAAGCCCTGACACCCGATGGCAAAGTCAAACGCTTTGAATTTTCGGCGCGGTTGCAACAGCTCATGGAAGAGGATGCGTTCAGTGCGAAACTTGTTTTCAGTGATGAAGCAACAATTTTTCTTAATGGTGAAGTGAACAGACACAATGTGCGAATCTGGGCGGTAGAGAATCCTCACGCATTCGTGCAGCAAATTCGCAATTCACCAAAAGTTAACGTGTTTTGTGCAATCCCGCGGTTTAAAGTTTACGGCCCCTTTTTCTTCTGCGAAAAAAAACGTTACAGGACACGTGTATCTGGACATGCTGGAAAATTGGCTCATGCCACAACTGGAGACCGACAGCGCCGACTTCATCTTTCAACAGGATGGTGCTCCACCGCACTTCCATCATGATGTTCGGCATTTCTTAAACAGGAGATTGGAAAACCGATGGATCGGTCGTGGTGGAGATCATGATCAGGAATTCATGTCATGGCCTCCACGCTCTCCCGACTTAACCCCATGCGATTTCTTTCTGTGGGGTTATGTGAAAGATTCAGTGTTTAAACCTCCTCTACCAAGAAACGTGCCAGGACTGCGAGCTCGTATCAACGATGCTTTCGAACTCATTGATGGGGACCTGCTGCGCCGAGTGTGGGAGGAACTTGATTATTGGCTTGATGTCTGCCGAATCACTAAAGGGGCACATATCGAACATTTGTGAATGCCTAAAAAAGCTTTTTGAGTTTTTGTATGTGTGTGCAAAGCATTGTGAAAATATCTCAAATAATAAAGTTATTGTAGAGCTGTGAAATCGCTTAAATCATTTGTAATAACCCTGTATATATTCCAGAATTTGAAACCAGAACAGCCGTTAGCATGAGTGACAAAAAAGTAGATATCTTAGGTGTTGCGTAACAACTCAAATCGCTTAAGGAAGGCAGGTCTTCCGGTCCAGATGGTATACAAATCAGGTTCCTTCCAGAGTATGCAGATGATGTGTTGGTGGATGTGCCAACACCTTGTAGATAGAGGAGGCCGAAAATGCACGCTATCTAACGCAGACGGGCGTAAATTCTGGAACACGATAAGTAGTGAATTCTAATAAGAAAAGTATGCAGCTCCTCTAATACTTAACTTTTATTTATCCTTGTTGTGAATACAGCATTCTTGATGAGACATTTCATACGATAACTATCAAACTATGTAAGGCTAATGGCGCCTTGCTAAGTCGTAGCCAATTAACTTAGCTGAAGGCTATTCTGTCTCTCGGCAAATGAGAGCAAAGGCTTCGTCCGTATAGTCGCTAGCAACGTCGTCGTACAACTGGGGCGAGTTCTCGTACGTCTCTCGAGACCTGCCGTGTGGTGGCGCTCGGTCTGCGATCACACAGTGGCGACACGCGGGTCCGACATGTACTAATGGACCGCGGCCGATTTAAACTACCACCTAGCAAGTGTGGTGTCTGGCAGTGACACCACAGCAGACACAATAGCGCCTTTCTTAGCCATCATATACAACCGCTCACTTGACGAAAGGTCTGTTCCTAAGACTGGGAAGTAGCACAGGTCACACCAGTATTCAAGAAAGGAAATAGGAGTAACCCACTGAATTACAGACACATATCACTGACCTCAATATGCAGTACGATTTTGGAGCATGTACTGTACTCGAACATTATGAATCACCTTGAAGAAAATGACTTATTGATACGTAACCAACACGGATTCAGAAAATATCGTTCTTGTGCAACACAGCTAGCTCTTAATTCCCATGAAGTAATGTGTGCTGTCGACAAGGGCTCTCAGATCGATTCCATATTCCTAGATTTCCAGAAGGCATTTGATACCGTTCCTCAAGCGACTATTAATCAAATTACGTGCATATGGAGTATCGTCTCAGTTGTGTGACTGGATTCGTGATTTCCTCTCAGAGAACGTCACAGTTCGTAGTGATAGACGGTAATTCATCGAGTAGAACAGAAATGATATCTGGCGTTCCGCAAGGTAGTGTCATTTGCCCTCTGCTGTTCCTGAATTACATAAATGATCTAGGTGATAATTTGAGCAGCCCCCTTAGATTGTTTGCAGATGATGCTATAATTTACAGACTAGTACAATCATCAGACGATCAATTCCAATTACAAAATGATCTAGAGAGCATTTCTGTATGGTGCAAAAAGTGGCAATTGACACTAAACAAAGGAAAGTGCGAGGTCACTCCCATGGGCACTAAAAGAAATCCGATAAATTTTGGGTATACGATAAATCGCACAAATCTAAGGGCTGCCAGCTAAACTAAATACCTAGGATTTACAATTACGAGCAACTTAAATTGGAAAGACCACATAGATAATATGGTGGGGACGGCGAAACAAAGACTGCGCTTTGTTGGCAGAACACTGACAAGATGCGAGGAACCCACTAAAGAGACAGCCTACATTACACTTGTCCGTGCTCTGCTGGAATACTGCTGCGCGGTATGGGATCCTTACCAGGTAGGATTGACGAAGGACATCTAAAAAGTGCAAAGAAGGGCAGCCCGTTTCGTGTTATCGTGCAATAGGGGTGAGAGTGTCACTGATATGACACGCGAGTTGGGGTGGCATTCACTGAAACAAAGGCGGTTTTCTTTGCGGCGAGATCTATTTACGAAAATATTTTATTGACACCCACCTACGTTAGGAGATATGATCATCATAATAAAATAAGAGAAATGGGAGCTCGAACGGAAAGATTTAAGTGTTCCTTTTTCCCAAGCGCCATTCGAGAGTGGAATGGTGGAGAAGTAGTATGAAAATGGTTCGATGAACCCTCTGCCAGGCACTTAAGTGTTAATTGCAGAGTACCCATGTAGATGTAGATGTAGATGCATGAGCTGTTGAGCTGGTTGACCGATAATTTTCGCACTTGTTTGCTCTTTCAGTCTAGCGAATTGTGTGTATGTTATTCAGAAAGTCTGATGGTATATCGCTACTCTTATACATTCTACACATCGTATAATCGTTTTGTTGCCACTTCTCCCAATTATTTTAGAAATTCCAATGGAATGTTATGAATCCCATCTACCTTATTTTATTTTAAGTCCTCGAAATCTCTTTTAAATTCAAAGTCTAATACTGGATCTCCTATTTCTTCTCTACTGATTCCTGCTTCTTCTTCTATCACGTCGTCAGATGAGTACTTTCCCTCATAGAGAACCGCAATGTACTCATTCCACCTAGACACTCTCTCCCGTTGCTTTCAATTTCGCCGAAGGTCGCTTTGAAGTTTCCATATGCTGAACCAGTCCTTCCGACAACCATTCCTTAGTCGATTTCTTCACATTTCTCATGTAGCCATTTCACCTTAGCTTCCCAACACTTAAGATTTATTTCATTCCTAAGTGACTTTTATTTGTGTATTCCTCAATTTCGCAGAATACTTTCGTTCTTCACTCTTTCGCCGATCATCTGAAGTGTTTCTGCTGTTACCCACTGTTCCTTTCAATTGCCTTTTCTTGCAGCTACATTTTTATCTCCAAATTGCGTGATGGCCCTATTTCTAGAGATACTGAAATCTTCCTGTACTTCGTCTCTTAGACTTCACTTAATACGCGCTTTTTTTTCTTGGGCTTTCATCTCGTTTTATTGAGACTTTATATCAATGGTCAGTAAATACGGACTGGCTCCATGATGAACTTCCCCTCCATAGTATACGCCTCATACCAAATGGTTTCACCCGACCAATTCTAATTTTATTACAACAACAGGAAACTGGGGGACCCGTTACAGACCTAAACATGAGAACTTTCGTTGGTTGCTAACACCAATCAGTAGTTGTGTGTAACGTCAGTTGTCTTGGATGACAATGAAACAGTCATGGCTGAAAGAACCAGAAATGTTAGGCAATCCACTTATAACCAGCAAAGTCAGTCTGAAGGTCTCAGAAAGACAAGGCCCTACAGTACAGTGAAGTAAAGTTTGCAGTGTTCAAATCAGTCTCTGGTTTGAGGCCTCCGTGTCTTATTTCTGCAATTACTAAGAAACAGCCTTAGAGTCTGCACGTACTGTTAGTTAATGAAGAGTTGCACCGCCTGTATGCTTTTGCTTTCTGATGCGTCCTTCGGTGTAAGGAGGTGGATGAACACTGCTTGCGAATTCGGCGTTCTCTGGTGAGGTGCGTAACGACATCCAGCTGCGTCAGGCGAGCGCTCTATAGCTGTGGTTTCCAGCGGCTGTCTGAAAGTGCTGAGTTACGAGCAGCTATCCGTGCGCTGTGTGCGATCGGCAAAGACACCGCCGATACCGCATTTCTGACGTTACTAAAGCTTCAGTAATCTGCAAACAGAAATACCATCAGTAGCAGGGTTGTGGACATTAGGAAAAAAAACACTGTGACAACATTTTGAGCACTTATTTCTGGTTTCGTATTACAGCTGAAACAATTGTGCCTATTATATTTCGCTGACAGTTGAATCAGCATTTCGTTATCTCCAAGGACATTGCAGGAATCATCACATCTTGCCATGTACCAAGACCAACGAAAGGAGGGGGACTGGGTATCATGTTACACTAGGTTCAGCATTTTCTTATATGCAAGACCATTCCAAGAATCATGACATAAACATCATTGCATCTGGCAACATGCCAGGGACATGGAGGGGCAGAGAAAGGGAGGCCACAAAGCCCCACACTGCCAAATGTCCACATACTCGTGCTTAGTGCCCAAATATGATAAAGTAGTGCTACTGCCAAAAATTTTGTCAGCTACATTTGCATTACTGATTGGCTCATCATTCACACTGGTAAATTTCATTTGAAGCTATAAATCATTTTCCATGGACTATTGGAATGAGTAGATAGCAAATTCTCTACAAATAATTAAAAACGAACATTTGCTTATATAAAATAAGAATTCGTACTGTATGTTGAAAATGAGTTTTACCTAAATTACTATCCCTTTCATAACCCAGTTGCTCTTGCGACGGGGCGGTAAAATAATGAAGTGCGGTTGCAGAGTTCACACGAATGTGCATGTACAAATGTTCGTTAAAAATGTTATTGCAAATTTTGGCTCTCACGAAAGTCTCAGGGGATGATTTCCACACTTGGTGCATTAGTACACTGTTCCACACCCGCGCATTTGTTATAGTTTTTGAATTAATTATTCACTCAGACATGAGTACAGTTTATGGTAGGGAACAAAAATTAGGTGATTATTATAGAAAAATCAGTTTTTCACGACACAGGTCAATCAATATTTATTGACGTTGTCCTTTTCCTTTCACGCAATGAAATTAGCTCTGGTAAGACGGTTTACAGTTGTACTTTAATAATAATTTGACTCTGAGCCCTCAATAGCAGTAATGTAGGCTGCTATAAATGAAAATTACTCAATCAATTCGAACAGAACCACAAGTCCCACTGTCCTCTTTGTTCTAACAGTCTTGGCGCGAAATCACAGTTCGTCACATGTTCACTTACGACGATGTATACCTCGTAAATCGTACTCACACAAATAATCTTAGCACCTCAAGTTCACCAAATATATGCTTGCACACTTGCACTATTAAACACTATCCTTTGTCTAAAGAAATCAGCGCAAAAAATTCTTACTCAAACGACCACATGGGTCACCAAAAACCGGGCCTTGCTCGCCACCCACCATCCAAAACTAATGACCAACGACTGCCCCCTGGCCAGAATGGCCACTCGCTTATATAGGCTCGGATGTCCAACCTCCTGGTTATTTAAGTACCAATCTCACCAGTTAAGGTTACAAATTTTGATACATACATCCCTCGACAGAAATAAGTACACCATCGGGACCGCGCTAAAAATCTTATTTACAATGTTACATTAATTTGTAGGATTATTCTATCGTCCGTAAATCAAATATTAGTTTTTTGGAAAATTTCACCACTTAGCGCAAATTTGATTGTTGACATCTGTGCTGCAAATTTTAACATACAACTGCATACAGCTCCGTTTTTAGACGTAATCTATAGCGATCTACAAATTGGGCTGCTCAAAATCTTTATTTCTATAATAATTAATTAAATATGGGCGATAAATTTTAATAATAATCTGCAAACCATGAACATATTGCAAATTAAGTGTACAGTGTATGGCTCTGAGCACTATGGGACTCAACTGCTGAGGTCATTAGTCCCCTAGAACTTAGAACTAGTTAAACCTAACTAACCTAAGGACATCACAAACATCCATGCCAGAGGCAGGATTCGAACCTGCGACCGTAGCGGTCTTGCGGTTCCAGACTGCAGCGCCTTTAACCGCACGGCCACTTCGGCCGGCTGTACAGTATAACTTAACTAGTTTAAAATACGTGTGATACCACTCGAAATATTATACAGTGCCGTTCTTTACGTCATGAATTTTTTATTGAATTTTATAAACAATTTTCCCTCTAACTTTGTTTATTGCTCTTTACGGGCTTAATTATTTATGAATCTTAACATACGACTACGTCACTCGATTCGCTATGACGAAACGTTTTTAATGTGTGCTCGCTAAACCCTGTAAGTTGTTATTTACTATTTTTATTAATCTTTCAGTATTCGAGATATTAACAGATTTTGAGGATACTATAACTTTTGTGTCTCGTGACTTGAAATAAAGATCTATCTTTCAGAATATGCATATTGCTGACCACAAAAAAAATGGCTCTGAGCACTATGGGACTTAACATCTGTGGTCATCAGTCCCCTAGAACTTAGAACTAATTAAACCTAACCAACCGAAGGACATCACACACATCCATGCCCGAGGCAGGATTCGAACCTGCGACCGTAGCAGTCGGACTGAGCGCCTAGAACCGCTAGACCTGACCACAATCCACTGCCGCATCGCTCTCACTGTAAGTTACATAGTTTTCGCATAATGCGCGAAAAACCAAACAATGCCCCAAGTTGCGGGCCACGTGGTGACGGAGGCGTCCCGACGACCGTTGCAAATCTCGCGCGGGCGGGCCATGCGCTTCCGCGAATCACGCAACATGTAGCGCGCTCGCTGTCCACGAAGCAATCCTTGCATATTATAAATATACATCTAGTAATGGGGGTTTTTAACGTCACACTCTTGAACCAGCGGATGGCTGCACTATAGAAAATGAGTGCACCTGCTACCAGCAGATGAATGCGTTGTAGAAAATGAGCCACGTTTGATCTTTGTATCATGATTTCTTTGAGGTTATTGCTGCCACCAATAGATGTTTGCACTGTAAAAATGTGGATAGTCCGTATTTAGAGCTATTATTGGTAGTTATCACTCCCAACAACAGATGGCTCGGCTATTAAAAAACGCAGCAAAGTCGTAAATTAATTACTTTCGACATCTAAGACGTTGAAAAATTCTAAAATATTTGCATAATACATAGGCAGTGCGAAAACTGCGATGTTTACACCAATTATCCAAGACCTAGTTTTGATTAGTACATGAAAGTACGCTGTAAGGCTTAAGTCAATTGATGTGATGTCACGATATTGGGAAACAGCGTTTGCCGTATAAAAGGAAGTTCGAGTTAATTTCCACGTACACACATATACGCCAAATTAGTGCATAAAATTCTACATTTTGCACTTTATGCTGGATTGCTATGTCTAATAACAGCTGACATTTTGGAAGTTACGTCTAACAATTCACTGTCATAAAACTAACCAGATGAGGCATATAACTGCTGAAAAATATCTGTTAGCTAAAATATTATGCTAATCAAGTCAATAGAGAGACTGAATGTAATTAATTAGGCCTACTATTAGACGTAAGTCACAACACAACCGCAAATTACACATTTCTGCACATAAATTGTTTTCTCATACCATTTTAGCATTGATAGAAATAATACATTATGTTATTTACTAGAAAAAATATAAACTACCCATGGGCCTGAATGTGACATCACCGATGTCATGATTCCCGGAATGGTCTTTGATGTAAGGAAGTGCTGATTACGGTGTGACACAATACCAGGTCCCCCTCCCCATCCCCTCCATACCCTTGGCATGAGGCTGGATGCTACAGTGCCGATCTCATGACCCCAAAATAGGCTTGGATATAAGAAATTGCTGATGCTGATGTGGCATGATATCAAGTCTCCCTCCCCTCCCCTCCTTGACCTTGGCACATGGCTGGATGTCATAATAACCGGAATGGCCTTGGAAGTAATGAAGTTCTGTTGTTGCTGTCTTAGCTGTAATACGACACTGGAAATAGTGTTGACAGATACTGATCAGCGTTTTATGCAGAATACCCACTGCCATACCACTCCTATTAGCTTCCCTGTCTGATACGGTTCTTTATTCCGAATTCTACTATGTGTTTAAACCTCCTTTCATTTTCTACTCTGTTGCTCCAGCATGAAGCCACTTCTCAAATGGAATCGTCCAAGTGAAACGATATGCCTACATTCAGATTTAGTGTTAATAACCACTTTCATTTCCTAGGCTTAAGGAAACAGATATCACGGTAGCGATGTCAGCTGTGCCCTACCTGTTTTTGTCTTGTCCCCCAAGCAAAGTTCCACAATGAAGTATTCAATTAGGAATATATAAAGCTTTGTTCAAATAAAAGTGAGCCCTTCAAGAATCTAATCTTGACCACTGCATTTCCCATTAATAGGCAAAACCGCCCTAAAGGGTTGCATTGCCCTATTACTAGTCGCGAGCACTTGGTTCAGGAATCATGAAAGGAGGTTGTATACATGGAAGAGGCCTGGACATACTGGAAGGTTTCAGACAAATTATATAATGGTAAGACAGAGATTTACAACCAGGTTTTAAATTGTAAGACATTTCCAGGGGCAGATGTGGACTCTGACCACAATATATTGGTTATGAACTGTAGATTAAAACTGAAGAAACTGCAAAAAGGTGGGATTTTCAGGAGATGGGACCTGTAGAGAGTTTCAGGGAGAGCATTAGGGAACGATTGACAGGAATGGGGAAAGAAATACAGAGAAGAAGAATGGGTAGCTTTGAGGTATGAAATAGTGAAGCCAGCAGAGGATCAAGTACGTAGGTAAAAAGACGAGGGCTAGTAGAAATCCTTGGGTAACAGAAGAGATATTGAATTTAATTGATGAAAGGGGAGAATATAAAAATGTAGTAAATGAAGAAAGCAAAAAGGAATAAAAATGTCTCAAAAATGACATAGCTAAATGGCTAAGTACGGATGGGTAAAAGACAAATGCAAGAATGTAGAGGCATATCTCACTAGGGGTAAAATAGATACTGCCTACAGGAAAATTAAAGAGACCTTTGGAGAAAAGAGGACCACTTGTATGAGTATCAAGAGCTCAGATAGAAACCCAGTTCTAAGCAAAGAAGGGAAAGCAGAAAAGTGGAAGCAGTATGTAGAGGGTCTATACAAGGGCGATGCACTTGAAGACGATATTATGGAAATGGAAGAGAATGTGGATGAGGATGAAATGGGAGATATGATACTGCGTGAAGAGTTTGACAGAATACTGATAAGACCTGTGTCGAAACAAGGCATCGGGAGTAGACAACATTCCATTAGAACTACTGACAGCCATGGGAGAGCCAGTCCTGACAAAACCCTACCATCTGGTGAGCAAGATGTATGAGACAGGCGAAATACCCTCAGACTTCAAGAAGAGTATAATAATTCCAATCCCATGGAAAACAGGTGTTGACAGATGTAAAAATTACCGAACTATCAGTTTAATAAGTCACGGATGCAAAATACTGACGCGAATTCCTTATAGACGTATGGAAAAACTGGTAGAAGTCGACCTCGGGTAAGATCAGATTGGATTCCGTAGAAATGTTTGAACACGTGAGGCAATACTGACCCTACAACTTATCTATCTTAGAAGAAAGATTAAGGAAAGGCAAACCTACGTTTCTAGCAGTTGTAGACTTAGAGAAAGATTTTGACAATATTGACTGGAATACTGTCTTTCAAATTCTGAAGGTGGCAGGGTAAAATACAGGGAGCGAAAGGCTATTTACAATTTGTACAGAAACCAGATGGCAGTTATAAGAGTCGAGGGGCATGAAAGGGAAGCAGTGGTTGAGTGTTTGGGAATGGAGTGAGACACGGTTGTAGCCTATCTCTGATGTTGTTCAATCTGTATATTGAGCAAGCAGGAAAGGAAACAAAAGAAAAATTCGGAGTTTGAATTAAAATCCAAAGGAGAAGAAATATAAAAATTTGAGGTTCGCCATTGACATTGTAATTCTGTCAGAGACAGCAAAGGACCTGGAAGAGCAGCTCAACGGAATGGACAGTGTTTTGAAAGGAGAATATAAGATGAACATCTACAAAAGCAAAACGAGGATAATGGAATGTAGTCGAAATAAGTGGGGTTATGCTAAGGGAATTACATTAGGAAATGAGACACTTAAAGTAGTAGATGAGTTTTGCTATTTGGGGAGCAAAATAACTGATGATAGTCGAAGTACAGAGGACATAAAATGTAGACTGGCAATGGCAAGGAAAGCGTTTCTGAAGGAGAGAAATTTGGTAACATCGAGTATAGATTTAAGTGTCAGGAAGTCGTTTCTGAACGTATTTGTATGGAGTGTAGCCATGTATGGAAGTGAAACATGGACGATTAATATTTTGGACGAGAGGAGAATAGAAGCTTTCGAAACGTGGTGCTACGATATAATGCTGAAGATTAAATGGGTAGATCACATAACTAATGAGGACGTATTGAATAGAACTGGGAGAAGAGACATTTTTTGCACAATTTCACTAGACGAACGGGTCGGTTGGTAGGACATGTACTGAGGCATCAAGGGATGACCAACTTAGTATTGAAGGGCAGCGTGGAGGGTAAAAGTCATAGAGGGGGACCAAGAGATGAATACACTAAGCAGATTCAGAAGGATGTAGGGTGCAGTAGGTACTGGAAGATGAAGAAGATTGCACAGGATAGAGTAGCATGGAGAACTGCATCAAACCAGTCTCTGGACTGAAGACCACAACAACAGTCGATATTAGTTGATGTCCAAGGAAATCTGCTGTGTTATTGCCCATTCCTCCGTGGCAGGAAGTTATTTAGCAGAAACGTGTTGACAACGTTACGGATGGGACTCTTCCCTGAACATCCTATGTGCCACGAGCTGATTTCTCTCAATGTTTCTGGTAGAAGTGATCCAACCCGGCAACTAACTTTTCACCAGTGGTGGTGTCTGATGCTGGATTGCGTTGTCATAGGATGAGATGAATGGTGGCAACCTCATGAAATCCCCGCCGCAACTTCAGATTGGTCGTCTCTTAATGTTTCACTATCAGTGTCAACAGTCCATCTGAGTCACCCCAGTGCTTCATTCATAGGTGACGACCGAAGAGGCGCGTCTTCCAAGCTTTTGGTCAGTTTCTTTTTCAGCCACCTGTATCGTTAGTATACTTCACCTTCGCTTGGTTCATTAAATAAATTACATTACATATTTCCAATTTTAGATAGGTCTCTACCTTTCCCTTCATTGTCACTATTAAATTTAACGTTATAAGTGCTCCATAGTTACTTCAGAAACAAGCTACCTCGCTACCTCTCCACCATTGACAGGATTCCCTCTCGTTGCTATGGCCACTCACCCCTCCCTGCCTCCCTGCCTCACGGCACCACAGTAGCTAAGGCGTTCTTTTTCGGTCCCTTTACACATTATTGCTCAACACTACTTAAATTTGCTAAAAAAAATTCTTGTGGGCGTAGAACATAACTGTTAAGGGTTTGCACCTATTTTTAGTTCATGTGGAACAAGTAAAGCATGATATGCCCTGACTGACTACTGGGGTACGATTTGTACGCCAAAAGCTGTAACTTGGAAACTATTTATTACTGTTACTGAAACTAGACAGCAAATAACAATTTACAAAACGGTAAAGCGTCTCCCCTTAGGAAACCATTAGGATAAGCTTATTAAAACAACCCAACAAAAATTTCTGAAAATAAAAATAAAAATTAATAGCTGTATCAATTCGTACATGGTCTGGCTCTCACGAAAAAAGACTCCGCCCCCCTCGCGAATTTGACCCGCGAGTGCTGAGTGTGGGTCACCGGTAGTAATGCGGTCGCATGTTGGTGCGAGTCTGCAAGTAATGCAGACGAAGTAGTTATGATAGAAGTCATTTACTACCCATTGTCAGTGAAAAGTGTTGTTGTATCCTACGTGAATTGTACACTGAGGTAACAAAACTCGTAGGATAGTGATATGAACAAATGGAGATGGCGCTACTACCATATACTCTAGGTATAAATGGTCAGTGCATCGGCAGAGCTCTCATTTGTACTAAGGTGGTTCATGTGAAAAGATTTCCGACGTGATAATCGCCTCACGAAGGGAATTAACATGCTTTGAATACGGAACGGTAGTTGGAGCTAGACGCATTTCGGAAACCGTTAAGGAACTCAAATTCCGAGATCCACAGTGTCAAGAGTGTGCCGAGAATATCACATATCAGACATTACCTCTCACCATGGACAACGCAGTGGCCGACAGTCCTCGTTTAGTGACCGAGGGCAGCAGCTTTTGCGTAGAAGCCGGCCGCGGTGGCCGAGCGGTTCTATGCGCTTTAGTCTGGAACCAAGCGACTGCTACGGTCGCAGGTTCAAATCCTGCCTCGGGCATGGATGTGTGTGATGTCCTTAGGGTAGTTAGGTTTAAGTAGTTCTAAGTGCTAGGGGGCTGATGACCTCAGATGTTAAGTCCCTTGTGCTCAGAGCCATTTGAACCATTTTTGCGTAGAGTAGTCAGTGCTAAGAGGCAGGCAACACTGCATGAAAGAAGAGCATACATCAGGGGCGTACGATGAACTTTACGCCTGCAGCGCCTCTCCCGGGCTACTGACCGTATCAGTTGGATCATACACGAGTGGAAAACCCTGGCCTGGTGAAAAGAGCTCCTATTTCAGTTGCTAAGAGCTGATGGCAAGTTTCGACTGAGCTGCAGACCCCACGAAGCCGTGGACCCAGATTGTCAACGAAGCACTGTGCAAGCTGGATGGTAGGTCCGTAATTGTGTTTGTGTTTACATAAGACGGAATGGGTCCTCTGGTCCAATTGAACCGATTATTGACTGGAAAAGGTCGTCTTCGGCTAACTGCAGACTTTACAACAATTAAACGATGGAATTTTTGTGTGTGACAAATCGTCATTTCACCGGGCCACTACTGTTCGCGATTTGTTCTGGACAGTTCGAGCGGATGATTTGCCCATCCAGATAGCCCGACGTGAATCATAACGAACGTTTGTGGGACATAATCGAGAGGTCAGTTCGTGCATAAAATCCTGCACCAGCAGCACATTCGTGATTACGAGCGAATGGTAGACCCAGCGCGGCTCAATATTTATGCAATCAACTTAAAACGACTTGTTGAACCCATACACGTCGAGATGCTATACTACACCTGGCAAAAGGAGGTCAGACACGATATTAGGATGTATCCTATGACTAGGATGTATCACCTCAGTATAAATCGTTGACCGTCCTGAGTACTCCACTTTGTGAATATAATTTTGTTGTTTCCACAGACGCCAACCTTAGGTTAGTTAGCTTTAAGTGGTTCTAAGTTCTAGGGGACTGATGACCTCAGATGTTAAGTCCCATAGTGCTCAGAGCCATTTGAATAGCAACTTGAAAAGGAAACTGGGGAAGTAACAGCGGTACATGGAGTACCCACTCCCACACATAGTAAGGTGGTTTGAAGAGTAAAAATATAGTTGTAGACACAGTGGTGACATTTGTAGGGGGAATGGTTTCCTTAAACCATCGCAGATTACGCTTTGAAGCGAGCTTCCAAGAACAGGACTGTTTTCTGATTTTGCCAAAGGTGAAAGAACGGATAAGTGACCAAAAAAAATTTTGACAAACTGAGGATTGAATTAATAATGTGATTTGACTGTTACCACTTTTAAAATTTGTCGCCTCCTCTGTTCCCCATCTAAACTTTCTGCACGCTAATGAATATGATTGTCCTACCAGTCTTTCCCGTCACTGATCAAGCCAACGAACCACCCAAGTGAGGAAATACCAGTGGACAAATCGGTATCCACTGAAGAGTGGATAATGATGAACAGACAGACGTATGTGGTCACGTGTACCACAAAGTATAGTATAAATTATTTGTTTCGAAGTTTAATATTGGTGCTTAAGCTAGTTTACATTTTCAAACTTACTATCGTTTTATGTTTTATTTACAATAGGGTACTGTGATAAACTACAGATTATATATCTGCTACATAGTTTAATTACAGGTCACTTCGGATGCACAAAATTTTTTGTCATTAGACCACGGTTTACATTGCACTAGGGCCATTTCATCAGAATAAAAAGTTCTGAGGCGTTTTAAACCAAAGTGTGATTACACGTATTCCATGTAACTTTTTATTCTGATGAAGACTGACCCAGTACAATCGAAACCGTGGTCAACTGACAAAAAATTTTGTGCAACCGATGTGGCTGTAAATACGTCCTGTAATTAAATAGCTTACGTTCGCTGGATCACAGCCAATCAGATGTTTATTATTTCTACTACCTAGCTTACTAGTTACGTGACAACAGAACCGAGACGTTCACTAGAAATTGCTGATCTGTAGCTGTTACTTCCTGTACTCACTGTAGCTTAGCAAATATTTGCCATCTCTCCATGCTCCTTATGTTTCCCGCTGTGTGAAGTAAGTTTGTTTTGCTTGTGGTTATACAGTTTAGAGAAACGTTTTTCAGATGGTAAGCCTTCATGTGTCTTTAAAAGTACATATGTCTGCTGAAAGTCATTATTAAGTCAGCTTTTGTATTAAACGAGGTAATCATCTGTGGTCTGTCATTAATCATTGGTAAACAAGTGTGGAGTAACCTCGTAAGTGCCATAGAATAATGGATTCTGTATGATGCTGACTTGATCACACATTCTTCATCCACTATACATGCCGTCAAGTGATGAGGGGCCACTAACCTCCGACAGTGACAACGAAAGTGAAATAGTGGCGCCACTTGATGTGGCAGTTTCTTTATGTGGCTGTAGTCAACGTCAGTGTAATATTCAGTGTAACTGATGCAGAAGATAGAATAAATTTCAAAGGGATTACAGTTGTCGTCGTTGCATGGTTTATGGGAGAATCGACGTATTCGCCAACAACAACAGCAAATCAGCAGATAAGCCACCTCACAGCAATCGTTACAAACCATATGTGCCATAAAGTAAACGGTTAAATAAGATGAAGTTGCACATACTCCTGCAAAGGAAAAATCATGAGAGTGTTGCAGTATGAGACGGCTGCAGCAAACCAAATGGATGAGTCAGACATGCTTAATAATATATATTTTTCAGACCACCAAAAATTAGTGACGATCCCTGATTTACCGGACGTTTCACTGAGAAACCGCATATGCAAACAACACCAGTGTAAAACATTTTTTATGAAAATACATGTATTTCTGTTACTATGGGATGTACTTGATTGCAACCATTCCAAAAAATGTTTTATTTCTAGTAAGGAAATGGTATCGTCTACATGTTATTACTGGAACAAACTTTTATCATTGTATTTATTTCGCACCCAGTAAGTCAATTTTTAACAAGAGACCACTGCTACAGAATATTGTTGTTCACACAACATTGAGGACAGTTAAACAGACGTATTTACAGAAAAATACTAAAGTGAAGATATATCACAACATCATTTCTTTTTCAACAGCTTTGATGACGAAATACATATAAGAATGAAGAGAATGGTACGCTGAGGTTATCTGGAATTGCTGTAGGCGATTTCACAAAAACTCCACGGTATTTCTATCGAACGTCTAAAAATGGTTCAAATGGCTCTGAGCACTATGGGACTTAACATCTGTGGTCATCAGTCCCCTAGAACTTAGAACTACTTAAACCTAATTAACCTAAGAACATCACACACATCCATGCCCGAGGCAGGATTCGAACCTGCGATCGTAGCGGTCGCTCGGTTTCAGACTGTAGCGCCTAGAACCGCACGGCCACTCCGGCCGGCCTATCGAACGACTGTTCGTTAGAAATATGCTCCACTTTAAGAAATTCGACAAAACCTTATCGACCATCTTTAAAAGAGAAATGCAGGACAGATGCCAATGTGAAGCTTTCAGTGAGTCAGAGGAGTGGTTCCGATTATTCAGTCGAAATAAAAGCTCCAAGAACAATAAGTATTCAGACTCGAGGCTCCACAGGACCATATTCAGAAACTTCAGTGACGAATTTTAATAATTCCCTGAGTTTCGGAAACAAAAGTTCGTTATTAAGTGCGAAAAAATAGCATGAGATATTTCTTTTCTATAATTTTATTTTTGTGCATTTCAGATCACTGCTAATGGGATTTTAAAAACGAAGTTTTTAAACTCGTTTAAATTAAATACTGTCTCGACACATAAATATTACTAAAATTATTTCGGTTTACGAGAAAACGAAAAATTCTAAATGATTGTGGTTGAACTGCTGCAGAATCCACGCGGATTGGTAATGTTTTCGAGGGCTTTATTGGCTTCTGACCTTATACAGATCCGTTTCGAAGATAATAAAGAATAACTTCCTTCGCTCGAAATTAAAAGTCGCCTTTTAATTAATCTTCTCGTAATTTGGCTTACATCCAACAGAGTTCCTGGTGAAAGCGGCCTAAGACGAAAGATTTCCCTACTCGAGTGATAACTTCCGAGTTTTGATTAATCGCCTTAATCTAGCCGTGAGAGAACGAGCTCCCTGTGTCGACTAGTGCTTAACAAACGGCCGCAGAGCCACGCAAAAGCACCTCCGACTTCCATGAACACACTAACGCTACGGCTTTTCTTTGTCTGTGAGAATGTCGAAAACACGGCCGCGTTCCTTACGGAGTTATACAGGAAACTTTGTTCATTTTTTCAGGAGTGAAAGACATGTGGATGTTGATGCTTTGCATAGTATTTCAGCTTTCACAACACTTTTAAGAATTATCTTTGGATTTCTACATTCGTGACTTTCAGATATTAAATTCTTACAAGCTAAGAACACCTACCGAACTGGGTCATAATACCCTTAGATACCTTATGCGTCTACCTCTGTCAGTCGCCAACTGCTCCCGAGATATAACAATATATGTTGTCAAAGTACTGAATTAATCTACTGCTCACTTCGCTAGTACGGTAACGAACAATGCTGTGGAAAGTGACTGACATTTGTCTGTCGTGGATAATTAGATACGACTTCGTAATTTCGTGGACCATCTACTGACAACAGCATAGATGGGTCGTCACACCACGAAATACCGGAATCTTTGGATAGACACTTGAGTCCCGTACTTCAAGTCATGGAGATTAGTTGGAACTGGATACAAAGTAGCCACATCTCCCGGGTCTGCTTAGTAGGATTGGGACTCGTGACACGATCATATAATTCAGTCCATTTTGTCCAGTAATTTTCGAGTTTGCGGCCGGATCCCATCAACATTCTACCACGATTATTCGACCCAGAGACGTCCGGCCATCCTCAGGTGAATAGAAGTACTGAAGAGACCCGGTGCAGTTATGGTATTTACAGAAAATTCGGCGCGTGCAAATGGTACTGGCTGCTGGGCGCATGCGTTAGGAGGTGACATGCGGGAGGCAGCCAAGTTGTGTGTACTGGCCTCAGTGGTGAAGTAAGAACAAACTAATCGCTGAGTATCGACTGAGCATGTCCATTACGTTGTGACCGCATAATTTTAATAATTGTATTCCGATATTTATCCAGCTGAAAGCCGTTATCACCATTAATTAAACTGTCAGCAAGACGTATTTCCACGGGTTCTTTAATTACAGAGACCCAGAAGCTGGAAACCGGTGCTAAATTTTTGATATTATTGTGTTCCATTGAAAGTCCCATGGAAATGCAGTATTCTTCCACTGCTGATTTAAAAGGTTGCCGCAGATGGGTCTGACCTATATATGCAGAGCCACACTCACAGGGAATTTTATAAACACCCGCTTTCCTCAATTGTAAATCGTCTTTGACGGATCAGAATAAGGCCTTGCTCTATGCTGGTGGACGGAAGATGGCATTAATATTATTCTCCCTAAGCAATCTGGCTATTTTAGAAGACACGTTCTCGGTGTGTGGAGTGAACGCCGTGGATTTATAGTCGTCATCAGTCTCCTCAGAGCGTTGCTTCTTGATGTTATAATTGTGCATGGCCTTCCGTATTTGACGCGAAGTATAGCCATTCTCATTAAAAATCTTCTCCAGATTCATTAATTCTTCGTGAAGGCTATCAGCATCCGATATAACATGCGCCCGATTAATTAATGTACTAAGAACACCGGCGGTTTGTGCGGGGTAATGGAAGCTGGACGCCCTAAGATACAGATCTGTATGTGTGTGTTTTCTGTACACCGAATGTCCCAAAGACCCATCATTCTTACAGCGTACTAACACGTTTAGAAAGGGTAAAGTCCCATCTTTCTCAGTTTCCATAGTAAACTTGATGGTCTCATGTAAAGAGTTGAAATGTCAGAGGAATTTTCCAGTTCTTGTTTGCCATGAGGCCATACAACGAAAGTATCATCTACGTAACGCCAGAAAACCGTAGGCTTTAAGACTCAAGAGCTTTCTCCTCAAAGTCTTACATAAAAAGATTGGCCTCCACAGGGAACAAGGGATTCCCCATGGCGACAACGTCAGTTTGTTCAAAAAATTCGTTATTAAATAAAAAATAAATTTAGGAGAGAGTATGTTCAAACAAAATCGTCAAATCATCACTGAACAAGTTACCAATAAGATGTAGCGAGTCAAATAAAGGCTTTTTGGTAGTTAAATCCATTTTGACGTAGTTGCAGAGCGACGGGATGTTACATTGTCTCACTGAACTAGTCACCAGCAAAGAGCTGTAGCAAACGACGTGACGAACATTTAAAAACTAACTCAAAATAATGGACTCTTTCTAAACTAGTCTAACTCTTGTCATTTCTTGGATTCATGCTGTACTCAAAGGACTTTCACACAACGTCTGTACGTCTACAGGAATCAGTGATCCAAATAACTTAAATATTTTGTGGATAGTAAAAATGATAATAATAATAATAATAATAATAATAATAATAATAACAGCAACATGTATTATTTGATCAGTTTTTTCAATGATATGGACTGGTTACTTTCCAGATGTACATAGAATGTTGATAAAGTAACATATGAACCAAATTTTTGTCTTAATTGTGAACAAATACTTTGAAGTTTTATGTATCAGTTTAGATACCACTTCTAGACTAACACACATACTCAAACAAAAACAACACACACATACAAACACACACACACACACACACACACACACACACACACACACACACGCACACACACTACAAAGACAATGTTGCTGCCACGGTCTTTTTGATAAACTGACCAAAACTGACTACATAACACTCCAGTACTTATTTCGTCTGCTCGAATACATCTAAATTGTTCTTGAATTACTTCGTGTCGCCATCAAAGAAAAACATAGGGTATATTACCCCCAAAACTGTCATTAGTTGGGTAAAGTAATTCACTGCTATACAAGCGCTTCCCCCCGATGAACCATGGACCTTGCCGTTGGTTGGGAGGCTTGCGTGCCTCAGCGATACAGATGGCCGTACCGTAGGTGCAACCACAACGGAGGGGTATCTGTTGAGAGGCCAGACAAACATGTGGTTCCTGAAGAGCGGCAGCAGCCTTTTCAGTAGTTGCAGGGGCAACAGTCTGGATGATTGACTGATCTGGCCTTGTAACATTAACCAAAACGGCCTTGCTGTGCTGGTACTGCGAACGGCTGAAAGCAAGGGGAAACTACAGCCGTAATTTTTCCCGAGGACATGCAGCTTTACTGTATGATTAAATGATGATGGCGTCCTCTTGGGTAAAATATTCCGGAGGTAAAATAGTAACCCATTCGGATCTCCGGGCGGGGAATACTCAGGAGGACGTCGTTATCAGGAGAAAGAAAACTGGCGTTCCACGGATCGGAGCGTGGAATGTCAGATCCCTTAATCGGGCAGGTAGGTTAGAAAATTTAAAAAGGGAAATGGATAGGTTAAAGTTAGATATAGTGGGAATTAGTGAAGTTCGGTGGCAGGAGGAACAAGACTTTTGGTCAGGTGATTACAGGATTATAAATACAAAATCAGATAGGGGTAATGCAGGAGTAGGTTTAATAATGAATAAAAAATAGGAGTGCGGGTTAGCTACTACAAACAGCATAGTGAACGCATTATTGTCGCCAAGATAGACACAAAGCCCATGCCTACTACAGTAGTACAAGTTTATATGCCAACTAGCTCTGCAGATGATGAAGAAATTGATGAAATGTACGACGAGATAAAAGAAATTATTCAGATAGTGAAGGGAGACGAAAATTTAATAGTCATGGGTGACTGGAATTCGTCAGTAGGAAAAGGGAGAGAAGGAAACATAGTAGGTGAATATGGATTGGGGGGAAGAAATGAAAGAGGAAGCCGCCTTGTAGAATTTTGCACAGAGCATAACCTAATCATAGCTAACACTTGGTTCAAGAATCATAAAAGAAGGTTGTATACCTGGAAGAATCCTGGAGAGACTAAAAGGTATCAGATAGATTATATAATGGTATGACAGAGATTTAGGAACCAGGTTTTAAATTGTAAGACATTTCCAGGGGCAGATGTGGATTCTGACCACAATCTATTGGTTATGATCTGCAGATTGAAACTGAAGAAACCGCAAAAAGGTGGGAATTTAAGGATATGGGACCTGGATAAACTGAAAGAACCAGAGGTTGTAGAGAGTTTCAGGGAGAGCATAAGGGAACAATTGACAGGAATGGGGGAAAGAAATACAGTAGAAGAAGAATGGGTAGCTCTGAGGGATGAAGTAAAGGCAGCAGAGGATCAAGTAGGTAAAAAGACGAGGGCTAATAGAAATCCTTGGGTAACAGAAGAAATATTGAATTTAATTGATGAAAAGAGAAAATATAAAAATGCAGTAAATGAAGCAGGCAAAAAGGAATACAAACGTCTCAAAAATGAAATCGACAGGAAGTGCAATATGGCTAAGCTGGGATGGCTAGAGGACAAATGTAAGGATGTAGAGGCTTGTCTCACTAGGGGTAAGATAGATACTGCCTACAGGAAAATTAAAGAGACCTTTGGAGATAAGAGAACCACTTGTATGAACCTCAAGAGCTCAGATGGAAACCCAGTTCTAAGCAAAGAAGGGAAGGCATAAAGGTGGAAGGAGTATATAGAGGGTTTATACAAGGGCGAAGTACTTGTGGACAATATTATGGAAATGGAAGAGCATGTAAATAAAGACGAAATGGGAGATAAGATACTGCGTGAAGAGTTTGACAGAGCACTGAAAGACCTGAGTCGAAACAAGGCCCCGGGAATAGACAACAATCCATTAGAACTACTGATGGCCTTGGGAGAGCCAGTCATGACAAAACTCTACCATCTGGTGAGCAAGATGTATGAGACAGGCGAAATACCCTCAGACTTCAAGAAGAATATAATAATTCCAATCCCAAAGAAAGCAGGTGTTGACAGATGTGAAAATTACCGAACTATCAGTTTAATAAGTCACAGCTGCAAAATTATACACGAATTCTTTACAGACGAATGGAAAAACTGGTAGAAGCGGACCTCGGGGAAGATCAGTTTGGATTCCGTAGAAATGTTGGAACACGTGAGGCAATACTAACCTTACGACTTACCTTAGAAGAAAGATTAAGAAAAGGCAAACCTACGTTTCTAGCATTTATAGACTTAGAGAAAGCTTTTGACAATGTTAACTGGAATACTCTCTTTCAAATTCTGAAGGTGGCAGGGGTAAAATACAGGGAGCGAAAGACTATTTACAATTTGTACAGAAAGCAGATGGCAGTTGTAAGAGTCGAGGGGCATGAAATGGAAGCAGTGGTTGGGAAAGGAGTGGGACAGCGTTGTAGCTTCTCCCCGATGTTATTCAATCTGTATATTGAGCAAGCAGTAAAGGAAACAAAAGAAAAATTCGGAGTAGGCATTACATGGAGAAGAAGTAAAAACTTTGAAGTTCGCCGATGACATTGTAATTCAGTCAGAGACAGCAAAAGACTTGGAAGAGCAGTTGAACGGAATGGACAGTGTCTTGAAAGGAGGATATAAGATGAACATCAACAAATGGAATGTAGTCAAATTAAATCGGGTGATGCTGAGGGAATTAGATTAGGAAATGAGACACTTAAAGTTGTAAAGGAGTTTTGCTATTTAGGGAGTAAAATAACTGATGATGGTCGAAGTAGAGAGGATATAAAATGCAGACTGGCAAGGAAAGCGTTTCTGAAGAAGAGAAAATTTTTAACATCGAGTATAGATTTAAGTGTCAGGAAGTCGTTTCTGAAAGTATTTGTATGGAGTGTAGCCATGTATGGAAGTGAAACACGGACGATAACTAGTGTGGACAAGAAGAGAATAGAAGCTTTCGAAATGTGGTGCTACAGAAGAATACTGAAGATAAGGTGGGTAGATCACGTAACTAATGAGGAGGTATTGAATAGGATTGGGGAGAAGAGAAGTTTGTGGCACAACTTGACTAGAAGAAGGGATCGGTTGGTAGGACATGTTTTGAGGCATCAAGGGATCACAAATTTAGCATTGGATGGCAGCGTGGAGGGTGAAAAACGTAGAGGGAGACCAAGAGATGAATACACTAAGCAGATTCAGAAGGATGTAGGTTGCAGTAGGTACTGGGAGATGAAGAAGCTTGCACAGGATAGAGTAGCATGGAGAGCTGCATCAAACCAGTCTCAGGACTGAAGACCACAACAACAACAACATAAACGCTTACGCCAACCGTTTACATAACTGTACTCTCGTCTGCTCTGACATGTGGCAACTGAATTCGTCCCGCTCACACATACGCAAATTCAAACTTACATAAAACATAAACAAACGTGTATCCACAATTACAGTTACACAACTGTTTCGATCTATATTTTATTTCTTGCTATTTAATGAGTGGTTGTGCGTCAAGGATTTTCTTGCGTAATAATTATGAATGTATAAACTGTTGTGAATGACTGAATCTGTTGAGTAGTTTGTGTGCAACAACGAATGGAAACAGTGACGTGATGAGTCTTCCGCGACATTATTACTACCCTTTGTGGAATTGTATAGGTCACGTTCACTTGCACTGACATTTCTTGTTGATAAGAAAACGCAAAAATGAGCAAATATTGGCTTATCAAATGCAAATCTACTTTAGTTGGTGTAAATGAAACAGCTAAGTTCAACACTGTGCTGTTAAATATAATTTCACTGTTAAATAACGAGACAATGAATTTGACTGAGAAACAATTCTTCATCTGTTTGTTGTTCTCATTATCTGTTTCTTTTCTTTAATATACACTCCTGGAAATGGAAAAAAGAACACATTGACACCGGTGTGTCAGACCCACCATACTTGCTCCGGACACTGCGAGAGGGCTGTACAAGCAATGATCACACGCACGGCACAGCGGACACACCAGGAACCGCGGTGTTGGCCGTCGAATGGCGCTAGCTGCGCAGCATTTGTGCACCGCCGCCGTCAGTGTCAGCCAGTTTGCCGTGGCATACGGAGCTCCATCGCAGTCTTTAACACTGGTAGCATGCCGCGACAGCGTGGACGTGAACCGTATGTGCAGTTGACGGACTTTGAGCGAGGGCGTATAGTGGGCATGCGGGAGGCCGGATGGACGTACCGCCGAATTTCTCAACACGTGGGGCGTGAGGTCTCCACAGTACATCGATGTTGTCGCCAGTGGTCGGCGGAAGGTGCACGTGCCCGTCGACCTGGGACCGGACCGCAGCGACGCACGGATGCACGCCAAGACCGTAGGATCCTACGCAGCGCCGTAGGGGACCGCACCGCCACTTCCCAGCAAATTAGGGACACTGTTGCTCCTGGGGTATCGGCGAGGACCATTCGCAACCGTCTCCATGAAGCTGGGCTACGGTCCCGCACACCGTTATGCCGTCTTCCGCTCACGCCCCAACATCGTGCAGCCCGCCTCCAGTGGTGTCGCGACAGGCGTGAATGGAGGGACGAATGGAGACGTGTCGTCTTCAGCGATGAGAGTCGCTTCTGCCTTGGTGCCAATGATGGTCGTATGCGTGTTTGGCGCCGTGCAGGTGAGCGCCACAATCAGGACTGCATACGACCGAGGCACACAGGGCCAACACCCGGCATCATGGTGTGGGGAGCGATCTCCTACACTGGCCGTACACCACTGGTGATCGTCGAGGGGACACTGAATAGTGCACGGTACATCCAAACCGTCATCGAACCCATCGTTCTACCATTCCCAGACCGGCAAGGGAACTTGCTGTTCCAACAGGACAATGCACGTCCGCATGTATCCCGTGCCACCCAACGTGCTCTAGAAGGTGTAAGTCAACTACCCTGGCCAGCAAGATCTCCGGATCTGTCCCCCATTGAGCATGTTTGGGACTGGATGAAGCGTCGTCTCACGCGGTCTGCACGTCCAGCACGAACGCTGGTCCAACTGAGGCGCCAGGTGGAAATGGCATGGCAAGCCGTTCCACAGGACTACATCCAGCATCTCTACGATCGTCTCCATGGGAGAATAGCAGCCTGCATTGCTGCGAAAGGTGGATATACACTGTACTAGTGCCGACATTGTGCATGCTCTGTTGCCTGTGTCTATGTACCTGTGGTTGTGTCAGTGTGATCATGTGATGTATCTGACCCCAGGAATGTGTCAATAAAGTTTCCCCTTCCTGGGACAATGAATTCACGGTGTTCTTATTTCAATTTCCAGGAGTGTATTTTACTGTTCTCCAGCTAAAGCTAATGTTCATACTCAGTTTTCCTTTTCAATGTAAACACTTCGTGATACAACAAAATAATGACTGTTACCGGAGAGATGTAATTGTTTGCTCACGTCAGATGTATCTTCTGCTGAAGTTGACAGTCGCAGGAACTGTACAGCGACAGATGAACACAGGAAGATGACAATATGGCGGAGAGCTATCTCGTCATTATACAAATTAATTTAGGAAAAGTGCAATCCACTCCCACTGTTGCACCAGTGTACAGTCTTGCGGTTTAAAATTCGCTGATACATCGTACCTTTTAGTGTGGAAATTGGTATGGAATGCAAGGGACTAATATTTGACGCAGTTTATGCACAATAATGGATGACTAATTAATGATATACGAGTATATGACGGGCTATTGTTACTTTTTTGATATTCCACTTTCGAATTTAACGCTTGCTTAGGTTTTCGCAATATATAATTTTGCAGTAGTTCATAAATTCATTCATAATCCCTCCTTAAACATAAAGGGTCAATAACTCAATTTAGTAACAGAGTTCGTGTCACCGTAGTAGTTCACAATTTCACTCTTTCAGACGAAGTAACGCCTTTAACTACATGTTATACAATCTCTGTTAATGTAGCGTATAATCGCGCTTTGTGATGACTGACTGTACCGTGAAGAACGCAGGCTACCTACCGCCAAATTCCACTCTTTTCCACTAATAATCCGACAAGTCTGAATGTCCACCTTTACACTGTCGAGTCACAGCTGCAAATAACTGTGCATCAATACCTCGCGCTCTCATCTTCATATTTCGCCATCCCTTTGGTGCTACCAAAAGAAAAACGTTTCCTTATCACTATATACAACTGATTTTCCAATAAAAATTTACAAAAATAACCGTTCTCCTGTTTGAGCAAAGCATTCTCTTTTCATTTACTTCATACAGAAATGGGATACAAACACTTACGTTACATAGAACAAAACACTGCGTTTACCAAGTACAATGAATTTGTTTAAATTTAAATACAAATTAATATCGTACAAATAATCATTCAGTATATTGCTTATTATTGAAAACGCGTTGTGTTAGTGTATAGCGGAGAAAATGTCCATCACATATGCATCCCAGCTTCAAATAAGAAAGAATTGCTTACGTTAGAATTTCCAGCATGTACATCAATTTAATTCAGTCACATTTACATACTGGAAAGCGTTAATAAATTGAATTAAGTGATACAAACACTGACACACACACATAATCACACACACACACACACAGTGAAGCTTCTAGGTTCTTTCTGATAAGCGGATAGACACACACGCACACACGCATACACGCACACACACACACTCACACACACACAATGGAACTTCTATCTTCTTTCTGATGAGGAAAATAATACTGACTAAATAACACTGCAGTACTGCTTCCGTATGCTTGAATGCATATAAAGTATGCTTCAATAACTTGCTGTCGCTATCAAAGAATAACATAAGGAATGCTGTCCCCAAACCTGCAATTATTTCGTCAAAATAATTCAGTGCTAAACAAACGCTTACACTAAACTCATACATAACTAAATAAACTCAAGTCTGCTATTAACCATGGCAAGTAAGTTCGTTCCGCACACTCATAGGCACGTTTACACTTTGTAAAACAGGTACAGATGTGAAATCACAATTATATTTATACAGATTTTTAGATCGACAGCTTATTTATGGGTTTTAAATGACTAGAGTGGATTCTCAAGTATAAAATTATGAATGCACAAACTATTATGGACGATGGAATCCATTGAGTAATTTGTATGGTATATCGAATGGAAACAGTAATATGAGGGGTCTACCGTAACATTATTGCCGCAATTTATTGAACTGGGTCGGCGAAGTTCAGTTCCGTTGATACGTCGATGTGAAAATGTACAAATAGGCAACACTTCCCAAAACAAATGCAGATTGCGAAGATGCTAACTACATTTGATGTACAGGGTGTTTTAAAAATGACCGGTATATTTGAAACGGCAATAAAAACTAAACGAGCAGCGATAGAAATACACCGTTTGTTGCAATATGCTTGAGACAACAGTACATTTTCAGGCGGACAAACTTTCGAAATTACAGTAGTTACAATTTTCAACAACAGATGGCGCTGCAAGTGATGTGAAAGATATAGAAGACAACGCAGTCTGTGGGTGCGCCATTCTGTACGTCGTCTTTCTGCTGTAAGCGTGTGCTGTTCACAACGTGCAAGTGTGCTGTGGACAACATGGTTTATTCCTTAGAACAGAGGATTTTTCTGGTGTTGGAATTCCACCGCCTAGAACACAGTGTTGTTGCAACAAGACGAAGTTTTCAACGGCGGTTTAATGTAACCAAAGGACCGAAAAGCGATACAATAAAGGATCTGTTTGAAAAATTTCAACGGACTGGGAACGTGACGGATGAACGTGCTGGAAAGGTATGGAGACCGCCTACGGCAACCACAGAGGGCAACGCGCAGCTAGTGCAGCAGGTGATCCAACAGCGGCCTCGGGCTTCCGTTCGCCGTGTTGCAGCTGCGGTCCAAATGACGCCAACGTCCACGTATCGTCTCACGCGCCAGAGTTTACACCTCTATCCATACAAAATTCAAACGCGGCAACCCCTCAGCGCCGCTACCATTGCTGCACGAGAGACATTCGCTAACGATATAGTGCACAGGATGGATGACGGCGATATGCATGTGGGCAGCATTTGGTTTACTGACGAAGCTTATTTTTACCTGGACGGCTTCGTCAATAGACAGAACTGGCGCATATGGGGAACCGAAAAGCCCCATGTTGCAGTCCCATCGTCCCTGCATCCTCAAAAAGTACTGGTCTGGGCCGCCATTTCTTCCAAAGGAATCATTGGCCCATTTTTCAGATCCGAAACGATTACTGCATCACGCTATCTGGACATTCTTCGTGAATTTGTGGCGGTACAAACTGCCTTAGACGACACTGCGAACACCTCGTGGTTTATGCAAGATGGTGCCCGGCCACATCGCACGGCCGACGTCTTTAATTTCCTGAATGAATATTTCGATGATCGTGTGATTGCTTTGGGCTATCCGAAACATACAGGAGGCGGCGTGGATTGGCCTCCCTATTCGCCAGACATGAACCCCTGTGACTTCTTTCTGTGGGGACACTTGAAAGACCAGGTGTACCGCCAGAATCCAGAAACAATTGAACAGCTGAAGCTGTACATCTCATCTGCATGTGAAGCCATTCCGCCAGACACGTTGTCAAAGGTTTCGGGTAATTTCATTCAGAGACTACGCCATATTATTGCTACGCATGGTGGATATGTGGAAAATATCGTACTATAGAGTTTCCCAGACCGCAGCGCCATCTGTTGTTGAAAATTGTAACTACTGTAATTTCGAAAGTTTGTCTGCCTGAAAATGTACTGTTGTCCCAAGCATATTGCAACAAACGGTGTATTTCTATCGCTGCTCGTTTAGTTTTTATTGCCGTTTCAAATATACCGGTCATTTTTGAAACACCCTGTGGATACTAAGAACTGATTTCAGTATTGAGCTCTTAGATATAGGATTTTACTATTAAATAATGAGAAATTACACCTGACTGTGAGACACTTGTGTAGCTGAATGTGCTGTCTAATTTATTATGATTAATGGCTATTATTCGTTTCAATGTTTCTATTTTTAATATCTTTTACTGTTACCCACTTCTCGTTAACGTCCATATGCAAAGTTATGTTTCGATACAAAAGCTTACTGATCTAACGAAGGAATAACTACCAGAATCGGACATATACTCTCTTACTCACTTGAAATGTATGAGGGTGAGTCAAATGAAAACCTTAAATTTGTAATAACAAATCGAAATTTCTTACCATCATAACGTAAGTTGGTAAGCGTGCTACAAACAGCATGCAGAATGGCCTGTAGGTGGTATCATAGTGCAGATGCACACATACCGTCACAGTATCAGTATAACGATGGTGCCCCACCTGCGACTTGCACCAGGGAAGAACAGCGTTTTGTTATTCGGTTTTATGGGTGCCACGGCAGCTGACTCCTAAAATGAGAGAACGACGTGTTGATACTTGTGAAGAACTTCTTCGACCCTTTGAACGAGAAGGTGATGGCTGCGTTGCAAGAATTGTTACTGGGGACGAAACCTGGGCTCACTTCCACCAACCGGAAATGGAGAGAGCGAGCAAGGAATGGCGCCATTCCTCATCACGAAAACCAAAGAAGTTTCGAACAGAACCATCAGCAGGGAAGATCATGTTGACTTTCTTTTGGGACCAAAAAGGCATCATTTTGGAGCATTACATGCCTGGAGGGACCACTGTCACCAGTGGATAATACAAATATCTCCTAAAATATCATTTTCGGCCTGCAATCAAATCAAAGCGACGTGGATTGCTGTCAGTAGGTGTCCTTTTGCAACATGACAATGCAAGGCCCCACAATGCACGTACAACAGTTGCAACAATCACAGACCTGCATTTTGAGTATCTTCCTCATCCATCGTACTCACCAGACCTTGCCCCAAGTGATTTCCGTATGCCCGGACCACTCAAAGACGCAATGGGAGGAAAGAAGTTTCGTTCTAATGAAGAGGTACGCCACACGGTGCATGAGTGGCTGAGCAGATTACCAAAAGAATGTTTTAAAGGAATTTATACACTTTGTAAACGATGGAGGAGTTGCATTGAGCGTGGGGAAGATTATGTTGAAAAGTGATACAGATTTGTACCACTTGTGCACAATAAATAATATATAATATATAAGGTTTTCATTTGAGTCACCCTCGTATCTTCCGCAGACGTTGACTGTAGCAGCAGATTTAGAGTGTCTCATGTTCTCGAGGTCCACGGAAGGCTGGCAAGATTGTGGACAGTAATCTCGTAAATTAAAAATTAATTTACGAAACATGCTGCTATACAAGTGGACATATTGACGTATAAAACTCACTGATTCGAGTCTAATATCTTTTAGTGCGGAAACTGGTATGGAAAGTGCTGGGATGATATTTCAACACAGCTTGAGCACAACAAAGGAAAATCACATCACGATATATTTGCGTGGCACGTTTTCACTTTTGTAATATTTCACTTTCGAATTTAATGTGTGCTTTGGCCCACACAAAAAGTAGTTTGACAATGGTTAATGAATTCCTTTACAGTCCCTTTCTAGCCGCAAACGACTGATAACAGTCACTTTAATAACACAGTTGGTATCACCGTAGTAGTTCACAATTTCACTCTGGCTCTGAGACGAATTAATTATTGTAACATCTGGTGTACAGTGTGTGCTAATGCAGCATTGTTAATCGCATTTTGTGATAACGATTGTTCCCTTCTCGTACCTTCGACGTCTTGATTCTTCCTCTTGTTAACATTCTGACTTTGCGTGGATCGGCAACTGAATCTATTGTCGCATATCTTGGGCCTCGTGATCGTCTCCTGCTCTCCTCTCCTTCGTTGTTAACAACAGAATCGGTGCGCCTTCTAAAACTTCCAGTAATTCGCTGAAACAACGCTGCTATGACAATTGACTAGCAAATTCTTCGTTTCGCCCGTTTCTGCACTCTAAAGCCGCTTTCACTGTCTCAGTACTATCACATTCCTCTCCATATTTTATCATCCAACCGTTAGTGTGAAAAACGGAAACGCAGCTCCAACTAACTGATCGTTGGCACTTCGATTTTTCTTCTCCACTTTTCACCATCCCTTCGTTACTACCAAGATAACATCTAATTTTCACAAAAGACGTCGTATTTTTCACTAATAATCAGACATATACCTTCCTCCCATCTTTAAACTTCTGCCTCCCGACGTCTGTTGTCTATATTAATTGGTTGCTTCCGTCGTAACGAATTACAAAGATAACATTTTTTCATGTTGTATCAAAGCATTCTCTGTTTCATCTACATCACACACAAATCATATAGAACAGGAGACACAAATATTTGTGTCACACATAACGTGACTCTGTATTTAGAGAATACATTAAAATTATTTACTGTTAAAAAAAAGATTGTGTTGTGTAAATTATATAAAATCAGCGTTACGCACATTGCTTGTTCTTGGAAATGCACTGTGTTGTCTGTGTCAGAGAAAATTTCCATCGCAATACAGGACCGACACCAATCCAATAACACTACTTCGAACACAGAATTTCATTCACGAAATTATTATTGAACTTTTCCAAACTCACTTCAACAATTAACTGGGTTCCTCACTGCCTGGAATAATCAAAACACAGGATATGAGTATATGGTGTCTGTTCTTTCCACAGCGGTGATGCATATTACGTCAGTTGGAGGTGAATGGGGAAAGGAAAAGAAATGAAAAGGACTGATGATATCAGCTGCATCTGGACTTTATGCAGAAGCAGAGGCGATGAGTGAAAATGTGTGCCGGACTGGAGCTCTAACCCGGTCTCTTCTGCTTAAGGGCAGCTGTGCCACCTAGACAAAGTGCTAATCGCAAATGGGCAGACTACCTCGGCACGCTTCTCACGACTTACATTCCAACCTAGCGCTACGTCTTACTCCCGTCCCCCTCCATGTCCTCCGTGCTATCTTATTTTCTATTACCACTGCAGGTCGAATGTAAATGTGCATCTGCACTGGTGGTTATACATTAAAAACTCATCGAGCTGCATCAATATTGTGTATATATGGTGTCTCTTCTTCTGGACACGTCCTCTCTCTCTGACCTTGTTTATTGTTTTTGCAAATGCAGATTCCGAGGTAGCATTCTATTCAAGAACTGATAAATACAACTTCTCTTCCTTATGTGGTAGTTTCGCGACATATACAACGAAAATGTAGTAAGCGATCACCTTTTTTCTAAAATAATGATAGATGTTGAAGAAATGAATTAAGATTTCTGCCACAGCTAGGACTTGAACGTGGGTCTCCTTAGTTGCTACGCATGTGTGCTAGCCATTACACCACCCTAGCAGTATACGTAAGACAGCTGCATGGACTGCCCTAGTCCTATGTCCTTCCAAACACAGACTTCATTTCATGCCTTCATCTATTTTCCCCTTCTTAAATCGTCACTTCAAGTTTAAAATAGTGAATTATGTAAAGTTCGTTGCCAGTCGCTAAGTGCTCTCATTCTCAAATAGTGGATGCATAAATCCTTGTATTCTCGAGCTTTGGCGTCTCATTTCTTATGACGTCATGTCTCCTGAAATATGTCCCCTACTCTTTTTTTCTTGGGGTGTCCTACTGTTTTGTTCTTGGGCTGCCAACCATCGCAGGCATACGAAGAACAGCACATCAAAGTTTCACCGCAATCGGATGAATAATTTGGGAACGTACGGAGGACAAACATTCAAAGAAACATTGATTTGTATTTATATAGGTAAATCTGGTCAGTTTATGTATTATTCATAAACATCCTAGGACCAGGTTTAACTGTGCGGCAGAAGCAAATATCTCGAAGAACTATTGTAGAAGAGAGATGATGAGGTCCCATACTCCGAGGAAAGTAGGGGACGATGCGGGACAATCGCACCGCCTACTAGGCAAGGTCCTAACGGAGGTGGTTTACCATTGGCTCCCTACGACCGTAATGGGGATGAATGATGATGATGATGAAAACGACACAACAACACCCAGAGGTATATTTAATAAATAAAGATAAAACTTTTGAATTAGTTTCAAATTACTGTAGGCAGTAAAATAATGTACAGTTTTGTTATTATCATTGTCCACATTTGGTCAGCAGCTCGTGGTCGTGCGGTAGCGTTCTCGCTTCCCACGCCGGGTTCCCGGGTTCGATTCCCGGCGGGGTCAGGGATTTTCTCTGCCTCGTGATGACTGGGTGTTGTGTGCTGTCCTTAGGTTAGTTAGGTTTAAGTAGTTCTAAGTTCTAGGGGACTGATGACCATAGATGTTAAGTCCCGTAGTGCTCAGAGCCCTTTGTCCACATTTCGTTCGTGCACTGTGATCTATGCCTGTTTTTTTTTTTTCCTTTTTCTTGTCTTCTGACCGGTTGGATGGGGCCCGGCGTGAATTCCTCTCCCGTGCCAAACTCTTCACCTTAAATCAGCGCTTGCAACCTACGTCCTCAATAATTTTCTGGATGTATTCAGATCTCTGTCTTCCTCTACAGTTTATGCCCTCTGCAGCGCCCTGTAGTACCATGGAAGTCATTCCCCCAAGTCATAACAGATGTCTTAACATCCTGTCCCTTCTTCTTGTCACTACTTCCCCATTCTCCGATTCTACGAAGAACCTCCTCATTCCTTATCAGTCCAGCTAATTTTTAACATTCGCCTGTAGCACCACATCTCAAATGCTTCGATTCTTTTCTGTTCCGCTGTTCCCGAAGTCCTTGTTTCACTACCATTCAAAATATGCTCCAAACGTACATTCTCAGAAATTTCTTCCTCAAATTAAAGAGTAGTTAGATACTACTACACTTTTCTTGGCCAGGAATGCCCTTTCTCCCAGTGTTAGTCTGCTTTTGAAGTCCTCCTTGCTCCGTCCGTCATTGGTTATTTTGCTGTCTAGGTAGCAGAATTCCTTAACTTCATCTACTTTCTGACCATCAATCCTGATGTTAAGTTTGTCACTGTTTTCATTTCTGCAACTTGTTATTACTTTCGTCTTTCTTCGATTTACTCTCACTCCATATTCCATGCTCATTAGACTGTCCATTCCATTCACCAGATCATGTAGTTCTTCTTCACTTTCACTGAGCGTAACAATGCCATCAGCAAACCGTACCATGGATATTCTTTCACCTTGAATCTTACTTTCACTCTTGGACCTTTCCTTTGTTTCTGTATTTGCTTTTTCGGTGTACCCGTTGAACAGTAGGGACGATAGACAACATCCTTGTCTTACACCCTTTTAATATGAACACATCCTACTTGGTGTCTATTCTTATTATTCCTTCTTGGCTCTTGCACGCATACTATACTACTCGTCCCTCCCTAAAGCTTTCCCCTATTTTTCACAGAATTTCGAACGTCTTGCATCATTTCACATTGTCAAATGTTTTTACCAGGTCGATAGATCCTATGAACGTGTATTGATTTTTCTTTGTTCTTACTTCCATTATCAACCGCAACGTCAGAATTGGCTCCCTGGTGCCTTCACCTTTCCGAAAGCCAAACTGATCGTCAAGTAACACATCCTCAATTTCTTTCCATTGTTCTGTATATTATTCTTGTGAGCAACTTTGATGTATGAGCTATTGAGTTGATTGTGCTATAAGTCTCACACTTGTCAGGTGTTGCAGTCCTCGGAATTGTGTGGATTATATTTTCCCGGAAGTCAGATGGTATATCACCAGCTTCATACGTTCTACAGACTAACGTCAATAGTTGTTTGTTGCCGCTTCCCCCAGTGTTTGTATGTATTCCAATGGAATGTTATTTATCTCTTCTGCCTTATTTGGTCTTAAGTCGTCCAAAGCTCTCTTACATTCCGAATCTAATATTGGATCCCCTAACTCCTCTAAATCGACTCCTGTTTCTTCTCCTATCACACCAGACAAATCTTCCCCGTCACAGAGGCCTTCAGTGTAGTCTTTCCATCTATCCACTCTCGCTTCTGTATTTAACAGTGGAATTCCCGTTGCAATCTTATTGCTGCGACCCTTGCTTTCATTTTCAGTGAAGCCTGTTTCGACTTTCCTATATGCTGAGTCAGTCCTTCTAAAAACCATTTCTTTTATGATTTCTTCACGTTTTTCATGTACCAATTTCGTCTTAGCTACCCTACAATTCCTATTTACTTCATTTCACAGCGACTTGTATTTCTATATTCCTTTAGCTCCCTGAACATTTTTATACTCCCTTCTTCCATCGATCAACTGACGTATTTCTTCTGTTATCTATGGTTTCTTCACTGTTAACCTCTTTGTACCTATGTTTGTCTTTACATCTTCTGTGATTGCCCTTCGTAGAGATGTCCATTCCTCTTCAACTGTGCTACCTACTGAGCTATTCTTTATTACTGTATCTATAGCCTTGAAGAACATCAAGCTGATCTCGTCATTGCTCAGCACTCCCGATCCTACTTCTTCCGGTATTGATTCTTCCTGAATAATCTCTTAACCTTCAGCCTGCTCTTCGTTCTTCGTTACTGCTACATTTAGATGTGAGTCTATATCTGTTCCTGGGTACACCTTACAATCAAGTAATTGAATTTGAAATCTCTGTTTAACAATGATGTAACCTATCTGAAATCCTCCTGTTTCACCTGGCAATTTCCAGGTATACCTCCTCTTCTTGTGATTCTTGAACAGAGTATTCGCTATTACTAGGTGAAATTTATTACGTAACTCAATTAGTCTTTTTCCTCTCTCATTCCTTGTGCCAAGCCCACGTTCTCCTGTAAAGTTTTCTTGTACTCCTTCCCCAACAACTACATTCCAGTCCTCCGTGACTATTAGATTTTCATCTCCCTTTACGTACGGTATTACCGTTTGAGTATTATCATATACTTTATCTCTTCATCTTCAGCTTGCAACGTCATATGTATACCTGAACTAGCGTTGTTCCTTTACGTACTGAGTTGCCCGTTCAATATCCTAATTTACTTTCTCTATCATCTTTGGCTTGCGTCGTCGGCATGATTACTAGAACTATCGTTGTCGGTGATGGTTTGCTGTCAATTAACTGTTCACAGAAACACACTCTCAGCCATACCTTCCTATTTATAACGAATCCTACACCATTTTCTGCTGCTGTTGATATTACCCTATACTCATCTCATCAGAAGCTTTCGTCTTCTTTCCAATTCACTTCACCGACCCCTAATATATCTAGACTGAGCCTCAGCGTTTCCCTTTTCATATTTTTTAGCTTCACTACCACGTTCAATTTTCTAAAATTCCACGCCCCGAGTCGTAGAACGTTACCCTTTCGTTGGTTATTCAATCTTTTTCTCATGCTCACCCCTGCTCTGGCAGTAGCCTCCTGGAAATCGGAATGGGGACTACTCCGGAATCTTTTCCCAATGGAGAGATCATCATGACACTTTTTCAATTACAGGCCACACGTCCTGTGAATATACGTTACGTATCTTTTATTCAGAGGTTTCCATTGCCTTCTGCATCCTCATATCGTTGATAATTGCTGATTCTTCCGGCTTCAAAGGCAGTTTCACTCCAAGGACAAGAGAGTGCCCTGAACCGCTGTCCACTCCTCCGCCCCTCTTTAACAAGGCCGTCGGCACAATGAGAGTGACTCCTTATGCCGGAAGTCTTCGGCCGTCACTGACCATTATTAACCAAACTTTAAACGGTGGTGAGTTTCGAGAGCGGGAGCGAGGACGTTTTGATTACTAATAAAAGACGCTACCACGAGACCTCGGGTGAAATACCTGTGCGATATATGTTTCAAACTATCTGTCGGCGTAATCCACGGTACACAGAGGGAGAATTCGAGCAAGACAGGTGTTCCCCTAGAATGGAGAATAATGGCGAATGGCACTTCAGCGGCGTATCCTCTTATAATCGATCACATTCTGTCTGCTTACCAAATAATAATGTAGGTAAGTTGTAAGGAAAGACGCAGGTAATAACACTTCGTTCAAGAGCCGTTATAATCTAAGTATTTTCGATGAGGAGAAAAGAGTTATGCTGATTTTGGAATGCCGAAGTAAACAAAAATTTCCAGAAAGTTCGGATGTATACGTCTGTAGCGAATGTATTTACTCCTATGTTTAATGCGTTGATTAAGAGAATCTGTGTGTGTGTGTGTAGGGGGGGGGGGGACGTAAAGTCTTTGGACTCTTTTACTGCAATGCATGAGTTCAGAATTTATCACAATTTTTCGAGATTTCATCACTTTCCGAACTAATGTCCATAATAAACATCACTGCAAGCATGAAAACATTCTTGCATTCGTTTCTGTGTGGAAGCAAACAGAATCCGAATTTCGTACTGAGAAATTTCTTGCCCTTCCTAAAGACATGCTATGTCCGTTCACTAAGATTGCTAACTGGAGGCTATCCATCGGATCCCAGACGTACTCTGTAAGTGGCAAATTAAAGAACGGATCACACTAGTCAAAGGTTCGTGCATTTCTCGAGGCGTCTGTTGTGTAGACTTCAGTGTGGTGTGTAGCATTTGGTGCCCTCGTTATGAAGGGCAAGACAACGGTGTTTACAACTCTCACCACATTTTGGGGAGAATTCGCGCTCACTTCAATAGTATTTCCCCAGAACTCTCTACACCATGATTCCAGGTGTTGGGGAGCGGTATCTGTCTCGAGATTCGTTGCTGGCTATGAGTCTCATCAGGTAGTCTGCGGACGCACTGCCAACGAGGTGAACGCCACAAATAGAAACGATACTATTCGTTGAATATTGCAGAATACCAGTCTGTGTCCAAATTGTCTGGCCTTACACCGACCATGTCTCTGTTGTCTGTGATGTGACCTCAGTGCTATACTCCACATGGTAACTGGAGATCTCATCCCAGCTTCAAGTAATCTGTTCATGGTGACACTATGCCTATAAATACTGCCCGGATGTCAGCTGTACACCCGTCTATTCGTCAGAGCCATATTGTTCGACTCCGATTTTCTCGTGTTTTATTCCTCCTGAGAGGACCGGTGTCTACTCTTCCTTGCTGTCGTGAGTCCATCTTAAGGCAACGTAGTCTGCACCATTGCACTACACTAAACTCTCTGTGTGAACTGTCGGTATAACGCTCTCATGTTCCTAAGACAATGATTCACTCTTTCTCAAAGTACGGAAGATAGTGATAAGCCGTAAATGCATGACTTCTGGGCAGGCTGTGTTGCGATCTTTGCCTGACAATTTGCGGTACTTAAGGTAAACCCAATAGCCATCAAGTACTCACACTGTTCTTCATCTAGCTGGCGCTCACATGTAAAGTGCAGCTACTCACAGAGGCCCACTGTGGGCTGTAATTATCGTATGGTGGCGAAACGTGGTAGAAATGCTAATGCGTTAACGCAAAACCAATTTTCGCTGGAAAACAAATTAGTTCCAGTTTTGGCCAGTAGGTGCTCATCTGGCGCTGTACACAACTTATATTACGATATCACATACCGGCTGTCATTTGACGGGCCATAGCCTGCGTGAACAGTATGGCTATACAGGAGAGAGACCGTGTGCTTTCATTGAAACTGTTTACTGAAACAGTTTTATGTGAGCGGGAGCATCACAGTGCAGCATTGAGAGAGTATCACCGACTAAAAGGTCTGAGATGAGGAGCGATGTCATTAAATGGTTTAAAGAAGATGATAATGAAATTCGAAAATAAGGATAAACGTGGTGTGGCACATGGAAGAGGAAGTCGTCTCAGCCCAGTGGCAGTTCTTGATGAGGTTGCTGTTGCTATAACCGAGCGTGCAGCTCGTGCCCTTGGTAGTGTTAGTGCTCTTACAGTATCGCGAGAATTGTCCATCAACAGTATGGAAAGTTCAGCGGCCTGTTTTACACGAGTACCAGTACAACATTCAGATGGTGCAGCATCTGGAACCTCAAGATCCGCAGCAGAATTCTGAATTTCATCTTCGGTTCCTGGCATGGATCGAAGTTGATAACATGTAGACCGACAATATTCTACGGAGAATCGAGGCAAATTTTACACTATAGAGTGCAGAAAACACACAGAAATGCCGAAATTGGGTTACTGTTAAACCCCGTGTTGCGCACGAACAGCCATTGCACTCATCATATGTGACAGTGTCGTGCGGATTCACAATCACCTCTATTTTCAATTCGTTCCTCTTTGAAGAGAGTACACCCAGAGGCGAACCGTGACGTGCCCACGTTATGGAGACGTCCTCGTACGTCATGTAATTTCTGGTATGGAGGAGTACATTTATGTGGAAAACACCGTTTTCATGGAAGATGGGCAACACCTCTTCTAGCTCACCCTACGAAAAATGTGCTTAATGCAACCTTCTTCGAATGTGTTGTACGCTGAGGTTTTAAAGATGCATTGCTTGCCAGATCACCTGATCCGGAGCCATGTGAATTTCAGCTGTGGGGATAGATAAAAAGAACTCATTTACCAGGAACGCATTCGGCGTCCACCTGATCTGATTTTCAGTATGCAGGAATGTGCTACTCAGATTACGGCGAACTGCTGCGAGCAACTGTTGATCATGTCGTTTTACTTTAATTACAACCACTCGCATAACAACGTCTTTCTGCTGTACTAAAAATACTGAAACTAAAGTCGCATACTCATGAAATTTTTATTAACGTATCACAGCCATGGATAAACTGGAATAACAGTTTGGTAGTGGTCGGTCAAGGTGTTCTTGGGTGTAACAGTGTACCGTGTCAGTAAACAATCACTATGACTTGTTTTGGCAAAACTGGAACTTATAACAAATCAGCACGCACCCTGTCATCCATATGATTCTGGGCGGCCTACAGTGGCCGGAATCTGACAAAATTGATGACGACTCAAGAACCCACAGAAACTTGCCAAATGGGCCAATGGCGTTAACAGCAAGTCGTCGAGTGTGAACGCGAGGACAAGAAGAATTGGAAGATAGGCGATAAACACGGCACAGTAAAATTGCGAATCGAAAGTAATAAACGGAGATCAAAAACCAGAGGCGCAACGAATCCCGAGACCAAAACAACACTGGGTAGTGGGAAAGATGTAAGAGCGTAGCGAAGTCGTCACTGAAGACAGAGGTGCTGCGCTGCTGGCTTTATAGTGCAGCCAAGAGTATTAACTAGCCAACAAGATGGGCGTGGCTCTGCGTCCAGCACTATAGCGTTGAGACTGGCGCTGGCAGATGAACTAGTGCCTTTTAATGGTCATCACCGAATTCTATCCACTTCCCGCTTTCAAAATCGTCGGCTCGGGATACTGGACAGACCTCTTAGATGTTCCAGCAATGTAAGAAATCATGGTTGGTTGACTGATTTGAAGGAGAGGACCAAACAGCGAGGTCATCGGTCATATGGGGTTAGGGAAGAATGGGGAAGGAAATCGTCTGTGCTCTTTCAAAGGAATCATCCCGGCTTTTGTGTGAAGCGATTTAAGGAAATCACGGCAAACCTAAATCAGGATGGCTGCACGCGGGTTTGAACCGTCGTCCTCCCGAATATGAGACGCGTGAAGAAATCATGATGGCTTTATCTGGATGCCGTATTTTACGGGGTATAAAACACTACAGACTATAAGACGCACCTAAATTTTTAACCAGTCTTTTTAAATAACATTTTCACCATTTTTATTATTAGATGGCAAAGCCATACTAGAAACAATTTTGTAAAACCGAACTGACCTTTAAGATTCCTGAAAATCGTCATCTGAACTTTCTTCTTCTTCTTCCTTTTCGTAGTTAACATTGCCTCTTAATATACGTAATAGTGTTCAGTGTCATCGTGAGCGTTTCTTATTCCCCATTTATTGAAAGATTTAACAATAATGTCTTCTCTCACTCTAGACAACGACTGTTTTATTTACTGACACACCTGTTTGATTCTAGGTCGTTTTAAAGCTCCCTTCTGTGCGAATTCATGTTGGGTTTCATCAGTCATCCGTTTGTTCCATTCATCTCTCACATGGACTTTAAATGCTTTATTTATCGTGACATGAAGAGCTTGCAATTGTGAAGTAAGTCCTCCTGGAATAACAGTAATCTCTGTATTTTCCTGTCTCGATTTCCTCTTCATAGTATTTTTCAAATGACTGCTAAACTGGCCTGGCTCAAGAAGAGAACTCTTCTTCAATAAAGCACTTCTCCTTCTCTCCCATACTTGTTAATCAACAATTTCATACCAGCCGCGTCCATCCAGCCTTTGTCACGTACGTGAACAACAGCTTCAGGTACGTGAACAACAACAAATGGTTCAAATGGCTCTGAGCACTATGCGACTTAACTTATGAGGTCATCAGTCGCCTAGAACTTAGAACTAATTAAACCTAACAAACCTAAGGACATCACACACATCCATGTCCGAGGCAGGATTCGAACCTGCGACCGTAGCGGTCGCTCGGTTCGAGACTGTGGCGCCTAGAACCGCACGGGCACTCCGGCCGGCATGAACAACAACACCTGGCTAAATTTCAGAAGGTTTGAGCATTTTTTTTTTTTTTTTTTTTTTTGCTCTTGAAAATAATCACTGAATTAAGTTTAGTACCGTCAGCACAACATGAAATGGCAACACTGTGTCAGATGAGTATCGTCCGTATTCGCTATTTGGCTTCGTTTTCTTTCGAAGTGAATAATTAAGCGATGGAAAGGTAATATTTTCTCTTCATATTCTGATGGCATTTCCGAAGATATTTTGGTTTTAGTTCGCATACTAACTCAATGACGCTTCAAAAACCTGTAGCCTCAATCAGCTCCATCCTTCATCTCTGTTAACTTCCACTGTATCGCTGGAGCACCAGCATGTATTTAAATCATTTCTGTATTAAGTTCAGTGCCATTTTGACAGTGTCCTTGTCTCCATTTCAGTTGGTCATCTTCTCGTTATGGCCAGTTTGCATTCAGTCCTCTTTTTGCGCATTTAGTCTTCCTCACTTTTTTCAATTCTTCTTTAATAGCCCGCCAATCAAGAATGTTTTTCTCTGTTGGTGGCGGGCCGAAATGCCACTCAGATGCTCGGTTTCCATGTTCTCCTGCATATGCTATTACTTTCAGTTCATAGCCCACACTTTATACCTTTTATTTTTTTCCGTTACGAAACTGCACTGAAGAGCCAAAGAAACTGCTACCCTGCCTAATATCGTGTAGGGCCCCCGCAAGCACTCAAAAGCGCCGCAACACGACATAGCATGGACTCGACTACTCTCTGAAGTAGTGATGGAGGGAACACCATGACTCCTGCAGGGCTGTCTATAAATCCGTAAGAGTACGAGGTGGTGGAGATCTGTTCTGAACAGCACATTGCAAGGCATCACAAATATGCTCAATAACGTTCATGTCTGGCGAGTTTGGTGGCCAGCGGAAGTGTTTCAACTCAGAAGAGTGTTCCTGAGCCACTCCGTAGCAAATCTGGACGTGTGAGCTGTCGCACTGTCCTGCTGGAATTGCCCAAGTCAGTCGTAATGCACAATGGACAGCAGTCTATACAAGTGATCGGACAGGATGCTTACGTATGCGCGTAAAGCATTGTGTCGTGCAGTTATCAAGGGTACACGAGACACGAGAGGGGCCTTCGGCTCAAAAAGCACATGTTTCATTGAATGGTTCACAGACATTCGTTGATGCTCTAGCATTGAAATATGCATTAATTCGCGGAAGGGTTGCACTTCTGTCACGTTGTACGATTCTCTTCAGTCGTCGTTCGTCCAGTTGTTGCAGGATCTTTCTCCGGCCGCAACGATGTCGGATATTTGATGTATTACCGGATTCCTGACGTTCACGGTACACCCGTGAAACGGTCGTACTCGAAAATCCCCACTTCATCGATACCTCGGAGATGCTGTATTCCATCGCTCGTGTGCCGACTATGACAGCAAGTTCAAAATCTCTTAAATCTCGATAGCTGACAGTGTAGCATCAGTAACCGATCTATCAACTGCGCCAGACACTTGTTGCCATATACAGGGTGTTACAAAAAGGTACGGCGAAACTTTCAGGAAACATTCCTCACACGCAAATAAAGAAAAGATGTTATGTAGACATGTGTCCGGAAACGCTTAATTTCCATGTTAGAGCTCATTTTAGTTCCGTCCACCTACGCTCAATGGAGCACGTTATCATGATTTCATACGGGATACTCTGCCTGTGCTGCTAGAACATGTGCCTTTACAAGTACGACACAACATGTGGTTCATGCACGATGGAGCTCCTGCACATTTCAGTCGAAGTGTTCGTACGCTTCTCAACAACTGATTCGGTGACCGATGGATTGGTAGAGACGGACCAATTCCATGGCCTCCACGCTCTCCTGACCTCAACCCTCTTGACTTTCATTTATGGGGGCATTTGAAATCTCTTGTCTACGCAACCCCGGTACCAAATGTAGAGACTCTTCGTGCTCGTATTGTGGACGGCTGTGATACAATACGCCATTCTCCAGGGCTGCATCAGCCCATCAGGGATCCCATGCGACGGAGGGTGGATGCATGTATCATCGCTAACGTAGGACATTTTGAATATTTCCTGTAACAAAGTGAAGTCACGCTGGTACGTTCTGTTGCTGTGTGTTTCCATTCCATGATTAATGTGATTTGAAGAGAAGTAATAAAATGAGCTCTAACATGGAACGTAAGCGTTTCCGGACACATGTCCACATAACATATTTTCTTTCTTTGTGTGTGAGGAATGTTTCCTGAATGTTTGGCCGTTCCTTTTTGTAACACCCTGTATAGTCGTTGCCGACCGCAGCACCGTATTCTGCCTGTTCACGTATCTCCGTATTTGAATAACCATTCCTACACCAGTTTCTTTGGCGCTTCAGTGTACTTGCCATCCCTTTTCGATAGGACTCATTACTTCTTGAGAATAAACAGCTTGTTGTGTTTCACAAGAACGATATTTTCCAAGTCCGTGCTATTTATCATTAAATCGTTTTCTTCGGCGTATATCCTAATTTTCGAACCCAGTATATCTTCCAGAACCCTACTGCAAATGAAATAGGCCAGTATTTCAGAGGTTTACTCCTATTTGCTTTGTGGGTATTGATGCGACTTGTGCAACGTTTCAGTCTTTATGTACGGATCTTTCGACAAGCGAGCGGTTGTATTGCTACCGTATCAGCACACTCTGAAAGGAACTTGATGTAAATTATCTGGACCAGAGACGTTACCTGTGAGTGACTGAAATTTATTTGCTGGACTGAGGATATCTGTTTCTAAGTTACTCATGATGACAGTGGTTCTTAATTCCAATTCGTCTTCGTTGGTGAAGGAATTCCGGAAAACCAAATTTAGTAACTCTGCTTTAGTGTCGCTGCCATAAATAAGGTCACCATGGTTACCGCGCATTGAGTGGACTGAGTGCGTCCTTCCGCTGGTGTACTCTACATACAACCAGAATCTCTTTCGATTTTTTGCCAGATTCCGGGACAGAGTTTCGTGGTGGAAACTACTAGAGGCATCTCGACTGAATTTCGCGCTAAATTTCGAGCCTCTGTAAAACTTGACGAATCATGGGGAATTTGCGTTCGCTTGTATTTGGCAACCTTTTTCCTTTCTTCTGCAACAGTCTTCTCAGCTGTTTTGTGTGCCATGGGGGAACAATATCTTCACTTGTCTATTTATTTGTTATATATTTCTCAATTGCCGTTTTTGTGACGACTCCCAAACCCAAGGTCCTCGGCGGTAACCACCGAGCGAGGTGGCGCAGTGGTTAGACACTGGACTCGCATTCGGGAGGACGACGGTTCAATCCCGCGTTCGGCCATCCTTATTTAGGTTTTCCGTGATTTCCCTAAATCACTCAAGGCAAATGCCGGGATGGTTCCTCTGAAAGGGCACGGCCGACTTCCTTCCCTACTCCGATGAGACCGATGACCACGCTGTCTGGTCTCCTTCCCCAAAACCAACCAACCAACCAACCTCGGCGGTACTTTTGGGGCAGCCACCACAAATTATATAAAGCGTGGGTAGTGACCAGCATGTAGCTATGTCTGTTGGCCGAAAAATAATTAATGACAAGAATTGCGCCAGCTAGAATGAAGAGATAACTTATCTTTATTTCTGACGAAACGTGCACCAGCAATACAAGTCCAGGTAATATCCAAGAGTAAACCGTGTACTGAGCCTAGTCGAATACAACAGCAAATATCACACTGCAACGGCTCCGCTAGAAACTCCACGAAAGGCTAGCAATAGACAATCGACAATAGACGGTCCGTCTCGGGGCCAGCGCTCCTCCTTATATGCAAAAGGTAGAGGGCGCTGCGGACCCGAGCTCAGCCATGGCGCGACCTCTTCCGTCGGCGGTAACGCCCTGAGACGCCGACGGCCGCGTCAGGAACTGTGGCCAGCGATGTCACATTCAGGGCGCGCGTGCGCGAGTTGGTTGGTTGGTTGGGTCCGTGGATACAAAAGCCGCCTATAGGTTTTATAACGGCCTCAGTTCAGCTAGTAAGAGAGTCTAAAAGTAACGTCAGGTGTAGTATACCAAAGTGAAGCCATTTATTGATTATTAAATTAGAAAGAGTTCCTATATTACAGGATGTTGACTGCTACGTTTCACCCACCGTTCTGAGTACTTCCAGGTTTTTTATACGGAATTAAGGTCTGTTGATTCAGGGAGTCATTCGAGGTGCGAAAAGGTACCGGAGTGTGCGTCAGATCAGGAAAGTATCTTCGTTCTTACATCTAGGGTTAATCTCTATCTCTCTCTCTCTGCTGTCTACAGCCCTGCCTCCCACCTTCCACGGGAGCACCTCCCCGCCACCACCTCAATTCCAGTCAATGTCACCAGTTCACTTCCTGCCTCTTCAACGCAACCGCACTCTTGAACACAGGCATGCACGCACAATCTCTCTCTCACACACTCACACACACACGTCAGTGTTTGTGCCTGCCGCCTATTGCTCATGTTTTCATTTTTGCACTTCTTTTTGCTAGCATTCCAGACATTGAATTATAGATCATGAATTACGCAATTAACACTGATCACTTGCAGCCCAATCGTATTCGGACCCCCAGTTTCTAAATCAAGATAAGAGACAACCTGATTACGAGCCACAACTGAAGTAATTTCCTAACGAACAGAAACGTAACAGGCCGTAAATGGCGGCGCCACGGATCGCCATAAATTTCGTATTTTCTCGTTACGGGAGGCACGAATTATGAGGCGCTGCCGGCGGCGGCTGACGGGCGGTCCCGGGCAGAGGCTTGTTTTAATTATAAGCAGCGCAATTACTCCCCGCCTTATTCCGGACTGGGCGCGCGTCCGCGTCTGCGGGGAGCGGCCCACCGTCGCGGCAGCAGTAAATCCCGGCCGCGGCCCACGGGCCATCTGATAGCCTCTCCACAAACAACACACACGCCGCACTGACTGACTGAGTGGGAGCGCAGCCCACCAGAGTCTGCCCCAGGCAACGCTTTTGCTAGCGACGCTGGTCTCCTACGCCCGTTCGCCACGGCGCAACACGCTTATACCGAACCACCTTATTGTTAATCACGTGCTCTTATTTCGCTCTTATTATTAAGCACTTGACTGAGAAACAGAGAGGTGCGTCAGTCTCGAACCGAGATTATCGAAAGTTCATTTTGTATTTCAGTCAATCTGGGTTATGCGGATTCCCACAAGTACACTCCTGGAAATGGAAAAAAGAACACATTGACACCGGTGTGTCAGACCCACCATACTTGCTCCGGACACTGCGAGAGGGCTGTACAAGCAATGATCACACGCACGGCACAGCGGAAACACCAGGAACCGCGGTGTTGGCCGTCGAATGGCGCTAGCTGCGCAGCATTTGTGCACCGCCGCCGTCAGTGTCAGCCAGTTTGCCGTGGCATACGGAGCTCCATCGCAGTCTTTAACACTGGTAGCATGCCGCGACAGCGTGGACGTGAACCGTATGTGCAGTTGACAGACTTTGAGCGAGGGCGTATAGTGGGCATGCGGGAGGCCGGGTGGACGTACCGCCGAATTGCTCAACACGTGGGGCGTGAGGTCTCCACAGTACATCGATGTTGTCGCCAGTGGTCGGCGGAAGGTGCATGTGCCCGTCGACCTGGGACCGGACCGTAGAGACGCACGGATGCACGCCAAGACCGTAGGATCCTACGCAGTGCCGTAGGGGACCGCACCGCCACTTCCCAGCAAATTAGGGACACTGTTGCTCCTGGGGTATCGGCGAGAACCATTCGCAACCGTCTCCATGAAGCTGGGCTACGGTCCCGCACACCGTTAGGCCGTCTTCCGCTCTCGCCCCAACATCGTGCAGCCCGCCTCCAGTGGTGTCGCGACAGGCGTGAATGGAGGGACGAATGGAGACGTGTCGTCTTCAGCGATGAGAGTCGCTTCTGCCTTGGTGCCAATGATGGTCGTATGCGTGTTTGGCGCCGTGCAGGTGAGCGCCACAATCAGGACTGAATACGGCCGAGGCACAGAGGGCCAACACCCGGCATCATGGTGTGGGGAGCGATCTCTTACGCTGGCCGTACACCACTGGTGATCGTCGAGGGGACACTGAATAGTGCACGGTACATCCAAACCGTCATCGAACCCATCGTTCTACCACTCCTAGACCGGCAAGGGAACTTGCTGTTCCAACAGTACAATGCACGTCCGCATGTATCCCGTGCCACCCAACGTGCTCTAGAAGGTGTAAGTCAACTACCCTGGCCAGCAAGATCTCCGGATCTGTCCCCCATTGAGCATGTTTGGGACTGGATGAAGCGTCGTCTCACGCGGTCTGCACGTCCAGCACGAACGCTGGTCCAACTGAGGCGCCAGGTGGAAATGGCATGGCAAGCCGTTCCACAGGACTACATCCAGCATTTCTACGATCGTCTCCATGGGAGAATAGCAGCCTGCATTGCTGCGAAAGGTGGATATTCACTGTACTAGTGCCGACATTGTGCATGCTCTGTTGCCTGTGTCTATGTGCCTGTGGTTCTGTCGGTGTGATCATGTGAAGTATCTGACCCCGGGAATGTGTCAATAAAGTTTCCCCTTCCTGGGACAATGAATTCACGGTGTTCTTATTTCAATTTCCAGGAGTGTATTTAACTGAAAACTGAGAGTGTTCTGCAGATCTGTGTAAGAGTCTTGGAAGCACAGAAAAATCTGAGATACTGTAGGGCAGCTGGGGTTAGTGCGCATAATGCGCTAGTAGGCACGCAGCTTGTGTTCCCTGCCACCATGGAGTTAGACCCCAACCATCACGTTTTTCTGACTAATGATTAATTTTGCTTTTCTGGTAAACCTGTAGATAAACTGAAGTTCTGCTGATGATTATTGTCAGAAGAGTGTTTAACTGTAGTTACTTGTATGTGTACAGGGCGGTCCATTGATAGTGACCGGGTCAAATATCTCACGAAATAAGCGTCAAACGAAAAAACTGCAAAGGACGAAACTCGTCTAGCTCGAAGGGGGAAACCAGATGGCGCTATGGTTGGCCCGGTAGATGGCGCTGCCATAGGTCAAACGGATATTAACTGCGTTTTTTTAAATATAGGAACCCCAATTTTTATTACATATTCGTGTAGTACGTAAAAAATATGAATGTTCTAGTTGGACCACTTTTTTCTCTCTGTGATAGATGGCGCTGTAATAGTAACAAACATACGGCTCACAATTTTAGACGAACTGTTGGTAACAGGTAGGTTTTTTTAATTAAAATACAGAACGTAGGTACGTTTGAACATTTCGGTTGTTCCAATGTGATACATGTACCTTTGTGAACTTATCATTTCTAAGACCGCATGATGTTACAGCGGGATTATCTGTAAATACCACATTAATGGAATAAATGCTCAAAATTATGTCCGTCAACCTCAATGCATTTGGCAATACGTGTCACGACATTCCTCTCAACAGCTAGTAGTTCACCTTCCGTAATGTTCGCACATGCATTGACAATGCGCTGACGCATGTTGTCAGGCGTTGTCGGTGGATCACGATAGCAAATATCCTTCAACTTTCCCCACTGAAAGAAATCCGGGGACGTCAGATTCGGTCAATGTGCGGGTATGGTGCTTCGATGACCAATCCACGTGTCATGAAATATGCTATTTAACACCTCTTCAGCCGCACGTGAGCTGTGTGCCGGACATCCATCATGTTGGAAGTACATCGCCATTCTCTCATGCAGTGAAACATCTTGTAGTAACATCGGTAGAACATTCCGTAGGAAATCAGCATACATTGCAGCATTTATATTGCCATCGATAAAATGGTGGCCAATTATCCTTCATCCCATAATGCAACACCATACATTAACCCGCGAAGGTCACTGATGTTCCACTTGTCGCAGCCATCGTGGATTTTCCGTTGCCCAATAGTGCTTATTACGTTACCGCTGTTAGTGAATGACGTTTCGTTGCTAAACAGAACGCTTGCAAAAAATCTGTCATCGTCCCGTAATTTCTCTTGTGCCCTGTGGCAGAACTGTACACGGCGTGCAAAGTCGTCGTCATGCATTTCCTGGTGCATAGAAATATGGTACAGGTGTAATCGATGTTGATGTAGCATTCACAACACCGACGTTTTTGAGAATCCCGACTCTCGCGCAATTTGTCTCCTGCTGATGTGCGGATTACCCGCGACAGCAGCTAAAACACTTACTCGGGCATCATCATTTGTTGCAGGTCGTGGTTGACGTTTCACATGTGGCTGAACACTTCCTGTTTCCTTAAATAACGTAACTATCCGGCGAACGGTCTGGACACTTGGATAATGTCTTCCAGGATACCGAGCAACATACATAGCACACGTCCATTGGGTATTTTGATCACAACAGCTCTACATCAACACGATATCGACCTTTTCCGCAATTAATAAACGGTCCATTTTAACAAGGATAATGTATCACGAAGCAAATACCGTCCGTACTGGCGGAATGTTACGTGTTACCGCGAAAGTATACGTTTGTGCCTATTACAGCGCCATCTATCACAAAGCGAAAAAAGTGGTCGTACTAAAAATTCAAATTTCTTTACGTATACAAAAAATGGTTGAAATGGCTCTGAGCACTATCGGACTCAACTTCTGAGGTCATCAGTCCCCTAGAACTTAGAACTACTTAAACCTAACTAACCTAAGTATATCACACACATCCATGCCCGAGGCAGGATTCGAACCTGCGACTGTAGCGGTCGCGCGGTTCCAGACTATAGCGCCTAGAACCGCTCGGCCACCTCGGCTGGCTTTACACACTACACGAATATGTAATAAAAAATGGGGGTTCCTATTTAAAAAAACGCAGTTGATATCCGTTTGACCTATGGCAGCGCCATCTACCGGGCCAACCATAACGCCATCTGCTTTCCCCCCTTCAAGCTAGACGAGTTTCGTTCTTTGTAGTTTTTTCCTTTGATGCTTATTTCGTGAGATATTTGAGCCGGTCACTATCAATGGATCACCCTGTATAATCTTTTCTTTATGATATATGGGACTACGTGGTATCCATTTTGTTACTGATATCCCTTTTGGGATTGTTGGATATGTGGAACGGCTACACCAACAGGGCCGGACAGGGTGGCCGAGCGGTTCTAGGTGCTTCAGTCTGGAACCGCGCGACCGCTACGGTCGCAGGTTCGAATCCTGCCTCGGGCATGGATGTACGTGATGTCCTTAGGTTAGTTAGGTTTAAGTAGTTCTAAGTTCTAGGGGACTGATGACCTCCGAAGTTAAGTCCCATAGTGCTCAGAGCCATTTCAACCATTTGATCACCAACAGGGCATGTTGAAAAGACCAGCGAAGAATGGCCGACAGCCTTGAGTGCCTTTTGATAGCGCTCACTAAATTTAAACGATTGTTTTGGTTGAAGTACCATGCCGTCAGTACCCTGAGAAAATTGTCGAAACAGAAGTCAACGAGATTCGCGTGTCAGGCTAGTTCGCGTCAGTAGTAGAATACTACACGTGCACCCTGGGTAACGCTAAATGAAGTAGCACTAAAGGCAACCAGATAATCCAGATAATCCTGTGCTGGATCTCCTGGTAAACACATCATGAATGATACCGACCAAATGAACGATGAAGAATTGACTAGAGCACTCCGACCGTGCCTCCGAGTCTGCCACCTAAACATTGAAGACATAAGTAGGAGCAAATGTGAATTTCTCCAGAGAGTTCTCACTCAGAACAAAATCGACGTAGTCGCGATACAAGAGACTCATGCGGAAAACATAGATCAGCTGGCCTCTAGAGGAAAAATCCCTGGATTCGAGATACTGGGAGCCACCTATCACCGCAATTACGGCGTGGCAACCTACATACGAAATAAGATAGAAAATGCTTCCCTGTGTAAGATATCTACAGACAACAACATACATGAAGTTGCTGCCAAAATTGGCGAGACCACTATAGTTAACATCTATAAGCCTCCCGGCTGTCCATGGCCTCCAGAAGTACTCCAAGAATTTCCCCACCCTGCTATCTACGTAGGAGACTTTAATAGTCACCATGAGAACTGGAAGTACGCACGAAACGACCAGAACGGTGAATCCCTGATGAGCTGGAGTGAGGAGACTAACACCCACCTGATTTTCGACGCCAAGGACCGCGGAACATTTCGATCAGCAGCATGGAGACGAGATTATAACCCTGATTTATGTTTTGTCACTAAAAACAAAAACAACCAACCTCTAGCCGCAACTGGTGAAGTCCTGTCTGATTTCCCACATAGTCAGCATCGCCATGTTATCTTAAAAGTCGGAATTAACATCCCAATCATAAAATCCTTTCATCGCCCACGATAGAATTTCCAGAAGGCAGACTGGGCCACCTTTGCAGAAAACCTTGACAAGTGTCTAGGTTGGATACCCCCGACTAGGGACAACTATGACAGATTTGTGGGAGCAGTCATCGCCACGGCTAAGAGGAATGTACCCAGAGGCTACCGGAAAGAGTACATCCCTGGCTGGAATGAGAGATGCGAAGACCTGTACCAGGAATTTACCGAAACCAACAACCAAGAAATCGCGGACGAACTGTTGCACAGCTTAGACGCAGCTCGACGGGAAAAATGGGTGGACACCGTGGAGAATCTAGATTTCACTAAATCCAGTAGGCAAGCATGGACCCTACTCCGTAACCTGGGAGGCAGTAAACGTAAAATAAAAGACACCCACCCGATAACCCCTAACAATGTGGCCGCACACATAGTTAGAACCTCAAGAGCACCAAGGGACAGAACACACACCACGACTGTCAAACGTGAATTAAGATCCTTAAAACAAAGGGCATCGCCTACCTCCGAATTTTCCCAGCCTATCACAGCGGAAGAAGTTGCAGCAGCCTTGTCAAAAATCAAAAGTGGCAAGGCTCCCGGCTTCGATGGCATCCATCCGGAATTCCTACTTCACTGTGGAAAATATACTAGAACATGGCTCGCAAACTTCTTAACAGATATTTTAGAATTGGGTAATATCCCACACCAGCTTAAACGAGCAAAGATTATAGCGATACTAAAGCCAGGCAAACCTAATGACATGCCCAAAAACTACCGCCCTTTCGCTCTGCTGAACTGTGTCTATAAGCTGTTGGAACGTATCATCTACAATAGAATAAGCGGAAAAATTCTTGAAGTGGTACCGATTGAACAGGCAGGTTTTCGACCCAACCGCAGTTGCACCGACCAGATCCTCTCCCTAGCAACTCATATAGAGGCGAGCTTTCAGAAAAAACTCAAAACATCAGTAGCCTTTATTGACTTATCAGCCGCTTATGATACCGTTTGGCGAGAAGGCCTGATATTTAAGTTGCTGCGGGTCATACCATCCAATAAGCTGGCCAACCTCATTGATAACATGCTCACAGATAGAAGTTTCAGAGTCATAATGGGTGACTTAAAAAGTGACCAAATGAAGCTCAACAATGGTTTACCACAAGGCTCCGTTCTGGCGCCATTGATGTTTAACCTCTACATATCTGACTTACCTGAAACCACTTCTCAAAAATTCGGATATGTCGACGACTGGGCAATAGCTGCAAGAGGCAGATCAATGGAGGCAACGGAAAACACATTAACTGCGGATCTAACAAAGCTGGGAGATTACTTCCGAAGGTGGAGATTACGGCCAAACGCGACAAAAACGGAGGTGACATGCTTTCACCTCGACAATGCCCAAGCAAAAAGAAAGCTCAACGTTCATTTCGAAAACAGGCAGCTAAACCATAATAATTACCCCAGATACCTAGGCGTCACCTTTGAGAGAACCCTAAAATTCAAGGAACACTTACGTAATACAGCCGCAAAACTTAAAACTCGAAATAATATCATACAGAAGCTATGTGGGACCACGTGGGGCTCTTCCGCGCCTGTACTGAGATCTTCGGCTCTGGGACTTGTCTACACAACAGCAGAATATGCCGCACGGGTATGGCTAAACAGTAAACACACAGGCTTGATCGATGCCCAACTAAACTACACAATGAGGATGATATCAGGAACAATAAAGCCAACGCCTTTACACTGGCTACCTATACTGAGCAACATTCCCCCACCGGACCTGCGCAGAGAGAACGCTCTCTTACGCGAGTATGGAAAAGTGCTGAACAACGAGAAACTGCCAATCCATAAGGATGTTCCTGCCCTGGAGATGAACAGATTGCGCTCAAGACACCCCTCTTTAAAAAGGCAAAAAGTACGCATCCTCTCAACCCGGATTATGGCAACCTCTGGAAAATGCGGTGGAGAGAATCTGTGCCCCAAAACCTGCAGAATATGCCATGCATCAATGTCCAACCACCAGGATTCAATCTGCCAAGGAAAACTTGGACGACCCTGAATCGAATTCGGACAAATAACGGCAGCCTCCACAGGTGGGGTAAAATCACCACCCCGAGATGTGACTGCGGTGCGGACCGGCAGACGATTCGTCAGATCGTGGAAGATTGCCCTCTGAGACGTTTTGCAGGAGACCCCAATGAGTTTCTGACTGCGACTGAAAGTGCAATAGACTATGTCACAAATCTGGATGTTTGTTTGTGAACTTCGTTTGTTATATACACTATTTTTAAACACTTTTATATCTACAACTATATGTTACACACTGTGACTACTCTTTATTTCTGTGTCTTATGATTTTTATGTCTTTTCTATATGATGTGTTATATGCCATAAGCTAAATAAAAATAAATATGGTCAAAGAATGGGAAAACTGAAGATCAAAATACGAGGAAGATTCATTTTGTTACTAACAAACAAAAAGCAAGCACAGTCCGAACAGGCTTTGAAGGCCCAACGGTACCGACAGGCCGCCGTGTCATCATCAGCCCTTAAGCGTTACCGGATTGCGGATGCGGAGGGACATGTGCTCAGTACATCGCTCTCTCGGCTGTTGTCAGTTTTCGTGATCGGTGCCTCTACCTCTCAGTGAAGTAGATCCTCAATCGGCCTCACAAGGGCTGAGTGCACCCGCCTGCCTACAGCACTCGGCAGACACGGACAGCGACCAATCCCAGTGCAAGCCAAGCCCGACGGCGCGTAACTTCGGTGATATGACGGGAGACGGTGTTACCACTGTATAAAGGCCGTTGGCTTCAGTATGGTACTACCAAACTAAAATATTGCGAAAATTTAACCCACATGCTCAAATAAACTACCAGCCAACCCGTACGTTCGTGACTGATTTAAAATAGTGAACTATTTCTATGTGGAAACTACGGGTAGCTTTGATAGCAGAAGGAACTTAATTTTTTTAAAGACTTTTTACTTCTTCATACATTTAACTTCGTACTGTTCTTCATACGTTAACTCAGACTTCATTCCTTGACGAAGAATTTGCGTTTTGTATAATTTCTTCTTTGAAAAGGAAGTTACTGAAAAAAATGTATGACCCTGTCTCTCCTGTTCTCTATCAACACGGAGATTCCGAAGGGACTGCAAAAAATTTCTAGGAAATGACGAGATGTCTGAATATATTACCTGTATATCGCTGATTAACAGAGGATCGTAACTCAAGAAACTTGAGGTGAAAGCGGGATAAGTTGAAAGAAGCAGATATTACTGACAATTTAAATTGTGCACTAAAATAGGGTAACGACTACAATAAAAGACGAAACGGCAGCTTCAGGAGAAGAAGGAGGAACAAGAACTCAAAAATGGCGCAATACAAATCCTTGAATAATGCACGAGATACTGAATTTAGCTGACGACGGAAGAAAACATTAAAAATGGAGTAAATGAAACAGTCAAATGTTAGTACAGATTTTAAAAAAAACGAGATTCACAAGAAGTGTCAATGGTCTTATAAAAGAGGGCAGAGAAGAGGACAGAGATTTGGGGCGAGAAAAGGTAACAATCTACGAGGTGGACCGTGGAATATCGAAAGTTTCAACGCAGTAGGAAGATGGAAAATCAGAAGAGAGAAATGCAATGGCTCAATCTAGATGTAGTAGTGTCAGTGATTTAAAATGGAAAGGAGTTACGGATTTCTAGTCAAAGAAACATTGGGTAATTTCAGCCTCAGCTGGAAACAGTGTAACTTGAATAAGCGCTATGGATAGGAAGTTATGGCACAGAGCGAGTTACTTTGAACAACTGAGTGATAGGTGTATTCTTATGAAAATACGTAGCAAATCAACATCAACGACAATAGTTCAAGTCATGTCGACGTCACAAGCAGAAGAGAAATGAGATAAAGGGAGTCTATGAAAGCACGGAACGGGTAACTCAGTATATTAGAGGAAGCGATAATCTAATGATTACGAAAGACTGGAACACTCTGGTGCGGAAAGTAACTGAAAATGATGTTATGGGAGAATATTGATTCGGCAGTACGATCGAAAGACTGAGATCCACAATATATTTCAGCTAGTATAGCAAATATGCTGTTCAAAAATCTTAAGTGAAGGAGATGTATGTAGAGAAAGTATGGAGCCATGGAAATCTATCACCCGGATTAGATCACAGCTAGACGTTCCGAAATCAGATATCCCATTGTAGGCCTACCCAGGAGTATGCATACCCTCTCAGCAAGTATTTAATAACGATGAAGAGTAGGTTCGTCAAGAATGATGAACGTGGAAAAATGAAGCTGAAATATGGAGGAATGCTGAAGTACATCTGATGTTCTACGTGTTGTGGATATTGCGATAACGAATACAGTAATACAGTAGATAGTTCAGTTCAAGTGGAATGGACGTCATAAGAATGAAATAAATAGGAAGTGGAGCAATCCAACTTTAAATTTGCAGCAGAAAAAATGCTAAGATATCGAAAACTAAATTGTGGCCGGGAAGACAGGGTCAACATGCAAAAAGGTCCATGGAACGTTAGGTGAAATTGAAAGCAAAGGTATCAACAGTAAGACGACACAAGACATCCCGCTGCTAAATGAAGAGGAGAGAGCGAATAGGTGGAACGAGTTCATTGAAGTCCTCTGTGTGAGGGAGGGCCGGTCTCCAGCGGCAATGGAAGTCGCTTTGGAAGACATGCCTTGTTATCAAGGCATAGCTAACATTCTTTCGGAATTTTTAAAATTATTAGGGAAAGGGCAAGCAAACGACCAGTCATGTGAATGTGTAGAATCTATCAGACAGGAGACATACTATCAGACTTTCGTGAAAATACCATCCAGGCTGTTGCGAAGTTACCAAGGCCATGTAAGTGCAGTTAGCCTAGAAGCTCATGTGTCCAGTTTGGGATATGAATGTGATCCCGAAGAATGGGAAATATAATTAAGTTTCTCTAGGCGAGGACTATGGAGAAGCTGTTCTGGCTTTGCATTTAATATTAAAAGCACAACATCAGAAAAATCAAGACAGTTTCATATGATCAGTCGACCATTGAAAAGTGTGTAATAATTTAAAATGGTGTAACTAGCTCGAAACTCTCAGAAAAATCGATGTAAGCTACAGGACACGACGGGTAATACACAATATGTTCAAGAACCAAGGGGGAACAATAAGTCTGGAAGACGACGAAAGATGTGTTTGGATGAAAAAGGTTGCTAAGGCTGAGACTCGGTCTTTCACGCCTGTTGCTCAGTCAGTATATTTCCAAGAGGCAATGGCGGAAATGAATGAAATGTTCGCTGATTCCACGGATATCCTCAGTAAAATCGAGAAATAATTACACAAAGTACTAAATGGAATAAAGCATCTAACGAGTACGGAATCGGTCACTTTTTGAATCAATCTGACAGTTGGTGCCCCGATTAGGCACAGGTTCTATTCATGCTGACACATGATCTTGTTTTACAAGCTCCGAGTTCTGGTAAGTGAACATTTTAAGAGTTTGTAATTTTTTAACTTTTTATTTTTTGTAGCCTGATAGAGTGTAACAGACGTTTCTTGTTATTTATGCTACTTTACTTTTAATTACAGAGTTGAAGATGGCAGTAGCGTAAACAACGTTAAAAATAAACATGGAGCTTATTAAGCGACCTGGATGGCTGTATTCAAAAAATATTTACAGTGATCGCATAGACGTGCAGAAAATATATTTCTTTAATTAATAATGTGGACTGTAAGGTGACGGGTTCTATGAAAAACTTTCATTCTTCATCAGAAAGACTCCATTCTAACACTGCTGTGCGAAAACAAGAATTACACGTTGATCAACTTCAGTGCACCTGTAAACTAAGGCAGAGAGAAAAACACAGATAAGGTGGAATATTTTTATCAAATTCTTTGAAAATTAAATATCAAAAATTACAAATGAAAACTAGCAATATTTCTCGGAGATTTTAACACTCCATTTGTAGAAAAGAAGTTGTTGTTGTTGTGGTCTTCAGTCTGAAGACGCTCTCCATGCTACTCTATCCTGTGCAAGCTTCTTCATCTCCGAGTAACAACTGCAACCTACATCCTTCTGAATCTGCTTAGTGTATTCATCTATGGGTCACGCTCTACGATTTTTACAGTCCACGCTTCCCTCCAGTACTAAATTGGTGATTCTTTGATGCCTCAGCATTCTTCTATATCACCACATTTCAATAGCTTCTATTCTCTTTTTGTCTAAACTGTTTATTGTCCAGGTTTCACATCCATACATAGCTACATTCCATACAAATAATATCAGAAAAGATTTCCTGACATTTCAATACATAGTCAATATTAACAAATTTCTCTTCTTCAGAAACGCTTTCCTTGCCATCGCCAGTCTACATTTAATGTCCTCTCTACTTCGAACAGCATCAGTTATTTTGCTCCAAAACTCATCAACTACTTTAAATATCGCATTTCCTGATCTAGTTCCCTCAGCATCACCTGATTTAATTGCACTAAATTCCACTAACCTCTCTTTGCTTTTGTTGATGTTCTTCTTATCTCCACCTTTCAAGACATTGTCCACTCCGTTCGACTGTTCTTCCAAGTCCTTTGCAGCCTCTGACAGAATTACAATGTCATCGACGAACCTCAAGGTTTGTGTTTCTTTTCCCTGGATTTTAATTCCTACTCGAAATTTTTTTTGGTTTGCTTTCTGCTTATTCAGTGTACATATTGAATAACATAGGCTACAACCCTGCTCCACTCCCTTTCAACCATTGCACCCTTTCGTGCCCCTCGACTCTTATAACTGCCATCTGGCCTCTCCACAAATTGCATATAGCCTTCTCTCTCTGTATTTTACCCCTGCCACCTTCAGAATTTTAAAGAGAGTATTCCAATCGACATTGTAGAAAGCTTTCTCTAAGTCTACAAATGCTATAAACGTAGGTTTGCCTTTCCGTAACTTAGCTTCTAAGATAAGACGTTGTATTAGTATTGCCTCTCATGTTTCTACATTCCTAAAGAATCCAAACTGATCTTCCCCGAGGTCGGCTTTTACCAGTTTTTCCATCTGTAAAGAATTCGCGTTAGTATTTTACAACCGTGACTTATTAAATTGGTAGTTCGGTGATTTTCACATCTGCTTTCTTTGGAATTGAAATTATTATATTTTGCTTGCAGTCTGAGGGTATTTCGCCTGTATCATACGCGTACATCTTGCCCATCAGATGGAAGAGTCTGGTCATGGCTGGCTCTTTCAAGGCCTCAGTAATTGTAACGGAATGTTGCCTACTCCCGGGACCTTGTTTCTACTTAGATCATTTAGCGCTCTGTCAAATTGTTCACGCAGTATCATATCTCCCATCTCGTCTTCATCTACGTCCTCTTCCATTTTCATATTATTGTCCTCAAGTACATCGCCCTTGTATAAGACCTCTATATACTCCTTCCACCTTTTGGCTTTCCCTTCCTTGCTTAGGACTGGTTTACCATCTGAGCTCTTGATGTTCTTACAGGTGGTTATCTTTTCTCCAAAGGTCTCTTTAATTTTCCTGTAGACAGTATCTGTATTACGTGCTTCTACACCCTTACATTTGCCCTCTAGCCATTCTAGCTTAGCCATATTGCCCTTCTTCTCGACAAGATTTTTGAGGGGTTTTTACCGTCCTTTTCTAAGGCTTCATTTATTGTATTTTTATAGTTTCTCCTTTCATCAATTAAATTCAATATCTCTTGTGTTATCCAAGGATTTCTACTACCGCTTTTCTTTTTATCTACTTGATCCTCTGCCGCCTTCACTATTTCATCTCTCAAGTCTACCCATTCTGCTTCTACTGTATGCCTTTCTACTGTTATTGTGAATCGTTCTCTATTGCTCCTTCTGAAACTCTCTACAACCTCTAGTTCTTTCAGTTTATCCAAGTTCCTAGCATTTCGAAAAATTGTCGTAGGCTAACCAGCACACAGACGACTGAACAGGAATGGTCAAAGATTTATCATTCTTTGCAAAGCCTTCAATTTCAAATTGATGTCAAGATATTTCTAAAGGCACCCCAGAAAACAGAAAAGCTGGAGATCAGCAAATGCAAATTTAGAAAGATTTCGATATTGATCATTTAATTTCAAATAGAGACACTAAAGAAATAATATACATCAAGACAAAGAAAGGAGCAAATACTGAAACAGACCATTAGTTGAACAACAAAGAAATTATGCGGAAGAAATTAAATAACTTAGTAACCAGCAATTCAAAAAGTTGAAACGTCCCCTTTTAACAATTTTACACGACTGTGGTTAACCTGACACACAATATTTTTTTAGCGCAACGCAATCTGACTTTCAACACACAATATTTTGTTAGCGCAACGCAATCTGACTTTCAAAATTCTCTACAAGAGAATGGCCCTGACTAACATTAACCTATACGTCTCACAAATCACTTACCTCACCAAAAATCTTCGCTGCTCAAGCTACTGCAATACAGCGAGCGCCACTACTGCCAGCTAAATAAAAGATTCAAACTATGGAAGGCACTAACTACTGATAGGGATAGTTAGCAAATGAAAGATATTAATAGAGAACAAACAATGTATTTACCTTGATATCATGACAAATTACAAAACTCCACCATCTCTCTCCCCACATCCACCACTGCTGGCGGCTCACCTCCAACTGCCCAGCGCTACGCGCTGTTCACAGCCAGCTGCCTAACACTACAATGGTTGAGTATTACAACAATGCAAAGCAGCCACAGACTGCACACGGCACAGCCGGTGATTTTCATACTGAGGTGGCGTTATCAATAAAAAAACCTAAACAGCCTACTTACATAGCCCCCATGCTCCCCACAAAAAATTTTACAAATTTTGTTGGGCACTGGCCAATACATATTTGTTAAAATTTTTTTTTCACAATTACAATAACAAAGAAATCAAATGCACACACTTATTGATACAATGTTGGTCAAAAGCTAAAATTTTCTCACAGTCCATAAAGACAGTCCTGATCATTCATCACATTGCAGTGTTTTTCTCAAAGTCTGAGCAGTAAAAGAAAATGCACACGGAAGTAGTGGATTTCCATGCAGTCTTGAAGAAGTATCGTTGTCCTTCCAACGGAAAGACAGTGCTGACTCTCGACATGCTGACAGGTAATGGGCCACAAGAGAGCAAACTCACAGCGGAGTCAGTCGAAGTTTTGAAGAGTATTGGTGGGTAGGTCATCACAGAGCAGACCCACTGTAGTCCTGGTAGAGATTACGGTATTGGTGGGCCACCAGAGGTGCAGACCCACTGCAGTCCTTGTAGAAATAATGGTATTGGTGAGTCATCAAAGGTGCAGACCCACTGCAGTCCTTGTAGAGATATAATGGTACTGGTGGGCCACCAGAGGCGCAGACCCACTGTAGTCCTTGTAGAGATGGCCAGCAGCCATCTGTTGTGACTGTGCAGGTACACAATCACCATTGAAGAGTCTTGCGGATAATATAACAAGTCCATAACCACCACTTGTGCACTCACAAAGTTGTTGGAATTGTCCTTAGAACAAGCAATGCTGTTATCCAGTCCCTTGCTGAATTATTAACACACGTGCAAACACTAACAGTCCCTACTTGTCACATATTATCCATATACTATGACCAACAAAAACGTGTGCAGTGAAATGTAACTTACAAGTTGCTTAATTTGATGACCTGGTGTCAATTACAATTTTATAACATAAGAACACAATAACAAAGATACAAAACACATCATTCAAGAACATAACAATACAAATAACAGTTGCGGTAATAGGGGCTTTACAAAAGAATAGAAATAAACATATACATCAGTGTTACAAAAATAATGACATAAGTACATACATAAAGATCAGAATAACTTTTGGAACATCAACATCACACATGAGCATTAAAACAGAACAGATAAATGTCTAAACATCTTTACAAAGTAAATAACATAGTATTTGAAAAATTATACAACATAAATCTTATTAGCTAAACACATAAAGACAGGAAAAACACAAATATAAAAGAGTACACAAACACATAGTGAGATAACACAAAAGGAAAGGACAGGGTTCGTTTTCAGTGTAACTTTTGGTACTGCAGTATTTTTCGAACAAAACCTTTTTTGTTCTTGGAGATCTCCCTTCGTTCATCATTATTCCCAAAAAGTCCTATCTGTACCTCTTTTCTGTGTTCCAACCATATTTCTTTCAAAATAGTTAGTTCTTAGTGCACAATACTCATTTTTGCCAAATCTGTTTCTTATATAGTCTACCCCTCTTACGCTAACTTAAATCTACTGAGCTCAGATGCTAAACTAAGGGACGAGGCAATGCAGCATCACATAAAACAATTAATATAAACAGCAATGAAAAAAAACGCAGATTTGCGAAGCAAGCAGCATTAAGAAATTAGCAAAGCAATTGTAATATTACAACTAATCTAAGGCAATGTGCAACAAATAATAACAAGAAATCATTAGTAAAACTGGCTTAACAGAATAATACAAAGTCAAATTCAATAACACTATGCCTGGCAAACAGCATCAACTTATACCTAAACATGACATAGCTCAAGCAGAAAAAATATTACAGTAAAAATGGCCATGTTTAAAACTTACGTCACATCTTAACACTAGAGTGATGCATCACAAAAACTTACTCTACGAAAAAAATTAACAAGTAGTTGAAAAGAAAATTATGTATGCAGTTCCTGTTATTAGTCCCTTCTTATTGGTCTTTCCATTCCAAGAGCTCCTTTTTCGAAGAATGTGGGTCATAAAATAATTATTTAATAGATCTGTTGACAGAAAGTGTCCACATTAGCAAATGAATTTTTTTTTTTTTTATAAAACCTATGCTGCAACACAGCTGGAAACTAGATATCAAATGAAATAAGCAACTATGAAAGGCAAAGCATAAAAATATCATTCAATAGTCATGTGACATTTCATAAGTTAGTGGAAAAATCTCTCAACTAGAGAGACAGTAGTCATAATCAGGTGTATAGACATAAAAATATTTCTCGTCATTTCATTAGGCATCCAGTGTAATCATATGTTTTCAAGTTCGACGGTGTCGTTTTTGCGATGCTTTCTACAAAAGAATGTCAGAAGCGAGGTTAATGGCCTCCCTTTTTGTTTTTCTACCTGTGCCGCTGGAAGGCTAATGGCCTTTTTTTTTTTTTTTTTTTTTTCGGGCGGCTGTCGCCCAGGTGGGTGCCCGCGACGCATTACGTGCAGGTGGTCACTTAACTTTCGTACGTAAATATTTACGACAGCAGTTTTCGCTACAATGGCAGTCTTATATAAAAATTTCATAGGTCAAGCATTTGTGTTACAAATCTGTAGAAACAAAATCCTATAAATATAAGTGTCCAAAAAAAAATATTCGTCAGCATTGTGATACATTCACGCATTTACACACATTTCATAATTCTAAAAGTACGATTCTCGGTTTCCAACATCCTTTTCCACAAAGCAGAGTTCCTATCCACTATTCATTACTCCTTACCTTATTATACATATACATATTCGTCGACACTTCAATATTTCATCGTAACATACGTATCATAATCAGATTCCTCATATAGCATCATCTCATTGATAATAAACATACCTCAACAACATAATACACATCGTCGCCGTAAAAATAACATCATAACACCTCAGTCAACTCTCAAAATCGTCGTAGCTTTCTAATTTCAAAACCTAAAAAAAATTCTCTGCTCATGTCAAAAGTGTCATCTGCCTCAAACGTACTTTAAAAATCATGATTCCATACCAAACACATCATTCAAAGCTCACATAGTATCACAATGGTTCCAAAAAAATATGAACAGTTTACAAAGTACAAACAAAATACAATTTCATAAGTGTGAAGTTATTCAACTGTGTAATTACGTAAGCATCTGTCACTAACGTAGTAAAAAAAAATGTTTGTCTCTCTCAGTTAAATGATCTGATAGCTGTGTAATACTGTGTTGGAGAAATATGGTACCGATGTGTGAAGTTGTATAAGCAAATACCATATTAGCTAGGGTTCCTTGTGGTTGCCACACACATGGTACACAAAGTAAGCGTGTACCCCCCTGAGGATAAATGTAATTATACCCTCAGGTGTTACAGATTACAGCAATGGAATGAAATGTATCACGGAAAACCTTCTATGCAATTCAAAAATCTTGAAAAATAAATGGCTTAAGTACAAAATTAATCTCTCAAATGCGTGTCCTGTAGCGCTAAATGTGCGTCTTGCTGTAAGATAATTCTGTGGAAGTGTCGTAATTATCGTCCTCCGAAAGCTAAGTTCTGCAGAAGTCAATGTACTTACCTGATGATACACAAAAGTGAAATGCTTTGCGTATAGATATCTTAGTTATTACGCTTATTGTTGTGATGAAGAAAGTACTGTGCTGTAACGTATTGTTGTGCTACGGAAAAGGTTGCCTCATTATTGCTATACCACAAAAGTTACTACTAAAACATGTTTTACTTTCCAGAATAATTCAGAAAAACTGTGCAGATATAAAACAGATACACCGCAAAAGCAACAAGGTAAATTGTGTCACACATTAGTAGCGTCGTGATATAGTCGTGTAGCTGTCAAATAAACTAACCACTGTGTCACCTGGTACCTCTCAGAAAGCACCTTGAATCCATAATGTATTTACAAGTAAACCAAAATGTTACATTAAAAAAAAAGCAGATTATCTTTCAATAAACGGTTTTACGTGTGAAATGTGGTGTAATCCTTTACTCTTCATAGTACGCAGACTTTCAACTGAAAAGCAATTGTCATGTTTTATACGTCGGTAAAGAATGCTGGAATTTTTCTCAAGGCTAGCGTCTTATGTTATTTTTCTCGGAGCCAGCGGGCGCACGCGGCTGCCTGCTGTGCGAGTCATTGTCTGTCTCTTTGTTGCCGCACGCCGTTATTGGGATTAGGAGACCTAACTTCTACAAATTCACTCTGACGAGAAGGCCCAGCCCTGTCTAAATCCCGCCAGCTCTGATGCAACTCAGGTCTGTCGCCCTGTCGGTAGCTTACATAGTTTCTTGTTTGTCGGTCACGTGGTGGAGAACCTCTCCCGGAATCGCAACCGCGCGCCGGACCGTTGCGTCTGAAAGTATTCTGTCTCCCTTGATAATAATAGTTCTGGTTACCATATTGTCTGTTTCTCTGATTGTCTCTGTAATAGTCATTACCGCGGAGAGGTGATCTTTCCCTGTAATTATTACTACTCTGCCAACGGTTGTCATACGGGTGGTGTCTGTTTTGGTCGCGATTTACATTGTAAGAATAGCCTTGTCGTATCCTGTTATTACTTCTTTCATCGCGGAATTGCGACGGATGTGACCTGTAATTGTTGTGTTCCTGGTTTCGCGTTCCGCGATTGTCAGTGTCAATTTCTAGTTCTTGTAACAGTCCCTGAAAAGCTTGAATGTCGTCTTTGCAACGTCCTGCTAAAATAATATGTCGTAAATGTTCAGGTAGTTTGATTAAGCAAATGCGGATGAGTTCTGAGGGGCTGTATGGGTTTGAAAGATACTGATTCTTGTGTAACATGTCTTCAAAATATTTCACAAGACTGGAAAATTCAGATTGTTCGAAATGTTTCATCATTATGATGCTATGTTTTACTCGGTCTTGTGTGGCTTGAGACCAATATGCTGAGAGGAAGGCATGGTAAAATTCTCCTTCACTATGACAATCGTGAATGACCGAACGCATTCTTACAGCTGGTTCATTCTCTAAATAGCCACACATAAATTCTAATCTGTGTTCTAATGACCAGTTGGGAGGAAAACAATGAGAGAATTGATGGAGCCACGCTTGTGGATGAATGTCGTTGGCAGAATTTTTAAACGTTTTGAATTTACGTGTAGTAATGAACAGCTTATAGTCAAAGTCATCATGTCGGCGAGTCGCATATCGGTCATTGTTACGTCGTTTCGGCGGTTCCATTTCAAAATTCGGTGCACCTTGCCAATTTCTTTCATAATTTCCGAAATGCGCTGTGTTATTATTTTGTGGCTGTTCCGTATTTCTATGTCTCTCTTCCTGTATTGGGGCGCGAGTGTCCTCTGAAATACGTAATTCTTGTATTACCTCTGTCAGCTGATCTTGTACTTCCCGGATTTCTCTTTGGTGTTGATTCAGATTTTGTTTCAGTTTCCTAATTTGTTCGCTCTCTTCTGTGTCATTAAAGACTACCGGTTTTGTGTCATTCAGATTTTCATCTACCTTCGTAGATAAATTAGTGAACTGATCCGAAAGTTCGGCTACTTTCTCTGATAGTGTACTTATTTCCTCAGTGTATTTTTCTGAACCAAGTTTCAGAGTATCTACTGTGTCCTTTAAATTTTCTTGAGTTTTTGCAAGTTGCGTAACCGAATCGGTAAATGCAACTGAGTCAATTTTAGCCGACAAGGTCTCATGATTTTCATGAACAATGGTTTGCAGTTCTTTTATAGCTGCTTCGTGATTCTGTAATGCATTTTCATGCCGCGAAAAAATAGGTTGAAAATGCTCACAAATTTGTGTTTTTACGTCATTACAGACTTTTTGACATTTCGATTCAATGTGATGAAACTCAGTAGTTAAATCTTCACGTGTTTGTTCAACCGTGGAGTCTAACTTTTGAAGCTGTTGCTGTGTTTGACTCTGATTTTGTTCCATTTGTTTCTGATTTTGTTCGATTGTGTCTAATTTTTCAAGCTTTTGTTGTGTTTGTCTCTGATGTTGTTCCATTTGTTGCATTAGCTGTAATAACAATGCATTAGTGTCTGGAATCTGTTCCTCTACGCTTTTCGGCAGTGCATTTGCACCGGCAACATTCACATTTTGACAAGCAGAAAATGTGTCTTGACTTATTTGAGAAAACGGTGAGGATCCAAAACCTGAATCTACAGTATTTGTGAGATCGTCTCGTGTCATTTCGGATTCCTGAGCCGCGCTATTGCCGACCGATCGATCGATAATGCTTCCCTGTTCTCTAATTGTTTCGCTGTCTACACCATTGTTTGCAACCCGCTCCATTTCCCTATGCACAATTACCAAATTACTACTTTGAACGTCTGTTAATTCATTACACAGTGGTGCTGGCAAACTACGCTCGTCGTCACTATTATTTCTCAGTTTGCTTTGGAGCCTAGTGTTACGTTTTTCACACGCCATTATTGTCACAGTATTTCACACAACAACACAGAAAAACACAATTTCAAGAGCAAAAATAAGAGAACACATTAACATAACACTGAAAATAATATCTAGTTAATTGCAGCTGCGAAATACTTGGTGCAAATCTACATGCATACCACAACTGTTTTATTGTACAACAATGAAAAACTACAACTACAAAGGAGATTTTCTCTAAAATTACGCGCTAGCAATAAACAAAAGCTACACTAATTACACAAACTACAAGAAAAAATCAGAAGATTCCAGTGAGGTATCCTGGCAGGGTCGCCATATGAAACGTCCCCTTTTAACAATTTTACACGACTGTGGTTAACCTGACACACAATATTTTTTTAGCGCAACGCAATCTGACTTTCAACACACAATATTTTGTTAGCGCAACGCAATCTGACTTTCAAAATTCTCTACAAGAGAATGGCCCTGACTAACATTAACCTATACGTCTCACAAATCACTTACCTCACCAAAAATCTTCGCTGCTCAAGCTACTGCAATACAGCGAGCGCCACTACTGCCAGCTAAATAAAAGATTCAAACTATGGAAGGCACTAACTACTGATAGGGATAGTTAGCAAATGAAAGATATTAATAGAGAACAAACAATGTATTTACCTTGATATCATGACAAATTACAAAACTCCACCATCTCTCTCCCCACATCCACCACTGCTGGCGGCTCACCTCCAACTGCCCAGCGCTACGCGCTGTTCACAGCCAGCTGCCTAACACTACAATGGTTGAGTATTACAACAATGCAAAGCAGCCACAGACTGCACACGGCACAGCCGGTGATTTTCATACTGAGGTGGCGTTATCAATAAAAAAACCTAAAAGCCTACTTACAAAGTATCAGTACCAAAATGATAAAAGCTGTCACCGGAACGGAAACAATAGGAAAGATAAAGAAACATGAAAGCTGGAATGAAGACTGTGAAGATTCCTTGAAGGGAAGACTGAGAGCATCGTACAAAAAAGGTTGATTCTTTGGAATTCATAAACTAATAAGGCAAACGCAAACATTTTCAGATAAGGTAAGGGAAATTTTGAAAAATCTCTTCATCGTGAGGCTGAAGAAGACTTCCAAGAAAACGATACTGGAAACTTTTATAAAACTATGGAAACTAAATTGATGAAGTAGCGACCGCGAAGTCAAGGTGTTCAAGGGGAAAACGACAATGTAGCCACTAATAATAAAAAAGAAAACTGTGAATTATTGGCAGTTTACTTCAACAAAGTCCTCAAATGCGAGAAATCAGTATTACTTTTTGACAAAGTGGAGCCTGAAAACAATTGTCCAGATTCTAAACCGGCAGATAAAACAGAAATTCAGAATTTAATTAAGGAACTCGAAAATAACGAGGCTTGTGGAGAGTGTTGGGTTGTCACGGAAATGAGGAAAACTGCAAGTCATTGCACTATCCAAAAGCTTCAAAAACCTTTGGGGAAAATTTGGGAAACTGACTATTCCAGAAGAGTGGTTGTGCTTACATACATCCCTTACACAAGAAAGGTAGTGACGCAGATGTCATCAGTCTTAGAAGAATCTATTTAGTGGCTCTTAATGTAGAAAATCTTATCCAAAGCCCATCAAAATACTTTGGGAGAGCAAGTAGATTGTCAGCTAAGTGAACACCATTGGGGGTTTACAAAGTGCCGGTTCTAGAAAAAGATTATGAATTTGAAACTGATGGTAAGGAACTATTGTCAAGACGCAAAGATCCTGTTCAAATCCTGATGCACTTCAAAAGAGCCTACGACCCCGCAAACAGAGAAGACTCTTCAGTGCACTAGAATAATTCAGTACTGACAGAAAAACTTTGCCAATAATTAAAAAAAGAAAACATTGGCTGAAAAAATCGCAAAATAAAATTCCGTGGAGAGATTCCAGAATATTTTGAAATATAAACCGGTGTAAGGCACGATGAAGGCTTCTCGCCATTGCTCTTCAGCTGTGGACAATGTTTTCCAAACTTTATTAAGAAAATGGAATGTTAGGCATAAAGGAACAGGTATGCTAGTTATCAGATTGGGATGTACAAATTCGAACTTCAGACTCAGCTGTCTAACCTTCCCAGATGTTTTATCACTATTTTCCGAAAAACAGCAGTACTGAGCGGATCAGCCTGTTGAAACAGATGACGGAAAAGGTTGAATTACAAATTTGTTTTGAGAAAGCAGAATTCGTAACGAACATTAAAAATGCTCCAAAATTTCTGAGGTGCAGATATGCTAGAATACATAGAGTTAATAAATTTACGTATTCCATACAGTTAACAGTGTAGATAAAGAAGGAAACAAAAATAGAGCAAACAATGGCTTACTAATTAACGAAGGGAATTTACAATAAAAAAAATCAGTCAGCAAAAAAAAAAAGAACTGAACAACACTGTAATTTAATTGGAGTGTCTCTATGCAGCGCAGTGTTTAAACATCAACAAGAAGGGAGAAAGTGAAGAGTCGGAAAAAAAGGAGCGAAGATACTATAGAAAATATTCGGTACAAGGAAAGGTGGGACTACGTGCACCGGAAGAAGTAATTAAGAAATGTACACCCAAGCTGGACAACTATCTGATGCTCTCAGAAAAAGGAGAATTTCGTTTTGTGGTCACTTGGGTCGAATGAACACAGAAAAACGGAGTAAACAGGTATTTGACAACTTTGACAAAAATCTCAAAACGCAAACGCTGTGAAAAAATAAAGAAATATTGGAAACATCGAAATTCGCGATGCAAGACAGAATCATGAGGATTGTACTTGGTCCAAATTAAAGAAGGAAGATTGTGAAGTGTGTAGAGATAGAGGTAAAAAGACGTCTGCTGCTACAGGAAGTCTAGTGGACGAGATTAAGTGAGAACAGGAGAAATAATGAATGTCGAGATTGTATAACAGGTAAGATCTAGGGGAATGTTCAGTACTTTTTAATATAGACGATGCAAACAATAATTATTTACAATGTAGCACACAGCTGTAGGGGGAGTCGAGAGGGGCAGTGCGATTTATAACGCTTGTGATCTGTCAGCTTGGGATACAATGACAAACTGACCTGCAAAACCCATCTAAGCCATAGCTCATGTTCGTCGAGGTTTGAATACCATTTCGCTCTCTTACACCACTTGTTGGTCAGATTCTTGAAATTTTTTTAAATTTCGTTAACATTACGCTATCGATTTGTCGGTCAGATACTTGAATATTTTATTTTGTAAACATTAGTAATATAAAGGTGCTCATGAGGGCTATGAAACAAAAACAAAAAGAATTGTAATAATTAAGCGAAAACTAATGCCGTTTAGCTTTCGATCTAAACGGTCGTCACGTAGTAAGGATACCAGAGAAACAAAACAATGTAATTGTTAATCTTACGCTGTTAAAATTCACAATACTTTAGGGTAGAATTTACACAAACGATATATTCACAACTTGTAAGTGCAAGATGCTGTATGAAGTTACGATGTACCACCACCAGGCATTTCCTTTCCTGTTCCACTCGCAAATACTGCGAGGGAAAAACGACCCCTATCTTCGTGGTCCTTACGCGAAATGCACGCGTTGGCGACAGCAGAATCGCTCTGCAGTCAGCTTTCAACACCATCCTTCGAATTTTCTCAAGAGTGTTCCTTGGAAAGAACGTCGCCTTACCTCCAGGGATTCCCATTTGAGTTACCGAAAAATCTTTATACACTACTAGCCATTAAAATTGCAGCACCTGGAAGAAATGCAGATGACAAACGGGTATTCATTGGACAAATATATTATACTAGAACTGACATGTGATTACATTTTCACGCAATTTGGGTGCATAGATCCTGAGAAATCAGTACCCAGAACAACCAACACTGGCCGTAATAACGGCCTTGATACGCCTGGGCATTGAGTCAAACAGAGCTTGAATAGCGTGTACAGGTACAGCTGCCCATGCAGCTTCAACACGATACCACAGTTCATCAACAGTAGTGACTGGCATATTTTGACGAGCCAGTTGCTCGGCCAACATTGACCAGACGTTTTCAATTGGTGAGAGATCTGGAGAATGTGCTGACCAGGGCAGCAGTCGAACATTTTCTGTATCCAGAAAGGCCCATGCAGGACCTGCAACATGCGGTCGTGTATTACCCTGCTGAAGTGTAGGGTTTCGCAGTGATCGAATGAAGGGCAGAGCCACGGGTCGTAACACATCTGAAATGTAACGTCCATTGTTCAAATGCCGTCAATGGGACCAAGAGGTGACCGAGACGTGTAACCAGTGGCACCCCATACCATCAGGCCGGGTGATACGCCAGTATGGAGATGACGAATAGACGCTTCCAATGTGCGTTCACCGCGCTGTCGCCAGACACGGATGCGACCATCATGATACTGTAAACAGAACTTGGTTTCATCCTAAAAAATGACGTTTTGCCATTCGTGCACCCAGGTTCGTCGTAGAGTACACCATCGCAGGCGCTCCTGTCTGCGATGCAGTGTCAAGAGTAACCGCAGCAATGGTCTCCGAGCTGATAGTCCATGCTGCTGCAAACGTCGTCGAACTGTTCGTGCAGATGGTTGTTGTCTTGCAAACGTACCCATCTGTTGACTCTGGGATAGAGACGTGGCTGCACGAACCGTTACAGCCATGCGGATAAGATGCCTGTCATCTCGACTGCTAGTGATACGAGGCCGTTGGGATCCAGCACGGCGTTCCGTATTACCCTCCTGAACCCACCGATTCCATATTCTGCTGACAGTCTTTGGATCTCGACCAACGCGAGCAGTAATGTCGCGATACGATAAACCGCAATCGCGATAGACTACAATCCGACCTTCATCGAAGTCGGAAACGTGATTGTACGCATTTTTCCTCCTTACACGAGGCATCACAACAACGTTTGACCAGGCAACACCGGTCAACTGCAGTTTGTGTATGAGAAATCGGTTGGAAACTTCCCACATGTCAGCACGTTGTAGGTGTTGCCACCGGCGCCAATCTTGTGTGAATGCTCTGAAAAACTAGGCATTTGCATATCACAGCATCTTCTTCCTGTCGGTTAAATTTCGCGTCTGTAGCACGTCATCTTCGTGATGTAGCAATTTTAATGGACAGTAGTGTATTTAATACTCGCGTGTTGTTCCAACCCATCGATAACGAATCTAACAGTCCGCTTCCTTCTGCATTACTTTGATACCTTCCTTCAATCGGAACACACGGGGATCCCAGCGTCTGAGCAGTACTCACGAATAGGTCGCATTACTGTTGTACATGCAATCTCCTTTACACACATCCCTAACTGTGCCAATAAACCGAAGGCGACCATTCGGCTTCCCCACAACAGTTCGTACGTGCTCATTCCATTCCATATCACTTTCCAGATATTTAATCGACGTGACCACATCAAGCGGCACACTTCGAGCAAAACTGTTTTTTTTTTTCATATACAAGTGCAGTAACTTACATTTTTCTACGTTTAAACTTAGCTGCCAATAACCACACTACCTACAAATTTTGTATACGACATCTTGTATTCCCCTACAGTCACTCAAAGAAGGTTTTAGTGACAATATGAAATGAGCTTCAAACGATTAAGACTGACAAAGATGGTTATATAAGAGGGAGAGAGGATGCACAAGATATCGCACTGCACGCATGCGCTGCAGCGCAAAGAGCTATTGTATGCTTATTTTAGGCTTTTTCCCGGTTTTATAGACAACATGTGTCGCATTTCAAATCGTTCATTGTGACTTCCACTACATTGTTGTGTACACATTTATCATTCACGATAAATCGTAAACCCACATTCAGTGGTTTAATATTAGTGATGAGATGAAGACAGATGCGCCTTTAGTGATCTTGGTTATGGAGATAATATTAAAGCTGTGAACGCCGTATCTTTCAGTCAGATGGGTTAAGACTGAAATATGCACTGCAGACCCATCAGTTTAGATACCCATGATAGGCCATTTCCTTGTTACCTCGATGTCAAAATAACTTTATTTATTCTTAAGTTTTCTTTTTAGATTGAGTAATAATTAATTTCATCTGCTGATATAATTAACATTCCTTTTTTATCTGGTTCGGTAATTCTCCTTCACTTCAGACGTATCTCTAACTTCGGACGTATAGAGCGCCACAGTGCCCCTTGCGCGGAGTGACGACTTCTAACGAGGCGGCAGCCGTTAGTCTACGCGGCGCACCACAGATGGCTCTGGCGGCGCGCGCGCGTGATTTACGTGTACCGCCTGCTGCCCGCAGTGTGTATCGCCGCCGCCAGGAGACACCCATTACTGCGAGTCGTGCCGTAATTGCTTCCAGTCGAAAGGCAACAGACGGTATCGCTCCCCCGTTTCCGTACACCGTTGCAGCTTGTAAGAGAGTGGCAAAAGCGCAGATATCGCACAGGCTGCTAGAACACTGTTACGACGCCAGTTCAAACACATAAATCCGCAGCAAGCAACGGTTTATCGCCCTGACGCATCTTACATCCTTACTCCCAGTAGTAAGAGAAGTAATTCCAGAGAAGACCAACACACGTTAGGCCATTTGAAAGAAATTAGAAAAGCGTCTCGCCTTAACTCTTATTTGTGTGTGTACCTATTTATGTAATTATTCATTCATAGACGATACATTCAAAATGAATCGGGAATTTTGTAATTTCACTGGTTGTATTTGTCCGATTCAGCGATCATTCATTGTTATGTTAGTACACACGACTGAAACGGATCTGTACAATGGTCGCCATACTCCATGTTTAGTCTGTCTTCGGTTGTCAAGAGGGTTACATGTGTTTCTTACAAATGGTGATTACTCATTTGTTTTCAAAATGGATCAGAGAATTTGCATTCAATTTTGATATAAAATGGAATAAAAGGAAACAAATTTTTAGAACTCTTGAATATTGCTTTTGGTGAGTCTTCTACGAGTAAGACAAGAGCTTTTTTTTTTTTTTTTCAGCAGTCCTCTGACTGGTTTGATGCGGTCCGCCACGAATTCCTCTCCTGTGCCAACCTCTTCATCTCAGAGTAGCACTTGCAACCTATGTTCTCAATTATTTGCTGGATGTATTCCAGTCTCTGTCTTCCTCTACAGTTTTTGCCCCCTACAGCACCCTCTAGTACCATCGAAGTGTCATTCCCTCATGCCTTAACAGATATCCTGTAACCCTGTCCCCTTCTTCTCATCTGTGTTTTCCACATATTCTTTCCTCTCCGATTGTGCGTAGAACTTCCTCATTCCTTACCTTATCAGTCCAGCTAATTTTCAACATTCGTCTGTAGCACCACATCTCAAATGCTTCGATTCTCTTCTGTTCCGGTTTTCCCACAGCCCATATGTTTCACTATCACACAATGCTGTACTCCAGGCGTACATTCTCAGAAATTTCTTCCTAAAATTTAGGCCGATATTTGATATTAGTAGTCTTCTCTTGGCCAGGAATGCTTTTTGCCATAGCTAGTCTGCTTTTGATGTCCTTGCTCCATCCGTCATTGATTATTTTACTGCCTATGAAGCAGAATTCCTGAATTTCATCTATTTCGTGACCATCAATCCTGATGTTAAGTTTATCGCTGTTCTCATTTCTACTACTTCTAATTACTTTCGTCTTTCTTCGATTTACTCTCAATCCGTACTGTGAACTCATTAGACTGTTCATCCTTTCAGCAGATACCCTCTTCACTTTCACTCAGGATGACAATGTCGTCAGCAAATCATATAATTGATATCCTTTAACACTGAATTTCAATTCCACTCCTGAACTCTTCTTCTCTTTCTACCATTGCTTCCTCGATGTACAGATTGAACAGTATGGGTGAAAGGCTACATACTTGCCTTACACCCTTTTTAATATGGGCACTTCGTTCTTGTTGTTCACTCTTATTATTTCCTCTTGGCTGTTATACATATGCCACATCTCTCCCTATAGCTTACCCCCACTATTTTCAGAATTTCGAGTATCTTGCACCATTTTACATTGTCGAACGCTTTTTCCATGTCGACAAATCCCGTGAACGTGTCTTGATTTTTCTTCAGTCTTGCTTCCATTATTAACCGCAATATAGCGGCACCACCGTTTAGGATAGGGAAAGTTAGTTTCGTGCGACATTCTGAGCACAAGTTACAGCCAGGTGCAGGCTGGATTGCAGTGAGTTACGCATAATAGCAGTTGGGAAGCCAAATAGAGGTCACAGGGGCGTAGAACTGCCGGAGAAGGCACACACAGCAGTTTGCATGGCGCAAGTCTCAGGCAGATGGGTGTCAGTGACCAGCCTAGCGTGTTATGTGTACGTGATGCGAAGCGGCGCACTTGGTAGAAATGAGTCTCACAGCTGCCTATAAGTAGGCATCATTTTCTAACTAGATGCATTCAAGTGTGGCAGCTCTCCTGGACAGCGGGGTATATCACACCACCGGGCAACACACAGCAACAGATGGGGTACCAACATCCCAGTCAACAGTGGGTCATTGTTTCGACCCTCTGAGGCCAACGCAGGATCCGCAGCCAGCCAGCGGGGAGCCACTCCTCGGTTTGCTACCGCGGGCAGTCATCTCGGCTCCTGATACACACCAGAGACAATCCGAGGCGAGGGCCACAGATTCGGACGCCAGATCACAGGCGCTTGTCATCGCTGTGAAGTCAGCCATGCCAACGAGAGGCAGGATGCAGCTGGCTGCCTGCAGCTCACACCGAGCAGCACTGAGTCGGCAGGGTTTCAGACCACTGAACCAACTGCTGGCATCCTGATGACGACTCAACTCCACTGGCTTACAAGGCCAGCACAACACAGCATTACATTGTGTTGTTTTTAATATGGCACATCCTGGCACTCACCCACTACATCTAGCCTTTCGGGTGAGTGCCAGGAGGTGCCGTATTAAAAATCGGCGAGAACTTGTTTCAAACTACAGTGTCCTCGTTCACCTCGGTCTGCATCACAGGGCCCCGCAATGCTGAGGGAGCACCCCAGCTGCCTGTGCAATGCAATTCTGTGTCGTGCCAGCCTTCTACGCCAGCAGAGTTGCATCATCGTCACGATGCCGGGAGTTGGTTTACGGTCTGCATCCCTGCCGACTCAGTGCCGCTCGGTGTGAGTCGCGGGCAGCCAGCGGCATCCTTCCTCTCGCCGGTGCGGCTGAGATCATAGCAATGACAAGTGCCTGTGATCTGGTGTCTGAATCTGCAGCCCTAGCCTTGGGATGTCCCACCGAGTGTCGGGAGCTGAGCGACTGCCCCCGGTAGTGAGCCGAAGAGTGGCCCACCGCTGGCAGGCTGTGGGTCCAGCATCAGCCTCAGAGGGTCAAACCAATGACCCACTGTTGACTGGGACACTGGCACTCCATCTGTTGTTGCGTGTAGCCTAATGGTGTCAACCACCCCACTGTCCAGGAGAGCTGCCACACTTGAATGCATCTTGTTAGAAAACGGCACCTCTTTATACTGGGCTGTGCACTTCTGTTTTTCCAAGTGCACCATGTACACATAACACTCTAGTCTGGCCAGTGGCCCCCTTCTGCCTGCGTCTTGCACCATGCAAACTGCTGTGTGTGTCTTCTCTGGCAGTTCTACGCACCAGTGGCCTCTATTTGCCTTCGCAGCTGCTGGTATGCGTCACTCACTGCAATCTGGCCCGCACCTGGTTGTAACTTGTGCTCGGAATATCGCACAAAACTAAATTTCCCTATCCTAAACGGTGGTGCCACCAGAATTGCCTCTCTCATGCCTTTACTTTTCCTAAAGCCAAACACGTCATCATCGAGTGCAACCTCCATTTACTTTTCCATTCTTCTGTATATTATTCTTGTAAGCATCTTGGATGCATGGGCTGTTAAGCTGATTGTGCGATAATTCTCGCACCTGTCAGCTATTGCCATCTTCGGAATTGTGTGAATGATGCTTTTCCAAAAGTCAGATGGTATGTCGCCAGACTCATACATTCTGCACACCAACGTGAATAGTCGTTCTGTTGCCTCTTGCCTAAATTCTGGTGGAATGTTATCTATCCCTTCTCCCTTATTTGACATTAAAATTTTGAATTCTGATTCTAATACTGGAGTCCACTCCTATTTCTTCTTCTATCACATCAGACAAATCTTCCACCTCATGGAGGTTTTCACTGTATTCTTTCCACCTATCCGCTCTCTCCTCTGCATTTAACAGTGGAATTCCCGTTTCACTCTTAATATTACCACTCTTGCTTTTAACGTCACTGAAGATTGTTTTGACTTTCTTTTATGCTGACTCTGTCCTTCTGACTGTCATTTCTTTTCCATATCTTCATATTTTTCCTGCAGCCATTTCGTCTTAGCTTCCCTGCACTTCCTATTTATATCATTCCTCAGTGACTTGTATTTCTGTATTCCTGAGTTTCTCAGAACATTTTTTTACTTCCTCCTTTCATCAATCAACTGATGTATTTCCTCTGTTACCCATGGTTTCTTCGCAGTTACTTACTTTGTACCTATGTTTTCCTTCCCAACTTTTGTGATGGTCCTATTTAGAGATGTACAGCCCTCTTCAACTGTACTGAATACTGAGCTATTCTTTATTGCTGCTTCTATAGCCTTAGAGAACTTCAAGCGTATTTCTCTATTCCTTAGTACTTTTGTAACCCACTTCTTTGCGTATTGATTCTTCCTGACTAATGTCTTAAACTTCAGGCTACTCTTCATCACTACTATATTGTGATCTGAGTCTGTATCTGCTCCTGGGTATGCCTTACAATCCAGAATCTGGCTTCGAAATCTCCACTGACCATGATGTAATCTAACTGAAATCTTCCTGTATCATCCATCCTTTTCCGAGTATGCCTCCACCTCTTAGGATTCATGAATAGGGAACCAGCTGATACTTGTTTCAGAACTCAATTAGTCTCTCTCCTATTTCATTCCTTGCACCAATCCCACTACCTCCTGTAACCTTTTCTTCTTCTCCTTCCCTACAACTGCATTCCAGTCCCGCACGAATATTAGACTTTCATGACCCTTTGCATACTGTATTACGGTTTCAATATCCTCATATACTCTATCTCCTCATCATAAGCTTGCGACGTCAGCATATATACCTGAAATATCGTTGTCGATGTTGACTTCATGTCGATTCTGATAAGAACGACCCTGTTGCTGAACTGTTCACAGAAACACATTCTGTGCCCTACCTTCCTATTCATAATGAGTTCTTCTCCTGTTATACCATTTTCTGTTGCCGTTGATATTACTGTATACTCATCTGACCAGAGATCCTTGCCTTTTTTCCACTTCACTTCTACTGTATCTAGCCTTTGCATTTCCCTTTTCAGATTTTCTAGTTTCCCTACCACGTTCAAGCTTCTGACATTCCACTCCTCCACTCCTAGGACGTTGTCCTTCTGTTGATTATTCAATCTTTTTCTAATGGTAATCTCACCCTTGTCAGTCCACAAGAGCTTACAAGTGGTATAAGTAGTTCCAAGATGGCCGTGAAGAAGCTGACGATGACGAACATTCTGGACATCCTAGCAAATCAACAACATATGAAAACATGGAAAAAAAGATATAAATGATAATGAACGGTCGCCGAGTCACAACTGGAGAAGTTGTTAATGATTTTGGCATACCAGTAGGCTCATGCCTTCAAATCATTTCGAATGTTTTAGATATGAAACGAGTGACCGCAAAGTCTGTGTGAGATTGTCCACACTTGTATCTGCTGAGCGAGTAAACTAGTGAGTGGAAACTTATCTTACCACTTAGTGCGCAAATGGACAAAACATCTGAACTGTCTTCTCAAGCGCAGGGTGTATAAATATGGCCCTGTAATGCAGCTAATATCAGGTGCAGATCATAACAAAATTCATTAGAAATGCTGCTATCACACAACTAGAATTCATGAATTAATAAAAGTGAAAGTTTGGGGTCTGTTCTAGAAAGACAAAACAGCTGTTCCCTTTTTTATTCTACATATAATTTATCAACTACGGTTTAAGGGGTCAAGTGATACACAACAGTCGTGTTAAATTACTCAACACTCAATAACAAAATATTTAACTCTTGGACATATTGAATTGACGATTATTAAAATCGTTATCTCTACATATGAAAATTTTTTTGTCGCACAGACAGAATGATTAATATCTTTATTAGCTCATTTACATCTACAATATTGTAGCTTGTCAATGCACTGAGTTGGTGGAGAATAAATTTACTTTTTGAACCAATGAAAAAACTCTCATGTACTGATTGTGAGGGTAGGTTAGTATCCTAGCATTTGATATTCAACAGTCAAAGCATATGACAATTGGAGTGAGCAAAATCCCGACTCAACATTTACTGTTGCCTAATGCGTGATGGTACTTTACCAAGTGGCATCTGCAACGATGTTGTCTCTGTGCTAGATCTGAAATGCTAATTACGTACTGTGGCCTTGACTGAATTCACTCAATTTCAACTCTTTTGCATTTCACAGAACGTTAATTATTCCCTAGTCGAAATAATGGCTATTGCACACTTGCTAAGAGCTGGAGCAAGGAGCACAAAGGTTCCCACAGGAATAATTAGCTACCTCTTTGCTGTCTGCTGCCATGATATGTGAAGCATATCGTCCAAACTTTTCAGAAAGCAAAGCTCTCATCGCCCTTGCTATTTTCCACACACTTGTGCAGTCTGTCTCAAGGCAAGAGAGATATCTAGAAATGTTGGTTCTCAAAATGCTTTATATAATAGGGATCTCCCCACTGTGTCACGTCTGTGTCGCCCAGTATAGCTTCAGTGAATTGCCATCTTGTTTGAGATTAATTTTACTTTTCTTGCCAGGTTGCATCCTAGCCCTGTCAAAACTGTTCAGCCACTTACCCTCACTCCCAGCCACATTTACGTTAAAGGGAATAATGTATTGTCCTGGCCTTATCCCTTTTGGCGCTGAAGCTAGCCGTTAAGTGGGGTTTTATGATGCCATTAACCACCTGCTCGGTTTGTCTCCAAAATGCGTTTCACTTTAACTTGTATATTCATGCCCCTTCCATATATTGGTAGATATTGTTTTGTTAGTCTTCAGTACATGAGTTAAATGCAAGTGCCTTTTTTTGATATGAAGATAATTATTGTTTCCGAGGATCTCATACTGCATTGTACAGTCATTATGGATGAAGCTCATGTAATGTCAGTAAGATCCAGATGCCTTACATCTGTACGTAAGGTGCTTAATTTCGAACAAGAACAGCGGGGAATAGGAGTTGCTCAGGAGTCATTAAATGAAGTCAGCAGTTAATAAATGAAGTCAGCAACGCTGCAGAACCACTGAAACGTTTTATAACATGTGACGAAACATGATTGAACTAGTATCACGTCGAAACTATGGCTCGATCGTCACAGTGGAGGTATTTTGAATAGCCAAGATGGAAATAAGCTTGGCAGGTACGCTCGAATGTGGTCTCCTCACTTTTCTCTTCGATTTCAATGGCATCATTAGTTTTTGCACCATGGTCAAACGATCAACATTCACAAATTCAGTGCCATCTGCAGGAAGCAATCTGACAAAAAAATATTAACGAAAAGCGCCCGGATTTGTGGTGAAAAATCTATGCTTTAGCGCCTCGATAATGCACTTACTCACACTCAGTTCTGGGCAAAAGTCAGCGCTGTAATGATAATCCAGCCTTTTTATATAATAAAGGGTCGTCGTTTCCCAAGCTTAGATAAGATTAAAAGCGCATCGATGAAAGAGCTAAGTGCTATCCCAAAGACTGAGTTCCAGAGATGTTTCAGGGATTGAAAAGAAGCTCTGGCATACGTGTATCAAGTATAGAGGGAACTGCTTTGAAGGAGATAGCACTGATGTAGGGAGTGAATAAAATTATTTCCCAAGGACTAAAATTTCGGTAACTTTTTCAACACACCTCATTCATTACATAGTTGTTGTAAGAGAGTACATCCAATATTTGCATAATTTTTCAGAATGAGGATTTGGGTGATACAGAAAATAATCAAATTATACATACAACCTTCCATCAAACAATCTGTTTATATTTACATCTGTGTGACTATCTCCAGTTAAAACCCAAGTGCTTTACAGAGGGTTCGTAGGACCACTTTAACATTATTTATCTATCGCTCCTCACTCGAACAATATGTGGAATAAATAATTGCACGAATCTTTTCGTGCGATCTCTGATTTCTCTTATTTTGCTGTGATGGTTCCAAATGGTTCAGATGGTTCTGAGCACTATGGGGCTTAACTGCTGAGGTCATCAGTCCCCTAGATCATAGAACTACTTAAACCTTTCTAAACTAAGGACATCACACACATCCATGCCCGAGGCAGGATTCGCACCTGCGACCATAGTGGTCGCGCAGTTCCAGACTGTAGCGCCTAGAGCCGCTCGGCAATCGCGGCCGGCGCTTTGATGGTCATTTCTCCCTGTGTAGGTGGAAACCATAAAAAACATTTTCGTATTCCGAGGAAAAAATTTAGTGATTGAAATTTCACGAAAAGACTTCAGTGCAAAGAAGAACGCCTTTGTTTCAATGCTTGCCTCCTCAAATCGCTTATCATATTCATGGAACTCTCACATCTCGTGATAATACTAAACAGTTGCTCTTCTTTGATCTTTTTCGATGTCCTCCATCAGTCCTATCTGGTAAGGATTCCAAAGCACATCGTTATACACCGGAAGAGGATGGACAAGTACGTCTGTTGCGTCATCTAAGTGTTCTACCAACAAAACTCAAATTTGGGTTCGCCTACCACACATAATTTTCTGTGTGATGGTCCCAATTTCAGTGCTTCATAATAGGTAATTGTAACCTGTAGGTGTTTAGATGAGTCCATGTCATTTTTCGTATAACTGAGAATAGTCAGAATTTGCTTAGTACTCGTGTGGACAACCTCCTCCATTTGTTGTTGAGTGTCAGATACCATATCTCGCTCCATACATATATGCTGTCTAAGTCACACTGCACTTCATGTTATTCCTCTGACGATCTTTCTGAACTTCGATTTAATACAGTACTGAGCCGTGACACCATTGAGTCAGTAGAAGGTTCGGTCTGGCGCCACTGGCTCAGGTGCAGTATCGAGTATTCCCCTTGTGCCCCATTGCCAATATCTGTGAGGAAGAGTTGGTATCTGTGGGTTGTTTCCTAAGAAGGTCTTTGCTTCAGATGTATACAGGGTGTTACAAAAAGGTACGGCCAAACTTTCAGGAACCATTCCTCACACACAAATAAAGAAAAGATGTTATGTGGACATGTGTCCGGAAACGCTTAATTTCCATGTTAGAGCTCATTTTAGTTTCGTCAGTATGTACTATACTTCCTCGATTCTGATGATCAAATTGTAAATTTTCACAATCAACATATGTGGGCTGACGAGAATCCGCACGAAATTGTGCAATCACGTCATCACCACAGATTTTCTGTGAACGTTTGCGCAGGAATTGTTGGTGATGTCTTGATTGGGCCCCATGTCCTTCCACCTACGCTCAATGGAGCACGTTATCATGATTTCATACGGGATACTCTACCTGTGCTGCTAGAACATGTGCCTTTACAAGTACGACACAACATGTGGTTCATGCACGATGGAGCTCCTGCACATTTCAGTCGAAGTGTTCGTACGCTTCTCAACAACAGATTCGATGACCGATGGATTGGTAGAGGCGGACGAATTCCATGGCATCCACGCTCTCCTGATCTCAACCCTCTTGACTTTCATTTACGGGAGCATTTGAAAGCTCTTGTCTACGCAACCCCGGTACCAAATGTAGAGACTCTTCGTGCTCATATTGTGGACGGCTGTGATACAATACGCCATTCTCCATGGCTGCAACAGCGCATCAGGGATTCCATGCGACGGAGGGTGGATGCATGTATCCTCGCTAACGGAGGACATTTTGGACATTTCCTGTAAAAAAGTGTTTGAAGTTACGCTGGTACGTTCTGTTGCTGTGTGTTTCCATTCCATGATTAATGAGATTTGAAGAGAAGTAATAAAATGAGCTCTAACATGGAAAGTAAGCGTTTCCGTACACATGTCCACATAACATTTTTTCTTTCTTTGTGTGTGAGGAATGTTTGCTGAAAGTTTGGCCGTACCTTTTTGTAACACCCTGTATACGAGGTTCGCTGGACCGAGGGGGAGGTACGAAGTTTGGAGATTGGCGTTAGCATCGCGACAAGAGGTGGTGAGGTCCGAGAGGCCAAAGCCATGAACTGGGCTAGGAGGGCCTGCGCAGAGCAAAAATACCGGAGTACTTCACAGGGGTCAGCGTCGACCACAACCAGCAGGCTGACATCCCGTCAGTGGTTGGCAACATTCGTGTCGGACGACCGCTCGTGGCTTGGCTGCCCTCTTCTAGCTGTCTTTCATTAGCACCACTCAGTAATTGAAGCGTCGCACCGCGGGTCGCTAGCCGAAGTGGCCGAGCCGTTCTAGGCGCTTCAGTCTGGAACCACTCGACCTCTGCGGTTGCAGGTTCGAATCCTGCCTCGGGCATGGATGTGTGTGATGTCCTTAGGTTAGTTAGGTTTAAGTGGGTCTAAGTTCTAGGGGACTGATGACCTCAGATGTTAAGTCCCATAGCTTTCAGAAGCATTTTTTTGCACCGTGGGTCCATGGAGCTGCTTCTTGATGAAGGAGAGTAGCATTCTGTAATCCTTATGGTGCTTTGAGGCATTGTCTACCAGCCCTCCTTATTATTTTCTGGTTTGTACCCAACCACCAAAGTTTTACTCGGTCAGCTATTTGGTCGTCAATATAGGCTGTAGTATTCTACTAAAACACTAGTTTTCATTTACAAATTTGTCCCGCTATTATACTGGCTTTCTTTTCTGGTTGTATCCGATCATTAATTTTCTAATGAATCACTTCCTGTTCCTCAATACAGTTGGAACAGTTGTACTCAGGCATAGGCTGCCGTTAAACAAAAGAGAGGCCTTGTGGCTAGATTTAGATGTTAACCGGTTCAACTCTTTGATTGTAATTGCATTTCTCAGTCATTAGTTATAATCTTAACAACCTGTTGTACTAAGCTGTTCGTTTCCGTGTTTGAAAGATCGGGTCATTATTGGTGTATTTTAGCTGGATCTTGTGGTTCCGCCGAGTGAGTTCTCTTGTAATAAGTGTCCACAAGTAACATTTTAAGACGTTCCTTCAGAGCGGTCTTAATAACTGACAATCAGTCTAACTTTGTAAATATTAATAGCCAACTGTCACCAGGGCATTAGTCGAAATAAGATTGGCAAAAGGGACGGGTTGGGATCCAGTAGCACCTTGGTTGTCGATTGAAATTAAGAGGTTGGTTGCTTTGAAGTAAGTCTTATCATTGTCATATTGTTTCCTAATCGGTTTAACCTTTAAAAATATGTGCGCATCTTAAACCCGAACTCTTTGACATTCAGATTAAGAGTTACATCATCTGTTTTGAGTAACTGAACCACTCTTGTCGTCAATGGTCCTTAAGTAATTTTCACCTGATAACGACCGAGCTGCAGGTCCGGCAGTCTTGTAATCATTGTCATATTGTTTGTTGTTTTGAATTCTTTCACAAAGGATTATTTATCTTAAGGTTTAAGGTCAAAAGAATTTTGCAGTTTTGTTCATTTTGGAACAAAAATTGCTTATATATCAATTGTTAAATAAACAGGCTGTGCAAAAAGATCTATTGGCGGGTCCTCCCTTCCACGTTTTCCTTAATTCCTGTAAGTACCACGTATCAGTACATTACAGTTATTTCTCGCATCCAAGCTACTAAACTGCAAAAAGGTGGGAATTTAAGGAGATGGGACCTGGATAATCTAAAAGAACCAGAGGTTGTACAGAGTTTTAGGGAGAGCATAAGGGAACAATTTACAGGAATGGGGGAAAGAAATACAGTAGAAAAAGAATGGGTAGCTTTGAGGAATGAAATAGTGAGGGCACCAGAGGATCTAGTAGGTAAAAAGACGAGGGCTGGTGGAAATGCTTGGGTAACGGAAGAAATACTGAATTTAATTGATGAAAGGAGAAAATACATAAATACAGTAAGTGAACCAGGCAAAAAGAAATACGAACGTCTCAAAAATGAGATCAACAGAAAGTGCAAAATGGCTAAGCAGGGATTGCTAGAGGACAAATGTAAGGATGTAGAGGCTTACCTCACTAGGGGTAAGATAGATACTGCCTACAGGAAAATTAAAGAGACTTTTGGAAGATAAGAGAACCACTTGTATGAACATCAAGAGCTCAGATGGAAACCCAGTTCTAAGCAAAGAAGGGAAGGCAGAAAGGTGGAAGGAGTATATAGAGGGTTTATACAAGGGCGAAGTACTTGAGGACAATATAATGTAAATGGAAGAGGAGGTAGATAAAGATGAAATGGGAGATATGATACTGCGTGAAGAGTTTGACAGAGCACTGAAAGACCTAACTCGAAACAAGGCCCTGGGAGTAGACAACATTCCATTAGAGCTACTGACAGCATTGGGAGAGCCAGTCCTGACACAACTCTACCATCTGGTGAGCAAGATGTATGAGACAGGAGAAATACCCTCAGACTTCAAGACGAATATAATAATTCCACTCCCAAAGAAAGCAGGTGTTGACAGATGTGAAAGTTACCAAACTATCAGTTTAATAAGTCACAGCTGCAAAATACTAACGCGAATTCTTTACAAACGAATGGAAAAACTGGTAGAAACGGACCACGGGGAAGATCAGTTTGGATTCCGTAGAAATGTTGGAACACGTGAGGCAATACTGACCTTACGACTTATCTTTGAAGAAAGATTAAGGAAAGGCAAACCTACGTTTGTAGCATTTATAGACATAGAGAAAGCTTTTGACAATGTTGACTGGAATACTCTCTTTCAGATTCTGAAGGTGGCAGCGGTAAAATACAGGGAGCGAAAGGCTATTTACAATTTGTACAGAAAGCAGATGGCAGTTATAAGAGTCGAGAGAGAAGAACGGGAAGCAGTGGTTGGGAATGGAGTGAGACAGGGTTCTAGCCTCTCCCCGATGCTATTCAATCTGTATATTGAGCAAGCAGTAAAGGAAACGAAAGAAAAGTTCGGAGTAGGTATTAAAATCCAAGGAGAAGAAATAAAAACTTTGAGGTTCGCCGATGACATTGTAATTCTGTCAGAGACAGCAAAGGACTTGGAAGAGCAGTTGAACGGAAAGGACAGTGTCTTGAAAGGAGGATATAAGATGAACATCAACAAAAGCAAAACGAGGATAATGGAATGTAGTCGAATTAAGTCGGGTGATGCTGAGGGAATTAGATTAGGAAATGAGACTCTTAAAGTAGTAAAGTAGTTTTGCTATTTGGGGAGCAAAACAACTGATGATGGTTGAAGTAGAGAGGATATAAAATGTAGACTGGCAATGGCAAGGAAAGCTTTTCTGAAGAAGAGATATTTGTTAACATCGAGTATTGATTTAAGTGTCAGGAAGTCGTTTCTTAAAGTATTTGTATGGTTGTGAAACATGGACGATAAATAGTTTAGACAAGGAGAGAATAGAAGCTTTCGAAATGTGGTGCTACAGAAGAGTGCTTAAGACTAGATGGGTAGATCACATAAGTAATGAGGAGGTACTGTCTAGAATCGGGGAGAAGAGGAGTTTGTGGCACAACTTGACCGAAGAATGGATCGGTTGGTAGGACATGCTCTGAGGCATCAAGGGATCACCAATTTAGTACTGGAGGGCATCGTGGAGGGTAAAAATCGTAGAGGGAGCCCAAGAGATGAATACACTAAGCAGATTCAGAAGGATGTTGGCTGCAGTAGGTACTGGGAGATGAAGAAGCTTGTGCAGGATAGAGTAGCATGGAGAGTTGCATCAAACCAGTCTCAGGGCTGAAGATCACAACAACAACAAAGCTTCTAAAGTCTCCCATCTTCTGCCTACAAATTTCTCTTTGACACAGTTCTTCTAACTTCATCTTCTATGTTCTTTTCTGGTGTCCTCTTATTCTAATATTTGTTAACATTTCATCATTTACTTAGGCCATCTGTCTTCGCTCAAACGTGGTACAGGCCCATACCATATCAAACGTTTTACTTAGATTGCACCCATTATCATAGGGCAAACAGTTACATCATTTGCAAGTAATCTTAGAGGGCTGTTCCGTAATATCTCGTAAAATATTCACATAGGTCAGGAACTGCATAGTTTCGACCTGTAACAGTTCCTTGTTGAACATGAGGTATCACTTCTGTTGCACTCTATGCCTTTTAGTCAAATAATACGAACTGTGTCTTTTCTGACGCGCCATGAGACGGTACTCAACATTATAGAAATTTAATTTTATAGACAGAAAATGCTTTTCCTTACAGAGAAATAATTTCTGAATTATTTTAATCGAGATGTTGGTCCACTGTTAATCAATATTTTATGCTATGCTTCGTATCTTCAACTACTTTAAAATTTACATTATTTATCTGGTATGTCTTGTTAGAATGAATTTCTTTGTGTTTTAGGTTTGACCTTCTCAGTAAATAATCCCTCAATAAATTTGTAACTCAAGTTTCTCTTAATGTTGCTGAATCGGTAGTCGATCAAACACTAATTTCCTGAACGTGATTTTTTTTTTCATTTTCAGGGGTGTCGGATTTATTTATTTTCCGTATATTCTTCTGTATGTCGAACATAAAAGTAAATCACTTCAGGCATGTGATTTCGCCTCAGAGTACTGTACTATTAACAACAAGGTACACAACTTCACCATTCACTTATCAGGAAGGTGAGGGTGAGGATGCTAATGATTGGTTTAATTGGTAGTACCTGGGGAGAATGGGGGGAGGGGGAGGATAGCTTTGTGGAAAAGCTGTCATGCATGTGAAATGAATTAATGCATAACAAAGATGGTAGTATAATTTATCCCTTACAGAAGCATTTCAAATGTTTTGGTCTATTTGCAGGAAAGGGTGTGTTGTTGAAAGCGGATTTTCAATTTGCCATGCTTTCCCAGAGATACAGTGTCTTCATCCTGCCGCCTTTACTCAACACAGTGAGAAGTTTTATTTATAAGACAAAAATAAGTAAATATTAATGGCTTTTAGCAGTGACAAGATAGTAGGTTCTGTCCAGTACGAGCTTGTTCATTATACTATAAGTGAGCATCTAGCTGTACCCAAAGGTTACACTAAAATTAAACGGAACAACGCACAGGAACACACACACACACACATTTTACAAAAAAACCTACAAATAGCGTATTGCTCTATATACAGCAATCACTTCTTTATGAAGAGCTTAACCTGAGTGGAAAATGTGGACTGTCCAGAAAGAGAAGGTTAAGAAGAGACGGGGTCACCTTGTAAGGTGTCAAACAAATAACACACCTTACATTGAATTCTTGACACAATTCCGGTTAACTCAATATGTCACATGAAATAGTTACGTCAAGTCTGTATTTTATTGATAGGTGAAGCAAAGTGAATAAACAAACCAACAGTTCATGGATATAAACCACCAACTCACACACTAGTAATTGGATGCAAATAATTTCATTGACTCAAGGTAAGAGACACAGTTCTGAGGGAAAGAGGAATTTTATTATGGCACACCATCTCGCACAGCTGAAACCCTCGCCACAGAACACGTAGCGGACACAATGAGATGCAGCAGTCATTGCGTAGACCGCCGGCAAAAGCAGCCCTTCTCCCAGCTTTTAACGATAACCCTTCAGAAAGCCGATCTACAGGAACACAACTGGAGATCGCAGATAGTCCAGAGAAACTCAACTCAAAACACTGCTGTCTCACCCGTAGCCACCTGCATTGAAACTCACATGAAAGAAAAAGCTGTTTATCTTAGTATTACGTAGCAGAAGTCAAACTCTGCTCTATGAAAGATACAACAACTGTGATAGGCTACAAAAACTCTGGTGGATGAAGCTATCACATGTATGAATGCCCTGATTGGCCAGAAAGAAAACACGTGGCCACCAGCTTTAATATAGGAAAATTGCAGACAGAGTGCTTGAGCAAGATGACACGAGCCATGCTGAGACGATTGCGAGTGTCATTATGTGAACACCTGTTTACAGCCTCGTCTTAACTCATCAGGACTTGAACTGCAAAGTTTCCTAGAATGGAGAATCGCACTGAGCACTGGCAGTTAACATTTGCGAGAAATTTGAGGGCCATGACACATGCGTTATTGCATCCAAATTGGCTTGTACCATGCCATTAACTTAGCTAGGGAATAAATAGGAGTCTCATGTTAGATAATGGCGATCCTGCCAGGATGGCAAAATACCATGTTAAGATGGTCATCTGAACATAATTACAAGGGAAAAATTTTTTTCTTCTTAATAATTTTTGTATTAAATTTTTGTGTTGTATCAACCAATGGAAAATATTAGTGGCTACTGATTTGTCAGTAGGGAGACAGAGGCGAACAATGCACTGATAGATGTATGCAGTATTCCCGTAATATAGTTGTAATCCCATTGTCAGCATTAAGTTTTTCTTGCAAGTGCACAGACGGTTGACACAGCGCTGATAAGTTGGTTCTGTCCGAACTGGTAAATGACGATCGTACAGTCTTGTTATTGTGTTAAGGGAATTATGAACAGGAATGAAAAGGTGAAGGGAATAATTTTGTGAAGCTAGTAAGGTCGTATGTTCGCATGATAATGCGAAGTAGGGCGCGTCAGTTAAAACTGCAAAGACGGGAATCAGAGAGATTAACCATGACAGATCGAGACGTTCACCAAATTGAGATTGACACCGAGCGAGATATCGTACGGAAATCTCAGGATAGAACAACAGAAAACACAATGGCGTGAGAAATACAATAGGGGGAGCAGCAGGACGTAAATACCGAGCAACAGGGCGCCGTAAGTGGTGACCAACATAATGCAGAGGTGCACGAAGGTGGAGAACGTCTTGAATACATAGAACCTACAGTACTTGCAATAAGACCTCCTTGACAATCGAGCATAGGCAATACAAGTCGAAATGTCTCACCGCATGGTTCATTGCTGTCAGTTGCAGACACACGAGAATGTAAACGCAGAAAGAAGCGCGTTGAAAGAAGAGGTAGCAGAGCCCGTTAATTTGTAAGAAATTCTCCAGCAATTAACGCGCATCGTAACGATACAAAACAGAGATAAAACAACAGATACGTGAGCAGAATGCGTGAATAGGAAGACAACTGCTTGAGATCAGACGTCAGTTAAATCACATAGAGGAAGAGGAGAAAGAATCAAGAGATGTGATCGAAAATTTAATAATTGGTCACACGCTATTAATAACAGATACTGACAAGGTCCAAGTGGACGTGCAAACATTGCATGACGACACACAGGCTGAAATCAAAACATTACGTGATGATACGGTGAAACTGCAGAAATAACTAAAATGGTTAATGCAGTTACATGTCATGCAGCGAGCACAGCATAAAAAATAGTTTAGGATAGTGCGTTGCACAAACGCATCGCGAAAGCGGTTCTCAAGAGGTCCGATACTCACATCGTGAGAATAGAAGCAAAATCGAAAAATCAATTCGAAAAACTGTTGCGTACTGTAAAAGAGCGAAGTGTTGAAGATCATACAAGCTCTGAATTCATAACAACTTCCGAGTCAATAACGCTACCAGAAAGGCAAAAAGTTTCAAAAGGAATGAAAAAGGCTTCACGCAAATACATCGCCAATCACAGGCGGAGAAGAAATTATGCAGTAAACCACCACCTGCATTACCACAGGCACGTTTCAAAACTCACGAATAGCAGACGGCACCACGAAGACATTAGGTACCACAAGCATTTTCGCAACATACGGACCACAAGATGAAGCGGCAAGATTAGCCAGACAAGACACCGAGCCAGCAAGTTACAGGGAAACACAAGGGCGCGAAGGTCATAGCGTAAAGTCATAGCGTAAAGCATACCGACACTAGCGCAGAGCCGATGGCAGAAAGCCATTGCGTTCCATTACAACGATATCATGCAGGACTAGGTGAAAGTTACAGTGGACGATATCCAATGGATTTACCACAACCTGAAAGTCTGGCATGTTAAATGATCGGGAACAGAGTTGGCGAGGGCTCTCAAATTTCGTAAGGTACCATGACGATGTACGATACCGATCATTTCCTCACTGTAAGGAAGTGTCAGCATTTCCGTGAATGAAACTCACTGCATCAGTTAACCTCCATTGATCGATTCAGAGAAGGACTACCAGAACATTGGATATTAGCACACAAAATAGACTTTGTATGGGCCCATATATCTGGAATAGTAGCAGAAACTATGCAAAACGTAGCAGCTAGATGTCGATCGTATGAAGATTTCTGAGATAAGTTTCTCTCACGCTACTTGTCGAGTGAAGCGCCAAACGGGGTGAAGTATAAACTACTACAAAATCCATTCTTCGAGAATTCTGGAGAGAAGAGCCCTGTAAAATTTTTTGAGGCAATGGCAAAGAAAAACTAACGTTTGAATGTGCCATACAGCGAGCGAGAACTGATTAAATTGTGTACCACGAAGATGCCACTAAAATACCAACCAACTGGTGGAGGTAATGACGTGGAAGCCATCAAAAGAATTTTGAGAGACTTAGAATTCATATTCTCGGATGATGAGGCAAGAAAAAAGCGAAACCCGCGTGTAAACGTGAACGAAAGACAGCGAAATGCGCCAGAGACCGCGCGAAATAATGTCAGCTATTACGAACTGCGTGATAACTTCGCGCAGAAAAGTGACAATAGATTCGAACAAAGAAACAGCTATGGGTACTGAACAAGATATGGCAACGGTCATACACCCAGGAATGGCAATAACTATGACGGGGGGAATAGTGATAATCGCAATGGATATTGGAGAACAAACAGGCCGACAAATTGCCAACAACAAAACCTGTGTCACCAAGTCGAATAAAGACAGGAAGGGCCGAAAGAAGACGTGGAGATAACGCCACCAAATACCAATAAACGTTCGAACTGACGAGAGAGCAGCAAGTCAAGGAGAGCAGCGCATCTACCTAAGCAAGCAGCAGCAACGTGACGAGAGAAACATACACCTTATCAAGAGAGGTGAAAGATGAAGGAACAGAACCTCAGGGACCGAAACAAGTTGAGGTACCGCAAATGGCAGGTAGGACAGTAATTAAAAGGGAGTTTTTCGCCAAAAAACGGTCTGCCGCAACAAAATGAAGATAGCATAACGGAAGTCGACATAAGAGATAAAGTAATTAGCATAGCAGAGTTACTTAATACTGAAAGGAGGGAGAGCTGATTCCAAGAGGATAACGTACCATCGAGATAATAACTATTTTGTTAAGACAAATTATAAATGAGGAAATAGAATCGCAGGGATCAAACAAAGACAGGAAAACAACAATATCATGATGGGGAGAAATGGTTCAAATGGCTCTGAGCACTATGGGACTTAACATCTGACGTCATCAGTCCCCTACAACTTAGAACTATTTAAACCTTACTAACCTAACGACATCAATCCTGCCCGAGATGGGATTCGAACCTGCGACCCTAGCCATCGTGCGGTTCCAGACTGAAGGGCCTAGAACCGCTCGGTCACACCGGCCGGCTGGGAAGAAATGAATTGGAAGGATGACGTCGAAGAAAACGATCTGCCAGAGGCAGGCACATGGGGGAAGGGAATAGGGACGAAGTAATTAGAACTGCAGACGTATTCGAGACTGAGACCAGGGAAAACGAATTCAAGGATTATAATGCACAGTTGACGGTACTTGAAAATAGCTTACAACTGGGCACAGGTTCCAATGTGTATAATGACGGATGTGACAGAGATATAATAAGGGCATCTAGATGCGACTATTTTGGAGTTTCCACGGAGAAACAAGAGGCAGATGTATTTGAGTTGAGGCGAAGAGGGAGTTAAATGAGAAGAAGAAGTTGCAGAAGAAAGAGAGATAGTGGTCAAGGCGTATCCGACAGAAGGTTCGAATTCACAGGTAAAAGTCCTGAAACGACTCATATATGATTCAATAGAGGAGGCTTTAATGCAGGGATGAGGAAGAACAGAGCAAACCGGTCCAGATTCAACCAGTTGCGAAGGTCATGGTAGCGAAAATCTCAATTAATGTAATCATAAACAGCGGGTGCGAGCTAACCGCGATATCGGAGCGCTTATTTAACCAATTCAATGTTAATAAAGAATTACTGTTTTTGAAAATGAAGAAGATTAAAGTGAAGGGTCCCATCAAAAATCAGGCTCCGGATGTCAATAAACAAACAAGGTTAACTCTTTCGTGTCAAGGCAAAAAGTTCGAAGCCAATTTCTTTATCATACCGAATAGGTGCTGCGTTTCTGAATGAAAGATGAACTGTGGTAAACAGGGGAAAAGGTAGCGTCACTTTTCAGAGAACTACACTTCTCTTCGAGCCAGGCCCGTGCAGTGTCAAAACATACGTGCAAGAGTCTTCCAGACCTAAGGAATGATGTTCCACCACCGAAACGAAATGGTATAGACAGAAAGAACCGAGCATAGAATGAGATAAGCAAAAGTTTAGGACTTCATCATGTAAGCCACATTAAAAGGTATAACAACAAAACCATCTTACTTCCCTTTCAACCGTTCTACCTGAAGAAGGAGCCACTGGCTCCAAAGCTTGCCAATCACAACATTCTTTTACGTGTGTGTTCTGCTGCCACTTGGTGAGTAGATTTTTTATCGATCCAATTAAATAATATTAAAAGGTATGATGAATAATCACTTATACGCATCAGTAAACGTTATTTAAGAAGCCATCAAGTATGTTTCAGACAAGATGTGACCAGGAGTCTGAGGAAAAGAATAGACAGAGATATGAGAAGTACCTTTAAACGTAGCAACTAACATTGATATGTAGAGTTTGCAAAGGTGATCATCTAAATATACCACATCACACCAAAAATAACGAACATAAGGTGTCTCATTAGCTTAAGATATCAGGAATAAATTGGAACCTGATGGGGAAACTAGAATTGCAACAAAGAGATAGGACGCTGAACTGTGTAAAGGATGTCTTAAGAGGCTAAATTAGGCATCAGGAATAAGGCAAATTATAGGAACAGACTTTTGTACTCTATCTCCTTCAAGAAACAGTCGTCAACTGCCGACAACAGTGCAGGTTGACGACAACTGAAAATATATATGGGACGTGAATGGACGAGATCAACGATTTTCCACGATGCGGAGGCGCCGGCAAGGGCACGAGAACGATGGCGATTTATAACCAAGGCAAACTTTGTACTAAGTGCGGTAGCAACCTTGCCGTGATAAAGAAGGTACAAGGAGAGTGGAGGAGCTACAGAAGATCGACGTTGGATCCAGGCCTTGCGAAAATTCACTTTCGACCGATACTCAGCCGGCCGCTGTGGCCGAGCGGTTCTAGGTGCTTCAGTCCTGAACCGCGCTGCTGCTACGTTCGCAGGTTCGAATCCTCCCTCGGGCATGGATGTGTGTGATGTCCTTAGGTTGGATAGGTTTAAGCAGTTCTAAGTGTAGGGAAGTGATGACCTCAGATGTTAAGTCCCGTAGTGCTTAGAGCCATTTGAACCGTTTTTTGGACCGATACTCAAGCTGGAAGGACTGCAGGGAACAACGGAGCACAAAACAAACGAAACAGCAGTCAGTGTGCGGATTAAAATCAAAACACCTCGCCGAAACCTCAGCTTGCCTGAGGCAGAATTTGACAAAAAAATAACGTACAGAATCGCACTGTCGCCAACAGACTGCGATATTATATTGAACTACAGAGTTGAAGTCAATTAATGCTGAACGACACATCCTAATCAATGACTGAAGCACTAACGAATCTAAAACTTCAAAGCAACTAGTAGTCAATAAGTTCCTATATCCTGCCCAGAGAAGAGACCAGGTTCAAGTCTGAAGGGAGGAAGATGTTTGGGAGAACAGAAGATGAAGAGTCCCGAGAATGATTTTGAAGAGAGAAGATAGGCGAAAATATTTCAAGATACACTTTCCCTAATACCCATCCTATTGTAAACTAATTATCTGCGAAGTGCTACAAAAATATAAATACGTTCAGCAATGTCTTGAAAAGAAATTTACACATTTTAAAGCCAATACTCCACGAGACTCCACACTAAAAGGTCTACATTATTGTGAGGGCCACACCAAAATATGGCAACATCCTGCTGAAAAATTCGATGAAGAAAGATGTATCCCACCCAAAGGTTTGCTGACAAACATCTCGTACAAGTCCTTCAGCTTCGTGCAAAATCATTTGTCACCAACCTTCATAGACATCATGTGAAAATAGTCGAAATTAGATAGATATCAGTGCTAAAGAGTGAAGCTGCAAAAAGCACAGCAGTTAACATAGGACTTCGATGTATTTATATTGAATTGACACAATTTACATCTCATCATACAATATGTGTAAGTGACCGAATAAGAACTGTATAACAGTCTTTTCATAATCCTTGTTTCATGAATAATGCAGGAAAAATCAATTGTCAGGAAATTTTTTATGTACTTGCAATGTTACTTAAAATAGTATGTTAAAAAGAAAACTAGTTCCTCTATATTGTGTCTTAAAGATAACATTTTTTAAAGTAAATTTACTGTCTATGTGTGTAATATTTTAAAATTTTATTCATGCATAATTATAAATGCAACATTTCTTAAGTACTATTTGGTCTTTTAGGGTAATCATTTTTTATAATAATGTGTGTTTGAATATTGTTCGTGACTATACTGTTTTAGAATTTGCATAAATCAATAACAGAACTATTATAATTTTGACATGATTATGATTTGCTAAAGAATTATTTTGATGCTTACATTAGTTGTTAGAATCATAATTTTTTGTAAAACATACAGCAGAATGTAAACACTGCATTTTTCGATTATGTATGAAGCATCTAACTTTTTGAGCTGATGTAAACAGTAAGTGGTTGAGAAAATAGTATTGAAAGATCGATATGAGAGGCTTCTCATCTTTGATATAAAATCTAAACTACACACAACTCTTTTAAATAAATAAGAAATAGAAATTGATGTAAACATAAAAATTTATAGTCTTCACTTAACGGAGACAATGTTAAAAATTAAAGTATGCAAACAAATAGAATTAGATAGAATGTGGACTAGACCAAGCAGCTCACCAATATTTAATGCCTGAGAGAAAGTGTAATTTTTGACTGACTTAAACAAGCTGCAGCCATTGTCTAACTTCAGCACAAAAATTATCGCAGAAGGGTGGTGATATGAATGGGGCCAAACAAACAACACACGTTACATTGAATTCCTGACACAATGTATGAATTTTATTGATAGGTAAAGCAAAGCGAATAAACATATCGATATATCGTGAATATAAACCACTAACTCTCACACTAGTAATTGCACGCAAGTAATTTCGCTGACACGAGCTACAAGACGCAGATCTGAGGGAAAGGAGAATTTTACAATGGCATGCTGTCTTGTGCGGCTGAAACCCTCGCCATGGGACACCTAGCGGACACAGTGACATGCTGCAGCGTAGGCCGTTGGCAAAAAGCAACTCTTATACTTGCTTTAAACGTGACCCTTTGAAAAGCCTTTCTGCAGGAATACAGCTTGAGATCGCAAATAAACGTACAGAGAAACCCAGCTCAGAACATTGGTGACTCACTGTAGCCACCTGCATTAAAACTTGCATGAACGAAAATGTTTGTCTTAGTATTTATTAAGAATCAGAAGTCAAACTCTGCTCTATGAAGGAAATGACGCCTGTGGTAGACTACAAAACTCTGGTGGGTGACAATATAGCAACTACTGACACCCTGATTGTCCACCAGTTTTGATATAGGCAAATTGCAGTTAGAGTAATTGGCGTCGTCTCTTGCAGAAAGTCATTGAGTGTTTGAGGAAGGCGACTCGAGCCGTGCTGAGACGATTGCGACAGTCATTATGTGAACACTTGTTCACAGGCTCGTCTTAACTCGTAAGGAGCTAAACTGTAAACTCTCCTAGTATGGAGAATCGCACTGAGCATTGACAGTTAATGCTTGCGAGTGATTTGGGGGCAACGACATAGGCGCTATTCCAGCCAAATTGCGTGTACCGTGCCAATTCACGTAGTTAGGGAATAAATAGGAGTCTCAGCTTCACTGAAGACGTAGAAACTGTATCACACTGGTGTTTAACAGTCCAGAGAGATTTAGAATAGATTCTCAGATTCACAGCTCGCACCGACAGCTGCCCCTGCCTCAGCCAACGCAAGATAATCACACGCTCTTGCTCTACGCCAGCAAGTGATATTCAATTGACACTCAGAACTATGGCGTCCCTGTCTCTCCTAATTTTCGAACATGCAACCATGACCTGTAGTTAACTATATTCACGAATGTCTGGTTTAACTGTAGCAGTGACGCGAGATGTCCGATCTAACGAAAAAGATTCATCAGCTACTGTAGAGTTATTAATTGTTTTAATTGTGTACTTCTCTGTGATTACTCTTTACCGACCACCCATTCAATTTTGGATATTTTCATTTTGCATTTTAACGTAATTGATATTTCTGGCCTCAATTGTATTTAATTTCTTTATATTTTTTTTCGATCCCCAAACATGGTCATCAAACATCTTACCATTAAAGCACCTTATAGTAGTTAAGAATTTCGCTTCACAGATGTGAACACCCAGTATCAATATTTTACCATTCTGTATGTAATTTTGCTAACACTGCTATGTCTTGAGGTCATACGTAAAGTAAGAATGAACCTTAGTAATGAAAATTTACGATTTTTATTTTTGCTAACACATAGTTACGCCTGAAACTGTAGGCTAATTTCTGTTAGCGATAATGTTTCCGTTACAGGGTATGTAGTGGAACCAAAATTGAGATTATTGTCTGATTACATCGCTGTCCATACTGCTGCACTCTTCTGAAGTCTGCATGCGTGAGACGGTATCTTCCTACCTTGCAGGCCGTAGGTTCAACACTAAATTCTTAAAACACTCACAGAGCGTTCTTGTGCAACTGTGGCAGGAAGACAGATCAAAATCATTCTCACACGTTTTAGAACCTTGTGGGAAAACTGCTTACATGTTGACGCAGTGACATAAATGGTGACAAAGGGAGAATTACTGCATAACTGAGATTTCAATGAGATGCTGGCGGATTTGTAGTTTTGCAGGGCAGTTCAAACCATTCCGTCGAGCAGGTCTGCATCACCCAACTCCGGATACCATTTCAAATGGGAGTGAAGTAGATGAACCACCCCAGACGCTTACCTTGCCAAAGCCAAGGAAAATGCTATGGCAACACACAGCCATGTAGTGTCGAAAGCAGCGCAAGGCTTTTGGGAATCTGGTTATCGCTCCACTTACTGGTCAAAACCGACGCATTCCTTACCACACGAAGATTTTTGAAGCAGCTTTCCACCCTTTATTTGCCAGTTGAGTATAATTGAATAAATGTCCTATCAATGCCACACTTAACAGGACAGAAGAAGAATCTGAGAATAATTTAGTGAGGTGGCTAGCTGTTCTGACAATACCTAGTGACACAAAAAAGAAAAAAAATTTCACCACGAATGGAAGCCCAAGATGGCATGCCATTAACTGCAACATAATAGGGCGTACAATATCGTCGACGTACCGCTATGCCGTAAGGGTGCCACAGATGCCAATCAAAGGGACCCTGCTATGAAACGAAATCGTACCCCAGTTCATCAGTACTGGTTGTCGGGACCAGTCTGTGGGGCGGCGAGTTTGTTTGAGGGAAATAAATTGCTGTACAAATGTTTGTATGTTGAATCAGTTTCTAGCTTTTAGAATGTTGTTAATGCTGTCTTTCGCCGTTCTCAACACTGGCTCTCTAATTCCTTTTTAGCCCCCAGAAAGTGATTTAAAAAAACGTGAAGCCTGTAATTAGAGTTCCTAGTGCCCACTTCAGATGAGAATATAATTATGGCTGCAGCTTATAGCTCTGAGGAATTAGGAGATTGTCCGGGATTTCTAATCAAAAACGATTTTCCAAAATAGTTGAGTATATTCTCAAAGTCACAAAAATTAAAAAACACAAGTATCCCTACAACCTAACTAACAGAGCAGTTCAGAGTCTAATGCGCTGATGCAACTATAAATGTCCGAATTAAATGTTGAAAAGAATGCTCGCCATAATTTGATGAGAGTATTTCATCAAACGCCACGCTAAATAATTGGTAGAATGTCTGTCCCGCGACGGCACGTGAAAATACGACAATACGCAAACTGAAGCTAGAAAATGAAAATCACTTGAAATGATTTCATGGTTACACACATCTCGAGTAACTGAATACGGCATCCGCGGCTGTTAGTAGCAGTGATACCGGCGCGACGCGGCTCCCGACACAGATGGCGTGTTATTCAGCGTCTGGAGAGAACTGGGGCCTTGCTTCCTCGCGCAGCGCTCTTTTATATAAAGCCGCGGTGTGGACGGCTAAGGGAACGCCTGATCAAATCGGCTCTCCCGACTAGTCGCTGGGCTAGTAACGCACCACTTTAAGTTACATAATAAATTATAGCGTCTCTTGCTGATGGCCGAATAAGCTCTTAAATTAAATGTGCATTCAGCACACAGGTAAGTATTGATAATAAAATTTTGACGTGGCTAACTTAAATATTTTGGGCGAGAGAATTAATTTAATTGCACTGCACGCAGCAGATGAGCTCTGAACTGTCCCTTTTGAGATCCGCTATCGCTATAATTTTATAGGTATTCAAAAGAAACTTTTCACATCTTCATAGTCATAGCGGACCTCCAACCTATTTAAATCTAAACATCCTAGCCTTAATTACTAGCCTACTTAATCTATCTTGCTTCCTTCAGTTTTGAGACGAAAATCAGAAAATCATGAATTTCTGCTAAAATGTTAATCTGTGAAATCCAAAGTCCTGTTTTTATTAAATCATTATGAAAGATGAATCTAAATATAAATTTTGAAGTCTCTAGCTCTTTTCTGTTGCGCCAATGATTTTTACAGAAAAACGTCCAAATTTCGGAAATGGCTTAAGTTATCGAACTGATATTCAACACGCATTAATTTATTATTACTTCTGACATGCCAGAAAAGATTTTAGGTTATTTGCTTGATTTTTAAAGTATTGCGCAACATTTATGATGTCAGAGCTAGTTACAGCAGACTGGCTGGCACACAATGGAAACTGATGTGAATTTACTACAGCGTGAGTAGGCTGCTTCCCTACATCACCCTCTACTTAAATTTTTTTGTTTATGAACGTTAATGAATGAAAAAAAATTTAATTACAAAAAGGGAAGAACGAGTACAGTTTAACTCCCTATGAAAAATCAAAATTGAAATGTAAACATGTAGAAACATTAAAAGAAAACTGATTACCTACATTAATTATTTAAATTGTGGGCATGTTCACTGCCTTTTAAACAATGTCATTATTCAAAAGTTTAAGCAAAGTCGATGAAATATTTTGGCACACATATTGCCTTAGACAAAGAAACACATACAAATTGAAAAATTATGAAAATCTTAGATCCATCAAATACATTAAATACATTTTTACATACACAAATTCAAAGAAAATAACATGATACATAAACAGATGATTATCTCTTAGCAGTCTTTTCTAAACCTGAAAGAAAATTTTCACAAATACTTTTTACACACGTGGTTGTAGCCGCTTTGGCTGGCGTCCTACACTTCCATTCACAAGGGTAGAGGAGGGGAAGTTGCTATGGTGTGCGTCCTTCACGTTCTCTCTAAATTACATGGGGAAAGGGGAGGGGTCACTGTGAGTTGTGTCCAAGTCACTCCACGCTTTCACGCAGCTACCAGGCTGCCATTATCTGGTTTGTCCTGTAGAACAAACAAAAAGAGTGCCTCAGACTCTGTTCACTTAATATCTAAGGGTGGGTCACAATGAAATGGGGATATATACATTTTATCCTTCAATATGTTGCTGGAGCAAGTTAACAGAACTTATTCAATTTTTACTCTTACGGTTACTTAACTGTCATAAAATCGGTAAACAAATCGCTCAAAACGCCGTTAGTTACGTACCAGAGAATTTAATGCTCTTAAGGCATATAATCATAAATCCTATTTAATCTGAATTTGTTATTTCTGGGCCGGAGCACTGAACCAATGCTCGGTTCATTCCTGATACATTTGTATTTTAAGCACTTAACTGACTCATCTTTGATCACCTTATTTTTAGAGATAGTATGAGTATGATTAGTGGTTGTTTTCTCAGCTTCTTCGTACATGTGAGTAACTTTTGGTAATAGTACAGTTGTGGGTGTTCAAAACACACTACGTTTAGTTGACTACAAAATCCACTTATTGGTCCTCTGCTGTTGTCAGTTCCACATCTGCAATTAGGTACTTACTTACTTTGAAGTGTATTAATGCTGAGCTAAAATAATGTTTTACGTCTGCCATTATATTACTTATTTACTTTGTTAGTGTATGTACTTATTTAACACCCACTCTATTAATATTTAAAGCATAGGATAGCACATTTAATTCATATCTTTAGTGTATTGCAGCTGATCAGTTTGCTCACGTGGCAATCCATTTCCACTCGATCGGACGCTGAAACCACAGGTAGTCTCTCTCAGACCTACCACTAAAGTGCATCAAGTAATTATGGACGAGCGAAATGCTAATTTCCTTAAACCTATAGGACACCATGAGCTGCTCTGTCTCATCTAACATAAGGGTACCTATAGTTGCATTCACGCCTCCAACTCATAACCTCAATACGTGAAGGTGTATCCTGTCACACACTACACCAAAATAATGGCCAGCTCCAACCTTATAAATATTTCAGGGACGTGTCCTTCACGTCTCAACCACAAACACTGCTCAATTCTATTACACTGCCTTTCCTTGCTACACCAGGTGAGTTTAATCTTACAACTTATCTGCATATTTTTCCTAACACTAAGCAATCTCTTTTACTATTTCTTGGTTAGCTCTAATGCATACACTAGGTTTCACTACCACTTCAGATCCTGCTTGTACATGAATTTGTACATCTTTTTTTTATTATTATTGTGGGACCATTTCCAATAAAACAACACTTTGTACTTACAATATTACCAGGCTTCTATACATAATTGTTACTCAAATACATTTTATATCTTAATTACGTCATACTTCTCTATTGTTTGTCACTATTAGGTTTGTCACATTAGGTATTTTGTTTCACTAATCGGTGGATAGAATGGTTACATAATTCATGGCTTGATAGTCATAACGGAAAATTTTGTGTTGGAAAGAAGAGGTCGAAATTTTTGTGGATAGGAAAGATGAAGAATGAGTGAGACCTGAAATGGGAAAGAAGATCTCACACAGCTGGGACTGCACAGCTGCCACACTGTGTAGAGGTTACAGAACAACCTCCTCCCTACAGCATTCATTAGCTTCAGAAATTTTTCATATTGGAAAGAAGGGGTCGAAATTTTGGTAGATAGGAAAGATGAAGAATGAGTGAGACCTGAAAGGGAAAGAAGACCTCACACAGCTGGGACTGCACAGCTGCCACACTGTGTAGAGGTTACAGAACAACCTCTTCCCTACAGCATTCATTAGTTTATTATTGGTTTGATAACCATAACGGATAATTTCAGTATTTAGAAAGAAGAGGTTGAAATTTTATGTGGACAGGAAAGATGAAGAGTGAGTGAGACCTGAAATGGGAAAGAAGATCTCACACAGCTGGGACTGCACAGCTGCCATACTGTGTAGAGGTTACAGAACAACCTCCTCCCTACAGCATTCATTCATAACCTTTGACCACGCCACGTCGATCTGAAAATACTTTATGGTGCCCTTTTAGAACCTGTCTCAGTTCTTCCTTCTGATTGTCGGAAATTGTATCGATTTCTTGCAATTTAGCTTCTATTTTGTCTACAATAATTGCTTCTTCTTCTGTGTTTAGCTTACTTGTACTAAGATTAACACCTTCGTCCCAATATCTCCTATTTTTCAGAACTCGTATAGGCAGCTCCCAAGTTTCATCATCAGTTACTTCATGTTTATCACTAAAAGATACTATAATTACTCCGGTTATTGGCAAGACCATTTTTAACTGGCTTCTTTCAAAGTCAACAACACTCTGATATTTTGACAAGAAATCTATGCCAATTAAAACCTCAATACTGAGATTGTTTACAATTAAACATGGATGATCAATTAAATTACCATTAATGTTAAAGGGCAGTAAAGCTTCTTGCTTTACCGTTGTTGACACCTTGCCAGTAGCACCAATTATTCTTAGTCCTGATACCCTCATTACTGTAAGCTTGTCTTTACAAGGTAATGCATCAAAGAAGGACTGAGATATTGCACTCACCTCACTTCCACTGTCTAAGAGACAACGTACATTTATACCCAATATTTTCACTATTATTATAGGGTGGCTTATTCTAGGTTGTACAGGTGGTTCCTCAAATTCATCTAATAGTTCCTTTTGGATTTGTCTCCAACTAAAGTGATCAACATCTGTCTTCATTACATTTAGGTCACAGTGTGTAGGGGTTTCCTGAATTACATTTTCAGCTGCCTTTTCCAGTCGGTCTATTAATTTTAAATCGAAACACCGCACGACTTCATTACATTTAGTTTGCTGAACATAACCCAAATTACTGTAGTCTGAGCGATTCTGCGCCTCCAGACCGGGCATAACACTAGTTACAGCTAAACCACTTTCTCTATTATCGTCGAGTTCCTTCTCAAGTGACAACTGGTCACAGCTACTGGGTTCATCGACCCCCAACAGCCTACCCTCTACGTTCTCACTTATCTCCTGTCCTAAATCTATTAGTACATTATCAACATCCTGCACAGGCACTTTAGATAAGAGCACATCATCTTCATCGTAAATATAAGCATGAATTTCTTCTGCTTCTTCACCTGACAATTCAATATTTTGTAGCTCTTCCCTATCGTTACACAGCTGCGCCTTCTCTTTCTCTTCCCACTTAGAAAGCGTCTCTAACACGGTATCTATCAAATACTGTGAGTGATCTAATATTTCTGTTGTATCCTTAGGTGCTACCGACTCTTCATCCACATGTTCAGTCTGAGTATTTTGAGCTGTCTTACCAATTATCGTAACTACTGGCTCAGGAAAAGTAACCACCTGGTGAGCGCCAGTGTCCTCATAGACGGGAACTAGTTTTCCTGCCTCGGCCTACTACAGTTTGCTTTATTTCCATTATAATTAACTGGCATACCATTGCCTTCCGCACTGTTGTTTACCTGCATAATTTTGTTTGGAACAACGTTACTGTCATTTGGATGCCATTGTTGGTTCTGATAATTATTTCCCCAATTCCTACCTCTCCTATGATGGCGAACACCTACTGTTCTGATGTTTACATTGCCATTTTGCTCGTTCCTAAAATTACTACTATTGTTATTAGCATTTCTGTTATTACGTGCTTGCTCCTCATTGGCAGCAACACGTTCTACACGTTCCAAATACTCAATGAAACGATCCAGATTGTCTCTAGGGGCGGATATAATTCTAGTTTGCCAATACCATGGCAGTTTGGCTTCAAGACCTAGTATAATCATTTCCGGTTTTAGCTTTTCGTCCAAATGTGACAAACGTGAAATCCATGACCTAGCAAACTCTTTAATTGATTCCTTTCCTGCATTGAAGCGTTTTCCACTCCAAAATTCTCTCAACACTTCATTTTGCTTATTGCTAGACCAATACTCATTAATAAAAGCTGTTTTAAATTCCGCTAATGTTTTACACTTTAACATAACACCAGCTGACCAACGCATGGCGTCACCTGCTAAATGGCTTCTAATAAATGAGATTTTCTATCGTTCAGACCAAGTTGGTGGAATCACATCTTCAAAATCGTTCCAGAAATCTAGCGGGTGGATATTTTTATCTGGATCGAACTGCAACAACTGCCGACACCCGATAAAAGCGGCGTTTGCAGCTACAACTTGTTGTATACTACCATTACCAGAAGTTACTGAAGCTACTTTACTCTCAGTGTTAGCAATGTTAGTACTGATATTTTCTACTTTCATTTCAATGTTATCTACTCTTTGTACAATATGAGTAGTATCTGTTTTGATTGCATCTACGTCTGCTTGACATATATTTACTTTTATATTAACATCTTTAAACCTATCTGAGCACAGTTCAGACTCCGCCTCGATCTTTTCTGTTAACTTGTGCTCCAGCTACGCATCTTCCATTTGGAAATCTTTGCGAACCTCAGCAACTTCGGATTTAACTGTTTTATACATTTCAGAAAGCTGTTGAGCAACCTTTTTCTTAATATCCTCATGATTGTAATCAATTTTGTGATTCAAACTGTCTAGATCCTCTTTCAACTTATTGAGACCAGCCTTGAAGGTATCGTCCATTACCTCCAATCGTTTATTAAAATTAGTTTGACTGGCCACAATCCTGTTATTTACCTCAATTATATTAGATTTTAATTCAGCATTACTGGCTGACAATTTTGCATTACTGGCAGCTATTGCCTGTAATATAACATTTAAATCAATAGCCCCAGCATCTTTGGGTTGCTCACTAGCTGGCTTTTTATCACTCTCAGGTGACGAAAAACTAGCTCCAATACCAGAATCATCAAAACTAAACGAAACTTCTGATTGATGAGTCATATCTAACGTCTCCTGTTTAAATTCTACTATCTCTGATGACTGTTTCATTTTTAATTCATCAGAGAAACTATCATCCACAAAATTTACAATTTCTGCTTTCTGCTTTACTACAGGGGTCTCTATTATTGAATAATTGCCCCTTCCCACACTAATGTCAGGAGATTTGTCTGAATTTGTCTGAATTTACAGTTCTCTCACCAGACATAGGTTCTAATTTAAGTTAAACTCGGTTTCTTTTGGCGGTTCCATCGCCGACAGTCTTTTAGTGCAGGTTAGTAAAATTTTTAACAGCTTTTCACTTAACTTAGTTCCTTCTGCACGACGTTGTCGGCGCGGCGTACCAGGATTACTGATGCGACGTGGCACGTTGAACTGCAGACGGCACTCCGACGACTGTTGTGTGTTTGCGTGGCCCGTAACTACAGGCGCGATTCCGGCTGCTCCAGCGGACGACTGCGGTACGGCGAAACTGGCTTCTCGCGATGCCGGCAGCACCGCTAGACTCAGTGCCAGCTCCGTCAATCCAGATGCGTTGTTTATCCAATTGCGTCGTCCACATGCACACGTAACACTTTCACTGTTCTATTACTCAGCTGCGTGTCGCATTCCACTCGCGAATCCGAATAGTTAAAAATCACTTTCACTTAGTTGATTTCCTGGCCGATGCACCATATGTGGGGCGGCGAATTTGTTTGAGGGAAATAAATTGCTGTACAAATGTTTGTATGTTGAATCAGTTTCTAGCTTTTAGAATGTTGTTAATGCTGTCTTTCGCTGTTCTCAACACTGGCTCTCTAATTCCTTTTTAGCCCCCAGAAAGCGATTTAACAAAACGTGAAGCCTGTAATTAGAGTTCCTAGTGCCCACTTCAGATGAGAATATAATTATAGCTGCAGCTTATAGCTCTGAGGAATTAGGAGATTGTCCGGGATTTCTAATCAAAAACGATTTTCCAAAATAGTTGAGTATATTCTCAAAGTCACAAAAATTAAAAAACACAAGTATCCCTACAACCTAACTAACAGAGCAGTTCAGAGTCTAATGCGCTGATGCAACTATAAATGTCCGAATTAAATGTTGAAAAGAATGCTCGCCATAATTTGATGAGAGTATTTCATCAAACGCCACGCTAAATAATTGGTAGAATGTCTGTCCCGCGACGGCACGTGAAAATACGACAATACGCAAACTGAAGCTAGAAAATGAAAATCACTTGAAATGATTTCATGGTTACACACATCTCGAGTAACTGAATACGGCATCCGCGGCTGTTAGTAGCAGTGATACCGGCGCGACGCGGCTCCCGACACAGATGGCGTGTTATTCAGCGTCTGGAGAGAACTGGGGCCTTGCTTCCTCGCGCAGCGCTCTTTTATATAAAGCCGCGGTGTGGACGGCTAAGGGAACGCCTGATCAAATCGGCTCTCCCGACTAGTCGCTGGGCTAGTAACGCACCACTTTAAGTTACATAATAAATTATAGCGTCTCTTGCTGATGGCCGAATAAGCTCTTAAATTAAATGTGCATTCAGCACACAGGTAAGTATTGATAATAAAATTTTGACGTGGCTAACTTAAATATTTTGGGCGAGAGAATTAATTTAATTGCACTGCACGCAGCAGATGAGCTCTGAACTGTCCCTTTTGAGATCCGCTATCGCTATAATTTTATAGGTATTCAAAAGAAACTTTTCACATCTTCATAGTCATAGCGGACCTCCAACCTATTTAAATCTAAACATCCTAGCCTTAATTACTAGCCTACTTAATCTATCTTGCTTCCTTCAGTTTTGAGACGAAAATCAGAAAATCATGAATTTCCGCTAAAATGTTAATCTGTGAAATCCAAAGTCCTGTTTTTATTAAATCATTATGAAAGATGAATCTAAATATAAATTTTGAAGTCTCTAGCTCTTTTCTGTTGCGCCAATGATTTTTACAGAGAAACGTCCAAATTTCGGAAATGGCTTAAGTTATCGAACTGATATTCAACACACATTAATTTATTATTACTTCTGACATGCCAGAAAAGATTTTAGGTTATTTGCTTGATTTTTAAAGTATTGCGCAACATTTATGACGTCAGAGCTAGTTACAGCAGACTGGCTGGCACACAATGGAAACTGATGTGAATTTACTACAGCGTGAGTAGGCTGCTTCCCTACAAGTCGAAGGACAGGTTGGTATTCCACCGTTGTCGGAGTGTATCCAGACATCTCTAGTGAACAAGATTACAGGCCTAAGACGTGTCTCGAGACGCCCTAGATAGTGGTGGATTAACAAACGAGCTATCCCCAACCATATGTCTCGACAGCATGGAGTGATGGACTAAGGTGCCATCTCTTCTCACAGCAGGGTCCCTTTGGATGTCATCAGCAGTACTCTTACAGCACAGCGGTATGTTGACGATATTATACGCCCTGTTTTGTCACCCATCGTGGCAAGCCATCCTAGGCTTATATTTCAGCAAAACTATGCCCGTCCACACACACAGTGAGAGTTTCTGTTTTACAACGAGTTTTCAACTTCTCAATTTGTGAAGTTCTTTCTCTTGAATAAATGATCCAATATTGTGTTAGTTTGTGAATGTGCATTATATCTAACGATTTCCATACCTTTCGAATAATTACACTACTTGCCATTAAAATTGCTACACCAAGAAGATACGCAAATGAGAAACGGGTATTCATTTGACAAATATATTATACTAGAACTGACATGTGATTACATTTTCACGCAATTTCGGTGAGAAATCAATACCCAGAACAACCACCTCTGGCCGTAATAACAGCCTTGATACGCCTGGGTATTGAGTCAAACAGACCTTGGATGGCGTGTACAGGTACAGCTGCCCATGCAGCTTCAACACGATGCCACAGTTCATCAACAGTAGTGACTGGCGTATTGTGACGAGCCAGTTGCTTGGCCACCATTGACCAGACGTTTTCAATTGTTGAGAGATCTGGAGAATGTGCTGGCCAGGGCAGCAGTCGAACATATTCTGTATCCAGAAAGGACCGTACAGGACCTGCAACATGCGATCGTGCATTATCCTGCTGAAATGTAGGGTTTCGCATGGATCGAATGAAGGGTAGAGCTACGGGTCGTAACACACCTGAAATGTAACGTCCACTGTTCAAAGTACCGTCAATGCGAACAAAAGGTGACCGAGACGTGTAACCAATGGCACCCCATACCATCACGCCGGGTGATACGCCAGTATGGCGATGACGAATACACGTTTCCAATGTGCATTCACCGCGATGACGCCAAACACGGATGCGACCATCATGATGCTGTAAACAGAACCTGGATTCATTCGAAAAAATGACGTTTTGCCATTCGTGCACTCAGGTTCGTCGTTGAGTACACAATCGCATGCGCTCCTGTCTGTGATGCAGCGTCAAGCGTAACCGCAGCAATGGTCTCCGAGCTGATAGTCCATGCTGGTGCAAACCTCCTCGAACTGCTCGTGCAGATGGTTGTTGTCTTGCAAACGTCCCCATCTGTTAACTCAGGGATCGAGACGTGGCTACACGATCCGTAACAGCCATGCGGATAAGATGCCTGTCATGTCGACTGCTAGTGATACGAGGCCGTTGGGATCCAGCACGGCGTTTCGTATTACCCTCCTGAACCCACCGATTCCATATTCTGCTAACAGTCATTGGATCTCGACCAATGCGAGTAGCAATGTCGCGATACGATAAATCGCAATCGCGATAGGGTACAATCCGACCTTTATCAAAGTCGGAAACGTGATGGTACGCATGTCTCCTCCTTACACGAGGCATCACAACAATGTTTCACCAGGCAACGCCGGTCAACTGCTGTTCGTGTATGATAAATCGGTTGGAAACTTTCCTCATGTCAGCACGTTGTATGTGTCGCCACCGGCGCCAACCTTGTGTGACTGTTCTGAAAAGCTAATCATTTGCATATCACAGCATCTTCTTCCTGTCGGTTAAATTTCGCGTCTGTAGCACGTCATCTTCGTGGTGTAGCAATTTTAATGGCCAGTGGTTTACTTCATAGTACGTTTATTTTTTTACAGCTTGTTACGTTTAGTTGAGCGACTAATGATCGTTACCTGTGGTCTAGGGGTAGCACCTTTGCTTCGTAATGAAAATGTCTACTACCAGGATTCGAAACACGCCACCACTTAAAATTTGAATAACAGTCATCAGCAATGGCAACCGGAGACTTCTGGCATAAGACATAATAAGTAACGCTCAGTCAGCCAAAAGCGTTGTCAAAGAGAGCGCAGGAGTAGGCAGAGGTTCAAGGCTACCTTATGCCCTTGGAGTGGCAAACACCTCTAAAGGTGGAAGAAACAGCAGTGTTCAACATAGTGCGGATGTGTAACTATAATGTGTAACTATAGGACATGTGGCCTGTAATTGGAAAAAGTGTCGTGATGATCTCTCCATTCCTAAAAGATTCCGGAATACTCCCCTATTCGGATGTCTATGTGGGTACTACCAACAGTGAGGTGATCATGAGAAAACGGTTGATTAACCAACGAAAGGATAACGTGCTACGAGTCGGTGGTTGGAATATGAGAAGTCTGATCATGGGAGGGGAGCTAGAATATCTAAAAGGGAAATGCTAAGGCTCAGTCTAGATATAATGGGCGTCAGTGAACAGAAATGGAAAGAGAATAGGGAGAACAGCAGCAGGAAACGGTGTAACGGAGTAGGATTCATTACAAATAGGAAGGCAGGGCAGAGTATGAGTTACTGTGAATAGTTTAGTGATAGGGTTGTTGTCATCAGAAGCGACACCAAACCGACACCTACAACGGTAGTTCTGGTAAGCATGCCGACGCTGCAGGCCAAAGATGAAGAGATAGAGAAAGTAAATGAGGATATTGAACGGGTAATTTAGTACATAAATGCAGATGAAGTTCTAGTAGTTATGGAGGACTCGAATGTAGTTATAGCGGAAGGAGTAGAAGAAATGGTTATGGGAGAATATGGGCTTGGTACTGGCAGTGGGTGAGAAGAAAGACTAATAGACTTCTGCAATAAATTTCCATTAGAAGCGGCGAATACTCAGTACAAGAATCACAAGAGGAAGAGTCATACTTGGAAAAGGCGAGAAGATATAGGAATATTCCACTTAGATTACGTCTTTGTCGGGTACAGATTTCGAAATCATATACTGGATTGTAAGGCGTACCCAGGAGCACATATGGAGTCAAATCACAATTTAGTAGTGACGAAGATTAGCTTGAATCCTAAGAGACGCGTCAGGAAGAATCAATGCGGAATAAGTGGGATGCAAAAGTACTAAGAAATGGAAAGTTATGCTTCAGTATCCCTGAGGCTATAGATGCTACGACAAGGAATAGCTCAGTAGATAGTAATGTTGAAGAGGAAAGGACATATCTAAAAACGGCAATCACAGAAGTTGGAAAGGAAATATACATACGAAGAAGGTAACTGTGTATAATCAATAGGTAACAGAAGAAATACTTAAGTTGATCGATGAAAGAAAGTAACACAAAAATCTTAAATTAAAAGCAAGGTTGGTAACATTAAGATTGCAATGGGAATTCCACCTTTAAGTGCAGAGGAGAGAGTGGATAGGTGGAAAGAGAGCATTGAAGGTCTCTATGAGGGGGACGATTTGTGTCATGTGACAGAAGACGAAATAGGAGTCGAATTAGAAGACATAGTGGGTCCATTATTGGAATCAGAATTTAAAAGAGCTTTGGAGAAGTTTAGATCAAATAAGGCAGAAGTGATGGGTAAAACTGCAACAGAATTTCTAAAAACACTTGGGGGAGTGGTATCAAAACGACTATTCACTCTTGTTTATAGAATGTATGAGACTGGCGATATATCATCTCACTTTCGGAAAAACATCATCTACACTGAATGAAATGATAATTATGAAAGGGTACAGTACCACTCAACATTGAAAATAGGTACAACATACTTCATTATTTTTGTCAGAACAACACATTTTTTTTGTAAAGTAACTCAATTTCAATTAATACAGCGAAGCCGGATACCAGTGTAGGAAAGAATGACAATTTATTTATTTAATTGATCACATGTGCACTCCCACAAAATAAATCCCTACGTCCAGTTTGGTGAAATCTGTGAAATGAATGAATGTATGATCGTCTGCTAACCGCAGATAGGGAATGTGAATATATGATCATCTTTGAGACGATCCTTTGGCCACCTTTGGTGGGACCAAAGAGATGAAATTTACCTGAGCTCTGAGCGCCTGAAATGTGGCTGACCAATACGGTAGCAAGGTGCTCCCCCACTTCGGCAGAGGTGCGAGAGAACCTGAAGAATGGCCATGTTTCAGCACTCTGCCGCTGGATCTTGTGCAGTTAAGACCTGTCTTAGTTGTGCTCCGTAAAGACAAAACAGTGGAGACATGGTATGCATGTGGAATATTTAAGAGTACTTTGTAATAATAATTTCTCTATTTCAGGAACTTTTGTTGGGAGAATCAAATGTCAGGCAGGTAATATTAATGGGATCGTAGTAATCTTCGGAAGTCACCAACGGTCACAATGAAACCACGTATAGCAATAAGTTGAAATACTTCCGTGTGCTTAAGTTAGGCTGAATTACTAGCGTGTGTACTATAAGTTGAAATATTTAAGAAATAGCGTGTGCAGGACTTGAAATTAGAGGCGAGTACTTCCACGTGTTGAGTACTGTGTGAGTCTCAATCTGTGTATGAGACAAAGCATAAGGAGAAGTACTCGTCCATGGTATCAGTTGAGGCCTCGTGTGTGTGATGAATATGTTCTTAATATTACTTTGCGAGATAAGTTTCCGTGTGACGCTTGATTCAAACTATAACACTCTGAGAGAGAAACAAGGTGAGTCAGCCATCTATCCAGCAACGCCACTTGGCTTGTATTGCACAGGAAGACGTGCATATATCTCCAGAGTTCATAGTAGGAAAGTAGAATTAAGAAGAGGGGCAGTGTCGTATGAAACTGGGATAAATATTAATTGAAGTGGGAAAGCTGAAAGTGATAATGTTGTGACTATTCCCTGTGTTGTATTTCATGTTGTAGTGTGGTGTATGCCAGGTAATTTAAGTATGTGTGGTTTGCATGGGAGAGTAGCAAGGTAGTTTCTGAGGTAGTGGGTTATGCGTGTTCCTTTTGTACCGCTCGGTCTGGAGGAAAGTTTCGTGATGGTGATTGTGAGAGTCGAAGTGTGAGATATAATAAAAGATCCACCATCCTATCCAGAAAGTGCACTGTAGCGTTAAATAATTACGAGACCATAAGAAAGAGATACACCAATGTAAAGCCATGCCCCAATCCCAAAGAAAGCAGGTGTTGACAGATGTGAAAATTACCGAACTATCAGTTTAATAAGTCACAGCTGCAAAATACTAACACGAATTCTTTACAGACGAATGGAAAAACTAGTAGAAGCAAACCTCGGGGAAGATCAGTTTGGATTCCGTAGAAATATTGGAACACGTGAGGCAATACTGACCTTACGACTTATCTTAGAAGAAAGATTAAGGAAAGGCAAACCTACATTTCTAGCATTTGTAGACTTAGAGAAAGCTTTTGACAATGTTGACTGGAATACTCTCTTTCAAATTCTAAAGGTGGTAGGGATAAAATACAGGGAGCGAAGGCTATTTACAATTTGTACAGAAACCAGATGGCAGTTATAAGAGTCGAGGGACATGAAAGGAAAGCAGTGGTTGGGAAGGGAGTAAGACAGGGTTGTAGCCTCTCCCCAATGTTGTTCAATCTGTATATTGAGCAAGCAGTAAAGGAAACAAAAGAAAAAATTGGAGTAGGTATTAAAATTCATGGAGAAGAAATAAAAACTTTGAGGTTCGCCGATGACATTGTAATTCTGTCAGAGACAGCAAAGGACTTGGAAGAGCAGTTGAATGGAATGGACAGTGTCTTGAAAGGAGGATATAAGATGAACATCAACAAAAGCAAAACAAGGATAATGGAATGTAGTCTAATGAAGTCGGGTGATGCTGAGGGAATTAGATTAGGAAATGAGACCCTTAAAGTAGTAAAGGAGTTTTGCTATTTGGGGAGCAAAATAACTGATGATGGTCGAAGTAGAGAGGATATAAAATGTAGACTGGCAATGGCAAGGAAAGCGTTTCTGAAGAAGAGAAATTTGTTAACATCGAGTATAGACTTAAATGTCAGGAAGTCGTTTCTGAAAGTATTTGTATGGAGTGTAGCCATGTATGGAAGTGAAACATGGACGATAAATAGTTTGGACAAGAAGAGAATAGAAGCTTTCGAAATGTGGTGCTACAGAAGAATGCTGAAGATTAGATGGGTAGATCACATAACCAATGAGGAAGTATTGAATAGGATTGGGGAGAAGAGGAGTTTGTGGCACAACTTGACCAGAAGAAGGGATCGGTTGGTAGGACATGTTCTGAGGCATCAAGGGATCACCAATTTAGTATTGGAGGGCAGCGTGGAGGGTAAAAATCGTAGAGGGAGACCAAGAGATGAATACACTAAGCAGATTCAGAAGGATGTAGGTTGCAGTAGGTACTGGGGGATGAAAAAGCTTGCACAGGATAGAGTAGCATGGAGAGCTGCATCAAACCAGTCTCAGGACTGAAGACCACAACAACAACAACAACAACAAAGCCATGCCCACTGGGCGGAATTTCTCATGTGTTATTGTTGTAGGTTATAGAAAATTGTGTGTTTAGGTTATAGAATTTATCGGAATAAATAAGATAGTGAAAAGAAAAAGATTGGTGGCCTTTTCCTTCGAATTGTATGTTGTCATGATATCCAGAATTTATAATGTGTCCGCCACTCATATTCACTGCGATGGCCACATTTTGATAAAAGCCGTTAAATAAAAAAAAAGAAAATGTGGTATTGCCAGTGCGTAGTGAACAGTCAGAGTTCTGTAAATTACTGATAGTCAGATGCGTGTTTCCATTGCGTATTATTCATATAGGAGGATAATTTGTAACTTAATTGTGAGTACGAGAGTTCATGTTACTCGATAAATAAGAATGAAGCCACTCACTTGGCAGACCACTCATCGTGTAGGCCTGACTGCTTGATGCCACAGTATGAGCAGGGCATCTGGGTGCCTCTCATAATTTCGACTCTGCCAGGATTATTGCTGTTAAGATTTTTTTTGATCAAATATATTGTGATAGCGCTAAGAAGTAAATTTTTTTGTTTGCAATTTCTTTCTGGTTGGTGAGGATCTTTTATTTTTTTATGTAATTAATTGCTATATCGTCCAAGGCTGGAAGATCTTTGCATAATTTTTTTTGCATAATGTCCGTAGTAACTAGGTCGCAGTCGAAAAGTGTAGTCTCCATGGAGAATAGTGATTCTGGGGTGAACGTAGCAGTGCAGCAGAAAGTAGGAGTCGACCTTGGGTTAATGAGCGAGAACGGCAAACACTCGGAAGGGGCTGAATTGTTCAGCGGACCGTGCCTAGGTGATCCTTTATGCGGCGGGCTTTGTCCACAAACGGGGGATTTTCCCGACGATACGGGCGAGCCGGGACTAGGTCAGGTATGCAGTGAAAGTGAAGCTACCCTTGGCGAAGCTACGGTTTCTCAGGCGAACGAGGTGAGCGCACCGAGAGTAGCAAATGACAATGTGCTACTGCAGTTTTTACAGAGGATGGATAGAGATAATAAGGAAAGATTGGAAGCAATGAATAGAGATAATAAGGAAACATTGGAAGTGATGGATAAAGATAATAAGGAGAGAGATAGGTATAATAAGGAAAGATTGGAAGCGATGGATAGGGAGACTAAGGAAAGATTGGAAGCAAATAAGGAAAGATTGGAGGCAAATAAGGAAAGATTGGAGGCAAATAAGGAAAGATTGGAGGCAATGGATAAGGGGAATAAAGAGGCAATGAGGAAGCTACACACAGTTATCGATGAGCGTCTGTCCGCAGTTAATAATCGGTTAGATGAGGGAGAGAAGAATCTGGATGCGTTGAAGCAAGTATGTGATGCCGTGAAAGAAAAAGCCAATAATTTGGAGGTACGAATAAGTGCAATAGAGAGTGATATTACAGAACATAGGGACGTGTTGCCGGATGAGCGAATCAAAGAGATAGTAGAGGACTTACTTGCAGATAAACAAGGGGCATTAGACAGTGTGGAAGCTCAAGTCACCCGGCAGGAAGTGGCGCTAAATAAACACAGGGATGAAGTTGCGGAGGTAGTGGTCAGAATGAATATGATTAGCACAGATGTAGAAAAGATCAGTATAAGAGGCGAAACAGGCTCTGACAGTACGCAGCGAGAGGTTTATGCCAACCAGGAGGAGATACAATCACTATTACAGTTTAAAGAGGCACAACTAGAAACAAATAGGAAACATAGGGAAGAACTAGCACAGTTGCAATTAGCATGCAGAAGTGAAGGTGAAACACCACCAGGTAGACTGCAGAGGGAGAGTGAGATAAATTCAAAAACGAAAATAGGCAGAAAGAGGAAGACGAACTTAGAGAGTTAGAAGAACGGTTGTGTCGGATAAAACAGTTGGCAAACCCAACTGGGTATAGTCCAAGGTCGGAAAACATAAATGCGGAAGAAGAATGTAGAAGGCACTTCGTGTCGGTACAAACGTACACTTGTTTTCCGGATCCCGATAATTACCAACATCCATGCCTGTGGCTGTCTCAATTTCAAGATTCATTACCTTCATCGTGGGGACCGCTCCTCAAAATGAAGTTTGTGTGTAACCATTTGAGGGACGAGGTTAGAGCGAAAATGCAGGAAGTTCTTAAAGACTGTAGTAGCTACAAGATATTTTGTGACAAGTTTTTAAATGAATTCTGGTCGAATAGTAAGCAGGACCAGGTTAAGCAAAGCATATTGATGATGCCAAATTGTAACGAACTTGGTATAAGAGATCCAGTGTCGTGCTATCAGGAAATGCTGAGACGAAATAGGTATTTGGATGTGCCATACGAAACTGGGGAGCTAATTAGGATCCGTATAACGAAGTTGCCAGTGAGATTGCGCAGAGATATAGTGATAGCAGGCAGAGGCTTAGACGATTCCGCGTCATTTCAGCACTTGTTACAGGAACTGGGTAATGAGAGCAACATTGTGAACGGCGACAGAGTCGAGGATAGGAACGGCAGAAACTATCAGAATGACAGGAGAACATGGAATCAGAGGAATGACGGAAATGGAAGATGGCGAGGAAATAGGGGGCAGAATTCATGGGGATATCGACCGGCAAACCGGGAAAATAGAAGATGGGACAGAGATGGAAGAAGAAGGGAAAATGAAAATGAGGGGAGAAGAGAGGATAGGCAGTAGTCATTGGGTTCACGACAGGACAATCACTGTCACAATGACGGAGGGACAAGAAGGTGACTACATGATAGATGGGTACAAACCAGGACTATTAATGATGTAAATATTAGGTATATCGATTACAGAAAACTAAGGGAGAATCTGTTAGAGGAGGTAGTAGATGTGGGGAGTGAAGTCCACCCAATAATTAGCGTAGAAATAAATAATATAATCGTACCTTGTGTCATCGACACAGGCAGTGTAATGAGTGTTTTGAGGGAAGATGTGTTTAAGTGTTGTAGGCTTACAAAACCATGGCCAACGTTGCCATTGCAAAGGACAACAGTGAGAGGGGCAGTTACAGGAAAGGGAATTGAGGTGAAGTTACAAGCGCAGGTAGACTTCGTGTGCCAGGCGAAGAGGTTTAGTACAGTGTTCATGATTGTGTCATCTCTAACTGTTGAAGGGATATTAGGCGTTAATTTTTTGAACCAATATAAAGCAGTCGTTAACATGAGAAATGGTTCGATGGAGTTGAAACGAGATTCGGAGGAAATTACATTAAGATTCGACGATTGCTTATATGCTAAAGATAACGCACACTTAACATTATGTCTGGTGGTAAAGTCCGGTAGACAGGCACAGAATACGGGGTTAGAACAAGAGAAGAAGGAAATTCATAAATGTTTGGAGGAGATCAGGGAGAAAATCTGGCATTTACGAGGGACCACGGTCTACGGGGAATTGCAGAAAATTTTATACGAGAATAGAAAGGTATTTAAACATGCTGCGGGTACAATAATAAATTTTGTGTATAGATTCAAGGTCAAGCCTCATAAACAGTTTAGGGCCCAAATGTACCCGATACCTGTTGTGTACAAAGAAAGAGTGGAAGCTGAGATCGAAAGCATGCTACAACAAGGGATTATCGAACCAGCATCCAGTCCGTACAACAGCCCTTTAGTTTCTGTCGAAAAAAGGATGGGTCAATTAGATTAGTTTTGGACGCAAGAAGGATTAATAAGATAATAGAGCCAGAGACAGATCGGCCGTGACACTTGACGAATTGCTACAAAAGTTTCACGGGATCAGAGTTCTCAGCTCAGTTGATTTGAGAATGAGTTTCTGCCAGGTGGAGTTAGATAGGGGGTGTAGAAAATACACTGCTTTCTTGTGCTACGGGAAATCGTACCAATTCCAGAAACTACCATTTGGGTTAAATGTATCATCCGCGGCATTTATCAGAGCACTAAATACTGTCATTCCTAATGAAATAAAAGATAAGGTAACACAGTACGTGCATGATGTTCTGATAGCCGAAAGAAACTGGGAAGACCACAATAGAACGTTAAGCATATTTCTCGGTGCATTGGAGAGACATGGGGTAACCGTGAATTTGGGAAAGTCAGAATTTGGACGAAAAGAAATCGAGTTTCTAGGTCACATTGTGACACCAGATGGAATAAGACCAAATCCAGACAAACTCGAAGCAATCTGAGATTTTCCGGTGCCAAGAACAAAACGTCAGCTACGGGGTTATTTAGGATTAATAAATTTTTACAGGAGGTTCATTAAGATTGGGGGTGCTGCGACACCCAGACTATGTCAGCTGACTGGAAAGAAAACGGTATGGAATTGGGACCCTGTCGCGCAGGAGGAGTATGAGGCGTTAAAGAAGGCACTGCTATCGGCACCCCTTCTCGGGCATCCAGACCTAGGGAAAGAGTTTTGTATGGACACGGACAGTTCCTGTAGTGGACTTGGGGTAACATTGTTCCGAGAGAAAGAGGAAGGAGGAGAAGTAATACAACAACCTATTGCATTTGCGAGCCGAGTGCTTAGCAAAGCTGAGAGAAATTACACGGTAACTGAGCTTGAAGCTTTGGCAATAGTATGGGGTTTTAGTAAGTTTAGATACTATTTGTTTGGGAGGCATACTAAAATCTATACTGACCACAAGTCACTACAGTTTCTGATGTCGGCCAAACTTAACCGTAGACGACTCGCTAGGTGGGCACTCTATTTACAGGAGTTTTAGTTTACGGTCATGTATATTCCTGGGCCACAGAATATAGTGGCAGATGCGTTGTCAAGGAACCCGGTAGGTCATGGTCAATGCTTTGATGAGGAGGTAAACGAGAACAGATATGACATATTATATATGCAGGGCGTGCCGTTCGAGAAATACATAGGGGCGGTACTCACAAATATCGCGAAAGAGCAGGATAAAGACGCATCATGGCGAATGGTGAAGGACAGAGTTAGAGCGAACTTAGATGCCAATATAGCGCGCTTTTATAAAATTGAGAACGGGGTCCTGTTCTACCGTAGAAATCCGAACACACAGGACTGGGTGTATACCAAATGAAATAGTCAACAAGTTGATCTGGTACACGCACCTAAGTTACGGGCATTACGGGGCAAGGAAATGCTGTAAGAAGTTAAGGGAATCCGTTTATTTCATTAGTATGGAGAGGAGGATCAAGAACGTGCTTGGTAGTTGCAAATTGTGCCAGATGGCAAAATCGTTAACTATCTCATGCAAAGCACCACTTTTTCCGATAGTGCCAGGTAGATTGAGGGAATTCGGAGCAACAGATTTGTTTGGCCCGCTACCTAAGTCAGTGCAAGGATATAGATATGTTTTAGTAGAAGTGGAATTGGTGTCAAAGTATGTGACTTTTACCACATTGACACGTGCGACGGGAAGGACAGTAGCAGCAGCAATCGTTAAAAACTTTTTGCGAGAAGTAGGAACTGTAGAAAAGTTCATAGCTGACAATGGACCACAATACAGATCCAGACAATGGCTAACCACACTGAAGAGAGGAAGGATAAAACCGGTGTTCATATCCCAATACCATGCTGCAAGCAACCCCAGTGAAAAAGTGGTAAAAGAACTGGGAAAGTTGTGTGAGATCTATTGCCATAGGCAACACAGAAGTTGGAGTATTTTTCTCAAAGATTTTCAGGACATCCTCAATGGGCTACCACATGGAGCAACTGGTTTATCACCAATTACGGTACTAAAGAATGAACCACCACCAGATCGAGTCAGGGAGCAGGTAGATTTTCCGCGATCAGGAATGCAGAGGCACACAGAAATTGTCAAGGTTGCGATAGAGCGTATTAAGAAAGCAGCTAAGGATAGGCAGGAGAAGCAGAAAGGAAAGATCCGTAAGATCGAATTGGCAGTAGGAGACAAGGTTCTAATTAAAACTCATCGATTATCAAAGAAGCACAGATTCCTAACTAGCAAATTCTTTACGGTGTACAGTGGACCATTCAGAGTGAGACGGATTGTCCATGAAAATGCTGTACTGATTGAGATGATCAAGGGAAACAATCTCGTGGGCTTCATCACATTTCTAACATCAAATTATGGAAAAGTTAAGGATAGATCGAAAGTAGGCAATTTATGGTAGAAAGTCAGTGTATTTATTTGTGGTGTGTAACGTTGTGCAGGGTCAAATCGAACATAACAATTTTCAGGCGGGATGTCAGGAAGTATGACGGAATAGACTGGTCGAATGAGTCAAGAACAGGAGTCGACAGAGTGGTGTATGTACCTATTTTTTGTCATATGAATAAGGATCAAGCAGAAACGACGTGATAAATAGTAGTGGATAAAGGTGATATTTAAGGAGAGAAGCGACGTGAAGCAGTGTGATTAATAAAGAGAGATTTGACGTGATGAAACAGTAGTAAATAAAGGTGAGTAGAACTAATAATGTGGAGATGTCTTAGAGGTATGTTACAGAGAGGCCTGTGTATGCTGCAATCGAGATTGATGCGAATGGCGAAGGAAGACCAGGAAATGATGGAGTAATCGACGGACGGAGAGCCAAAATACGAATGAAGAGATGAGGACGACTGCACAACGTGAAGGGACATAAAGGGAGTATGAGATCCAGATGGTGAACGTTGTGGAATACTGACGTAAGATGTAATACATAAGTGTAAATCTAATTCTTACCATAACATTTGCTATTTGGCAAAAATAATACTTTTTGTTGTTGTTGAAGCCTGGTACCAGTATAACTAATCAAAACGGTACCAAGAATGTGTACAGTTATTTTGCAGGATGAATAATTTGTGTATTTTTTTGTTCTTAGATGAAATGTCGCAATTCTAAAGTGATATTTAGCAGGACGAATAATTGGTAAAGTGAATGCAGAGGTAAGCCGATGGAGAGAGGTGCCAGAGTGAAAGGACGTAATTGGAGACTGGAATGCTATCTCCGAAACAACTCCATGTGTTATGTGGTTGAGTATAAGGTAGCAAAGGTATGGTATGTTGTCGTGAGTGTGGTGGTGTTATGAGTACAAGGGAGCAAAGGTATGGTACGTTGTCGTGAGTGTGGTGGTGTTACGGTTAGCTGACTTCTAGACCTATTCTGTTAGTGTATTAATGGATTGAATGACGAGGAAAATGTGATGTCTGGTGAGTGAGAGTCGTAGAGTAGTGTGATCAATGCGCACACTCCTGTAAAGGGGATGCTACCGATCCATAACTAAAACATTATTGTGCTTTATTGTTTGATTTGGATGAACCTCGATGGCAGGTCAGGATCTGACATCATGTGGATGGTTCATACATGTCCTAGAAATGTTGTTATATATAATAAAAAGGTAAAATATATGAAGAGATACTAATTTCAGTATGTCACATGCACAAAGGTGCATTGTATGTTGTAGATTTAGAGTCATCAGTTTCTAAAATGTTTATTGTGTTAGGATGTTAAAGTAGTTTACTATTTAATAACATGTGGTAGGTAATTGTGAGCTGTGTAGATTATTTCTTATTTTTTTGTTAGAACACTTTCAAGGGGTATTAATTTCAGTCTGTCACAAGCACAAAGGTTCACTGTATATTGTAGTTTTAGAATCAACAGTTTCTAATATTTTCACTGTGATAGGATGTTAGGGTAGTCTACTATTTGATATTGTAATTATGAGCTGTATAGATTGTTTCTTATTCCCTTTTTTTTTTACACTTTCATGTTTTGTATGAGGGACGACAGGTACAATCAATAGCACAAGTGTGGGCCGTATATAGAAAAGAGATAAATGTTGATGTTGTATGTGTAGAAAACTAGGGTGTATGATTTTACGTTTTTTGGAACAAAGGTTCCTTTATTACCAATGTATCTAATAGATCATACATGTCATCAATGAGTATTTAACTACTGTAAGAATATCCTTTTGTCTGTAATGTTGCGAGATGTACGGAAGGGTCTGACTGATTAGGTGTCGTAGCGCTGAGGGGCTACACAGAACGCACCCGTACCTCGTAAGCCAAGCTGACGTTGGCATGGGAGAGGCAACAGAGCCGCGGCACTCCCCATTCCACTGCTGGTCGGGGTACATTCCACGCCCCCACTACAGCAGGTCAACGGCCTGGGGCGACACGCACATACCACTGGCCATTCATAAGTTCCGCGACCCTTACAACTGAGGAAACTATCCCACGGAGGCAACAGCGGGTGGTTTCTTCTGCTCAACGGCTCGCGTGGCGGCGCCATGGCAGAATGAACGATGTGCGGCAGAGCCCGGCGGGCATTTTTTACCAGCAACTATTAACTAGTACTGGACTGTGGAGCCGTGAAACAAGATGACTGCTCGTATGTCTCCATAAGGTGGAAAGTGAAGGACTGGTGTTTCCACGTTGTGAGTGGCGGAAAAGATTTTGTCTTTAGCAGACAGGACGATTGTTTTGTTTTGTCTTGACCACTGAACGGTGGGATCCATAAACATTTGACAGTGACTTGTAAAGTGTGCTTTGTAAAATGCATGTGGGACGCTTGTTATACTTAAAGAGGACAGTTGTCGTTTGGTGACTAATTATTGTCTGAACGCAAGAAACTAAAGTGGGACATAGACATTTGCATTTGTAGTAGGAGACATTTCTTTAATTGGTGCGGGAATAAGTGCTGTTTGTTGGAGCTTACGACTTTTAATTACACCATGAACTGAAAGGACAGAACCGTGGGTAATAGTAGTTGTAGGGCCATTTCTGGACGACCAGATTCATGTGGATGGTACTCTGAGAGTGACTATGACATTTGTGTTTAATGTGTTCAAAATGCCGATTTGAGTAACCATGGGAGAGCTTTGACACCGAGACAGTGTTTCTAGCGAACCTGTCAGCAACTTTTTTGACCCCAAGAAAATCACAGAATGAAATGATTCCGTGTGACTCGCAAGATAGGGAATAATGTATTTGTACTTGTAATTGTGTAAATTTTTTTTATATGTTTCATTCATGAAGGGACAGCAAGTGTAATTGTATTTCATTAACATTTGTGTTTAGAATAGTTAGTGTTTCTTTTTGTTTGTTCTGGGTTACCAGTTCATGTAGCATGTTTATTAGAATATTTGGTACAATGATGCTTTAATTATTAGCCAGTGGCGTAATACTAATGTAGCGGCTCTGGTTGCATTGGTAAGTAAGGTTGTCACAGGGACAAGAGTTTGCATTGCACAACAAATATAACTGATGCATTTTGATGTCGTTGACAGTAATGATCTTGTTGGTGTGTTGACTGAAGCCACTTATTTTCATTATCACAGTGGTGACACTTCACATTAAAGTGTAATGAACGCTAGTCGAAATGCAAGTTCTTGTCGTCTAAATGTGTAACAACAGAGAATTGAGCAGTAGAGTGAGATACGAGAGCTACTGGTGGATTCAAGCACTTATTGCTAACAATTTATTGGGTGTATTAATCAAAGTTGATGGACTGACTAGCTCAGCAGCAGGTATTTGTACTGGTGGACAAGGATAAGGTTAAACTCACAGTCGAGTAGTGGTGGCAATTGCTTAAGTGATGATAGTTAATGAGGTATGACATGATGTCTTAGATGAACTATATTACGTAACCAGTATGTAACTTGTGGCATATTTCATTGTTTTTCTTCTCAGTTTTATTTCTCTGTAGGTTTGATGTACATTTTAGAGTGCTGATATGGAGCCTGACATTATACATGGAACTAGTGTACGCAATTTTTTCTTTTGTTGATTTTGTTTTGTATTTAGGCATTGCTGTGTAAAAGATTATTACAACGCAATTTATGAATGTCAGATTACATGTTCTGTGTTTGGACCGTGAGCTATTTAAAAATTCATGAGTACAATTAGTATTTTTTTTATTTGTCATAGAATTAGTGAAGTTTGGATTACTCATAAAAATAACGAAGATCCGAGTAACTAAGCAAATTTATATCTCAACATTATTTTTTATTTCTATGATGTGATGTTTTATTTGTCATGTGGATTGTTGTAAATTTGTATGTGTACGTTACTCCGGATTGTGGAGAGTACAATAATGCAACAACTGTCAATAATTTGGTAAAGCAACAACATTTGGTCGTCTATTTGAGGTCACCAGGGGCTAAGGTCTCCTCCTGGTTATTTTGATGACTTGCTACGTTTGTTCTAATACAGCTTTCTTAAAAAAATGTTCGCAGCTACCCTCGCATTGCAAGGATAGTATCATGCCATTTTTTACTGCATGGGTAGCCGGTGGTGAAAGGGTACAGTACCGCCCGACATTGAAAATAGGTACAACATACTTCATTATTTTTGTCAGAACAACACATTTTTTTTTTGTAAAATAGCTCAATTTCAATTAATACAGCGAAGCTGGATACCATTGTAGGAAAGAATGACAATTTATTTATTTAATTGATCACATGTGCACTCCCACAAAATAAATCCCTACATCCAGTTTGGTGAGATCTGTGAAATGAATGAATGTATGGTCGTCTGCTAACCGCAGATAGTGAATGTGAATATATGATCATCTTTGAGACGATCCTTTGGCCACCTTTGGTGGGACCAAAGAGATGAAATTTACCTGAGCTTTGAGCGCCTGAAATGTGGCTGACCAATATGGTAGCAAGGTGCTCCCCCACTTCGGCAGAGGTGCGAGAGAACCTGAAGAATGGCCATGTTTCAGCACTCTGCCGCTGGATCTTGTGCTGTTAAGACCTGTCTTAGTTGTGCTCCGTAAAGACAAAACAGTGGAGACATGGTATGCATGTGGAATATTTAAGAGTACTTTGTAATAATAATTTCTCTATTTCAGGAACTTTTGTGGGGAGAATTAAATGTCAGGCAGGTAATATTAATGAGATCACAGTAATCTTCGGAAGTCACCAACGGTCACAATGAAACCACATGTAGCAATAAGTTGAAATACTTCCGTGTGCTTAAGTTAAGCTGAATTACTAGCGTGTGTACTATAAGTTGAAATATTTAAGAAATAGCGTGTGCAGGACTTGAAATTAGAGGCGAGTACTTCCACGTGTTGAGTACTGTGTGAGTCCCAATCTGTGTATGACACAAAGCATAAAGAGAAGTACTCGTCCATGGTATCAGTTGAGGACTCCTGTGTGTGATGAATATGTTCTTAACATTACTTTGCGAGATATGTTTCCATGTGACGCTTGATTCAAACTACACTCCTGGAAATGGAAAAAAGAACACATTGACACCGGTGTGTCAGACCCACCATACTTGCTCCGGACACTGCGAGAGGGCTGTACAAGCAATGATCACACGCACGGCACAGCGGACACACCAGGAACCGCGGTGTTGGCCGTCGAATGGCGCTAGCTGCGCAGCATTTGTGCACCGCCGCCGTCAGTGTCAGCCAGTTTGCCGTGGCATACGGAGCTCCATCGCAGTCTTTAACACTGGTAGCATGCCGCGACAGCGTGGACGTGAACCGTATGTGCAGTTGACGGACTTTGAGCGAGGGCGTATAGTGGGCATGCGGGAGGCCGGGTGGACGTACCGCCGAATTGCTCAACACGTGGGGCGTGAGGTCTCCACAGTACATCGATGTTGTCGCCAGTGGTCGGCGGAAGGTGCACGTGCCCGTCGACCTGGGACCGGACCGCAGCGACGCACGGATGCACGCCAAGACCGTAGGATCCTACGCAGTGCCGTAGGGGACCGCACCGCCACTTCCCAGCAAATTAGGGACACTGTTGCTCCTGGGGTATCGGCGAGGACCATTCGCAACCGTCTCCATGAAGCTGGGCTACGGTCCCGCACACCGTTAGGCCGTCTTCCGCTCACGCCCCAACATCGTGCAGCCCGCCTCCAGTGGTGTCGCGACAGGCGTGAATGGAGGGACGAATGGAGACGTGTCGTCTTCAGCGATGAGAGTCGCTTCTGCCTTGGTGCCAATGATGGTCGTATGCGTGTTTGGCGCCGTGCAGGTGAGCGCCACAATCAGGACTGCATACGACCGAGGCACACAGGGCCAACACCCGGCATCATGGTGTGGGGAGCGATCTCCTACACTGGCCGTACACCACTGGTGATCGTCGAGGGGACACTGAATAGTGCACGGTACATCCAAACCGTCATCGAACCCATCGTTCTACCATTCCTAGACCGGCAAGGGAACTTGCTGTTCCAACAGGACAATGCACGTCCGCATGTATCCCGTGCCACCCAACGTGCTCTAGAAGGTGTAAGTCAACTACCCTGGCCAGCAAGATCTCCGGATCTGTCCCCCATTGAGCATGTTTGGGACTGGATGAAGCGTCGTCTCACGCGGTCTGCACGTCCAGCACGAACGCTGGTCCAACTGAGGCGCCAGGTGGAAATGGCATGGCAAGCCGTTCCACAGGACTACATCCAGCATCTCTACGATCGTCTCCATGGGAGAATAGCAGCCTGCATTGCTGCGAAAGGTGGATATACACTGTACTAGTGCCGACATTGTGCATGCTCTGTTGCCTGTGTCTATGTGCCTGTGGTTCTGTCAGTGTGATCATGTGATGTATCTGACCCCAGGAATGTGTCAATAAAGTTTCCCCTTCCTGGGACAATGAATTCACGGTGTTCTTATTTCAATTTCCAGGAGTGTATAACACTCTGAGGGAGAAACAAGGTGAGTCAGCCGTCTATCCAGCAACGCCACTTGGCTTGTATTGCACAGGAAGACGTGCATATATCTCCAGAGTTCATAGTAGGAAAGTAGAATTACGAAGTGGGGCAGTGTCGTGTGAAACTGGGATAAATATTAATTGAAGTGGGAAAGCTGAAAGTGATAATGTTGTGACTATTCCCTGTGTTGTATTTCATGTTGTAGTGTGGTGTATGTCAGGTAATTTAAGTATGTGTGATTTACATGGGAGAGTAGCAAGCTAGTTTCGGAGGTAGTGGGTTATGCGTGTTCCTTTTGTACCGCTCGGTCAGGAGGAAAGTTTCGTGATGGTGATTGTGAGAGTCGAAGTGTGAGATATAATAAAAGATCCTCCATCCTATCCAGAAAGTGCACTGTAGCGTTAAATAATTACGAGACCATAAGAAAGAGATTCACCAATGTAAAGCCATGCCCACTGGGCGGAATTTCTCATTTGTTATTGTTGTAGGTTATAGAAAATTGTGTGTTTAGGTTATAGAATTTATCGGAGTAAATAAGATAGTGAAAAGAAAAAGATTGGTGGCCTTTTCCTTCGAATTGTATGTTGTCATTATATCCAGAATTTATAATGTGTGCGCCACTCATACTCAGTGCGATGGCCACGTGTTGATAAAAGCCGTTGAATAAAAAAAAAAAGAAAATGTGGTATTGCCAGTGCGTAGTGAACAGTCAGAGTTCTGTAAATTACTGATAGTCAGATGCGTGTTTCCATTGCGTATTATTCATATAGGAGGATAATTTGTAACTTAATTGTGAGTACGAGAGTTCATGTTACTCGATAAATAAGAATGAAGCCACTCGCTTGGCAGACCACTCATCTTGCAGGCCTGACTGCTTGATGCCACAGTATGAGCAAGGCATGTGCGTGCCTCTCAATTAAATCAAGACCCCAAGCTATCGACAGGCATTGACATACATCAACGAGGACAGCTGAAAATGTGTGCCCCGACCGGGACTCGAACCCGGAATCTTCTGCTTACGTGGCAGATGCTCTATCCATCTGAGCCACCTAGTGCACAGAGGATAGTGCCACTGCAGGTATTTATCGTTTGCACGCTCCCCATGCGACACGCATTCCCAGCTTAATGTCCACACGCTACATTCATAGTGCCCCTGCTCATTACACTCATTACTCGCGGCAGACAGTCTTACCGAGTCCCGTAAGAGTTCGGGGAATGCGTATGCATCCAGCACAGAAGATGAAGGTCAATGTCCAGTTAGCCTCAACTACATATGGTATCTGTTCGTTCCGACATGTCCGAAAGAACGGATACCATCTTCATATATCAGCTACACAATTCCGAAGAGCCGACAATTGCACGAATTAACGCACAATCAGATTAACAGATGGATCATCAAAGCGATTGGTACGAATAATATACAGAAGAATGGAAAAGAAAACTGAGGATGTCTTAGATGACGGTCATCTGGCTCAAGGAAAGGTAAAGGCAGCAGAGGGAAAGTTCTGACGTTGCGGTTGATAATGGATGCAAGACTATAGAAAAAAACAGATCATTGGATCTGTCGACCTAGATAATGCGTAAGAGGGATAGAGTGAAAGACTGTGGACGAAGTGCTCGGATTAAAAACGACGTAAGACAGGGATGTAGTCATTAGTCCCTCCTACTTCAGCGAAGAAGCAATGACAGAAATAAAAGAAAGGTTGATGAGTTGAATTAAAATTAACGGTGAAAGAAAATCAATGGTAAGATTCACTGATGACATTGCTACGCTCAGTGAACGTGAAGAAGAGATACATGATCTATTGAATGGAATGAACAGTCTAATGAGTACAGAATATGGATTGAGTGTGGATCGAAGAAAGATGAAGATAATGAGAAATAGCAGAAATTAGGACAGTGAGAAACTTAACACTAACATTGGTGATCACGAAGTAGACAAAGTTAAACAAATGTGCTACCTAGGCAGCAAAATAACCAACGATGGGCAGAGCAAGGGAAACATCAAAAGCAGGCTACCACATGTGGGGGTGGTAAGTTCCTATAGGACCAAACTGCTGAGGTCATCGGTCCCTAGGCTTGCACACTAGTTAATTTAACTTGAATTAACTTATGCTAAGGACAACACACACACACACACACACACACACACACACACACACACACACACATGCCCGAGGGAGGAATCGGGACCTCCGATGGGGGCAGCTACGCGAACCGTGTCAAGGCGCCCGAGACAGCACCGAGACAGCACAGCCACCCCTTGCGACTAGCACTGGTAAAAACGGCATTCCTGGCCAAGAGAATGTGTCAAACATACTCCTTAATTTGAGCAGGAAAATTTCTGAGAACGTACGCTTGGAACACAGCGTTGTATGGTAGTGGAACGTGGACTGTGGGAAAAACGGAACGGAAGAGAATCGAAGCATTTGACACGTGGTGCTACAGACGACTGCTGGAAATTAAGTGGACTGACATGACAAGGAATGAGGAGGTTCTGTGCGGAATCAGAGGGGTAAGGAATATCTGGAAAACATTGACAAGAAGAATGGAAAGGATGATAGGACATCTGTTAAGACATGGGGGAACGACTTCCATTGTACTAGAGGGAGCTGTAGAGTGCCAAAAAGTCAGAGATTGGAGTACATCCGGCAAATAACTGAGGACGTAGGTTGCAACTGCTAATCTGAGATGAATAGGTTGGCACAGTAAACGACTCTTGGAGGCCCACATAAAACCAGTCAGAAGACTGATGACAAAAAAATATTATGCCAGTTTACAACACTTCACGTAGCACCATTGACTGTTCAAATATCCCCATAATCTTCTAATGTTACGTCGTTTCAAAGTTTAAAGTTACTGTTTACAATGAAGAAGAATAAATCTTGAAGCAATATAACTTTCTCATACAAAACCACAGAACTATGATCCCTTCAGCATTACAGGTTAACATGCGTAATAAAATATGTTCTGCACCTTTGGTACTCAAAATTTGAAATGATTCAATTAGATTCAACTTACCTACGCACAGAAAATATTAGGGGCAATAATGGAATAAGTTACGGATTATTTATGGCAGGTGAAATTATTTTACTCAGTGCTGCGCTGCATGTGAAAAGGTACACCACACTATTATTGAACTTGTTCACTGAGGCTCGATTCCTCAACGAGAAAAATCCGCTCCTCGGTCAAGGAGCCATTCGAGGACAGCTATGTGAACGTCCACATCCTCGGAAAATTACTTTTCCCGCATATCGTCTTCCAGATTGCCGGAAAGATGGAAGTCACATGGTGCGAGATCTGGACATACCAAACAGCCCCGACCACGGTGTGCATGGCGTTGGTCAAATTGCTGACATGATTTCACTACACCCGCTGGAATATTCCATTTGGCCCACATACCGCCAGAATTCCACGGTGAATCAGTGCTCAATTTATACGTTTCGCTCCGTCGTAGTGTTCCGCTTAATTCAGCTTCGGAGTACGTTTCCAGTCCCCGTGCCATTTAGATCGCCCGCTGAGATACACCTGTTATGTGTACTGCAGTCAGACTGTGTCCACAAGAAACGCGGAACGTGTACAATCTCCTGACAATACGCCGGTCTTGTTGTGCAGTGGTCTTAGCGAGGGACGACATGTGTAACTGACTTAATGAGCTCTCTACGTATATGGTGTTCTCCTACCTATTTGTCGCTGTTGGGCTGAAATGTTAAATATTTGCATAGCCAGCAAATTGAACGTTTGTTTCATGCTGCCTTGGTGTTGTTTAATGGCTGGGAAAGTTCATGAAGATGCCCTCCCACGTAGGATCGCTTTGATTCTAGTATGTGTAAGAAGTGATAGCAGTTCTTTAGATGAGCTACCATTTATCTAATGCAGAGCATCGGTTAATGGACATTAAGTGCGGCATATGAAACATCAGCGGCAGTAGAAGATGAACATTTGGTGCCGAATGTTAGAAAACTTCATCACTTGGTTACACTTCATTCAATTGGCGCCGGTCTACTGTATTTACATATAAGGCTGTTTCACCTGAGACATTGTCCTGGCACCAGGGGACCCATACGATACTTTGCCACTTTAATAGTTTTAAATATTGACAGCATTTGGAGTTAGTGTTTTCGTTGGGGTAAGGATAACAGTGGGAATGAAGAGAAAACATCTTTAAAAATGATCCGAGTGAAGTGAAATATTAATCATAAATTCATGATACATTCCTGTGTCCAAAAACGTGTTTTGTATTCGGAGCGCTCGTCCCGGCTTGCACGAAGGGCAAAGCTCAGAGACACTCTGTAGGGCGACATACCGTGTAACTTAAACTCGACAAACATTAACATTTACAGCGAGCACGTTAGGCTATAGTAGCAACAGGTAAATAACAATTCAAGGCGTCAATGACAAAAATATTTTTGTCGTTTTGGAAAATTAGTTAGTTTAGAGAAGTTAGCTTATATGATAGGCAGCGATAACGAACTATCGCAAAGGTCACGCTTATCATCCATAATAATGCTGTATGCAAACCATTCAGTTATTAAGTACTTTAAAAGAAATAAAATGGTGTTTCTAATAAGATAATACGTAAAGAGAGTCTCATAATCGCGATTAATAAGTTATCTTCGTAAGATGTAGGTATTTAGCTGTGCATCCATAATTCATTTTTACCTGTGATAATTAGAAGTCTTTCGTGTTAAAATTTCTCACAAATAGTAATTTTTAGCGTTAAATCGGTATGCAATGTCAGAAGTCGTTTAAAAACACTTTCTAACGAGATCGCGTTCATCCCTATACGATTATTACCTACTGAGAAAAAGGGATGCCCAGTTGTGAAATAAGCCAGAGAACGCTGAAGAATAATAGCTATGTTCCTTTGTAACTACGAAGCTCGTTGTTAAAGTTAGTACTGTTTTGCAAGATGGCCGTTGGATCTTTGCGGTCGCCCTACTGCGCATGCTCACCAAATACCTTGAACTCTGGTAGCTAAATATTTTCTTATTAAATATAATTACGACAGTTTGTATCTATTGTCTTCCAGTCTTCGACCAGCCGTAGTCTCATACCCTTTACACAAGATGAAATTACAAAAAATCGTTTAACCGTTGCAATGGCTTCCTACAGAGATGTTGTGTCGAAGGGAATAAGTTTATAAGCCAAACTGCTACCGCTGAGGTAACATAGGTTGCTCAAGTTACAGCGGCATCTAATCAGTAAGAAGTTTGAGCAAATAATTTCAGCCCAATAAATTAAGTTCACTGTGGACTTGTGTAGGCTTTGCTTTCGCAATTTCTGCCTCGTTGTATGCACAGTACAGCTATCGTTTTGTTGTACGGCTGTGTAATGTTAGGATACAGTACTACTAACGTCCTGCTTGTCCAGTCAAGTCGTTTAAATATCTGGGCTGAACTTTGCAAAGCGATATGAAATGCTACGAGTATGTGACAGCTGTGCTAGGGGAGGCGAATGGTCGACTTAGGTTTATTTTGAGAGTTTTAGGATAGAGTGGCTCACCTGTAAAGCAGACACTGGTGCGATCTATTCTTGAGTACTGCTCTAGAGTTTCGTTCCGTACCGGGTCAGACTGAAGGATGACATAGACACGATTGAAGGGCGGGCTGTTAGATTTTTTACCAGTAGATCGAACAATACGTAAGTGCTGCGAAGACGCTTTGTGAACTCAAATGGGAATCCCTGGAGGGAATGCGACGTTCTTTCTACTGAGAAAATTTAGAGAACCCACACTTGAAGCTGACTGTCAAACGATTCTACTTCTGCCAACATACATTGCGCTTTAGGACCACTAAGGTAAGCTATGAGAAATTAGGGCTCATACTCAGGTACATAGACAGTCGCTTTTCCCTCGGTCTATTTGCGGGTAGAGCAGGAAAGAAAACGACTTTCACTGGAACAGGGTACCCCTCCGCCACGCACCGTACGGTGGCTTGTGGAGTAGCTATAGATGTAGATGTAGACAGTACCCGTCTCCATGTGTTTCATCGGATCGTACTATAGTGAACAACCTTCCGTACAGGCATGATCTGGCACCTAAAAACAGTCATTTGCTTTACCACTTCCGCGGTGGCCGTGCGGTTCTAGGCGCTGCAGTCCGGAACCGCGCAACTGCTACGGTCGCAGGTTCGACTCCTGCCTCGGGCATGGATGTGTGTGATGTCCTTAGGTTAGTTAGGTTTAAGTAGTTATAAGTTCTAGGGGACTGATGACCTAAGATGTTAAGTGCCATAGTGCTCAGAGCCATTTTGAACCTTTACCACTTAAGGAAGCACCTTGCTGGTCAACACGATGGGATAGACGTCCATGTCAAAACGTCAGTACAGCACAGATTAAAAAAATCAGACAGCTGATTTCTATATGAATGTATTTCAGAAGCTCATCATATGACTTGATACCTTAATATGGGTCGAAATTATGTAAAATTCTCGGCTTTAATGTAAAATAAAGTTTTATACGGCTTTGTTTTTTAGTTTAAAACATTACTTGTTATAAAAATCCTTCTTGTGTTTGAAACGAAAGCGTTGCTTGTACCAGCACTGAAATCTCACTGCCCATCGTATCTCTGTTGTTTAGCTACAGCTGATGAATATCACATACCTTCTCACCCTCCAAGTTGTTTGGTGTTTTAAATTTCATTTAATTTCTCGTTGTGCGAAGTTTTAGATTCTCTTGAAATGAAAGCATACTATTAATTAGCTAGAGCCAGATTTCGGTATCTCAAGACGTTTCTGTGATTTCAGAGTGCCATTTCTAGGTGGTACACCCTGTATAAATGTTTTTATCTGCGCTCGTTACGGAGAAACGGCAGTGTACTCCCTGCAGAACCACGTACTTTCTATCTGTGAAACTACGTAGCTATTTAGAGAAAGCACTTTTATGCAAAAAAAAACAGAGCAACAGATAACAAGCAGTGCATTTCAGTGAGGGAAGCAAGACACGAAAGCTCCACGGTCTGTGAGATTTCCCTCTCGGTGGTCGTCCAACGCGAAAATGGAGCTCTCTGGGATGACGCGTCAGCGTGAAATATCGTCCGAAATAATCACTCGGTTTCCCCTTTCTCCACGGCTGACCGTATTTTTGCCCAGTAAATTAGCTCGAAATAAATCACGGAACTACTATTAATGTCGACACGACAGGCAGCGGGAAGTTATTAATAGAACAACGCGCGGCAGAGTTCGCCGGAGCTCACTATTAGAAGACTGAGAGGGCGTTCGCGGAACGTTGTGCGTGTTGGCGGTGGGGGGAGGGGGAGTGGGGGGAGGGGGGGGGGAGCAGAGATTGAGGCAGATAAAATGGAAAAGTATTTCTGCGGTCTGACGTCCAGTCGCGTAAAGCTGGCAGGTCTGAATTATCTTCTGTAAGTTACTATTCGGGACAGCGGGCTGATACACTAGCGTGATATGCAGTTGCGGATCATGTTATGACAACCTTGCAGGTGCAACCTTTATATTGCGCAACATATGACATACGTCCATTAACGCATAGAGGCTCCATTACTTTCTTTCGTTGCTTCGGGAGGGAAAGAAAACCTTTTCTTTTCTGCTTCCACAGTTACCATATGAGAAGAATTTTCACTCTACAACTTAGTGCAGATTAAAACCATCTGCTGGATTTCGTCTCGAATTCAGATAATTAGCCTTTAGCGGCCAAGTATTCTATTGACAGATCTACCCAAGCACGACTCACGACCCGCCCTCACAACTTTACTTCGGCGACTACCCTGTTTCCTACCTTCCTAACTTCACAGAAGTCCTCCTGCAAATTTTGAGTAAGTAGGACTGCCGTAAGTTAGGAGATTTTGCTTACATGGCTTACGCTCAGTCTGGGGGATTGTTTATCGAATTAATTTTCACTCTGGATGCTAGTGTTCGCTGATGAAACTTCCTGACAGATTAAAACTGTATGCCGGGTCGGGAGTCGAACTTGTACCGTGTGCCTGGCGGAACTAAAGCTGTGAAATCAAGCCCCCTAGTTATGTTTCGATAGCTTAGCCGGTAGAGGATTTGTTCAAGAGAGACAAACGTTGTCGGTTCAATTGCCAGTCATGCACACCACGGAGTTTCAAATTAACTCACACTCCGATGTTCTGGGTAAGTCATTTCTCCGTAATACCAATTCTCTCTGGAGTGATAGTCCTGCAAATTATGCACAAGAACTTCTGTAGGGTTCGTAAAGATGGTGAAATGTCAGTGGACGGCTCAGGGTAAAGAAGAGAAAGGTGCAGCCCGTTAATCACAAGTCATTTGTTACTTCACAAAACAACCATCTTTTATTGCACAGGTACCAAAAACACTAATTAAATATCAATGATTCAGGTAATTATTTCAAAATTTCTCCAACTGAAGCAACTGATTATGAATTAGTTAATTTAAATCAATAAAAATGCACCAATTTAGGAAGGACTAAGAAGCAAATAATACAATGAAATTTATCTCAAAGATGCACTTAGCCCCGGGCAAACAACGACGCAATAATGTTAAAGATTAAAATTCCAACATTAAGCTGGCCAAAGTGGTGCCTAACGTTAATGAATATAACTTACAAGAAATGTAAAAGCATAAATGTATACAAGTCTGATGTCAACGTAAATATCCAATATTTGATCAATCAGAAAACCCCGTTGGACATATTCAAGATACTGACGTGGAAATATAATACAACACCACTTAAAAAATTAAGCACTACACCAATATTAAAAATATTACGTTAAAAACCAAACTTCAAGCAGGGAAAACATGGAAGTGGCGGGTACGTCGGTCAGGGGACAGACTATGCCCCATGAACCGGCAGGTAGCAGATAACACCCCGGGGCAGCGCCTCCTAACGCTACGAACAGCTCGGAAGGTCGGGAGCAAACGGGCAAACATATAATTCATGATTAATAATTACAGAACATAAGAAAAGGCTCAGACCAAGATAAGTAGCTCTGTGTGAGCGTCGCCCCAAACCACAACCAAACCTTACGTATAACAACAAGAATCTTACAATAAAAATTACTAAAAGGATTAACCGATTAATCTTACAATAAAATATAACAAGTTAATGTAATAACAAAGAAACGACACAGTCTCAGGCACAGTAGCTTAAGTGGCTTGAATAGTAACAGGGAAATCTTGAGGGTGAACAGTCAAACAACTACAATAGTGAAACTTCCTGGCACATTAAAACTGTGTGCCGGACCGAGACTCGAACTCGGGACCTTTGCCTTTCGCGGGCAAGTGCTCTACCAACTGAGCTACCCAAGCACGACTCACGCCCCCTCCTCACAGCTTTACTTCTGCCAGTACCTCGTCTCCTACTTTCCAAACTTTACAGAAGCTCTCCTGCAAGATTCGCAGGAGAGCTTCTGCAAAGTTTGGAAGGTAGGAGACGAGGTACTGGCAGAAGTAAAGCTGTGAGGAGGGGGCGTGATTCGTGCTTGGGAGGCTCAGGTGTTAGAGCACTTGCCCGCGAAAGGCAAAGGTCCCGAGTTCGAGTCTCGGTCAGGCACACAGTTTTAATCTACCAGGAAGTTTCATATCAGCGCACACTCCGCTGTAGAGTGAAAATTTCATTCTAGAAACTACAATAGTAACTATATTTAAGGTAATAAATATTAATTTTCATGGAATGGGCAAGATCTCAGAGGTATGGAATTTAATTACCCAACTGAGGCAAGATTTGTTGGGCCGCTAGCTTTTGCTTACCACAGCCATAGGCAACTTTATACTCGCTGCATCAGTCAGAAAAGCAATAACTTCCTACACAAATAAGACTCCATTTCAACATCAGTGGCCCCTAATGCACGCGGCGGCCTAGAAAATATGACAGTTGATATCAGGCGCGACTGACAAAATAAGCAACCATAGGACATGTTATAATTAAAAGAAATTTTATAATACACCAATATGGTACTCAGAAAATTTCGAACAGAGGCACCAAAGGATGAATTTAACACCTGAGACAGAGTGATGGAGGACCACAGGCAATTTTATAATACACCAATATGGTACTCAGAAAATTTCGAACAGAGGCACCAAAGGATGAATTTAACACCTGAGACAGAGTGATGGAGGACCACAGGCAATCCTACGTAGCGGGAGCAACTTTAGTATGAGATCACATGCGTCAATCAAGTAACAAGTACCTGACCCCCAAAGAGCAGAACAGAAGGCATCAGAAAATGAACTGCGCTCCAACAGCAACATCAGAAACCATGCCTGAATAATACAGGGTTAATCGGCCCAAGCATTGCCCACCAAAATCACTTTATCGACCATCGGCCGCTTAGACAATCGTGCGCCTGTAAGCTCCGTGAAGCTCGCCGTACGTCACATGTGCCTCTTGTCTCTTTGTCGATAACTGCGAACGTCTCACTGCCCCATGAGGTCACTAAGCTGCTCCAAGGAACTACAAGCAAAGACTCAACTATCAGACGACCTAAGCGCCTCCGGGCGACTAGGCAGAGATGGATCACGCAAGTAGGAAAGATGTAAAAACATAGAACAACGAGCCTACACGGCTCAGCTGGTGACAATTACATTCGTGGGTATGGCTATGAGATTGAGTTGTGGGTAATACCTAGACACTTGTATCTCATATTCAAACAATCTGATATCCAATAATATTACAGGAGGCGTGGCATGGAGGTGGGAAGGGGGGGGGTGTTGTTTGAGTCGTGCCTGAACATCTCAGTTGCCACTGCATTTAATCGCCGGAGGCCAAGATTCCGGGTTCGAGTCTCTGCCAGGTACACAGCTGTAATTGACAGGAGCTTTCAATTATTTACAGTACCTTCACTGAAAACAATTATTTACATTGCCTCCACTGAGAAGCAGCTCACAGCATTCAGGTTACCGATCTTTGACCACTGGATTAGATAACATACGATTTTCATACAAAAATTGGAGAAGTATGTGACGTTTAGTATACTATAGCGGTGACCTGATGCCCATTCTCATTTTTGTGAGGATGATATGATGGGGCTCCTGGTTACTGTGGGTAGAAAATGTTGGAAGTAGAGACCAGAAATAAGCTCCGTATACTCGCTTTACTTGCCAGCGAGTCCTGTGACGTCATCGCCGAACTCGCTGTCTCCGTGAGTTCGTAGACGAAACTCCTGAGTCTCCCGCGCAGCGCACTCGTCACCCGAGTCTGCTGTCGGGTACACGTGGTTTCGACCCGCTCAGGATGGAGGAGGAGTATACGAGTTCGCAAGTACAGCCGCGGGCACCTGGCATTCCTGCTACATACGTAACCATTTTGAAAGATATTTCTACCATTAAAATGTAAATCACAGTTCATATACTTCACACAATCATGATTTGGACTTTACAGCCATTGTAGTGCCTAAATGACAGAAGCAAACTACACTATTGGCCATTAAAATTGGTACACCATGAAGAAATGCAGATGATAAACGGGTATTCATTGGACCAATATATTATATTAGAACTGACATGTGATTACATTTTCACGCAAATTGGGTGCATAGAGGCTGAGAAATCAGCACCCTGAACAACCACCTCCGGCCGTAATAACGGCCTTGATACGTCTGGGCATTGAGTCAAACAGAGCTTGGATTGCATGTGCAGGTACAGCTGCACACGCAGCTTCAACTTGATACCATAGTTCATCAAGAGTACTGACTGGCGTATTGTGACGACCCAGTTGCTCGTCCACCATTGACCAGACGTTTTCAGTTGGTGAGAGATCTGGAGAATGTGCTGGCCAGGGCACCAGTCGAACATATTCTGTATCCAGAAAGGACCGTACAGGACCTGCAACATGCGGTCGTGCATTATCCTGTTGAAATGTAGGGTTTCGCAGGGCTCGAACGAAGGGTAGAGCCACGGGTCGTAATTCATCTGAAATGTAACGTCCACTGTTCAAAGTGCCGTCAATGCGGACAAGAGGTGACCGAGACGTGTAACCAATGGCACCCCATACCACCACGCCGGGTGATACACCAGTATGGCGATGACGAATACACGCTTCCAATGTGCGTTCACCGCGATGTCACCAAACACGGATGCGACCATCATGATGCTGTGAACAGAACCTGGATTCAATCGAAAAAATGGCGTTTTGCCATTCGTGCACCCAGGTTCGTCGTTGACTACACCAACGCAGGTGCTCCTGTCTGTGATGCAGCGTCAAGGGTAACCGCAACCATGGTCTCCGAGCTGATAGTCCAAGCTGCTGCAAACGTCCTCGAACTGTTCGTGCAGATGGTCGTTGTCTTTCAAACGTCCCCACCTGCTGACTCAGGGATCGAGACGTGGCTGCACGATCCGTTACAGCCATACGGATAAGATGCCTGTCATCTCGACTGCTAGTGATACGAGGCCGTTGAGATCCAGCACGGCGTTTCGTATTACTTTCCTGAACCTACCGATTCCGTATTCTGCTAACAGTCATTGCATCTCCACCAACGCGAGCAGCAATGGCGGGATACGATAAACCGCAATCGCGATAGGTTACAATCCGACCTTTATCAAAGTCGAAAACGTGATGGTACACATTTCTCTTCCTTACACGAGGCATTACAACAACGATTCCCCAGGCAACGCCGGTCAACTGCCGTTTGTGTATGAGAAATTGGTTGGAAACTTTCGTCATGTCAACATGTTGTAGATGTCGCCACTGGTGCCAACCTTGTGTGAATGCTCTGAAAAGCTAATTATTTGCATATCACAGCATCTTCTTTCTGACGGTTAAATTTCGCGTCTGTTGCACGTCATCTTCGTGGTGTAGCAATTTTAATGGCCAATAGTGTACATACCGATAAAACAACTGATCGGTTAGCAGTGAATATTCTTGTGTTTATACACACACACACACACACACACACACACACAGCTGATTAGCTCGCATAGACTGTATGGCCTGCAGAGATTTGTTTATTTATTTGTTTTCGTTTAATCGATTTTTCATGTTGTTCACAAACTGCAACAGCTTCTAAATTTTCACACTATTTAAGGCCATATAAGCATAATCTTTTTCGACTGTAACTTCTGACCAAAAAGCAATTCTGGTAGCTGGGGTCCAAAGTTTTGTTAACCATTCCTTTTGCGTTCTTGTGATAATTTTCCCACAGCAAATTTCATTCTTTATATCTAACCCAGAAATGAAATACCAATTTTCTTTACTTTAGCTTTAAAATATTTTTAATGTAACGAAGCATTTTCTAAAAATTTTCATCCCCTACTGCAGTCCCTTAGCGGTTTGTTTTCCAGAAACGCTGAAACACGTATTTTCTTTTATTTCTATCGGAGACGTCAAATGCCAGTTGTCATAGATATAGCCTTAAAAATTCTTTAGTACTTCTTTCGTAATTATTTATTTTTTAAAAATACACCCACTATTTTACCCCCTCAGTTGCTGAATTTGCAAAAATACTGAAATACGTATTATTAATTTTCTGACTGAGAAACGCAGTAAAAGTTTTCGTAGGCCTTGTTTCAAAATTCTCTTAATAGCGACATCTTTTTCCTTTCTTAGGTCACATTCTTCCTTCGCAAATACTCGGTTTAAGCCACTGATCAAAGTCCCCAAGCCACAAACAAGAAATTAGTAATAAACATGAAATTATAAGAAAACAAGGTAAGACACTTATTATTTAAAGCAATATTGGCCTCAGGGTAATAAAAGAATTATTCTGCCAAAACCTAAAGGACAAACCATCACTTACAGGGGTTTGAAAACAAGAAATTTAAATTAATTTCAATCTTAATCAGACTAGCCTTTGAAAGGAACACCTACAGCTACGATTACTAAATCACAAGTCCAAACATTCAACCTTCAGAACAGACCAACCATTAAAGTTAAGTCCCAAAATTTATAATGGAATGAATACAATATGAAAGTGATGGCAAAATAACTAGAAAAATATCTCAAACATGGGCAGCCAGTGAAAGTCAGCTCAAAGTTTTGAAATATTAGCAAAAGAAGTCCAGACCGAAATAGTTTTAGAACATCTGAATGTTAATCATAAACCGGATAATATTACCCATTTCTGGAGAGACATAATATATTTGGTGGAAAATATTAACGTAAGAGCTTATAAATAAGAGCGTGGGCTCAACAAACTTCATAAATTTGCTGCTATCGTAGACAGTTCCCTTAAGGTGATGTCAATCAGACACAAACACCATGCCGGTGCATAACAGTAACATGTCCTGTGTCTAAGCACCGCTCCAAACAGCAGACCCACGACTCGTTGACAATGCTTTAATAACTTAATGGCATAAAACCCTCAGATCTGCCTTAATAATCAAACAGTAAATGTTTCAAATGGCTCCAAGCACTATGGGACTTAACATCTGAGGTCATCAGTCCCCTAGAACTTAGAACTACTAAAACCTAAATAACCTAAGGACATCACACACATCCATGCCCGAGGCAGGATTCCAACCTGCGACCGTAGCAGCAGCGCGGTGACGGACTGAAGCGCCTACAACCGCTCGGCCACAGCGGCCGGCATCAAACAGTAACTCAAAATTGCTCAGAGAAAACATCGCTTAATAACATAAAACGGTAAAATGATGGAGTAATAAACGTCTCCCACAAAACAACTTAACTGAATAGGGTGATATCATTAATATTAAGTTACTGACACAGAAAAGACAGTGATTAAGCACCTAGGCTATACAGCCAGAGAAGTTGAAATTTCTATGAGAAATAAGAGCTTACCTTTAGAAGGTGGTAGTTAAATGCTAGCATTTACAGGTAAGGCTCTGTTCCAAGGCACGTAGATTTTATAATGATCTAACACACAATTTGAACACCATACATTAGTTCGGCAAATTTCCTTAAAATAATTAAAGGATTAAACAATAAACCCAAGAAAATATCCCAAGGTATTATAAATAAACATTTAATAAACCAGATTTACCACAGAGCTCATGAACAACTTAACAGCTTTAAATACCCAATTCCATTAAACACTTCAACAACTATAAATGCCCTACCTGCACACAGGAAAAGAACATTGATCTGAAAGGCAGCAGACTTAGCGTACCAGGAAGCTTGTGGCGTAAACAAGTAACCGTAAGGTAAAACTTCAAGTACCACTTACAATGGCAAATAGCCACCGTTACACGTATAGAACAAGCACTAACCATTAAATGGATGAAACTCGAGCAGACCAGTTTCCATAAAGCGAGTGTCACAGAGGCGGGCATTCTCAGCGCCAGCGATACCGACCGTTGCTATACGAAAAAGTCGTTTTTCCTTAATTTCAGCCCAGAGCAAAACGCCAGCATCCAAAAGCCCACAGCATGGACATAAGGGAAGACAAATCAGTTGAATGTGGTGAAAACCTGGATGTAGCCACTAACGGTACACTCGCAGCCAAGCGATCTCTGCACAAAGCCGGCGACCCACACAGCTGACGGGGCGGCCACTAGTCGCGTTGCCCTCTCGCCACGTACCCATACACTCCACTCTCGACAAGCTCCGGCGTGTTTTCACGACTCCACGCCATGATAACACACAGGAAGCTAAGGTGAGTTCCTGCCACCGAGCGGGTCGCCAGCAAACGGAGGGGGAGGACAATTATTCTATTTTTTATATGTAGTTGGCTTGTTCAGACAATTGTTGATAAGCATTGTGCACAGATTTCAAAAATGTTTCGTAACTGTTGTTCTGCGTTGAGAGTCTTCCACGGCAGAAATTAATCTCAGGTATTTCCACATTACTGACAAGGGAACCTCCCAATCGCACCCCCCTCAGATTTAGTTATAAGCTGGCACAGTGGAGATAGGCCTTGAAAAACTGAACACAGATCAGTCGAGAAAACAAGAAGAAGTTGTGCGGAACTATGAAAAAAATAAGCAAAATATACAAACTGAGTAGTCCATGCGCAAGATAGGCAACATCAAGGATAGGGTGAACTCAGGAGCGCCGTGGTCCCGTGGTTAGCGTGAGCAGCTGCGAAACTAGAAGTCCTTGGTTCAAGTATTCCCCCGTGTGAAAAGTTTAATTTTTTATGTTTTCATCACTTTTTGGGGAGTGATTATCACGTCCACAATAAAACCGAAATCGGGCAAGGTAGAAGAATCTTTTTACCCATTCGCCAAGTATACAAGTTAGGCGGGTCGACAACATACTCCTTTCACGTGAGGCACATACCGTCTCCAGTGTCGTATAGAATATATCAGACGTGTTTTCCTGTGGAGGAATCCGTTGACCTATGACCTTGAGATCAAATGTTTTCGGTTCCCATTGGAGAGGCACGTCCTTTCGTCTAGTAATCGCACGGTTTTGCGGTGCAGTCGCAAAATACAGACACTAAACTTATTACAGTGAACAGAGACGTGAATGAATGAACGGACAGATCATAACTTTGCGAAAATAAAGAAAGTAAAAATTTCACTCGAGGGAAGACTTGGCCCAGGACCTCCCGTTCCGCAGCTGCTCACGCTAACCACGGGATCACGACGCTCCTGAGCTCACACTATCCATGATGCTGCTGATGTTGCTCATGGACTACTCAGTTAGTATATTTTGCTTATTTTTTTCATAGTTCCACACAACTTCTTCCTGTTTTCTCGATTGATCTGTGTTCAGTTTGTCAATGCCTATCCACTGTGCCAACTTATAATTAAATCTGAGGGGGGTGCGATGGGGAGGTTCCCTTGTGAGACCAATTGCCTTCAGCCAAGCAATGAACCGCGCACTCGTCACTGAGCCGCAAACAATACTGCTCTCTCTCTCTCTCTCTCTCTCTCTCTCTCTCTCTCTCTCTCTCTCACACACACACACATACACAGAGAGAGAGAGAGAGAGAGAGAGAGAGAGAGAGCGAGAGAGAGAGACTCTACCTCTCTCTCCCTCCCTCTCTCTCTCTCTCTCTCTCTCTCTCTGCAGCTGCGGAAACACATCCTTATACTGGCTCACAATCACCAAGCCAACTACCACAGACAGACATGACCACGCGACAACTGTCCACCGCGACTCGCTTTCTTGGCTGAACTGCCCAGGGAACATGCGTACACATAACTTGACCTCACAAAGACTCACCGTGTGTCTCGACCATGGCCCCACCACCCTCCAACTCACGAATCAAGTATTATCTTAGCAACGGCCAGATCGATACTGTAACCTCCCCACAGAAATAATAATTAATGTACCCACAAAATTCTTTTCTCATTGAATGTAAGCTCGAAACAGAAAAATTCCTAAACCCCAAAATAATAATAAAATTCAGTAACCTGGTAAATTTTAGGACTACAGCAGCGCTGCGCCACGGCCCTGTATTCTGAATAAAAAAGCGAAAATTCTTACCTCAATAAAAACGGCGAATATATCTGCTCTTACCTAAAAGATTTTCGGCACAACTCCGTGCAATGCTGGCCTATTCATTTGTGACTCGTGAAAGGAATGATCATGCATTGGATAAATTCTTTAAATTTAAATGAATACTTTTTATAAAAAAATTACTTTATATTATAAAAATTACTATCAGGGCATTTTTTTTTAAATGCATGACAGTTCACATACATTACTAGATATGCGCAAGGCTGCTTCTTGACCTTATACAATAATACTCATCCTCCAGAGTCCTGACCAGAGCAGACTGCAGACAAGCGCAGTCACGCGCCGACTACTGAAGACTACTGCAGACTACTAACGACTACTGCAGACTAGCCACAACTAACAACATACTGCTCTCTGGTCAGAGACTCTCCTATGCCTTGCCTATTGCAGGCAGCGCATACCTCTTACAATACGGACCACCCTGCCACGGCTCAGATTCTGGTCACATACTGGAAAGGATGTTTCATCATGGGTACTATAATAAGAGAGAAGGAGTTGGAAGAAGTTTTCTAGTTTATAAGTAAGGAAGAGGGTATCAGAGGTAATTGTGAGTGCATGTTTATTATGATGTCTGTAGTGTAAGAAGTGTTTTCTGCAGTATGTAAGTTTTTTAGTAACATGAAGTAGCGGAGCATGAGCACCATAGATAAATGTGGGATATGAACAATTAACAGGAATGGGGGAAAGAAATACAGTAGAAGAAGAATGGGTAGCTCTGAGGGATGAAGTAGTGAAGGCAGCAGAGGATCAAGTAGGTAAATAGACGAGGGCTAATAGAAATCCTTGGGTAACAGAAGAAATATTGAACTTAATTGATGAGAAAATATAAAAATGCAGTAAATGAAGCAGGCAAAAGGGAATACAAACGTCTCAAAAATGAGATCGACAGAAAGTGCAAAATGGTTAAGCAAGGATGGCTAGAGGACAAATGTAAGGATGTAGAGGCTTGTCTCAATAGGGGTAAGATAGATACTGCCTACAGGAAAATTAAAGAGACCTTTGGAGAGAAGAGAACCACTTGTATGAATATCAAGAGCTCAGATGGCAACCCAGTTCTAAGCAAAGAAGGGAAGGCAGAAAGGTGGAAGGAGTATATAGAGGGTTTATACAAGGGCGACGTACTTGAGGATAGTATTATGGAAATGGAAGAGGATGTAGATGAAGATGAAATGGGAGATAAGATACTGCGTGAAGAATTTGACAGAGCACTGAAAGACCTGAGTCGAAACAAGGCCCCGGGAGTAGACAACATCCCATTAGAACTATTGATGGCCTTGGGAGAGCCAGTCATGACAAAACTTTACCATCTGGTGAGCAAGATGTATGAGACAGGCGAAATACCCTCAGACTTCAAGAAGAATATAATAATTCCAATACCAAAGAAAGCAGGTGTTGACAGATGTGAAAATTACCGAACTATCAGTTTAATAAGTCACAGCTGCAAAATACTAACGCGAATTCTTTACAGACGAATGGAAAAACTGGTAGAAGCGGACCTCGGGGAAGATCAGTTTGGATTCCGTAGAAATGTTGGAACACGTGAGGCAATACTAACCTTACGACGTATCTTAGAAGAAAGATTAAGAAAAGGCAAACCTACGTTTCTAGCATTTGTAGACTTAGAGAAAGCTTTTGACAACGTTAACTGGAATATTCTCTTTCAAATTCTGAAGGTGGCAGGAGTAAAATACAGGGAGCGAAAGGCTATTTACAATTTGTACAGAAACCAGATGGCAGTTATAAGAGTCGAGGGGCATGAAAGGGAAGCAGTGGTTGGGAAAGGAGTGAGACAGGGTTGTAGCCTCTCCCCGTTGTTATTCAATCTGTATATTGAGCAAGCAGTAAAGGAAACAAAAGAAAAATTCGGAGTAGGTATTAATATTCATGGAGAAGAAGTAAAAACTTTGAGGTTCGCCGATGACATTGTAATTCTGTCAGAGACAGCAAAGGACTTGGAAGAGCAGTTGAACGGAATGGACAGTGTCTTGAAAGGGGGATATAAGATGAACATCAACAAAAGCAAAACGAGGATAATGGAATGTAGTGAAATTAAATCGGGTGATGCTGAGGGGATTAGATTAGGAAATGAGACACTTAAAGTAGTAAAGGAGGTTTGCTATTTGGGGAGTAAAATAACTGATGATGGTCGAAGTATAGAGGATATAAAATGTAGACTGGCAATGACAAGGAAAGCTTTTCTGAAGAAGAGAAATTTGTTAACATCGAGTATGGATTTAAGTGTCAGGAAGTCGTTTCTGAAAGTATTTGTATGGAGTGTAGCCATGTATGGAAGTGAAACATGGACGATAACCAGTTTGGACAAGAAGAGAATAGAAGCTTTCGAAATGTGGTGCTACAGAAGAATGCTGAAGATAAGGTGGGTAGATAACGTAACTAATGAGGAGGTATTGAATAGGATTGGGGAGAAGTTTGTGGCACAACTTGACTAGAAGAAGGGATCGGTTGGTAGGACATGTTTTGAGGCATCAAGGGATCACAAATTTAGCATTGGAGGGCAGCGTGGAGGGTAAAAATCGTAGAGGGAGTCCAAGAGATCAGTACACTAAGCAGATTCAGAAGGATGTAGGTTGCAGTAGGCACTGGGTGATGAAGAAGCTTGCACAGGATAGAGTAGCATGGAGAGCTGCATCAAACCAGTCTCAGGACTGAAGACCACAACAACAACATCAAAGGTTACACGGAGGGATTCCATGACGATATGCGTGGTGTAGTTAGGCGGCAATTGATGTGATTTGTTTTTGATATGCTAGTTTGATGTATGATCGACTGTGAAGAAGCAGTCAGGAGGATATGCTAGAGGCACACATTTGTACTTGGCATTGTGTGTTCTCAGGAAGGCTAATGAACCACCATGTCGTTTAAATGAATTATAGCCTTACAGATGAATGAGAGGAACTGGGAGATAACTACTGTAAAGAAATTGCAGCCTCTTAACCTTGGAGTTCATGCTGCCTACAATCCCCACACAGAAGTCATTATAAATACTAATGTTATTAACTGTGTGTGTTAAGTCCATTACAGACCCGTCCTGGATAGAGACCCAGGGCCTGAGTTTTCAAATTGGAGGGGGGCGGGGGGATACAGCAGCCCTTAGGATTATTTGGTGAGTCTGTGCAAGTCTTTTAGTAAAGCACAGTAGAAGCTAGAGGCAGCTGTCTGGCACAGTATGAGGACACGCTGCTTGTAGCAGCAGGGTTGCTTCTTCTTTCAGGAACAGGCCAGGTATGGCACCTCATTTGTGGCCACATAGTAGAATGGCTTTATCGTAGGCTGAGACAGGCAATTACTACCCTTCAGGCCTTCAAACTGTCCTATGCTTGGCCTGAAATGGTACAACATCACAGCAACTCAGCTACTGACTTGTGTATAAGCTCGCCGTTTTCTGTTAAGGCGTCAACAGTCCAGCAGTGCCTATTGGTATGAGAGGACTATGATGGGTAAAGGGGGACATGGAGCAACCATCATGTCACTCCTTTCCCATTACTGTATGATATTCTGGTACTGAACCCTTTCCTGAGACTTAGTACTGTAAGTGAGAGGGAACCTCTTCGTGGCCCACTACAGCTACAGCACATAGGTGCACTAGGAGCAACAAATCAACTCCGTGCCTCTATCCACCTGCTAACGCCGGTGTAGGTACTGTGGCATCTAGTGTTGCCATTCATTGGGGTGGAACTTTTCACAAAGAGTTTGCCTGCTTTCTTCCATCGGCAGCACAACTGACACCACGTTTTCCACGCAGCCAGCCACAATGGATCGCAAGTTGCTAGGGTGGGCCCCATTGCAGTCAATCTCGAATGCACATCACAGACACAGACAGGCAACTGATGTCAACACACTGCACACAGACACTAACAATGCGTTGAGAGGGGACATTGTGACTGCACTTTGGTGTCCATCTGTACCTACATGAGTCATAACAATGAACTTGCTACCTTAGTACCGTTTCACTGAAGCCTCCAACAGCCAGCATCCTCATCTCCTCCAGCAGAGGCCGACCACCCTGGCAGAAGTAGCTTCCAGCTGCTGGTCTACTTCAGGCATGTCATTAGATTGAGAATTCTATGAAGTGGTAATTTTTGAAAATCCACGTATTAGTGACATGAGGGTAGTGCTAACAGGCTATGAATGGTATAAATTATGTCAAAATTCAACACAAAATCTGCATTCTACATCTCTAGAATGTTGATGGTATTACTTGACTGATACACAATGTGTGTTTGGAACTACCCTAGGATTAAAAAAAAAAATAGAAAGAAACATTGATAATACCATGCACTGCACTTGCTTTCAGGAATGTGCATTCAGAAACATTATATATGCTAGATACATCGTCCACTATGTAGTGAATGAGCATACACAGTAGTGCCCTTATGTATATGGATTTGATAGGAATATCTGGCACAGATTTGCAGTGCTTACCTATTATAACACTTCGAAAGAAGTTTCTGATAAGAATGTCACCACATGTTATGCTTGAGTATCAATTCCAGATTTTGGGACACAACTACATGCATAGTTGAACTTATTTCTGTACTCTGCTGTATTAAACGCAATTAAAGAAATGATTAGTGATTAGCTGTGTATCTCTCTAAAATGTGTTTCACTGCACCGAACCTCCAATATATTGAGCAAAATATGCAGCTATGAATACTAAAGAACATGTAAAGAAGATTTACACGTTCAGTAATCAAATTGTATCTCAAAGTGGACCTTTGAAACATTTCCCTATGGGCTGGAACTGCAGAAATATTTAACTCAAATTTAAATGAACAGTTGTCCATGCACAGGATACTTATTTACAGACTATAATGGTCCATAAAGGAGAGACTTAGCACATATTAGATGAGACGATTTTTAACATTTCATCCATTTTCTGTTGTTGCTGCTATGTTACAGAGAGTCAGAGACTCAGCCAATCATTAATTTTCTGTTATTGTTGGAACTTTTGTTGTTGTGGTCATCAGTCTGAAGCCTGGTTTGATGTAGCTCTCTATGCTCCTCCAACCTCTGCAAGCCTCTTCATCTCTGAATAACTACTGCAATCTATACTGAATCTGCTTTCTGTATTCCTCTCTTGGTCTCCCTCTACGAGTTTTGTCCCTCCCCCCTTTCCCAAATTCCCTCTAGTAATAGACTGACGATCCCTTGATATCTGGGAACATGTCCTACCAACAGATCCCTTCTTATACTCAGGTTGTGCCACATACTATTTGCTTCACAATTCTATTCAGTACTTCCTCACTAGTTATATGATCTACCCATCTAATCTTCAGCATTCATCTGTACCACCCTATTTCAAAAGCTTCTATTCTCTTCTTGTCTAAACTGTTTATTCTTCATGTTTCACTTCCATGAATGGCTACACTGCATACAAATACTTTCAGAAAATTCTTCCTGACGCTTAAATCTATATTCGATGCTAACAAATTTTTCTTAATCACAAACGCTTTTCTTACCATTGCCAGTCTGCATTTTATATCCTCTCTACTTCGGCTGTCATCTGTTATTTTACTGTCCAAAGAGCAAAAGTCATGTACTACTTTAAGTGTATCATTTCCTAATCAAATTCCCTCAGCTTCACCTGATTTAATTAAATTAAATTCTGTTATCCTCGTTTTCCTTTTTCGATTCATCTTGTAACCTACTTTCAATACCATGTCCGTTCTGTTCATTGTTGGAATTAGCAGTTCTTAATTAGAAGGGTCGAAATGTGAGGGACCATTAATGCCCAAAGTTAGGAGGCATGATAACAGATTTTCAGGATGAATCTATTTGGATCAATTTCAGTTGGTGAGAGTGTTGTATTAGAGATAATGAATATTTTGCGTGCAAATATATCACCTTGCTAAATTATGCCTCTCATTCATCTTTATAACCTTAAGTGAAAGCGTTTTGTCTCCACTGATCCAGTACTAATCTGAGTCACGCGGGATTAGCCGAGCGGTCTAGGGCGCTCCAGTCATGGACTGTGCGGCTGATTCCGGCGAAGGTTCGAGTCCTCCCTCGGGCATGGGTGTGTGTGTTTGTCCTTAGGATAATTTAGGTTAAGTAGTGTGTAAGCTTATTGACTGATGACCTTAGCAGTTAAGTCCCATACGATTTAACACACATTTGAATATTTGAACTAATCTGAGAAAAAAGCGATTACCATGCAGTTACCGGCTATGAGTATCGATATGAGCACATCACCCCATGATACACGTAAGAATAAACTGCCTACATTCACTGCAAAAATGCGTTTATGAAACATAGAACATGTCCGTGGGAGAGAGGGCCAGAGAGATGGGGAGGAGTAGGGAAGAAATCTGACACCAGTGCATGACAACATCGATTATGTCGCCGGAAATCTGGGAACAACCCAGCCTGTGTCAGTACGCAGTTAGCGACACTACTGTCATTTGGTTAAATCAGTTGTAAGTCAGGCACATTCGCAAATGCAGTAATAATTAAACGACTCTCTTCCTGTGGGATCCGTGGTGGAGTCCAACGGAAAATGACATTTGGTCTGTACTGTGGCGTACTGCTCGACAGGTGTGGCCCGTGTTGTTCTGGGCCCGTCAGTGCATTGCCGTCATCATCGTCCTTAAACTGGATACGTGGATTTGTATCATGTCGCCCTATATGCTAGTTTTTATTTTTCGGCTTTTTATCTAGGTGTCCAGGAGAGAAATGAGTATAATTGTTTTGGAAGCTGAGGTATCACATCCCCATACACTCTTAGTCCATGCTCTGTGCCTGTACGGCCTACTCCTGGTCTTTCACTTCTTGGTGGTATGAGAGAAGACAGCCTTTCAATTTCGATTAGAGCCCTCATCCCTTGGCGAAATTGTAATATTTATATGTATGATGTGCTATTGTTGTTAAGATAGTATATGAGAGGCTTTAATTTCATCCTAAGAGGGATTTGCTTCCATAAGGAACTGATGTGTATTTATCTTTTAGTGTTGTCTATGGAGCTCACCAAGTCTAAGGTGTGTCGTAAGTCGTTATAAGTTGTGCTGGTTGATGTCCAGGGCAAGTTATTTACGAGTGTGCTTGCTAGCATGAGAGATTCAAACTGTAAACTAGTAGAGTGTTTCACGTCTCCCGTTGTTAGTCAGTGGAAAAGGCCTCTCATGGCAATGAGTTAATTGTATTATTCCCTTTAATGAAGTTGTCTTAATACTTTTATTGTAATAGAATGACATTTGTATTTATTTGCACTTGATGTGTCGCCTATGGTGATCACTGTATAAATGATCTTGTTGCCTTACATTTGTCAGTTGGCATTTGCTACTAAGGTGACTGGAATTGAGCCACTCTCGTATTTTGGCCGACAGTTTACGGTCTTGAGAGTCTTACATGTAAATATTAAGCATAATGTCTTGCTTAACTTTATTACACCCAGGTTGCAGTTCAGCACCTTGTTTCTCTGCTCTGTGCGGGTCATGTGAAGATCCGGTATTTGTATCTTAATTAATAAGATTCTGTGTGTCGCAAATGTGCCTGCCATATTTGTTATTTGACTGAGCTCCTCCAGCTGTGGGAAGAAGCTAATTCACTTTGGAGCGTCTGATTGGTTCCACAGGCTTCTTGATAGTTGTGGAGAAAAGTCAAGAGCCGGCACTCCACTCGGGAACGATACAGAAGAGATGGCTGTGAGAAGACGTCAGCCAATCGCACGCTGACCGACCCCTCTCCAGGACGACAACGCTACGGCAGCAGCCTCTATATCAAGAGGACATAAGCGCCGCAAGCGACTGGCGACGCCCCAGTTAGATAGCAGATTCAGGATTAGCTAATCCTATAGTAGCATTAAAGCTTGTCGCTTCGCTTGTATTCTCTACGTAACACACACTTGGAATTGTTATACTGAAGAATCTTGCTTATTTTATATTTCGCCCTTTGCTTGCGGCTCATCAGTGTAATTTTCACAGTTAAGCATTATAATTTTCTTATTGTAATAAAACTCATTAGTAAGATTTGTATGAATGTTTGACTAGCGAATCTACCAAGCAGGCTTCCTAGACACCACATATTTGGTGACAAGTTGGATGAATACCACAGCGAGAAATCAGAGCCTAGCTGCCACAGTTTTCTTTTCACGAAGGATTTTTTGTTTTGCTGGTTCCTTAATTCTGCCTTGTCTTTTCGTTTGGCAGTGCTTCCGCACCCGCCATTTTCCAACAGTATTTGGAGCAGCTGACTGCTCAAGTACCAACTGTTCAAACTATTTGGACGGTATTGTCGTAGCAGGTCGTACACCTGAAGAACACATTGCAAATTTGCGTGATTAGTTTCGTGTGTTATCTGACGCAGGACTTAAGTGTAGACTTGACAAGTGTGTTTTTTTAAAACCTCATTTGCAATATCTTGGTCACGTCATAAACAGTCAAGGGACAAATCCTCTTCAGTCACATTTGTCAGCCATACGTGACCTGCCAGTTCCTCGCAATGTCACAGAATTGCAGTCAGTCTGCGGGATATGAACTACTACACTCCAGGAAATTGAAATAAGAACACCGTGAATTCATTGTCCCAGGAAGGGGAAACTTTATTGACACATTCCTGGGGTCAGATACATCACATGATCACACTGACAGAACCACAGGCCCATAGACACAGGCAACAGAGCATGCACCATGTCGGCACTAGTACAGTGTATATCCACCTTTCGCAGCAATGCAGGCTGCTATTCTCCCATGGAGACGATCGTAGAGATGCTGGATGTAGTCCTGTGGAACGGCTTGCCATGTCATTTCCACCTGGCGCCTGAGTTGGACCAGCGTTCGTGCTGGACGTGCAGACCGCGTGAGACGACGCTTCATCCAGTCCCAAACATGCTCAATGGGGGACAGATCCGGAGATCTTGCTGGCCAGGGTAGTTGACTTACACCTTCTAGAGCACGTTGGGTGGCACGGGATACATGCGGACGTGCATTGTCCTGTTGGAACAGCAAGTTCCCTTGCCGGTCTAGGAATGGTAGAACGATGGGTTCGATGACGGTTTGGATGTACCGTGCACTATTCAGTGTCCCCTCGACGATCACCAGTAGTGTACGGCCAGTGTAGGAGATCGCTCCCCACACCATGATGCCGGGTGTTGGCCCTGTGTGCCTCGGTCGTATGCAGTCCTGATTGTGGCGCTCACCTGCACGGCGCCAAATACGCATACGACCATCATTGGCACCGAGGCAGAAGCGACTCTCATCGCTGAAGACGACACGTCTCCATTCGTCCCTCCATTCACGCCTGTCGCGACACCACTGGAGGCGGGCTGCACGATGTTGGGGCGTGAGCGGAAGACGGCCTATGGGTGTGCGGGACCGTAGCCCAGCTTCATGGAGACGGTTGCGAATGGTCCTCGCCGATACCCCAGGAGCAACAGTGTCCCTAATTTGCTGGGAAGTGGCGGTGCGGTCCCCTACGGCACTGCGTAGGATCCTACGGTCTTGGCGTGCATCCGTGCGTCGCTGCGGTCCGGTCCCAGGTCGACGGGCACGTGCACCTTCCGCCGACCACTGGCGACAACATCGATGTACTGTGGAGACCTCACGCCCCACGTGTTGAGCAATTCGGCGGTACGTCCACCCGGCCTCCCGCATGCCCACTATACGCCCTCGCTCAAAGTCCGTCAACTGCACATACGGTTCACGTCCTCACTGTCGCGGCATGCTACCAGTGTTAAAGACTGCGATGGAGCTCCGTATGCCACGGCAAACTGGCTGACACTGACGGCGGCGGTGCACAAATGCTGCGCAGCTAGCGCCATTCGACGCCCAACACCGCGGTTCCTGGTGTGTCCGCTGTGCCGTGCGTGTGATCATTGCTTGTACAGCCCTCTCGCAGTGTCCGGAGCAAGTATGGTGGGTCTGACACACCGGTGTCAATGTGTTCTTTTTTCCATTTCCAGGAGTGTATATTCGGTTCATACAGAAAGTGCACAAATCACAACTCCATTGCATCCCAGGAACGTCCCCTTTGTTTTGACAGATGAGAGCCAAGTAGCTTTTCAAAAACTGAAAGATGCATTGCTCAGTGATCGATGCTTGGTTTACTTCGATCCTGACAAACCAGTTGTATTGCAAATTGACGCTTGTTCCTACGAAATCGGTGAAGTGCTTTCACACAGATTTGGTGACAAAGACAGGCCTATTGATTTTGCGTCGGAAGTGCGCATTGGCTATTGTGTATGGTATCTCCAGATTGCACCACTATTTGTATGGCACAAAAGTCTACTTAGTAACGGATCATAAGCCATTACAGTCCTTGTTTCATCCGATTAAGCCGGTTCCTGTACGAACTGCCCAAATTTGCAAAGATGGGCTTTGTTGTCTCAGTACCAGTAGGATATTGTGTATTGTCCGATAGCTGAACATGGTAATGCGGACGTACTTTCAAGTGTTCCGATTGGCCCTGATACGGACTTTGACGCTTCTGCTGCATCTTGTTGCCGTATCGATACTCACGATTCTGAATTGCTTCACTCCTTTCCTCAGAACTACAGGAAAATTGCAAAGGCCACGGAAGCTGATTCAGGTTTGAACATTTTGCTAAAATACATTCGTACATCTTTGCCTCGGTCATTGCATAGCATAAATAATTCCGTGGCGCACCGATACTCTGGACGTCAGCATAGCCTCGCTATAGAGCAAGATGTGATTCTTATTCAAAATGACAGTGGAAAGTCACGTGTATTGATGCCCAAAGCTTTGTAAAATGAAGTGTTGCAGTTACTTCACCAAGGTCACTGGGGAATAGTTCGTACGAAACAGTTAGTGCGTCGTTACTGTAGGTGGCAGGGTATGGACACCACAGATGACGTCACAGTGTCACGAATGCGCAGAACATCAGTCCGCTCCGTCACAAACATTTTCTGCTGGGCCTAAGCCTTAATTACCATGACTTGCATATAGACTTTGCGGAACCTTTTTGAAACACTCGTTAATTGATAGTGGAAGACTCTTATAGCAAGTTTCCTTTTGCTGTGCGAATGAACTCGACAACGTCACGTAGCACAGTTGAGGCGTTTTCCTCTTCTTGCCTCGAAGGTTGGCCTTGAGTCATAGTGTCCGACACGTCGCATGAATTTGAAACATTCTGTGAACGTAATGGCTTACAGCACCTGGTTAGTAAACCGTTCCATCCACAGTCAAACGGCGAAGCGGAACTTTTTGTCAGGACCTTCAAGAAGCAGATGGCCAAACTTGGCCCCGCACACACCAGGGATCAAACTTTGTAACTGTTTCTTGCCTCACATCTTTCGCATCCACGAGATGAACCATCGCCGGCGGAATTGCTTCACGGCCGCCGCCATCGGACTCTGCTAGATCTGCTCCACCCTCTTCAGCATCCAATGCCGAAGGAAGGCCGCAAGTACCGCTTCGCGCCGCATTATATTGTGTTTTTCAGGGTTTTTAAGAGGCATCAGACGGTGGGCGCGAGGCGCAATCTTTCGTCGAATTGGCGCATGCGTGTATCTCGTTTCAGGCCCAGAGAGACTGCAGCGCCAACATCACAATCAAATTCGCCACTGTCATGTGCACGGTGATCCTTCTGTATCACTTCCCCCAGATTTAAGGATCCCGACGACAGCACGTCCTATCGATGGAGCTGCACCTCCCCACGCCGCAGCAACCGAAGCCTCCTACATCTTGTCCCCTTCTGGGCGTTTTCCGGGGGACTTTTCCACCAGAGACAAGGCTGGATGCCTGGGTACAACCGGAAGTCTGACGTCCACTGCAGCCACAGCTTCTGCTCCCAAAGAGCGTCCACGCTCCTACTTCCCCTCCCTTTGTAGTGCCCCATATACGACCATAGCCCTTCGCTTTGGAGGGAGGAGGAATGTTAAGGCATAAAGTCAAGCGCCGCACGCCAGTCGGGAACGATAGAAAAGAGATGTCTGTGACAGGACGCCAGCCAATCGCACACTGACCGACCTTTCTCCAGGACAACGACGCAGCGGCTCTTATGTACAGAGGACATAAGCACCGGGACCAACTGGTGACGCCCCAGTTGAATAACAGCTTCAAGATTAGCAAGTTCTATAGCGGTATCAACGCTTGTCACTTCGCTTGTATTCTCTATGCAGCACAGACTTGGAATTGTTATACTGAAGAAGCTTCCTTATTTTGTATGTCACCCTTTGCTTTCGACACATCAATGTCCTTGTCAAAGTAAAGTATTGTAGTTTTCTTACTGTAATAAAACTCATTAGTAAAATTTGTTGAATATTTGTCTAGCGAACCTACCAAGCAGGCTTTCTAGATACCACACTGATTTCCGCAAAGGCAACATACACGTCGGAAATGCTAGCTGTTATGTTTAACAGATCTAAGAGGTTCTCAGTCCGTACATACAGCCTGCCTCTCTCAATCTGCAGATCCTGTAGACAAAGTAAGCTTATTGTCAAAAATTGTTTTGTACACTCTTGGCTCCACAGCTTTGAGATTTGATCTAATAGTTATATTTGCTATCTTGTCAGATTCTGATGTATTGGTTTTAGCCTCTTTGGAGACTTGTTATGCCATAACTAGAAGATTATTCGTCTTGCTTCTTGTAGGGTTTATGGAACACTATTGTGTGGCGATAAGTTTTTTCCTGGCTCCTAGATTTAGGTCCGCAAACTATTTTAGTGGGCACTTTCAGTTATCTTCTTAATCCGGTGCTCTTTTTAATCCTGAAACTTTTTTTATACAATAAAGAGAAGTTTGTATTTTTATCAGATGGTGAATATGTTGAAAAGAAAATCCCTGTGACCCATCCTTTCGTCTGGTTCCTTTCCCGAAAATCCTAAGGCTACCAAGCCCCATAACATCTGGTAGCAGAGCATGGTTGTCCTGGTAAGAAAGAGAGGTTGGGAGGCAGACAACCTTTCTTCCCTTGTTGAAAACACTGTTCACCATTAATTTAATGGTATATGTATCACTAGGTACTAGACAATAGTACTGATTGACTTTTCTATTTCACGAAGCTGTTACAAAGCGTGGAGTCCAGAGGTTTCCCTTTAACAGATGTGATCAGTTGCAATATGAACTGAGAATCCATCAGCAGGCAGGCGTCAGAAGCGTAGCGAATTTGGCGGCCTGTCCGTTCGTCATTTTACATAGGCCATTGAGCCTCTCTCCTGACATCACTGGCGAGATAGGTGCAACACTTAACACTTGTTCGGTGGCTCTTGTAGTATTGCATCAGAATTTGAAAAAAATGGCTCTGAGCACTATGGGACTCAACTTCTGAGGTCATTAGTCCCCTAGAACTTAGAACTAGTTAAACCTAACTAACCTAAGGACATCACATACGTCCATGCCCAAGGCAGGATTCGAACCTGCAACCGTAGCAGTCGCGCGGTTCCGGACTGAGCGCCTAGAACCACTAGCAGAATTGGAATTTCTTGAGGTCAGCCAACCGTTCCAAAATCAGTGAAATAGCTGTTCACAGTCGAGGCTGAACCTTCTCATTTGGGTAATCGTCTTTCTGACCTAATCCAGATGCTAGTAAGTGCAGTGCAAGCCAGTTTAATTTATCAGTTGCTTGGGCAACTTAGAGAGTAGCAAGTGGATGTCAGCATTCGGTATTTGGGTGATGGCAGGAGGGAGTGAAGGACGTGTTTTGGCCATCAACAACTTAATGCTGCTTAGTAGCCACAAAGTGGAGGTAGCAGGAATAGACCCAGCATCTTATCTCACTACTTTGCCTAATTCTGCTGCTCATTTACTGGAAGGAGTTTCCAGATTGTGCTGGTTTATTTTATCTTGTGGTTGACTGTTCGTTTTGAGATATGTGTCTTTGCCTTGGATACTTTACATCATGTTACTCTCCGGCTGTTGTATCCGTTAGCGTGTTGATTGTTAAACGGGATATTTACGGAGGATTTTTAGGGTCAAGTATCATTGCATAATTTGAGAAAACGGACTGTTCAGTTGAATTTATCCACCCGCATTTTTCTGCCGTGTGCAGTCCCGATTCACACGACAGTCTGTGCCTTAGAACTACAGGTTGAAGAGGGTGAAATTATTAAGAACATATTGGAAGGTATGAAGCCTCGCGGTCTTTTACATGTTACCTTGTTGTGAAATCCAACTAAATTTATGGAATTAGATGCCTTGGTCGCTGACACTGATCTTTGTTGATGAGCAGTACGTGCTGTTTAGACAGTCTTACCTTTCTTCCGAGGTGAATCAGAGGGAACCTGTGAACACCACTCCGAGGGAGTCTAAGCCAAAAGTTGGTTTCCAATTTGGTGATGAGATGGTGAGTGACAAAGTGTGGGCTGCGGCCAAACAATTGATAACATCAAAAAGGAGTATTGGGATCATACTAGGCTGGTAGCAGATCAGGTTCTCCACTATATTTGTGTTCAACTTAATAATGAACCTGTGTGCCCGTTGCTCGACTCTGGCAACGCTATCTCGCTCTTGGCTTTGGAGCTGAGTGCAAGCTCCCTCCTTCGCACATTTCATCTGAGAGATGTCGGGCTGGCAATGGACAGGTGTTGCCTCTGACAGGTGATTTGCATGAGAAGCTTAATGTAGTTTTTGTGTCTGACTTATTTAATTGTAGTTGAGAATTTGTTTGTTAATTGTATTCTGGAGTGTTACTTCTTAGAGTCGACTGGCCTAGTTCTTTATTATGCGGGTGTAGTTTTCTTTTCTTAATTATTGACCTTATAAAAGGATAGTTTTATTTTCTTGTCAAGGTTGTCAGCGAGTGAATAGTTTTCAGCCTCAGCACTCGAATTTTCAGACTAGTCATCTAGGACTGGCTGAAACAAGTCAACTTTATGTGGTTCTGCGTCGTTTTCCTGATATCCTTACTGTTAAATTTCGGGTGCCAATAAAATTAAATATAAGATCCACCTAATGGATCACATCCAAGTGCGGTTAGCTCTGTGTAAACTTCACCCCCCCCCCCCCCCCATGCCCCAAACACACACACAAGACAAAAATTTTTCGGGTTTAGTGAACGGTAAGCCGCTTGATGGGATGGGTAGACCTCCAGCATCTCTGTATGTCTCCAAAAATGGTTCAAATGGCTCTGAGCACTATGGGACTTAACATCTATGATCATCAGTCCCCTAGAACTTAGAACTACTTAAACCTAACTAACCTAAGGACATCACACAACACCCAGCCATCACGAGGCAGAGAAAATCCCTGACCCCGCCGGGAATCGAACCCGGGAACCCGGGCGTGGGAAGCGAGAACGCTACCGCACGACCACGAGATGCGGGCTGTATGTCTCCCCCAAACCTCTTGTCCTTAAGGGGAAAGTGGGGAGTACCGACCTGTTGTGAACTATAGGGCACTGAGCTAGAGGATTACTCTGGAATCTGTTTCCCTTTCTGACCTCCATAATTGTTTTACTTGGTTTGTGGACGCGCATTTCTTCACAAGCGTATTAGCAGATTCCTTTTGCACAGACTAGGATCTGCATGAATTCTGCTGGGTTCTTTTCTGTCTGTCGACTGGGTTCGCTGTTTTGTCGCATCTCTCAGGCAGTGTATTGTGCGATCTCAAATTTAAGTCTGTTGCTAAGTACTTGGATGATATTGTTGTTTATAGTGCCACATTTCCAGAGCATGTCCAGCATTAGGAAGGGATTCTAATCAGTCTTAGAGAGGCTGGGCTCACGTTTAAACCATCCAAAGTCACACTGGTCCACTGACAGATTTCCTTTTTAGGACACGTTCTCCCGGCAGAGGGAACTAGAATCGACCAGAAATTAATTCAGGATTTCCCAAAGTTCCTTCATCCGAAGAAAAGGAAGGGATGACCAGATTTATTGGGATGGCAGACGTTTTCACTAATCTGAGCCCAATATTTCCAATTGGCAGCACCGCTTAGTAACCTGGCGAAAAGGGCACTCCTTCCGACTGGAGTGAAAGTGACAAAAGCTTCTTTCGAAGCCGTTAAGGCGGCTCTTAGCAATATTCATGTTAAGGCGATTCCAAGTTTTGAGCTCCTATTTGTTGTTGTAACTGATGCCTCCAATTCTGGGACTGTCGCTCTTGTTTTTCATGAGCATTAGGGTGGACGCCACCCGGTTGCTTATGCATAAATCGGCTGACTCCAGCCAAACCTAAGCATTCCGTATGTGAGTAGGAGGCAGTAATCGTCCTCTTTCCCTTGAAAAAACTGAGATTTTTACCTACTGCGCAGGAAAATGAGCAGGATTGCACGGTGGTTGATTAATATTTCCGTTCTGTTTTAAGGTGAGGCACATTATAGGTTTGGTTAACAGGATTTCTGAAGCACTGCGTCGCATGTTTAGGAAGATAATGATAAGCAGCATGAGTGCGAGGCTCAACAGTTGCTTGGGTGTCCATGATGCTGACTCTAGTGCCTGAATCCTTTGGACATCCTACGAGTCCACGAATCAGAGTTTACTTTGTGGCGAGTAGGTAATGGGACCTAAATAAAGGTTTTATTTGTGATGAGATGGTAGGGGATAACATTTTTAAAGTCTGCTTGCCTAGGCAGGTAGTACCTCCGATTTCATTGTTTTCATAATTCCTTGGTGGGCAGCGACTTGTGTGCCTACAAAACTATTAACAAAATCAAAGAGCATATAGGGATATTCGATGTTGTTGGGGATTATGAGTTGTGTAGGTGGCTAAACCCAATTCCTTCGTTAAATTTCATTTTTAATTCCACCCAGCGTGGACCGTTTAAGATAACCTCTGCCTTCTTGATGTTTACTAATTCGGTCAGTTCTCCGTTGGCCAACCTGTGGTCGATAAATGAGATTCTTTCAGATAAAATCAACCCATAGGTTGTCCACCGCTACTGGAAAAGGGCCAGGCGAAGCATAGAACCGACGCATCACAGACGGGTGCATTGTTATAACCAATAATATCCGAATTTAACTACAAAGTGAGCGATCTGGTTTCCGTTTGCAACTTAAATGTAGCTAGAGCGTATAATAAATTAGTCCCTTGTTTTTTGGGTTGATATGAGGTTTTGAGTCCAGTTACTTTCCTGCTTCTTCAGTTGGCTACTGACAAGACATCATGGTTGCATATCACTGGCGATGGGACGGGGGGGGGGTGGAAAAGGGGGGGGGGGAATAATCTGTGGCTTTGATGTGAGAGGTTGAGCTGTGTTGGCTCAGAGTCCGTTTTCCACCAAGAGCAGAATCCTTGGTCGGCTGCCGTACGGGGAAGCCACTAGGCGCTCAGGCAGCGAGGTAAGTTGGCTCACTAAAAGTCAGTTAGGCCTTGTCAATGGAGTGCAATGAAGCGCAGCCCGGGTCTGGGTAGAGTTTGCAAAGGCCTTCGCTGCAGTGTAGAGCTCGACGGTTGTGCCCTGTGTTATTCTGGGCCTGGCAGTGCATTTCTGTCGTCATCATCCTTAAACTGGACTCACTGGTTTGTCGCACGTCTTCTGACAGGTAAGATTTTATTTCTTCGCCTTTCCTCTTGGTGTCTCGGACTAAACATGAGAGGAATGAAGACCACTATTTTGGAAGCTGAGGTATTACGTGCGCTTGCATTTTTAGTCTATGCTTTGTGGTTGCCTTCTCCTGGTTTTTCACTTCTTGATAATGTGAAAGAAAGACGTGTTAATTATCTGTCTCCTTGCTGATGGGAGAGACGCAAACTGTAAGCTAGTGGAGTCTTTCACTTCTCCTGCTCTGTAAATTTTACTAGATGCTAGTTGGTGGATGAGGCCCCTCAGGGCCCTGAGTTGTTAGTAATATTCCATTAATGAAGTTGACTAAATATTTTTGTTGTAATAGAACACCATTTGTATGCATTCGTACCTGTGGTGTCGCCTATGGCGAAAGTTGTTTAAAGGGTCTAGATGCCTTATACTTGTTAGTCAGCACTTGGTACTAAGCCGACTGAACTTGAAGCGCCCTTGTATTTCGGCCGATAGTTTACGATCTTCTGAGTCTCAAATGTAAATATTAAGCACGAAGTATTGTACCGAGGTTGTATATCAGCACCTTGTTTTCCCGCTGTGTACGGGATACGTGACGATCTGGTATTTCTATCTTAGCTAATAGAATTCTCTGTATCTCTGGTGCACCTGACATATTTGTTATTTAAGTTCTGCTGGACCCTTCCAGCCGCGGTAGCAAGCTCGGGTCCCTTTGGAGCGTTTGGTTGGCTCCATCGGCTTCCTGATTTCCGCAAAGCCAACATACATATCGAAAATGGTGGCCTGTGTGGTAACAGCGGCAAGGCGTTCTCATTCTGTTCAAAGAGCCTGCCTCTCCCAATGTAAGGATTCCGATGACCAGTTAAGTTCATTGTTCAAAATTATTGTGTACACTATTGACCCGATTGCTCTGAGAATTGATCTAATGGTTTTATTTGCTGTCTTCTCAGATTCTGACTAATTCTGCATCAGCGAAATAAGTTGTTCAATTTGTCAAATTCTTTAAACGTAATATTTTAATATTGAATGTTTTAAAAAGTTTTTTCTTCGAGGCTTCTTTGTGCCAGTAAATTATTCTTAGGGCTTCTTTGAATTTTCTCTGATTAATTACTTGTTTGTTTTTACGAGGGGCGCTTATTTCCTGAAGCAATATTGAATGTAAACTAGCGCTTTTCATTTATTAATAGTGAATGCTTAAGAAATTGTGGAAGTAAATACTTTTCATATTAGTGCCCTGATAAAAGCAATAATTTGATGAGTCTTATACTATTTATTGGTTCAGCCCTCTTTGCAGACTTGTTGTGCCACAATTAGAAGATTATATGTCTTGTTTCTTGTTAGTTTTATGATTTAAATTTTTCCTATTTGTCAGATCTGAGTCAGTTATCAATTGTAATGGTCCCGTTCTATTTTCGTATTAATCAGCTGCTCTTGTTAAATGCTGGCGCCAGTTATTCGTGTAATGAAGGCATCCTTGTATTTTTATCAAACTGTGAATGTTGTTGAAGAGACAATCCCTGGGACCTAGTTCTTCCATTTGGGTCCTCCGACAAATCTTAAGGCTGCCAAGAACCGTAACATATACTTTGAAACCTGTTGTCTGTTCGTAGTCGTTGACATAAAAACTATGAATGGTGACGTTGAAATGCATCGAATAGCAGATACAAGTGGAGAGCTGTTCAAACACACGAAACAGTATAATTATACCTAAGATTTTGTGTATGTGAACAAGGGGAAGTAATTTCCCTTAAACTACTATTTTTTTCAGTAGCTGACAAATTAAAAGAGTGTCAGCTTCTCTAAAGTCGTGCGGTTAATATTGTAACAGTATGTAAACTCGATAGAGTCTGTGATCCAAAATGACACAAACGTCTCTGTCAGCAGCAGAGGATTTATTGCTTGCAAGATGTATGACAGTCGGCTCACGGCTCAACACTATCCCCGAAAGTGTGGGAAACGATTCTGCCGCGAACTAATACTCAGAGACTAACTCTTGTAAAGAAAGTATAAAACGGTGCGGCTTCTACCCTCCAAACGGTTTCACCTCAATGTTACTCACACCATTACAGATCCTGCATCAGCTATTGACAGTCTGCGAAGACATCTAGGGACCTCTCACTCGCTCTAATACATTTTCTCATTTGACCAAGCCCAAACGTAACCGATGGTTATTAAGAAAACTGATCTCTATAGGTTTTTATAGTAGATTAATTTTGTAGTTAATGTATTAATAGTATCGCATTTTGTGGCTTGTCATTTTATTATGTCACAGTTCTTTATTGGTTCGTTAAAAATCGATTTTGAATACGGTTTGTCCCATTTGTCTTGACCATGCCAAATAACTCTTTGTCTCGGCGCAAAATGAGAAATGTATCATTCTACCAGGGGCAAATTAGCCGCCATGATTGCCTTTCTTGTAACTTTCTTTGTTAGCACGATACGAGAAGTAGAACTCTTTTTCAAATTTCATTCTGCATTTTCATTCGATATTTCACTTCCTCTGCTCACAATCTGTTCAAAAGCCTACCACACTGTATTATTCAGTGAAAGATGACTTCAGCCTATTGAAAACATAAGACAAAACTCAGTCTGACTCACATGTATGAGCACACAGTACTAGTACCTGCACTAATGTGACCCATCCAAAAATGGCTCTGAGCACTATGCGACTTAACTTCTGAGGTCATCAGTCGCCTAGAACTTAGAACTAATTAAACCTAACTAACCTAAGGACTTCACACACATCCATGCCCGAGGCATGATTCGAACCGGCGACCGTAGCGGTCGCTCGACTCCAGACTGTAGCGCCTAGAACCACACGGCCACTCCGGCCGGCTGACCCATCCACTTGTTGGAGTTAACAATAAACAAGTGGAAACACATGACAAACGCAGACTCGTTATTTGGTAAATTGTCTTCTTCTCGTTGTGTACATTGAGCTCACACAAATCTTCTTCTGGAATCGTGAATATCTTTATACCTTTTTCTATAGAAGTACAATGAGGTTGCTAATCATGTAGTAGATTAAGTCTATGTAGTACATCCACGTTACTCTTACTGCGTCACTGTTTTACTTTATAATGTAAGGTACAGCTGTCCTCAACCCATCACAACAGTCCATTATCGGACGTTGTCCTATTCATGGAGCTATGATGCACGCGCTTACACTGAGGTGAAAAAACTCATGGGATACGCAAATGTACATATGGCGGTAGTATTTTGTACGCAGGGTAAAAAGGCCAGTGTATTGGCGGAGCTGTCTTTCGTACTCAGATGGTTCATGTCATAAGTTAATGGGCGCACGATGAGAATTAACACACTTTGAAGGAGGAATGGTAACTGGAGCTAGATGCATGGGACATTCTGCCGAGAATACAAAATTTCAGGAGTGGCTGTCAGTGTTCACTTAATGACTGAGAGCAGAGGCATTTAGGTAGAGTTTTCAGTGCCAACGCACAAGCAGCACTACTTGAAGTAACAGCAGAAATCAATGTGGGACGAATGACGAATGCATCTATTTGGACAGTGAAGTGAATTTTCGCGTCAGTGGCCTTTGGCAGCGGACGGCGAAGTCCGGAGCTCGGTACTCCGTGTTTCTGCCAAAGAATATTTTAACACAGAAACCATATGAAACAACCAATTACTCGTTAGCTTCTCTCAACCGAATTCATTCCCCATATCATCTGCCTCTACTAGTAGCTCTACATCGCCTGTAGCGCCTCTCTTGTGCTCGTAACCATATTGACTGGACCCTAGACGACAGGAAAAGCGTGACCTGGTCGGATGAGTCCTGATTTCAGTTCGGTTCGATTGCCATGGAGACTCCACGAAGCCATGGAACCAAGTTGTCGACACGGGACTTTGCAAGGTGATCTCGGCTCCATAATGGTCTGGGTGTGTTTATAGACAACGGACTGAGACCTATGGTCCGGTTGAAGCGGTCATTGGCTGTAAATGGTTATATACGCCTACTTGGAGATCAGCTGTAGACATTCAATACCTTAATGTTCCCAAACAAAGATGGAATTTTTTACGGATGATAATGGGCAATGTCACTGGACAACAATTATTCTCGACTGGTTTGATGAACATTCTGGACAATTCGAGCAAATAATTTGACCACCCAGAACGCCCGACATGAATCCCATCGCACATTTATGTGACGTAGTCGGGAGGTCAGTGCGTGCAAAAATTTCTGCACCGGTAACACTTTTGTAATTGTGGCCAGCTATAGAAGCAGCATGGCTCAATATTTCTGAAGAAGCTTCCAATGACTTGTTGTGTCAATGTTACGTCGAGCTGCTGCACTACGTCGGGAAAAAGAAGGTCCGATGCGATATTAGGAGGTATCGCAAGACTTTTGCCAGGTCAGTGTAGATATCCCTTCGGACTGCTTGTTAGAAACATACGACACCACAGCAATACTGAGATGAGTGCAATGTGCACCTAAAGTGCTTCATCTTTAATTTCGAACCGTCTTGCTCCTGTCAACGATGTTGTGGTTGTTTCACATATTTCCCAACGATTTAGGTCAATTTTGAAGAGACGATGATTTACACGTGTGAAAAGTTCTCAACACACGCGAAAGTCTCTCACCAGTTCGCCTGCCGCTGTGGCCGAGCGGTTCTACGCGCTTCAGTCCGGAACCGCGCTGCTGCTACGGTCGCAGGTTCGAATCCTGCCTCGGGCATGGATGTGTGTGTTGTCCTTAGGTTAGTTAGGTTTAAGTAGTTCTAAGTCTAGGGGACTGATGAGCTCAGATGTGCTTAGAGCCATTTGAACCTCTCACCAGTTTACGTCATGCTACGAAATAATGTGGATATTTTTGTTAATTTCGTATTATGCTGAACTACGACGAACGTACCTTTAATACCGTAATCACGAATTCACTCTAAGGAATGCATATTCTGAAACAAAACACCTTATAGACAAGGCATTGTGTATCCTGATTTGAAGTCGAGGAGGATGCTTTCGCTATTTAATTATACTAAAGAGACGAAATCATATTTCATAAATAACGTTTATTAAAAGACACTGGAATTCATACGGTTTTGATTGCATGCAATAGGCTCTCTCAAAGGTATATTTTTACCAATGAAACGCTTTTACACTCTAATTAGCGTCATACTGGCTCACAGTGGCCCTTCCATCAGAAACAATTCAATGGTATATGTTATTTATTTTTTTAACTACGTTGTCAGTCGACATCAGTAACGCATGATTGGAAAGGTGGTATGCACCCATCCTCACGTTCTATCGCCAAAGCGAAAGAGGAATAAAATAACAATAAATGAAAAAAAGTCAATTTACGTCGGCGCGGTGGTTGGGCGGCATTGCATTCCCTTTCACTGAGTGGAGCTCGATGCACCGTGTTCCTGCCGAGGAATGTTTTAACACAGAATCCACATGATAGATCCTAATTATTCATTAGCTTCTCTCAACCACATTGATTCCGCCTATCATTATTCATCGTTATAAAGAGTAACGTTCTACGAGAATATAAATAAAATAATACAACTTTCTTTCTGGTATGTTAACACGTCTTCATGTTGTTTTATAGGCTAATGTTCCGGTCTCCATTGCAAGTGCTGAGCGTTGGTCTATAAAAGAACATGAAGATGCTTCACATACCAGGAAAAAAGTTATTCAAGGCTACGCTTACGTAAATAAACCCGGCTTTCTCGTTTTATTGACGATTTAGATCAATTTTAAAGCCACGATAATTTACAAATTTTAAATACTTCTCAGAAATCACTACTTGACACTAGAGCTATATCTCATTTCTGTATCGAAATACTGTTTTGATCAATCAACAGACCAACTTCAGGCATTAAGACCGACACATGAAATGTAATTAATTTCGTGTTTGAGCGTAAATAGCAGTGTTTCAGTAAATGACTGAAGCGCGGTTCTTGGTTCAAATCGTGATTTTCGGCAACCTCTGTGCCTGTCTACCAGATTCCGCTAACATAGAAACACTGCTCAGAAACTATACAAATAAATAGGTTTAGTGTAAGTTTCTAGCCAACAATCATTTCAGTCGCCACAGTTTCTCTCTGGTGGGAGCCTTGACTGGCTGTAGCTCCAAAATACTTACTAAAATTTGTAGCAGTTTACTTTAGGCTGACAATTCACGGCACACATTCCAATCGCTTCAGACCACTGTTAGTTATCTCCGTGTCGAATTAATTTCGTGAACCGCCATGAACAGATTTACTTCGTTGCACATCTCATGTAATCAGAGTTTAGAGAAATAATTCACGCAGTTTGGAAGTCTCATGTGGATGATGTCTCCTTTAGTACCAATAATTTAGTTATGTGTTTTCTAGACACCCGAAAATAGTGAGAGTAAGATTATCACTATAGTCTAACTGTTACCCTTTTACACTAGTTCTATTATAAAACACAAAAATTTAACGTTTCATCTAGAATAATAACGAAAGTATAACTTTACGTGATGAAAGAAGTGGTTGGTTGAGAAGGTAGTCGAAGCATTCGGCATAATAGTACAGATGCTGTTGTTTCACAATGCTTATTTGCAGAGTCATCTTTGAAAGATAATTACAAAAATATATCATTGTGTAGATCACCTTTAAGTCGCATTTTCACAGCTTTCTTGTTTAAAAAGCTGGAGGCCCGTTATTGTGGTTTACGAAATAGCCGCAAGAGTTCCAGAAAGATCAAGGCATAACTTTAATAAATATCTCAGTTAATATCTAATCGTAGATAGTAGTGTTCCAATAAAGAAGTGTCGCACAGCTAATGGTCCAAATCATGAATCATGAATTTTCTAAATTATCTGTATCTTCATATCTTCTTGATCTGTAACTGTGTAACAGATTCCGTTGAAACAGAAAGACCGTACATAAAAACGGAGACCACGATTTCGCAATTATCGTAGTCCGTGGAATGGTCGTTAGCGTGCAAGTGATCAGCAACGGTAAATTATCTAACATTCGAGGATTTCTGATGTTGTCCATTGTGCCCCTAATCGACAGGAAGTTGTCGGTAAGGTTCATTTTAATTAGGTGACAGATTTATGATGACGATTTGAAATTTGAAACTTTTCACATCTATAAAAACATGTGATTCGGATCGAAATTTAAAATTGTTTATAATTACTGACAATAGCTTAGCTGTTGATATCAGCAATCGACAATTCGCCTAATAGTATTAACTGCGGTTATATTACAGAAATTTGCGGAAGGAATCATGAAATCCGTCGTATTTGCGTCGAAAATCCCAAATAAGATCCAATGGAATTACTGAGTAATTGAAATAGAAGCTCTAATAAAAGCACTGACAATTAGGCTTTTCGGTTCTCTTCATGCAAGAAAAAGTTCTTAATCATTGGTAATAAACCACCTATTGCACTTACGCTCAGAAAGCACATCTATCTGTAGGAACTGCTCAGTGTTGGTTGCCAAAATGTAAACATATTTAGAGCCAGCGGGACTCGAGGTACATTCAGATCTTCCATAAAGTCCAAATACTACAACATTTGTTTCCCAAGAAGGCACGTTTGGATAATTTATTTCTCCATCTCTGTCAATACAGGATATAACAGTTGCAAGTGTAGGTATTTCTGTATGTGGTACCTTAATATGTACACGTATCTGTGCGTTGGTTGTTTTTTCTGTGCGTAGAACTGTCTCCCCACAAACACGTCACAAACTTTACGACCTGAAGTTTTCCGCACAGGCGTAACTAAACTACTAAGTAGACTACACTTGTCAGTATAGACTAACCGTTACGCGTCCCATCGTTCATACTTCAACACCTGACCTGTTGCCAAGCGGAAAGTAAGCATTAATGGCTTGCTCTTGCCACATGTACCTGGAGGTACTAACTAAACCAAAAACATACGAGCTGTAATAGATACAGTTATTAGCCTGCAAATGAAGTAAATACTGATGTAACGTTGTTCGGTACACCGCTCTCAGTCAGTAATCAAGTGATCAGTCCTCGACAGTTATTCCATTACCAGCTAACCTTTGTTTCAATGTGGTGTTCACGACAAAAATTTACTAAAATTCATTCATGATTTCAGTAATTTAACTTCTTCGAGATACTTAGTTTTTGTATTCAATAAAATTTCTCTGTGTTTCTGACCGCATTGTCAATATATATAAAACTACCGACGTTTCGGTCCCTGTTGCAAGCGACCTTTTGTAAACAAAAGGGCCCTGAAGAAGGTCGCTTGCAACAGGGACCGAAACGTCGGTGGTTTTACATACGAGTATTGACAACGCGGTCACCAACCAAGAAAAATTTTTATTAAATGTGACAATGACCGCGGAAGCCTACGTTTATATTTATAATTAGCCCTGTTTGGAGTGCTTTCTGCAACGCTTTCGTCTTCACCACCGTAGTACTGTGCGGGTATGGGCCCCAAGAACTTAACCTATTATCACCAGTCCATGGCAATCGCAAGGAACAGTGAGCATCACCTTGACATACGATGGTTGGATCTTCGCCGTTTTCGGCTTTGGTGAATTCACAGCATTCGACTGGTTGGTTTGCTTGCTTTCCTCGTTATCGCAGGGTCATACTGATCAAGCCGTCCCTTGTTCATAATGATTGGGTGGCTGAATAAGTCATTTGGATTGGCCTAACATAGCTGAATCATTTACGTTGCTGCTTTGATTCAACAGTATATTTTAATAGGTGTGAGCTGATGCGAAACGCGTAGGACGGCGATTTTTGTCAAGTCCAAAATATCAAATAAAATTTTGAAAACAGACCTATTACTGATTTTCACAGTTTTCATTATCGTTTACATTGTTACACGCCGGTCTTTGACCAACAGGCCCTCCACGTCTCTTGCTTTTCTCAGTTCTTAATTAGTTCCTCGTAATTCAGAATTGTTCAAAATAGGAAGCATCTGAGCCAATACAGCACCATGTTATAAAATTTACCGTTACTGCTATACGCATTTATCAATTAAGTATAGATTGTTGAAGCGTTTTTGCCTTTCAAAGGTATAAAACGTATCATTACACGTTGCTGTATGTTAACAAAGTCCTGTGCCATTTTCTTACGGGTACCGTGCCACCGCACTGTGATGAGTGGCACAGGAATTTCAGTGTGTACAAGGGATACAGACACGTAAGTATCTGCGAAACACCAAAAATTGTACACCTTCACTTTTTTTAAAACCATCCATATTGTAAAACCTTATATGTATATATGTACTGTTTGATGTCTCCTCATAAACCACTGACTAATTTCCACCAAATTTGGTAGACATTTCCCATACTGTTGCTGTGGGGATAAGAACGCCTACCAATCGTAGTTCAGGATATATGACGCCACAGACAATGAAATGCGTGAAAAGCTGCCGCATTATGCATGACGCGTAAGTATATAAACTCTGTTGTACAAACTGTATTCCCAATAAATTTCTCAGACAGTATCCAGATAAGCTGCAGAATTTAGCTACAAAGTTATATGATTGTGTGAAACATATATCAGGAGATATGACGTTATAAACACTGAGATCCAAGAAAAACTGCCGCATAAGGCATGACGTTTAAATTTATTACTTTTTTGCTACTAACTCTGTTCCCAACGTATTTCGTTGGCAGTATCCACATTCGTCGCTGAATATACCTAAACAAATTTATCATTGGATTACACATAGTTCAAGAGATATGAAGTCATAGACTGCAAGATAAGTGAAAAAAAACTGCATCATTCATGAATTCATAATGCATTTGTTCTTTACTGCTAAAACACTCCCAGAGTTGAGCCAACAATATCACTGATACCTAGAAGCGCTTTTGACAGCTTTCAATAGCGAAGGGCTAACGGCGCTAGGTGAAAAGGATAGCCGTCCATAGAACTGTGAAGAGGCGTTTCCACAGACATATTTATAAAATCGCTTTGTAGAAAAGTGAATGACCTGTCATGGCGTGCAGAATGTGTCCAGGATCGAGTTCCTTAATCTGAATACTGTACTTGCACATTTTGTACATAATGCATATCTCTTTGTAAGACTGTTTCATAATTTCAATGGCGTTTACACGAATACTCAGAAATGAAATTTTTTCAACACTTCGCTACAAACACAGTCCTTATTTTTATTTTCGTTTATAATAGAAAATCGGCAAAATGAATATCCAGGCGACGCCGTGCTTGCCAGATTGTGAAAAACAAAGCCTCGTATGATCGATGCTGCGGGTGTGGTACAATTTACACTTTATATCTGACCGAGCAAGAAGAATAGTGTGAAACTTCCCCTTAGAGAAATTGAATTACTGTGCTGGTAAATCCCTTACGTTATTTGATTTTCAAACAGCTGAGCAGAAGTGAACGTACTCAGACATTTTGCTCTTTACTTATTCTGATCAACACTAAACTGACACACAATATTTTTAGCGCAACGCAATCTGACTCTCAATAATCCCTAAAAAAGAATGGCGCTGACTAACATTAACCTATACCTTTCATGAATCACTTACCTCACAAAAATCTTCGTTACTCGAACTACTGCAATAGAGCGAGCGCTACTACTGCCAGCTAAATAAAAGATTCTAACTACTGAAGGCACTAACTACTGATAGGCATAGTTAGCAAATGAAAGATTTTAACAGAGAACAAACAATGTATTTACCTTAATAGTGTTCAAAAGTCATAACATATATAGCAGTCCATGACATGCATTCTTACATATTTACTGTGTCTGATGGACACACGTCCAGATTATCTCCTCTCAATACTCCGCCATTTTTCTCCCCACATCCACCACTGCTGGCCGCTCACCTCCAACTGCGCAATGCTACGCGCTGTTAACATCTAACTGCCCAACAGTACAATGGCGAATTCCAACAATGCAAACCAGCCACAGACTGCACAGAGCACAACCAGTGATTTTCATATAAAGCGCTATGTGGCGTTACCAGCATAAAAACCTAAACATCCTACTTACATAGCCCTCATGCTTCCCACAAAAAATTTTCAAATTGTTTTGGGCAGTGGCCAGTAGAGATTTGAAAAATTTTTTCATAATTACAATATCAAAGATATCAAATGCACACACTTATTGATATACTGTTGCTCAAAAGCAAAGATTTTCTCACAGTCCATAAAGACAGTCCTGATCGTTCACTACAGTAAAATTGCAGTGTTTTTCTCGAAGTCTGAGCAGTAAAAGATAATGAACACGGAAGTAGTGGATTTCCATGCAGTCTTGAAGAAGTAGTGTTGTCCTTCCAATGGAAAGACAATGCTGACTCTTGACATGCAGACAGGTAATGGGCCACAACAGAGCAAACCCACAGCAGAGTCAGTCAAAGTTTTGAAGAATATTGGTAGGTAGTTCCTCACATAGCAGACCCACTGTAGTCCTGGTAGAGAGTACGGTATTGGTGGGCCACCAGAGGTGCAGACCCACTGCAGTCTTTGTAGAGGTGGCCAGCAGCCATCTGTTGAGACTGTGCAGGTGCACAATCACCATCGAAGAGTCTTGCGGACAAAATAGCAAGTTCATGAACCACCACTTGTGCATTCACAAAAAATTGTTTGAAATGTTCTTAGAACCAGCAATGCTGTTAACCAGTCCCTTGCTGAATTATTAACACATGTGCAAGCACTAACAGCCCCAACTTCTCACATATTGTGCATATACTATGACCAACCGAAACGTGTGCAGTGAAATGTATGATTACAAGTTACCAAATTTGGTGACCTGGTGTCCATTAGAATTTTATAACATGAGAATACAATTACAAAGATACAGAAAACATCATTAAAACATAATAATACAGATAACATTTTTTAATAACACAGGCTTTACAAAAGAATAGAAACAGACATATACATCAGTGTTACAGGAATTATGGCATAAGTACATACATAAAAGATCAGAATAACTTTTGAGACATCAACTTCACACATGAACATTAAAACAAAACAGAATAAATAATGTCTAAACATCTTTACAAAGTAAATAACATATTATTAGAAAAATTTTACAACATAACTCGTATCAGCTAAAAACAAAGACAGGAGGAACACAAATACACAAGGGTACACAAACACATAGCGGAATAACGCAAAAGGAAAGGACTGGGTTCGTTTTCAGTGTAACATTTGGTACTGCAGTCCAGTGCAAACTTTCATTCCATAGATCTTTCCTCTCATTTCAACATTTGTTTCCGGCAAAAAAATCCTATCCAAGCATGTTTTCTGTATTTATATGTTCACTTATTTCTTACCTCATTATTTATTTTCCATTATCTTATCTCATCATTTATTTCCAAAAAAATCCTACCTAAACCTGTCATCCCTAAACCCTACTGTTTGGTTCATATCCTCTTTCAAACTAATTATTTCTCATTGTAAAATACATATTTTAGTCCAAACCTCTTTCATATAACTTCTCAATGCATTCTTTCCTTATTCTCCATAGTTAGTTTCGTATATAGTACCCCCCCCCACCCTCTTAAGCTAACTTAAATCTACTGAGCTCAGGTACAGAAAATAAGGGACGAGGCAGTGCAGCAGTACAAAACATTTAACACAAACAGAAATGATAAAAAAATGCAAACTGGCAAAGCAAGCAGCAGTAAATCTAAATTAGCAAAGCAAATGCAACATTACAACTAATATAAGGCAATGTGCAGCAAACAAGAAAAATAAATCAGTAGTAAAACTGGCTTAACAGAGTAATACAAAGTGAAATCAGTAGCACTAAGCCTGGAAAACAGCAGCAGCAAATGCAATAACTTATATCTAAACATGACAAACTCACAAGCAGAAAAAATAGTACACTAAAGACAACAATGCAGATAAGGGAAATGTCTATTCACATCTTAATGTCTATGTAATTAAAGTGGTGCACCACAACTTATTCTACAAAAAAAATTACCAAGTACTTGAAAAGAAAATTATACATGTAGTTACTGTTATTAGTCCCTTCTTAATGTTCTTTCCTTTCCAAGTGCTCCTTTTTCGAAGAATGTGGATCACAAAATTATTATTTAATAGATCTGTTGCCAGGAAGTGTTCACATTAGCAAATGCATTTAATTTTATTTTATAAAACCAATGCTGCAACACAACTGGAAACCAGATATCAAATGAAATAAGCAACTACGTAAAGCAAAGCATAAAAATATCATTCAATAGTCATGTGGCATTTCATAAGTTACTAGGAATTGTCTCAGCTCTCGTAGAAAGACACTTGTCATAATCAGGTGTGCAGATGTAAGAATATTTCCCATCAGTTTATAAGCATTTCAGTAAGTGGCACAAAGAACGCGCTCCACAGTATAATCCTATGTTTCCAAGTAATAGCACGTCATATTTGCGATGCTTTCTACAAAGGAATGTTAATAGCGAGGTTAATGGCCTCTTTTTTCTCCACCTAATGCCTTTTTCTCCAGGCAGCTGGCACAGCTTGGGCCCCCCTAATGCATTACATCAAGGTCACCTAGCTTTCTTACCGAAATATTTATGACAGCGGCTTGCACTACAGTGACAGTCTCATATAAAAAAATTTCATAGCTCGAAAAGTTACAGTAGAAATGTGTAGAAATTAAATGTCATGAACAGCAGTGTTGTGATACATTCACACATGGACAAACAACTCATAACACTTGAAGTACCATTCTTGGCTTCCAACATCCTTTTTCACCAACCAGAGTCCCTAACCACTACTCATTATTCCTTACTTTATTACACATATACATATCCGTCGACACTTCTTCAATTTTTCATCATAATAAATAAGTAGCATGATAAAATTCCTCATATAGCATCAGCTTGTTGATCATAAACATACCTCAACAGCATAATACAAATCATCGTCATAATAATAATATCATAACACCTCAGTAAAATCTCAAAATCGTCGTAGCTTCCTACAATAATTTCAAAACCTAAAGAAAATTCTCTGCTCATTTCAATAGTGTCATCTACCTCAAATGTACTTTAAAAATCATGATCCCATACCAAATACCTCATTCAAAGCTCACATAGTATCACAATGGTTCCGAAAAAATATGAACAGTTCACAAAGTACAGACAAAATACAATTTCGTAAGTGTTAAGTTGTCCAACGGTGTAATTACGTAAATGTGTGTCACTGATGTGGTAAAAAATGTTTGTTTCTCTGTTAAATAATCAGATAGCTGTGTAATTCTGTATTAGAGAAATATGGTACCGATGTGTAAAGTTGTATAAGCAAATACCATATTGGCTAGGGCTCCTTGTGCTTGCCATACACATGGTACACAAAGTAAGCGTCTACCCCCCCTGACGATTAATGTAATTATACCCTCAGGTGTTACAGATTACAGCAGTGGAATGGAATGTATCATGGAAATCTTTCTTTGTAATTCAAAAATCTTTAAAAATAAATGTTTTAAGTACAAAATCAATCACTCAAATACGTGTACTGTAGTGCTAATCTGTGAGTCTAGTAAGATACTTCTGTGGATGTGTCGTAGTTATCGTCCTCCGAAAGCTAAGTTCTGCAGAAGTCAATGTACTTACCTCATCATAAACAAAAGTGAAATGCTGTGCGTATAGATATCGTAGATATTACGTACATCACCGTGATAAGAAAGTACTATACTGTAACGTATTGTTACAGTAGGCTGTCTCATTGTAGCTATACCACAAAAGTTACTACTAAAACATGTTTTACTTTCCAGAAGAATTCAGAAAAACTGTGCAGATATAAAACAGATACAGCATAAAAGCAACAGTGTAGATTCTGTCACAGATTATTAGCGTCGTGATATAATCGTGTAGCTATCAAAGAAACCAAATACTAAGTCATCTTTAATCTCACAGAAAGTACTTCAAATAAAGAATGTCTTTTCAAGTAAACCAAAATGTTGCATTAAAATTTCATAGAGCAGTATATGTTCTAAGTATGTAAGCCATATATTCGTTACGTAATCGTGCAACTACCAATCAAGAATGTACACACACAATAACACTGTGTCCTCTGTTCACTATGGCAATGCATTTGAAATTATTTATCTAAATAAGTTCACTAGATTATTGACTGGATCGTTAACTTTAAAATATAGTTGCATGTTAACAGTTTCTAAGTGTGACGAAGATTACTAGTGACGTGAAGTGAAAAATTTTATAGCAAATACTAAGTTAAAAAGCAGATTATCTCTCAAGAAACAGATTTACAAGTGAAATGTGGTACAATCTTTTATCCCTTCTAGTACGCAGAGTTTCAACTTGAACGCAATTCTCATGTGGTATACGTCGGGAAAGAATATTGGAATTTTTCTCAAGATAAGCGTCAATGTTATTTTTCTCTGAGCCAGCCGGCGCACGTGGGTGCCTGCGGTGCGAGTCATTGTCTGTTTCTTTGCTGGCGCGCGTCGTTATTAGGATTAGGAGACCTAACTTCTACAAATTCACCTTGTTGAGAGGGCCCTGCCCTGTCTGAATCTCGCCAGTTCTGACGATATTCAGGTCCATCGTTACGATTATATCGTCTGTCGTCATGTCGGTAGATTCCATAGTTTCTTTCTTGTCGGTTAAGTGGTAAAGAAGTTCTCCCTGAATTGTCACTGCGCGGTGGACCGTTGCGTCTGAAGTTTTTCTGCCTCCCGTGATAATAATAGTTCTGGTTGCCATATTGTCTGTTTCTATGATTGTCTCTGTCATATTCATTACTATGGAAATGCGATCTTTCTCTGTAACTATTACTCTGCCAGTCGTTGTCATATTCTCTGTTTTGGTCACGATTTGCGTTGTAAGAATAGCCTTGTCGTGTCCAGTTATTATTTCTTTCATCGCGGAATTGTGGCGGATGTGACCTGTAATTGTTGTGTTCCTGTTTTCGCGTCCCGCGATTGTCACTGTCAATTTCCAATTCTTGTAACAGTCCCTGAAAAGCTTCAATGTCGTCTTTGAAACGTCCCGCCAAAATAATATGTCGTAAATGTTCAGGCAATTTGATTAAGCAAATGCGGATGAGTTCTGAGGGGCTGTACGGCTTTGAAAGGTACTGATCCTTAAGTAACATGTCTTCGAAATATTTGACAAGACTGGAAAATTCAGATTGTTCGAAATGTTTCATCATTATGATGCTATGTTTTACTCGGTCTTGTGTAGCCTGAGAGCAATATGCTGAAATGAAGGGATGATGAAATTCTCCTTCACTGTGACAATCGTGATTGACCGATCGCATTCTTACAGCTGGTTCATTCTCTAAGTAGCCACACATAAATTCTAACCTCTGCTCCAATGACCAGTTGGGAGGAGAACAATGAGAGAATTGATGGAGCCATGCTTGTGGAAGAATGTCGTTGCCAGAATTCTTAAATGTTTTGGATTTACGTGTAGTATTGAACAGCTTATAGTCAAAGTCATCATGTCGGCGAGTAGCATATCGGTCATTGTTACTTCGTTTCGTCGCTTCCATCTCAAAATCCGTGTACCTTGCCAATTTCTTTCATAATTTCCGAAGTGCACTGTGTTATTATTTTGTTGCTGTTCCGTATTTCTATGTCCCTCTTCCCGTGTTGGAGTGCGAGTCTCCTCTGAAATATGTAATTCTTGTATTATTTGTGCCAACTGATCTTGTACTCCCCGGATTTCTCTTTTGTGTTGCGTGTCAATTTGATTCTGATTTTGTATGAATTTCCTAATTTTTTCGTATTCTTATGTGCCATTGAAGGCTACGGGTCTTGTGTCATTCAGATCATCATCTACCTTTGTAGATAAGTTAGTGAACTGATCTGAAAGTTCGGCTACTTTCTCCGATAGTGAACTGATTTCCTCAGTGAGTTTTTCTGAACCAAATTTCAGAGTGACCATTTGTGTTGAAATTGTTCCTACTGCGTCCTTTAAGTTTTCCTGAGTTTTCTAAAGTTGCGTAACTGAATCACTAGATGCAACTGAGTCAATTTTAGCTTGCTAGTTGTCGTGATTTTCATGAACAATGGTTTGTAGTTCTTTCAACGCTTCTTCGTGATTATGTAATACATTTTCATTTCGCGAAAATATAGGTTGAAAATGCTCACAAATTTTTCTTTTTACGTTATCACAGACTCTTTGACATTTAGATTCGATGTTATGTAACTCAGTAGTTAAATCTTCGCTTGTTTGTTCAAGTGTGGTGTCTAACTTTCGAAGATTTTGTTCCATTGTGTCTAACTTTTGAAGCTTTTGCTGTGTTTGTCTCTGATTGTGTTCCATCATGTCTAACTTTTGAAGATTTTGTTCCATTTTGTCTAACTTCTGAAGCTTTTGACCCATTTGTTGTATTAATTGTAATAACAATGCACTGATGTCTGAAACATGTTCCTCAATGTGTTTCGGCAGTGAATTTGCACTGGCAACATTCACAGTTTGACAAGCAGAAAATGTGTCTTGACTTATATGAGAAAACGGTGACGACCCAAAACCTGAATCTGCAGTATTTGCGAGATTGTGTCCTGTCATTTCGGATTCCTGAGGCGAGCTGTTGCCGACCGATCGATCGATAATGCTTCCCTGTTCACTAATTGTTTCACTATCTACACCATTTTTTGCAGCCCGCTCCATTTCCCTATGCACAATTACCAAATTACGTGTTTGAACATGAGTTAATTCATTACACAGTGGCGCTAACACACTACTTTCGTCTTCACTGTCATTTCTCAGTTTACTTTGGAGTCTAGTATTACGTTTTTCACACGCCATTATTGTCACAATATTTCACACGATAACACAGAAAAGCACAATTTGAAGAGCAAAATAAGAAAACACATTAACATAGCATTGAAAATAATATCTCGTTAATTGCAAGCGCAGCTGCGAAATACTTGGTGCAAATCTACATGCATGCCACAACTGTTTTACTGTACAACAATGAAAAACTACAACCACTAAGGAAATTCTCTCTATAATTACGCGCTAGCAATAAACAATAGCTACACTAATTACAGAAACTACAACAAAAAATCAGAAGATTCCAGTGAGGTATCCTCGGCTAAGGGTCGACATATGAAAAGTCCCCTTAGAAAAATTATTGAATTACTGTGCTGGTAAACCCCTTACGTTATTTGATTTTCAAACAGCTGAGCAGAAGTGAACGTACTCAGACATTTCGCTCTTTACTTATTCTGATCAACACTAAACTGACACACAATATTTTTAGCGCAACGCAATCTGACTTTCAATAATCCCTAAAAAAGAATGGCGCTGACTAACAATAACCTATACCTTTCATGAATCACTTACCTCACAAAAATCTTCGTTACTCGAACTACTGCAATACAGCGAGCGCCACTACTGCCAGCTAAATAAAAGATTCTAACTACTGAAGGCACTAACTACTGATAGGCTTAGTTAGCAAATGAAAGATTTTAATAGAGAACAAACAATGTATTTACCTTAATAGTATTCAAAAGTCATAATATATATATAGCAGCTCATGACATCCAGTCTTACAAATTTACTGTCTCTGATGGACACACATCCAGATCATCCGCTCTCAAAACTCCGCCATTTCTCTCCCCACATCCACCACTGCTGGCGGCTCACCTCCAACTGCGCAACGCTACGCGCTGTTAACATCCAACTGCCCAACACTACAATGGCGAATTCCAACAATGCAAACCAGCCACAGACTGCACACAGCGCAGCCAGTGATTTTCATATAAAGCGCTACTTGGCGTTAGCAGCATAAAAACCTAAACAGCCTACTTACAAGTGTAACGCCACGTGGAAAGACGTGCGCGTGTGCACCTTCTGTACGCCAACAAAGTAAGAAAGAAATTAATAGATGATTACTGTTTCAGGGTAAAGAGAAACTCACTGTTGTGCTCATTTTTATCGTAATTTATTTCGTATTCTTTTATCTTTCATTCGTGCTTTAACCTGTTCACAAAAATTTCCGGGACAAAATTGATATTATCATAATTATTCCTAGAGTACCCAGGAACTGAAACATGGAAACGGATTTCATCTGCTGAAGTACTTTACATAAAACAGTGATAACAGTTAAAAAGTTCATCACATTTGAACGGTTCCTTCCGGTCCTACGTGGATGTGCAGAATACAGTGAGTACCGCTCTTCCGACACCTGGGGCTGAGTCATAATGTGAGACTTGTTGGGAAAAGACGCGGTCAGTTCTCTGTGTCAAAGCAGATTGACTTCGACTTCAGCTCCTCTGCGTAAGTTGGTGACGGCCTTATGCTTTGGGTCGGAAGGTCACTAGAGTGTAGCGCCTTCGGAGTCATTAAAGGTCGGACTGCTGCGGTCCCAGACACATTCAATTTTAGTTCCCACGTGGACCAAGAGCCGAAGTTTTCGTCTCGAACGTGGACGCGTTTTGCTATAGGTACTCTCACCTTCCATTAAGTAACTGGTTTTGGTGTAGGGCAATTTGGGTACAATCGGGTAACTAAGGAGAAAGTTAGTTAACAAGGACAGCTTTCATTGCTGGAACTTCTGGAGCTAAAACAGAAGCAGTTATAATACAGGAATAACAGGAATATTTTGTTACTGATAACAGTTGTGCAAAATATAAAAAAACATTCATAAAATCAAAAAGGAACAACCTATTTCAAATTGAGAAGTGCTTCAGGTAAGACATTATCTACTTTCATTGAGGGAGTATTCCAAAAGTTAAATGAATGAAGTTAAATACAGAAATTTGGAAACAAACCTAAATAACTTTATTTTCTTCCTCATGAAAGAGCCAAAACGGTGACAAAATTTTTTAAAAAGATGACAACCTTAAAAAGTGAGAAAGATAACTGAGTCCTCACCCTGAATGAGAGGTGACACAGTTTTAGCCATCTATATATGACGTGTGCAGTGAACTATTCTGAGTGCAGTTCTATCTCCAATAATGTAGCAATGTGTGGTTGTCTGGGTTTTGGATCTACAATGTGGATTGATATTTTAATGTCGGTTAGGAGTCTAGCAGTGAGATGCAAGGAGAAATTGTTAACATTGTGGGAAAAGGACAAACTATTACATAAGACATGTTATAACATGGAACGCCGAGTGGGAAATTGCAACGACACGTTCATCTGTGTACTAATTTTGAGACATCGTAACATATCCATTAATGATATTTCGGTGAGAGATGAACAAGACATGAACAACGAGTATTTGCTTTTGATAGTTTAAATTATGTTGAATGTAAGTGAACACTTCAGTATACTGTTATACCCACGATTTAGTGTTAAAGGAGGTACTAGAGCACAAACGAGCAGTGTTATATTTTCCGTCTGAGGCTTGAACACACCATTTATGATGCAAGTGATTATTAGTTCACCCTGTATAATCCTCAGTAGCTCTCTTCTCAAACTTTAAATACTTTAGTCAATCACCTGATTTTCTTATTGAAGAGAAGGTCTCTTTGCAAAGAAGACAAGGTGTTTTGGTCCCATCTTCAGAATAACTGTTTGCTTACACGTCTTCAACCTCTTCTGGCTCCTATGGTCTGGACCCGGAGTATTCCAACAATTTTCTTTGACCTGGCGGCAACATGCTGTCTCTGCACTGGCTCTATTTTTGTAGGGAGACTACGTGACGACGGTGCATTTTCTCTTGAGTTGGTTGATGATGGCCTCTAGCAATGAGAAACTGACTTTAAGCTCTCCGGTGAAACGGCGAATGAAGACTGTGTTTGCACATCAGTCGACGGACCAGTATGAGGAGAAGAAGCACTGACTGACTCTGTTGTTATTCTGATGGTCCTCATGACGCACATCCCTGTTCGCCAAATGCTTTTGCATTAAGCGGGAAAATACACGGATTTGTAAATCCAGATAGGTCATTTTGCATTGTTGCTGTTCTAGTACATGCAAGCTCGAGCAACTGAACTATTTGCTAAAGCGTTGCAACACTTGAGATGGATGTTAAGCCAAGTCTTAATTTCTTAATCGTGTAGAGCCCTTAATGGTCCTGTGTCAAATGAAGATACACCTCTTCAATAAGGGATCATTAATCAAGTTCTTAGTGACAAAAATAATCTGACAATAGCAGCAAAGTATTTATGTTTACTATTTGTAATAATTAAATTGTAGTTATTTAAACGTGAACATAAAAGTAGCTTAGTGTTTAAAGAATATACCTCTTACGTCGTATACGTCGTATTAATAAGATGTATGTAACGAAATCACGCCGTAATTTCAGGTATTTCCCGTTTTGCCCCAACTGTACCTTATCTGTAAAATTACTTCTGCATAAGGAAGAAAGTGAAGAATCGTTTAACATGGCGTATCTTCATAAAGCTTGTTAGAAGTACTTTATTACTAGTTTCAACTTGTAACAATACGGTGTAACTTCCTTATTAAACACAAAATATCACAAAGTAAACCATAAATCCACAAAAATGTAATATATTATTTTGGACAGCAGCGACGCGTGTGACACTACCAAGCCTTATGGCGATACTGAAGTTGTTGAGTTGATGGAATCGGTAAATGCGACGAGCAACTCTAGTCACTGTTGGTTGAACTTGGTCTAGAATGTTCGAAACAGCCGGTTTGTGCTCTGAAAATCGTGTCGGAAAATCCTTTTTTAACAAAAGTACCATCGACCGTAGAACGTTGGCTATGTACTCTCCATAGGCGTGAAACTCGTCTCTAGTTTTGGATAAAGTAGTTTGTAGTGCATTATATGCCTCTCCTGTACGATGATCTTCGGCCCTTTTTCTCTGACTTTTTTTAGGTGAAGCAAATACCTTCATGCGTTTGTTTGGTGTGGGTGGTAGTTAGTCGCTTTGCGTTGTTTGATGATCGACATCTTGACTACTCATTTCTTCGCAAGTGCTTGCTGTACCTTCGTTTGTAGCCGTGCCCGCAACCCTCTGTTCCTCCAAAACCTCCTTAAAACCCTCCTAAAACAAAGCGATGACAAAAGATTGATATAAACAATAGCAAATCAAGTAAAATAAAAAATAAAAGAATGGATATAGGAATATGGAGATACACGATAATAATCGTAAAAAATAGGGAACAATGACAAGTTGATAAGTGAAATTCAGAATATTTGTTATAATGATTACTACCTATTATTACGCAAAATTACTGATTTTATTTATTATTGATGTTCATAATTTATTAGAATGTCCATTATTATCTATGAATTTAATAACTATTTGTATTATTAGGAGTTATTAGTTTATATTTACTTTTTTGCAGATGCCACAGACGCTATAAGAGTGGTTACTTGTAGCAGAGAGAGAAAATGGAACTTTCCTCATTGCCTCGGTGTAATGGATGGCAAACATTGCGCAATCCAAGCCCAGTTAATTCTGGAACCGATTTTTTCAATTATAAGACGTTCTTCAGTACTGTTCTGTTTGGTCTAGTGGATGCTGGCTGTTGTTTTTTGTATGCTGATGTCGGCTACCAAGGTCGAATTTCAGACGGTGGTGTTTTTCTAAATACATTTTTTTAAAAGAATATGAGTAATGGTATCATCGTTTTTCCGGGCGATCGTACCCTCCCAGGCAGAAAGAAAGAAGAACTCTATGTTATTGTCGCAGACGAAGCGTTTCCCCGCAACAATCATATCATGAAGCCGTATAGTGAACAACAACCACGGAGTTCAATCAAAAGAATTTTTAACTACAGACTTTCAAGAGCAAGGCGGATTGTGGAAAATGCGTTCGGAATACTTTCTTCCGTATTCCGAATACTAAGAAAGCCTAAATTACTACAGCCTGAGAAAGCCCAAAGTGTTCAAAAATGGATCAAATGGCTCTGAGCACTATGAGACTCAACATCTGAGGTCATCAGTCACCTAGAACTTAGAACTACTTAAACCTAAGTAACCTAAGGACATCACACACATCCATGCCCGAGGCACTATTCGAACCTGCGACCGTAGCAGTCGCGCGGTTCTGGACTGAAGCGCCTTGAACAGCTCGACCACCGCGGCCGGCCCTAAAGTGTTATTATGACTTGTATATACCTCCATAATTTCTTGCAAAAAAGTTCTGCTTCCAGACAAATTTATACCCCTGTAGGAGCAGTGGATCATGAGGAGAACGGTCATTTAACGCAAGGAACTTGGAGAAATGAGATCACTTCTGCTACAACGTTCACACGATTATCGAACGTTCCAAGACGTTCAACTCGGACTGCCCAATACAATAGAGATGAATTCGCTGCTTATTTCATTTCCGAAGAGGGAAGATTGCCATGGCAAGATGATTACCAATAACTTATTAAAGAATTATCAGGTACTAGCTACGTACATACTAGTGACTGCCTGCATTTCAACTACCTATATACAGGGTGTTACAAAAAGGTATGGCCAAACTTTCAGGAAACATGTCCACATAACATCTTTTCTTAATCTGTGTGTGAGGAATGTTTCCTGAACGTTTGGCCGTACCTTTTTGTAACACCCTGTATGTGAAGTTTTACCTACATTAATTCCTATTTTATTATTTTTATTTCCTCAAATAACATAATACACAAATAAAATACATATAAATGTACATGTGCTTCAATATACTGTGTTAGAAAAATAAATGTTATTCATTATTATTTACTAGCTGAGTACCCAGCGTTGCCCCAGTATGTATTCCAATCCTGTTACTCATTTCCTCCTTTCCCCTTTGTGATGATCAGAACTCATTTTGTCATAAACCTTATAATTCTATCACAATTAGAACTTTTTTTAATTTTTAAATTTGAAAACTATAAGCAATTCCTAATAGAAATGGTAGTAAGCTAAAATAAATATGAAAAAATATCTTAAGAAATGATATGATTAATGGTATATGAGGGAACAACACCAAAAAATTAAAAATTAACAAATGAGCAGGGACCTAAATGTAAGCTGAGAAAGATAAAAAGTTATGTAGCCGTGGAGACAGAACCAAAAAGGGACTGAACCCCATTAAGTTTGTTAATAGTTCGTTTATACATTTATAAAAATAAATATATTTTATAACATCTGTGTTGATTGTTTAGCTCTGGCTCTGAGCACTATGGGACTTAAAATCTGTGGTCATCAGTCCCCTAGAACTTAGAACTACTTAAACCTAACTAAGGACATCACACACATACATGCCCGAGGCAGGATTCGAACCTGCGACCGTAGCAGTCGCGCGGTTCCGGACTGAGTGCCTAGAACCGCTAGACCACCTCGGCCGGCTGTTGATTGTTTTCCGTGGCTGATATATGCAGTTCAGAATTCAAATGCTTTGAAAGCGAACCAGTTTGGAGCGTTCACTTCCTCAACCCCAGAGCCAGACTTCCCAGGCTCAGTCTTCTTCTGGCGGGTTTCCCTGAAAGTGGCTAATAAGCTGGTCATTTTTTTTTAAATCTGGCCACATCCACGCCGAGTTTTGTTGCGATGGAATCCCACGATTCACTTTTTTAAATTTTATTTTATATTGGGAGTTTGTTGCATCCCATAACACAGGGTATTCTTCATAAGTATTCATGAATTTAATGACAAAATCGTCGGTCCTCTCTATTTCAAAAGAAATACCGATGTCCTCAACACAGGAAAAGAATAATACCAAAACAAACTGTACGAGTGCAGCGAGCCAACTGGTCAATGCTTGTTGCCGTCCACACAACTCGCGCAGCTCGCCGCGCATTCCTTTGATGCACAGACTACAGCAGGAGCCAGACAAGCCATAAGCTCGGACGGCTCGCAAGCCTGTTTCGCGGTGAGCCCTCGGAGCCTCCATCCGTCCACAATACTCGTAAGGCTCGCAAGTACACGAGTCACACGAGTATGTGGACGCACCTTGATGCATTGCCGTCGTATGGGCCCGGGCACGACTCCCGGCTGGGTCGGGGACCCTCTCCACTCAGGGACTGACTGGGGTGCAGTGTTGTCCTCATCATCATTTCATCCACATCCGGCGCGCAGGCCCCCCAATGTGGTGTCGAATGTAATAAGACCTGCACCAAGGCGGTCGGACTTGCCCCGTAAGAGTCCACTGGGTCAATGACACCAAATGCTCATTCCCATTGGAAATCCCCATTATCACGATCGTTCATTTTGTTTCAGTCCATCGGCAGTCACACATTTTATTGCATCGTCAGCGAGGCTACGTCACCTAAAGTGATCTTTTCTACATTATGCAGTGGTGGCAAAGATAGTGCAGCAATTCAGAACTTTGTACGCCAATGTTTATTTATGAGAGTGCACCTTACAGGTACGGAGGTAGAATAAACGGTGCAGCTATTTAGTACTTTCTGCGTCATTGTTCATTTGCGAGAATGAACTTCACTGTTACTGAAGTAGTCAGAATTAAAGCTAATAAAAGGTTGAACGTTGTCACATTCTTGAAAAAGAAAATGGCTCTGAGCACTATGGGACTTAACATCTGAAGTTATCAGTCCCCTAGAACTTAGAACTACTTAAACCTAACTAACCTAAGGACAACACACACATCCCTGCCCGAGGCAGGATTCGAACCTGCGACCGTAGCTGTCGCGCGGTTCCAGACTGTAGCGCCTAGAACCGCTCGGCCACTCCGTCGGCTCACATTCTTGAAAGAACTCATTTGTAATTTATAATAACACTAAACCAGCGAAACGTTGGTATTGGCGTGTTTGAACACGCTTTCCCAAAACTACAAAAACGAATATTCAGCTGCTTTTCACAGGTACTTTGAGCATAGTTTAGGGCACCGCTTACGTTTTATTTAATCAGCCAGATCACGGAAAGAAGGAGTTATATGTAAAACTATCGGATGACTGTTTGTTTCAAGAGTGGTCGAGCGGTTCTAGGCGCTTCAGTGTGGAACCGCGCGACCGCTACAGTCACAGATTCGAATCCTGCCTCGGACATGGATGTGTGTGACGTCCTTAGGTTTGTTAGGTTTAAGTAGTTCTAAGTTCTTGGGAACTGATGACCTCCGATTTTAAGTCCCATAGTGCTCAGAGCCATTTGAACTACTTTTGTTTGTTTCAACACGCTAATCTCTTCACGGGGTTTTTGCAGGTAACTTGGGTATATTTTGTGTCACAGTATGGGCTATATTATAACAAAATACCACGATAGGAAGAGACATATCGTAATTGAAAATTTTATTCATTCTAAGTAACTGTGTCTGTTACGTTTTCGTGACTTACCCACTGAACCGATTTCGATGTAATGTGATGTGGAGATAGCGTGAACCCTGAAGAAGAGCACAGGCTACTTTAGAAACAGTGTACCACAATATAGTTATTTGAAGAATGTTACGGGAGTTAAGGAAAAATATTTACTCTCTGAGAAAGCTATTTAGAGTTTGACTTTTGATCTGTATCATATTTGTGAAAATGATTTTATTGATTTAAATGTGCTCTGTGATACGGTTCAGAGTAATGAGTACAATTCTTATACAACATTGTTTCCAGTTCGTACTTACACTATTTGTCGCGTAATCTACACATTGTATAATGTGTAGCTACTTCAGTAGGACGATGTATGGAAGTGCTCTCTTGGTCATGGACCTCTGGACGCACTGCCCGGCAGCGATGTTGCACATGCCGACGCATCGTGCGTTGGGGCAGTTTGAGAGGGGGTGGAGCGGGGTGCACGTCACCACCTATGCTTAACTGAATGGCAGACACATGACGGCAGCCGATGTCACAGCATGTACAGTACCTTACTTTCCATCACTCATCATAATAAAATTACTAGCATGTGATCACAGCTTCGTGTAACAGCTAGTTAAAAACAAAAAATAACTCATCTATTGTAGAAGATTATTTAATGTGGGGAATCAACATGCAGAGAGTGAAGCATTTATAATTTTCCCTTCGTGGCGGACCTCTGTCAAATAGAAATTTTTGAAAGAAATTTCCACCACTTGACTATACATTTTTATTTTATTTCACACAATCATCATTTCGGCCATATAGCCGTTCTCAAGTGCATGTTGAAATGTTACACTGTATCTGTCTTACCTGTCACATATCATCGAAGAAATCATATTTGTGGTCTTATAGAAACAAATGAAGTATTTGACTGAAAATTAGCAGCAGCATTCGACAAGCCCATTCAAATTGAATAGCATTGTGACGTCATTTTTTACACTGATTGAAAAGAAAATTAGTGCTACTATAAAGACGACGTCGATTTTGATCTGATGACGGCTTATGCCACCTGGGTGATAGTGGATATACTGATAATGGTTTCGAAATATTTGGAAATTAGTGGTAAGTGCTTATGGGACCAAACTGCAGAGGTCATCGTTCCTTAAGCTTACACAATAATTAAGCTAACTTACGCTAATGTCACATACCCATACCCGAGGGAGGACTCCAACCTCCGACGGGGGAAGCCACATGGACCGTGGCAAGGCGCCTTCTTAGACCGCGCGGCTACCCCGCGCGGCCAATGGTTTCGATGTCGTCCGTCAATAGATAGCATAGTGACATGGGTATCAGAGCGCCATCTGTGTCTACCCTTTAATATAGAATGTTCACAGCCCGAAGGCTCAGTGTGGTACAAATGTGTGAAGCAAGCAAGTAACCTTTCCACGGAGATCCACTCGTACTCCTTACAACCAAGTGAGCGAGTTTCAAAGGGATCGAAATGTGGCTTCCGAGCAGCAGGATGGTACTTCCACAGAATTACCACACAAGTCGGACGTGGTGTGTCATTTGTGCAATTATGCTGCTATCAGTGGCCACATTATCGTTCTCACAGACGCCCGACAGGATTGTCGTGTTTTAATGGTAGCAGTGGCAAATAGCACAGCTACCGCATCACAGGTAAGAGGGTTTGTGAGCGCAGAAGTGTCAACACTAACTGTTGCGAACCCGTTATTAGCAGTGGAAGTACAGGCACAGACACCTCTAACACGTCTTCCGCAAGGCTCGACTGGTGCCATAAGAGGGTCATTTAGAAGATGGAATGGCGTGCCATAGTCGTCAGCGAGGACAGCAGATTCTACCTGCAGGCAAGTGATGGTTGTTTGCGCATACGACGCAGAGCTGTAAAATGCTGTCTCCTAGAGTGCTTCAGTCCAAGACAAACTGGTCCCATCCCTGACATTATTGTCTGAGGTGTGATAACCTACAAACCTTCTTTAACTTTTACGTTTCTGGAGGTGATGGTAACCAGCGCTTGGTACCTGCAGAGTGTCTTTAGAGCTGTCCGTTTGCCGTTCTTGGAACAAGAAGGTGATGCGTAGTTACAGGTGGGTAATGTCCGCCAACACACTGCCCTTGAAACGGAATGAGCTCTGCAAAACGTGCAGCAACTTCTCTGGCCAGCATGATCTTCAGACTTGTTTCCAATCGAGCACCTGCGGGATATGACGAGACGAGAAGCAACTCGCACAACTCGTCATCCAACAACTCTTCCACAACTTCATGAACAGGTCGAGCAAACATTACGAATGTATTCCAGAACGGTATTCGCCATCTGTATAATCGACTGGATGCCATAGTCAGCGCCTGCACTGCCGATCCTGAAGGCTACAGTACGTATTTATATGAGTGACAAGCATGGGTTGATACGTGGTACCTCAAAAGCCCTTTGCTACTGATCTGTTACTGCAATAATTTCATGTACTCCATATGTACTGTTGCAACAATAAATCTTGACTGAATTCGAAACCTCTATAAAGGGAGTTGGCTGGTTCAAATGGCTCTGAGCACTATGGGACTTAACATCTATGGTCATCAGTCCCCTAGAACTTAGAACTACTTAAATCTAACTAACCTAAGGACATCACACAACACCCAGTCATCACGAGGCAGAGAAAATCCCTGACCCCGCCGGGAGTCGAACCCGGGAACCCGGGCGTGGGAATAGAAAGGGAGTACTAACTGTTTTCTCCACCACTGTATTTCATATTACATATAGTTAAAATAGAGAAGAAAACAGAGTTTACCAGGTAGTTTTGAAGTAGCACATTTTGAATGTCATACAGAATTACTTATCGCATTCGTCTTTTCTCACGAGTCATTACCCAAGTAAGCGTCACAAATAGTTTGTACTCCTTTCATCACTGATCTTCTGTATCGTGGCACCTTCTTTGAATATTTTATTGTGTAGTATGATCGGGAGAGCTCGCGTATGTGTTGAATGTCTGCGCGCCTGTTACGCTTACATGTGACAGAAAGTGGAGCCAGCATCTTGTTGGAAAATCTATTTGTTGGGTGACAGTGTTGTTACCGACAGTCACTAAATTGCTGTTCCGTACAATTCATTTTTTACGAGGGGGAGTTGGAAAATAAGTTTCCCTTGTCGAATGTGGGTAGAGTTGTGTGATATGGGCGAAAGGCCGCATCCATGGAGTGGGAACATTCGTCATCACCTTTCCGAAAGAAATTCAAAAGCACTGCGTTTGCAGGTGAAGTGCTGCTCACCGTTTTCTGGGACGCCAAAAGAGTTTTGCTGCTGCACTTTCTGGAGGATGCAACTATCAATGCTGCGCGGTACTGTGCCACTCTGTCGAAATTGAAAGAAGTGATTCGGAAAAAGTGGCCTGGCCTCCTCAGATCTGACGTTCTGCTGTTGGATGACAATGCGAGACCACACACGGCGACGGCAACGCAAACCCATATTGCAACTCTTGGTTGGAAGCACCTACACCATTCGTCTTACTGTCCGGATCTCGCACCAAGTGACTTCCATCTGTTTCCTCCTTTGACGAAGACTCTCGGCGGAAGGTGCTTTGGCAGCAACGCTGACGCCAAACAAGCGGTTCAACGCTTCTACCGTATGTAATGCCCTGATTTTTTCCTGGAAGGCGTTTTGAAGGTTATAAAGCGGTATGAAAAAAGTCTCAATGTACTTGGAAATTATGTAGAAAAATGAACATACGTCTTATCTTAACTGTCTCATTCTCTTCTTTTTTTTCCTTTCACACACACCTCTGACCACAGTCGACAGGAGAAATTTATTTTCCAACTACCTCACGTGTAAATAGAGGCCACTTGGAGCAGCTTTACTTCAATGGTCATAAAATTAGTGTAAAGCAAGTAGCCTCTAAGACAGGAGGAAAGTAGCAGAGTTCTACGGTGACCTGCCCCCTCCTCAGCTCCCTTGGATCAGTGCCTACTCTCAGTTGAGGGCCCTAATTTCAACTGGCTCGTCCAGGTGATACGTCGCGGCTCCGCCCCAGGAGTCGGGCCGGAGTGCTCACGTAAGCGCTACTGTGCCGGGCCGTGGTGCGGGACTGCGTCGCCCCTAAACGACCGCCTAAACACTCGTTAGAGCGACGGCGGGCGTCGGCCATAAACAGCGCATCCTATTGGACAGGCGGGCTGCCCCCGCTCCTCGCCGCCGCCCTATTAAAGCAGGCGTCGACACTCAATTACCGGCCCCAGGCTGTAAACACACTGCTATCTTTATAGCCGCCGGCCTCGCTTAATTTACAGTCGGCTGCGTTTTTACCTGCAGTGCACGCGCGGGTGTCGCCGAGATACCTGGCGATGCCTCCACCTCCTCCGCCGGTTGTAAAACCTGAGTGCAAACGCTTGTCACGCCACGTCTCGGACCTCGGTCCTGCTGCCCGCTGACTCGTCCCGGATAGCCCCCCAGCTAATAAAGTGCCAGAATGTTGCGACAGTTGTCAACTCGAGTCTCCGGAACTCACCCAGGACTGGAGCCGCTCCCCATCAGCACTCCCCTGCTGTGAGTGACAAGTATCTCTTTCACTTATCGTCGAAAATCTACAGAATCTTTATTTAGTCCAGTTTCATGAGGAAAGCTGACAATGCTCCAATTTGCATCGAAAACACAAATGAACAAATAACAAATCGCAGCATCAGAACGTGTTGTTGTTGTTGTCCTCATTCAAGAAACTGCCTTCATGCAGCTCTCCACACCACTCAGTTCTGTGCAGGCCTCTTTATCTCCGAATAACTACTGTAACGCACATCCTCTTGAAAATGCTTGCTGTGTTTATTTCTTGCCCTCCATCTACAATTTTTATTCACCATATCTCGCTACAGTTCAGAATTGGTGATTCATTAATGTCTCAAAATGCGTCCTATAAACAGATCCCATCTTCTGGTAAGGTTGTGCCACACATTTCTTTTCTTCCCACTACTATTCAGTAAGTCAGCATTAATTTTGTTATCTAACCATCTAATCTTCAACATTCTTCTGTTGTACCAAATTTCAAAAGCTTCTATTCTCTCTTGTCTAAACCGTTTAACGTCCGCGTTTCACTTCCATTCATGGTTACGTTCAGTACTAATACCTCCAGGAAAGACTTTCCACCCCTTAAACCTATCTTCGATGTTAACAAATTTCTCTTCTCCTGAAACGTATTTCCTGCCATTTCCAGTCTACATGCTATATCCTTTCTACTTTGGTCGTAATCAGTTACTCTGCTATTCAGTTAACGAAATTAGTTTACTACAGTAAGTGTCTCTATCCCTATCCAGATTCTCACAGCATCAACTGGTTAATTCGACTAATTCGCATTATCTTTGTTTTGCTTTAGTTGTAGTTCATCGTATACCCTCCTTTCAAGAGAATGTCCATTCCGTTCAACTACTCAAAAATGGCTCTGAGCACTATGGGACTTAACATCTGAGGTCATCAGTCCCCTAGAACTGAGAACTACCTAAACCTAACTAACTTAAGGACGTCACACACATCCATGCCCGAGGCAGCATTCAAACCTGTGACCATAGCGGTCGTGCGGTTCCAGTCTGTAGCGCCTAGAACCTCAACTACTCATCCAAGCGCTTTGCTGCCTCTGACAGTATTACAGTGTCATTGTGAAACCTCACAGTTTTTAAGTTTTTCCCCTGAAATTTAATTCCTACCCCAAATTTTTCTTTGGTTTCTTTTACTGCTTGCTCAGTGTACAAATTAAGGAACATCAATGATGGGCCACAAGTGTGTCTCAGTCCCTTCTCAACCACTGCTTTCCCTTCATGTCCCTCGACCTGGTTTCTATACAAGTTGTAAATATCCTTTCACTTCCTGTATACTTTTACTACCTTCAGTATTTAAAAAACTGTACTCCAGACAACGTTATCAATATCTCAGCACTACGTAATTATCATGAAATGGTAGGAAAAATGGCCTTACTTTCAACACATGGCACTAGCATGTAGGAAGAAACAACAGAAATCGTACGAATGTGACTTTAAATAATATTGTACGAAAACTAACGTGCTCCACCATGGGTAGCCAGCCACAAACTCTGAAAACCAGTGCTTCAGCTTTGTGCTACACTGCAGCACAGCACGCATGTCTAGTAGAGCACAGAGCCTGGCGTACAAGACAAGTGAATGAGACATGCCATATCATCTTTGGCTGTCTAGACCCGACGTCATTAGAGAAGGTCTTTCGATATTCGCGATCCTGACATCCAGGTGAATCAGAAACAGGGGAAGTTTTCAGCCCCGAATCACACCTAATAAATGCTATCCAACCTGCCTGACAATTCCTCCTGCCAAGAAAAGGCGTACCTCAATCAGCCAATTATAGTCTGTGACGAGCACGCAACTAATTATGTGCTAAATTTTTTGGCGTCTTCCAGAGAATAACAGCCTACACACAAAGAGAGAACGACAAAATGGAGATTGCTGAGTAGACATTGCATACCAGTAGTTAGGTCTAGAGCTGAAATAATAAGGTGGGCTATCTATACGAATGACTTGTCTGTGTATGTGGAGAGTGTTGGGAAATACCCCAAAAGTGGATGACAAATGTTGAAGATGTGATTCGCCAGATGACGTAGCCCGTTGCACGTGCAGTGGTTCAGCCGGTTGGTCTGTCACACCTCATCAAGCATTCATGTCGCTGCAGCTCAGGGAACCACGTGCGCGACTTTAGCGTGTGGGGGTTAGACTTCGAGTCTTGCGTCTGGCAGGCAGAGCTTTTTTTTATGTTTTTCTTCGTTGCGTGAAACAGTTACGTATTTAGATTCAGGTAAGAGGTATTATTTTACTTACCGGTTTCGATGTCACCACCTCTTTACTGCAAAGCACAATACAACAAAAACCTACCATGGGACGTCACAAGTAAATGAGCATAAGCTTCCAGACTGCGTTGTTTCCAGTAAATGATGTACGTTTTCCTCAATGAATAATGTCTGATAGCAAAAAAAAGAAGGGACAAAAGGAAAGATACAATAGATAACAACAGCTTTTACTTCGTTACAGCAAGGAAAATAACTGTGTAACTTCTACATTTACAACAGATCGCATTTACAAAAGCTGTTCTAAGTTTTCGCAGTTTTCTGGAATGAAAGCATTGCATCGGTGAATCATCCCTTTGCGCTCAACCCCAATCGCTGCACGTACAGCGAGGTACGTCATATGGTGACGTAAGATGTTCAAAATTTCTCATCAATTTTTGGGATATTTCTCGACATTTGCGGCCCCATGTGTCTCACATTAAATTACTTATTTCACTTGGCGTCATCTGCGTCACTTCGGTGGTTTTTAAACGTTAATGTTGTTGTGGTCGTCAATCCCAAGACATATTTGTTGCAGCTCTCATAGGCACTCTATTCCGTGCAAGGTTCTTCATCTCCGAATACTGCTGCAACTCACATTCTTCTGAATATTCTTACTGTATTCATCTCTTGGTCTCCCTCTACAACTTTTACCGCCACCCCCACCCCCACTCCTATTTCGCTCCAGTACTAAATTGGTGATCCAGTGATGTCTAAGACTGTGTATTATCTACCAACTGATTATTCTAATCAGGTTGTGCCATAAATTTCTTTTAAACCCAGTTCTGTTCACTACCTCCTCATTAGTTACACATTCTTCTGAAAAGCCTTTACTCTCTTTTTGTTTAAACTGTTTATTGTCAATGTTTCACTTACGTATATGGCTACACCCCGGACAAGTACTTTCAGAAAGAGACTTCCAAACACTCAAATATATATCACTCTTCTTCAGAAACGCTTTCCTTGCCAGTACCAGTCTAAATTTTATATCTTCTCTACTTCAGCCTGCGTTAGTTGCTTTGCTCCCCAAATAATAAAACTTTTTTACTACTTTAAGTGTCTCTTCTCCTAATCAGATTCCTTCAGTATCACTTTATTTAACTGGATTGCAATCCATTATTCTCATTTTACTTTTGTTGATTGTTATCTTATATCCTCCTTTCAAGACAGTGGTCATTCCTTTCCGCTATTCCTCCAAGTCCTTTGCAGTCTCTGACAGAATTACAATGACTTCGGCAAACCTCAAAATTTTTGTTTCTTCTCGCTGAACGTTAATGCCTACTCCTAAATTTTCTTTGATATCATTCACTGCTTGAGTAACTTCGGGGAAAAGCCTGACTCACTCCCTTCGCAACCACTGCTTCCTTCTCATGTCACATAATTCTTATAACTGCAGACTGGTTTCTGTACAAGTAGTAAATATCCTTTCGCTCCCCCCCCCCCCTTTTCTTACGCCTATTACATTCAGACGTTCAAAGAGTTTTCCAGTCAGCATTGTAAAACGTTTAGCAATATGTAATTATCGTTATATGATAGGAAACACAGCCCTACATTAGACAAGGCACTCGCATGTTGGTAGAAACAACAGAAACCGTAAGGAAGCGGCAAGAAACAATATTATCGACAAACTAACGTTCATCATCTGCGGTGGCCAGCCACACACTCCGAGAACCTCAGCTTTGTGCTACTCTGCAGCAGAGAATGCATTACGGGTGAACACAGAACACAAAACGAAAAGCTTCCACGTCCAAACCACATCTGCTATATGCTCAATAACCTGACCGATAGTTCCTCAAGTCGATGAAAAGCTAAAGTCACTCCAACGACAAAGCCCAGCATAGTATGTGGAAAGCACGCAACTACAGACACAAAAAAAAAGTATTCCATCAGCTCGATTCCGAGAGTTTCGGAAACTGCACAGAAAATTGGGCTAGAGATTAACATAAACATCATTTCCGCCCTTTTTATTGCTCATGAAAATCACACATTGCATGTTGTGCCACCATACAGCGAGACCTTCAGAGTTGGTGGTCCAGACTGCTGTACACACCGGCATCTCTCATACACAGTAGCACGTCCTCTTGAAGCATGCCTGAATTCGTCGTTGCATACAATTCACAAGTTCATCAAGGCCCAGCTTGTCCCACTCCTCAATGGAGACACGGCGTAGACCACTCAGAGTATTTGGTAGGTCACGTCGTCCATAAACAGCCCTTTTCAGTCTATCCCAGGCATGTTCGATAGGGCTCATGTCTGGAGAACATGCTGGCCACTCTGGTCGAGCGATGTCGTTATCCTGAAGGAAGTCATTCACAAGACGTGCACGATTGGGGTGCGAATTGTCGTCCATGAAGACGAATGCCTCGCCAATATGCTGCCGATATGGTTGCACAATCGGTCGGAGGATGACATTCATGTATTGTACAGCCGTCACGGCGCCTTCTATGATCACAAGCGGCGTACGTCGACCTCACATAATGCCTCCCCAAAACAGCACCGAACCTCCACCTTGCTGCACTCGCTGGACAGTGTGCGTAAGGCGTTCAGCATGACCGGGTTGCCTCCAAACACGTCTCCGACGAATGTCTGGTTGAAGGCATATATGACACTCATCGGTGAAGAGAACATGATGCCAAACCTGAGTTGTCCATTCGTCATGTTATTGGGCCCATCTGTACCGCGCTGTATGGAGTTGTAGTTGCAAAGATGGACCTCGCCATGGACGTCAGGAGTGCAGTTGCGCATCATGCAGCCTATTGCGCACAGTTTGAGTCGTAGCACGACGTTGTGTGGCTGCACGAAAAGCATTATTCAACATTGTGGCGTTGCTGTCAGGGTTCCTCCTTAGATAGCGGTAATCCACTGCAGTAGTAGCCCTTGGCGGGCCTGAGCTAGGCATGTCATCGCCAGTTCCAGTCTCTCTGTATCTCCTCCATGTCTGAACAACATCGCTTTGGTTCTCTCTGAGACGCCTGGACACTTACCTTGTTGAGAGCCCTTCCTGGCACAAAGTAACAATGCGGACGCGATCAAACCGCTGTATTGACCGTCTAGGCAGGGTTGAATTACAGACAACACGATCCGTGTACCTCCATCCCGGTGGAATGATCGGACCTGGCCGGCTGTCGAACCCCCTCCGTCTAATAGGCGCTGCTCATGCACTGTTGTTTACAACGTCTATCTTCAGGAGTTCTGGGGACCAGAGTGCTTACACTACCCTTGCCCATCCCCTTTAGGAGGACTACGGCGCGCTGTGGGATCCTTACCAATAGAATTAACGGAATACATCATGAAAGTTCAAAGAAGGGCAGCACGTTTCGTGTTATCGAGAAATAGGGTAGAGAATGTCACGGACATGACACACGATTTTGGGTGGACATCATTAAAACAAAAGAGTTTTTCCCATCGGCGAGACCTTCCTACGAAATATCAGTCACACCTTTCCCCTAGGAATGCGAAAATATAGACTCTGCGGCGCGGCACGTTACTTTTTACCGCCCTGCCCATGTCCAGCAATGTTCATTTGTCTAGTTAAAAGCTGTAGTAGAAAATACTAGACCACTACTGTCTATTGCAGGTCGCAACATGCATAGAATTGTCCGGTAAACGGGATGTGGCTAGTACTGAAATAAAAGTTTTAACTTGGCAATGTAAATTTTTCAGGTGTATTTTTGCGATAAAGATCACAATTAATACTGCCAAGTCCGTACTAAGTGGCTACACAATGTAAAGTTCCCACACACACCACAATCACCCACGTAGCCAGTTTATGGTATTTACACCCGTTACCGAAGTTAATAAAGTTCACTGGATCGTTTAGTTATGAAAATGCTCGCTCAAATGTTGTGCACTCTGCTCTATACGTAATACCTGATCCAGTCTTAGACCGCACAACACGCCACGCGGTTTTAACTAACAGTTAAAAGCAATAATTTTGATATTCCGTCTGAAATTCCACACGACTTCCACTGTACCGTTCACTTAAATACACTTTGTACTACTTCGCGAATCTCGTAATTAGCAATTTTCCGCGATTTTATAGTACTTTCGTCGGAGCTGCTTTCAATGAGATGTTACTAGTTCGAGCCCTCAGCCCCGACTTTCCTAGATCACACCAAAGGCTTTGTTCCCAGCATAGATTGGCGCGAGCCTGCATTTTCCTGATTGGCTGATATCACAAACAGCAAATCATGTTGCAGTATTATCCCGCGCTAACCCGCTAATTACTTCAATGACCAATCATAGTAACACATTTCTTTCTATGGCAATTGCTAAATAAATAAATTTAGAAAAGTATCAAATACAAATTTACTCCTTCTGCAATTACCGATTAATTTGTGCTCTACTCACGATTTATTAGTACCATATTTAATTATAGTAAATCCCCTGTATAGTTTAACTGGTACTTCGTGAACAAACAAAACAATTTTCATTTACTTCTACATCTACATCTACATTTATACTCCGCAAGCCACCCAACGGTGTGTGGCGGAGGGCACTTTACGTGCCACTGTCATTACCTCCCTTTTCCGTTCCAGTCGCGTACGGTTCGCGGAAAGAACGACTGCCGGAAAGCCTCCGTGCGCGCTCGAATCTCTCTAATTTTACATTCGTGATCTCCTCGGGAGGTATAAGTAGGAGGAAGCAATATATTCGATACCTCATCCAGAAACGCACCCTCTCTAAACCTGGACAACAAGCTACACCGCGATGCAGAGCGCCTCTCTTGCAGAGTCTGCCACTTGAGTTTATTAAATATCTCCGTAACGCTATCACGGTTACCAAATAACCCTGTGACGAAACGCGCCGCTCTTCTTTGGATCTTCTCTATCTCCTCCGTCAACCCGATCTGGTACGGATCCCACACTGATGAGCAATACTCAAGTATAGGTCGAACGAGTGTTTTGTAAGCCACCTCCTTTGTTGATGGACTACATTTTCTAAGCACTCTCCCAATGAATCTCAACCTGGTACCCGCCTTACCAACAATTAATTTTATATGATCATTCCACTTCAAATCGTTCCGCACGCATACTCCCAGATATTTTACAGAAGTAACTGCTACCAGTGTTTGTTCCGCTATCATATAATCATACAATAAAGGATCCTTCTTTCTATGTATTCGCAATACATTACATTTGTCTATGTTAAGGGACAGTTGCCACTCCCTGCACCAAGTGCCTATCCGCTGCAGATCTTCCTGCATTTCGCTACAATTTTCTAACGCTGCAACTTCTCTGTATACTACAGCATCATCCGCGAAAAGCCGCATGGAACTTCCGACACTACCTACTTGGTCATTTATATATATTGTGAAAAGCAATGGTCCCATAACACTCCCCTGTGGCACGCCAGAGGTTACTTTAACGTCTGTAGACGTCTCTCCATTGATAACAACATGCTGTGTTCTGTTTGCTAAAAACTCTTCAATCCAGCCACACAGCTGGTCTGATATTCCGTAGGCTCTTACTTTGTTTATCAGGCGACAGTGCGGAACTGTATCGAACGCCTTCTGGAAGTCAACAAAAGTAGCATCTACCTGGGAGCCGGTATCTAATATTTTCTGGGTCTCGTGAACAAATAAAGCGAGTTGGGTCTCACACGATCGCTGTTTACGGAATCCATGTTGATTCCTACAGAGTAGATTCTGGGTTTCCAAAAACGACATGATACTCGAGCAAAAAACATGTTCTAAAATTCTACAACAGATCGACGTCAGAGATATAGGTCTATAGTTTTGCGCATCTGCTCGACGACCCTTCATGAAGACTGGGACTACCTGTGCTCTTTTCCAATCATTTGGAACCCTCCGTTCCTCTAGAGACTTGCGGTACACGGCTGTTAGAAGGGGGGCAAGTTCTTTCGCGTACTCTGTGTAGAGTCGAATTGATATCCCGTCAGGTCCAGTGGACTTTCCTCTGTTGAGTGATTCCAGTTGCTTTTCTATTCCTTGGACACTTATTTCGATGTCAGCCATTTTTTCGTTTGTCCGAGAATTTAGAGAAGGAACTGCAGTGCGGTCTTCCTCTGTGAAACAGCTTTAGAAAAAGGTGTTTAGTATTTCAGCTTTACGCGTGTCATCCTCTGTTTCAATGCCATCATCATCCCGGAGTGTCTGGATATGCTGTTTCCAGCCACTTACTGATTTAACGTAAGACCAGAACTTCCTAGGTTCAAATGGTTCAAATGGCTCTGAGCACTATGGGACTCAACTGCTGTGGTCATTAGTCCCCTAGAACTTAGAACTACTTAAACCTAACTAACATAAGGACATCACACACATCCATGCCCGAGGCAGGATTCGAACCTGCGACCGTAGCAGTCGCACGTTTCCGGACTGCGCGCCTAGAACCGCGAGACCACCGCGGCCGGCGAACTTCCTAGGATTTTCTGTCAAGTCGGTACATAGAATTTTACTTTCGAATTCACTGACCGCTTCACGCATAGCCCTCCTTACGCTAACTTTGACATCGTTTAGCTTCTGTTTGTCTGAGAGGTTTTGGCTGCGTTTGAACTTGAAGCTCTCTTTGCTTTCGCAGTAGTTTCCTAACTTTGTTGTTGTACCACGGCGGGTTTTTCCCGTCCCTCACAGTTTTACTCAGCACGTACCTGTCTAAAACTTCCGTTCTTCTTCACTCATACAGCACGCACACTGCTAATTACTACACATATAAAACAATTATAATTATGCAAATACATTTAAATATTAATCAAACATAACTTTACAGCATTATTTAGACTACGGCTGCTAGCACTGTCCATCAACTGCTGACCTCTGCCGCCTACTAGTTCAACTACGTGCTTCTCTGTAACTCAGGTCCATGTCAGCTGGTGACATCTGTCGGTGACTCATGCCTATAACGATATCGTCCTAACAAGTGACAGGGGCGATGCGAAGGCGCTACGCCTCAACTCCGACCTACATAGGTACAAACGATCATCGTAATGAAATAAGGGAAATCAAAGCGTGCACGAGATTAGAATAACAGAGAGTTATTGTGAAGGTGGTTCGATGAACCCTCCGCCAGGCACTTGAGTGTGATTTTCAGAGTAGCTACGTGGATGTAGATGTACCTGTCTTGAAAACAGAAACTTACGTTATTTTTCAGTATCTTCTAGTTCAAAACGTATCGAACTTGTAACTGATTTTTCATACAGGCTACAGTCACATAAGGTGACCACCGTCTACGTTCGACTTCATTTTGTAATAACCACTCACGTATGGCAGAGTGTGTAACGTGTTAGGGGAGCGGAATAAACAGTGCAGTCGTTTACGTTATGTGGAAATGGAGTGATTTATCTGACGTCCGAAAGGACATATCACTGGCTTTTATGGACAACGGTGGAAGCATTTCCGAAACGGCTAATTTTGTAAGTTTTTGGCGTGCCGCCGTGCTTACAGTATACCGTGGCTTTGCAAAACGTTCTTATCCAAACCGGCGCTGAGTCAGCTGCGGCACACCACGGGCCGTAGTTGACAAGGATGAACGACGGCTGCGGAAATGTGTAGTGGTGAATCGACGTGCAACGTTTGAGTAACGCCCCCCCCCCCCCCTGCCCCCCAGATGAACCAAGAGGTAGCAACCACGTCTCCTCGAAAATAAGTCAGTGAATGCTGGGCCCGTGTAGCAGGCGCCTGTTTCATGTACCCATGCTGACAGCTATTCATCAGCGCATAGGCAGGAATAAGCATGGCAGTACCTCAATTGGACGTGCACTGAGTAGCGACAGGCGGCGTTTTCACATGTATCAAGTTTTATGCTCCATCTAACTGATGAACATTGACGTGTACGGCATGAAACGTCTGACAGCAAAATGTTCCAGACCAGGTGAGGGAGCGAACATGGTATGGGGCACGTTTTCCTGGTCTTCCCTGGGTGATCTCGCCACTCTTGAAGGCACAGTACATCAACACAAGTACATATATATCTTTGGGGACCATATACACCCCCACGTGGAGTTTTTTTTCCTCAGAACATTGACATCTACCAGCAGGACAATGCAACATGTCTCACAGCTCGCAGTGTGCGTGGTTCGAAGAGTTCCAGGATAAGTTTGCAATATTAATGCTGCCACCAGACTCCCCGGATTTTAATCGAATTGAAAATCTATGAGAGCACCTCGTTCGGCCTCTTCGCGCCATGGATCCTCAAACGAGAAACCCAGTGTAACTGGCCACAGCCGCAGCACTGGACTCGGTACCTTCCAGGAAATCACTGATGCCCTGCACATGTCGCAGCGGATCTGACTGCAAAATGTATCTTATGAATCGTCAAGGATATTTGTAATTTCGTTTTCTCGGTGTGTAGCTGGAGGGAGATCAGACAAATAGTGCTCATCATGTCTTCCACCTAACATCCAGTGTTGACAGAAAGCATCAGTCTGTTACACATTACAAACAAAATGAATTTTGAAGAGGAATTTACGTGCCCATTCGACAGGATGCTCCCAAAATAGGCTAGTGTAGTCACAAACTTTTTTATCGCTATGTATTAACAGGCACATTAAAACACGAAGGATAACCGGTCAACTTGCCGCGACTGAGCAGCTCTGCTGAAAGACGATAGCAGTCAGCGGGACAAACCAGGCGCTGCAGGAGTACTGTTACCTGTTGTTAACACTTATCGATAAAACGAACATCGCACTATCCTAATTTTGGACCGCTCTGTCAAACGGTCGCGTAAAATTTCAATTTAAAAGTAATTTTACTCGTAATTGGCGTCGATGAAAAGACGGATTTGTTTCAGCTGACTCCAGCTAAACATTGCAAAAACGAAATTGTAGATATCTTCCGAAGCACTAGAGATCAAACCCCTGGCGGGTCTTAGGAGGCACCCCACACACATTGTGCCACAGAATTGTGCTTCGAGGTGTTGTAGAGGGCGTCTTGAGAAATAAACCGAGGACAGGAACCGATGTCTGGAGAAGTCATCCACTAAGGGAACAGAGCATCACATTCATAGGAAACAAAACCTGTGTACGCATTTAGCTCCCACTTCTCCACTAGCAATCATGGCAATCACTCTCGATCACTGAATAAAAACAATTATGCGAGAAGTTGCAACTGTGGTCCGTCAGCATAGAAGGTCCCATTTGATGCCGAAGGGGTGGTCTAGTGGCAGGCGTCAGCACCGGCGCCTATAGCCTCGGCACTCTGTAGCGTTGCTGGATGATGTTTTTGGACATGGGTTCCTAACCTCTATTTGTTCCTCAAGAAACCCTCAACAACACTTCGAAGTTTATCTCAATATTTCAAGGACACTCAGTACAAAGCACAAAATTGTAAATGTTATACATGTCTTTCTATTATTGTTAGTTTCTGTTGTAATGTGTGTCGTTTTTATGCTTTCCATACCAGGTTACTTACAGCTACATTTTATATTACGTAATATTTATGTATACCTTTTATGATGTGTCTAACACAAATCAATAAAATTCGTAAAATCGAGTAATTTACGTCATAAACGGCTAATGCTGTTACAAATAACGATACTAGTTAAGTATTGCTGTGTGAACAACATAAAACCACCAGCAGCCACTATTTGTGAAAATCTCTCACACAGTTAGCATGACCAGGTGATGTATATGTTATGACTGATTGTTACTGCCGATCCTGAGATGGTTATGTGTCAGTATCATTGCAGTGCAGTATGGTGAGTGCAACTGAGCGTCTGAAAATTCGTCGTTCAGTCCAGGAGAAGATAGCTATACTTAAGGTCTACATTACTTCTCAATTGTCTGTCGAAACACGCCAAAGGTTCCTATAAAAATTTACGAATGTCAGTACCCAGCGGAGAGTAGCATGCAAGATTTAGTTAAAAATGGCGTATACCATTTCCGGTTTTCAATGCATAATGAAAGAGGCAATCATCCGATTGCTCAACAGGCCATTGCCCAGATTCAAAACAGTATTACTGCCAGCACAAAACACTTAGTGCACAAGTTTTCCCAACATTCTGGTTATTTAATACACATTTTGTCGTAAAATTCTTATTCGAATATATCGTACTGCATTTCAGCCGCGGAACAACTGTAGAAATAGACAACGCGAAATGAACTGATCAGCTAACCTTCTTTAAAACATTGTTCTTCGGCACATAGACCCGATTTCGTATTTCTTGTCAGACAAGACATGGCTTCATGTAGCCCGCCACGTTAATCCGCAGAACAACAGGTATTGGAAGGCGAGGAATCCTTACAAGACATTCGAGCGTCCGCTCCCGATGAGAAAAAGTGGCGTTTAGTGTTCCGTGTCTAGTACTCATACACCTGACTCAACATTTTTTGACTGTACTGACAACACACGCGGGTACCTCACAATTTTCGAAGAATCCTATGTCCCATAAAAATAATGCACCTTCTTCAACAAGATGGAATAATGTGCCACACATCAAATGTTTCACTGAATCGGAAATAAAAGCTTTCACATACGAGCAAGATGTCGGGATGGACTCTGGTCACTTCCTAGCGTTGTCCACTTGCGGCTTTTTTTCTTTGAAGTTAGTTAAAGGAGAGATTTATGCATCTAATTCCGACATTATCGATTTACTGAAGATGAATATTCCGTGATATATTTATGCAATTAACGACGACGTTCTGAATCAGACGATTCTCACTGTAATTAGTCGATCACAAAAGTGCATCTGTGTTCAAGGTGATGATTTGATCTTCTTTTGTAGCATTTAAATTACTTGTTATTGACAAAATTTCGTTCTAACATAATCTATCGATTCTGCTGGGGCTACACTATTGGTTTATTTTCCCTACACATTAATATTGAAAGATGCGTTTTTGGATCCATCACAGCGAGTTGAAGATGAGCTGAATGGACATACCGCAGAGACTAGAACCAAGCTTCATGGTGCAATACTAAGGCACTGGATACCCATTTATCGGAACCGTGGTTCATATCCCTGCAGGCCATCCAGACTTACGTTTCACGTGCATTCCGTAAATTGCTTATGAAAAATTTCACGACTGCTTCTTTGTAAAAACAAGCTCTGTTTCAGTCTCCATCTTTCTGCAATCAAAACTTATACTCCATCTCTCACAATCTCTTCGTCGACGGACGCTAAATACTCATCCTGCCATTTCTTCCTGAAGATAAGACTTTCGTTTCAATATGACGCAGATTTATCACTCCCTGCTCTGTTCAGCAGGTAGTTTTACGCCAAATTATTCGTAAATACTTTCCTTGAATTCTTGCCCTGTATTCGTTAGTTACACCCTTGATTTGAATAACAATTTTTTTCATATTAAATCCTGAAGTCTAAAGAGAATTCAATAATTATTCGTTGTATTTTCTAGTCTAAGTGTAAGTTATAACCGTGAGCGAGAAAAAAGAAAATTACATCCTTTTGCAGTCGAATTCTAAACAAACTTGTAACTAAAGATTGTTTTGAAACAAGAAATATTTCATATAGATGATTCTACAAAACTGAAGTTACTAGAAGCCTTCAATAAGTAATCCACCACTTTTTTCTGACACCAGGCAGGATTTGTACAGGATTCCAATACACCATATTAATTTCAACTCTTTTGGCTACAAAACCCAATTTACAACATAATCTACATTCAGGGCAATGGTCTGACGCCAAATCTCTGGGAAGGCCAGTATGCCCACAAGTTACCACAATAGTAGGGTATTATTCATCCTGGGGCATATTGTTAGTGTGGGTTGTATACATTCATCAGCAGGCATACATTTAGGGACAAACTAGATTGGTTTATGTCCCCTCACCCTCCCCTTAACCTATTGTTCTATTAACTGAATTATGACCCCCTGGAGGTTGGTTTATGTGCCCCAGGGGAAAATCCATCCTACTGAGAAACACGTATCACTCCCCCATCCCCACCTCCTCCGCCACCCATCTAGAAAATCCTCTCGCCAACACAACCATACCTTTGACATTAAATTATTTGATTACTTATTTGCATCGGTAAATTACTTAATCCTTCCCCCTCTGGAAAATACCACAACCACCTCCTCCAAGCCCCACTCTCCCACCCCTCCCACAACAGGAAAATGGTGGGAGACGGATCTGACGACTGGGAATTCAAATCAGTGTCCATTTTACATAGCAAAGAATGAATGTTTATTTATAAAATTTAATTCAGTTAGGAGGGGTTGGAGCTCTCTTTAATTTGGTGAAAAAAGCTCATCATTCTCTACTGGTTTGGAAGATGCAGGTCTTGTAAAATACATCAAACAGAACTAATTATATATATCGCTTTTTTCTCTAATCACTCACTGAATACGGTGAAGTCTACTTAAATCACCACACGTAATTACACTGTTAAAAATAATTCGATCGCGTCTTCACACTGATCACAGGGCAGACATGCCAGCTGCCTCACGTATTCCCACACACGCCGCACTGCAAAACATGTGTGCCTGACTTCTGGCAGGCCTTTGAGCCCTAAGCGCTGGTTCAAAAAAATGTCTCTGATCGCTATGGGACTTAACATCTGAGGTCATCAGTCCCCTAGAACTTCGTACTACTTAAACCTTACTAACCTAAGGACATCACACACATCCATACCCGGGGAAGGATTCGAACCTGCGACCGTAGCAGTCGCGCGGTTCCTGACTGAAGCGCCTAGAACCGCTCGACCACACTGGACGGCCTGAGCGCTGGGCTGGGAGGCATTGGTTGGCCGCAGAGGAATGTGTGATACCAGATGTCGCGAGCCCTTAAAATTGTTGCCAGATACAGTTTCTGTTTCGTTCCCAGACACACTTCTTCCACACCAGGTCAGTGGAAACAGGTGCTCTACGTGCTCACCCTGAAGTGCAGATACCGACTGAGCTAGTTCGCAATACCACCAGCTGAGGACGCTGGGAGAAGCAACTTCCGCACCCCTCCTCCCTCCCTCCAAACACTCTCACCCTCACCTCTCGCCCCTCTGGTTACTTCCTGTAGGAAAAAACATTAGGTGGCGGAAAATCTTCAGTACTGATACCTTGAGGAATTCCTTTCGAAACACATGCTCTGTCTCTCTGTCCCACTGTCTCTCTCAAGAGGTTACTTCCTGTTTGTCTAAACCAAACAAACGTACGTGGATCGAGATGTTCTTCCCACCCCTCCTCCCTTCCATCATCCTCCACTGTGGTCATTCGGGAGGACGACGGTTCAATCCCGCGTCCGGCCATCCTGATTTAGGTTTTCCGTGATTTCCCTAAATCGCTCCAGGCAAATGCCGGGATGGTTCCTTTCAAAGGGCACGGCCGACTTCCTTCCCCGTCCTTCCCTAATCCGATGAGACCGATGACCTCGCTGTCTGGTCTCCTTCCCCAAACCAACCAACCAACCAATCCACTGTGGTTCCTCTCGCCACTCACGCACAGCTTGTCGTGGTAGTCGCTATGCCCCTTTGATCTCCCACTTCCACTGCTTTGGAAACCTATAGCAAATAAAACAATGACATTCCTTTGTATACATCTGCATCTACAACCATACACCGCAAGCCACCTAACGGTGTGTGGCGGAGGGTACCTTGAGTACCACTATCGGTTCTCTCTTCTATTCCAGTCTCGTATTGTTCGTGGAAAGAATGATTGTCGGTAAGCCTCTGTGTGGGCTCTAATCTCTCTGATTTTATCCTGATGGTCTCTTCGCGAGATATACGTAGGAGGGAGCAATATATTGCTTGACTCCTCGGTGAAGGTATGTTCTCTAAACTTCAACAAAAGCCCGTACCGAGCTTCTGAGCGTCTCTCTTGCAGAGTCTTCCACTGGAGTTTATCTATAATCTCCGTAACGCTTTCGCGATTACTAAATGATCCTGTAACGAAGCGCGCTGCTCTCTGTTGGATCTTCTCTATCTCTTCTATCAACCCTATCTGGAACGGATCCCACACTGCTGAGCAGTATTCAAGCAGTGGGCGAACAAGTGTGCTGTAACTTACTGCCTTTGTTTTCGGACTGCATTTCCTTAGGATTCTTCCAATGAATCTCAGTCTGGCATCTGCTTTACCGACTATTAATTTTATATGGTCATTCCACTTTAAATCACTCCTAATGCCTACTCCCAGATAATTTATGGAATTAACCGCTTCCAGGTGCTGACCTGCTATATTGTACCTAAATGATAAATGATCTTTCTTTCCATGTATTCGCAGTACATTACACTTGCCTACATTGAGATTCAATTGCCATTCCCTGCACCATGCGTCAATTCGTTGCAGTTGCTCCTGCATTTCAGTACAGTTTTCCATTGTTACAACCTCTCGATGTACTACAGCATCATCCGTAAAAAGCCTCAGTGAACTTCCGATGCTATACACAAGGTCATTTATGTATATTGTGAATAGCACTCCCTTGCGGCACACCTGAAGTCACTCTTACTTTGGAAGACTTCTCTCTATTGAGACTGACATTCTGCGTTCTGTTATGTAGGAACTCTACAATCCAATCACACAATTGGTCTGATAGTCCATATGCTCTTATTTTGTTCATTAAAAGACTGTGGGGAACTGTATCAAACGCCTTGCGGAAGTCAAGAAACACGGCATCTACCTGGAAAGCCGTGTCTATGGCCCTCTGTGTCTCGTGGACGAATAGCGCGAGCTGGGTTTCACACGGTCGTCTTTTTCGGAACCCATGCTGATAAATACAGAGTAGATTTTTAGTATCCTGAAAAGTCATTATACTCGAACATAATATTTGTTCCAAAATTCTACAGCTGATCAACGTTAGAGATATAGGTTTATAGTTCTGCACATCTGTTTGACGTCCATTCTTGAAAACGGGGATGACCTATGCCCTTTTCCAATCTTTTGGAACGCTGCGCTCTTCTAGAGACCTACGCGGCAAGAAGGGGGTAAGTTCCTTCGCGTGCTCTGTGTAAAATCGAACTGGTATCCCATCAGTTCCTACGGCCATTCCTCTTTTGAGCGATTTTAATAGTTTTTCTATCCCTCTGTCATCTATTTCGATATCTACCATTTTGTCATCTATGCGACAATCTGTAGAAGGAACAAAGCAGCAAACACCTGGTAAATCCGCAGCTGTGGATGTCTTCGAAATATATCCTCACTCTATCAGATGGATTGACTAGTTAAATACATCAAAACCTTTTCTGTAACTGCAGTTTTTCCTGCACCCAATTGGTGGATACTACAACTTGTATATTTGGTGGGATTCAATCCCACAACTACCCGATTTGGCATCGGTATGAAGTCCATTACGTTGGAGATAGCCTTAACTTTTATATTTCATCTCAGTGGCATGCTTTGTCCTTAAGCAAATTGCAGGCTGGTTGAACTGGTGTGTGTGTGGTTGCAATTTCACTACCAGAAACAATAAATTGATCAAACAGGAATTTGACATTGCTATAGGCTTTTAAACCACTATATAGTCACTAAGTTGGTCCTCTGAACTACACCAGGATGAAGAAAGAGGAGGAGGTAACAGGATTGTAGAAACAGTCCGCTGCAAGAGGGAGTCAACATGATTGTTGAGAAACAGTAAACACCAAACATTTAAACGACGTTCAATTCCGTAGTAGTTGCTGTGACAGTAAGATGCGTGAGATCGCTGGAAAACTCGAACACCCTGCACTCTCATATGCTGATGTCCACACGCAGGGGCCTAAGCCAGGGACCGTTTGTTGTTAGTTGATTCTGTATGATCACAATCATGAGGCTCACGCCATCCGCTGACTGCTGGGTAGCCACCGCAAGGCAGTCTGGGAGAGACCCACACCTACGGTGGACATGCCAAAAACTGGACACCCATCTTGTAAAATTCACATGCCCACCATACCAAACACTCAGAGGTCGGAGATACTGTCACCAAGCAATCAATCGATCAATTTGCATCGACAGAATAATTGTCCAGTGTAAACACCGTCCATATTGCATCTTCTCACGCAACTCACACATCTACTTCTGTCGCCACTCTACTAGCACACTGGCTAATTCACTATTGAGCTATCCAAGGGGCGCCGTGAGAGTCGCCACCGGGACTTGCCCTGTGGCTGCAGGCGCGAGCCGACTAATCAGCCAGCTGGAACATTACTTTGTACCCACTGCGGCGACAGCCTGGAACCAGAAGTGCCCCTTCGTTCCGGTCAATGGCTACCTCCCTCATGCACCTGGATGGAAGGTAGAGTCATTCTTGGAAACCAGCCACACGTTTAACAGCGTAATTACAATTAAATATTAGCACTACAGCACCAATTTTCTGACACTCAACAATGAGCGAAGTACTGGAAATACATTCCCGTGACGAGTGTGGTTTTGGATATATCAAAATTCAAATGGCTCTGATCACTATGGGACTTAACTTCCGAGGTCATCAGTCCCCTAGTACTTAGAACTACTTAAACCTAACTAACCTAAGGAAACCACACACATCCACGACAGAGGCAGGATTCGAACCTGCAACCGTAGCGGTCGAGTGGTTCCAGACTGTAGCGCCTAGAACCGCTCGGCCACCCCGGCCGGCTGGAAATATCAGCTGACGACATAAATCTACATCTTTCTTGTGAGATCCTGCCCATCGTGATTATAGGTTGCTTAGGATGCTGCTTTCTCGGATAGGTAAAGAATAGTTCAAGCAAATCACATTAATGGTTTTATTACAATACTGTAGATTGACAATATTTAACATGGCGTCTTTTCAAAAATTGGTCGAAAACAATTGGCGACATGCTAATAATCAATGTCCTTTAATGTGTACAATTTCCATGCAAGTAAGTGGCACTGCTCCTATGTCACGGCTTCCCTTCCAGTACAGCTCTTCTAGTGCGACTCTTCTAGTGCAGTTCCTCTAGTGCGGCCGAGGCTAGGCGGCGCTTTGCTTTTATTCTCTTCGTCTAGAGGCCGCTACTGTCGTGGTGACGTCCTAGTGAGCGTGCTATTGGTTGACGTCGTATTACAGCCGGCGTATCTTCATGCCGGCGTATCTTCATGCCGGCGCTTGTCGTTACGTTGGAACACAGTTTATGACTGGACATAACTTTCACAAGCTTGGCGGTATGTCATTGACATCAAACCGATTGATAACTAATTACACTGATCGTGAAAGTCCCTTCGTATGTTGAGTGACTTTTCTCCAGAAATCGTATTTTACCCTCCAGGTAGCTCAAATGGGAATCCCTGGAGAGAAGATGACGTTTTCTTCCAGGAACACTACTGAGAACCGGTATTTGAAGCTGACCGTAGATGAAATCTACCATCGCCAACATTCATTTCACATCAGGACCGCGAAGATGAGATACAACCATTTAGCGCTCATAAGAAGGCATACAGGCAGTCTTTTTCCCTTGCTCTATTTGCGAGTGGAATAAGAAAGGGAATGCCTCGTAGTTGTACAAGGTGCCCTTCGCCACACGTCCTACGAAGCCTTGTGACTTAAGTACATAGGTGCAAACGTAAATTTAGCCTACCAATTAAGGTGTCACTCCATTCATTTACAGGCACACAAACACCAGGGAAGAATGTTGTCTCCTATTTATCGACAAAACAGAAGACTGAACTTCTGCTGCTCAGTGTCTCTCAGTAAAAATTTTCATATTAGTCCCTAACTTTCTCACTGTAGTCACCTCATGCGAAGAAAGTGTAAGTTTTAATATGTGATTCTTGAGTTTCTCCCGGCGTATTTGATAATCAAAATATCCACGGGTGTACTGCCGGTCTACAGTGTCCAACGGGCACAGGCACAATATTTCGGCGATCATACATGTCGCCATCATCAGGTGAACTGACGGACTGAGCTCCTGTGAACGTGCCAGCACGGAGATCCGTACACTATGGCTGCTCAGGGGGAACTGGGTTCGGTCGCGGCGGCGGCCGATTTAAATACCCTCCGCCCGCGGCGCGCTCACTCCGTCGTCCGCGCCCCGCGCCACGGTCGCGCGGTGGAACAGATTGCGACGGCGTCTGAGATGACGTCGGTGTGATGGCTCTGTCCGCTGTGGTCGTCACAACTATACAACAAAATATACACTCCTGGAAATTGAAATAAGAACACCGTGAATTCATTGTCCCAGGAAGGGGAAACTTTATTGACACATTCCTGGGGTCAGATACATCACATGATCACACTGACAGAACCACAGGCACATAGACACAGGCAACAGAGCATGCACAATGTCGGCACTAGTACAGTGTATATCCACCTTTCGCAGCAATGCAGGCTGCTATTCTCCCATGGAGACGATCGTAGAGATGCTGGATGTAGTCCTGTGGAACGGCTTGCCATGCCATTTCCACCTGGCGCCTCAGTCGGACCAGCGTTCGTGCTGGACGTGCAGACCGCGTGAGACGACGCTTCATCCAGTCCCAAACATGCTCAATGGGGGACAGATCCGGAGATCTTGCTGGCCAGGGTAGTTGACTTACACCTTCTAGAGCACGTTGGGTGGCACGGGATACATGCGGACGTGCATTGTCCTGTTGGAACAGCAAGTTCCCTTGCCGGTCTAGGAATGGTAGAACGATGGGTTCGATGACGGTTTGGATGTACCGTGCACTATTCAGTGTCCCCTCGACGATCACCAGTGGTGTACGGTCAGTGTAGGAGATCGCTCCCCACACCATGATGCCGGGTGTTGGCCATGTGTGCCTCGGTCGTATGCAGTCCTGATTGTGGCGCTCACCTGCACGGCGCCAAACACGCATACGACCATCATTGGCACCAAGGCAGAAGCGACTCTCATCGCTGAAGACGACACGTCTCCATTCGTCCCTCCATTCACACCTGTCGCGACACCACTGGAGGCGGGCTGCACGATGTTGGGGCGTGAGCGGAAGACGGCCTAACGGTGTGCGGGACCGTAGCCCAGCTTCATGGAGACGGTTGCGAATGGTCCTCGCCGATACCCCAGGAGCAACAGTGTCCCTAATTTGCTGGGAAGTGGCGGTGCGGTCCCCTACGGCACTGCGTAGGATCCTACGGTCTTGGCGTGCATCCGTGCGTCGCTGCGGTCCGGTCCCAGGTCGACGGGCACGTGCACCTTCCGCCGACCACTGGCGACAACATCGATGTACTGTGGAGACCTCACGCCCCACGTGTTGAGCAATTCGGCAGTACGTCCACCCGGCCTCCCGCATGCCCACTATACGCCCTCGCTCCAAGTCCGTCAACTGCACATACGGTTCACGTCCACGCTGTCGCGGCATGCTACCAGTGTTAAAGACTGCGATGGAGCTCCGTACGCCACGGCAAACTGGCTGACACTGACGGCGGCGGTGCACAAATGCTGCGCAGCTAGCGCCATTCGACGGCCAACACCGCGGTTCCTGGTGTGTCCGCTGTGCCGTGCGTGTGATCATTGCTTGTACAGCCCTCTCGCAGTGTCTGACACACCGGTGTCAATGTGTTCTTTTTTCCATTTCCAGGAGTGTACACGTATTGGTCCACTGGACGACCGGTGATCAAAGGGTTCCCGCACTGCTCCTTCATAAGCAGTTTCATATGTTGTTTTTTTAGCTGCAACACACTGAAGCAGTGAATGGCTACAGCTGTGTACACCGCCATACATTTTGTTTTTCTGTCATGACTTCGAGGTGTGTGTTAGGTGCTACACCGACATCAACACATTTCGATCCATTGGCTCTCACAGAAAGCTGTAAATCGCATGGTATCAACTACGCAGCTCACACAACAAAACTAAAAGACTGATGATACGTTTCTAATTGAAAAAAATGTGGAATACGTTGCAACATATGAAAACAGGAAGAGTCTATGCCTTTCCAGAGCGTTTCCAATCAGCTATCTGAAGTAGATGACCTCTACGTTTAATCTCATCTGCCACTGTGAGGGGGTAGCGGATGTCTCAGTGTTCTGTTTCCGAAGAGACCCAGAGCATTGATTCCTCATATTAGTGGTGTATAATACACCCAGGTATTTGATGGCTTTTTCGGTGTCCTAGGCGGCAGATACCACGACCCCCAATTCTATGGACACTGCATCTTTCATTTTTATGGCTTACAATGTACAACCGCTTGTGGAACAAGTGGGTATTCTGCAGGACATGATCCCTAGAGCACGGAGAGTGTGCACCAAAAGTTTCCAACCCCACTGGTGGAGGAATGGAATGATTTTCGTGCATGTAAGGATCCCCTTCCCTGCACATTTTTGTGATCTTCATCATTTTTACTTTGATTATAATACTTTTACCACGTTTTCCAATCTTTCAATGAATTTCACTCAATTACTCGAGGTCCAAATCACCGATCTCGACGAGTTTGCACGTCAACAAAACGATCTCGTGATGCTATCAGCCAGTGACATTCCAGTATGGTTCTCTTTATCTGTATCATTGCTAAGTAATCCTCTATATTACTTTGCGAGGATCATATACATACGGACATGTTGCGAACCCTGTTACATTACTTACAGCACTGTTTCTTAGTGTAAGAAATATCCATCAGTAGAGAGAAGGAGCAAAAACTACGTTTCTTACCGGAACTCTTTATAAATTCGGTAAGATTTAACCATGATTGGCATCTCCCCCTCTCAACCGATTGCTCTACCTACGTTCTATCATTTTAACGCAAACCCACCCCAATTTAGAGGCAGATGATTCTCTTTTGCAGGAAATCATCAAAGACAACAGTCCACTTATAAGCACTCCTATTACCCCAATAGAACGTTGTTAAAAATACAGCAATTGTTCTTTTAAGTATTTGTTACCTGACATTTGTGACCTGACACTACATGGCTATAAATGGTTGTGATTGGTTGAGAGAAGAACATTGTAGATACTATTTTTTTAGAGTTAAAAAAGTATAAACAGTCTTGTACACAGTCGAACATGTAATCCATTCCTTAGTAGTACGTATATTACAGCCCTAAAGCTGGTAATACAATGATCTTAATCTCGTATTCCTCTTAGTGTCACATACTCGTTCGCTTGTACAATACTTTTCCTGCACCAATCTGACATGTAAATACTACCTCATTCTCCCTCAGTTTCCCTCATGTGTGGAAGTTTTCCACCAATTTATACGTATTTTCCGCCAATTTTTGCGATTTCATATCACTTCTGCTCATTTGATCATAACATCATTTCTTGGCAGGTTTTATAAAATTGCTTGTGAATGTAGTACAGTTGTCAACACCTAGTGCAGCTCTGATATTTTTCTGTATGTGTGTACATCTGCATCAGCTTCACATGAGTGCCCCCAACTGTACTACATTTACAAGCGATTTTGCAATATCTTGCTGGATGTGATGTCAAGATCATATGAGCAGACGTGACACAAAATAGGTAAAATTTAAAAAAAATGACGGAAAATACTTATAAATTGGAGGAAAATATGCCAAAACGTGGAGAAACTGAGGGAGGGGGTAATGGAGTACTTAACTGTTTGCCTGCCGCAGGAAAATTCTTATAAATGGGAATGAGTGTGTATGGCATGAGGAATACATGATGAAGTTGACAAGGAAGCAACAGGACCCAGGGAAGCAGTCATTTTTTGTGGGGGGTGAAAATAATATTGGAATACCTTGTTTAACGTATGTGACCACCAAATGTAGAGTAATGAGAATTGATAGATGTCGGATCACAAGCCCAGATGTGACCCGAAACCTCATAGATTTTCATCAAGTGTCCCTAGCTAAAAGGCATTGTATTACCAGGTTGGGGGTTGCAACATATACCTACAGAAAGGATCATGTGTTTGACATTGTGCGGAGTGTTTACGTGTTTTTAACTCTTACAAACAGTTTTTGCAGCGTGCTTCTCTATACTCTATACCAATCACAACCATACAGCTAACATATAGCTTAGGGACAGTTGTTGCATGTGTAAACAACATTCTGCTCTATGTTTTGAGGTAATAGGGATGCCTACAAGTGGACTGCTGTCTTTCATGAGTCCCTGGAAAAGAGAACAATCTGCCTTTACATTGATATGGATCTGCGTTAAAGGAGGACAGAAAGTAGATGGAGTAATCGGTTGAGAGGGGTTGTAACGAGGCATGATTTAATGGTAGATTGATGATGCATTCTAGAGAGAGCTAGACGTTGCGATTTTATCACACAATTAAGTTTTTTTTTCCATTGTTCTAACATGGTGTATTAGTTGTATGCTACAACCTGTGTATTCGACTACGTACATAATTGTGTGTGCCGTGTGACTTAGAGCACTGTCTACCAGTGAATGTTAATACCAGACCTCTCCATACCACAGTCAGCAGAGGACTTTCAACGAAAGTGTGACGAATAGAGTCCACCAAACGGATGCAAAACCTACTTTGGCACCCTTCTCTAGAAGAACAAAGATTTATAAGACGTTATCCAATCCTCTGCCGCGTCTTGCACATAAGTCGAGTTTCATTTTCAGAAATGCAGTGATTCTAAGTGAGTGACATGGGTTTGTGAGGTACTGCAGCCCCTGTGTACATAATTGCTTGATAGATGGGTGTTAGGAAAAGATTGTGTTCTTTTCATAGAGTTAGAGCAGCATGGCATGTAATTTCATGTGTAAAACTTTGCTGTTACGTGTTTGTTTATTCCCTCAGAAGATATCGTTGTTTCATGTGTTTTCCGTTGCTGATGATCATTTTATAGGCTTGATGCGAGCATAGCATAATTTCCGAACCATAATCGGATGCCAATAGTGGGCGCTATATACCTCTGGAAAGGTATATTATGCATGGATCACAGATAACCTATGTTTCAAATGTTCAAATGTGTGTGAAATCTTATGGGACTTAACTGCTAAGGGGATCAGTCCCTAAGCTTACACACTACTTAACCTAAATTATTCTAAGGACAAACACACACGCACATGCCCAAGGAAGGACTTGAACCTTCACCGGCACCAGCTCCACAGTCTAACCTATGTTTCTTTTTCCTTTGGTGTACAAGCAATTTTATCATTATGATGTTTCTCGCCATAGTGAGTGGGATAGAACACTTGTAGGGTGAATGTATGTCAGGTGTTCGAAACCTATTTCCAGCATTTGAGTATTAACAGTGTTCCAGTCCACGTGACTAATGTATCAGAATCACACTGCCTTAATATTGCAGTATGCTTAAGTGTAAACAGTGTGGCTTAGGAGCGTGTGCTTATGTTCACGTCCATTTCTCTCTCCCTAGTAAATTCTCGGTATGGAATATAAATATTACATCAGTACTATAGAATTGATAGCAAAAATGTTTTACATAAAATGTATCAAACTCTCTCCACCCAGAGCTCCATTATGCATAGATCATACGTTTCTTCATCTTTTTAATTGTCTGTTATATCACCATAATGCTCTCAAATGTATCTGGCTCGTATCTACTGCACACCAATAAGGAGTGCTAAATTCCTCAGCATGCATATTTCAAGAGAGATCCTGTGTTACTGGATGGGTGTGAGTAAGACTGGTAACAAACTGTCTTCACAGAACGAAAGTTACATTATTGGCATGAGAATAGTGGTCTATATCACTAGCCTCACAAGTTTGGAACACGTGTTATATTCTTTGCGAAAGTAAATTACCGAAGTGCATTGGTTACGTGAACCTCAGCTCGTTCTGTTCCTTCACGAGACATGGAGTCCTACTTCTGGTCAGTTCCAAATTAATCGGAGAGAGGTTTCGATAAACACAGAGGATGAGCAATGAGGTGCCTAGAGAGAGATCATCGGGACTTTTGCTCAGTCTTACGAGACACGGAGTCCTACTCCTGGTCAGTTCCCAATTAATCGGAGACAGGGTTCGAAAACACAGAGGAAGAGTTATGAGGTACCTAGAGAGAGCCCATCGAGAAAGGGTATCTCGTTTCAAAACAGAGCAGAGTGCTACAGCTTTGAATCTCCAGCTTTATTCTACGAATCTGGAATACTTTGAGTTTCCCATTCACTTTGGGGTAGTTGCGGAATCGTATTCCATCAAATATACCAGTCCGAGTTTCCACCAATTGGATGCGAGGAAAATATATTACAAACACAGGGTATAGATTTAATTAATTAGTCAATCAGTCTGATAAAATGAGGGAATGTTTCCAAGACGTCCTCAGCTGGGGGGATTTACCAGGTATTTGCTACATTGTTCAGGACAAACGAGAGGTTAGTGCCACATGACAGACGCTATGTACTTCTTCTCAAAAGTCTTTGTCCCTTCCACTACAGGTTGCATAGCAGTGGAAGTGCGAGAAAGAAAAGGATATACCAACTACCAGTACAAGCTCTGCATGAATAATGATGGAGGCTAGGGAGGGGATGGAAGGGAGGAGTGGTTGGTAGGACAACTTTGGCTGTGTGTGTTTGCATACACTGATTTACACAAACTGTAAGAAATCGCTTGAGACAGAGAGAGGGAGAGGCAGAGAGAGAGAGAGAGAGAGAGAGAGAGAGAGAGAGAGAGAGAGAGAGGGAGCATCTGATTCAACAGCAATTCCTCTGGTATGAGTAAGTAACCAGAGGAGTGAGGGGGAGAGGAGGAGAAGTTTGGAGGGAGGGAGGAGAGGTTGGGAGGTTGTATCTCCCAACATCCTCTGATGGACTAGCTCAGTTATTATCTAAACTGTAGGGCAAACGCACAGAGCAGTTCTTTCCATTCACCTGGTGAGGGTGGTGTTTGAATGGGAAAAAACAGGAAGTAAATCTGGTATAAAATATCAGAGAAAGGTGACATCTGGTATCACACATTTCTCTACAGGCGACTGGCACCTCCCAGTGCAGTGTTTGGCGCTCAAAGGGCTGTCAGCATTTCGGTGCATCTGGCATGTCTGCCCTGTCGTCGGTCCAAAGAGGCGATTAAAAATTTTTAACGGTGTGATTACATGTAGTCAGTTATATTGACATCGTTTTCGTGACGATATTCGTTATCGGATGAGACAAAATGGCGATTTTTTAATTACTTCTCTTTCATGTATTTTACAATCTGCATGTTTTGAAACAGCAGAGAATGACGAGCTTTTCCCACAATGCAAAAGAGGGATCAGTCCACTTTCAATTAAATTTTATAAATAAACAGTACATCCCTTGCTATGTAATTGACATTAATTTGAATTTCCTGTCGTGAGATCCTTCCTCTCCAGCACAAAGTCCTTTACCTGCTATTTTCAGGTGGGAAAGGGGAGGGGAAGTGGGGTAGGAGGGGAGGGCTGGGGTATTTCCCAAAGAGGGAGGGGATAATTAATTTATCTACTTAATGAATCATTCAATCAATCTGATATCAAACGTGGGCTTGTGAAGTGAGGGGTCACAAAAAAGTTAAGAGAACAATAGGATAAGGGGATGGGAGGAGGTAATAAATCAACCAAGTCTATCACTGAATGTTTGCTTCCCACTCAATGTATGCAACCTGCACTAGCAAAATGCCCCACATTGAAGATTACCTTAGTACTCACTATTCTTTAGGTCAACATCGGAGTTTTGCTGACTCAGTAACCTCACCATCATCCACGAACTGCATTCTTCACTAGGCCAAACATATGTAATATGGAAGGTGCGAGACCCAGGCTGTAGGGTGGATGAGGAGAAACAGTCCAATGATGTTTCATGAACTCCTCTCAGTTGTGAAGACTTATCTGAGGCCTTCATTGCCATGGGGAGGAGAAATTCGTTTGGACTTTTGTGATGCTGAATAAGCTGAAGTCGTTTCCTCGACTTCCTGGGGGTAGCACAAAACACTGTTGCACAGTGAGGGAGAATAACACTTTCAGATACAAGAATACCGTCGCCATGACTTTACAGGCCAAGGGCAAGGCTTTGAATTTTATCTTTCGAGGAGAGGTGCTGTGGCGCTACTCCATGGATTGCTGGCTTGTTTATTTCCCGTTCATGGAGATGAACCCATATTTCATCACCTGTGACGATGTTCCACAGAAAGTTGTCACTATCAGGCTCACAATGCACAGACTTTCATTGTTCCTTATATCCTTCTGTTAGGCAGCGAGGTACCCCACAGGGACACACACCTTTCAGCACCAAAATTGGTGGAAGAGTGTGTCAGCAGTATCAATAGAGACGTTCAGTTTTGCAGCTAAGTGTTTGACTGAGATCTGTTGGTCACCTTGAATGAGATTGTTCACAAATTGCGACATTGCAGGAGTCACAACTGTGTGGAGCTCTCTGTCACACAGGATATTGCCAGGTAGGCGCGACCTTGTTGTTGTGATGACAGACAACTCGCCCAATGTCTCTCAGTGTTTTTCTTCACTATAAAGTCTCCACTTATAACACTATTTGTTGATGGTTCATCAAATTTTTTTGTAGTTCTTGCTTAAAAATTTTCACATATTGGTAGTATATTTTCCACATATAGAAAATAAAGTATGCTATAATGGAGGTTGAAGTTCTTTGCATTCTATGTGGGTAATGTATGTGTAAGTAGGCTGTTTAGGTTTTTTTTATTGGTAACGCCACGTAGCGCTCTGTATGAAAACCACTGGCTGTGCTGTGTGCAGTCTGTGGCTGCTTTGCATTGTTGTAATACTCGCCATTGTAGTGTTGGGCTGTTGGCTGTTAACAGCGCGTAGCGATGCGCAGTTGGAGGTGAGCCGCCAGCAGTGGTGGATGTGGGGAGAGAGATGGCGGAGTTTTGAAATTTTTAAGACTGGATGTCATGACCTGCTATGTATATTATGAATTTTCAACACTATTAAGATAAATACATTGTTTGTTCTCTATTAAAATCTTTCATTTGCTAAATATGCCTGACAGTAGTTAATGCCTTCCGTAGTTTGAATCTTTTATTTAGCTGGCAGTAGTGGCGCTCGCTGTATTGCAGTAGTTCGAGTAACGAAGATTTTTGTGAGGTAAGTGATTTGTGAAAGATATAGGTTAATGTTAGTCAGGGCCATTCTTTTGTAGGGATTATTGAGAGTCAGATTGCGTTGCGCTAAAAATATTGTGTCAGTTTAAGCACAGTCATGTATAATTGTTCAAAAGGGGACGTTTCGTATGTCGACCCTTAGCCTAGGATACCTCACTGGAATCTTCTAATTTTTTTCTTGTAGTTTGTGTAATCAGTGTAGCTATTGTTTATTGCTAGCCGGTAATTATAGAGAGAATCTCCTTTGTAGTTGCAGTATTTCATTGTTGTACAGTAAAACAGGTGTGGCACGCATGTAGATTTGCACCAAGTATTTCGCAGCTGCAATTAACTAGATATTATTTTCAGTACTATGTTAATGTGTTCTTTTATTTTTGCTCTTCAAATTGTGCTTTTCTGTGTTGTCGTGTGAAATATTGTGACAATAATGGCGTGTGAAAAACGTAATACTAGGCTCCAAAGTAAACTGAGAAATGACAGTGAAGACGAAAGCAGTGTGTTAGCGCCACCATGTAATGAATTAACTAATATTCAAAGTAGTAATTTGGTAACTGTGCATAGGGAAATGGAGCGGGCGTCAAATAATGGTGTAGACAGTGAAACAGGTAGTGAACAGGGAAGCGTTATCGATCGGTCGGTCGGCAACAGCTCGCCTCAGGAATCGGGAATGACAGAACACAATATTGCAAATACTGTAGACTCAGGTTTTGGGTTCTCACCGTTTTCTCAAATGAGTCAAGACACATTTTCCGCTTGTCAAAATGTGGATGTTGCCGGTGCAAATTCACTGCCGAAAAGCACTGAGGAACATGTTTCAGACACCAGTGCATTGTTATTACAATTAATGCAACAAATGGGACAAAAGCTTCAAAAGTTAGACACAATGGAACAACACCAGAGACAAACACAGCAACAGTTAGACACAAAGGAACAAAATCTTCAAAAGTTAGACACAATGGAACAACACCAGAGACAAACACAGCAACAGTTAGACGCAATGGAACAAAATCTTCAAAAGTTAGACACCATGCTTGAAGAAACACGTGAAGATTTAACTACTGAGTTACATAACATTGAATCGAAATGTCAAAAAGTCTATAATGACGTAAAAACTCAAATTTGTGAGCATTTTCAACCTATTGTTTCGCGGCATGAAAATGCATTACAGAATCACGAAGCAGCCATAAAAGAACTGCAAACTATTGTTCATGAAAATCATGAGATCTTGCAAGCTAAAATTGACTCAGTTGCATCTACCGATTTGGTTACGCAACTTGCAAAAACTCAGGAAAACTTAAAGGACACAGTAGATACTCTGAAAATTGGTTCAGAAAGACACATGGAGGAAATTAGTTCATTTTCAGAGAAAGTAGTTGAACTTTCGGATCAGATAAATAATTTATCTACGGAGGTAGATGATAATCTGAATGACACAAAACCGGTAGTCTTTAATGACACAGAAGAGTGCGAAAAAATTAGAAAATTCAAACAAAATCAAAATCAAATCAATACACAGTACAAAAGAGAAATCTGGGAAGTACAAGATCAGCTGACACAGGTAATACAAGAATTACGTATTTCAGAGGACACTCACGCCCCAATACGGGAAGAGGGACATAGAAATACGGAACAGCCACAAAATAACAACACAGGGCATTTCGGAAGATATGAAAGAAATTGGCAATGTGCACCGAATTTTGAGATTGAACCGCCGACACGACGTAACAATTACCGACATGCGACTCGCCGACATGATGATTTTGACTGCAAGCTGTTCATTACTACACATAAATTCAAAACGTTTAAGAATTCTGGCAACGACATTCATCCACAAGCGTGGCTCCATCAATTCTCTCATTGTTTTCCTCCCAACTGGTCATTAGAGCACAGATTAGAATTTATGTGTGGCTATTTAGAGAATGAACCAGCTGTAAGACTGCGATCAGTCATTCACGATTGTCACAGTGAAGGAGAATTTTATCATGCCTTCCTCTCAGCATATTGGTCTCAAGCTACACAAGACCGAGTAAAACATAGCATCATAATGATGAAACATTTCGAACAATCTGAATTTTCCAGTCTTGTGAAATATTTTGAAGACATGTTGCACAAGAATCAGTACCTGTCAAACCCATACAGCCCCTCAGAACTCATTCGCATTTGCTTAATCAAATTGCCTGAACATTTGCGACATATTATTTTGGCAGGACGTTGCAAAGACGACATTGAAGCTTTTCAGGGACTCTTACAAGAATTGGAAATTGACACAGACAGTCGCGGGATGCGAAAACAGGAAAACAATCACTTCAGGTTACAGCCGTCACAATTCCGTGACGACAGAAACAATAACTGGACGTGACAAGTCTATTCTTACAACGCAAATCGTGACCAAAACAGACACCACCCATATGACAACCACTGGCAGAGTAATAATAGTTACAGAGAAAGATCGCATTTCCGTAGTAATGAATATGACAGAGATTACCATAGAAACAGACAATATGGGAACACAAACAATTATTTTCAAGGGAGACAGAATAACTTCAGACGCAACAGTTCAGCGCGCAGTTACGATCCAGGAAGAAATTCCCCACCACATGACCGGCAAGAAAGAAACTATGGAATCTACCGACATGACGACAGACGATGTGATCGTAACGACAGAGTTGAATTGCATCAGAACTGGCGAGCTTCAAACACGGCAGGGCCTTCTCGGCAAGGTGAATTTGTAGAAGTTCGGTCTCCTAATCCCAATAAACGGCGCGCGCCAACAAAGAGACAGACAATGACTCACACCGCAGGCAGCCGTGTGCGCCGGCTGGCTCAGAGAAAAAGTAACATAGACGCTAACCTTGAGAAAAATTCCAGTATTCTTTACCGACGTATACCGCACGATAATTGCGTTGAAGTTGAAACTCTGCGTACTAGGAAGAGTAAAGGTTTCCACCACATTTCTCATGTAAAACCGTTTATTGAAAGATAATCTGTTTTTTAACTTAGTCTTTGCCATAAAACTTTCACTTCATGCATTAGTACAATTTGTCACACTGAGAAACTGTTAACATGCCACAATGTTTTGAAGTTAACTATCCAGTCTATAACCTAGGGAACATTTTTAAACAGAAATTATGAATGCATTGTTATAGTGAACAGATGACCAGTGTTGTTATTTGTACATTCTTGCATGTTAGTTGCACGATTATGTAACGACTATAAGGCTTACATACTTAGAACATATACTGGTACTGCTAATGAGATTTTAATGCAACATTTTGGTTTACTTGAAAATACATTCTGGATTTAAAGTACTTTCTGTGAGATACCAGATGACACAGTGGTTAGTTTATGTGACAGTTACACGATTTTATCACGACTCTACTAATGAGTGACAATTTACAATGTTGCTTTTGCAGTGTTTCTGTCTTATTTCTGCACAGTTTTTCTGTATTATTCTGGAAAGTAAAACATGTTTTAGTAGTAACTTTTGTGGTATAGCTACAATGAGACAGCCTTTTTCGTAGCACAACAATACGTTACATTATAGTGCTTTCTTGATCACGGTAAGGTACGTAATAACTACGGTATCCATACGCAAAGCATTTCACTTTCGTTTATGATGAGGTAAGTATATTGACTTCAGCAGAACTTTGCTTACAGAGGACAATAACTACGACACTTCCACAGAATTATCTTACAGCAAGACGCACATTTAGCGCTACAGGGCACGCATTTGAGAGATTAATTTTGTACTTAAGCCATTTATTTTTCAAGATTTTTGAATTACAAAGAAAGTTTTCCATGATACATTTCATTCCATTGCTGTAATCTGTAACACCTGAGGGTATAATTACATTAATCCTCAGGGGGGTACACGCCTACTTTGTGTACCATGTGTTTGGCAAGCACAAGGAGCCCTAGCTAAATGGTATATGCTTATACAACTTTACACATCGGTACCGTATTTCTCCAACACAGAATTACACAGCTATCTGATTATTTAACAGAGAAACAAAATTTTTTTATGTAAGTGACACATGTTTACGCAATTACACAGCTGGATAATTTCACACTTATGAAATTGTATTTTGTCTGTACTTTGTGAACTGTTCATATTTTTTTGGAACCATTGTGATACTATGAGTGCTTTGAATGATGTATTTCGTAAGGGAGCATGATTTTTAAAGTACGTTTGAGGTAGATGACACTATTGAAATGAGCAGAGAATTTTTTTGGGGTTTTGAAATTATTGGAGGAAGCTACGACGATTTTGAGAGTTGACTGAGGTGTTATGATGTTATTATTACGATGAGTATGTGTATTAAGCTGTGGCGGTATATTTATGATCAATAAGCTGATGCTATATGAGTTATTTGAGTATGCTACGTATCTGTTATGATGAAATATTGAAGAAGTGTCGACGAATAAGGTAAGGAATAATGAGTAGTGGTTAGGGACTCTGGTTTGTGAAAAAGGTTGTTGGAAACCAAGAATCGTATTTTAAGAGTTATGAAATGTGTGTACATGTGTGAATGTATCACAATGCCACTGAAAATTTTTTGGACACTGTTATATTCATAGGATTTTGTTTCTACACATTTGCAACGCAAATTCTCGACCTGTGAAACTTTTTATATGAGACTACCACTGTAGCGGAAACTGCTGTTGTAAATATTTCTGTAAGAAAGTTAAGTGACCACCTGCACGTAATGCGTCGTGGGCACCCAGCTGTGTCAGACGCCTGGAGAAAAAGCCAATAGTGTGTGCCTTTTCAGAGGCACAGGTAGAAAAAAAAGGGAGGCCATTATCCTCGCTATTGTCATTCCTTTGTAGAAAGCATCGTAAATACGACACCTTCAAACTTGAAAACATACGATTATACTGTGGAGCTCTTAATTTATGATATTTACTAAAATGCCTAATGAAACAATGAGAAACATTTCACGGTTATTGTCTTGCTAGTTGAGAGAAATGCCATATGGCTTGCTTTATGTATTTATTTACTCAATTTGTTTAATATCTAGTTTCTAGCTGCAGTGCAGCATTGGTTAAAATAAAATTTAATAGATGTACTAATATAAATATTTCATGCCTACAGATCCAGTAAATAGTAACTTTATGATGGAATTAAAAAAAACAAGGAGCACAAAAAAAACATTTCCCTTCACAGGAATTGCATACAGAATTTTCTTTCCAAGTACTTGGAAATTTCTTTTGTAGAATAAGTTGTGGTGCACCACTTTAATTACATAGACATTAAGATGTGAATATACATTTCCCTAGTCTGCACTGTTGTCTTTAGTGTAATATTTTTTTCTGCTTGAGCTTTGTCATGTTTAGATATAAGTTATTGCATTTGTTGCTGATGTTTGCCAGGCATAATGTTACTAAATTTGACTTTTTATTACGCTGTTAAGGCAGCTTTACTACGCATTTATTTTTCTTGTTTGCTGCACAGTGCTATATATTAGTTGTAATATTGCAATTGCTTTGCCAGTTTGAATTTTTTGTCATTGATGTTTGTGTTAATTGTTTTGTGCTGCTGTATTGCCTCGTCCCTTAGTATATACACTCCTGGAAATTGAAATAAGAACACCGTGAATTCATTGTCCCAGGAAGGGGAAACTTTATTGACACATTCCTGGGGTCAGATACATCACATGATCACACTGACAGAACCACAGGCACATAGACACAGGCAACAGAGCATGCACAATGTCGGCACTAGTACAGTGTATATCCACCTTTCGCAGCAATGCAGGCTGCTATTCTCCCATGGAGACGATCGTAGAGATGCTGGATGTAGTCCTGTGGAACGGCTTGCCATGCCATTTCCACCTGGCGCCTCAGTCGGACCAGCGTTCGTGCTGGACGTGCAGACCGCGTGAGACGACGCTTCATCCAGTCCCAAACATGCTCAATGGGGGACAGATCCGGAGATCTTGCTGGCCAGGGTAGTTGACTTACACCTTCTAGAGCACGTTGGGTGGCACGGGATACATGCGGACGTGCATTGTCCTGTTGGAACAGCAAGTTCCCTTGCCGGTCTAGGAATGGTAGAACGATGGGTTCGATGACGGTTTGGATGTACCGTGCACTCTTCAGTGTCCCCTCGACGATCACCAGTGGTGTCCGGCCAGTGTAGGAGATCGCTCCCCACACCATGATGCCGGGTGTTGGCCCTGTGTGCCTCGGTCGTATGCAGTCCTGATTGTGGCGCTCACCTGCACATGCGCCAAACACGCATACGACCATCATTGGCACCAAGGCAGAAGCGACTATCATCGCTGAAGACGATACGTCTCCATTCGTCCCTCCATTCACGCCTGTCGCGACACCACTGGAGGCGGGCTGCACGATGTTGGGGTGTGAGCGGAAGACGGCCTAACGGTGTGCGGGACCATAGCCCAGCTTCATGGAGACGGTTGCGAATGGTCCTCGCCGATACCCCAGGAGCAACAGTGACCCTAATTTGCTGGGAAGTGGCGGTGTGGTCCCCTACGGCACTGCGTAGGATCCTACCGCCTTGGCGTGCATCCGTGCGTCGCTGCGGTCCGGTCCCAGGTCGACGGGCACGTGCACCTTCCGCCGACCACTGGCGACAACATCGATGTACTGTGGAGACCTCACACCCCACGTGTTGAGCAATTCGGCGGTACGTCCACCCGGCCTCCCGCATGCCCACTATACGCCCTCGCTCAAAGTCCGTCAACTGCACATACGATTCACGTCCACGCTGTCGCGGCATGCTACCATTGTTAAAGACTGCGATGGAGCTCCGTATGCCACGGCAAACTGGCTGACACTGACAGCGGCGGTGCACAAATGCTGCGCAGCTAGCGCCATTCGACTGCCAACACCGCGGTTCCTGGTGTGTCCGCTGTGCCGTGCGTGTGATCATTGCTTGTACAGCCCTATCGCTGTGTCCGGAGCAAGTATGGTGGGTCTGACACACCAGTGTCAATGTGTTCTTTTTTCCATTTCCAGGAGTGTATATCTGAGCTCAGTAGATTTAAGTTAGCTTAAAATGGGGTAGGCTACATAAGAGAACGAGATGTGATGAATTGGGAGAAATGCATTGAGAAGCTATAAGAATATGGTTTACCCAACAAAGTATTTTGAAATAGGATTTGAACAAAAAAGTAGGTTTTAGAGACAAAAAGTTTAGGTAGGATTTTCTTGGAAATAAATGATGTAAGATAATGGAAAATAAATAATGAGGTAAGAACTATGTGAACATATAAATACAGAAAGCATGCTTGGACAGGATTTTTTTGGTGGAAACAAATGTTGAAATAAGACGAAAGTTCTATGGAATGAAGTTTTGGGTTGGACTGCAGTACCAATGTCACACTGAAAACGAACCCTGTCTTTACTTTTGTATTATTTTGCTATGTGTGTATGTACCATTGTATATTTGTCTTTTTCCTGTCTTTAAATGTTTAGCTAATAAGATTTATGTTGTAGAATTTTTCAAATACTATGTTATTTACCTTGTAAAGATGCTTAGACATTTTTTATTCTGTTTTGTTTTAATGCTAATGTGTGAAGTTGATGTTTCAAAAGTTATTCTGATCTTTTATATATTTACTTATGTCATAATTCCTGTAACACTGATGAATATGTCTATTTCTATTCTTTTGTAAAGCCTGTTTTACTACAAATGTTATCTGTATTGTTATGTTCTTTAATGATGTATTTTGTACCTTTGTTATTGTATTCTCATGTTATAAAATTGTAGTTGACACCAGTTCATCATATTATTAACTTGTAAGTTACATTTCACTGCACACATTTCTGTTGGTCATAGTATATGGACAATATGTGAGAAGTAGGGACTGTTAGTGTTTGCACGTGTGTTAATAATTCAGCAAGGGACTGGATAACAGCATTGCTGGTTCTAAGGACAATTTCAAAAACTTTGTGAGTGCACAAGTGGTGGTTATGGACTTGCTATATTCTCCGCAAGACCCTTTTATGGTGGTTGTGCACCTGCACAGTTGCAACAGATGGCTGCTGGCCGCCTCTACAAGGACTACAGTGGGTCTGCATCTTTGATGGCCCACCATTACCATTATTTCTACAAGGACTGCAGTGGGTCTGCACCTCTGGTGGCCCACCAATACCGTAATCTCTACCAGGACTACAGTGGGTCTACTGTGTGATGACCTACCTACCAATATTCTTCAAAACGTCGAATGACTCTGCTGTGGGTTTGCTCTGTTGTGGCCCGTTACCTGTCTGCATGTCAAGAGTCAGCACTGTCTTTCCGTTGGAAGGACAACACTACTTCTTCAAGACTGCATGGAAATCCACTACTTCCGTGTGCATTCTCTTTTACTGCTCAGACTTTGAGAAAAAAAAACACTGCAATTTTACTGTGATGAATGATCAGGACTGTCTTTATGGATTGTGAGAAAATTTTAGCTTTTGACCAACATTGTCTCAATAGGTGTGTGCATTTGATATCTTTGTTATTGTAATTATGAAAAATTTTATCAAATCATTATTGGGCACTGCCCAAAACAATTTGTAACATTTTTTGTGGGGAGCATGGGGGCTATGTAAGTAGGCTGTTTAGGTTTTTTATTGGTAACGCCACGTTGCGCTCTGTATGAAAATCACTGGCTGTGATTTGTGCAGTCTGTGGCTGCTTTGCATTGTTGTAATACTCGCCATTGTAGTGTTGGGCTGTTGGCTGTTAACAGCGCGTAGCGTTGCGCAGTTGGAGGTGAGCCGCCAGCAGTGGTGGATGTGGGGAGAGAGATGGCGGAGTTTTGAAATTTGTAAGACTGGATGTCATGACCTGCTATGTATATTATGAGTTTTCAACACTGTTAAGGTAAATACATTGTTTGTTCTCTATTAAAATATTTCATTTGCTAACTATGCCTGACAGTAGTTAGTGCCTTCCGTATTTTGAATCTTTTATTTAGCTGGCAGTAGTGGCGCTCGCTGTATTGCAGTAGTTCGAGTAACGAAGATTTTTGTGAGGTAAGTGATTTGTGAAAGGTATAAGTTAATGTTAGTCGGGGCCATTCTTTTGTAGGGATTATTGAGAGTCAGATTGCGTTGCGCTAAAAATATTGTGTCAGTTTAAGCACAGTCATGTATAGTTGTTCAAAAGGGGACGTTTCATATGTAAAACACAATGTAAGTTGTTCATTACGTTAAATAATTTTCTGGTGTCATTTGGTGTTTTGAAATATTTGTGTGTATAAACTGCTCATGTTGATGTAAATTTGACAGTTGTAAGATATCGTCAAGCTTAGGAACAATGTAAGAAATAGGTGATATGTAAAAGCTAGTGTGCTTTTGTTTGAAAGGAAAGTGGCTCTGGGGAGTGGAAAAGGTGGGAAGGGTGAATTGGCGCACTAGCTAGAGCAAGCATGGGAAGTAAGTCATACATTAGATTAGATCTACTTTCATTCCAATTAATCTGTAGTGAGGAGGTCCTCCAGGATGTAGAACACGTCAGAAAAACAACAACAAATGACAAACATTTACAAATAAAAAAACTAAGCTAATGTACCATTCCACAGGTCCCAAGTGGAATGTTCATTTTTTAATGAACACTATATGAAAGGATCATTTTAAAAGGACTAATGCATTGAATTTAAAATAAAAAAAGTTTATTTATTTATTTATAAGGTAATAAACGTGTAATACAACTACTATACTACTTATATACAATGAACACATTATTGCACTTAAATGGCGCAGAAGTTAGATTGTACTTACACACACACACACATACACACACACACACTTATTTACAATGAACACATTACTGCAATGAAATTGTGCAGAAGTTATATTGTAGTTACATATATACATATACACACAAATCAGTTGGTTCTACTGAGAAATTCACCAATGGAGTAGAAGGAGTTGGCCACCAATAAATCCTTTAGGCTTCTCTTAAACTGAATTTCATTGGTTGTTAAGCTTTTTATGGCTGCTGGCAAGTTATTGAAAATGTATGTTCCTGAATAATGCACACCTTTTTGTACAAGATTAAGTCACTTTAAATCCTTGTGAAGATTATTCTTATTTCTAGTAATCATTCCATGAATTGAGCTGCTGGTTTGAAAAAGTGATATATTTTAATGACAAATTTCATTAAAGAATAAATATGTTGGGAAGCAGTAGTTAGTATCCCTAGTTCCCTAAACAGGCTTCTGCAGGATGTTCTTGAGTTCACACCACATATAACTCTTACTGCACGTTTTTGTGCACAGAAAACTTTAGCTTGGCTTGATGAATTACCCCAAAAAATAATGCCATATGATAATTATGGAACGAAAGTATGCATATTATGCCAGATTTTTCATTTTTATATCCCCTATGTCTGACACAATGCGCATTGCAAATAGAGATTTGTTAAGATGCTTCAGCAGTTCTGTGGTGTGCTTTTCCCAGTCGAATTTATTATCAAGCTCTAATCCCAAAAATTTAACACTGTCCAGTTCTTCTGTCTGTTTGTCATCATATGTTAGGCATATACTAGCGGGACACCACTAACAAGTTCTGAACTGCTTGTAGTGTGTTTTTTCAAAGTTTAGTGACAAAGAATTGGCTAGAAACCTGTGATTATTGTCCAGAAATAATTTATTAGCTGATCTTTCTAAGACTACACTTGATTTGCTATTTATTGCAATGTTTGTATCATTGCCAAACAAAACGAACTTGGCATCTGGTAATGTTACTGATGAAAGGTCATTGACATACACAAGAAAAAGTAAGGGCCCCAAAATGGCACCTTGTGGGACCCCAAATGTAATTAGTTCCCAGTTGGATGATGCCTGATAGCTTGATACATGTCTCTTTCCTAATAACACCCTTTGTTTCCTGCCTGAGATATATGATCTGAAGCATTTTGCAGCATTTCCTGTTACACTATAATATTCTAATTTGCTTAAAAGGATATTGTGATTTACACAGTCAAATGTATGGAATAGCATTTAGCATGTAGTAAGTCTTGGAAACATTCAGCATCAAAATCTTAGTTCCATATTTGTCCAGCTTTGAAGACATATATATTCTGGATGGGCATTTGCAACGGAAGCTCATTAGTTGCTCGTCTATTGTACAGTATCCGCGTACTTAGCTGAGTGGCAACGTGCTTGCATCCCATGCAGCGGGTTCAGGTTCGATTCCCGAGCTGGTTGGAGATTTTCTCCGTTCGTGGGGTGGGTGCTGTGTTGTCTTATCATTATTTCATCTTCATCATCGGCACACAAGTCGCCCAATGTGGCGTCGGCTGAAATAAGACTTGCACTTGGTGGTCGAACCCGGATGGGTCCTCCGTCCAACAATGCCATACGATCATTTTATTTCATATTGTACAGTATTCGAAAGGAGTGTATAGCGATTTGCAGTTATCAATAAATATAGTCCAAATGCGGGTTGCTATGTCATCAAATCATAGGCTATAGTCAAAAATTGAAATCACCTTTGTAACCTTGTAGTGCGAAACAGGGCATTGCCAAATTTAGGAGACCAAAGTACTAAATTTGTGTGAGCAGCCTTGTTTACATCGCAGAGATACAAGAGTCCAAAGGCAGCTCTTAGCTCTACAATATTTCTAGTGGTATGGTAGTTTTCAGGGTTTCCGATTGAAGAACGTTTGCGAGGAATTTCGTCGCTCGTGTAGGTGACAATCATCTGCAGCATTTCATCTGTCACTAACAATCGCCATACTTCAACTGGACTTTCACTCATACAGTGATTTGTACTTAATTATAACCAGTCTCTCTCTCTCTCTCACTCTCTATCTATCTCTCTCCCTTATTATCTCTCTCCCTCCCCCCTCCCCACCCATTTCCTCTTCAGCAAAGATTTTTAGCCATACAAAAGCCGAGTGGAGAATGGTAAATGTCATTTATTTTTCCTGTTATTTCCTGTTCCATTTTTATTTTTGAACTGAGATTGATACTTGACAACAAATTTCATAAGTAAATGTACTGTCAGACCATTTTTCAGTGTGCGTCACTGTGTACAAAAGACTCTAGAGTAAGTACCAGATATTATCCTTATAACCCGTTTTTTTAAGAAACACTTTCTTCCTCAACCATAAGGCATTATTGCATGAAAGAAGGAAAAATGAGTTATTTTCATCTCCACAAACCGATATTGCTTATTACTGATTTATCCCACAAATTACTTCCGATCGTATAGTCAGGCCTTGTGCAACACGAATTTGCATATATTGGGTCTTAGCTAAGTTGAGTGATATCCATTTTTAAGAGAAACTACTATTAATTTTCAACAAAATATTATTTATAGATTCAAGTGCTGAAATTTCATTTTTAGGTTTGATTATAATACTTGCATCATAAGCAAAGAGAACAATGTCGGATTCATGGAAATATGTTGCTAGATAATTAATATATAGCAAGAAAAGGAGTTCGCTCAGCATCGAGCCCTTTGTTACAGCTATATCTATTATTCCCATTTTGACAACACTGTTTCGTTGCATACACTTCCCCACGACTATAATGCGAAACTCTTCATCATTTTTTGTTACACAGCACAAAAATATATTCGGCCTGTAGCCTAATATCCGAGATTGTCAAGAAGTAAGCTGTAACTCCACTACCAAATGTCACACCTGAAAAATACAAAGGCACAGCTTCATGCGAATCGAGAGGCGGAAACTCTTCGAGCAAAGGAAAAGATGAATTCGTATTGTTTTTGGGCTCAATGTAGGTTTTCTCTGAATGCAATCACTAATTAGATTCAACCACTATCGGTGTATATCCTATTTCCCTGAGATGCCGATTATGTAGATTTGTGATACCATCTCTGTCAAAAGGCACTAACTCACTGACTATTGACGACAAAAATCCCATAATGACTAAAGTCTGTTACAACAGCTAGTAATAAAACCTTTCTCCCTCAATTAAGCCTTCTGGACTTGCGTAGGAGACGTGTGACCTTCGTATCAGATGTATGTATAAAAGTCAATGCCTTGGTCACATGCAAATTAATTAACATTGATGACCTTTTTGAGCTTGGCACCATCAGCATATCTGAAAATATAAATAAAAACATATCAATAGATTTATAAAACAAGAAAATGGATTCATTAAATGTGCAAAATATTGTGTGTAAGTTGTCTAATGATCACAGCAGCGACACATACGTGCGTAGTCAATGCATAGGAGAACAAGAGCAGGGAGTGCGTATTCGTAGACAAAATAAATGCGTACAATAATCAGCGTTAGCTGCGCCAGTAGAATACCAGCGACAGACAACTGAAAGTAATTGTATATTTGGGTACTCCTTGTATTTCAAAAGATGTAGACAGGAGTAACTTACATGTATTTCCCCCCAAATCAGTCAACAAACCTTACCGTAAACACAGTTCACGTAGTCATACAGCTGTGAAATTTAAAGTCCCTTGCTATTTTTCGCCGCCACTCAGAGTACTATGGCACATGCCACAACTTACGCTATTTACTGAATATTACAGCAAAACCCTTAAATGTGCCTGGTAAAAACACTGCGTACAAAAAAGAAAAACACTCTCCTCCAAATGACTCATTCAAACTCATGCAATAACAGCTACAACAAAACAAAAGAGAAAGATGGAGATAGCAATTAGCAATGACGACAGCTAAGGTGGGCCAAAAATATAAACATACGGAAACTACAATGCTTTTCATAAAAGAAATAGAAATTGCAGTTGAAATCACGTGAATTGCTTTGAGTCTTTATAAGGGGAGAATGTTTTAAGCTACAGCTGATCTGTGTGCGGTAGGTGCGATGTGATGTCAATGACGGCTCGTTAGTACAGGCGGAGGGATTGAAACAGCTCCACGCGTTGTCAAATTGCAGTAGATATGACCTCTTGTTTTGTATCGGACTCCACAGGCAGTAATATTATCTTCTGTGGCGTTCCTTTGGTGACAGTCTGGACTAACGTAACTGTTGCTACGCAGATCCAAGTATGTATTCACGAGACTATAATGTTTCTCACACACGCGATTCCGTTATCAACATCCTGTGTACACTTTCAGAACGACGTAGCATTCACTTCAGCTCACCGATCGCGAACCCACAGCCCGTCTACCTTTAACGCCCTTATCACGATCGCTTGTACCCAATTCTGGCGAACCAGTTTCACAGATAATAAACAGTTTAAAAATATTCGAGGCGACAGTTAATGCTAACGCCCGTGGAAGCTCATTAAGTTGCATATTAACTATGTAAGCTTATGTAACTGAGTTACAAGCAAAACAGTTGGGCGTTAATGATGACAATCACGGACTACTCACGGATATATTGTCACTGTGGTTCATAGCACTGTGCGAAGTTAGCTGTATTCCAATAGTCTAACATTGTCTTTTACAGTGCTTACGTCAAAATTTCGCTCAAATCGTATCCCTGACTTGAAAGCTCCGAGCGGTACTTGCACGGTTCACATGTGCATACACGCCACGCCACTGCACTTCGACTGACTGTCCCTGTTCGACTGCAACTATCGATATCATTCACGCCTCACAGCTTATCCGACAGTTCTACATATTACAATTGGTTTCACACAGTGCATGCAACAAAAGCATTACAAAAAATGTCAAACATAGGCTGAAATTTTGCATACTCCCTTAGTAACAGATTCGTGTAAAGCAAGACATATTCACATTTCATAATACGGAAACATAGGTTGAAATTCTGCATATTACTAGGATTACTAGGTTGGCAGCCCTGCAGCCAGGCGACTAGCGCGAGTTTTGGTGTTCTCGTAAAGATAAGTCATTTTAGATTATAAAACATATAGATTAGTACTGAATACGTGGTAAATAAGTGTATTAGTGTGCCGTTTAAGTCTACCATTAAAGGTTTCATTTTTCTTTACGTAATATAGCAGAAAACACGAAAAGACCGTACAGTCGTATTTTCTGTTTACGTTCTGCTGAAGCAAATCTATAGAATTTCGTTTAGTTGTTCCTTGCTCTCTCCAGCAATTTAACTTAGCGTACCTCTTCATTATTTAACTAGCATTTCCGGAAAGTAGCGTAAAGTTTAAGTTGTTGTTTCAGAAACTTTGCACTTTTGTTTTTGTTTACACACAGTTGCGTAGACAGTTGCGTATAGGCCAAATTTGTGTAACCATATTTTCGTGTTTATCTGTAATTTAACTGACTTATTCTTAATAAACTATTACGTTTATCATGAGTGAAAAGTGCTTGACTTGCCGTAGAATTGTTAGGTCGGGGCTTTGGTGTGATGGGTGCTGTAGTTTTTCCATGTGGGTGACTGTAGTGGCGTGGGAATAGGGGAAGTAAATGAGACTCATCAGTGGTTTTGTAGGATTTGTAGTAGAGATAGGAAGATACTAGAACAGGAGGGGAAAATTGCCGCCCTTCAGGCTGAGTTAGACAAGGCCAGGGGAGATCTTGACAGGTTAAGGAGGGAGAAGGGTAAAGAGAGGTGGGAAGTGGCAACAGGCAACAGGAGGAACAGGCCTAGAACTTTGTCTGACAGCTTTATGGTGAATGTGGAAAATAGATTTGACCTGTTGCTTCAGTTAGAAGCTGGTGAGCCTCAAGCAGTTGCAGGTGTAGACAGGGCACAACAAACTTTCAGCAGCAAATTGAAAAGTAAGAATGTAGGGAAATCAGTAAAGAGAAAGAAAGTGTTGTTGTTAGGTAGTTCCCATGGAAGAGGTGTTGGCCAACTTTTGCAGGATGAACTAGGATCAGAATACCAGGTCACCAATTTTTTTAAACCTAGTGCTGGTCTGGAGCAGGTGACAGAGGATTTAGGATCACTTTGCAAAGATTTCACTAAGGAAGACACCGTGGTTATAGTGGGTGGGGCAGGTAATAGTATTGACAGAGATCCTGGGTACAGTATAGAGTGTGACCTGGCGAAGATTGCGTCAGCATCGAAGCATACTAGTGTTGAGTTTGTATCTGTTCTTGGGCGCCATGACCGACCTCATTTGAACTCTTCTGTCAAGAGAGTTAATTTGGAGCTGGAACGGCTGCTCATGTCGGGTGCGGGGTCACACATTGGTGTGGTTCCTGTTGATTCTCTCAGTAGGTGGGATTATACTAGGCATGGCCTTTACCTCAACAGGAAGGGGAAGGGTAAATTGGCTGGGGAAATAGCAGGAAAGTTAAAGGGGGGAGGCACTATCATGAGTGGTAAAATACCAGTGGTTATAGGATTCAGAAAAGACCCTTTTTTAGGGTAGGGAGGACAGAAAGAAAGCAAATTTTAAGAGAGGTTAGAACTGAGACAAATCTTCAGTTTGAGAAAGAAATCAAAAAACATAATTCCAGCTTATTACATCAGCATAAACAGCCATTGGTTAAGAATTTTCAACTGTCAGCAGATATTTTAACTCCACCCAATCTTAACTCAGTCAATGAGAAATGTCAGCTATCTTTATTGCATCAAAATATTCGAGGACTGAGAAATAAAATTAATGAATTAACTATCTGCATAGATGAATTAGAGTCTTCAAACCCAGCTGACATAATCTGCCTCTCTGAACATCATTTGACCACTGGTATAGAACTTTTAAGTGTTACAGGGTTTAGGTTAGCATCTCACTTTTGTAGATCAGAAATGGAGAAAGGAGGAGTTGCCACATTCATCAGGAACTGTCATAAATTTAAGAACATAGACATTCATAAATTTTGCCTAGAACAGCATATGGATGCATGTGCAACAGAATTAGAATTTCACAAAAAATCCTTCATAATATTAAGTGTATATCGAGCACCTGCAGGTAACTTTAATCTGTTTGTCAACCACCTTGAAGCTGTACTGGCCCATTTAACAACCAAAAACAAAGAAATAGTGGTTGCTGGTGATTTCAATGTAGATTTCCTTAAAGACTCTCCCAATAAGAACTTGTTTGAGTTAGTAACACTATCATTCAACTTAATTCCCACAGTAAAGTTCCCCACTAGGATAGCCACTTGCTCACAAACAGCCATTGATAATATCTTTATAGAAAAGTCCAATGAACAAAATTATATTACAAAACCAATAGTCAATGGCCTCTCAGACCATGACATGCAGTTCCTTCTGTTAAATGTTAATACTGAACAGGATATAAAATCTGTTAAATCTGAGCTCAAAAGGGTAATCAGTAAGCCAAAAATTGATTATTTTAGGACACTCCTCAGAGACATTCACTGGACTGATGTTTACCGCGTTCATGGCATGAATGAAAAATATAACATTTTTGCTAATAAAGTGCTTACCTTATTCGAACACTGCTTTCCCCCAAAACTTACCAAGGTTAGAGCAAATTCTACAAAGAAGCCATGGATTACTGGAGGAATAGGGGTATCTTGTAAAACAAAAAGAAAACTGTATCTGTCACTCCAAAACATTTCCAATGTTGATGCTATAGCACATTATAAGAAATACTGCAAAATATTAAAGACTGTAATACGGATGTCAAAGCAAATATATTACAAGGAAAAGATAGTCATATCAGATAACAAAATAAAGACAATATGGGATATAGTGAAGGAGGAGACCGGTAGAACCAGGCATGAAGAGGAACAAATAGCATTAAGAGTAAATGATACATTGGTGACAGATGTGTATAGTGTTGCAGAACTTTTTAACAAACATTTTATAACTGTTACTGACAAGATGGGGTTGTCAGGTTCGGTAGATGCTGCTATGGATTACCTTAGACCAGACATTTCAAGTAACTTCCTTAATATGAATTTGACCCTCACTACCCCAACAGAAATAATGTCCATCATAAAATCTTTAAAATCAAAAACATCTAGTGGGTATGATGAAATATCAACAAAGTTAATTAAAGAATGTGATTCTGAGCTAAGTAACATATTAAGCTATCTGTGTAACCAGTCGTTTATTAGTGGAATATTTCCTGAATGGCTGAAATATGCTGAAGTTAAGCCGCTGTTTAAGAAGGGAGATAAAGAAATAGCATCAAATTTCCGTCCAATTTCACTGTTGCCAGCATTCTCAAAAATTTTCGAAAAAGTAATGTACAGTCGTCTTTATAACCATCTTATCTCAAATAACATACTGTCAAAGTCACAGTTTGGATTTCTAAAAGGTTCTGATATTGAGAAGGCTATCTACACTTACAGTGAAAATGTGCTTAATTCATTAGACAAAAAATTGCAGGCAACTGGTATATTTTGTGATCTGTCAAAGGCATTTGACTGTGTAAATCACAATATCCTTTTAAGTAAACTAGAATATTATAGTATAACAGGAAATGCTGCAAAATGGTTCAAATCTTATATCTCTGGCAGGAAACAAAGGGTGTTATTAGGAAAGAGACATGTATCAAGCTATCAGGCCTCATCCAACTGGGAACTAATTACATGTGGGGTCCCACAAGGTTCCAGTTTGGGGCCCTTACTTTTTCTTGTGTATATCAATGACCTTTCATCAGTAACATTACCAGATGCCAAGTTTGTTTTGTTTGCCTATGATACAAACATTGCAATAAATAGCAAGTCAAATGTAGTCTTAGAAAGATCAGCCAATAAAATATTTGTGGACATTAATCACTGGTTCCTAGCCAATTCTTTGTCACTAAACTTTGAAAAAACACACTACATGCAGTTCAGAACTTGTAAGGGATGTCCCAAGAGTATATGTCTAACATACGATGACAAGAAGATAGAAGAAGTGGACAGTGTTAAATTCTTGGGATTACAGCTTGATAATAAATTCAACTGGGAGGAGCACACCACAGAACTGCTGAAGCGTCTTAACAAATCTCTGTTTGCAATGCGAATTTTGTCAGACATAGGGGATATAAAAATGAAAAAGCTGGCATACTATGCTTACTTTCATTCCATAATGTCATATGGGATTATTTTTTGGGGTAATTCATCAAGCCAAGCTAAAGTTTTCCGGGCACAAAAACGTGCAGTGAGAGTTATATGTGGTGTGAACCCAAGAACATCCTGCAGAAGCCTGTTTAGGGAACCAGGGATACTAACTACTGCTTCCCAATATATTTATTCCTTAATGAAATTTGTCATTAAAAATATATCACTTTTTCAAACCAACAGCTCAATTCATGGAATCAATACTAGAAATAAGAATAATCTTCACAAGGATTTAAAGTCACTTAGTCTTGTACAAAAAGGTGTGCATTATACAGGAACACACATTTTCAATAACTTGCCTGCAGCCATAAAAATCTTAACAACCAATGAAATTCAGTTTAAGAGAAGCCTAAAGGATTTATTGGTGGCCAACTCCTTCTACTCCATTGATGAATTTCTTAGTAAAACCAACTGATTTGTATATAAGTACAACATAACTTCTGCACAATTTCAGTGCAGTAATGTGTTCATTGAAAATTTGTGTGTGTGTGTGTGTGTGTGTGTGTGTGTGTGTGTTAGTATAATCTAACTTCTGCACCATTTCAGTGCAGTAATGTGTTCATTGTAAATAAGTATTACAGTAGTTGTATTACCTTATAAATAAATAAAAAACTTTTTTATTTTAAATTCAGTGCATTAGTATTTGTAAAATTACTCTTAGTGTTCATTAAAAAATGACGATCATTCCACTTGGGACCTGTGGAATGGTACATTAGCTTATTTGATTTAATTGTAAATATTTGTCATGTATTGTTGTTTTTCTGACATGTTCCACATCCTGGAGGATCTCCTCACTACGGATCAATTGGAACGAAAGTAAATCTAATCTAATCTAATACTCAATGAATAAGAGATTCATGTAAAGCCAGACATATTCACATTTCATAATACGGAACAAAAAAAGTATTATAGACTATCATAGATACATGTGTAGAGTAAATGGTAGCAAAAGGAAAGAATGTACAAAAAATTAATCCATTCCAATTGTCAATCTGTTCAAACACTGACAGGAAAATCAAACCCAACTTGTTATCTCACATCTACATTCCAACCGACAATAGCCCCTTTAACCACTATCTTCCTTAATGACAACAGAGGTCAGCTGCGAATTCCTCATATTTCTTTTAAGCCACTTACGGGTGGTCGACCTTGCTGTAAGAAATAACGCATTAGCTTATTTTGCGTACTGACACTGTATCTATGTGAGTACATTGCTAGCACTCACACTCGTCTTTTCTTCCAATAAAATACCTGTCATATCGTAATAGTTTAGTACACTGATTTCAAATGGTTCAAATAAATGGCTCTCAGCACTATGGGACTTAACATCTCAGGTCATCAGTCCCCTAGAACTTAAAACTACCTAAACCTAAGTAACCTAAGGACATCACACACATCCATGCCCGAGGCAGGATTCGAATCTGCGACCGTAGCGGTCGCGCGGTTCCAGACTGAAGCGCCTAGAACCACTCGGCCACCAGCGGCCGGCTAGTCTGATTTGAGTCAGTTTATTACTGATGGCAGACTGCTCCAATTGCACACCCATGTGCGCCCCGAGTCATTGTTGTAATGCCTGGCACTTATTATTTACATTGCTCTGTGGGTCTGCTGGACGGATCTTCATCTCGACCGTCTGTCCACGGGGCTCATGCCCAACTGCTCCAAAAATTTCCCTGGTTTCTACGTTGTTGGCTGTAGGGCTGGAAATAGCCTCTAACCGGCGTTCGAAATAAGACATCGCGATTTCCGTTCCTGTACGGCTGGTTGCTGATATTCACTTGATACGCCTCCATCGCCTGCACCTAAAGGTTTCTCCTATCCCCCCAAATTCCAGCTCCTGTAGTAGACTCCCAAAGTCCTCTACATCGTCCATAAATCACATGGTAGTTTACCAGAGGATTCTGTAACAGAGCCGGATAATTTCGGCAGAACTGAATGTTACTTCGAGAAATTGGTTCTTTCAGAGTATACCCTCGAAAAATCTCATCACGCTGCTGAAATTCGATCCCCCAAAGTTCCTACTCATCATTATGTCGCGCTTGACATGATACAGCGTCGAAAACCCTCTACAAACCACCTATCTCAAAATGGTTCAAATGGCTCTGAGCACTATGGGACTTAACATCTATGGTCATCAGTCCCCTAGAACTTAGAACTACTTAAACCTAACTAACCTAAGGACAACACACAACACCCAGTCATCACGAGGCAGAGAAAATCCCTGACCCCGCCGGGAATCGAACCCGGGAACCCGGGCGTGGGAAGCGAGAACGCTACCGCACGACCACGAGCTGCGGACACCTATCTCACTGCCTCTAGATACCTACACATAAGTTCGAGAGGTGATTAGAGACGGATTAGAGAAGGATGGAGAAGGAAGGCGGCCACGGCCTTGCAATAGAATCATCCCGGCGTTTGCCTTAGGCGATTAATGGAAATCATGGAAAACCTAAATCAGGATGGCCGGAAGCGGGTTTCCCTTGTCATCCTCGGCCGGCCGGAGTGGTCGAGCGGTTCTAGGCGCTACAGACTGGAACCGCGCGACCGATAGGGTCGCAGGTTCGAATCCTGCCTCGGGCGTGGATGTACGTGTTGTCCTTAGGTTAGTTAGGTTTAAGTAGTTCTAAGTTCTAGGGGACTGATGACCTCAGAAGTTAAGTCCCATAGCGCTCAAAGGCATTTGAACCACTTTTTTTTTCTGCAAACCACGGCGCTACCTCAGTCGGTCACAATTCGAGTTTATGACCGAGACGCCTTGTGGAAGGTAAAAAACGACGGAATTGTTCAATTCAAATGTGCGGGCTTAGTGCAATCCCACTGTCCCAGTGCACTCGGAACTTGGGTATCGAAAAATATATGCTTGTAATGGAACGTCTCGGTTTTGTGTGACATCACGTGGTTGCATTTTAAAGGATAACGAGATGGAGAACACTGGTAATCACGGATACATAATCGGCCCGAGCCATAAGCTTGTCTTCTCCACAGTTTCATTCCGAGTTTCATCCTTATTCTATTTATGCGTAGCACCCACGCAAATTTTCTTCTGATATACGAGGAGTAACCTTACTTTCTCAGCCACATTTACAGGTATTGGACATGTATCATCAGAGCCCTCTTGTTTATTTTTAACCTCTTGTACTAATATCCTTCTATTACTAATGGTAAGGTTCTCAGTTGCTTCCATCAGTCCGTCCTATATTTCTACTGACAATTGGTTAATCTGCGCCTCCACTGTATTTCAGCTACAATCTACTTGTTCAGTCTCTCTCGTTCACTGTTTGCACAGCATTTGTGGTAAATTACTTTCAGTCATGTCAATCTGCACTCTTGTGCTTCTTTTGTAGATGATATGCAATTCTGATAACTGCAGTTAGGTATTTGGCACCATCCAACAGCTAACATTCCCTGTAATCTACTGCTTTCCTTATCTAGTTAGCAAATCAACTGGCCAAGCAAAGTCGAGATGTCCATTTCCATTATTACATTACCTGGTTGTTATACAACTAAGAAACTTGGCTAATGCGATCCATGACGGTGGGAACTGCTTTTGATATAACTGATAAGTAGGAAGTAGCATTTTATACACAGTAAATTGGAGGCTGTGTTCATGCCTGCTGATTAACGAGCACACTTTACGGCTTTGCTAAGAACACTTGAGAGGTGGCATGAGCCCCCTCTCATATGTCTATCTTACGATTCTCCTCTCTAATTGCATGCGGTGGAAAGTTGCTATTCCTTCACATGCGGACTTCCCACGCAGCGTCTCTCGTCACCCGGGTGGTCCGGTGACAGGCGGGCTCTGTTGCACTGGAGAGGGTTAAGCCGACGGGTGCGAGGAAGTCGAGTGAATGCTTTGCAGACGCCGACATTGTCAAAAGACACGCCCGGAGGGGTTTGAAGTAGCGGCTGGGCTAGAGGTTCCGTTACTTCGCAGAATCTTAGCGAAAACACTTTCTGGCAGGCTACCAGCGAGGCTTGGGAATGACTTGTGTACCCAGGCAGTTGTGGCGGGAAAATTCCCGCGCTTTCTGCAAAATAGTAACTGTGATTGGCTTGCTCAGGGCATAGCTCCGTGACGTAGCAAAATCAGCGCAGAAATTGGCGCCAAGAATCTCCATTGGTGGAATGGTAGTACTCCGGCAATGGAGTGGAATTTTCCGTCGGTTTACGAGTTGCTGATTGGAACGTTTAACCACGGCCACTGTCGTGGGGGCGGAAATGTTCTGTGTTCAGCCTGTACGGGTGCTCAGGAGTAGTCGGCTCTCGCCTTTCGGTCGAGGACGTCGAAGCAACCAGCCATCGCCGCCGATACGCCAGATCGTGTTCTGGCAGTCAAGAAGACAGTTTGGTAATGTATGTCCGCAGCACCGGCAGATAGGGATTTTCCTAGGTGATAATCAGAGCTCAGCAGAGCGCGCCTGTTCGTCTTTTTCTAACTTTGTTCTATCTTGAGTAGCAGCAATTACTGTTGGGTTAGCTGTGTGTCTCTCTTGAGATTTGAGTGGCAAGGAATTGGCTCCACATACCACTTCGTCTTAAACCTCACGATCTAGTTTAGGGACAACTTCACCTTTACAGTGTTTGTATGAGTCTCAAATTTGAGCCAATTTGATGTATTATAAATATTTCAAGTGTTTTTGTTTATTATTTTGTGTTTAGTCTTAATAAATCATATTGTTATTTTGGACAGAACTTTCATTCTGTTAATCGGTAGAGCAACCCATCATTTCCCACTATGTTAATGAAACCTTCGTTTATTTAACTTATTTATCAAATTAAATTATTGCAGGTGCCAAACTCTCTTCTACTCCACTGGCAGGGTTGATTAGAGTCAGTTCGCGTGTTTTTTTTATCCTTGTGCAACAGCAAAATTCGGAGTTAGAATAGGGGGGGCTTAGAGCATCATTTACATATGTAGATTCAAGAAGAATTTAGTGTCAAATACACTGCTAGCCCCGGCACCTCGCATAAAATGGCGACCCTTAGCCTCGGATCTTTCCTGTGAATCGCTGATAAGCAAGTATTATTAGTAGTAGGGACACTCAGAATTTTTTTTGCTTAATTTTTTTAATAATTTTACCCTAGTTCTTTTTCTTGTAGTTCCGCGATTAGTTTTTAATTGGCGGCGCATGATTACAGTTTTTGTTTTCAGCGTATATATTTTTTTGTTCATTGTTTTTTGTGTTTCGTTGATGTGGTGTCCGTACCACATCGCACTTTGTCGGATTTGTGCGGTTTCTGTACCACATCAAATTGTGTTTGTGATTACAGCGTTGGAACTGCGTTGTTGAAATTTTATGTCTATGTTTAAAAATACAGAGAGTAGATTATTTTTACTGTGTATTTTAGATAAATTTTGTTTCTCATGAATGATCATGAGAATTAAGGCACGACTATTAGTGAGCGAAGCTAAAACAAAAGAGGATAGCATAATGGATAAGGGGCAGTTTACTGACGGGAATAGGTTCGGAGATGAGATGGGTACATTTTTTGCAGGACAGGACGCCAGGGTCATTGATGAGGAAGGTGATTTGGACGCGATCTCAGAGCAGCGTTGCGACCGTGATTATGATAGTGAAGTAGAGGATGAAACAGAGACAGGCACACAGGTCGAGACGGTAGCAGAAGTTTATAATCAAACGAACGAGAGCAGACAGGGGCTAGCTCGGCCACGTCAGAGCTCTAGCGCCCAGGTGTCCGGAGTTACATCTCCCACGTTTGAAGAGGATCAAAAAGATGTCGTAAACCCAATGCTGAGCTTCCTTCGATCAATGAAAGAAGAAGCCGATGAACAACGTAAGAAGGAGAAGGAAGAAGATGAGAAAAAGCGTAAGAAGGAGAAAGAAGAAGCTGACGAACAGCGTAAGAAGGACACGAAGGCAATAATTTCGCATATAGGGGAAATTCGTGGGGAATTATTAACAATAAAAAAAGAATGAGGAGAAGCAAAACAAATGTCAATGGTAGCACAAAAAGTAGCAGGCCTAGCCAAAACTGCAGCAGCAGGGGCAATGAAAATCGCAAGAGTAACTTCTCAACTCGCAGGGCGCTTGCGACGTGCGACACAAGTCCACTCAAAATCCCTAGCGGCCTTAAAGACTCAAGGTAATATTGCGGTTACGAACATCACGAAACGAATGAAAGAAGTAGGGAGTCGGATAGCAAAAATAGAGCGAAACGGGCACACGAGCACTGCGCGTTCGGATACCAATGATGGAGTACACAGGATTGTGTCTCCGAGGAAAAGCCCGCCGTGCTCCAGCCCAGTGACAGCGTGCGGAACGAACAATGCACACGCAGAAACAGCGAGTAATAACTCCAATAATTGCAGCCCACTTAGAAGAGTGAATGCTGAATGCCACTTCCACTGTGATACAGAGGTAGCACATCACAGTTATCAGCAAGATAGAACAGGACACTCAGCAGACGTGCAAGTATCGGAAACGAGTGACAACAGCAGTGCGAGGATCGGACAGGATTTTGATCACAATCACTTCCTGTCGATACTAAAATTCCAAAAGTTCAGAGATAATGGAGGGTCGATGCATCCCAAGAGCTGGGTGATGCAGTTTACAAATTCATTACCGCCATCATGGGCAACCCTGGCAAAATTAGAATTCATGTGTGGACACATCGAAGGCCAAGCCGCGGAAAAGATGCGGGGTGTGGCAGCGACGTGTCAGACTTATCAGGAATTTGTTGATGCGTACCTGGGGATCTACTGGTCAAAGGAAACGCAAGACAGGATTAAAGAGGAAATAATATTTTATCCTGAACTGGAAGTGTCCGGGCAAAGGAGCGCAACCGAATTTTTTGATGATTTACTCAAGAAGAATCAATTTTTAGATAGTCCATATAGCAAGGGAGAAATCATCAAATTTTGTTTTTCCAAATTGCCTGTTAGGTATCAACAGACACTTGTCGGCAAGTGTGGATCTGACATAGAAGCATTCAAGAGTCTATTGCGCGAACTCGAAGTAGTCTTCGATAAACAAGACGCAAAGGACAGGAAGAAGGCGCAAAATAACAAATACCACGGGCCAGCAAGGGCAGACGACAACAGATCGCATAATCGCGCTCGTCAGTTAGGAAACCAGGGTTACGGAAATCAAGGTTACGCAATTCAAGATTATGGAAACCAGAGACACGGAAACCAGAACGTCAGGGAACAGGGTCAATCTAGTCAAGGAATCTGGGACAGGAGGAATAACGAACGGTAAAGCGACCGTAACTGGAGAGAGCGAAATCAAGGACCACAGGAGAACCAGGAGATTGAAATTAGACCTGCAAATCCTAATGCACGTCAGAGGAGGGGGAGTCTGACAGGGGATTCGCGCTAGTCCATAGGACTCCACCACATGTCTCACACAAAGAAGTTCGTGGAATAATAGTAGTTTAAGTGGTGTACATAGTAGAATAGGCAAATATATGAACCTTTCTTCGGGGAACAATAATCGTTGGATTAATAGATTAAGATTGTTAAAGTATTAACACGCTGCATTTTCTCGCATAAGAATTTACTGCTGTTAACTTTTTTTTGTCTATGTTCAGGATCTCCTCTGTCGTTGCGATTAGAGGCACTACCTTTCCAGGAGCAATGTTTTTGTCCTTTCCTATCTGGTGTCCATGTTAAGGAATAAAGATGAGTGACGAGATGTCGCACAAACGGGCGCATACAAGAACGTGCTCTTAGAAGCGTTCTGAGAAGTCGTGATACGCTCCTTAGCGGCCACAACCAGTTCGTGAGACGTTCATACCAATGCTTGCAGGCATGCGTCAGTGCACTGCATGATTGTGGTATATTGCGTGATTTCGAGGATGAATATGGGCAGTATAGTTTTTTTTGCAGAGCTGCGCCAGCATCGTTGTCTTGCAAGTCGGGGCGAACCTGTGAGCGTTTGACTCCAATGGTGCCCTAGGCGATAGAAATGCGGGCATCAAGCCCACCATGCCAATGCGCTGGTTGGGGATTTAGCGTGATGCTCGTGACTGTCACAGATGAATAACCAGGGACTTATACTTGGATATTCGTGACATACTGTGTAGCTGGCGTGTGTTGGGCGACTGAATCCTCAACAGGAACCAGTCCTGGCTTGGTCATAGTACATTGTCTCTGGAAAGGTGTGCTTTGATCGCGAATACTGTATAACATAGAAAAAGAAGTTGCAACTATAAATTTATTGTCTTGTATAGCCATGGCTAACCCAGTCTCTGGAGTTTCAGTGAGGCATAATGAAAACTCGGAGGTCATGTCGTACGGCGCGCACATCACCGTCGTCAATAGCGGCGAGCAGCGAGACATCTCAACGTAACAGGAATTATGTAAGAGTATTGTATAAGGTAAACAAAAAAATAAATAAATAAAATAAATAAATAAATAAATAAATAAAAGGGAAAGTACGATATACTAGGATAAGTTAAATTGTAGGATTTAACAATAACTAGATTATTATTGTGGGGGCTTTCTACCACAAGTGTGGCGCGCGCCTGTTGAGATGCTATTTTTCAGGTCACCAAACCGCAGACCCGAGATGGAGGGACGACGGGCGAGCGAAAGTAGCATAGTTGCATGTTCCTTATAGCACAGTAAAACTTAGACCTGCATAACAACATAACTGAATTAAAGGACATAGAATGTAGATCGTTGGCTAATGGTAGTTAATTCTTGAGCATGTCTACTGTCGATCTATATAATTAATAGTAATATTAGTGCGGGCCCGCACATTTAGTTCTTCATCCAATATAGCGTCACACACCATGTACAATAGTGAGATCTGTCTCTACACAAATATCAAGATAAATTTATTTCCATGATTTTTGTTATGATAGCTACAGATAAATAACTATAAAATTAAAATTAGAGTGTCTGAAATGACAGACCATCAATGTATCGTGATGTAAATTTATTATAACATAGAAGGTCATGGGGAAAAGTTAGGCATAAGATTTTTGTAAGAATTGTCCAGATGATGGGGATCATGGCAATGCAGAGGCCAGCCGGAGGTCATCGGCTACCTGCAAGAAGAAAGCGTCAGCGCGCTACCTGACGTGAAGGGCGCGAGAACATCCGGTCCTACAAGCTGACAGTCACCAGGCCGTATACCTGAGGGATTACGCGGGATCCTCGCCGGGCCACAAGCGAAAGTGAGGCTGGCCATTGACCCTGACACACGACCCACACGCGACAGCCTGCTAGCTCTCCGGACGCGGCAGCCGTTTGGAGGGATTCCCTGCGGCAGACCACGTTGTCTTGAGTACACGAAGAAGATCACATATCGTGTCAGAACCTGCGCCTCATGTGCCTCAGGACAGAAAGGGACGCTCTATACTCACCTGTTTGGGTTTTTACAACTCACTAGCATTGGCTGATCTGCATACACAAAGCAGTATCGTGCCACACTAACAAATGTATGGCCTCATGTCTAACTTCTCCTCTCTATTAGAGAGCAGTTTTAGCAATCATCGCTCCTAGTTCGATCCTGTATGTATGACCTCACACACTTGTGGAGTCAATCCACGTGCCATCATCCCTCGTCGAACTGCAATATTGGGAAACGTAAAGTACTGTCCAGCGAGAGAAGAGACCTAGACTAGTGATGTATCCCAACAAATAGACCTCAGAGACAATTAATCGACGTGAGGAGAGCCTATCACTGTGTCTTCCTACCCTGTTGCCGTTGCAACAACGTAGCAACAACACCTGATGTTTAGCCCTATGAGATGTCAGTACTGTCGTATTTGTTAAGTGCTTCGAATATTTCTAACAATGTGATTTAGTGCCTCATTCTCAGCACAGTCGTGAACTTTGTGCAATGTGCATACACAACTTGATGCCCCATGAACCTTGTTTTTTTTCTTAAATTTCCTTCTCTGGTGTTGTTTTTGTAATGTATGTTATACCTTGTATGTGTTTGTGTTTTACACTGTAATTCTTATTACAAATTACTGTATTGTTCTCCACACCATGTTTTTTTTGTATTTTGTATTTATTGTTGTGTGTATGCAAACAGTGTGCCTGAAGTCCCCATAAACTGAAGCAGATACCACCACTGTCATTGTGAATGGACCATCAGTTCAGGGAACATTTTGTAAAGGTTATTCTTGCTGCAGGGAGACAGGATGAATCGGAGGTTGTAACTAGATTCTGAAAGCTCACAAAGAGATTGTTAACTTAAATAGTATCATGTGTGAGTGAGTTCAGGTTAGTTTCATGATTCAAATTGTTGTAAAATCTTGGGCATTTAATTGCAGAGCACTCCAACTCTGATTGTAAAGAATAAAATGCTCCATATTTGGCTCACATGCCCGGGCCATATTTAGAGCGTGAATGTCTGTGTGAATCGGTGTTTGGAAGAGGCTCCCTGGGTATGGATGTGTGATGTGAGTGTTAGTGTTCCATATTAAGAAGGTGAAGTTGGCTACATCATAAATAATCCTCCCTCTATGAGCTGCATTTTTCAGTTGCAGTGATTTTCTTTATAGAGTGCGGCATGTGGAGTCAGTTTGAGAGATTGTTCTTGGGCGATTGACTCACTACCTTGCTCCTAAGTGAGCCAACCGCTCACCAATTACAATCTAAAAATGGCGTAGGGGCAATGAGAGGTGGCATGAGCCCCCTCTCATATGTCTATCTTACGATTCTCCTCTCTAATTGCATGCGATGGAAAGTTGCTATTCCTTCACACGCGGACTTCCCACGCAGCGTCTCTCGTCACCCGGGTGGTCCGGTGACAGGCGGGCTCTGTTGAACTGGAGAGGGTTAAGCCGACGGGTGCGAGGAAGTCGAGTGAATGCTTGCAGACGCCGACATTGTCAACGACACGCCCGGAGGGGTTTGAAGTAGCGGCTGGGCTAGAGGTTCCGTTACTTCGCAGAATCTTAGCGAAAACACTTTCTGGCGGGCTACCAGCGAGGCTTGGGAATGACTTGTGTACCCAGGCAGTTGTGGCGGGAAAATTCCCGCGCTTTCTGCAAAATAGTAACTGTGATTGGCTTGCTCAGGGCATAGCTCCGTGACGTAGCAAAATCAGCGCAGAAATTGGCGCCAAGAATCTCCATTGGTGGAATGGTAGTGCTCCGGCAATGGAGTGGAAATTTCCATCGGTTTTCGAGTTGCTGATTGGAACGTTTAACCACGGCCACTGTCGTGGGGGCGGGAATGTTCTGTGTTCGGCCTGTACGGGTGCTCAGGAGTAGTCGGCTCTCGCCTTTCGGTCGAGGACGTCGAAGCAACCAGCCATCGCCGCCGATACGCCAGATCGTGTTCTGGCAGTCAAGAAGACAGTTTGGTAATGTATGTCCGCAGCACCGGCAGATAGGGATTTTCCTAGGTGATAATCAGAGCTCAGCAGAGCGCGCCTGTTCGTCTTTTTCTAACTTTGTTCTATCTTGAGTAGCAGCAATTACTGTTGGGTTAGCTGTGTGTCTCTCTTGAGATTTGAGTGGCAAGGAATTGGCTCCACATACCACTTCGTCTTAAACCTCACGATCTAGTTTAGGGACAACTTCACCTTTACAGTGTTTGTATGAGTCTCAAATTTGAGCCAATTTGATGTATTATAAATATTTCAAGTGTTTTTGTTTATTATTTTGTGTTTAGTCTTAATAAATCATATTGTTATTTTGGACAGAACTTTCATTCTGTTAATCGGTAGAGCAACCCATCATTTCCCACTATGTTAATGAAACCTTCGTTTATTTAACTTATTTATCAAATTAAATTATTGCAGGTGCCAAACTCTCTTCTACTCCACTGGCAGGGTTGATTAGAGTCAGTTCGCGTGTTTTTTTTATCCTTGTGCAACAGCAAAAGTCGGAATTAGAATAGGGGGGGGGGGGGCTTAGAGCATCATTTACATATGTAGATTCAAGAAGAATTTAGTGTCAAATACACTGCTAGCCCCGGCACCTCGCACACTCACAAAGGAGACTCTTGGAAAGGTGGGATATCATTTGAGTCTAACAGTACTTCCACTCACTGAAGCACATTGCTATTCTCTGTTTACAACCTTCAGTCTCCCATTAATTGAATTTATACTTTCACAGTGACATACACTTATCTATTTTTTACACAACATTGTCTAGGTGTTAATCGTATTTCTTATGAAGAAATACTATTTAAAACATAGTAGTCCATGTAGTTAATTGTGTACAACACTTGTGAGTAGATGGCAACGTAATACAGCACCATATATTTCAGCCTGTAGTCTCCCATTAATTCGTACTGTTGCTGCTTAGCCATCTGGCCACCTACATTGAGAGAGGCGCTCTCACAATTTACAGATGTAGCAGATGCAAAGAAATCAATATTAACTTTTTAGAATTTTTGTGGTTGTGATAATATGTGTACTGTTAGATATTCATCTCTGTTTCACCACGAGTTCTCAAAATTAACACAACATGAAATGCATTTGGGTCATGTATGTTTATTACTAAATCCCCTATTAGTGTAAGAGTTTGTACAGCTTACTGAAGTCAAACTCCGTCATTGTAACCAGATGCTAACTAATTACATTATTAACTAAAACCAATTCGAAATTTTTTAGATAAGGCAGGAAATATTTATTTCAATATCTCATTTGACCCATCTTCATAGTAGTATCCAACAGTATTTTAACTTTTGTGCTTTTATCATTTCCTAAATTTTAAAATTTCTGTCACTCTGCTGAAGAGATATGTTCAGTATTCTCTACATGTTTTCCACAAATGAAATCTATTTATTTTTGTATTTATGTATAACCCTTATTTCTGACGATTTTCAACTAATCAATATTTTTCCAGTAACATATGAAAACCAAACTTACAACAGTGTTAGCATGTAAGTGGCCTCATGTGTAATTATTATGTAATATTATACTATTCATCATTTTATACATTTACATGTTAACTCAATCAAACTTACACCAACCTTCTGCTCTGAATACAAAAATTTTACTCTCACAACTTACAAAGGGAAAATTGATCATCATAATAAAACAAGAGAAGTCAGAACTTGTGCACATTTATCTGCAATAATTAATGCTCTGTACCAAAAACAATGTCAATAACACTCTGTTCTTATACTAAGAGTCTGAAACATAAAAGACCTGTGTCTGTATTTCTCATATAAAACTGACAAAGAAACTACACGTGATATCCTATTATTTCAAGGACAATATGAGCAACTATCCAGTCCACCACTTACTATTAGATGCCCCCTACTGTTTACATGAACATTAACAAATTAATAAAAATCCGATATCGGAAATAAGTGTAGGTTTTGGCAGTATAATCTATTGTCCATTTCAGAAGACTGTCCTGAATCTTTTCTAGCAGTTTGCTCAGTCGTTTCTCCGTTATGTTTTTCCGCTGTTTTAGTAATTACACAGACTCTAATTATTCGTAGACTTGTACCTACTACATTCATTCGCCCCAGCATTCGTTTCTTATGTAGCTTTATGTCCGCTATATTTCTTATTCCATTTTTATTTTTGAATTGAGGAAAGAAAGGGTAATAGGCATTTGAATGAGGTATACTAGTCACGTTTTCCTGGTTGCTCTGAAAACATACGCTCATTTTCCTCTGAGGTTCGGTATGGTTCAGACTTTTGCCCCTCAGTAATCTCGTTGATTCCATCTATGTTTTGCCGAACTAAATCTTCTTTATCCAGATATACCGGATGATCAAAAAATCAGTATAAATTTTGAAAACTGAATAAATCACGGAATAATGTAGATAGAGAGGTACAAATTGACACACATGCTTGGAATGACATGGGGTTTTATTAGAACCAAAGAATACTGAAGTTCAAAAAATGTCCGACTAATGGCGCTTCATCTGATCAGAATAGCAATAATTAGCATAACAAAGTAAGACAAAGCGAAGATGATGTTCTTTACAGGAAATGCTCAATATGTCCCCCATCATTCCTCAACAATAGCTGTAGTCGAGGAATAATGTTGTGAACAGCACCGTAAAGCATGACCGGAGTAATGGTGAGGCATTGGCGTCGGATGTTGTCTTTCAGCATCCCTAGAGATGTCAGTCGATGACGATAAACTTGCGACTTCAGGTAACCCCAAAACCAATAATCGCACGGACTGCGGTCTGGGGACCTGGGAGGTCAAGCATGACGAAAGTGGCGGCTGAGCAAACGATCATCACCAAACGACGCGCGCAAGAGATCTTTCACGCGTCTAGCGATATGGGGTGGAGCGCCATCCTGCATAAACATCGTACGTTCCAGCAGGTCTTTATCAGCCAGGCTGGAGATGATGCGATCCTGTAACATATCGGCGTACCTCTCACCCGTCACGGTAGCAGTTACAAAACCAAATCACGGATTTCCTGGACGAAAAATGGCCCGATAATGGCAGAGTGGTAAATCCAATCCATACCGTGACTTTCTCGTCGTGCAATGGAGTTTCCACGACAGTTCTATGATTTTCGGTAGCCCAAATTCTGCAGTTGTGGGCGTTGACAGACCCTCGGAGCGTGAAATGAGCTTCGTCGGTCCACAATACATTACTCTACCAATCGTCATCTTCCTTCACTTTTGAAACGCCCACGCCGCAGATGCCCTCCGCTTCACTAATTCGCCATGTAACAGTTCATGATGCCGACGGATTGTGTACGGATAGCATCGCAGGGTACGCCTAAGTGCCAACCAAACAGTAGTGTATGGAATGCCGGTGCGACGTGCGACTGCACGAGCGCTGACATCCCCGTGCATAGACGAACCCGCTACAGCCTCCATTTCTTCCTGACTTGTCTCAGGAGCATTACGCCTTGTGTTCGGTGGGCCACTACGGGGTCTATCGTCTACACAACCCGTGGCTTCGAACTTCGAAATCATTCTCGCCACAGCTGCATTTGTCAACGGACCTTTACCCGCTCGAATCCCCTTCCTATGGCGATAGGATGTAACGCTGAACTAGCAGATTCCCCATTCTGATAAAACAGCTTCACTAAAAGCGCCTTTTCAGGTAACGTCAACATGCTGCGACTGCTGGCCCATCTGATTCTCTCTCTCACTACAGCTCTTTTTATACACGATTGTCATGCGCAGTCACTGATGTTTTGCTGTCCAGCGCCATCTGTCGGACATTTTCTGAACTTTGTTTTTTTTATTCTAATAAAACCCCATGTCATTCCAAGCATGTGTGTCAATTTTTACCTCTATATATACATTATTCCGTAGTTTATTAAGTTTTCAAATTTATACAGACTTTTTGATCACCCGTTATATATACACTCCTGGAAATTGAAATAAGAACACCATGAATTCATTGTCCCAGGAAGGGGAAACTTTATTGACACATTCCTGGGGTCAGATACATCACATGATCACACTGACAGAACCACAGGCACATAGACACAGGCAACAGAGCATGCACAATGTCGGCACTAGTACAGTGTATATCCACCTTTCCCAGCAATGCAGGCTGCTATTCTCCCATGGAGACGATCGTAGAGATGCTGGATGTAGTCCTGTGGAACGGCTTGCCATGCCATTTCCACCTGGCGCCTCAGTTGGACCAGCGTTCGTGCTGGACGTGCAGACCGCGTGAGACGACGCTTCATCCAGTCCCAAACATGCTCAATGGGGGACAGATCTGGAGATCTTGCTGGCCAGGGTAGTTGACTTACACCTTCTAGAGCACGTTGGGTGGCACGGGATACATGCGGACGTGCATTGTCCTGTTGGAACAGCAAGTTCCCTTGCCGGTCTAGGAATGGTAGAACGATGGGTTCGATGACGGTTTGGATGTACCGTGCACTATTCAGTGTCCCCTCGACGATCACCAGTGGTGTACGGCCAGTGTAGGAGATCGCTCCCCACACCATGATGCCGGGTGTTGGCCCTGTGTGCCTCGGTCGTATGCAGTCCTGATTGTGGCGCTCACCTGCACGGCGCCAAACACGCATACGACCATCATTGGCACCAAGGCAGAAGCGACTCTCATCGCTGAAGACGACACGTCTCCATTCGTCCCTCCATTCACGCCTGTCGCGACACCACTGGAGGCGGGCTGCACGATGTTGGGGCGTGAGCGGAAGACGGCCTAACGGTGTGCGGGACCGTAGCCCAGCTTCATGGAGACAGTTGCGAATGGTCCTCGCCGATACCCCAGGAGCAACAGTGTCCCTAATTTGCTGGGAAGTGGCGGTGCGGTCCCCTACGGCACTGCGTAGGATCCTACGGTCTTGGCGTGCATCCGTGCGTCGCTGCGGTCCGGTCCCAGGTCGACGGGCACGTGCACCTTCCGCCGACCACTGGCGACAACATCGATGTACTGTGGAGACCTCACGCCCCACGTGTTGAGCAATTCGGCGGTACGTCCACCCGGCCTCCCGCATGCCCACTATACGCCCTCGCTCAAAGTCCGTCAACTGCACATACGGTTCACGTCCACGCTGTCGCGGCATGCTACCAGTGTTAAAGACTGCGCTGGAGCTCCGTATGCCACGGCAAACTGGCTGACACTGACGGCGGCGGTGCACAAATGCTGCGCAGCTAGCGCCATTCGACGGCCAACACCGCGGTTCCTGGTGTGTCCGCTGTGCCGTGCGTGTGATCATTGCTTGTACAGCCCTCTCGCAGTGTCCGGAGCAAGTATGGTGGGTCTGACACACCGGTGTCAATGTGTTCTTTTTTCCATTTCCAGGAGTGTATATAGATTTCGTCTACAAACTTTCCATTGTCTTTTTCTTTCCAGCGATCATCAAGAGGTACGTCTATTATTTTAAAGAAACCAAATGGTTCACCCACATTTGTAGCATGTCCAGCAACATTTCCTCTATTTTCCATACTTCTATTTCTAAACATCATTAATCCCTTTTCACATTTTATGATTTCATGGTTCCTGTTCATCCAGTTAGAGCCAAAAGCAATATTAACACTACAATTTGGTTTCACTAAGAATATTTTTTGTAAGTTGCATGTACCCATGTTAACTGAAAAATACACTTGATTCTTAACAGCTTTGCTGAACTTACCTGTGGTACTTATTACGTTTAATCACGATACCGACAATTCTGCAAGTGCATTCTTGTTTACTAATGTTTTCTCAAGGTTTTTGTAATAACTGTCACTTCACTGCCAATTTATAGCGCAGCACCATCTCTCACATCTTTTAATTCTGCATTAGTAAAAGGTTGTCCAATCTTTATTTAGGAATCATTGTCCTCAGCCTTTAAAAGATTTTCTTCTATAGCTTCAACAGCCCAACCTGCAAACATCCCTCGGTCTGACTTATTATATTTGTTTGAGGGTTTGAGTCGACTTCTGATTACATATTCTTCTTGAAGAATTTTTGTTCCCATCTTCTGCTTCAAATTAATCTAAGTTAGCCTCTTCAGTGTCATATTTACTCTCTTCATCTCCACTCATGTTGTTACTATGCTCATCTATATGTATAAAAATAACTGGAGTTCTCTCAACATCTGCATCTTCCATTTCGTCCTTGGTATCTAAAACAGGGTGTTTATTAATATATTTATTGTTATCTCTCTGGTTGACTCTCTGCAACTTCTTTATGTATCTCTTTCTTGGTTTCTTTTCAACTTAGTTCAATTCTCCCTTATCCCTTTTTATTTAACTAAGCTGTTCCATGTTACCTTTAGAACAGCATCTTATAATACTTTCATGTAATTAGCATTTACATTATCCTGTTAAAGACTATTTACACGAACACCCACATCTCTCAAATCATCTTCATATCCCTCAAAGGCACTGTCACCATCTTCACTTTGATCGCTGAAGTACTTATATTAACCCCCACTTTATTATAATTCTCAATACTTCTTCTGACATCTTCCTCTGTTCTCATTATACTCGGCTCTTATATTTTCTCACAGCTGCTCCCAAGATCTTCTCCTTCCTCTTCTCATATTCAATTAAATCATTAATTCATCTAACATTACTCCTGTATCCAGCAACTAAAATCTACATTTGCCCCATTATCCTTCTTGCCCTCTATAAATGCACCTCCAACTTGTGCCTTAGTACTCCTATCAATTAGTCTTCCCAGATATTTCCAAGATTTAAATGTTTTCCTTTCCTGGTACACTAGTTTTACTATGGGTGTTATTCTCTTACCCCATATTTATTGGCAAGATTCCATCTATATCTGCCCAATACGCTTTCCTGTGCTTCCTTTTCTCTTTGTACGTCAATCAAACAATAGACACAGTTTAGTTTTGAACCCCAGTCTCTATTTTCCCACTTATTTATATCCTTGTCACACAAAGAAAAACGTTATTTGTACCTGTTCTTAAAAGAATAATTTATTCTCTATGCCTTTCTTTGCCTATGTTATGGCTTTCGTTTTCATGGTAATAGTCGTTATAATTCCTTACAATTATAACGGCTCTAGTATGGCCCTAATCAGATGCAGGCCATCATTTTCTGTACTGTTTTCATTATGGGGTGGCCTGGGTCTGTTATTTCGCGTGGTTTCAAAATCTCTTGCTCCTCTCCTACCTCTTTCTAACCTAATAGATCTCACTGTGCAGTCTGTCTCTGTCATTTCCATTACTGTTACTGTTGTTGTAATTAGCTTCACTTTGGTTAATGTGGAACTGGTTCTCAATGGCTGTATTTCACACTTCAAGTTCGTCAGCTCCTCTCAAAAATGCTGTTCTATCACTGTTCCCCAAATTAATGTAACCCTTTACATTCCATGGTAATTTGTAGTGTCACACATGTAACAAGTGCTCCACAATCACAAGTCCTTTTACACGTACTACCAACCTATACAGTTCTTCCCATTAGGTTCGAATAGTGTTTTCTCCATTTGGCCCCTAGAACTTAGAACTACTTACACCTAACTAACCTAAGGACATCACACACATCCATGCCCGAGGCAGGATTCGAACCTGCGACCGTAGCGGTCGCGCGGTACCAGACTGTAGCGCCTAGAACCGCTCGGCCACACCGGCCGGCTCCTAGTTTCCTTAAACAGCACCTAGATTTCCATCAGCCAATGGAAGATGCGTAACCAGTCGTCAGCCAGTGGATGAGAAGAAATCCAGTCCTCGAAATCCCCTCCTAAGAGGATAGTGAAAACAATGAACGGTATGTTCCCACGCAAGAAGTGGAAGCTTGATGGTAACCAACCTGTGTGGCGCCAGTCTGTCGCTGCGTTCCTTTACTCAGATAATTTGAAATGTGATCAACAGTTTTCTTCTGCAAAACAAGAGAAAGGCCAAACTATCGTTTCTTCCACGTGGCAACCGGCGTTAGAAGTTACTTTCTAAGAGTTAGATGGCCGAGCGTTTCTGGCGCTACAGTCTGGAACCGCGCGAATGCTACGGTCGCAGGTTCGAATCCTGCGTCGGGCATGGATAGGTGTGTTGTCCTTAGGTTAGTTAGGTTTAAGTAGTTCTAAGTTCTAGGGGACTTATGACCTCAGCAGTTGAGTCCCATAGTGCTCAGAGACATTTGAATCATTTTCTTTTCTAAGAGTTAGAGGCGTAACGAATGGGGCGCTTTCGCAAGACAGCAATCGGCAGCCTCGTGGTAACGATCGATCTGCATGATGTCAGCAATGGTGATGCGCCAGCTGCTCTCATGATTTTCTCACCCCAAAAGTTCATCTACAAAGTAGAAATTTATTTACTTTAGTAAAGATTAAAGATCGCTCATTCATTGCCTCTGCTTTGAAATGCACTTAAATTGCCAGTCGAAGATGGAATGTGGCAGGCGTTAACTACTGTTCTTCTGAGATTATTTCAGTTACATTTTCAGTTGTATGCTCGTTCTTTTCACAGAGAGGCACAAATTAGTACGAAACGAAACAAGTCAGTCAGACAACTGGTGAACGCATTTCAAGTGTGTTCGTGACTTGAAAGCCTGTTTTAATTTTGTTTCTACGCATACTGTGCTGTTTTGTCTCACATTCATCCGCCTTACGTTAGGCGCATGTCGTACTTGTTTTATAAATTTATTGTAACTTTTTGCTAATATTTTCTCATTTTTCAAAATTTTTATGCTGACTACCATGCCAGAACCGTGAATCGGTTTTAAAAAAAAACATCGTATGATGAATGATTCGCTTTATAATCTAAAAACTTTCTAGTGATGGTAAAACATTTGCCGATATCCCCTCTACGTGTACCAGGTGATCTGGTTGGCCACGGTTTCCGTGCAGGATATACAACACTGTCTTTTTGCGTATTCTATTCTGGTGAAACAAAACTGCTATTTGAGGGGTTTGAAGATGATTAAAAGTTTGAAAATAAGATGTCATGGTCAGTATGAAGACACCAATGACAGCAGACTGTAAGCTACGGTTTGTTACTCGTTGCCAAATTGAAAGGGTGACATTGTACAGGTCTGTAAGAACACTTCTATGCATATTTTCACAATAACAAAACTCAGAATCGGAACTCTTGCGTCAGCAAAGAAGAAAGGCGAAATAGTGTTCACAGAAAACCGGCGTAATAAAGCACAAAGAAGTAAGTTCACAGAAGCAAATGAGGAGCTTATATTGGAGCATTTCAACTCATTTCCAAGGAATGAGAGTAATCATGGAAGAAGAAATAGTAACAAGGAGTATTTGAGCCAAGATTTGAATGTCTGCAGGCTTTAAGGATAGATATTCAGAGGATAGATATTCAGACTCCAAAATTGAGTTTAAGTTTTATTGTAAAACCTTTAAAAAACTTTTCCCGCAAATTTCATTCCATCGAACACGTACTGATTCTTCCTCTAAATGCGATTTTCTATCAGTCTAGCTCTCAGCAAAACCTGGCAACAGGAAAGCAAAAACATCTTTAGAAACACACCACAAATAAGCTGAGAAAGCAAGAGAAGCAATGAAAGAAGATACTATATTTTCTCAGCTCCCTAACAGTGACGTGACCATGTGTTCTATAGATCTTGAACAACTCTTATCTTTGCCTTCTATAACCCATAGTCAGATGTATTATTCACCTCAGCTTTCATGCTAGAATCTGTGTGTTCATCTTGGCGACGACATTAATGGGCTAGTATTTTTAAGGCAAGAGGGTGTGAGTGGCCGAGACGGCAATGAAATTAATTTATGCCTCTTTAAAGCGCTTAGTAGACCTGAGTATTGTAGGAAACGGAAGCTTATCACCTGGCCTCACAACTGCATTGGCCAGAATAAGAACATGATGATTTTTCTTTGGATTTATCTGACGGTTTTAGGAAAGTATGATGAGATAAATCATAAATTTTTGGTCTCTGGCCATTTATTTGTGTCGTATGACAGATTTTTCCCACATTGAGAAATGTAAGAGGCTGGAAGGCTGTCAAGTACCTAAGGACCTTGTAAGACTCACGGAGAATGCGACACCTAACAGTCCATTTGTGGTTACTATGCTACAGCCTGAAGACCTTTTTGATTTTAAAAAATCAACCAAAGCACATAATGACCCAGCTAAAATAAATATTTCGTAATGTATTTGGTTTCAAGAAAAAAAAGTGTGCTCCTGGCATCGTGAAGACGAGAACAATGTTCAACGAACCTCAAGAATGGAGCACCTACAACATTTTCAAGAAAAGGGCTACCAATGATAAAATAAATAAGTTTATTTTACCGTCACAATAATTTAAAAACTACTTGTCAGCTGAAAATAAAAATGGTCTACAACAGATGCTACCATATCTGAAACTAGCTAATAGAACATTTGTCGAATTGTTGACAGTTAAAATTGCTTTTGTACTCTGTAAAATTAAATATATTACTAAAAAGAGTTTAAACATACGACAGTGAATTTATTAAATGTTTATTATTAAAAAATCTGATAAATGCTTGAGATTTTTTTCACTGGCACACAAATCGTTTTTGTTGATAACTGTATGGCATTTAGCACGTTCTGAATTCTTCGAAATAACTATTTATTTTCATTGATAAAATGAAGGGAACTTAAAACATTTTTGCAATAATTGTATCACTCTTACTGTACACAACAAATAAAAAATGTTGCTCACATTTTTTCGTTAAAATATTTTTAACAAAAGAAAAAATGAATAACTCGGAATCAGTTTTTGGCATTTAGCCCGCTATTGATTTCCACTCTACAACATTGGGCATTAGTGCCATATATGTGGACAGATTTGCATTATTTGAATAACAAGCGAATGCTATGAAAGGTGTAACGTAAAATGCCAACGTTATGCCTGTCGTGGTTTGCGGAATACCTTACACATACAATCTGGTAAGGTACCCGGGGTTAAAGGCGCTACAGTCTGGAACCGCACGACCGCTACGGTCGCAGGTTCGAATCCTGCCTCGGGCATGGATGAGTGTGATGTCCTTAGGTTACTTAGGTTTAAGTAGTTCTAAGTTCTAGGGGACTTATGACCACAGCAGTTGAGTCCCATAGTGCTCAGAGTCATTTGAACCATTTGAAGGTACCCGGAACTACTTTACACCTCGAAGCTTCGAACTGCAGACACAAAGGCAGGTCCCATTTGGCAGTTATTGTGCGTAGCTGTGAGGCATTGCTGATTCAGCAAGAACGAGTAGTGTCGGAGAAATTTTTTTTTTAATATCACAGAATTTACTCTTGTTCTACAAATATGAAGGTGACTGCCTGTTCGACTACAGCAGATACAGAATGTCATGGCTAGAGACCGAATTACTTGCATTTGCATGTTGCATATGCATCTGCATATTTGCCTCCTTTTCATCGGTTATTGGATATTTTAATTAAAACGTAGCGAGGATACATATTTTTCTTCTATCCTTACAATATTTTAAAAATTTAGATGGGCTGTCTCTAGCTCTCTCTAGCTGTGATGTCTGACAAATTGACGCGATCTAGAACTGCGTGTAATCTCTATCCTAGAGGCCACTGCCTAGCGAAATCATTACAGGTGGGGAACAGGAACAGGCAGGCAAGGTCAATGCCCCTGCGCCCACGCCCCCGGTTAATCCCCTTATAACGGGTAATTTGCGGGCAGGCGTGTCAATTAGCATCACATTAATTAAAATGGGGGACAAACAGACTTTATTTTGGAAGAATTACTAAGAAGCAATATAATGAAAAGTAATAAAAAGCAAAGTAGCAAAGACCAAGCGGGACAGAAAGATATAGGGGCGCGTTTGTTTTTTAATACATGTAAAAGAATATGTAACACATTATTGACCTCTCTACCTTCAGTTATCGCGATCGGGCTAGTCGATGAAAAAGTGGTACGCGACTGCGAAGTTCGTTAAGGAGATCATTTAAAGACTCTTCAAGCACGTTTAAAATACATTACGTGTGACGAAGTGATCAGAGACATTTATTGTCGGGTGGAGTGAAAATGAATCCGACAACATAATTCGAACTTTGTGTTAGCTGGGAAAAATACTCTTGGGAAACTATTATGGTTGTGGAACCCACGAACGTTGTGCGCAACGGAAAGCTATAGTTTACGTAATTCTGCATTTTATAAAATGGTGAAACGCGTGTGCGCGGAACATTAATAGAATCTTATCCTTGAACGGTTGCGGGGGTAACTGATACAAACAACGCGCCAGCATAAAAATAGTTGGCTCATTAACTACCAGATATTAATTAACGGGGACCTAAAATACTAAAAAAGAAGGATAGGATCATCACCTCCAATCCCCATTCATTTTTCACATTTAATTAGTGAAAAGCGTAGTGTTAATAAACAAACTACATTTGAATTTTATCCACGATTTAGGCTTCATTACGTAGTCTTGACTACATGAGAAACAATATCTGTGGAAGTGGTATGCAACGTATCGTCATAATATCTAGCCAACCAATATTGTGGGACACCAATAATGTAAATGCATGAAATTGTTCTTACAGCGGATGTATAATGTGTAAGTGCGACGACCTATATTGAGAAACTGAACATCCATTACGTACTTTCATGTTTACCTGCGAAAATGGTCCTTGTCGGTACATCAGCATAGAGTTCGAATAGAATCGCTAAAACATTGCAAACCATTCAGATTAATCGAACATGTAAATACGCATAATGCTGGTACCACCAGGATGTGTTCTTTCTCCTCACCCCCGTGGCAGTAATTGAATTAACAGTCAGCCGGGAAATACATTTAAATCAATTGACGACCATTGGGTTAGCGTCACGAATTTTCAAAAGTCCACTGCCATGTATGAAGGCGAGTGACACCACGAGTGTTACCGTGATCGAGGGGTGTCGTCGTGATCGTATTGGATTGACATTGAGCGGTTACACCCTCCGCTGTCTACCGTACGCGTCGGCAATTACATTAAACTACGAAAGCTTTTAGTAGCTCGTCCAATGTTTCAGTTTAATTTTCTATTTACTCGTACACAGTTGAACGTGTTTACGACGTGTAATGTGTAACGTGTATACGCCGTGACGCCCGAATGAAGAAACGTCGTTTCTTGGATAGCTGACAATCCTGAAAATTTACATATGACGGAATTGTTTTATATTGTCGAGTTTGCGAGAAAAACGTTTCGGGAAAAAATGTTTAAAATAGACCAGCACGTCAAGACAAGTCTCCTTATCGCAGAAAAGGAGAAGAGAGGACCACGACAACAACTTTTGACAACAGCAAGTTGAAGTAGCGGGGCTGTGTCCATAGGCGACCAAGAAAGTCGGTTTAACATGGATCTAATTGAAGCACTCATTGCAAGAAATATTCCTCTTCACAGGCTTACAATCCCTGTCCTCAAAGGTTTCCTGCGCAAATATTGCTTAAATCAAAATATACCAGATGAATCAACATTGCGTAAAAATTACATACCGACAATTTAGGTAAATGTACTGGAAGAAATACGCATTGAACTAAGGAACAACATTATCTGGATTTCAGTCGACGAAACTACAGACACTTGTGGCCGTCACATTGAAAATTTAATTCTTGGCGCTTCAAAAGAACAGCCTTCTTCTTCCTATTTAGCGGCCTGCAAAGAACTTGAAAAAGAAAATCATTCAACAATCGCCGGATCTGTGAATGAGGATTTTACGCCTAACAAAATATTTCCAGAATCTTCTGCAGATGAAAGGGTGTTTGTGTTTATTTCAGATGCTGCTCCCTATATCATCAAAACAGGAAAAGCCCTTCTAGTATTTTATCCCACTTTGATCATGTGACGTGATTTGCTCATGGAGTACATCGCCTTGCTGAAGAAGTACGTTCCACGTTTGTGAATGTAAATAAACTGATTTCATCCACAAATAAAGTGTTTCTAGAGGCTCCTGCTCGCATCAAGACCTACAAAGAAAAACTGCCAAATAAGCCTTTACCTTCAGAACAAGTGACAACTCGTTGGGGTACGTGAGTCAAAGCTGTGTTGTTTTACAAAGAACATTTCGAGGCCCTTAGAGGGATAGTAAACGACTTCGATAGTGCAGAGCATTTGACAGTTTGCCAGTATAAGGAAACTTTTAATGATTCCAGTATTAAAAAGACATTGCTGTGATTAGCACTCATTTTTCCCATATAGCTGCTACTATTAAAAAGCCTGAAACTCAAGGTTTGGCGTTCAATGAATCTATTCAGTTAACGAATAAAATTATTCTTGTGAACTCCTCATTGCCGGATGTATTCCCAAGAAAACTTAAAGAAAAGTTCAAAAAAATTTTAACCAATAGCCGAGGCTTTGAACCCTTGTGCCAAATTGATAATTTTGTTAAAGGGATGGGTCAACGTTTACCAGAAATAATAACTGCCAACATAGCACCCTAATTCAAATACTGACCAGTTACCTTAGTTGATGTACAACGGCCTTTTCCGCCTACAAAAATGTTTCGAGTAATCGAAGACACAATCTACTACAGAGTATTTAAAACAGTTCATGGTCGTTTAGGTTTGCAATAGTAGAAAAATGTAAAATAAATTGTAAATGATGCTTTGGTCCAACAGTATTAATTGAAAGTTAATGCTGTTAAAAAAATTCATGATTATATGCTCTTTTTTAAATAATTTATTGAGGTGTTTCGAGCGTGCCCTCTGCGTGCGATATATCTCGAAGTTGGTCCTACACATATCGATTGTTTTGCTGCAATTCACTAGCATCGCATCCGCTTGTTACCGACAACAGTAGCACTTTATTGTTAATAGCAGAGTAATCACGTAGATGTATAAGTAGAAAGAAGGAAAAGTTCTTGAAACACGTTATGCGCCCCATTTTGAAAATTTTTAGAAAATAATCCCAGAAAGGTGCTCTTCCTAACCTCTATCAGAAAGTAGTCAGAAAGTATCAGCGTTGTAAATGTACCAAATTTTTGGGTGGCCAGCGCTCTTTGTCTTTTAATTGATATGCACAGGTTCGACTTTGAAACATAATGCACGCAGTATCTAGCATGTTTTTTTTATTACTTGATCTGGTATATTTCGATACTTTTCATGCATTTTAAGCATTGTTCATGCATATTTGCAAGCATATTTTAAGGTTTTCATGATGCATCTAATCCGGTCTCTAGCCTTAACGAGCCCGCATCTCGTGGTCGTGCGGTAGCGTTCTCGCTTCCCACGCCCGAGTTCCCGGGTTCGATTCCCGGCGGGGTCAGGGATTTTCTCTGCCTCGTGATGGCTGGGTGTTGTGTGATGTCCTTAGGTTAGATAGGTTTAAGTAGTTCTAAGTTCTAGGGGACTGATGACCATAGATGTTAAGTCCCATAGTGCTCAGAGCCATTTTTCTAGCCTTAACGATTAAATACATAACGCAGTTACAAAACGTTTGTTAAAACATGCTTTCGTGTACTGCGAAATAATTCTTCAAGAAGTGGACCTTATTGATACATGGCGATCACCGACGATTTCTGTAGATGCAGTGGCTGTTGGAGAAGCACTTTATCAAACTATTGTCGAAACGTGAGGAAAAATGGAAATGGGCGTTTGGCGTCATTGGCTGGGAGGCCCCTTACGGGGCAGGTCCGGCCGCCTTGGTACACGTCTTACTGCCTTGGACGCCACATTGGGCGACCTGCGCGCCGGATGGGGATGAAATGATGTTGAAGACAACACAACATCCAGTCCCTGAGCGGAGAAAATCCCCGACCCAGCCGGGAATCGAAACCGGGCCCATAGGACGGCAGTCCGTCACGCAGACCATTTTTATTTTTTGCGTTTTGTTCGTCATGGTTCGTTACATTTGCTCGTAGCGGACGTCACATGACGTTCGTTGAAGTTCGTTGTTGATACTTTTTACACAGTTTCTTTATTACAGAGAGCAGCCAGCTGTCTGACCGAACACGTTGAGCTGCCTTGCCGGCATCAGTCAGCTATTGGGGCGGACGAAACGTTAAGAGGAAAATACTGTATAAATTAAAAAGTAAGTGTTAGGGGGACTCGAAGCGTTGCTCCCAGCCATGAAATTTTGTGTGGCACGAACGCTAACCAGTTTTTCTTTTTAATCTCATGTTGTCCGTTTTTGTTCCTTCTATTCGATCGGTACCGATGTCCATGACGCTTGTTCATGTTCATCGTTGATCCTTTAACTCAGTTTTTTTTTTTTTTATTACAGAGGGCAGGTAACAGGCTGATCGAACACGCTGAGCTACCGTGACGGCTCCGCTTCACCACAATCACTTCTTGCGGAAGGTCTTTTGGCACAGGTAAATCAGGTACATGCACTACTGGCCATTAAAATCGCTACATCAAGAATAAATGCAGATGGTCAACGGGTATTCACTGGACAAATATATTATACTAGAACTTACATGTGATTACATTTTCACGCAATTTGGGTGCACAGATCCTGAGAAATCAGTACCCAGAACAACCACCTCTTTCCATATTAACGGCCTTCATACGCCTGGGCATTGAGTCAAACAGAGGTTGGATGGTGTGTACAGGTACAGCTGCCCATGTAGCTTCAACACGATACCACAGTTCATCAAGACTAGTGACTGGCGTATTGTGACGAGCCAGTTGCTCGGCCGCCATTGACCTGAGGTTTTCAGTTGGTGAGAAATCTGGAGGATGTGCTGTACAGGGCAACAATCGGACATTTTCTGTATCCACAAAGGCCCGTGCAGGACCTACAACATGTGATCGTGCATTATCCTGCTGAAATGTAGGCTTTCGCATGGATCGAATGAATGGTAGAGCCACGGGTCGTAACACATCTGAATTGTAACGTCCACTGTTCGAAGTGCCGTCAATGCGAGCAAGAGGTGACCGAGACGTGTAACCAATGGCACCCCGTACCACCACGCCGGGTGATACGCCAGTATGGCGATGACGAATACACGCTTCCAATGTGCGATCACCGCGATGTCACCAAACGCGTAATACGACCACCATGATGCTGTAAACAAACTTGGATTCATCCGCAAAAATGACGTTTTGCCATTCGTGCACCCAGGTTCGTCGTTGAGTACACCATTGCAGGCGCTCCTGTCTGTGATGCAGCGTCAAGGGTAACCGCAGCCATGGTCTCCGAGTTGATAGTCCACGTTGCTGCAAACGTCGTCGAACTGTTCGTACGGATGGTTGTTGTCTTGCAAACGTCCCCATCTGTTACTCAGGGATCGAGACGTGGCTGCACGATCCGTTGAAGCCATGCGGATAAGATGCTTGTCATCTCGACTGCTAGTGATACGAGGCCGTTGGGATCCAGCACGGCATTCCGTATTACCCTCCTGAACCCACCGATTCCATAGTCTACTAACAGTCATCGGATCTCGACCAACGCGAGCAGCAATGTCGCGATACGATAAGCCGCAATCGCGATAGGCTACAAACCGACCTTTATCAAAGTCGGAAACGTGATGGTACGCATTTCTCCTCCTTGCACGAGGCATCACAACAACGTTTCACCAGGCAACGCCGGTCAACTGCTGTCTGTGTATGAGAAATCGGTTAGAAACTCTCCTCATGCCAGCACGCTGAAGGTGTCGCCACCGGCGCAAACCCTGTGTGAATGATCTGAAAAGCTGATTATTTGCGTATCACAGCATCCTCTTCTTGTTGGTTAAATTTCGCGTCTGTAGCACGTCATCTTCGTTGTGTAGCAATTTTAATGGCCAGTAGTGTAATAGACGTGTAAAAGTTCTCTTGCTATTTTCTCGGAATTGCCAGAGTAGTGTAACGTCCTACTCGCTCAATATGTTGTTTTAATGGCCTACTAAAGGAGTAAAAGGTTTGAAGTAAACCCGTGATCCCAACCTCACGACCTCCCACTGTTAGTATTCACCCCGGATGGCTCGTTGCGCCTGCCTGTTCGCGCCCCACTTCCGGGCGGAGCTCGGCAGGTGTGGCTGCACAGCGCGGCCCTCGGCTCTCGTGATTTAATCAGGACGCCGGGCGCTCAGCTGCTACTGCTGCCGCTGCCGCTTGTTTAATCGCCCCTTTGATCTAGTGCGGCTCCATTTGCGGCGATTATACAGGGGCCTGGAGCGTGGCGATTGTCTGCACGGCACAAAGGCGCGCGTCCTTCAATCCACACCAGCGTGAAAATCAACAGTTTGCAAACAGCCGCACCTCGGTAAACGGGGCTAGCGGAGCGACGGAAGCGATGTAGTTGGGCCGCCAGCTCACTTGCTGCTCAGTATCCGATCGCTGCAAGCGGCACAGTCTTTGATATCAGCACAAAATAGGTTCAGTGGCTTTCAGATTTTGAACATAATTCCAATGACTGTGTCCGGATTTCGCTGATAAAGTGTTCAGAGTAATATTTCATAAGCACTGACTAAACGTCACTTCTATCGCTGTGATGGGTTACGGGGACTCAGTTTTCTCTGGAATATATCGGTGCTATCAGAGTGTTAAATTTGAAATACACTAAACAAACTTTCATCACCCATAGGAGACATCAAGCTAATACTGTAAATCCGTTACGTATTCTTAAGAATAGAGACCGGAAGCGGCAGAAAGTACTCATACTTCTTCAGGTAGACCATATATACCCGATGTCGCTCAATAACGATGTTGTAGAAATACAAAACAGCGCGACGCGATACTGCAGTGCCGGCAGGAGTGGCCGAGCGGTTCTAGGCGCTACAGTCTGGAGTCGCGCGACCGCTACGGTCTCAGGTTCGAATCCTTCCTCGCGTATGGAAGTGTTTGATGTCCTTAGGTTAGTTAGGTTTAAGTAGTTCTAAGTTCTACGGGACTGATGACCTCAGAAGTTAAGTCCCATAGTACTCAGAGCCATTTCAACCATTTGATACTGGAGTGCCCGTATTGCTCAGAAGTGCAATGCATTGTTCCTTGAGACATGCATGTATTTCATAACAGCTGTAATTGCTGCAAGTGCCTGTTCCTTCGGAGATTCATGCCTGTCCGTAGGGATATTGCATCATACTTCTGGCAATACGGGCGCTTCAGTATCGTATTTCAATACTGTCGACACAATCGTTTTAAGGTAATTCGACAATTTAAAATTAAGTCTTTAATTATTTTCTTAAACACTGACCAACCGAATTTTCACTGACAAAAACAAATCAAACTTAACCTGTTCATTTATTACCTACAATATAAAAGCCAGACGCATTCTGATTGCTATACGTTGACGACATGACTTTCAATAATTAACACAAAGAATAGCCCTGAACTGCAAGAAATCCTAACAATAATACAAATCCAAAAAATATGAAATTAAAGAAATATGAAACTACCTCCAGGTCTCTTGACTGCCTAAACTCATTCCAATCACGAATCCCGATAATGGAAACCCCATTGTTTTACATAAGTCACTTACCTCACAGAAAATCCTCATAACACGAACTAAAGTAATTACAGCAAGTAGCAACAACAGCCAGCTAAATAAAAAGATTTTAACTACTCTAGGCAATTATATCTTACTCATGTGACATCCAAGTCACAAAATTATTTAGTTGTCAATAATTCCACTACCCAAACATTATCAACCATACACAGATTATCATACCTTTCCTTGTATCTTGCTTTATAAGAAATTTCATCTCACTTTACATTGCGTGTCCTACCAATATAGAGTCTCCACTAAGAACATCATGTCCATACACTTCCCTATCCACTCGCTAACTGCAAGTCCAGCCAACCACAGAATCCCTTGCCGAGGGCGCAGAGCGCTGTCAGCGATATTAACACAGTCTATGGCGCTGCCAACACACAAAAAAGATACTTGCAAATTGTATACGAGCAGATGTAAGATAATTCTCATTTAATGTTCCGTTTCAGTTACACACTTTTTTAATTAGATTAGATGTTTCGATAACTGGATCATCTTCAGATCTAAAACGAATTAAAACTAAAAACGTACTATCTGATATTTTACAGTGGGAGAAAAGAAGAGAACTGTACGTAAATGTAGAATTTACCTACGTAATAGCATCAGCAAATAGTCTTGCCACTTAGAACAACAGATCAGAGTACTGTATATTGAAACTGCGGTCAGTGTTTTAAATACGTAGGTGCTCGAGTTAGGGGAAAGGAGTGAGGAGGAGAAATGGATTGAGGCTGGTTGAAGGAGGGGAAAGAAGCAGGGAGGGAGTGGTGGGGATGTTATGAGTTTAGCAAGAGTTGTCGTGAAACTTCGTGGCAGATTAAAACTGTGTGCCGCAGTGAGACTCGAACTCGGGACCTTTGCCTTTCGCGGGAAAGTGCTCTACCAGCTGAGCTACCCAAGCATGACTCACGCCCCGTCCTCACAGCTTTACTTCCGCCTGTACCTCGCCTCCTACCTTCCAAATTTTACACAAACTCTCCTGCGAAACTTGCAGAACTAGCACTCCTGAAAGAAAGGATATTGCAGAGACATGGATTGCCACAGCTTGGAGGATGTTTCCAGAATGAGATTTTCACTCTGCAGCGGAGTGTGCGCTGATATGAAACTTCCTGGCAGATTAAAACTGTGTGCCAGAGCGAGACTCAAACTCGGGACCTTCGCCTTTTGCGGGCAAGTGCTCTACCAACTGAGCTACCCTAGCAAGACTCACGCCAGGAAGTTTCATATCTGCGCACACTCTGCTGCAGAGTGAAAATCTCATTCTGGAAACATCCCCCCGGCTGTGGCTAACCCATGTCTCCACAATATCCTTTCCTTCAGGAGTGCTAGTTCTGCCAGTTTCGCAGGAGAGCTTCTGTAAAGTTTGGAGGGTAGGAGGCGAGGTACTGGCGGAAGTACAGCTGTGAGGACGGGGCGTGAGTCATGCTAGGGTAGCTCAGTTGGTAGAGCACTTGCCCGCGAAAGGCAAAGGTCCCGAGTTCGAGTCTCCCATCGGCACACAGTTTTAATCTGCCAGGAAGTTTCATATCAGCGCACACTCCGCTGCAGAGTGAAAATCTCATTCTGGAAACATCTCCCAGGCAGTGGCTAAGCCATATCTCAGCAATATCCTTTCTTTCAGGAGTGCTAGTTCTGCAAGTTTCGCATGGGAGCTTCTGTAAAGTTTGGATGGTAGGAGGCGAGGTACTGCCGGAAGTAAAGCTGTGAGGACGGGTCGTGTGTCATGCTTGGGTAGCTCAGTTGGTAGAGCACTTGCTTTCTCGTTGAAACACTAATAGTGTAGAACAATGCGGACCAGAAACAAGGATGTATTAACAGTGAAATACATATCGGCAGCAAAATTACGGATGTGGAATTATGCAGAAGACACAGAACTGAGTGAAGTGTAATTAAATATTATGCTCATATTTCGAGTCTCGCTCCGGCACACAGTTTTAATCTGCGAGGAAGTTTCATATCAGCGCACACTCCGCTGGAGAGTTAAAATCTCATTAAGAGTTGTCATATTAAAATTATTGAACATATAATCATGTAAGCTTTCTCGTTGAAACACTATTAGTATAGAACAATGCGGTTGTAAAATATGAGCAGTGTAATATAATGAAATTATAAAATGAACCAGGACTGGATTGAGAGTTGGCAAAGAAGGTAAGGATACGGAAGGAAAGGGTGGGGTTGGGGGTGGGGGGAAAGGGAATTGCAGAGATTGATAATGGCAGGGATGCTATGGGGTTCCAAAAAGTCAGTAATGTAAAAACCTTTTTTTAATATATCAGAATAGATACGTAGAACTGTAAAAGGGGAACAAAGTGGTAGATTTTAAAACTTGAAATACAGTAGAAGAAAACTGAAGGAGCATCTGAAGGTATCCGAATTGTGGATGTTGGGAAATATAAAGTCATAAGTTTATATTCTTAAAGTATAAAAATATGATTGTATAAAGATTTTTTCGTTAAAATTTAAAACTATAGGCCCAGAAAAAAGGATGTATTAACAGTGAAATACATAAAGGCAGCAAAATTACGGATGTGGAATTATGCAGAAGACACAGAACTGAGTGAAGTGTAATTAAATATTATGAGTTACAAAATGGAAACATTGAAAATACAAAGCCGTAAAAGATATAAAACAATCAATTATAAAAGCGAAACCGTGAGCAGCAACTAAAGTTATAGGGAACAGGGTGTGACAGTTGCGATTAAGTGCATTTGCTTCCGCTTGGTGTCGTTGTACACCGCGCAGTTTTACAGTATGTTCGCCAGCCTGCTGCTAGTACGTTGTGAGAGCCGATTCGCTGCTTCTGTCTCTTCTCAGTGAGTGAAGCTGTTGATTACACGTGCGCTACGGTGAGGTGGACTCGTTGAGTAAGAATCTCAGTTTCTTCCAACTTTGCCAAGCGCCCCTTATGTTCATTGTGCAGCACCTCCAAGTGCGTATCAGTAGTTTCAACAGCATGCCTCGCTGTATCGTATGTATTTGCTGACACTGGACAAGCGAATTCAATTAAAATGCCTCCCCTGTATTGGACTATACATAATGCATGTTTGAGTGCAGGCAGTAGACACATGACTGACGACATACAGAGATTTGGGCGAAAGCGTGAAACATGCTCGGATAGCCTAAGTGTAAGGCGACCGCTCGCGATAAACGGGACATGCCGTTTCGGATTCGGCACCTATTTATTTAATGTCGTTCCATTGTAAAGCTGATGGTTGTCAATGTTCGCAACTGCGAATACATTTCATTAATCGTAGGATGTCGGTCTCTACATTTCACTGGACATCGGTTGCTACGTTTCACTCCATTTTCCAAACAGTCCCAGAAATTTTCATTGGGATTAATATAGGGTGGTTTAGCGCGCCAGTCTAGGTGCAAAAGCGTATACGAGTGTTCGTGAAATCAGGAAGCCTACAGTCTCGTAAACAAGGCTTTAGTCATCTTGGAAGTTTCAGGAGAATACTTACTAATATGTAGAAGAAAACACATCGAGATCAGTCTAATCGACACGCAGATTCATGAAACTTCCCGGCAAGTTAAGACTTTATGCTAACAGACGGCCGTCGCATTCCAGTCGAGTGCTCCATCGACTGATCTATCCAATGAACACTTTCAAGCTAATGGACTCCTCTTTCCTCCATGCGTTATGGACACATGTACGCGACTATCTTACGCATCCGCTTTGCGTCACACAAATATTTCCCACGTGGACATCCATCTGCCAAATCCAAAAAAAAAAAAAAAAAGCAGAGACATGGCTCCATTCAGCAGTCACTTAGACATAGCCCCAGGACAACCATTACGAGAGAGTAAGGAGTGTCTCAGGACTTGTCTACTATCACCGCCAACAATAGCCAAACTGGACATTATGCAAATGATGTTAGATATAATTCACTGGTTCTAGGACTGTAACAGCGTTTAACGACAGGTCTGTAGTAACAACAGTTTCCCTAGCAGACGTCGCAGCCTGTGACTAGGTTAGCTGGCATACTAACTGAGAAATTCTGCTGTCAAGGCAGGAATAGTGCTGTGAACGTGTAGTATAAAGAGCAGTGGCGAGCGGATTTATCTCACGTTGCCGTTTCAGCCCCTCTATTTGCCCAGAAACGATACTGTATTATAAAACTGTGGAAATCGATTATAAATGCTAGCCACTGCATCGTAGTAGCGTAATGTCGTCGACGGTTGCGTGACCAGAGAGACACTCCACTCTAGACGTCCACCTGATGTGGTCACCCTTGCCTTATCTACAACTTGCTGTCGCATTTGCCAGCTGTTGGCCTGTCAACCACTCCTAGGCCTGATCCTGTCGGTGCCCAAGCTGACGCCTTACGGCTGCGGTCTTTGATGGATAGTGGGTCCACAGCCTGCGCCTGAGTGCATCCGAACCTCACCTAGCACTGATGTCAAGCACGTCCATCCCTTGCTGTTGGCGGAACTCCTGATGTGCATCATAGTCTCAAGGCTGCGAGCACAGCGACTCTGCCGCGGCCATGCTGCTGCCTGCTGACGTATGTTTGGTGCCAACACACCAACTTACTTTGAGAAGTGACATGATTCTGCAAGGCTGTGTTTCAGATTACTTTATTTGTGCTTCTAGCTTCACTCACTGCATCTGTAGTAGCAGATGTGGACGCATCGTTGTCAGTTAGTTAAAAACTCGTCTTATATCCATATAAATGCACATCACTGTCGTCAGCTGAGTACAAATCCGCGTGACGCAGGACTTTTTAACAAAATGACAACTGTGTATCCACATTGCTTACTATAGACGCACTTGAAATTGGACAGTGCCTGAAACTAGTAGCGCAAATAAAGTAATCTAAAACAAAGCATGGTGGAATCATGCCATTTTTTCTCAAATTTACTGAGGCTGTGGGGCTGACGTGGACTGCGCTGTCCAGGGTCGACGCATACCATTGAGACGCCACCATTCACTACTGTGTGTATGTTCTTTCTAAACAAAGTATGACGTTTGTATCACTGTATTTCTGATTACATGGCTGCGAGAGAATCGGTGCTTGACCCACATAGCTCTGCTCACCATCCTCAGTTGCCATTTTCGTATCTCACGCTATCAGTGACTATTAAACCATCCTGAAACTTAAGGGGGCCCGTTCACGTAACAGATGAGTGCAAGTGAACATTTATCTACACTGCCACACACAAGTAAGTTAACAATTGTAAGAGGGTTGATTTTGGGGAGGAGACCAAACTGCGAGGTCATCGGTCTCGTCGGATGAGGGAAGGATGGGGAAGGAAGTCAGTTGTGTCGTCTCAAAGGAACCATCCAGGAATATTCCTGGGGCGATTTAGGGAAATCACGGAAAACCTAAATTAGAAAGGCCGGAAACGGGGTTGAACCGTCGTCCTCCCAAATGCGAGTACAGTGTGCTAACCACTACGCCACCTCGCTCAGTAACAATAGTAAGACTATTATAAAAACTCATTGCAAATTGGTGCTACTCTGTGTTGCCAAATATTCTTGCCAAAGCTGTTGCCTAACCCTACTCAGCGAGAACACAAACCAGTTCATAACAGCAACTACTTGGTGAAAGAAGGTTCTTTTCCACGCCACGCACAATGTGTTTGGTGACTACAACGCGAACTCAACTGATTTAGAACACATACTGACATTTTATCGAAGAACATACTCACTGCAGCTTTTTCCCACCATTAAAAAAGTATTTCACAAATCAAACTCACATCCCGATTAACTAAAGAAAAATATATATATTACAGATAGCGGCTAGTATTTAGTGTACCTAGAGCCTTGTTCCCTGGGATCTCTCAAAAAGTTTAGTAATTCACAGTAAAAGAGACGTCAGCTCCCCCACCACCCCACACACCCAACCTCAGATCTTGGGTGTGTTCTTCATTATAGATATGAATTGTATGTTAAGATATGCAGTGAAACTGGCAGTCACTACTTTGATCATTTAACAGTTCCTACGATTCTTCCATCTGTTATTTCTTTGTCTCAAAGAAATCAGTTTTTTGATCCACTGCCATCTATGTAATTTTGATCGTAGAGTTTGGGAGCAACCTTGATATTTGGCACTTGAAAATTGCAGTGCCTGCATCCATAGGTCAGGAGGAAACTACCCTGTCAGATCAGATCTCTTCTGATATAAAGTGTCTTGCACACCCTACGGTTGCCTTTCAACCCGTTTGATTGTACAGAGTTTAAAGGCAAGCCAATAACGTGTCAGGAAAAACAAGCTTCTCCTCATTACAGCTTCCTTTGGATGGAATGGAGATTAGTGGTCCGAACGAGTGCGTACTCATTGACTGGCGTTGCAGTATAAAACAAGAAATGCTGAGAAAGAGACTGAGAAATTGACAGAGAAAACACGAATTACTTATCTACTTCATTCTAGTCTAATACATGGGGAGTTCGACATACTCGACGGGAGCATGCTATTCATTCCAGTCAACAAAATCAAAAATTTTTGTAATGTTAAAGACGATCTAGGTCTCCGAAAGGCGGGTGTACAGTATTTCATGTGTCTGAAGCATTTCTTAGTTTATAGGGTTGTTTCAAGTACGCTGCAAACGTTTCGAAGAGAAACCCTACATATAGGGCAGTCACGATTTTTTCCCATGAGATTTTCATGTTTTCGGAGCCCTGAAGAAAGACATTCGTCGGCGACAATTTGCATCAGACGAAGCACGCTTGGGTATAGTTATGGTTCTGTAAGCAATCGCAAAATTTTTTCCATGAAAGCACTCTCCGTTTTGCCTCTCTGTGGGATAAATTTACTAACAGTTATAGCGAATACTTTTAAAAAAATAGACAGTTTACTTACTTTTTCTCCATCTGTCTGTTTTATATTTGACTGCCCCTTTTAATTTGTAAAGATCGAAAATGCAATGTTCACATAGGCTCTACCGTAGGTAAAGCGGGTGGCAGAATTTGGTTCATTCGTAGGATACATCGAAAATAACTACAGTCAGTCCACATAGAACATTGCTTAGAGAACCCCCCGTATGATTCACACTGGAATATTGCTCAAGTGTGTAGGCTCCACACCAAATGGAACTGTCAGAAGATATCGAATGTATACAAATGAGGGCAACACGAAGGTCACACGTTTGTTTCAAACATAGGATAGTGTGACGGAAATACGAAAACACCTGAATTGACAGATACTCTAAGCTGTACTGCTCTGCGGAAGCCTTTATACGAAGTTTCAAATTACAAATGGTAAATCCAGGATTGTACTACAGCTCCATAGACGAGAATAGAATAACGGCAGCAGATTAGATCAATTGCAACAGACGATCAGAAAGCTGAGTATTACTAGGGCGTCACTTTAGTAAGAAGCGGCCGCTATATTGAAAGTCGACGCCGACAAAAGTTCACTGAGCTTTCGCATGGGCCGAGGGAGGTGGCGCAGTGGTTAGCACACTGGACTCGCATTCGGGAGGACTACGGTTCAATCCCGTCTCCAGCCATCCTGATTTAGGTTTTCCGTGATTTCACTAAATCATTTCAGGCAAATGCCGGGATGGTTCCTTTGAAAGGGCACGGCCGATTTCCTTCCCCATCCTTCCCTAACCCGAGCTTGTGCTCCGTCTCTAATGACCTCGTTGTCGACGGGTCGTTAAAAAACACTAACCTAATCTTTCGCATGGCTGAGCGCGTTTCCCTTAACAAACGGAAAACAGGCAGAAAGAGAAAGAGGAAGAGGAAGAGGAAGAGGAATTGTGTGGGCGGCGTGGGCGGAGCCCTCTCTGGGGACACGACGTGAGTCCAATAGCCGCTGGCCGGAAGACAACGCTGCGTCGCGCCGCGGTGCGGCGAGGTATGCGGTAATTGGAATTGTTTCCCCAGAGCTGGGCCCCCAGTCGCATCGGACAGTGGACACTGCCTGATATCATAGGGGAACTCGCTATTACTCTTTACTGCAGCAGGCGGAGCTCTTTACGCCACTAGCTGGAGGGCTGCAGTCTGATTAACTGCCTCAGCCACATACTCTTTCCAATTTTCTTTGATCTGGCTATGAAGATACACCTTCTAATACATTATTTAACTGAAAACGAAGTTAGCGTAAATTGTCAAATTAGAGCGTTTTCGTAAAAACATTTTTTGCAGAAAACTAGCTGGAAAAATGTCCTTTCATCATGATAGACATAGTAGTTTTATGTAAAGCAATGATTTTTGCACCAGTTCTTTCACAACTGATTATAGTCAGAAAATATTCTATTCCAAATATCCTCTGATTTTCTATTGAAGTCGTATTAGTGATAAGTTATGAATGTACTGGGTGATCAAAAAGTCAGTATAAATTTTAAAACGGAATAAATCATGGAATAATGTAGATAGAGAGGTACAAATTGACACACATGCTTGGAATGACATGGGATTTTATTAGAACCAAAAAAGGACAAAAGTTCAAAAAATGTCCGACAGATGACGCTTCATCTGATCAGCATAGCAATAACTAGCATAACAAAGTAAAACAAAGCAAAGATGATGTTCTTTACAGGAAGTGCTCAATATGTCCACCATCGTTCCTCAACAATAGCTCTAGTCGAGGAATAATGTTGTGAACAGCACTGAAAAGCATGTCCGGAGTTATGGTGAGGCATTGGCGTCGGATGTTGTCTTTCAGCATCCCTAGAGATGTCGGTCGATGACGATACACTTGCGACTTCAGGTAACCCCAAAGCCAATAATCGCACGGACTGAGGTTTGGGGACCTGGGAGGCCAACCATGACGAAAGTGGTGGCTGAGCACACGATCATCACCAAACGACGCGCGCAAGAGATCTTTCACGCGTGTACAAATACTTTGGTATTTTGGTTCTAGTAAAGCCCCATGTCATTCCAAGCATGTGTACCAATTTTTACCTCTCTATCTACATTATTCCGTGGTTTATTAAGTTTTCAATTTTATACTGACTTTTTGATCACCCTGTACATACTGAAATGTTATAAACGCAATAAAACAATTTTTTGTTTTTTATGACGATATACACTGCAGAGACGAGGAAAGAGGTACACCTATCTAATATCCTGTAGGGTCCCCGCGAGCACGCAGAGGTGCCGTAAAACGACGTGACATGGACTCGATTAATGTCTGGAGCAGTGCTGGAGGGAAATCACACCATTAATCCTGCAGGTATGTCCACAAATCTACAGGGTGTTACAAAAACGCACGGCCAAACTTTCAGGAAACATTCCTCACACACAAAGAAAGAAAATATGTTATGTGGACATGTGTCCGTAAACGCTTACTTTCCATGTTAGGGCTCATTTTATTACTTCTCTTCAAATCGCATTAATCATGGAATGGAAACACACAGCAACAGAACGTACCAGCGTGACTTCAAACACTTTGTTACAGGAAAAGTTCAAAATGTCCTCCGTTAGCGAGGATACATGCATCCACCCTCCGTCGCTTGGAATCCCTGATGCACTGATGCAGCCCTGGAGAATGGCGTATTGTATCACAGCCGTCCACAATACGAGCACGAACAGTCTCTACATTTGGTACCGGGGTTGCATAGACAAGAGCTTTCAAATGCCCCCATAAATGAAAGTCAAGAGGGTTGAGGTCAGGAGAGCGTGGAGGCAATGGAATTGCTCCGCCTCTACCAATCCATCGGTCACCGAATCTGTTGTTGAGAAGCGTACGAACACTTCGACTGAAATTTGCAGGAGCTCCATCGTGCATAACCACATGTTGTGTCGTACTTGTAAAGGCACATGTTCTAGCACCACAGGTAGAGTATCCCGTATGAAATCATGGCGGTGAATCGAGGAAGTACAGTACATACTGACGGAACTAAAATGACCCTTACATGGAAATTAAGCGTTTCCGGACACATGTCCACATAACATCTTTTCTTTATTTGTGTGTGAGGAATGTTTCCTGAAAGTTAGGCCGTACCTTTTTGTAACACCCTGTACAAGAGAACGAGAGGGTGAAGATCTTTCCTGAACAGCACGTTGCAAGGCATCCCAGATAAGCCCAAAAGTGTTGACGCCTTGGGAGTTTGGTGACCAGCGGAAGTGTTTAAACTCAGAAGAGTGTCCCTCGAGCCACTCTATAATTCTGAACGTGTGGTGTGGCATTGTCCTGCTGGAATTTCCCGAGTCCGTCGGAATGAACAATGGACATGAATGGATGCAGGTGATCAAATAGGATGCTTACGTACGTGGCACCTGTCAGAATCGTATCTACACGTATCGGGGTCCCATGTTACTTCAGCTGCACACAGCTCACACGGTTACAGAGCCTCCACCACCTTCAACAGTCCACTGCTGAGATACAGGGCCCATAGACTCTTGCGGTTGTCTCCATACCCATTTACGTCCATCTTTCCGACAGAATATGAAACGAGACTCGTCCGACCAGACAACTTGTCTGCACTCATCAACAGTTCAATCTCGGTGTTGACAGGCCCATGTGAGGCGTAAGGCTTTGAGTCGTGCAGTCATCCAGGGTACACGAGTGGGCCTTCGGCTCCGAAAGCCCATATCGATGATGTTTCGTTGTATGGTTCACACGCTGACCCTTGTTGAAATCTGAAGCAATTTGTGGAAGGGTTGCCCTTCTGTCACATTGAACGATTCTCTTCAGCCGTCATTGGTCCCGTTCATGCAGGATCTATTCCGACCGCAGCGATGTCAGAGATTTGATGTTTCACCGGATTCCTGAATTCACGGTACCCTCGTGAAATGGTCGTACGGGAAAATCCCAGTTTCATCGCTACCTCGGAGGTGCTGTGTCCCATCGCTCGTGCGCCAATTATAACACCACGTTCAAACTCACTCACATCTTCATAACCTGCCATTGTAGCAGCAGTAACCGATCTAACATCGGCGTAAAACATTTGTTGATATACAGGGTGAGTCACCTAACGTTACCGCTGGATATATTTCGTAAATCACATCAAATACTGACGAACCGATTCCACAGACCGAACGTGAGGAGAGGGGCTAGTGTAATTGGTTAATGCAAACCATACAAAAATGAACGGAAGTATGTTTTTTAACACAAACCTGCGTTTTTTAAAATGGATCCACGTTAGTTTTGTTAGCACATCTGAACATATAAACAAATACGTAATCAGTGCCGTTTGTTGCATTGTAAAATGTTAATTACATCCGGAGATATTGTAACCTAAAGTTGACGCTTGAAACCTCCGACGTTCAGTTGCGTGTTGTAACAAACACGGGCCACGGTCGGCGAGCAGCATCTGCAGGGACATGTTTACGATGACGACCGTGTTTACGAGTGTGGCTGTAGTGCACCGTTGTGGTTTGGTCTAGCTGTCGCAGTGTCCGCATGTAGCGCTTGCTGCTATTGTTATTCTGCATTCGTCTCCACACACAGACCAACTGTAGTATACCGTGTTACCAGACGTCTGTGATAGTTTAATGTTGTAGGAACTGTGACCATGGTGTATTCGAACTCTGAAAAGGGCGGAGATGATACTCATCTATGGCGAGTGTCGACGAAATGCAGCTGAAGCCAGCAGGGTGTATGCAGAACGGTACCCGGACAGGGAGCATCCAACGTGCCGCACATTGCAAAAGATCTACCGCCAACTGTATGCAACAGGTATGGTCGTAGCACGCAAACGGTTCCGTAACAGGCCCGTCACAGGAAAAGCGGGTGCAGTTGGTGTGTAAGCTGCTGTTGCCATGAACCCACACATGAGTACACGGGACATTGCGAGAGCCGGTGGACTGAGTCAAAGTAGTGTCATGCGCATACTGCATCGTCACCGCTTTCACCCGTTTCATCAGCAATTACATGGTGATGACTTTAATCATCGAGTGCAATTCTGTCAATGGGCATTAACAGATAATGCGTTGCTGTTCTACCTGTTTACCGATGAAGCGGGTTTGACAAATCACGGGGCAGTGAATCTACGGAACATGCATTACTGGTCCGTGGACAATCCTCGCTGGCTCAGACAGGTAGAGCGACAGCGACCGTGGACTGTAAATGTATGGTGCGGAATCATTGGCGACCACCTCATTGGTCCTCACTTCATTGCAGGGGCCCAAACAGCTGCAACATACATCGCGTTTCTACAGAATGATCTGCCAACGTTGCTCGAAAATGTCCCACTGGAAACGCGTCGACGTATGTGGTATCAGCATGATGGTGCACCTGCACATTCCGCAATTAACACTAGGCTGACCCTTGACAGGATGTTCGACGGGCGTTTCATAGGACGTGGAGGACGCATAAATTGGCCAGCCCGTTCTCCTGATGTTACACCTCTGGACTTCTTTCTGTGGGGTACGTTAAAGGAGAATGTGTACCGTGATGTGCCTACAGCCCCAGAGGATATGAAACAACGTATTGTGGCAGCCTGCGGCGACATTACACCAGATGTACTGCGGCGTGTACGACATTCATTACGCCATAGATTGCAGTTGTGTGCAGCAAATGATGGCCACCACATTGAATATCTATTGGCCTGACATGTCGGGACACACTCTATTCCACTCCGTAATTGAAAACGGAAACCACGTGCGTACGTGTACCTCACCCCTCATGGTAATGTACATGTGCGTCAGTGAAAATGACCAATAAAAAGGTGTTAGCATGTGGACGTAATGTGCTGTTCCAGTCTCTTCTGTACCTAAAGTCCATCACCGTTCCCTTTGGATCCCTACGTAATTCGGTGCTCTCCGATACACACGATCGAACAGCGGAGGAGTGGTACTCAAGCGTCAACTTTAGGTTACAATATCTCCGGATGTAATTAATATTTTACAATGCAACAAACGGCACTGATTACGTATTTGTTTATATGTTCAGATGTGCTAATAAAACTAACGGGGTTCCATTTAAAAAAACGTAGGTTTGTGTTAAAAAACATACTTTCGTGCATTTTTTTATGGATGGTATTAACCAGTTACACTAGCCCCTCTCCTCACGTTCGGTCTGTGGAAACGGTTAGTCAGTATTTAATGTGGTTTACGAAATATATCCAGCGGTAATGTTAGGTGACTCACCCTTTATATAGGCGTTGCCGACAGCAGCGTCCTATTCTGCCTGTGTACGTATCTCTGTATTTGAATACCCATACCAGTTTCTTTGGCGCTTCGGTATATGACCAAAAGCCGCTGGAAAATATACAGGGTGGTCCAACGATCGTGATCGGGCCAAATAGCTCACGAAATAAGCGTCAAACGAAGAAACTACAAAGAACGTAACTTGACTAGCTTGAAGGAGGAAAACTATGGTTGCCCCGATACAAGGCGCTGCCATAGGTCAAATGGATATCAACTGAGTTTCTTAAAAATAAGAACCCAAATTTTTTATTACATGTTCGTGTAGTACGTAAAGAAATATGAATGTTTTAGTTGGACCACTTTTTTCGCTTTGTGATAGATGGCGCTGTAATAGTCACAAACATATGGTTCATAATTTTAGACGAACAGTTGGTTCTAAAATTCGTCCACATCTCGTGGTCGTGCGGTAGCGTTCTCGCTTCCCACGCCCGGGTTCCCGGGTTCGATTCCCGGCGGGGTCAGGGATTTTCTCTGCCTCGTGATGGCTGGGTGTTGTGTGATGTCCTTAGGTTAGTTAGGTTTAATTAGTTCTAAGTTCTAGGGGACTGATGACCATAGCTGTTAAGTCCCATAGTGCTCAGAGCCATTTGAACCATTTGGTTCTAAAATTAAAATACAGAACGTTGGTACGTTTGAACATTTTATTTCGATTGTACCAATGTGATACATGTACCTTTGTGAACTTATCATTTATGAGAACGCATGCGATTACAGTGCGATTACCTATAAATACCACATTAAGTCAATAAATGCCCAAAATGATGTCCGTCAACCTCAATGCATTTGGCAATACGTGTAACGACATTCCTCTCAACAGCGAGTAGTTCGCCTTCCGTAATGTTTGCACATTCTTTGGCAATGCGCTGATGCATGTTGTCAGGCGTTGTCGGTGGTTCACGATGGCAAATATCCTTCACCTTTCCCCACAGAAAAAAAACCGGGGACGTCAGATCCGGTGAACGTTCGGGTCATGGTATGGTGCTTCGACGACCAATCCACCTGTCATGAAATATGCAATTCTATACGGTATGCAATTCTATACGGCTTCAACCACACGCGAGCTATGTGCCGGACATCCATCATGTTGGAAGTACATCGCCATTCTGTCATGCAGTGAAACTGCTTGTAGTATCAACGGTAGAGCATTACGTAGGAAATCAGCATACATTGCACCATTTAGATTGCCATCGCTTAAATGGGGACCAATTATCCTTCCTCGCATAAAGCCGCACCATACATTAACCCGCCAATATCGCTGATGTTCCACTTGTCGCAGCCATCGTGGATTTTTCGTTGTCAAATAGTGTATATTATGCCGGTATACGTTACCGCTGTTGGTGAATGATGCTTCGTCGCTAAATAGAACGCGGGAAAAAATCTGTCATCGTCCCATAATTTCTTTTGTGCCCAGTGGCGGAACTGTACACGACGTACAAAGTCTTCGCCATGCAATTCCTGGTGCATAGAAATATGGTACGGGTGCAATCGATGTTGATGTAGCATTCTCAACACCGACGTTTGTGAGATTCCCGATTTTCGCGCAATTTGTCTTCTACTGATGTGTGGAATAGCCGCGACAGCAGCTAAAACACCTACTCGGGCATCATCATTTGTTGCTGGTAGTGGTTGACGTTTCAATGTGGCTGAACACCTCCTGTTTCCTTAAATAACGTAACTATTCGGCAAACGGTCCGGACACTTGGATGATGTCGTCCAGGATAGCGAGCAGCATACATAGCACACGCCCGTTGGGCATTTTGATCACAATAGCCATACATCAACACGATATCGACCTTTTCCGCAATTGGTAAACGGTCCATTTTAACACGGGTAATGTATCACGAAGCAAATATCGTCCGCACTGGCGGAATGTTACATGATACCAGTACTTACACGTTTGTGACTATTACAGCGCCATCTATCACAAAGCGAAAAAAGTGGTCCAACTAAAACATTCGTATATCTTTACGTACTACACGAATATGTTATAAAAATGGGGATTCCTATTTAAAGAAACGCAGTGATATCCGCTTGACCTACGGCAGCGCCATTTAGCGGGCCAACCATGGCACTATCTGGTTTCCCCCTTCAAGCTAGACCAGTTTCGATCTTTTTAGTTTATCGTTTGATGCTTATTTCGAATTCAAGCTCGCCCTCAATTCCCTGCTTATGGTGCTCCCTTCGTGTTCTTTTGGTACTAATAGGGTTCACGAGTGCGATCTTGAGTCTTGCAGTGGCTTTCGCAGGCTGTCGTCCTCTTATTTTTCGTCACGATACTCTTCAGTGAGCGGCCACGTAACACACACTTTCGTTCGCGTTACGACTTTGCGAATGATGTTTTTCAGCTTTCCCTGTATGGTGCATAAAACCTCGATAGGGTGGTTCTTGAATGCCAAAACAATTCGACTACATTGGTTACGGAAGTATCCACCAAACGAGTGGTAACATTTTGCCTACGTTCGAAGTCACTTAGTTCAGACATAATACACTCATAACTGCACAGAACACCGCTCTAACCACGACTGACAGTTGGAGCGTAATGAGAACATTGCACTGGTTCCGTTCGTGGACAAATAGAACGAGGACAGCTGTATTTATGTTCAAGCATGGTATTCTTGCCATGTTTCCATATTTTTGTCCGAGCCCTGTAATCAGTCTTCCGTCTGATAGAGTAGTCTCATCTTTCGTTGAGAACCGCAAAAGCTTGTCTGTAGCACGCTACTTCCACTCTTAGCAGTCAGCGAATAATATATTTTGATGCGTAGAGTGGTTGGCGAGACGCCGCATAGATTGTGGGACAAAAGCAAAACTCTTGGTTTCTACCCACTGCTCTGCTTTTGTCACCTCTAGCACATGCCTAACTATTTAGTGTACACTCTTGTCTTGTGATACTGAAATGTCTTATGTAAGTTGAAGATGGAGGGGGGTGGGGGTGGGGGGGGGGAGAGGGAGAGAAAGAAAGGAAAACGACTACTGGTGTCATTTTCACTCGAACCGCAGATTCGGAGTACCGTCTCAACGGTACTCCGAAATGCGGGGCGAGTGAAAATGTGTATCGGACCGTGGTTCGAACCCGAGAAATGTCTGACACAGTGCTATTGCAACTGTGTGCGCTATCTCGGCACACCTCACGGCCGATCCATATTCTCACGAGCGCCACATTCCCGCAGCCACTGTCCATTACCTTCATGCTCGCTACTCAGAGATTCCCGCGGAAGGTCGGACGTATTTGTGCATCCACACTGAAGGAGGATCCATTTCCCGTCTAGGTGAATCAGTTATATGAATGATCTGTGTCCGTTCTTTCGGACATGTCCGAAAGAACATACACCACGCATTCACATACTGAAGTTGGCACGCTGAAGCGACATCGTCCAGGAGTGTGGTGAGATTGTGGCTTGCTGTGCTGCATTCGCGTAATTATTCGTTACGTTGTTGTCAGATCTCATCACGCAAGATAATTTTGAAGTGCATTTCATCGGAACTGTGTTGCATTATTTTTTCGGTTTCACGACCTGGAACACGTGGAAATCATTATCCGTTTTCTATTCATTCAGCCGAGTTTGCAAGTAGTTTCTGTCACTGCTTTTCCGCACATTAAATGACTTTAGGGACGTAGATATGAACGCAGGACTGTTCTTTCCTTGTTGTTGTAAATGTATGGTGTTGATAAGACACGTGATTCGTTGAAGGCTTTGTTTGTGTAAGACATAAGGTTTTGTGTTCTTTTTCTACGCATTACATAAATGATTATTCAGATTTCACGTAATTTGCGACTCTTTCGAAGTCAATCCTCACACGTGCTCCATTAAGAACCATGTTCACGAGAGAATGAGATGCAGTGTCATTATGCTTCACAGAGAAAGTGAGTGATCTGCCTTCAGCAGAGAGATTTTTAAATTTTTCCATGTAAATTTCCGCTAAGAGGGTAAGTGTATGTCACAGTTGAGATGCAAGACTTGTTCTTCTGCTGACAAAGATGTCGATGTTTAGCTACCATACGAGCTCATTTCAACGTTTCAGGTAGTGTACGATGCCGTGTTCGAATTTATTTGCTGAGCAAGAATTCTTCCGACGAGGACGCATTCCGCAACAGAGATAGGGAGAAACTAAATGGAACGCGAAGAAATAAAAAAAGACGTGATTGTCCGGAGGACTGACTCAGCATACGGAAAAGTCGAAACAACCTTTGGTGAAATTAAAAGTAAGGACGGTAACACTAAGAGTGGAAAGGGAATTCCACTGTCAAAGGCGGGGGAGAGAACGGATAGGTGGAAAGAGTACAATGAAGGCATCTCTGATGGGGATGACTTGCCTGATTACGTGATGGAGGAAGAGTTGGGGAGCGGGATTAGCCGACCGGTCTGAAGGCGCTGCAGTCATGGACTGTGCGGCTGATCCCGGCGGAGGTTCGAGTCCTCCCGCGGGCATGGTTGTGTGTGTTTGTCCTTAGGATAATTCAGGTTAAGTAGTGTGTAAGCTTAGGGACTGATGACCTTAGCAGTTAAGTCCCATAAGATTTCACATACATTTGAAAATTTTTTTTTTTTTGAAGAGTTGGGTTGTTTTTGGGGAGGAGACCAGACAGCGACGTCATCGGTCACATCGGATTAGGAAAGGACGAGGAAGGAAGTCGGCCGTGCCCTTTCAAAGGAACCATCCCGGCATTTGCCTGGAGTGAATTAGGGAAATGACGGAAAACCTAAATAAGGATGGCCGGACACGGGATTGAACCGTCGTCTCCCCGAATGCGAGTCCAGTGTGCTAACTACTGCGCCACCTCGCTCGGTGATCGAGGAAGAAAATAGAGACGAGGAGTAGAGACAAGGCATATAGTACTGGAATTAGAATGTAAAGGATTTTCCACAACTTCAGATCAAAAAAGTCAGAAGTGATAGAATTTCTAAAATTATTGGAGGAAGTGGCTCAAAACGACTTCACATGGTGGGATACTAGCGATATATCAACAGACTTTCGGAAAAACATCCAGACAACTCCGAAGACAGCAAGAGCCGCCAAGTGCAGCTATTATCGCAGAATCAATAATACCTCGCATGGTATCAGCTATGGAAAAACGTATCATATGTCTGGCATCGTTTTTGTCTCCAGAGTGATTCTAGCAACTTTATGGCCATAAAATGCAAAATTTTTCCACAAAAATAGTAATAATTTAACGTAGACTCATGCACAGCGTTTAAATTTCATCTGCACAGTAGCTTTCTTTAATTAAGTTAACTTGTAATTATTGACGGTCTACGTTTGAAATACGAGAAGATATATACTGTTTTGTTTGTTTAGTTACAAAACGTGTTTTAACATAAGATATTCAGAGACAACACAATACGTAGCAGTACTGTAATTATTTAATATTATGTGTAAAATGACTTACAAGGGACTTAAATTTCTACTCGTTCTCCACGTCATACGATAAATACTCATTGCACGACACTCTTACTTTGACATGTTCTTTACAGACAAACTTGGAACACTTGGGCAGGAATCAACACAATTACACTCCGCATGCGATAAAAAGTTTGAGCAAATCTATCCTTGTTTGTAATTGCGATGGCTCAAATGGCTCTGAGCACTATCGGACTTACCATCTGAGGTCATCCGTCTTCTAGACTTAGAACTACTTAAACCTAACTAACCTAAGGACATCACACACATCCATGCCGAGGCAGAATTCGAACCTGCGACCGTAGCGGTCGCGCGGTTCCAGACTGAAGCGCCTATAACCGCTCAGCCACCACGGCCGGCTGTAATTGTGATCTAAGGTGCCATGGAATATGAGCAGTTTCATGTTTCCTTGAAACTGTTTGCTCACGTCAGGTGGTACTATGTCAAATGTTTTCTGTAAACGTCTAGATACAAGAATAGGAGCACTAGTTTCCTGGATACCATTATCCTCTTCTTCACTCACTCACACCCACTTCATCTTCAAACTTGTTTCACATCTACTCGTATAAATAAGAAAGACGAAAGTAATGAGGAGCAGCAGAAATGATAATAGTGAGTAACTTGAAATCAGAATTGGCGATCACGAAGTAAACGAAGTTATTAAATACTGCTACCTAAGCAGCAAAATAACCCATCATGGAAGGTACAAGGACACAAACAGCAGACTACCACTGACAAAAAGGGCATTTCTGACCAAGAGATGTCTACTAATATCAATCATATGCCTTAATTTGAGAAAGAAATTTCTTAGAATGTACGTTTGGAGGACAGTATTGTATGGTACTGACACATGGACTGTGGAACAGCCTGAACAGAAGAGAATCAAAAAATTTGATACCTGGTGATACAGACGAATGTTGAAAATTCGGTGGACCGATATGGTAATGAATAAGGAGGTTCTCCGTAGCATCGGTGAGAAAAGGCATGTATGGAAAATATTGAAGAGAAGAAGGAATACGATTCTAGTACATCTGTTAAGACATCAGGGAATTACTTTCATAGTACTGGAGGGAGGTGTAGACGGTAGAAACTGTAGACGACGGCAGAGATTACAGTACATCTAGCAAATAATTGAAGACGCAGGCTGAAATTGCTATTCTGAAAAGAATTCGTAGGGGCAGCATCAAAGCAGTCAGAAGACTGAGGAGGCAAAAAGAAAAGAACGGAAAAAACATCATCCGTTAAGTCAATAGTGTGTGCTGAATGTTCGTGCCGGACGCTGATTGAGGAGAAATGTGACGAGAAATAAGGGGATGTCAGACGAAAAAGCGACTGTAGGACTAAACTTCGCACTTGCGAAACCTGTCAGCACCAAAACAACACTAAGCGAGTTCCATAAACGAGAAATTGCAGAACCCCAACCATCTGCAATGCAAATGGCTGTAACAGGAAGGCCTCGTGCCGAAGCCATAAAACGTGGACAGTAGAGCAGTGGAAGAATGTCCTTTAGTCGGATGAGTCTTGTTTCACACTATTTCCAACTTCTGGTTTAGTTTACGTCCCAAGAGTGAAACATGGCGGGGTTTTGGTGATAATTTGAGCAGCCTTGTCATGGTATTTCAATGAAGCTCATGGTTATTCTTCAAGAGCACCCTAGTGCCAGGGATTATGTGGCCTTTTTGATTGATCAGGTTCATTCCATGGTACAATGTTTGTTCCCCGATGACGACGCTGTGTGCCAAACCCAGAGAGTCCCTGTTGACACAGCTTGCTTTCATCGTCCAGGCCTCGTACTGTGAGTACGAAGAAGAACTGCTGCTTGTCCACTAGCCACCACAGTCATCAGATCTCAATACTGAGCTTTTGTGGTCTGCTTAAGTTGTCCCTATTCTGAATGAAGAATAGTATAATACTCTGCCGGAAACCATACAGGATCCGTATTCAGTGATTCCTTTATGACTAGTAGCTGTTTTGAATCCCGTCTAGTTTCCTGCACAGTATTAGCCGTGGAAACGTGTTGTGTTTGTGTTGTTTTCATATTTTTGACCAACCCTCTTATAACCTCCCAACGGTTTAAATTCCGTAACCTCGCAATAAAAATGTGACTAATATCTCAATAAAATTGTGACTCATATATAACCTTTCAATAATTAACTGACTATGAATCTAAACTGGTAAATGTGGAAGTCAGCAATGCTGCGTCATGGCCCGGAAAAGTCATTCTGAATAAATTGAAAATTCTTACCTCAATGATGTGTAACGCGTATGCATCTGCTCCTATCAGAAATTTTTCTGGCACAGCCCAGTGCAATGCTCGCCGCTGGATTTGTCATATATAAAAAGAAAGAACTGATTTTTCTTTACGATAATCGAGATGACCATGGATAGAAGAAATTAGTAAAATCTTTAATCTGTCAAAAGTTAATTTTATAAGAATGATTTATATTAAAAGACTTTTTAAAAACATTTACATGGGACTTGATATAACAACAGTAAAAAATCAGTTGTTACAAATTACATGTGCGCGCGGCTATGAATAGTAATTCTTGGTTTTACCTTATACTACATCGCTCAGGCACTGCCATCTCTCCACGACCGGCCCAACCGCCCGACTGCGAGCTACAACCACTACTACTGCCGACATTGCTCTCTGTACTGGGATTCTATTGTAGCATACATATCGCAGACAGCGAGTGAGCATTCCATCGAAGATACATCTGCTCGAGTGCGCTAGCAATAAATTCCTTATTCATAGACCTCTTACAAAATGGCTCAAATGGCTCTGAGCACTATGGGACTCAACTGCTGTGGTTATCAGTCCCCTAGAACTTAGAACTACTTAAACCTAACTAACCTAAGGACATCACACACATCCATGCCCGAGGCAGGATTCGAACCTGCGACCGTAGCAGTCCCACGGTTCCGGACTGCGCACCTAGAACCGCAAGACCACCGCGGCCGGCAGACCTCTTATACCCTGCATTTTTGTTTTGTAATCTGACGAACTTCTGCCGATATGGATGTAAAATAGGATATTATACAAAGAGCAAGATAATTTCTGATGTTAAATCCTGTAGTTCAAGAACATTATCCTGAATGTACAATAGTTTTCTTTATCTAAGTTATGCGTTTGCCTCTTTTTGTTATGTGTGAATGAGAATAACAGAGTTGGTTGGATGGTTGTTTTGGGGAAGGAGACCAGACAGCGAGGTCATCGGTCTCATCAGATAGGGAAGGACAGGGAAGGAAGTCGGCCGTGCCCTTTGAAAGGAATCTTCCCGGCATTTGCCTGGAGCGATTTAGGGAAATCACGGAAAACCTAAATCAGGATGGCCGGACGCGGGATTAAACCATCGTCCTCCCGAATGCGAGTCCACTGTCTAACAATAACAGAGTTATTCCGTTAAACTTAGTGATAACCTTTCCCTAAATATTCACCATTCAATGTGACTCATTTTTAATAAAAATAGAGGACCTGGCTGACAACTTGGTTGTAGAAGTTTGCATTTTGGTTCTTCAGCGAACGTTCAAACTCGAAAGTCATATCGTCATCATTCCGAAAAGCTCTGCCACGCAAAGGTTTTTCCACTTTAGGAAAGAGGGAGAAGCACGTGCGTATTACGTAAGTCGGTACCCCCAACGACTCTGGAAAAATTTAGTAACCCAAACAAACAGGATTAGTATGATCTTTGCATAAGGAATTTTGGCTTTGTCGTGGAGAAACATTGTCATCTCGACAGCTTACCACGACGTCTCCACTAATCTCCCGTAATCTAGCCGTATGCTCCGGTAGAATACTGCCACAGCAGTTCGTCGCTTAAGAATGTTATCCCTTACCACTGCTCCATGGCATTCTCCAAAAACCCACTGGCCTAATGATAGTTTAGTGTTCGCTTTGTGCGGCGCTGGTGAATCCAAATATTTCCACCGGTTGTTTGCCCCTTTGTTTCGGGGTCAGTACTGCTTGGGAGGCTCAATAAGTCATGATCTGTCACAGCTGCAGCATTTATACTTACGTCCCTCATTGGTGCGATTCTTGTCTGAGAGTGAACAACGCCGGAAGCACTGGGTAAAGATCATTGGTTCAAATGGCTCTGAGCACTATGGGACTTAACATCAGTGGTCATCAGTCCCCTAGACTTGGAACTACTTAAACCTAACTAACCTAAGGACATCACACACATCCATGCCCGAGGCAGGATTCGAACCTGCGACCGTAGCGGTCACGCGGTTCCAGACTGAAGCGCCTAGAACCGCACGGCCACACCGGCCAGCTAAAGATCATCGTTATGTTCAAAATAACGTGGAAGATATTGAAATCTCAACATGATTATGATATCTCATCTTATAGTAGCAGGGTCCCAACTTCTCTGGCTATACCAGGTTATTCACGTCGAAATGACCCGCCACTTCTTTTCTCGTCATAAAGCCCTCTTTGCTCATACTGGTCACGACTGCGTTACCCGACAACTGTGTCACATAGTACACTACTGACCATTAAAATTGCTACCCCACAAAGATGACGTGTTACAGACACGAAATTTAACCGACAGGAAGAAGATGCTGTGATATGAAAATGATTAGCTTTTCAAGCATTCACACAAGGTTGGCGCCGGTGGCGATACCTACAACGTGCTGACCTGAGGAAAGTTTCCAACCGATTTCTCATACACAAACAGCAGTTAACCGGTGTTACCCGGTGAAACGTTGTTGTGATGCCTCCTGAAAGGAGGAGAAATGCGTACCATCACGTTTCCGACTTTGATAAAGGTCGGATTGAAGCCTAACGCGATTGCGGTTTATCGTATCGCGACATTGCTGCTCGCGTTGGTCGAGATCCAATGACTGTTAGCAGAAGATGGAATCGGTGGGTTCAGGAGGGTAATGCGGAACACCGTGCTGGATCCCAACGGCCTCGTATCACTAGCAGTCGAGATGACAGGCATCTTATCCGCATGGCTATAACGGATCGTGCAGCCACGTCTCGATCCCTGAGTCAACAGATGGGAACGTTTGCAAGACAACAACCATCTGCACGAACAGTTCGACGACGTTTGCAGCAGCATGGACTATCAGCTCGGAGACCACGGCTGCAGTTACCCTTGACGCTCCATAACAGACAGGAGCGTGTGCGATGTTGTACTCAACGACGAACCTGGGTGCACGAATGGCAAAACGTCATTTAATCGGATGAATCCAGGTTCTGTTTACAGCATCATAATGGTCGCATCCGTGTTTGGCAACATCGCGGTGAACGCACATTGGAAGCGTGTATTCGTCATCGCCAACTGGCGTATCATCCGGCATGATGGTATGGGGTGCCATTGGTTACATGTCTCGGTCACCTCTTGTTCGCATTGACGGCACTTTGAACAGTGGACGTTACATTTCAGACGTGTTATGACCCGTGGCTCTACCCTTCATTCGATCCCTGCGAAACCCTACATTTCAGCAGGATACTACACGACCGCATGTTGCAGGTCCTGTACGGGCCTTTCTGGATACAGAAAATGTTCGACTGCTGCCCTTGGCAGCACATTCTCCAGATCTCTCACCAATTGAAAACGTCTGGTCAATAGCGGCCGAGCAACTGGCTCGTCACAATATACCAGTCACTACTCTCGATGAACTGTGGTATCGTGTTGAAGCTGAATGTGCAGCTGTACCAGTACATGCCATCCGAGCTCTGTTTGACTCAATGCTCAGGCGTATCAAGGCCGTTATTACGGCCAGAGGTGGTTGTTCGGGGTACTGATTTCTCAGGATCTATGCACCCAAATTGCGTGAAAATGTAATCACATGTCAGTTCTCGTATAATATATTTGTCCAATGAATACCCGTTTATCATCTGCATTTCTTCTTGGTGTAGCAATTTTAATGTCCAGTAGTGTAGCTAATATTTTCCGTCCAATTCCTTCAGGACTGTTACAGCGGTGTTCAGCTTGAAATATCGATAATGAGTTACCGCACGATACTCCTCTTCAGCAATGGGCTTAGCTGTTTTTAGTAGCCTAAATACTATAGCGAGGGAATACCAGTTTGTACCTGAACTGCAACCATATACCTTTACCGACAAGGGGTGCTGATGCTTCATGACAATGCACATCCCTTGGCGACAACTGAAGTGGGAATGGAAATGAGCTTTTGGCGTCATTGGCGGGGAGGCCCATTGCGGGACAGGTCCGGCTGCCTTGGTACAGATCTTATTACATTCGACGCCACATTGGGCGACCTGCACGCCGGTTGGGGATGAAATGATGACGAAGACAACACAACACCCAGTACCTGAGCGGAGAATATCTCTGATCCAGCCGGGAACCGAACCAGGGCCCGTAGGACGGCAATCAGTCACGCTGACCACTCAGCTATCGGGGCAGACACTCAAGTGGGAGACACTCGAACACCCGCCCTATATTGATGATCTCTCCCCATGTGTGTATCAGGCCTATTAAGAAATACAAGTAGTTGGACATTAAAATTTCGGTTACTGCATTATGTTCTATAACAAAAGAGGCAAATAATATTACTAACAATATTTTCAGCATTCTAGCTGTAAAGCTGAGGTGCATTAGCAACACTATTAAGTTTTATCAGTAATCCTGTAGTAAAAATAAATGTCGTGTGACTACGGCCTCCCGTCAGGTAGACCGTTCGCCGGGTGCAAGTCTTTCGATATGACGCCACTTCGGCGACTTGCGCGTCGATGGGGATGAAATAATGATGATTAGGACAACACAACATCCACTACCTGAGCGGAGAAAATCTCCGACCCAGCGGGGGATCGAACCCAGGACCTTAGGATTGACATTCTGTCATGCTGACCTCTCTTTTTTTTTGACACAAATAAAGTTAATGACAATCCTAGTCACGGCCGGTAGTGAAAACGAAGTTATCATCTGTATCATAATCCCCGCAGCACGCGGTGTCGCATCATGAATCCGGCATCACCATATCTGCCATTGTGGGTGGCATGTATTTCTACTGCGTCGGCCATTAAAAGTGCCATTATCTGAGGCGGTTTCGGTGTTTAACATCGTCATTTTTTATCACCTTAACATAATCCAGTCAGAACTGGCGCTAACAGGTGGGGGCCAGTTATCTTCTCAGTGTGCAATATGGCAATATATTTTAACCATGCAGTACTGTCTCTAGTCATTCTGCTGCAGGAGTCTTTTCATTTCTGGGACACCCCAGCTGTCGGGAGGGTTGTGAAAAACACTTTCTAAAAATTGGAAAAGTAAGTCCTGTATTTCGTATGACTCCGTATGAGCTCGTGAAGTTCTTGTAAGTACATCCAATAATAGATCACGGACTTAATATCGTACGAAAACAAATATTTCGCCGCATTTCCAACGATACAACTTACCACATACGTCTTTCGTTTGGGAAAAAGGTCTTGTCCGGTAGAAAAAGTACATCCGATGTGATTTCTGTGTAGTTAGTGCGTCGAAGGAGGGCTAATATTCGATGCGTCAGCATTCAGACGTCCCAGGCTGCGCCACACACTAAACCATGTTCTTCCGTTGCTAACATTCCACAGTTTGTGCAAAGACGATAACCTGCCATGTGAACTGTATATAATTGACTCCTGGTCACAAGTTTACGGTTTATGAGAATGTACCACATCGATCTCGCTGCTGTTGACAGTAATGGAGTATGCACTGCACAACAAATGTGCTTCCAAGTTCTCGTTGGGTATTTGAATTCCATTATGTTGCGGCCATGGTGATCCATCAAGCACCGATAGATCTACCGAGTCGTGGGTATTCTCATCGAAGGTACTTTCAGACAAACATAATTCTAATCAACAAGAAATGAGGGTATGTGTGCACGAGAAGGCGAAATGTTGCCCCCAGCTATTGGGGGTTCGTACGAAGGCGGAACAAGTACTTCTATCAGAGCTGATGTTATGGTTCGCTTTCGTTGTTGATAATTTCGTATCATCGCTCGTATGTAAAGCGCCAAAGCATTGTTTCGCACGTTTGTGAGGTTGAGGCCACCGTTACGGAACTGTAGGGTTAACGTGTCATATTTGAACTTAAATAACATACCAGTACTAATATAATAACCAAAGGCAGCCATGAGGCGGTCTGCAACTCCTTCGGTATTGGTAGGATCTCTGCTAAATGGGGCAGTTTGACGCTCTGTGAACGTTGGTGTATGCCACACGTTGGATCATGTCAAAGGCTCTCACAAGGGGAGGCCGCCAATTGTGAAATTCAGATTCGATTCATACTGCGCATAATAAAGGCTCATGGCCAGAGGTGTAATGTGGCAAGGCACCAAGATGCACTTCTGAACCATTGCGATAAAATAATCTCTACGATTAACAATTTTCTACAGCGTCATGGCGCAGCGGTAAGCGCTCGGGTTCGTAATCCGAAGGTCGCCGGATCGAAACTCGCGCCATGCAACTTTTTTTTTAGTATTTGTTTTTTGTAATTGAAATGTACACACACACACACACACACATATATATATATATATATATATATATATATATATATATAATTCCTAGCAATCAGTTGCAACAATTATGCATATAATAAGTTGTTGAAAGTCGTTTCTCGTGGAAAAACTGGCGACTTCGAACATCATTATGTTTTCCGCAAACAAAGTTGTATTTCACAAATGTTATTAATTGTCTTCATAATGTTAACGACGTATAGTTAACGGAAGACGTAGAAACGATATTCCGAAACGAATACGTATAGCGTAAGTCAAACGTTCGAATTAGAACAGAGACCCCACGAACACAAATTTGCTGTGGCAGGTATGAAATATAAACTCCGTCACTCGCTCGTTTCGCTTGAAGGACAGATGTTGAATGGGCCGAAACGAGCAGCCGCATAACAGCGTAGTTGCCTGCTAACTTCGAAAGAAGGTAGATGCGGTCCCTAGCGCAACTTATAACATCGTCGAAAATCAATGCGGACGGGAGAGCTTTGGTACACCCTGTTAAACAAACGGAAAAATGGAGGCGGTACAATTGTGAGCGATCCGCCTTCACCAACATGCATAAGCAATTCATTAATAGTATATATATATATATATATATATATATATATATATATATATACTAATAAAAAATATTGCATGGCGCGAGTTTCGATCCGGTGACCTTCGGATTACGAACCCGAGCGCTTACCGCTGCACCATGACGCTGTAGAAAATTGTTAATCGCAGAGAGTATTTTATCGCAACGGCTGAGAAGTGCATCTTGGTGCTTTGCCACATTACACCTCTGGCCATGAGCTTTTATTATGCGCAGTATGAATCGAATCTGAAATTCACAATTGGCGGCCTCCCCTTGTCAGTGAGTTGTTGCGTATCGTCAGACCAACATTCTGCAGAAGCCGCTGACAGCCGTAGTGAAAATGTGATCACCAGACATCTCAGCGATTTCATCGCCTGAAACGGTCCCGGTACGTCTTCCAGACCTCGTCCAATGTGCATAATTTTGTATTTCGTCGTGTTAACGACACTGCCTACTGCAGTACCGTAAGAGTCTTGATGTTCGATAGCCTGACGCACCTCATGTCCTGATCTGACAAGAAGGATCAGGTCGTCCGCGTATGCGCGACAAACGAAAGAGTTCTCATGAAGCGCTATCCCAGTAAGTGAACGCCTCATAACGCACATCAGCGGCTGGAGTGCTATCGCAAACAGCAACATGGAGAGTGGGCACCCTTGTCAAACCGAGCTGTTAATGGGAATCGAGCCCGCTTCCCGACTGTTTGCAATCACCTTCGATGTACCCCTCGTCTTAGCGTCATACCGATGGAGATGATAACAGGTGGAGCTACCTTTCGGCTCATGACTGACGCCCAGAAGTCATGATTTATCCTGTCAAACGTACGATCGAAGTCCACAGATATCATCGCTGCTCGCATTCTACACGTTTCCACAAGGGCGATAACGTCACGGTATTCACTTAATGCCGAGGAGATGTTGCTTCGCACCCCTAGGCAAGACTGATCAGGGGATATTGTCCTGGATATCGCCAGTTTGAGACGGGACGCTAGTAGTCCGGTAAAGATTTTGTAGTCGGTGTTTAACATAGTGAGAGGCCGATATTAACACTGCGACTCCCCGCCATCTTCGAGATGGGAAGAAGCAAGCCCGTCACAAAATCCCACGGTAGGCCCATGTCAGGACGCATCGCCTCATTGTACATCGACACCCACTGAGGCATCATCATGTCCACGAATTCTCGATAAAACTGTAATGTAATACCATCTGGCCCTGGTGATTTATGGGCCTCTACTTTTTTGAGTGCCACATTTATATCGTCTTCTGTGAGCGGCTCCATAAGTTCTACCTTATCCGTCTCTATCAGTGTCGTTTGCAGATGCTGCAATACGTCTCCCCACACTCGATGGTCGCTCGGTGTTCCGGCATAGAGGTGGCCGAAATGCTCTAAAATTCATTTGCAATGTTCTGTTGTGTTGCCAGTTGACGGCCATATAAACTGTGGAGCTCTGTGACCAATCCCGGAGGAAACGTTTATGTTCCCGCGACTCATGGTGCATCGAGGTACGTTCCCCAGAGATGGTGTCGAGACATCTTGCCCGTATTGGGATGCCACCCAGTCGTCGTCGCGTGATCGATAGGATTTATGCCTTGACTCGATGAACTTCTGAATGATGTTAGCCGGTCATGGTCGCCGAGTGGTTCTAGGCGCTACAGTCTGGAACCGTGTGACCATTACGGTCGCAGGTTCGCATCCTGTCTCGGGCATGTATGTTTGTGACGTCCTTACGTTTGTTAGGTTTAAGTAGTTCATAGTTCTAGGGGACTGATGACTTCAGAAATTAAGTCCCATAGTACTCAGAGCCATTTGAACCATTTTTGAATGATGTTCTGCATACGGCACCTGGAATGACAACTCACGAAGCATGGTGTAATGATAATCAAGAGTGTCTCTTTGCCATCACGTCTTATCCCTACCGTACTGTATTAGAGCTCTTCTCATTGCTGGCCTAAGTACACTCGAGCCACTATTGAAGCACAGAGGCATATGTTGGTAGACGGAGTTGACATGTGGCCCATAACTCCTCGACTCTCTGACGACATGCGGGGTCCGCCAAAAGCGCCGAGCGGTGTGGCCGAGCGGTTCTAGGCGCTTCAGTCTGGAGCCGCGAGACCGCTACTGTCGCAGGTTCGAATCCTGCCTCAGGCATGGATGTGAATGGTGTCTTTAGGTTAGTTAGGTTTAAGTAGTTCTATGTTCTAGGGGACTGATGACCTCAGATGTTAAGTCCCACAGTGCTCAGAGCCATTTGAACCATTTGAACCATCCACCAAAAGTGACGAACTGAGCTTCCATGTCCCGCGGCTTCTCCACACACTTTGCCGAGGGAGTGATATGGTACAAATGTAAGCCAGATGATCAGTAAATGCAGCAGGCCATCGTTCCGCGTCGACCACCTTATCCCGTAGGCCAACCTAAATATAGATTCGATCAAATCTGCTCGCCGAGTGACTGGTAAAAAAATTATATTCCTCATGGTTCCTATGAATCCTGTCCCAGGAGTCGCATAAGTCGAGGTCCCGGGATAGGACTTGCAGTTCGCGTTAGGTATTGTAATGTGGAGTCTGGTCTTTTTGGGCTAAAACACAACTGAAGTCCCCACCTATAATGAAACGATCGAATCTACCGCAAAAAAGGGCACAATCTCTTCCGAATAATATCTCGTACTCGCCTGTCTGTTGTCTGTGCCGGAAGGGGCATAAACATTGAAAATACTAATTCCATTAACAGTTATCGCCAGTCCTCGTGCCGAAGGCAGATAAGTCAGGTCGCGAACCAGAATCCCGTTCCGAATCAATATCGCCGTTCCACTGTCGTTGTCCGAGTGAGGCAAAGTGTAGTAGATGTATCCATGTACCTCCTGGAACTCAGGAATGTAGATTTCCTGCACCATCAGTATATCCACATCCGACGCGTGTATCATGTCCCTAAGCAATTACTGTTTCACGGGCGATCTAATGGTATTTACGTTCACTGTCCCTATTCTGTGTGCCTCGGTAAATGTAGCTGTCATCCCCGCATGATGTTAAAATGACGAAAACTCACCGTATCGATAGTCCCTCTGCACATCCGCAGAGGGTCGCCCAACGGACGTCTCCCTGCGGCATTAGATTTCATGAGATGCGGACAGATGCGAGTCCCCACCAATGGAAGGGTCCGTATCGGTGATTTCTTCGTCCTCCGCATCAGAGCTGATATTATTGGGGTGCCCCAAACTGCACTGTGCGGCACTGATGTGTGGAATCTGTTGATCTGTCGCAGATTTAGACTCCGCCGCAGAGTGGGTGTCAGGCCCTTGAGCGGATGCGTCGTCTGAACGATATGACATCTTTTCACTTTCCGAATTCATATGGTCAGCGACATCTGAAACTTGTGGTTCCAAGTCAGACAGATCCATAGTGTTACACTCATCGGGGCTCCCAAGAAGAGAAGGGAGCGCCTCCTCAGAGTTTAGTCGGCTGTCCTGACGGCGCTTCGGCGAGCGTTGTTTGCGAACCCAAACCTCGGCCTCTGGTGTTGGCGAATCCTGAATCTCCTGCTGTCTCGCCACTGACACTATACCCTGAGGCCGTTCCACATCAGCTTCCATGCCTTGCGTAATGCTGTCATCATCTTTGTCCAGCACCTGCAGTGTCTGAGGTTGGAGGTTGGTCAGAGCCATTCCTTCTTCAGTGGGGCCCGAAGGCGCCCCAGTCAACGGCGGCGTTGGTTCGATAGTATGTTCCGACCTCTGCGTCACTTGCCCGCGGAGCGCCGTCACGTAAGTCAGCGGCAGTGATATTGATGTAGCCGGATTCTGGAAGTCTCCGCTGGGGAGTTGCACTAGTCTCCTCTGTATACACGCAGTTCGAAGATGTTCTTCACCACCACACCCGGAGCATGTCCTGGGCTGTCTATCATAGATAGCTCTACAGCCACCGATGTTTATGTACGATGCCACATGTTTCGTAAGGGCAATTCGAACCTGTCGGACACCTTTGAGCGCTGGATACGAGCTAAAACTTGCGCAATGTTCAGCAGTATGACTAATAACTCTGCTGGAGTGATTCAGTGACCAATGATTTGGATACCTCGAAAGGCAGCTCGAAGATTCGAATCGTACGCACGCCCATGCCCGAATGAGCTACTAAAACTTTGCCAAAAGAACAATCGGATTGTGGGAACTGGAATCCTCGTTTGGCGGCTACAATCATTCCATCGCATGCTGCTTCGTCAATCATCTTTACGTAAAGAGTGCTGCTCACGATTGATAAGTGAATTCCAATGATCTCCGTGTAATTAAGATGCACTTCGTCTCTCAAGAAACGTTCGATTTCGAAAGCCTTCGGTCTTGCATACTCGGTACACAACGTGAACTGTACTGTTGTTTTTCGGAAATTGTGTGCCATTGCGTTCGATTCAGACTGTAATACACACGAGTAATGACGGTGTAAACACCGCTTCTTCCACGAACGTTCGCAGCCGGAACGTAAACAAGTTCGAGCTGCTTCGCTGCCAAAGGCATACTGTCTCTCAGCTAACGGGGGCGGACAATCCTGTAGTGAACACGCAGCATCCACATCACTGTTTAGGGAGGTCATTCCATTTCGAGTACTTAGAATTTCCCAATTGCAGCTTTAGGTATATATGCCATGCACAACACTAATGAAAGTTCTAGACTGAATTCCTTATTTTGGACGATAAGTCAGAGGTTTTGTGCATCTCTTAGATGAGATAATCTGACACACTAGGAAATGCAAGAACGATAGAAGAAACTTGACAACAGTATGGTACAAAATCTCACCAGGTTTGTTTCTCTATGAGATGTGTGTTCAGTACTAGCGAGAAGGTCAAGAAACAGAAAAGCACATTTGATGTGTACAGCCGATGATTTATGGAAGTACCGAATCATAGATGCCCTACAATAACGGATAATCGGAAAGTTCCCATTTGAGTGCGTTGTTGCACCGTATATGCAAAGCAGCGAGACTACGATGCGGGTATACAGCCACAGACATCTAGGCAAGGGATTAGTATGGCATTCCCGCTTTTCTGACGTGCGGTAAATGTGGAAACGTGAGCTGTGCACCCAGACGGGACCAACATGCCGTTTATATACACTCCTGGAAATGGAAAAAAGAACACAGTGACACCGGTGTGTCAGACCCACCATACTTGCTCCGGACACTGCGAGAGGGCTGTACAAGCAATGATCACACGCACGGCACAGCGGACACACCAGGAACCGCGGTGTTGGCCGTCGAATGGCGCTAGCTGCGCAGCATTTGTGCACCGCCGCCGTCAGTGTCAGCCAGTTTGCCGTGGCATACGGAACTCCATCGCAGTCTTTAACACTGGTAGCATGCCGCGACAGCGTGGACGTGAACCGTATTTGCAGTTGACGGACTTTGAGCGAGGGCGTATAGTGGGCATGCGGGGGGGGCCGGGTGGACGTACCGCCGAATTGCTCAACACGTGGGGAGTGAGGGCTCCACAGTACATCGATGTTGTCGCCAGTGGTCGGCGGAAGGTGCACGTGCCCGTCGACCTGGGACCGGACCGCAGCGACGCATGGATGCACGCCAAGACCGTAGGATCCTACGCAGTGCCGTAGGGGACCGCACCGCCACTTCCCAGCAAATTAGGCACACTGTTGCTCCTGGGGTATCGGCGAGGACCATTCGCAACCGTCTCCATGAAGCTGGGCTACGGTCCCGCACATCGTTAGGCCGTCTTCCGCTCACGCCCCAACATCGTGCAACCCGCCTCCAGTGGTGTCGCGACAGGCGTGAATGGAGGGACGAATGGAGACGTGTCGTCTTCAGCGATGAGAGTCGCTTCTGCCTTGGTGCCAATGATGGTCGTATGCGTGTTTGGCGCCGTGCAGGTGAGCGCCACAATCAGGACTGCATACGACCGAGGCACACAGGGCCAACACCCGGCATCATGGTGTGGGGAGCGATCTCCTACACTGGCTGTACACCACTGGTGTTCGTCGAGGGGACACTGAATAGTGCACGGTACATCCAAACCATCATCGAACCCATCGTTCTACCATTCCTAGACCGGCAAGGGAACTTGCTGTTCCAATAGGACAATGCACGTCCGCATGTATCCCGTGCCACCAAACGTGCTCTAGAAGGTGTAAGTCAACTACCCTGGCCAGCAAGATCTCCGGATCTGTCCCCCATTGAGCATCTTTGGGACTGGATGAAGCGTCGTCTCACGCGGTCTCCACGTCCAGCACGAACGCTGGTCCAACTGAGGCGCCAGGTGGAAATGGCATGGCAAGCCGTTCCACAGGACTACATCCAGCATCTCTACGATCGTCTCCATGGGAGAATAGCAGCCTGCATTGCTGCGAAAGGTGGATATACACTGTACTAGTGCCGACATTGTGCATGCTCTGTTGCTTGTGTCTATGTGCCTGTGGTTCTGTCAGTGTGATCATGTGATGTATCTGACCCCAGGAATGTGTCAATAAAGTTTCCCCTTCCTGGGACAATGAATTCACGGTGTTCTTATTTCAATTTCCAGGAGTGTATATTGCTGCCGAGGGGAAAACACCGGTAGATATTCGTCGGAAAATCAAAAATATGAAAGTAGCAGCCCGTCTATCGTAAACTACCGACAGTACTGTTGCTTCATGATAGCGCACATCCCCATAGCGTAAATGTCGTAACGTGTAAGTTGCGCTAACACAAGTAGGAGACACCCGAACACCGCCATATATTGCTGATCTTTCCCCATGTGATTATCACGTCTTCGGTCCTTTAAAAACGCCTTGAAGGGTTCTCCAGCCATATCAGACGAGAACGTGAAACCAGCAGCCTCGGACTGCTTCACACAGCAGGACACTGGTTTTACCAGACGGGTACCTTCAACTCGGTGCGTCGGTGGGATGACTTTTTCAATGCTCATGGCCATGTTGCCTGATCAACATACCGCTTCTGGACATTACGGCCTTCTAACAAATACTTTTTGTCCGAATGCCATATTCCAGTAACCTATTCTTCTATTCCTCCCTATAACTGCACTCAAGATTTTCATCTCCCTTTAAGTATTGTAATACCCTATCGGTATCCTCCTATACTTTCTTTGTCTTTTCATCTTCAGCTTGCGACGTCGGCATGTGTACGTGAATTATCGTTGTCGGTGTTGGTTTGCTGTCGATTCTGTCAACAGCAACATTATCTCTAAACTCCAGTTATACCTTTTTCTGCTGCTGTTAATATTACCTGCACTCACCTGACCAGAAATCCTTGTCTCCTTTCCATTTCACTACATTGACCCCTATTATATCTAGATTGAGCCTTTGCATTTCCATTTTCAGATTTTCTAGCTTCCCTACCACATTCAAGATTCTGGGATTCCAAGACCCGACTCGTAGAACGTTATCCTTTCGTTGATTATTCGATCTTTTTCTCATGGTCACCTCCCCCTTTACAGTCCCCTCCCGGAGATCCAAACTGGGGACTATTACGGAATCTTTTGCCAATGGAGAGGTCATCATGCCACTTTTTCAATTACAGGCCACATGTCCTGTGGATACACGTTACGTGTCTTTAATGCAGTGATTTACGTTGCCTTCTAAATCCTCAAGCCGTTGATAATTTCTGATTCTTCCGCCTTTAGGGGAAATTTCCCACCCCAATGACAAGAAAGCGCCGTTGAACCTCTGCCCGCTCCTTAGTCCTCTTTGACAAGGCCTTTGGCATAATGAGGGTGACTTCTTATGGCGGAAGTCTTCGACCGCCAATTCTCATTACTAATAAAAATTTAAGCAGTGGCGGGCTACGAACCAGGGACCGAAGGCCTCTTCTCTAGACTATTATACATAGCAAATAATAAGGGATGCTATGTAGTACATAGGTTTGTGTAAACGTGACTGAAAATGTTCAATGGTCATGTGTGACGCTATCAGCTTTGGTTAGCCAGTGAAGGCAAGCAGTATACGTTTGTACGTGCACCCAGGGCGCGTGAAATCAAGTTTTATAGCTGATTTGCTAATGAAAGATAATGAGCGAGGAGCTGGGAGAGGCAGTTGCCAGAAATAGAAAAGAATTATTTCCACCCCGAAAAATAATTTTATTTCCTCAGACCAGTACAGCACCAAGAGAATAAAAGGCGTTAATTAGTTGCAAAATGTTTTACAATAGAACAAACAAGACAGGCTTCGTGTTAAACAGACACAAAATATTTTTACAAAGGCAGAATTCAGGCAAAACAACAGGAGCAGGCTTCCGTCACTAAGACTGGACGCGCACTCTGCCAGACTTCCTCCCTACGCAATTCCTGGCAATAGAATAAAACTCCAAAAACAAATTATTCTATCCTAGAAATAACAAACTTTCACAATGTGATATAAAGGGTAGACACTTTCATGAATATTTAAACCCCAAGATTATCAGAGCTCTGAAAATCTTAAAATATTAACTAGATCATCACCCTACAGTATTTAGAACAGAAATTAATAACTTTAATAAAACTATGAATCTTAAAAAACCAATGAGGTGCAGAGAAGAAGTTAATGACATTACAACTACGAACTTTAGAAAATAGAAAGGAAAATTAATACGTCTGTTTAACTCCAAGAACACGGAATAGCGCTCAATCAAACCCAAATTCTTAAGTTCTCTGTAATGATCAGAAAGGAATAGAAAGGTCATGCCTCACACAGTATACAATGTCAGAAAGAGAAATATGACTACGTCACACTGCCCTATCGTTACAGAAGCTGATGAATTTTGGCTACCAAACAACACTATCAAAAATTTGATCCTCAGGACTCCATTCATTCTTTGCAGAACGCGAAAATGTTGAACGCGAATGTACAGAGAAGTTCACACCTATTTTAATAAACGCTAACGGCAGTTGGCGAATTACACTCCTGGAAATGGAAAAAAGAACACATTGACACCGGTGTGTCAGACCCACCATACTTGCTCCGGACACTGCGAGAGGGCTGTACAAGCAATGATCACACGCACGGCACAGCGGACACACCAGGAACCGCGGGGTTGGCCGTCGAATGGCGCTAGCTGCGCAGCATTTGTGCACCGCCGCCGTCAGTGTCAGCCAGTTTGCCGTGGCATACGGAGCTCCATCGCAGTCTTTAACACTGGTAGCATGCCGCGACAGCGTGGACGTGAACCGTATGTGCAGTTGACGGACTTTGAGCAAGGGCGTATAGTGGGCATGCGGGAGGCCGGGTGGACGTACCGCCGAATTGCTCAACACGTGGGGCGTGAGGTCTCCACAGTACATCGATGTTGTCGCCAGTGGTCGGCGGAAGGTGCACGTGCCCGTCGACCTGGGACCGGACCGCAGCGACGCACGGATGCACGCCAAGACCGTAGGATCCTACGCAGTGCCGTAGGGGACCGCACCGCCACTTCCCAGCAAATTAGGGACACTGTTGTTCCTGGGGTATCGGCGAGGACCATTCGCAACCGTCTCCATGAAGCTGGACTACGGTCCCGCACACCGTTAGGCCGTCTTCCGCTCACGCCCCAACATCGTGCAGCCCGCCTCCAGTGGTGTCGCGACAGGCGTGAATGGAGGGACGGATGGAGACGTGTCGTCTTCAGCGATGAGAGTCGCTTCTGCCTTGGTGCCAATGATGGTCGTATGCGTGTTTGGCGCCGTGCAGGTGAGCGCCACAATCAGGACTGCATACGACCGAGGCACACAGGGCCAACACCCGGCATCATGGTGTGGGGAGCGATCTCCTACACTGGCCGTAAACCACTGGTGATCGTCGAGGGGACACTGAATAGTGCACGGTACATCCAAACCGTCATCGAACCCATCGTTCTACCATTCCTAGACCGGCAAGGGAACTTGCTGTTCCAACAGGACAATGCACGTCCGCATGTATCCCGTGCCACCCAACGTGCTCTAGAAGGTGTAAGTCAACTACCCTGGCCAGCAAGATCTCCGGATCTGTCCCCCATTGAGCATGTTTGGGACTGGATGAAGCGTCGTCTCACGCGGTCTGCACGTCCAGCACGAACGCTGGTCCAACTGAGGCGCCAGGTGGAAATGGCATGGCAAGCCGTTCCACAGGACTACATCCAGCATCTCTACGATCGTCTCCATGGGAGAATAGCAGCCTGCATTGCTGCGAAAGGTGGATATACACTGTACTAGTGCCGACATTGTGCATGCTCTGTTACCTGTGTCTATGTGGCTGTGGTTCTGTCAGTGTGATCATGTGATGTATCTGACCCCAGGAATGTGCCAATAAAGTTTCCCCTTCCTGGGACAATGAATTCACGGTGTTCTTATTTAAATTTCCAGGAGTGTAGATGGAATCGTCAGCAGCAAGTTCCACAGTCCGTCCGCCCTTCATCTGCCGTTAGCCCTAGCTCTCGTGCCACCGCAAGTCCTAACAGAGTATAATCAGAACAACGCATCATCTTCTACTTTCTAGTGTGCCCAGCTGGGCAGCGGCACTCTGCAGGCGCCGCCTGGCTCATGTCAGCTGCAGTCCGAACGCCAGAACAGGATAAACGACACCTTGGTTGGTGAGCCCTGTAAAAGCCGGAGGGCGGAGAGGTTATGCACTCTGGTGGATCGTCATCACCCCTGTTGCTAGGTAACTGCCACAGGTAAACAATCTATATCGTTATGAGCTGGCACACATCACATAAGATTAGAGTTGCAATCTACCAAAACTACAGTTCGGTAGATTCGGTAGTTTTGGTACGGCACAGTACGCAAATGAGGTAGTAAGTGGTAGGGTTACCAGTAGTACTCGTAGCATTGCCAGGAAAAGAAACACAAATGAATGTGTGAGGGAAGAACTGAGAGCCGGCGAAGGTCCATTGTTTTTGTGGGTTTTGCAGATAAGTAGTACCGCACATTATTCAGCGTTAGTGCACTGCATATTTTATACTCTTACGTAATATAAATTGCTTTTTATAAGTCGTTGACTATGCAGTTCCTGCGCTTTTATGTAACCAAAGGAATTACTTTTGATTCAAGTACGGTTTACGAGCATTAACACTCAGTAGAACGTTCATCATAATGCTCAAAGGTAAAGAGTTTCCTGTTACAACTGATAAGTGCAGAAGTTGTTTATGAATAGGAGAAACATGTATTATATAGGTTCCCTCAAATATTCCAGCGATATTTGATATGATTTTGTATGCATGTTTCGTTAAGTTAACCTGTTTTTTTAGGAAATTCCGTTTTCTGGCGCTACATGATAAACCTGTATTGTTATATTTTTAGTACCATGTCCGTATGTTACAAATCAACATTTTCGAATAAAACCCGAATTAAACATTCATAATTTATATTTTTCTATAAATACAGTTTATTTTTAAGTAACGGACAGGAGTATAAGTATGTAGTACTAAAATATTTAGTCAGGTTACATGGTCCCTTTTTTATCCTGTTTCTAGATGGTTCACTGCTATTGCTCTCTATCGGAATCTAGTAAACCGCTGACCTTATGCGCAAATAAAGGGATCGAAATGAGGGAACTCCCGATAGGTATGAAACATACCTGACGTACAGATAACAGGGATATGACCTTAACTGACCAAGGCTACCAGGGGAACTACCGTAGTCTACGCCTACTTACGACAGTCTACAGTAGCCTACGGTAGTTTTACATCTCTCCAGACAGAATGGAACAAACGCAATTATATGAGATTAAAGAGGATCGCATGAACTAACAATAATGAAATGATGTTGTTGTTGTTGTTGTGGTCTTCAGTCCTGAGACTGGTTTGATGCAGCTCTCCATGCTACTCTACCATGTGCAAGCTTCTTCATCACTCAGTACCTACTGCAGCGTACATCCTTCTGAATCTGTTTAGTGTATTCATCTCTTGGTCTCCCTCTACGATTTTTACCCTCCACGCTGCCCTCCAATACTAAATTGGTGATCTCTCGATGTCTCAGAACACGTCCTATCAACCGATCCCTTCTTCTAGTCAAGTTGTGCCACAAATTGTTCTTCTCTCCAATTCTATTCAATAACTCCTCATTAGTTATGTGATCTACCCATCTAATCTTCAGCATTATTCCTTAGCACCACATTTCAAAAGCTTCTATTCTCTTCTTGTCCAAACTATTTATCGTCCACGTTTCACTTCCATACATGGCTACACTCCATACAAATACTTTCAGAAACAACTTCCTGACATTTAAGTCTATACTCGATGTTAACAAATTTTTCTTCTTCAGAAACGCTTTCTTTTCAATTGCCAGTCTACATTTTATATCCTCTCTGCTTCGAAAATCATCAGTTTTTTTGCTCCCCAAATAGCAAAACTCCTTTACTACTTTAAGTGTCTCATTTCATAATCTAATTCCCTCAGCATCACCCGACTTAATTCGACTACATTCCGTTATCCTCGTTTTGCTTTTGTTGATGTTCATCTTATATCCTCCTTTCAAGACACTGTCCATTCCGTTCAACTGGTCTTTCAAGTCCTTTGCTGTCTCTGACACAATTACAATGTCATCGGCGAACCTCAAAGTTTTTATTTCATCTCCATGGATTTTAATACCTACTCCGAATTCTTCTTTTGTTTCCTTTACTGCTTGCTCAATATACAGATTGAATACCATCGGGGATAGGATACAACCCTGTCTCACTCCCTTCCCAACCACTGCTTCTCTTTCATACCCCTCGACTCTTACAACTGCCATCTGCTTTCTGTACAAATTGTAAATAACCTTTCACTCCCTATATTTTACCCCTGCCACCCTCAGAATTTGACAGAGAGTATTCCAATCAACATTGTCGAAAGCTTTCTCTAAGTCTACAAATGCTAGAAACGTAGGTTTGCCTTTCCGTAATCTTGCTTCTAAGATAAGTCGTAGGGTCAGTATTGCCTCACGTGTTCCAACATTTCTACAAAATCCTAACTGATCTTCCCCGAGGTCGGCTTCTATCAGTTTTTCCATTCGTCTGTAAAGAATTCGCGTCAGTATTTTGCAGCTGAGACTCATTAAACTGATAGTTCGGTATTTCCATATCTGTTAACACCTGCTTTCTTTGGGATTGGAATTATTATATTCTTCTTGAAGTCTGAGGGTATTTCACATGTCTCATACATCTTGCTCACCAGATGGTAGAGTTTTGTCAGCACTGGCTCTCCCAAGGCAGTCAGTGGTTCTAATGCAATGTTGTCTACTCCTGGGGCCTTGTTTCGGCTCAGGTCTTTTAGTGCTCTGTCAAACTCTTAAGGCAGTATCATATCTCCCATTTCATCTTCATCTCCATCCTCTTCCATTTCCATAATATTGTCCTCAAGTACATAGCCCTTGTATAGACCCTCTATATATTCCTTCCACCTTTCTACTTTCCCTTCTTTGCTTAGAACTGGGTTTCCATCAAAGCTCTTGATATTCATGCTAGTAGTTATCCTTTCTCCAAAGGTCTCTTTAATTTTCCTGTAGGCAGTATCTATCTTTTACCCCTTGTGAGATAAGCCTCTACATCCTTACATTTGTCCTCTAGCAGTCCCTGCTTAGCCATTTTGCACTTCCTGCCGATATCATTTTTGAGACGTTTGTATTCCTTTTTGCCTGCTTGATTTACTGCACTTTTATATTTTCTCCTTTCATCAATTAATTTCAATATTTCTTCTGTTAACCAAGGGTTTCTACTAGCCCTCGTCTTTTTATCTATTTGATATTCTGCTGCCTTCACTATTTCATCCCTCAAAGCTACCCATTCTTCTTCCACTGTATTTCTTTCCCCCATTCCTGTCAATTGTTCCCTTATGCTCTCCCTGAAACTCTGCACAACCTCTGGTTCTTTCAGTTTATCCAGGTCCCATCTCCTTAAATTCCCACCTTTTTGGAGTTTCTTCAGTTTTAATCTACAGTTCATAACCAATAGATGGTGGTCAGAGTCCACATCTGCCCCTGGAAATGTCTTACAATTTAAAATCTGATTCCTAAACCTCTGTCTTACCATAATGTAATCTATCTGTAACCTGTCACTTTCTCCAGGGTTCTTCCATGTATACAACATTCTTTCATGATTCTTAAACCAAGTGTTAGTTATGATTAAGTTATGCTCTGCGCAAAATTCTACCAGACGGCTTCCTCTTTCATTTCTTATCCCCAATCCATATTCACCTACTATGTTCCCTTCTCTCCCTTTTCCTACTCTTAAATTCCAGTCACCCATGACTATTAAATTTTCGTCTCCCTTTACTATCTGAATAATTTCTTTTATCTCATCATACATTTCTTTGATTTCTTCGTCATCTGCAGAGCTAATTGGCATATAAACTTGTACTACTGTAGTAGGCGTGGGTTTCGTGTCTATCGTGGCCATAATAATGCGTTCACTATGCTGTTTGTAGTAGCTTACCCGTACTGCTATTTTTTTATTCATTATTAAACCTACTCCTGCATTACCCATATTTGATTTTGTATTTATAACCCTGTATTCACCTGACCAAAAGTCTTGTTCCTCCTGCCACCGAACTTCACTAATTCCCGCTATATCTAACTTGCACCTATCCATTTCCCTTTTTAAATTTTCTAACCTACCTGCGCGATTAAGTGATCTGACATTCCACGCTCCGATCCGTAGAACGCCAGTTTTCTTTCTTCTGACAACGACGTCCACTTGAGTAGTCCCCGCCCCGAGATCCGAATGGGGGACTATTTTACCTCCGGAATATTTTACCCAATAGGACGCCATCATCATTTACTCACACAGTAAAGCTGCATGCCCTCGGGAAAAATTATGGCTGTATTTTCCCCTTGCTGTCAGCCGTTCGCGCTACCAGAACAGCAAGGCCATTTTGGTTAGTGAACCAGGCCAGATCAGTCAAACATCCAGACTGTTGCCCCTGCAACTAATGAAAAGGCTGCTGCCCCTCTTCAGGAACCACACGTTTGTCTGACCTCTCAACAGATACATCTCCGTTGTGGTTGCACCTACGGTACGGCTATCTGTATCGTTGAGGCACGCAAGCCTCCCCACCACTAAAGATTCAAACGTTCAGCAACCAAAAATGAAATAATACAAAACTAGCCATATAATAAACAATTCTGTGACCTGAAGTAAGTTAGAAATTACACTTTCTTTAAAAAAGATGTATTCATCTCCATCAGCAATGAAAAATTTTGTGTTTACAACTACAATGAGAATGGTAATTTCCGTTGAGATGAATGTACCCATATTGATGTTTGTTAATTAAATCTTTAAATCGTGCATATGGCGATCGAGTACTTGCACTTTCAATCCGTTGTCATTGGATATTACAGAAAAGGAAGACGCTAACTTATCTTGTTGAAGTAAAGCTTAATACAGACTCTTTTACAGAAAGGACTGCAATAATTTTGCAAGTGGAGCACTATATTAATTGAAATTTAAGTAGAAGCAGCCTTAACATGGATCCGTCAAATGCACGAAACGTAACGAAAGACTAGGTCTTTTATTGGTAGACATCTACAAGATATCTGTTTTATATTTTACTCTGCGTAGCTAGAACATAATCTGATGGTGGAACACACAGGTGGTTTTTATGATCAATGACAGCGGAGTTCGCGGAGTGAATACTTAGCCACAACCAGAGTAGCGAAAGTCGTCATAAGCAGGGAATGATACGAATCGTAAATATAAACACAGGCAAGCTGTTTCATAATATCAAAGGCGCGGACCGAAGGCTTCAAAAAAAAGTGAGGAACTGAGGGGCAAGAGAGGATCCGCGCTATTTATAGGCACTCTGGCGTTAGTGGGCGGGCCCTCGTGATATACAAGCAGCGGAGACGCTCTTTTTGTGAGCGAACAACGACCGTGGCTGGGTACTCAGGTTGGCCGGGGAATCCCATCACTGTAGGATACTAAAAGCCCTTCTCCAAGGAAACGCCACAATTTTAGACACTGTACGTGCACGACCAGCTGCACAGTTTCTGAACACACAGAAAACACATAGGTGCTAGAGTGTGACATGACTCTGTCACGAAATACGTATCTGCTTACACTAACATATAAAATTCATATATCCAGATTCAGTTGAAACGTTCATTTGATCTGGTGGTAGTGTTAGGCCACGGTGATACCCAATTATTACCGACTGTACGTGGAAATAATGAAGCGTAGAAATATGGTGCGATGATTACCATTACTAGCGTATCGAAGTTTCATAGTATGTGACGTCCCTGGCTCTACTTTTCGCTTTTATCAACTGTCTTTCTACAACGATGAAGATATGCACCATAGCTTTATAAATCTATCTCATCACTTATACATACTGAAACAGTCAGTCTTAGCTTCCTGTTCTACACGTTACTACATTTCTCTTTCACTACGCTTATTACCTCCTAGTACAATTATCAATTACCTTTCACGTGTATCACCATCTCTTCTTCTGCTAGGGAGGTATTTCCATACACTTATAATTTTCCTATCTCACCTCCAGTTTCATTTCTATAATCGCTTCCGTCTAAGCGCATATCTTCAAGAACATCTTCTTGAAAGTTAAAGTTAAGGTATACTGGTCTTATTCTGCTGGCATCAGTGTGCTGTGTACTTATTTCTTACTGCAATAAATTTGTACATCTTTGGTTTGATGTAGCTGATGAAAAAGTAATCGATACACGCCACAAAAATTAGTAGCGATTGACTGTACATCCAGCCAAAATTGAGATCGTTATAGAACACTATCCTCGTTCTGTTCTCTTGGTCCAGTGATAACGCAGCGTCCATCGAATCGGTGACCAGTGCCGGTTAATAAACCATAGCAGTAATTCAGTTCATATTAAAGCATATTGTAGGATAAAAATATAGGTCTCGATATCCAAAAATTTACGTACAAAGAGTTCTCCTTATGGAGCCGCTGCAACTGTATAGGTGCATTTTGTAAAACGAAGAAACCGCACAACAGTTTCTTAATCCACAATCTTCTATTTTGTACACGACCGATTTTGGAATCCTTAAAGGTCCATCATCTAGTGAACAATATAAAATTACTTAACCATCTGAGGTCATCCTCACCCCATTGTTGTCACGGAACCATATCACGGAACTTTAAAAGTGTTCCTGAACCGGTCGTGTACACAATAAAAGATTGTGGAGTAAGCATCTGCTGTACGGTTTATTCATTTCAAAATATAAAAATTTTACAGTATTCTCGCAAAGACTTGAGAACTGTACTAGGTTCATCGTTTGAAGCGCACATTGCATGTGTCAGCTACGCCAGTCTATTTCGATCCTGGCCAGTTTGCTACCGTACTGAGAGATGAAATAGTTTCCAGAATATCCGCTTATTGGGTCGTCTGCCATTGTATACGGGGTGCGTCATTACTAGTGAGATTTCGAGGCCACTGTAAACTCACAGTCAGTAATGGTCTCATGGCACACAGAGGACTTGTTTATTCCATTTAAGGGTGGAGAGGGTTTCGCGCAAGTCGACAAATCCAGTGTGTATCTGCAATTACGGTCAGCGGCCGAATCACAACAGCTGCTCGTGATTAATGTTCCGTCCGGTTTGTTTCCCTACAAGCGCTTGCCCTACGAGGTAGCTAGCGCTTCAACAAATTTTCAGTGCGCTGTGTAGCAATTAATTCAGCCTTTTCTATTTCGCGCTAATTACTTTCATGTTATGGCAAACAGAACGGCTCAGCCGGAGTGCTAAATTTGCGACTCCGTTTCGCTCCAAACCAAGCGCAATATTCCGAAATTTTACTTCTGCCTACAAAGGTTTCAAACTTTAAGGTTTACTTTAAGTTTTTAAAGTGAATCGTGGAAACCCATCAAAACACTACTGCTATAGACACACCTGCACACATCTTTATTTTGAGTTATTACCTTCACATTGCAATGTTAACAACAGTACTCGCCTTATACCTAAAATAACCGACATAGCTTATTAATAAATTCAACTAAAAGAAAGTAAGTTTTCCTGGTGTCAGGCCTTTTTCGGGCCTGGTACTCAAATCACTCTCATATCGGCATCATATTAGCGACGTCTACGTCCTGAAAGGCAAGTCTTCTACTGCGTGATAATAGGAGCACTATATCACAGAAATACCATAAGAACGTCCAGTACATCATGTGCTATGACTCTTAAGATGCAACAGAATTCTCCCGCTGAGTAAAAAGAGGCCTGAACGATAATTTACGCATAGCTTCATATATCTGCAGATATCGCGAAATATTTACATTGGTCACTGATCACAACCAACTTAAATCACTTCTTGAACCCTTGCGTAGACTACCATAAATAACTAACTTTCAGCTGCAGAGATATTAACCCTCTATAAATTGTACAATTCTCAAAAAGCAAATGTTCCGACTACCTTTAATATTCTAAAGTTATGTCGTTTATTCGATAAGCAGCCTGGAATTTTGATAGACGGCTCGCCTGCTATGTGTGGGAGACAGGGAGATGTGAGCTCCACTCCCGGCAGATTCAAAATTTCAAGAAACTTTCATCTTCTACGAGAATTTCCGTGAAGCATATATACGGAAGATCATTTCATTTGTACCGTTTTTTTAATTTAGAAAACCTTAATTAACAATATTTTAGTATAGATTGATAATTAATAATTTATTTTTGCGATGAATAGCTTATTTTTGTGTGCGATATGTTATTAGAAATAAGAAGTGCATCATCCGTACAAAAGACAGATATGTATTAATTAGCATGTACTGACGAATTTTGTACTTAAATGGCGTATGTATTCGAACATAATAGGTGAAAAACAAAAAAATAACGACTGAAACGTGCCCAATCCAGCGTTAGCAATCTCGAGCGCTAGCTATATTTTTTGATCTTCATGCATTTTAAATTTTACGGGAATGATCGTAGAACATGTACGTTCGTTTAAAAAATTTGAATCCTCCAGGAAATGGGCCCAGGCTTCCACTTCGGGGGGTAATATTCTAAGACAGAGTAACCCTCTTTGTCGAAACCTACTTCAGTGTATAAAAGATGACAGGGAAACTTAATAATCGATTGTCTCGAGCTATATTGAGAGTTACATTGGACTGTTTTGTGATATTGATATTTTTCTAAAATTTTCGTACAATAAACACAAAAAGTTACAAAATACGATTGCCATGTGGTCTAGTTGTCAGTCCAAGCCCGTAACGGTCTTTCATTTAGCTAATGAATTTAGCTCACATAACGTTCCTTAAGAAGAGTATGGCTTGGTACGACCAGCACGGATAGACACTCATACAATGTCAGTAATATCCATAGCCGTAGACGAACAAAGCTGCAATAAACTACTCTGTTGGTATCATTCACTGAGGTGACAAAAGTCACGGGGTAGCAATAGGCACATATACAGATGGCGGCGGTATCGCGTACACAAGATACAAAAGATCAGTGCATTTGTAGAGCTGTCATGATTCATGTGAAAAGGTTCCCGTCATGAAACTTCCTGGCAGATTAAAACTGTGTGCCGGACCGAGACTCTCGCCCCGTCCTCACAACTCTACTTCTGCTGTGAGGACGGGGCGTGAGTTGTGCTTGGGTATCTCACGTGATAGAGCACTTGCCCGCGAAGGGCCAAGGTCCCGAGTTTGAGTCTCGGTCCGGCACACATTTTTAATCTGCCACGAAGTTTCATATCAGGGCACACTCCACTGCAGGGTGAAAATCTCATTCTGGTTTCTGTCATAATTATGCCCACATGACGGGAATGAATAGAGTCCGAACGCGGAAGGGTAGTGGGAGCTATACACTTGGGACGTTCCATTTCGGAAATCGGCAGGGAGTTCAATATTCCAAGATAGACAGTGTCTAGAGTGTGCCTAGAATATCAAGTTTCAGGCGTTACGTCTCAACACAGACAACGCAGTGGCCGACGGTCTTCACTTAATGGGGGTAGGACGTCAAACGAGCCGACTTGGAGCAGGAGAGGCACCACAGGACATTTTATTTATTACTGTCTATACTTTTACAAATAAATTCATAAAACGTTGTCAGCATAACCAAGAAGGATCCAGAATTCACACTCATAGCAGTGGAAGTGCAAAAACATAGCAAAATAATTTTTTTTTTAGATATAAAATTTCACCATTTTTTCACTTACTGTTGGCTGCATTTGTTGCTATAGGTACATTTTCCTCCACAAGTAAGAGAGATTCATTGATGAATTTTGCACAGCATACAAACCATACTTACAGGTGTATGGAACTCTAGAATTTTCCAAATCTTTTAAAAACTGTGGTAAAAATTGAGATAATTAACTACAAAATTAGATTTATTTTTCTAAACTTAAAGTTTAAAACGTAACAGCTCATTCATTTTTTCATAAATTAAATAAATTCTAGAGTTTCAGACACCTGTAAGTATGATTTGTATGCTGTGCAAAATTCATCGAACAGTCTCTCTTACTTATGAAGAAAAGTGTACCTATAGCAACAAATGCAGCCAACAGTAAGTGGAAAAATGGTGAAATTTCACATGTAAAAAAATTGTTTTGCTATGTTTTTGAACTTCCGCTGCTACGACTGTGAATCCTGAATTATTCCTAGTCATGCTGACAAAATTTTATGAATTTACTTGTAAAAGTATAGACAGTGGAACTTAAAATGTCCTGTGGTGCCTTTCCTGCTCCAAGTCGGCCCGTTTGACGTTCTACCCCCCTTAACGATCGAAAGCAGCTGCGTTTGCGTAGAGTTGTCTGTGCTAATGGACAAGGAACACTGCGCGAAATAACCACTGAAATCAATGTGAGACGTACGAAAACCTATCCATTAGGCCTGTACGGTGAAATTTGACGTTAATTGGCTATGGCGACAAACGACCGATGCGACTGCCTTTGCTGACAATAATGGATGGCTATAGAGGCGGTGTGGCTCATTATTTCTGCAAGGGGCTTCCAAGGACTTCTTGAGTCTGCGCCACGTCGAACTGCTGCACTACGCCGGGAAAAGAGTAGGTCCGACACGATATTAGGAGGTATACTATGACTCTGGTCATCTCAGTGTATATTTGTATGAGAATAATGGCGTAAACCGTGGACTGTCGTATATCTGGAGAAGGAACTGTGCGTTTCTGAAATGTCGTGTTATCGACGAATATGATAAATTAAATGGACAGAAAAAGTAAGAAACAATTACCTATCAAAACGAATAGGTGGAGAATTGCCATTAGAAACACTGGTTGCATTCAATAAAATTTTTCTGGGTTTGTGACTGCATTGTCAATATATATGAAACTACCGACATTCCCGTCCCTGTTGCAAACGTGTCTAGTAAAACAAAAACATCCTCAAGAAGGTCGCTTGGAACAGGGACCGAAACGTCGGAAGTTTTACACATATCGATAGTGCGGTCACAAACACAAAAAAACTTTATTGAATGTGACAATGGCCGTGTAAGCCTACGTTTATACTGGTTGCATTGTTGCCAGATTTCTAATTAAGTCACCCAGTGGTGATGGTGGTTAAAGAACCAGGGTAGTCAGCTACGTCACAGTGCTCTGCGAGGTGCCATGTTTCTAACATATCGGGATTATTTAGCGAATGACCACCATAAAATTCATAAAAAATGTTGACAATCTTTCTGTATCGAATCATTGAGCCTTAATTGCTAGAAAAGTTTTGCATCTTTGGAACCACCTAAACGAATTTATTTTAATACATTCTAAGGTATAAAACCCCCCCCATGAACCATGGACCTTGCCGTTGGTGGGGAGGCTTGCGTGCCTCATCGATACAGATAGCCGTACCGTAGGTACAACCACAACGGAGGGGTATCTGTTGAGAGGCCAGACAAACGTGTGGTTCCTGAAGAGGGGCAGCAGCCTTTTCAGTAGCTGCAAGGGCAACAGTCTGGATGATTGACTGATCTGGCCTTGTAACAATAACCAAAACGGCCTTGCTGTGCTGGTACTGCGAACGGCTGAAAGCAAGGGGAAACTACGGCCGTAATTTTTCCCGAGGGAATGCAGCTTTACTGTATGATTAAATGATGATGGCGTCCTCTTGGGTAAAATATTCCGGAGGTAAAATAGTCCCCCATTCGGATCTCCGGGCGGGGACTACTCAAGAGGATGTCGTTATCAGGAGACAGAAAACTGGCGATCTACGGATCGGAGCGTGGAATGTCAGGTCCCTTAATCGGGCAGGTAGGTTAGAAAATTTGAAAAGGGAAATGGATAGGTTAAAGTTAGATATAGTGGGAATTAGTGAAGTTCGGTGGCAGGAGGAACAAGACTTCTGGTCAGGTGACTACAGGGTTATAAACACAAAGTCAAATAGGGGTAATGCAGGAGTAGGTTTAATAATGAATAGGAAAATAGGAACGCGGGTAAGCTACTACAAACAGCTTAGTGAACGCATTATTGTGGCCAAGATAGATACGAAGCCCACACCTACTACAGTAGTACAAGTTTATATGCCAACTAGCTCTGCAGATGACGAAGAAATTGAAGAAATGTATGATGAAATAAAAGAAATTATTCAGATTGTGAAGGGAGACGAAAATTTAATAGTTATGGGTGACTGGAATTCCAGTGTAGGAAAAGGGAGAGAAGGAAACATAGTAGGTGAATATGGATTGGGGCTAAGAAATGAAAGAGGAAGCCGCCTGGTAGAATTTTGCACAGAGCACAATTTAATCATAGCTAACACTTGGTTTAAGAATCATGATAGAAGGTTGTATACATGGAAGAACCCTGGAGATACTAAAAGGTATCAGATTGATTATATAATGGTAAGACAGAGATTTAGGAACCAGGTTTTAAATTGTAAGACATTTCCAGGCGCAGATGTGGACTCTGACCACAATCTATTGGTTATGACCTGTAGATTAAAACTGAAGAAAGTGCAAAAAGGTGGGAATTTAAGGAGATGGGACCTGGATAAACTGAAAGAACCAGAGGTTGTACAGAGTTTCAGGGACAGCATAAGGGAACAATTGACAGGAATGGGGGAAAGAAATACAGTAGAAGAAGAATGGGTAGCTTTGAGGGATGAAGTAGTGAAGGCAGCAGAGTATCAAGTAGGTAAAAAGACGAGGGCTAGTAGAAATCCTTGGGTAACAGAAGAAATATTGAATTTAATTGATGAAAGGAGAAAATATAAAAATGCAGTAAATGAAGCAGGCAAAAAGGAATACAAACGTCTCAAAAATGAGATCGACAGGAAGTGCAAAATGGCTAAGCAGGGATGGCTAGAGGACAGATGTAAGGATGTAGAGGCTTATCTTACTAGGGGTAAGATAGATACTGCCTACAGGAAAATTAAAGAGACCTTTGGAGATAAGAGAACCACTTGTATGAACATCAAGAGCTCAGATGGAAACCCAGTTCTAAGCAAAGAAGGGAAAGCAGAAAGGTGGAAGGAGTATATAGAGGGTCTATACAAGGGCGATGTACTTGAGGACAATATTATGGAAATGGAAGAGGATGTAGATGAAGATGAAATGGGAGATACGATACTGCGTGAAGAGTTTGACAGAGCACTGAAAGACCTGAGTCGAAACAAGGCCCCCGGAGTAGACAACATTCCATTGGAACTACTGACGGCCTTGGGAGAGCCAGTCCTGACAAAACTCTACCATCTGGTGAGCAAGATGTATGAAACAGGCGAAATACCCTCAGACTTCAAGAAGAATATAATAATTCCAATCCCAAAGAAAGCAGGTGTTGACAGATGTGAAAATTACCGAACAATCAGTTTAATAAGCCACAGCTGCAAAATACTAACACGAATTCTTTACAGACGAATGGAAAAACTAGTAGAAGCCGACCTCGGGGAAGATCAGTTTGGATTCCGTAGAAATACTGGGACACGTGAGGCAATACTGACCTTACGACTTATCTTAGAAGAAAGATTAAGAAAAGGCAAACCTACGTTTCTAGCATTTGTAGACTTAGAGAAAGCTTTTGACAATGTTGACTGGAATACTCTCTTTCAAATTCTAAATGTGGCAGGGGTAAAATACAGGGAGCGAAAGGCTATTTACAATTTGTACAGAAACCAGATGGCAGTTATAAGAGTCGAGGGACATGAAAGGGAAGCAGTGGTTGGGAAGGGAGTAAGACAGGGTTGTAGCCTCTCCCCGATGTTATTCAATCTGTATATTGAGCAAGCAGTAAAGGAAACAAAAGAAAAATTCGGAGTAGGTATTAAAATCCATGGAGAAGAAATAAAAACTTTGAGGTTCGCCGATGACATTGTAATTCTGTCAGAGACAGCAAAGGACTTGGAAGAGCAGTTGAATGGAATGGATGGTGTCTTGAAGGGAGGATATAAGATGAACATCAACAAAAGCAAAACGAGGATAATGGAATGTAGTCGAATTAAGTCGGGTGATGTTGAGGGTATTAGATTAGGAAATGAGACACTTAAAGTAGTAAAGGAGTTTTGCTATTTGGGGAGCAAAATAACTGATGATGGTCGCAGTAGAGAGGATATAAAATGTAGACTGGCAATGGCAAGGAAAGCGTTTCTGAAGAAGAGAAATTTGTTAACATCGAGTATAGATTTAAGTGTCAGGAAGTCTTTTCTGAAAGTATTTGTATGGAGTGTAGCCATGTATGGAAGTGAAACATGGACGATAAATAGTTTGGACAAGAAGAGAATAGAAGCTTTCGAAATGTGGTGCTACAGAAGAATGCTGAAGATTAGATGGGTAGATCACATAACTAATGAGGAGGTACTGAACAGGATTGGGGAGAAGAGGAGTTTGTGGCACAACTTGACCAGAAGAAGGGATCGGTTGGTAGGACATGTTCTGAGGCATCAAGGGATCACCAATTTAGTATTGGAGGGCAGCGTGGAGGGTAAAAATCGTAGGGGGAGACCAAGAGATACATACACTAAGCAGATTCAGAAGGATGTAGGTTGCAGTAGGTACTGGGAGATGAAGAAGCTTGCACAGGATAGAGTAGCATGGAGAGCTGCATCAAACCAGTCTCAGGACTGAAGACCACAACAACAACAAGGTTTAAAAATACACTTACCTCGAAGGAGCTATGCAGATTGATCTCAAACTGATATTCAAACTGGTGTCGACGGAAAATGAAAAAATGTAAATTTTGGCAGCCGATACACGAATGTGTGACACTGTAGTGAAATTTCACCGTGCAGTTGCCAAAGATGGTATACAGTGGACATGTAGATACCATTGCATAAAGTCTTTGCGACTTTCAGTCCTTGTACTCAGTTGGACATATCGTTAATGTCCAACTGAGCCATAGTTAGTCTCATAGACAGGCACAAATATCAGGATTTGAAAGACGACGTGTAGTTCAAAGAAGCCAGTTGGAGTAATCGCCGCATCGCTCGACATTTGAATAGGAGCGATACCATTATTCGACGATGTTGGCAGGAAAGGGTGAACTATGACGGAGCACAGCGTCAAGAGGCGTCGATCTAGAGAGGCAGAACCTGATGACCAAGCAGTAGTCAGAGATGAGCTCAGAGACCCGGAGTCATCATTATCATCGATCCGACGTGCGACAGGTTTTTCAGTGACCTCAAGGACTATTAACAGACGGCTCACAGAAACGGGGCTTAGCTAACGGTTTCCCTTGGGCCGTCTTTTGTTGACTTCTGTAAATCAACAATCCAGGTTGCAGAGGCGTTGGGCACATTCTGCTTGAATCTCATTCACTGAAGTAAAATTGTCTTCTGTGATCAGTGTCACTATGAAATGACAGCGAAGACGTATCTAGAGACACCCCAAATAGCGGTGGGGTAAGAACATGAGTGTCGCCCGCCGTATAGCCCGACAACCAAGATTGATGGTCTGGGGTACCATTTCATTTCGTACCAGAATCCCTTCGGTGCCATCTGGGTACCCTTACACCACAGCTATACATTGACGATATTCTTATGCCAAGTTTTCTTGCCCGTTTTGCCAAGCAATCCTTGGCTTACATTTCAGCAAGATAATTCCCGCCCACACACGGTTACACTTCTCCCATTGGTGCTCGCCAAACCATAGCTTGGTCAGCGAGGTAGCCGGATCTCTCCCTAGCCGAGAGCGTTTGGGACCTTATGGTTAGGTCCCTCCAGCCAGCTCGGGATTTTGACGAACTGACGCGCCAATTGGACAGAAATATCCCTCAGGACATCCAACAACGCATCTGTCAATCAATTCCAAGCCAAATAACAGCCTACCTAAGAGCCGAAGTCTTACCAACTCATTACTGACTATGCTCAATTTGTGAAGCTCTTTCTCCTGAATTGTTTTGTAGTGGTCTTCAGTCCATAGACTGATTTGATGCAGCTCTCCATGCTAGACTATCCTGTGCAAGGTTCGTCATCTCCCAGTACCTACTGAACCTACGTCCTTCTTAATCTGCTTAGTGTATTCATCTCTTGGTCTCCCTTGTCCTCCAATACAAAATTGATTGTCCCTTGATGCCTCGGAATATGCCCTACCAACCGAACTCTGCCACAAATTTCTCTCCAATTCTATTCAATAACTCCTCATTAGTTATGTGATCTACCCATCTAATCTTCAGCATTCTTCTGTAGCACCACATTTCGAAAGCTTCTATTCTCTTCTTGTCTAAACTATTTATCGTCCATGTTTCACTTCCATACATGGCTACACTCCATACAAATACTTTCAGAAACGACCTCCTGACACTTAAATCTATACTCGATGTTAACAAATTTCTCTTCTTCAGAAATGCTTTCCTTGCCATTGCCAGTCTACATTTTATATCCTCTCTACTTCGACCATCACCTAATATTTTGCTCCCCAAATAGCAAAACTCATTTACTACTTTAAGCGTCTCATTTCCAAATCTAATTACCGCAGCATCACCCTATTTAATTCGAATACATTCCATTATCCTCGTTTTGCTTTTGTTGATGTTCATCTTATATCCTCCTATCAAGACACTGTCGATTCCGTTCACCTGCTCTTCCAGGTCCTTTCTTGTCTCTGGCAGAATTATAATGTCATCGGCAAACCTCATAGTTTTTATTTCTTCTCCGTGGATTTTAATTCCAACTCCGAATTTTTCTTTTGTTTCCTTTACTGCTTGCTCAATATACAGATTGAATAACATCGGGGATAGGCTACAGCTCTGTCTCACTCCCTTCCCAACCACTGCTTCCCTTTCGTGCCCCTCGACTCGTATAACTGCAATCTGGTTTCTGTACAAATTGTAAATAGCCTTTCGCTCCCTATATTTTACCCCTCCAACCTTCAGAATTTGAAAGAGAGTATTCTAGTCAACATTGTCAAAAGCTTTCTCTAAGTCTACAAATGCTAGAAACGTAGGTTTGCCTTTCCTTAATCTGTTTTCTAAGATAAGTCGTAGGGTCAGTATTGGCTCACGTGTTCCAACATTTCTACGGAATACAAACTGATCTTCCCCGAGGTCGGCTTCTACCAGTTTTTCCATTCCACTGCAAAGAATTCGTGTTAGTGTTTTGCAGCCATGGCTTATTAAGCTGATAGTTCGGTAATTTTCACATCTGTCAACACCTGTTTCTTTGGGATTGGATTCTCTTCAATGAATCATCCATTTTACTGGTAATTGTAATTGTTTATTTTCTTGTACTTGTAGATCACATCCACCGATTTCTGTTGCATTTGGACAGTTACATCATGATGTCTCGTATTTTTTTAAGTGTTTGAGTTATATAATTTTATATATGACTATAGTGTTCCTAGGGACCGTAGATAGGGGAAGTCAAATTTCAAACTCTTTGTTATACAGGGAGAGATCTATTACGAGTTTTAGCTCTCCCTGCTTATCGGAAGACTCGTTAGCACGACTTGGCGGACAGAACGAAAGGACTCACAGACTGGGTAGCCTTGAGTGCAGACCTGGGCATGCTTTCCACGTCGGGAGACGTGAATTAGTGTCTCTTGAGAATATATACTAAAAATTCGTCTCTGAAATGATGGGTCAAGGATTTTTATGTTGTAACATGTGTTAGAGTAGTTGAGCCAGTAGGAATATGGCTTCTACAGGCATCATTGTGATCCTTTGTTAATCCACTTGGTCAGAGATGTGAAGAGCTGGTATATATTAAATTCCACCATATTTTTCAACAACACTGCACATTTGAAGCCAAGATATTTATGGTTACCAATTTCCTTGGTAACGTTTGAGTGTATTACTATCGAACAATTTTTCATGGTCCGCAGCTCGTGGTCGTGCGGTAGCGTTCTCGCTTCCCGCGCCCGGGTTCCCGGGTTCGATTCCCGGCGGGGTCAGGGATTTTCTCTGCCTCGTGATGACTGGGTGTTGTGTGATGTCCTTAGGTTAGTTAGGTTTAAGTAGTTCTAAGTTCTAGGGGACTGATGACCATAGATGTTAAGTCCCATAGTGCTCAGAGCCATTTGAACCATTTGAATTTTTCATGGTTCAAAGTAATGCTTTCCTGAATCTTATATACTTCATATTTTGTGCTGACTATACGATTTCAAATTACATTGTTTCACAGTCGTAAAATGTCGTTAAATGTTCACTAACTTAAGAAGCTTTTTTCTCTTCTGCAAATGTTAATAACAGCCTATTACTTGTAATTGATAATTCGCTCCTCGTTTCACTTACAGTTTTTTAATAATAGTTTTCTATAAGTATGTATTTTAAAGTTACGAGGTGGTGGTGACACAGCTACGTATTAACTGCACATCTTACATCCATCTTGTTTTCAAGTAAACTCAAATTCATTCGGCTTCATAATTTCAAAGTAATGTTCAAAAACAATACATTAACTTTTGCTCCTTGAGAGCTGGTGACTATTTTTATTAGAATAACCATCTGTTACAGAGCGATTTTCGCACAGTAAGATAAGACCAGATCACAACCACTCTTCTAGCAACGATACTGTGGTCCATTGAATGGAACCAAGTTATATAAAGAATAGCTCAGGTAGAGAGTGAAATAATGGAGTGGACGTGTCCGTGCGTGTACATGTGTGTGTATGTGTACGTGTGGGCGCGCGCTCGCGCTCGTGTGTGTGTGTGTGTGTGTGTGTGTGTGTGTATGTGTGTGTGTGGGGGGGGGGCGGGCGAGGTGGGGTGGGGGGGGTGGTAGGTATTACGGTTGGGCTTCATATCCAACTTACATTTTGGAAATAAACAGTCGACTGCCTTAAAAGTAACAAGTTCAGTATTGCGGCGGGGCGGGGTTGGTGCGCTGCGTAGCGATCTAATTATTGATGTCCACCTACCTCAGTATAGCGTCCATTCACCACCCGTTCCTCTGCATTCGTAGGTACTATGTAGACGATGAGAAAAGCAGCGTTGGAGAAAACCACTATTCATACTTTCGATTACAAAGTCCACGTAACTCAAGTAACAAGATAAACCTGTAAATCTCTATTAATAACGGGCAAAGTGGGGCTTCATCCCTTCATTGAAAATGTTTGTTTGTAGGTACTGATGTTTTATTACGGTCCTTTTCATTTATGGTGACGCCAAGCCCACACTGAAGCGTACATTTACGTTGGTAGTACGTCAACTACTAGTCCGTGCAGCTCATAACACACTAAGACAGCCAGAAATGTGCTAAGTCCAACCTGAAATATTACGAGATTCACTCAGACAACACTCTGTTACAAAACGAGTTCACATTCGGTCCTTTTCAGTGGATTCTTCGAAAGAAGATGCTCTCCAGAATGTTATGTACATGCATACGTAACACACCACGCAGAATATTCACAAAGGCCGATAGTTTCACACGCGGTTTATTCTGCAACCAACATTCCAGAACCTCTCAAAACTTCACCGAAATGTCCGTAATTGCATCTGCTAGCACGGCGATATAAACCGAACGCGATACAACAGTCTGTTCTTCATTCGCTATGCATACTTACGAGACACTCTTACATCGGCCAAAAGCTTTAGAAACCGCTTCCAAAAATTTGCCATCACCGCAGTCAAGGAATCTTATGACTGTCAACTTCCTGCTCTGCTAGCAGAACGACCTGAAAATGAAATCGTCGCTGGAAACTGCTCCCATTCGTCCTCCTCTCCATACAGCCCATCTAGAACTTCTTCGCTCACTAGTGATGAATTTGGGGAAGTGGGCTGACATCATATATCGTTCTCATACAGCAATAATTTATCTGCGTCAAAGATTTTCTTAAGAAGTTTCTCTTAAAAGTATGAATTCGGCCTTGAGCTACGTAAACTTCGCCGCTTACTAAGGGGCAGGGTTGTACACAGCGCGGCCTCTTCGTCATTAATAAATGTGAGAGATGGAACGTTTTATCGTCTGTCCAATGCTGACAATCCATAACCGTGCGTAATTAGCACCGATCAGCTGCTATGATGTGAGTGTCAGATGGAAGTAGCATGGATTCCTGAGTGAGCCTTATAGAGACGTACATCTTCAAACATGTTAGTAGCAAGCAATATGCAATCAAATTAAGGCTGTTGTAATACAATGTATTTAGTAAAAGAAAAATATCATTGTAAACATTTGTTATCGCGTCTCAAATTGTAGTTACTGTTATTAATAAGCTATTATAATGCACGCAGGTTATCAGTTAATAGGGAGATCGGTAGAGGAAGGTGCAGTAAAGTGGCCAGGAGAGAAAGTGTGGGCATGGCATATTTTTTTGCCCTAAACAGCGCTGAAATGATACTTAAATGGACACCCTACCTGCAAACAGGCGTTGATGTACTTCATTGGGGACATGTTGAAAATGTGTGTCCCCAATGAAGGACATTGTGGTGTCACCGCCAGACACCACACTTGCTAGGTGGTAGCTTAAATCGGCCGCGGTCCATTAGTACATGTCGGACCCGCGTGTCGCCACTGTCAGGATCGCAGACCGAGCGCCACCACAAGGCAGGTCTCGAGAGACGGACTAGCACTCGCCCCAGTTGTACGACGACTTTGCTAGCGACTACACTGACGAAGCCTTTCGCTCATTTGCCGAGCATATAGAATAGCCTTCAGCTAAGTTAATGGCTACGACCTAGCAAGGCACCATAAGTAACTTCATGTATCTACTGAGTCTCACTTGTATCATCAAGAATGCTGTATACCAAAGGAAGATATAAAAGTTAAGTGTTCTAGTAGCTACGTTCTTTTCTTTATCACATTCATCACGTATCCTGTTCCAGACTTCGCGCCAGTCGGCGTGTGTGTACGTGTGTCCTTTCGGCTACCCGTCTCTGTGGACTGGCTGCCTTGTCAGTCCACTACAGACATCAACGCCTGTTTGCAGCTAGGGTGTCCATTTAAGTATCATTTCATTTCTAGAAAAGCTTCATGGTCATCCACGGTAACAGTTCTTTCGGGAACAGATACTACCGTCATATATAACTAAACAGCGCTACCGCCTGCCGAGAAGTGGTCTGACTAGTTGTAATATACATCGCCATTGTTGTCAGTGAAAGTGAGAGAAGAAACGTCTTCTGTTATTTTTTAGTAGGAACTTTTTTGTTTTAGAATCGTCTGACGTAATGTAAGTCATTTGTATCATTCCTGTTACCTCGCTTACTTGAAGAATAATAATTTTTTACAGTATCAATGTTTAAATAATGTCTTTTGGCCTACAAATGTAGTTCCTTGTTATTCACTGAAATTCGATAGTTCTTTCTGTGGATCTCAAGTGCCGACATGGCATCCGACCCGGAAAAGCGGCCACACTACTCGTCGGGAGAAGTGGAGAAGCTAATCAATTCAATAATAGTTATTTACTTCCATAAAGCATGAATAACACAACAGAATAGACTAACTTCTACGTAATTTTATATACAAAGCTGTCATCCACCGTATTATCCCTTCGTGACAATTTTGAATGAATTAAGCTGTAACGCTTCATACCGTCTCCGTCCTGTTATATTTGTCAGAATACAAAAGGCCGTTATAAACTGTCTAATGCAGCCACTTTCTACTCTTACAGGTACTATGGCGTGAATACGACTGGAAAATGTGCCCGTAAAAACAAACATGGGAAACTGTTGCGATGGTGCTGGCCACAGAACCCGCTCAGCTACAGAAAATTAGTCACTGCGCAAGCCTTTACGAAAATGCACGTAGTTCCAATATACTATTTTCTTTTTCACTTAAAAATATTTGGTCTGATATCTTATAACTCGTACATTCAAAATCTGTAAGTGTAAGCTTCTATCAGTTACCAACGTTTGGTGAAAACGGAACTTCTCTTTCAGTAGCCGCTTTATTCCCCCCACCCCCCCTCCCACACATACACACACACACCACCAATTTTCCTACGTGGTCCGAGGTGTCACCCAACAGTGTCAGTCTACATCTGGATCTACATGGTTACTCTCCAAACCACATTTAAGTGCCTGCCAGAGGGTTCATTGAACCATCGTCACAATAATTCTCTATTTTTCTGATCTCGTACAGTGCGGGAAAACGAACACCTTCATCTTTCCGTGCGAGCTCTGATTTCCCTTATTATATTATGGTGACCGTTTCTCCCGATATAGGTCGGCGTCAATAAAATATTTTCGCATTCGGAGGAGAAAGCTGCTAATGGAAATTTCGTGAGAAGATTCCGCTGCAGCGAAAAACGCTTTTGTTTTAATGAACACCATTTGAAATCCTGTATCATTTCAATGACTCTCTGTCCCCTATTTCGCGATGATACAAAACGTGTCGCCCTTGTTTGAACTTTCTCGATTAACTCCGTTAATGCTACCTGGTAAGGATCTCACACAGTGCCGCAGCATTCTAAAAGAAGACGGAAAAGCGTAGTGTAGGCCGTCTCTTTATTAGATCTGTTACATTTTCTAAGTGTTCTGCTAATAAAACACAGTCTTCGGTTAGCTTTCCCTACAACACTTGTTATGGGTTCTTTCTACTTTAAGTTGTTCGTAATTGTAATTCCAAGGTATTTCGTTGAATTTATGGCCTTTTGATTTGACTGATTTATCATGTAGCCGAAGTTTGACGAATTCCTTTTAGCACACATGTATGACCTGACACTTTTCGTTATTTAGGGTCAATTGCCAATTTTTGCACCAACCAGATGTCTTTTCTAAATCGTTTCGCTATTTTTTTGATCCTCTGATGACTCTACTAGTCGATAAACGACAGCGTCATCTTCAAACAACCTAAGACGTTTCCTCTGATTGCCTCCTAAATCGTTTATATAAATAAGGAACACCAAAGAGCCTATAGCGCTGCCTTGGGGAATAACAGAAATCACTTCTGTTTTACTCGATGACATTCCATCAGTTACGACGAACTGTAACCTCTCTGACAGGAAAACACGAATCCAGTCACATAGCTAAGACGATGTTCCATAAGCACACAATTTTGCTACACGCCGCTTGTGTGGTATACTTCAAATACGATCAGAATCGCTTTGGATTTTCTGCCTCTTTTCGAGTCAAAGCACCTTGCATTGAAGACCGCGTTAAATTTCGAGCTTCTGCAAGACATAGTCAATTTTGGAAATGTGATGTCCGTTTAAATTTGGCATGTTTTTTCGTTGTTTCTTCAACAGTGTTTTGACACGTTTTGTGTAGCAAGGAGAATCAGCTCAGTCGCTAATTAATTTATTTGGTATAAATCTCTCAATTGGTGCCCATACTATTTCCCTGAATTCAAGCCAGATCTGCTCTACACTTAACGGGATGTTGTTCACTTGGAAGGAGTGGAGAATGTCTCTCAAGAAGGCATCAAGTGAATTTTTATCTCCTTTTTTGAATAGGTATATTTTTCGTTTATTTTTGGAGGATCTGGGGGATATAATATTCAGTCTCATTGCGAGAACCCTGTGTTAATTAATCCCTGTTTCACAACCGTCTGATATTAGCGTGGTCTCATGAAATAAGGGCTCGAAATAATTTTCAGAGAATGCGTGTAGTGCCGGCCGGGGTGGCCGAGTGGTTCTAGGCGCTACAGTCTGGAACCGCGTGACCGCTGCGGTCGCAGCTTCGAATCCTGCCTCGGGCATGGATGTGTGTGATGCCCTTAGGTTAGTTAGGCTTAAGTAGTTCTAAGTTCTAGGGGACTGATGACCTCAGAAGTTAAGTCCCATAGTGCTCAGAGCCATTTGAACCAATGCGTGTAGTACAATTTCGAATGATGTTTTATGCGTATTTCCGGAATATTGTCTCTTAAGCAAAATAAATAAGTAAATAAAAAGTGACGACCACTGCTTAAAGACTGTAAAATTATGCTTTCAATTGTCTCGACAGGCTGCGTGAATTCGAAAGTTGACTGGGGTAGTAGTGACTGCGGTTCCTCGCTTTGGATCCAGGCTTTGATCTCTGCTGCACTTGGTATGTCATCCCTGAATACCGTGCACCAATATTTATATGCTTGTTTCTTGTGTGACGGATTCCCATATGCACTGTCTGGAGTTGTCCCGCATCGTTGTCTCGTTAACCACTGATTAGATTTGCAGTATTTGCTTCATTAATGAGCAATGTAAGCACCAGTGCGCCTGTAATTTGTATCCCCTGCTACCTCGATATGGACAAGGGAATGCATTATGTTTTACGTCTCCATTTTCTACTCCTGAAAAATTTCTATGTAAAGTTACTCATGTAACCTTTTCCTGTGCAAGGTAAAACAATACTGCATACGGGAATAAACAGTGCTTAAAAATCACATTAGTTGCCTGATTTTTTTTAACCAACGTACTTTTATAATTGTTTAAAATCGAGAAGTGGAGAGAGTTTAGCTATACATAACTAACTCAGGAATGAGTGACACTTCAGTTTATAAAATTTTTTAATTTATAGCGTGTAAAAATAACACAACAATAACAGACCACATGTAATATCAAGCGACAGCTTGTAATAATAACTCCTATTGACAATATGAAATGAAATATACATTACTATGATCTTTACGATTCGTACGAACTTTTATAAAAACACAGCTTCTCTTATAACCTGGGAAATCATAACAGGTCCAACAGTTGAAAAAGAAACAGAAAATCAGCGTTGGTAGGTGCAGTGAACAAGTTTTTGAAATTACCCGGTAGCTGTTGTGGAAACTTGTATTGACTTTTATTGACAGTGGCTCCTTCGCAGGAAAAAACTTAACGCAACCATGTTATTTAGCTGCCAGGTGGCGCAAGGAAATCCTCTCGAAGGTCCTTTGGTAGGCACGTTAATGGAACCTCCGGCTCTGTTTATCGATTTGAAGCTCTCAGAAACACCCGACGCTAAGAGCTGCACCTTAGCCGCTGCTCACTTAATCGGGACGGCTAATTAACTGCACGCTAAAGCGAATGCGTGTCCTGAACCGAGTTTTCATGTTCTCTATTTGTGTAATGCACTCTTAGAGATGATATCTTCCAACAGAATTTTTGTGGAGCTGGTTCTATTTTATAATTAATTCTTATTATCTTGGGGTATAAAAATTCATGTATTTGGTTTTGTGCTTGGACTTTGAAAAGAAATAGTTGAACCTGGACGGCAAGTAACACAAAAGATACTTGTAAATTTATTTACATATTTAACCAAGAACTCTTTCAGTAGATATTTGTAGTATGTTCTCAGTGCACTTATCGCTATCAGAATCCAAACTCTGGACAATATTACATCTGTAATCGTCAGGAAAACAGATGACAGGCGTAAATGTAACGATATAACAATTCTGTAAAGTGACTTTTAGTGGCCACAACTTTAGGAGACAAGTACTGACCAATGCATGGAACTGGGCACTTTGCACCATGATATTTCATAGAAGTACGTCATGTATTGTACGTTATGAAGGACAAAGGTTCTGTGAGTGATGTCTCATCGTCAGCACCCATGTGATTTCTAATCGCACTGGGTAGTGCCACTACCTGTAATGTGCAACGATGTCGAACAACAAAAAAAAAAAAAAAAAAAAGAAAATCAGTTACATCTGTATGGCTCAATTTCTTCTTCGACAGTCCGTTTATTTTCCGACAAAGACAATGATGGAAGTTAGGAGACGAGGTCCTGAAGTAAAGCTGCGAGGATGAGTCGTGAGTCATGCTTGGTTGGCTCAGTCGGCAGAGCACTTACCCACAAAGGGCAAAAGTGCCGAGTTCAAGACTCGGTCTGGCAAACAGTTCTTATCTGCCGGGAAGTTCCAGTGATGAATATTGTTGCAAGGTTGGATTTCCATATGGAATTAATGCTACAAGTGAACCAAGAAAAGTTATTTACAGACTGATTGTGTCAGGAAGTGAAAGTGATTTATTTTTCCTTCAAAAGAGATAAGAAGCTGAAGACCTTTACGCTTAACATCTTTAATGTACAGAGTACTGTGTTCAGTGCGAAGGTGTGTCAGTGTAACTTCATCCATAATCCGCGACTGGATGGAGAGTCGTTACGGCCGGACAGTTGGTTAAACAGACAGCAACTTTCACGTAATATATTCTGGCCCAGTGTGCTGTAATCAAATGAATTTGTAAGAGAAACTCAGCGTTTCGTGCCCATCTGCGAAGGACATCTTCGAAGTTCGTTTTACCTTCTATGAATATACAGTACACAACCGTACCTAATACCGACAACAATAAAAGCTCGATTCCAAGTGTTCCCATCTAGGGACGTGGCGAAACTGTTATGCGACCATTTTATAGAAACAAACACGTAATATATGTAAAATCATAATGAATGACCCATTTTATCGAAATATTTAATCAGATTTGAGAAGTATGATACACAAGGTACTAACGATTATTGGTAGCTTAATAATGTAACGTAACTGTTTGTTTACCTTTTATGCGAATTTTCATGCCTTATGTAAATGAGATGGCGTTGAAACCACGTTTGGGACAGTAAAGTAGCAAAGTGCAGTTCAGTTTCTCCCAGGCCACCGGGACAGCATTTTGATAGTCACACTGGATGGCCCAGGGCATCATAGACAATCTCAATCTTCTGTGGCACAAGCCCCTCCAGCTACGATCAGTTTACAACCTGTAGAGGAAGGACATGGAATGCTTTTTAGCAGAGGGCACAAGTGAGCAAAAGCAGAAAGATGAATTTTTCTCCTTGCGCCACCGGATTCCACACAAAACATCCCAAAAATCGAATGGTAACCTACAGTTTTGGGCTTCTGAATGCGCGAGGTACCACTGGGCACATGACATTACAAAAACCAAAAGCTTCTGCAAGCGAGCGAGGGTGTTTTTTCATATTTACACGTCAGGTTCCTAGGATCAAATTGAGGAGCAAATCTCCAAGGACATGCAACGTTTCAGTACATAAAAGTACAACATAAAACTAAGAACAGATAAAAATAAATGTTTAAGAACCTGAAAAAAGTCAGTCCATAAGTAAGTGCAATCAACAATTCAACAAGAATCAGCTTAATTTTTCAAGGAACTCCACGACAGAATAGAAGAAGTGACCCATGAGGAAACTCTCAAGTTTCGATTTGTAAGAGCGTGGATTACTGCAAAGATTTTTCAATTCGAGTGGTAGCTTACTGGAAATGGATGCAGCAGTATACTGTAAACGTATACTTCACACATTTCTGCATAAGACTTATGGAAGTCCGATCCAAATGCAGGTTTGAATTCTGCCGAATTTTAACTGAGTGATAGCTGCTTATTCTTGGGAATAAGCTAATATTGTTAATAAGAAATAACAGTAAGGAATATATATATATATATATATATATATATATATATATATATATATATATATATTAATTACTGCCTGATCCGTCCGTTTCTGAGCCAAATATATCCTTTTAGAATGGGAAGAGTTACCTCAAAATATAATACCATATGGCATAAGAAAATGAAAATAAGCAAAGTAGACTAATTTTCGTGTCGAACGGTCAGTCACTTCAGATACCATTCGAATAGTAAAAATGGCAGCATTAAGTCTTTAGTCTTTGAACAAGATCCTGAACATGGGCTTTTGACAACAGTTTACTATCTACCTCACCACCTAGAAATTTCAACTGTTGATTTCACTAATCATATGCCCTGAAATTATAACGCCTAGTTTTGCTGAATTGTGTGTTAGAAGCTGTAAAAACTGAGGCTTACTGTGATTTAGCGTTAGTTTATTTTATACAAGCCATGAACTTGCGTCATCAACTGCACTATTTGAAACCGAGCCAATGTTGCACACAACATCCTTTACTACCAAGCAAACAGAAATATTTTAGAGTTATCTGTAATACTAGAGGGCATATCATTTACATAAATAAGGAACAGGAGTGGCCACAACACTGATCCTTGGGACACCCACCACTTGACCGTACCCCACTGAGACCCAACATCACAGCCATTCTCAACAGTGTGATTAATTATCTTTTGTTGTCTGTTGCCAAAGCTAAACAATGTTCAAATGTGTGTGAAATCTTATGGGATCTAACTGCTAAAGTCACCAGTCCCTAAGCTTACGCACTACTTAACCTAAATTATCCTAAGGACAAACACACAGACCCATGCCCGAGGAAGGACTCGAACCTCCGGCTAAAGTAAGAGGTGAACCAATTGTGAGCTACTCCCCAGATTCCATACTGGTCCCACTTCTTGAACAATATTTTTTGATCAACACAATCAAATGCCTTAGTTAAATAAAAATGTGCCTAGCATTCGAAACTGATTGTTTAACCCATCCAGTACCCCACAGAGAAAAGAGAATATAGCATTTCCAGTTGTTAAACGACTTCTAAAGTCGAACTGTACATTTGATAGCAAATCGTGTGATGTAAAACGATCAATTATCCTTACATACATAGCTTTTTCAATAACTTTAGAAAACACTGATGCCATAGATACAGGTCTAAAATTATCTGCATTATCCCTTTCTCCCTTTTTATAAAGCGGCTTTACTACTGAGTACTTAAATCGTTCAGGAAACTGACCATTCCTAAAGGAAAAATTAGCAAAATGGCTAAATACAGGGCTAACATTTGCAGCACAGTACTTTAATATTCTGCTAGGCACTCCATCGTAAACATAAGAGTACTTAGTCTTCAGTGATTTAATTACTGACGCCGTCTTCCTCTTGCCTGTATCACAGATGAGTATTTCAGAAATCAATTTCGGAAAGACATTTGCCAAGAAAGATATATGATTACCTGTAGTCATTAAATTTTTATTTCATTCGCCAGCAGTGCTCAAAAATGATTGTTAAATACTGTACATATATCTGATTTGTCAGTAACAGAAATATTTTTGCTGCGAAATTACTCCATATAGTGCTGCTGACCTGATACTTCCTTCATAACTGACCATTTGGTTTTAATTTTATCCTGTGAATTGCAATTCTATTTTCATACCGCCACATACTCTTTGCCTTCCTAATAATATTTTGTAGCACCTTACAATACTGCTTGTAATGGGCTACGGTTGCTCGATTGTGACTACTTCCAACATTTTGATATAATTCCCACTTCATTCTACATGATATCCTTATCCCACTAGTCAGCCATTCAGACTGCCTATTACTGCTAGTACCCCGTTTAGAACGTTCTAATGGAAAGCGACTCCCAAATAGCTTGAGAAATACGTTAAGGAAAGAATTATATTTATCATCTATTTTATCGGCATTATAAACATCTTGCCACTCTTGTTCCTTGACAAGGTTTAAAAAACTCTCTATTGCTGTTGTATTAACTTTCCTACATAGTTTTAAATTAAATGAGACATTGGTTTGGGTACTAAGGCCTTTTAGCGTTAAAATTTGTGCATCATGGTCTGAAATACCATTCACCCCTTTACTAACAGAATGCCCATCTAGTAATGAACAATGTATAAAAATATTGTCTATGGCTGTGCTACTGTTCCCTTCACCCTAGTTGGAAAAAACAGCCGGTCGGAGTGGCCGTGCGGTTCTAGGCGCTGCAGTCTGCAGCCGAGCGACCGCTATGGTCGCAGGTTCGAATCCTGCCTCGAGCATGGATGTGTGTGATGTCCTTAGGTTAGTTGGGTTTAATTAGTTCTAAGTTCGAGGCGACTGATGACCTCAGAAGTTAAGTCGCATAGTGCTCAGAGCCAGAGCCTTGCACCATCACATACAAAATTTATATTGAAGTCACCATATAGAACTAATTTCTTGTACTTCCTACACAGTGAATCAAGAACCTTCTCTAGCTTGAGCAGAAATGCTCTGGAGTGAGAGTTAGGGGACCTATAAACAACAAAAGTTACAAGTCTGACACTCAAATATCCGTTCAGTGCAGTGCCGCTATACGTCTATGGACGCAAATGGAGTACTATTTTTACGTACATAGCCACACCCCTACCCCGCAAGGAACTCCTTGAAGAACAGCCAGCGAATCAGTATCCTGGTAAAGGAAGCCTCTGAATCGTCGAATTATTTAAGTGGTGCTCTGATATACCAATAATTTCAGAGTCAACATCTACACTCCTGGAAATTGAAATAAGAACACCGTGAATTCATTGTCCCAGGAAGGGGAAACTTTATTGACACATTCCTGGGGTCAGATACATCACATGATCACACTGACAGAACCACAGGCACATAGACACAGGCAACAGAGCATGCACAATGTCGGCACTAGTACAGTGTATATCCACCTTTAGCAGCAATGCAGGCTGCTATTCTCCCATGGAGACGATCGTAGAGATGCTGGATGTAGTCCTGTGGAACGGCTTGCCATGCCATTTCCACCTGGCGCCTCAGTTGCACCAGCGTTCGTGCTGGACGTGCAGACCGCGTGAGACGACGCTTCATCCAGTCCAAAACATGCTCAATGGGGGACAGATCCGGAGATCTTGCTGGCCAGGGTAGTTGACTTACACCTTCTAGAGCACGTTGGGTGGCACGGGATACATGCGGACGTGCATTGTCCTGTTGGAACAGCAAGTTCCCTTGCCGGTCTAGAAATGGTAGAACGATGGGTTCGATGACGGTTTGGATGTACCGTGCACTATTCAGTGTCCCCTCTACGACCACCAGTGGTGTACGGCCAGTGTAGGAGATCGCTCCCCACACCATGATGCCGGGTGTTGGCCCTGTCTGCCTCGGTCGTATGCAGTCCTGATTGTGGCGCTCACCTGCACGGCGCCAAACACGCATACGACCATCATTGGCACCAAGGCAGAAGCGACTCTTATCGCTGAAGACGACACGTCTCCATTCGTCCCTCCATTCACGCCTGTCGCGACACCACTGGAGGCGGGCTGCACGATGTTGGGGCGTGAGCGGAAGACGGCCTAATGGTGTGCGGGACCGTAGCCCAGCTTCATGGAGACGGTTGCGATTGGTCCTCGCCGATACCCCAGGAGCAACAGTGTCCCTAATTTGCTGGGAAGTGGCGGTGCGGTCCCCTACGGCACTGCGTGGGATCCTACGGTCTTGGCGTGCATCCGTGCGTCGCTGCGGTCCGGTCCCAGGTCGACGGGCACGTGCACCTTCCGCCGACCACTGGCGACAACATCGATGTACTGTGGAGACCTCACGCCCCACGTGTTGAGCAATTCGGCGGTACGTCCACCCGGCCTCCCGCATGCCCACTATACGCCCTCGCTCAAAGTCCGTCAACTGCACATACGGTTCACGTCCACGCTGTCGCGGCATGCTACCAGTGTTAAAGACTGCGATGGAGCTCCGTATGCCACGGCAAACTGGCTGACACTGACGGCGGCGGTGCACAAATGCTGCGCAGCTAGCGCCATTCGACGGCCAACACCGCGGTTCCTGGTGTGTCCGCTGTGCCGTGCGTGTGATCATTGCTTGTACAGCCCTCTCGCAGTGTCCGGAGCAAGTATGGTGGGTCTGACACACCGGTGTCAATGTGTTCTTTTTTCCATTTCCAGGAGTGTATTAGCAGCTCACTATCTTTATCTCTAATACCTCTTATATTTTGATGAAATATGCTAATTCATTCCCTGCTTGAAAACATACAATCTTCCTTAGTTACAGGGACTTCTTTTAAGCAGGTATACCTATCAGCAGACTTCAATCTAAAAAAAGTGCAGCTCTGACATCAACTACTGCAGGAATTTTTCCATGAGTGATCCGACCTCCACCCACGACACTGTCACCTATAAGCTTTGGCAGCCTCCCGTTCCCATACCTATAGAAGTGCAGGCCAAGCCTAGTGAATCCTGATCTACTGATGACGCAACTGACACCACTGTGATGTGACCCAAGCCCTCTGCCATCAGCGCCCTCCCCAGCCCCATGTTAATGCACCTAACAGCCGCATTAAGATGAGGCCGATCATGACGCTGAAACAGTTGCGCAAAATGCACATTAGTGCCACCAGTTTGGCTAGCTATGGTTCGCACATTGCGATGGTTAGCACATTGGACTCGCTGTCGGGAGGATTACGGCTCAACCCCGCGTCCGACTATCTCTAAACCGATTCAGGCAAATTCTGGAATCCTTCCTTTGAAAGGGCACAGCCGATTTCCTTCCCCATCCTTCCCTAACCCGCTGGGACCGATGACCTCACTGTTTGGCCCCCTCCCCCAAACCAACCAACAAATTATGCAAGATAAGAATTGCTGAGATGTTGGTGTTGTTGTGGTATTCAGTCCTGACACTGGTTTGATGCAGCTCTCCATGCTACTCTATCCTGTGCAAGCTTCTTCATCTCCCAGTAGCTACTGCAGCCTACATCCTTCTGAATCTGTTTAGTGTATTCATCTCTTGGTCTCCCTCTACGATTTTTATCCTCCACGCTGCCCTCCAATACTAAATTAGTGATCCCTCGATGTCTCAGAACACGTCCTACCAGCCGACCCCTTCTTCTAGTCAAGTTGTGCCACAAGCTCCTCTTCTCTCCAATTCTATTCAATACCTCCTCATTAGTTATGTAATCTACCCATCTAATCGTCAGCATTTTTCTGTAGCACCACATTTTGAAAGTTTCTATTCTCTTCTTGTCTAAACTATTTATCGTCTACGTTTCACTTCCATACATGGCTACACTCCATACAAATACTTCCTGACACTTAAATCTATACTCGATATTAACAAATTTTTCTTCTTCAGAAACGCTTTCCTTGCCATTGGCAGTCTACATTTTATATCCTCTCTACTTCGACCATCATCAGTTATTTTGCTCCCCAAATAGCAAAACTCCTTTACTACTTAAAGTGTCTCATTTCCTAATCTAATTCCCTCAGCATCACCAGACTTCATTCGACTACATTCCATTATCCTCGTTTGCTTTTGTTGATGTTCATTTTATACCCTCCTTTCAAGACACTGTCCATTCCGTTCAACTGCTCCTCCAAGTCCTTTGCTGTCTCTGACACAATTACAATGTCATCGGCGAACCTCAAAGTTTTTATTTCTTCTCCATGGATTTTAATACCTACTCCGAACTTTTGTTTCCTTTATTGCCAGCTCAATATACAGACTGAGTAACATCGGGGACAGGCTACAACCCTGTCTCACTCCCTTCCCAACCACTGCTTCCCTTTCATACCCTTCGACTCTTATAACTGCCATCTGCTTTCTGTACAAATTGTAAATAGCCTTTCACTCCCTGTATTTTACCCCTACAACCTTCAGAATTTGAAAGAGAGTATTCCAATCAACATTGTCAAAACCTTTCTCTAAGTTTACAATTGCTAGAAACGTAGGTTTGCCTTTCCTTAATCTTTCCTCTAAGGTAAGCCGTAGAGTGAGTATTGCCTCACGTATTCCAACATTCCTACGGAATCCAAACTGATCTTCCCCGAGGTCGGCTTCTATCAGTTTTTCCATTCGTCTGTATAAACTCGCGTTAGTATTTTGCAGCTGTGACTTATTAAACTGATAGTTCGGTAATTTTCACATCTGTCAACACCTGTTTTCTTTGGGATTGGAATTATTATATTCTTCTTGAAGTCTGATGGTATTTCGCCTGTCTCATACATCTTGCTCACCAGATGGTAGAGTTTTCTCAGGACTGGCTCTCCCAAGGCTGTCAGTAGTTCTAATGGAATGTTGTCTACTCCGGGGCCTTGTTGCGACTCAGGTCATTCAGTGCTCTGTCAAACTCTTCACGTAGTATCCTATCTCCCATTTCATCTTCGTCTACATCCTCTTCCATTTCCGTAATATTATCCTCTAGTACATCGCCCTTGTATAGACCCTCCATATACTCCTTCCACCTTTCTGCTTTCCCTTCTTTGCTTACAACTGGATAGGTTAACATAAATAAAGTTTAGAAGTAAAAGCTTTGCTGTGTCGATGAAGACCCACCTCATTGATCAAAGAGAGAGATGGAGAGTGAGATGACTCTTTCTGTGTTAAATGGTAGAATGTATGTTACCGCTTAATTGACTAGAGGGTAGACCAGGGAAGGGGACCAGCATGCTCTAGGAAGCATTTTTACCGGTTGGCACTCAGCCAATCATTTTGAATACAGTAAGAGACACGAAATGCAGCATCGTGCGGTTTCCTTGTAGTAAACGTTCGATCGAAAATAACATGCTTATCAGTCTGTCTCTTCACTTTTCTTGATATTCAGGAGCCTTCACCTCCAGCCTTTTTCACAGAGAGCCACCGAAGGCCTGCTGCCACTGTGCTCATGTGTCGAGAGACTAGAGAAAGTTTGGGCTGACTGCACATTGCTGTTGGCAAAGGTAATTGGTACCACCAATGATTGATTATGCAGCCACTTGACCCTCCACCTAAGATTTACTAAGGTGAGACCGAGCTGCAACAATGAAATTATAGATAAGATTATTAAGGTAATTTTATAGTATTTCTATTACTGTAAGTTTCGCTTACAGTAGAAGACATGTACTTAGGTTCACTGAAATGTCTGCTCTCAACTCTGACCTGCAGTGAAGCATGTTCGCTTCTATAGTACTATCTGTCTTTTCAATTAACATCGCAACAATCCCAGTGCAACTTCATGGTAGTAATTATTTCACTTGTGCAGTTATTAGAATCTTTTCCCTTGACCACTTTTCTAGATGTGCCATGTGTTACTATATTAATATTGCCATTGTTTGTCAATTATTTTATAACTAATTTTAATGGTGTAAACTAAAGTAATTGTCATTATTGTTTCATTTAGAGGTTACTGGTTTCCTAATTAGTTGTTTTGGAGAGTGATTCATTAATGATTTCTAGTAATGGGCGCATTTCGTTATAACTTCCCCCATCCACACCATCAATTTGCATTTTGCCTGGGATTCATTGGTCTGTAATCTCCTGATGCTGTAGTTACATTTGCAAAACTTAAAATTTACAGAAGGATGTGTGCTGCTGTCTAAAAAAATAATAATTCATATAACCTAAAATTTAGTTCGAAATGCTGGCGCTTATCCATTTATATATCCTCTCAGGTGAGGTTGGCTGTGCAGCCCAAGAACCATCGAATTGAAAGAATTTTAGTATGTGGGCGAAATTAAAGGCTACGAAGGTGTCGCACAGAGTGAGACACATCGCGAGCACACAGCGCCACTACCTGCAGCATTCGACCTGCAGTGCTTTCTGACTGCACAATTTAAGAAGAATGATGAACAGTTGAAGAATAACGAGAATTTTCTTAAGGAAAATTAAGAAAAGAACGACGAACAAGTTAAGAATATTCCGGAACTCTGCAAATAAAGCGAAAAAAAGAATGAAATATTTCAAGAATAGAGAGGTAAAATGTAACGATCTAGTGGAACGACCCAAAAAAAGCAAAGGAACTATGGATGTAAAATCTGAGAAAAAAGAAAAAATTTAAAAATCAGAATAAAAACTAAATGAACAGCTAAGAGTCTTTAACCAGAAACTAACCACTTAAAGAAATACGAAGACCTTGCAGAAACGTCAAACAAGAAAATAGAAAACAAGACGCAAGAAGTAAATTCAAGAGTGGATACGTTAACGCAAGGCACTAAAATCATGTGTTAAAGAAATACTTTGATGTTTGTTGTTGTGGTCTTCAGTCCAGAGACTGGTTTGATGCATTTCTCTATGCTACTCAATCCTGTGCAAGCTTCTACCTCCTCATTACTTATGTGATCTACCTATCTGATCTTCAGCGTTCTTCTGTAGCACCACATTTCGAAAGCTTCTATTCTCTTCTTGTCTAAACTATTTATCGTCCATGTTTCACTTCCATGCATGGCTACACTCCATACAAATACTTTCAGAAACGACTTCCTGAAACTTAAATCTATACTCGATCTGAACAAATTTCTTTTCTTCAGAAACGCTTTCCTTGCCATTGGCAGTCTACATTTTATGTCCTCTCAACTTCGACAATCATCAGTTATTTTGCACCCCAAAACGTAAAACTCATTTACTACTTTAAGCTTCTCATTTTCTAATCTAATATCCTCAGAATCACCCGATTTAATTCGACTACATTCCATTCTCCTCGTTTTGCTTTTGTTGATGTTCATCTTATATCCTCCTTTCAAGACGCAGTCCATTTCGTTCAACTGCTCTTCCAGGTCCTTTGCTGTCTCTGACAGAATTACAATGTCATCGGTTAACCTCAAAGTTTTATTTCTTCTTCATGGATTTTAATATCTGCTCCGAATATTTCTTTTTGTTTCCTTTACTGCTTGCTCAATATACAGATTTAATAACATCGGGGACAGGCCACAACCCTGTCTCACTCCCTTCCCAACCACTGCTTCCCTTTCATGCCCTTCGACTCTTATACTTTGATAGTAATACAAAAGATATTGAGACCTATGTGAAGAACACTGATATCAGCAGTAAAGATATTGAAGAAGTAGATTCATGGAAGGGGGAGTAAGTAAACTCGCGCAAGGATGCAGTGGAGAAGGTAGCAGAACAAGCGGAAGTGCTAAACACCTCCCGGGAGCAGTTACCAATAGGATACAGCATCTGAAAAAGGGTACCAATAAATATAGGAGAACATACCGAAATGAGAGATTTAGTGCAATTTAAGAGGGTGCAGGAAACCTTAAACTGCTGTAACAAGGAGCCGTTAGACACGCTCACGAAAGAGAAGGAGAGTAGTAGATTTTCAACGAACAACAGCTACAAGTATCGTAGTAATTTCGAGCTGCAACCGTAAGACGATTGGTAGGAATATTAGCGTCATTTTACAGCATTTCGATTACTTCGATCTTCACTTCGAGAGCACATATTTAGATTCAATTAACAGTTTACTTTCAACTCTCACCACGGGTACAACGCAATTGTAGTACTATCTGCTTTTTCAGTTAACATTCCAACAGTCAAACTGCAACTCCACGACTGGAATAATTCACTTGCGCGATTATTAGAATCATTCCCCTTGACATCTTTTCCAGATATGTCAAGGTCTGTTACATTACTATTGCCATTGTTTGTCAAATGTTTTACGAAGAACTTTAACGGAATAAACCGAAGTAATTGTGATTATTGTATTATTTAGTAGTCATTCGATTATTAATTGTTTATTTTGGAGGGTAGTTAATGAATGTCAGATACAGAGGCCACTTAGGTGTATAACCTCCTCGGCACACCATGTAAACTTGCATCACACGCAAATACGCACGCAGTTGGCTATTGTCGATTGCTGTCGTCTGCTAATGCTATTGGTCCACGGTGGAAGATGATATACATCTTCTTCACTGTCGGAATCCAGATACCACACGGTTTCTGAAAAAATTTTGACGAGCTTAACAATCTACATTGCTCTTATATGTAGCACATGTAATATTCTCTGGTTGGCTTGACATGAGTCTTATCGTGTCGAAACTGATCGTCTCCTGGCCACAAGACGTGTTCTGTAACAGCTGACTGATCCGTTTCCATCCTTCTACAGTCGCTCTTCCAATCGTTTTCCTACCGTTATTTTTCTAGTGTTCGCATACAAGTACCCACGCTTACTGAAAGGTCATAGTTTTCCATCAGTAACGTGCATACTTGAACGACATACCACAAATACATTTCTGTATCTTTCGCCGGTGTGTTTGTAGATGCGGAGCTATTGCGTCTCTTGTAGACTCTCCCTATGAGGACAGTACCATCTTTGATGTATGGCAAGAAAACATCATGCTGTGCTTCAGGATGATCTTTTTAAGCAAGACTGTAGAGGAGAGTCGTGATATTTCTGTAAATTATAAATTTCTGTTGTAATTAATGATAAGTATTTTGTGAAGTTTTCGGCAAAACATTTTCACACCAATGGTACATCATTTTAGAAGTTGTTGTCTGATCAGCAAGCAGTTAAAATGAGTCACATACACTGCTGAGCGAAAATACTGCATAGCAGCTCGTAGATTCACCTTTCAAACGCGAAACAGCAAGTATTCTACGTAATAATAGCAAATCCTCCATATGTTCAAACCGATTCTTCGGCACCAGGTGTCTAAGCACAGGTCATGTAACTGTCGTAAATTAAGGGCTTGTTGTTATCTGGCGCCCAGTAGCTTTCCAGATGTGTTCCACTAGTTTCAGATTGGCGAATATGGTGGCCAAGACATCAATGTGAGTTCAATATCATGTTTCTCGGAGCACCATACCACGATTATGGGCTTGTGACTCAGACGTTATCATGCCTGAAGATGCCACGGGGAAGACATCAGACGTGAATGGATGCAATTAGTCCGCATTAGGGCTGTGAGCATTTAGTTCCTTCTGCTTAACAGTCCTCATGTCATAAAAGAAGTTACGCAACTGATAATCATTTTGGCATGATTTTAATTTTATTGTGACCCAACACAGCCGTAACAAATTATAAGTAGGTCTATGGACTTCCGATGATTGTAGGACTAATAACAGTAAGACTCCATAATAGCGGATTCCAGTAGATGATGCAATTCTCGTTTGTATGTACACACCTAGTCACGAGTTAACAGGTGTAGAAACGCAATTTGTCTGCTGAGTTGAGCGAGCGAGCGAGCTCAGGCCTACGTTCGTGCCGCTCGCACCGCGGTCTGTCTTTCTCGTGGGCTCAACACAGAACGGATCATGGAAACAGACTGAGCGCTGATTGGCTGGCTGCGCAGCTGTCTGCTGCGCATCCTCGGCCAAGAGGCTATCGCAGACTTTGGTATCGTCTGCAGAAAATGGCAGTCGTGCTTGTTGAGTATTATGTGGAAGGTCATTCACATACAGAATGAATAAGAGTAGAACCAAAACTGAAAACTGTGAAAATCACTTTGCGGCTCATTTCTCCCAGTCATTAAAATTTTCTAGCCTTGCAAAATTCCTTGTACCACTGAACACAAATTTTTGCATTATGCTTGTTAAGTACGATTCAGAACACCTGTGTGTAAAGCCATCAGTTCCCTTGAAACCTGAATTTTCCTAAGAGACGAACATGATCTACACAGTCAGAAGCCTTAGGAAGGTCAGAAAAGTACAGCTGGCGGTATTTTATTATTTAAGGCCTGTACTATTTGATGAGAGAATGTATAAATTATATTCTCAGTCGAGCTACGCTCCCGGAATCCAAACTGTGGTAAACTAGATAAGTTGTTTCTGTTTACGTTTGAGACTACCCTTGAGTACATTACTTCTTCGAATATTTTGGAAAGCAATGCCAGTAAGGATAGTGGACGAAAACTTTTCATGTGTTTGTCAACTTCCTTATGATGAAGCTTAACAAATGTACATTTTAACTTGTTTGGAGAAATTCCCTGCACCAGTGATACATTACATATATCACTATGAATATTATTTACTAAGTCGGAACAAGTTTTCAGAATTCTGTTTGAAAGTACATCAACATTACATGAGCCTGTGGTTTTTGTATATTACAATAATTACACCACTGGCCATTAAAATTGCTACACCACGAAAATGACGTGCTACAGAGGCGAAATTTAACCGACAGGGAGAAGATGATTAGGTTTTCTGAGCATTCACACAAGGATGGCGCCGGTGGCGACACCTTCAACGTGCTGACATGAGGAAAGTTTCCAACCGATTTCTCATACACAAACAGCAGTTGACCGGCGTTGCCTGGTGAAACGTTCTTGTGATGCCTCGTGTAAGGAGGAGAAATGCGTACTATCACGTTTCCGACTTTGATAAAGCTCTGATTGAAGCCCATCGCGATTGCGGTTTATCGTATCACGACATTGCTACTCGCGTTGGTCGAGATCCAATGACTGTTAGCAAAATATGGAAACGGTGGGTTCAGGAGGGTGATACGGAACGTCGTGTTGGATCACAACGGCCTCAAATCACTAGCAGTCGAGATGACAGGCATCTTAGCCGCATGGCTGTAACGGATGGTGCAGCCACCTCTCGATCCCTGAGTCAACAGATAGGGACGTTTGCAAGACAACAACCATCTGCACGAACAGTTAGACGACGTTTGCAGCAGCATGGACTATCAGCTCGGAGACCATGGCTGCGGTTACCCTTGACGCTGCATCACAGACAGGAGCGCCTGCGATGGTGTACTCAACGAGGAACCTGGGTGCACGAATGGCAAAACGTAATTTTTTGGATGAATCCAGGTTCTGTTTACAGCATCATGATTGTCGCATCCGTGTTTGGCGACATCGCGGTGAACGCACGTTGGAAGCGTGTATTCGTCATCGTCATACTGGCTTAGCACCCGGCGGGATGGAGTGGGGTGCCATTGGTTACACGTCTCGGTCACCTCTTGTTCGCATTGACGGCACTTTGAACAGTGGACTTTACATTTCAGATGTGTTACGACCCGTGGCTCTACCCTTCATTCGATCCATGCGAAACCCTATATTTCAGCATGATAATGCACGACCGCATGTTGCAGGTCCTGTACGGGCCTTTCTGGATACAGAAACTGTTAGACTGCTGCCCTGGCCAGCACATTCTCGAGATCCCTCAGAAATTGAAAATGTGTGGTCAGTGGTGGCCTAGCAACTGGCTCGTCACAATACGCCAGTCATTACTCTTGATGAACTGTGGTATCGTGTTGAAGCTGCATGGGCAGCTGTACATGTGCACGCCATCTAAGCTCTGTTTGACTCAATGCCCAGGCGTATCAAGGCCGTTATTACGGCCAGAGGTGGTTGTTCTAGATACTGATTTCTCAGCATCTATGCAGCCAAATTGCGTGAAAATGTAATCACGTGTCAGTTCTAGTATAATATATTTGTCCAATGAATACCCGTTTATCATCTGTATTTCTTCTTGGTGTAGCAGTTTTAATGGCCAGTAGTGTATTATTTTTTTGATCACATCTAACGAAAATCATAACACTGACACTGTCTTTTAACTGCAGCCCACAAGGTTACTGTTACTGCGAGTATGCGAAAACAGCCCCGCCTATGTCAGCATCACTGCTGATCTCTACCTGCTACGCTTTTTCTCGGTTTTTCTCTTTTTTTTCCGCGGTGGGTATGATCACAGAAAGAGCCTCTGAATGCGGGAGAACGCGCTGGGAAATTCCTGGACGTAGTGGACTTAGAAAAAGAGTATCCTGCCCGTGACGCCGCAGCTGTCGACAGTGTGCTAAACGTTAAACTTTAGAAAGGGGGAAAAACAAGTTGTCGGAGGTTTTTCACCCGGCAGGAGCGTGCACGCGATATGGCGTGCCCGGCCGCGCAGATGCTATCTGGGGGCAGCGCGGCGCTGCGTGGCGCGGAGGCCCGGCATAGCGACCGGCACCTGTCAGCGGCCGCAGCACGCGCACCCCGGGCCGCCTTCCAACCGTACGTCACTAGCTGCGCGGCAACCCGTCAGTCGCAGAGGCCGGCGTGCGGCGGAAAAGCAGCTGCACGTGACACGTCTGCTCTCAAGTCTGCGAGCCGAATTGAATCCTCTCGTTAATCAGCTCGGGCTGCATAGGTAGTAACGAACACGTAGGTGTTATCGCAGTGGACTCGATAACAACGTAATCTTCAAACAGAATAAATGCCAACAGCTTTTTTGTCAGCAGAGTCTGCATCACGATCTACATCGGATACGACATTTTACAAAAAGTCAGTTCTAGCAGCTGCAGAGTACTATTTCTTTGCCTGGATCTAGATAATTGTGCGAACATGTCTGCCTGTTTCGGCTTACAAAGCCATTTTCAAGTGCGCCTGCGGGTGTTAAAATAATGAATCTTATTTACATCCTCCTCCCCATGAACCTTGGACCTTGCCGTTGGTGGGGAGGCTTGCGTGCCTCAACGATACCGATAGCCGTACCGTAGGTGCAACCACAACGGAGGGGTATCTGTTGAGAGGCCAGACAAACGTGTGGTTCCTGAAGAGGGGCAGCAGCCTTTTCAGTAGCTGCAAGGGCAACAGGCTGGATGATTGACTGATCTGGCCTTGTGACACTAGCCAAAACGGCCTTGCTGTGTTGGTACTGCGAACGGCTGAAAGCAATGCAGCCTTACTGGATGGTTAAATGATGATGGCGTGCTCTTGTGTAAAATATTCCGAAGGTAAAATAGTCCCCCATTCATATCTCTGGGTGAGGACTACTCACAAGGACGTTGTTATCAGGAGAAAGAAAACTGGCGTTGTACGGATCGGAAAGTGGAATGTCAGATCCCTTAATCGCGCAGGTAGGTAAGAAAATTTAAAAAGGGAAATGGATAGGTTAAAGTTAGATATAGTGGGAATTAGTGAAGTTAGGTGGCAGGAAGAACAAGACTTCTGGTCAAGTGAATACAGGGTTATAAACACAATATCAATGCAGGAGTAGGTTTAATAATGAATACGAAAATAGGAATGCGGGTAACCTACTACTAACAGCATAGTGATAGCATTATTGTGGGCAAGATAGATACGACGCCCACGCCTACCACAGTAGTACAAGTTTATATGCAAATTAGCTCTGCAGATGACGAAGAGATTGATGAAATGTATGATGGGATAAAAGAAACTAATCAGATAGTGAAGGGAGATGAAAATTTATTAGTCAAAGGTGACTGGAACTCGATAGTAGGAAAAGGAAGAGAAGGAAACGTAGTAGGTGAATATGGATTGGGGGGAATAAATGAAAGAGGAAGCCGCCTAGTAGAATTTTGCATAGAGCATAACATAATCATAGTGGATCAAGAATCATGAAAGAAGTTTGTATACATGGAAGAAGCCTGGAGATACTAGAATGTATCAGATAGATTATATAATGGTGAGACAGAGATTCAGGAACCAAGTTCTAAATTGTAAGACATTTCCAGGGCAGATGTAGACTCTGACCACCATCTATTGGTTATGAACTGTAGATTAAAACAAGAAACTGCAAAAACACGGGAATTTGAGGAGATGGGACCTGGATTAACTGAAAGAACCAGATGTTGTAGAGAGTTTCAGGGAGAGCATTAGGGAACGACTGACAAGAATGCGGGAAAGAAATACAGTAGAAGATGAATGGGTAGCTTTGAGAGTTGAAATAGTGAAGCAAGCAGATGATCAAGTAGGTAAAAAGACGATGGCTGATAGAAATCCTTGGGTAAGGAGAAGAGACTATGAATTTGATAGATGAAGGGAGAAAATACAAATATGCAGTAAATGAAAGAGGCAAAAAGGAATACAAACGTCTCAAAAATGAGATCGACAGAAAGTGCAAAAGGCTAAGCAGGGATGGCTAGAGGACAAATGTAAGGATGTAGAGGCTTATCTCACTAGGGGAAAGATAGATACTCCCTATAGGAAAATTAAAGGGACCTTCGGAGATAAAAGAACCACTTGCATGAATATCAAGAGCTCAGATGGAAACCCAGTTGTAAGCAAAGGAGGGAAAGCAGAAAGGTGGAAGGAGTATATAGAGGGTCTATACAAGGGCGATGTTCTTGAGGACAATATTATAGAAATAGAAGAGGATGTAGATGAAGATAAAATAGGAGATACGATACTGCGTGAAGGGTTTGACAGAGCACTGAAAGACCTAATTCGAAACAAGTCCCCGGGAGTTGACAACATTCCATTAGAACCACTGACAGCCTTGGGAGAGCCAGACCTAACAAAACTCTACCATCTAGTGATCAAGATGTATGAGACAGGCGAAATACCCTCAGACTTCAAGAAGAATGTAATAATTCCAATCTAAAAAACGTAGGTGTTGACAGATTACCAAACTATCAGTTGAATAAGCCACGGCTACAAAATACTAACACGAATTCTTTACAGACGAATGGAAAAACTGATAGAAGCCGACCTCGGGGAAGATCAGTTTAGATTTCGTAGAAATGTTGGAATATGTGAGGCAATACTGACCCTACGACTTGTCTTAGAAAATAGATTAAGAAAAGGCAAACCTACGTTTCTAGCATTTGTAGACGTAGAGAAAGTTTTTGACAATTTTGACTGGAATACTCTCTTTCAGATACTGAACATGTCAGGGGTAAAATGCAGGGAGCGAAAGGTTATTTACAATTTGTACAGAAACCAGATGGCAGTTATAAGAGTCGAGGGGCATGAAAGGGAAGCAGTGGTTGGGAAGGGAGTGAGACAGGGTTGTAGCCTGTCCCCGATGTTATTCAATCTGTATATTGAGCAAGCAGTAAAGGAAACAAAAGAAAAATTTGGAGTAGGTATTAAAATCCAGGGAGAAGAAATAAAAACTTTGAGGTTCGCCGATGACGTTGCAATTCTGTCAGAGATAGCAAAGGACTTGGAAGAGCAGTTGGACGGAATGGACAGTGTCTTGAAAGGAGGGTATAAGATGAACAACAACAAAAGCAAAACGAGGATAATGGAATGTAGTCAAATTAAATCGGGTGATGCTGAGGGGATTAGATTAGGAAATGAGACACTTAAAGTAGTAAAGGAGTTTTGCTATTTGGGGAGCAAAATAACTGATGATGGTCGAAGTAGAGAGGATATAAAATGTAGACTGGCAATTGAAAAGAAAGCGTTTCTGAAGAAGAAAAATTTGTTAACATCGAGTATAGATTTAAATGTCAGGAAGTCGTTTCTGAAAGTATTTGTATGGAGTGTAGCCATGTATGGAAGTGAAACGTGGACGATAAATAGTTTGGACAAGAAGAGAATAGAAGCTACCGAAATGTGCTGCTACAGAAGAATGCTGAAGATTAGATGGGTAGATCACATAACTAATGAGGAGGTATTGAATAGAATTGGAGAGAAGAACAATTTGTGGCACAACTTCACTAGAAGAAGGGATCGGTAGGTAGGGCATATTCTGAGGCATCAAGGAATCACCAATTTAGTATTGGAGGGCTGTGTGGAGGGTAAAAATCGTAGACTGAGACTAAAAGATGAATACACTAAACAGATTCCGGAGTATGTAAATTGCAGTAGGTACTAAGAGATGAAGAAGTTTGCACAGGATAGAGTAGCATGGAGAGCTGCATCAAACCAGTCTCTGGACTGAAGACCACAACAACAACATTTACATCCTACTTATGATCAAGACCGTCTTTTTACAGATTACATTCCTACTTACTTCTATTCTGAACTGACAATCATGTGACATCCAGCAGCGAACTGTGGGATTTCTCTTGTGAAACACTGTTATTATCACGTAGCTGTAATAATACGAAATTTTTCTTCAAAATAATTGTTTAACAGCTGCGATCCTTGGATGCTATATGTTAACAGATTTCTTTTCTTTGAGAGTCTTGGATGAGTAGGTATAATGTGGTTAAAATTTTTGTGTTTGTTGTCTGTAATTTCATACGTTTATCCCTTCGCGTGGTCGAAAATTTCGATAAAATTTTCTAAGTATGGCTTGTGTTTCAGGTCACTTTGTTCACTGAGCAAATTTTTCGGGAAGTTTCTCATACGAATGTGTATCTCCAATTCTTCTACAATATTAAATTTCGCCCTTCACATATTTGTGTAAAATTTGTACAGTGTTCCAAAGCAACGTGATTATAATAACAATATTTCACAATATAAAGCTCACAGTTGGCTCCTGAATGCCGTATGATCGCCAATTCCACTTAGACGTCAGCAGAAATGTAATCAACAAAAAATATTTTATTTTTAAAAGGTAAGACGTAAAAAACGATTCACTTTCACAATACCCACAAACGCACTTGAAAAATGCATTGTAAGCCGGAACATGCAAGCATGCTGCGCAGAAATATCTAGATTGAAGCAAATTAGTATTACAGCGCAACTACTGGAATTGACTTCTTGAACAAATACCGTCTTGGGGAATCTAATCTGGTGTGGAGGTACGATACTTCGTCATATGACGTGAGAAAGAGATTACTGACATAATGAAATCATGATTCATGCTGACTGTAGCGTGTGAAATATTGCACCCGTGGAGGGTAATTCTCAGTTGCACACTATACGCTGACATTTTTGAATCACCTGTAACTCCCAAACCCTACTGTTCGCTGGCGCCTTCAAGAAAATAAATGAAATTACTGTGTCTCAGAGGAGAGTGTTTATTATAAACTATGAAAATATCGCCTGTACACTATTGAGGTCTAGGTAGAGTATTTCGAGGAACCAAGGAACTACGGCACATGGAAATAGTTTCTGCAGCTTAGCCTGCTGCCTCGTGTGAATTCCTGGTAGCCGGAACTGATAGAATATTCGTATAAAATGTTCTTGGCGTTCAAACAGCCTCCCATCGGAGTTAAAAATCGACCGTTTGAAGATTATCACTTTCTACTTCGTCAGGACATTACCTTCCGAGAGCGAAATTCGCTTCTTTTATCGCAGCCTGCTACGTTGCTGATTTCTTGACTTTGCGTTTGCGAACCGCCTAGTTGACGTCACACTGCCAATAGATGTTAGATTTTCAAGCGATGGTCACCCTACCAACAACAAGTTTGAACATCAATATAAGGAAGCACACTCCGTTTCTGGCAGCCAGTCCTCTGACGAAGAAGAGTGTGATAATCTTCGAAGACTCACGTTTTAACTCCGTTCTGATGTGGTTTGAATACCGAGAAGGTCATATACAAGGAAGCAAAAAAGATTTGGTTTGCGATATTTTTGTGTGATGGAATGTGGCTAGAAGTAATTACATACATTTGAACTTCATAGTTATTAGTAGTAGGAGTGAGTTCCAGTTATCTTCGCTGTCTGTGTTGCGAGAGTGAGATGTTCAGCCAACTCTAGCGCTAGACGCTGACAGATAGGCGATATGTATCACAGTATGGTCTACAGTTCAACTTCCGAGAGTGTAATGGAAGAGTTGTTTCCTCCAACGTATATTTCGCGAGAAGATCATGAAAATAAAATTAGAGAGATTCGAGCCCAGACGGGGCCTATTAACAGCTATCGTTCTTCCCGCGAACCGCACGCTACAAGAACAGGATAGGGGAGCATTGACAGTGGTACACAAAGCACCCTGCACCACACACACAGTAATGTACCTTGCGGGATACGGACATAGATGCAGAATTTGCTTAATCCTCCTTGGATCGATTATTAACACCAGAGAAACGGGAAATTATGAGTTTAAATCTACCATTTAAAGCCGAAGTTGAAACAATGAAATACGCACGCTTTATATCCAACACCAAGGATTATTTAGGAATTTAAATGAATAGTTAACGGTTTTTCACTTCGTAAGCTCTTTTCTGTTTATTTTGTTTTATTATTATTATTATTATCTTTACTTTCTCAGACGTTAAGTCTGGTGAGGAATGGAGTGACGCGGACCTTTATCAAGCGTCACTTCCTTTTTGCTGTACGGTATATGTTATATTGCATTTAGGAACTTTCGGGTAATTGAACATGTATCAATAATTACGGATTTCTGTAATTGTATATATATGTTTGGATGTAGCTGTATTGCATTGATGTATTGGTGGATATTGTGTGGTATGACTCCTGTAGTTGATAGTATAATTGGTATGATGTCAACTTTATCCTGATGCCACATGTCTTTGACTTCCTCAGCCAGTTGGATGTATTTTTCAATTTTTTCTCCTGTTTTCTTTTGTATATTTGTTGTATTGGGTATGGATATTTCGATTAGTTGTGTTAATTTCTTCTTTTTATTGGTGAGTATGATGTCAGGTTTGTTATGTGGTGTTGTTTTATCTGTTATAATGGTTCTGTTCCAGTATAATTTGTATTCATCATTCTCCAGTACATTTTGTGGTGCATACTTGTATGTAGGAACGTGTTGTTTTATAAGTTTATGTTGTAAGGCAAGCTGTTGATGTATTATTTTTGCGACATTGTCATGTCTTCTGGGGTATTCTGTATTTGCTAGTATTGTACATCCGCTTGTGATGTGATCTACTGTTTCTATTTGTTGTTTACAAAGTCTGCATTTATCTGTTGTGGTATTGGGATCTTTAATAATATGCTTGCTGAAATACCTGGTGTTTATTGTTTGATCCTGTATTGCAATCATGAATCCTTCTGTCTCACTGTATATATTGCCTTTTCTTAGCCATGTGTTGGATGCGTCTTGATCGATGTGTGGCTGTGTTAGATGATATGGGTGCTTGCCATGAAGTGTTTTCTTTTTCCAATTTGCTTTCTTCGTATCTGTTGATGTTATGTGATCTAAAGGGTTGTAGAAGTGGTTATGAAATTGCAGTGGTGTAGCCGATGTATTTATATGAGTGATTGCCTTGTGTATTTTGCTAGTTTCTGCTCGTTCTAGAAAGAATTTTCTTAAATTGTCTACCTGTCCATAATGTAGGTTTTTTATGTCGATAAATCCCCTTCCTCCTTCCTTTCTGCTTAATGTGAATCTTTCTGTTGCTGAATGTATGTGATGTATTCTATATTTGTGGCATTGTGATCGTGTAAGTGTATTGAGTGCTTCTAGGTCTGTGTTACTCCATTTCACTACTCCAAATGAGTAGGTCAATATTGGTATGGCATAAGTATTTATAGCTTTTGTCTTGTTTCTTGCTGTCAGTTCTGTTTTCAGTATTTTTGTTAGTCTTTGTCTATATTTTTCTTTTAGTTCTTCTTTAATATTTGTATTATCTATTCCTATTTTTTGCCTGTATCCTAGATATTTATAGGCATCCGTTTTTTCCATCGCTTCTATGCAGTCGCTGTTATCCAATATGTAATCTTCTTGTTTAGTGTGTTTTCCCTTGACTATGCTATTTTTCTTACATTTGTCTGTTCCAAAAGCCATACTTATATCATTGCTGAATCCTTCTGTTATCTTTAGTAATTGGTTGAGTTGTTGATTGGTTGCTGCCAGTAGTTTTAGATCATCCATGTATAGCAAATGTGTGATTTTGTGTGGGTATGTTCCAGTAATATTGTATCCATAATTTGTATTGTTTAGCATGTTGGATAGTGGGTTCAGAGCAAGGCAGAACCAGAAAGGACTTAATGAGTCTCCTTGGTATATTCCACGCTTAATCTGTATTGGCTGTGATGTGATATTATTAGAGTTTGTTTGGATATTAAGTGTGGTTTTCCAGTTTTTCATAACTATGTTTAGGAACTGCATCAATTTAGGATCTACTTTGTATATTTCCAATATCTGTAGTAACCATGAGTGGGGTACACTATCAAAAGCTTTTTGGTAATCAATGTATGCGTAGTGTAGTGACCTTTGTTTAGTTTTAGCTTGATATGTCACCTCTGCATCTATTATCAGTTGCTCTTTACATCCTCGTGCTCCTTTGCAACAGCCTTTTTGTTCTTCATTTATAATTTTGTTCTGTGTTGTATGTGTCATTAATTTCTGTGTAATGACTGAAGTTAATATTTTGTAGATTGTTGGTAGGCATGTTATGGGGCGATATTTAGCTGGGTTTGCTGTGTCTGCTTGATCTTTAGGTTTCAGATAGGTTATTCCATGTGTAAGTGTATCAGGGAATGTGTATGGGTCTGCAATGTAACTGTTAAATAATTTAGTTAGATGTGAATGTGTTGAGGTGAACTTCTTTAGCCAGAAATTTGCTATTTTATCATTTCCAGGGGCTTTCCAATTGTGCGTAGAATTAATTGCTCGGGTGACTTCATGTTGCAAAATTATCACTTCAGGCATTTGTGGTATCATCTTGTATGAGTCTGTTTCTGCTTGTATCCACCGTGCATGCCTGTTATGTTGTACCGGGTTTGACCATATGTTGCTCCAGAAGTGTTCCATGTCTGTTATGTTTGGTGGATTGTCTATTTTAATGTGTGTGTTATCTATTGTCTGGTAAAATTTCTTTTGGTTTGTGTTGAATGTTTGGTTTTGTTTCCTTCTATTTTCACTTGTTTTGTATCTTCTAAGTCGTTTGGCCAATGCTTGTAACTTCTGCTTCTTTTCATCTAATTGCTCCATTGCTTCTTGTTGTGAGATTTTACCTAACCTTTTTCGTTTTTTGTCTGATATTTCATTTCTTAAAAATTGTGTTAGCTGTCCGATGTCTTTTCTCAGTTTTTCTATTCTGATCTGTAGCCTGTGTTGCCATGCTGGTTTTGTGGGTTTCTTCTGTGTGTTGGTTGGTTCTGATCTCTGCCTAGTGTGTATATTTAGTGTAGTGAGTGCTCCTACATAAACCAGTAGTTGTAACTCTTCCATTGTTGTATTTTCATTTATTTTGTTGTGTATGATTGTGTTGATAGTTGTTATTGTTGTTTTGACTAGTGGGTTATTTGGTGGTCTATGCAAGAATGGTCTAATGTCTGTATTTGTGTCTTTGTATTCTATATATGTCAGCTGAAATTTCTCTTCTATATCTAACATGTGTGTCACTTCGTGTTCTATTTGTGCTTGTTCTGGTGGCTGTCTTAAGATGTCGTTTTCCTCTGATTGTTTAATTGATGTGTGTTGTTCTTTGTTTGTTTGCTCTGGGATGTTTGAGTCCATTACTGTATTTTCTTCTTCTTCTTCTGATTGCACATTATTTTGTTCTAGTATTTGTTGTACTTGTTGTTTGATGTTTTCTAATTCTGACTGGGGTATCCTGTTATTTTTGATTATTACACGGATCTGATCAGCTAGTCGTTGTTCTGTTAAAAATTTTAATTCTGGGTATCTGGTAATAAATGTTGTGTGTACTTGTGATCTGTATCCAGTTGTGTTGGTTCCTAGGTTTGTTGCTTGGTAATAACAGAACATGAGGTGTCGATTAACTTCATCTGACCATCTCATCCTCTGTCTTTGTTTTCCTTCTAGGGTGGTTGCAGGAAGCATATCCTGCAAAACACCTCTATTTGGATTTAAATCATTTTCCAGTTGGCTAGCAGTGTCGTTACCATTGTGGGCGGGCATAGGGTTCAAGCGTCGTCCCCGACCATGACGGCGCTTGTCCGAGGCTTCTTTAGTTCTGTCCTGAACCAAGTAATCACACTAAAAGGGGGGTTAGCCCTATTAGTGGTTTGTTCTTTTCGTCGCCTTTTACGACTGGCAGAACATACCGGAGGCCTATTCTTTTCCCGGGCCTCCACGGGGGTTATTATTATTATTATTATTATTATTATTATTATTATTATTATTTGCGTAACAACGCATATACGAAAAGAGCCGCGAAATACCTTTTAGTAATGCTGTGCCATGAAGTTCTTTATGATCCTTAATTCTCAACAAAACAGAATATATTGTATTCTTATTGTTCTGTATCTGGCTTTCTATTAAAGGAATATTTTTCGTTACTGTAACTCACTATAAAACTCAACATATCTTCCCTACTTTATAGTTATTGAAAATGTTAATGAAAATTACTTTGTTATGAATACTGATGTTACAGTTCGCAATGATTGTTCAACAACAAAATTTTGCAGTGGATTTTTGTTATCAGCAAAACACCAATAAGCACCACGACCAGCACAAGAACATGAGACTATTATCGGAGAAAAATACGTTTTTTACTATAAGGTTAGCCAGACCAGAACTAAGCACAGCAAGATTCCTATTATATTACGAAGGTAAATTATCTTTTTTGTACTGTTAGTAATATATTATCAGCAGCCTGCGTCAACCTGCAAAACACATCATAAAATCTGCTGCTCTGCTCTGCAAGTCCGGAAGCTGAAAGAAATAATTTTATTTCACTATTACCTTCCCGCTTCCTTGCGGTATGATAGATTTCATTTAATGCAGTTTGAATACGCCGCGGCAGCGGCTCGTTCGTTCGTAGCGCAGCTCTGCACCACGGATAATATTTAAATAACTGAAAATGTCTTAAAGGGATGGGATAATATGCCAAGCAAGCTACTACAAATAATAATAATGCAAGGTTTCATTAAATAACTCTATTCAAAACATTTAAATATGTTAATTATTACACACCTTTAAAATGAGTACGTAATGGCGTACATCTCTCAGTCTCGACAAAACAATGCTACGTTAGCATACAATTCAACGTCACAGGCTATCCTACTCACGTAACTCCAAGAAGAAGACAGAGAAATTAATGTTCGTTCTGTATTATTTATACTAGTTGCATATTCTCATCTTTGTTTGTTATTTATCGTCTGTGGTGGTTTCAGTACTCGCCGATACAGATATTATCTAAAATAAATAATAAAAAAAATACATAATTCCTTACATTAACAAAACATGATACACAATGTTTTCTCTTTATCACATAATATGTCTTTTGCTAAGGGACGTTACAGGTTACACGCATTACAAGACACATTAATACTGATAACTGATTAAGAATTGAATCATAAGTACGTACATCATTGGGCAGATAAATCAAATGTCGGAACATGCATCGATAGTCACAAGGATAAAGGATTTTCTCTTGTTTCCTCTTAGGGATTAGACGTGACTTTATCTGTAGTACGTGGTGATCCGAGTCAAAGAAGCCCTTTCGTGTGTTGATGTTCTGGATTTCCCTCTGTGCTTCTCTTTGTATTACAACGTGGTCTATTTGTAATTCTGTCTTGCCATTTGGCGGTTTCTATGTGGTTAATTTCTGTAGGAGTTTCTTGAAGTTCGTTGACATCACTTTGGCGTCATGGGTCTCGCAGAATTCTGTCAGATATCTCCCGTTAAGTTTGTGTCATGGCTTGGTGTGTATCTTCTTGTGATGTGTTCTTTTTCTAGTTTTGCGTTGAAGTCTCTTAGAACAATTTTAGTTCGGTGTGTAGGTATTTTTCTTGGTTTCTCCTTCATTACTGCCCAAAAGCCCTCAGTGGCGACTGGGTTCTTCCTGTTGTGGTCATTTGTTGGTGCGTGTGCGTTTATGATCGTGTATGCACTGTTTGCCAACTTAATTGTCAGTGTGCTGAGTCTTTCGTTACGCGATGTGAAGTCCATTACTGCGTCTGTGATTGCCCTGTGTACGGCGGGTTCTGTTCCATAAAGCCTGAGGTTCTTCCTGTGTACCGATGGTTTTCCCTTGTATGTTCTGTAGTTCCCTGTGTGGAAATGGTCTTCATCAGGGAATCTTGTCTCCTGTAGTGCGCAAATTTTGATCTTGAACCTGTCTAAAGTAACTGTGAGCTGTTTCATCTGGCCCGTCTTGAGTAGTGTATTCACGATGGGTGTTGCGATGTAGTGTTTCTGTTTTGTCTTGAGGGAGTTTGAGAAGCTCCGATTCTTCTCATGATGTACGTGTGACTCCGGAATCCGATGCTCACGACTGTTCCAGTCTATTGACTGGTGCTAGGGGTGTGACATTTTCCTCGTTGTTTCAACATGATGTTCAGTGGTTGGATTTGTGGCGTGTTTCTGAGTACAACCTGATTTTCCAGATCAGGAGGTTGGTTGAGGCCGCAACTAACATGTGATAAAGACACCGTTTGTAGCAGCCCATTGTGGGAACCGACATTACTGATAGTTTTGGTCCGCCCCGAGTATTTCATTTCCTCGGTACCACCTTCAAGTATATCTAAGAGGCATTCTACTATCCGCCACCTGGGGAGGCAACCGGTTGCGGGTCTATCAACGGCATATATATATATATATATATATATATATATATATATATATATATATATATATATATATATATATATATAAAATAGTTTTCATGCCCGTTACACATCGTTTCTCATTGATACCAGGAAAGATCTGTATTGCTTTAGTTTGTATTGGAGGATAGAGTCTCAGACAAGATTTTAAGGTGCTGATTTATTCCTCACGTTTCTAATGAATTTAATAATAACTTAAGTCCAAGAACCATGGTTGTAACATAGTTTTCGTGTAACTTACGAACATCTAATAAAGCGAAGCAATTGGTTTCTGTCTTAATCCTTTATTTCTATTAAAGTGTTTCTATTCCTTTTCATCTATACATTAGAATACTACTCTAACACCGGTGATCCCTTGTCAGTGAAGCATTACTGTGCTGACAGCTAAGATGTATGTTATTTGTAGCATGATACTTAGAATGAGATTTTCACTCTGCAGCGGAGTGTGCGCTGATATGAAACTTCTGGCAGATTAAAACTGTGTGCCCGACCGAGACTCGAACTCGGGACCTTCGCCTTTCGCGGGCAAGTGCTCAACCATCAGAGCTACCGAAGCACGACTCACGCCCGGTCTCACAGCTTTACTTCTGCCAGTATCTCGTCTGCTACCTTCCAAACTTTACAGAAGCTCTCCTGCGAACCTTGCAGAACTAGCACTCCTGACAGAAAGGGTAGCTCAGTTGGAAGAGCACTTGCCCGCGAAAGGCAAAGGTCCCGAGTTCGAGTCTCGGTCGGGCACACAGTTTTAATCTGCCAGGAAGTTTCATGATACTTAGGTTTATACACAATTCTGTTTGTTTACACTTGACTTTTTATTACTATATTTCATCATCTTACAATATTACTGGCTTGTCCATATGTGACAAAGTAAAAAAAAAACATTTTTATTGAATATCTATAAGGCTCGGTCTTATTATCCATTGTGGCTAACATTTGTGTCACCTGTAATGCAATGCTTTGGTGTACACGTAAGTAATGACTTAAAAGTCTAAATTGCTTATTCTCCTGTATGAGTATTTCACTGTACTCCATATGCACAGTCAATCGTAACGCATGTTTGGTGCAAGCAGGTAAAGTATGTCACCTGATATTTAGTTTTATGTTATGTATGATCTGCCAACACCGCGGTTCCTGGTGTGTCCGCTGTGCCGTGCGTGTGATCATTGCATGTACAACCCTCTCGCAGTGTCCGGAGCAAGTATGGTGGGTCTGACACACCGGTGTCAATGTGTTCTTTTTTCCATTTCCAAGAGTATATATATATATATATATATATATATATATATATATATATATATATATATATGTGTGTGTGTGTGTGTGTGTGTGTGTGTGTGTGTGTACAACCTGAACCTTAGAATTCAATACATGTATCTGAGCTCATATGCTGATCAATAATACACTCCTGGAAATGGAAAAAAGAACACATTGACACCGGTGCGTCAGACCCACCATACTTGCTCCGGACACTACGAGAGGGCTGTACAAGCAATGATCACACGCACGGCACAGCGGACACACCAGGAACCGCGGTGTTGGCCGTCGAATGGCGCTAGCTGCGCAGCATTTGTGCACCGCCGCCGTCAGTGTCAGCCAGTTTGCCGTGGCATACGGAGCTCCATCGCAGTCTTTAACACTGGTAGCATGCCGCGACAGCGTGGACGTGAACCGTATGTGCAGTTGACGGACTTTGAGCGAGGGCGTATAGTGGGCATGCGGGAGGCCGGGTGGACGTACCGCCGAATTGCTCAACACGTGGGGCGTGAGGTCTCCACAGTACATCGATGTTGTCGCCAGTGGTCGGCGGAAGGTGCACGTGCCCGTCGACCTGGGACCGGACCGCAGCGACGCACGGATGCACGCCAAGACCATAGGATCCTACGCAGTGCCGTAGGGGACCGCACCGCCACTTCCCAGCAAATTAGGGACACTGTTGCTCCTGGGGTATCGGCGAGGACCATTCGCAACCGTCTCCATGAAGCTGGGCTACGGTCCCGCATACCGTTAGGCCGTCTTCCGCTCACGCCCCAACATCGTGCAGCCCGCCTCCAGTGGTGTCGCGACAGGCGTGAATGGAGGGACGAATGGAGACGTGTCGTCTTCAGCGATGAGAGTCGCTTCTGCCTTGGTGCCAATGATGGTCGTATGCGTGTTTGGCGCCGTGCAGGTGAGCGCCACAATCAGGACTGCATACGACCGAGGCACACAGGGCCAACACCCGGCATCATGGTGTGGGGAGCGATCTCCTACACTGGCCGTACACCACTGGTGATCGTCGAGGGGACACTGAATAGTGCACGGTACATCCAAACCGTCATCGAACCCATCGTTCTACCATTCCTAGACCGGCAAGGGAACTTGCTGTTCCAACAGGACAATGCACGTCCGCATGTATCCCGTGCCACCCAACGTGCTCTAGAAGGTGTAAGTCAACTACCCTGGCCAGCAAGATCTCCGGATCTGTCCCCCATTGAGCATGTTTGGGACTGGATGAAGCGTCGTCTCACGCGGTCTGCACGTCCGGCACGAACGCTGGTCCAACTGAGGCGCCAGGTGGAAATGGCATGGCAAGCCGTTCCACAGGACTACATCCAGCATCTCTACGATCGTCTCCATGGGAGAATAGCAGCCTGCATTGCTGCGAAAGGTGGATATACACTGTACTAGTGCCGACATTGTGCATGCTCTGTTGCCTGTGTCTATGTGCCTGTGGTTCTGTCAGTGTGATCATGTGATGTATCTGACCCCAGGAATGTGTCAATAAAGTTTCCCCTTCCTGGGACAATGAATTCACGGTGTTCTTATTTCAATTTCCAGGAGTGTAGTAACAAATTTATTTAATAACTGTGTTACATACTGGTTCAATAGAAAATATTTTTTAGTAGTGGTCTGATGCTACAACTCAATGTCACTATCAATTATGTTTATAACTAGCACTCTGTGACAGGAGTGGCACTTGATACTGTACCTGAATTGCGGAATATGCCATTGTTGTGTAAATTAGATAACAAGTCCATTGATTGTGAGTGGTACCTATAAATGCTTTATGAATAGTGTTATTGTTAAGGCAGAGATATATTATCTTATTAGACATCACTTTCACAATGCACAATTTATTATGACATAGTTTCATTCAGGCTAGTTCTCCTTCTGCTAAAGCCAATGTAATACCTTTGTTTGTAGTAACCATAATATGTTGTCAACATTTAACTGCTCTTGTATTAATTGCCGCGCAGGGTAGCCGTTCGGTCTAGGGTGTATTGTCATGGTTCGCGCGGCTCACTCCGTCAGAGCTTCGAATCCTCCCTCAGACATGGGTGTGTGTGGTGTCTCTGGCGTAAGTTAGTTTCATTAGTGTGTAAGCCTAGGGACCGATGACCTCAGCAGTTTGGTCCCATAGCCCTTACCACAAATTTCTATTTATTCCGAATACTTACTGGCATTTTCCATTGACTGTATTATACTGTAGATCTTCATATACTTTAATCTTTGATGTTATACTATTTGATGATCTTAGTTTACATGTGTATTTGATGACATTTACTTGGTAGCTATCTGTAGTCTTTATATAATCTTTTATGTAATGTACTTTAACTTGCTTGTGTCATTTATGGCATTAAACAAATTATGTGTATTTTACATAGCACCATGGAACATCTTTGTAATAAGTATGCTGATTTGTCATTTACGAGTAGTATCCATTTTTAATCGATCTGATGCACTGCTTTGTAAATACTGATTATCATTTTGATGTACATAACTACAATTGTGAAATTTTTCTTTCTTTTTTCCTGTGAACTTTACATGTGTTTATCTCTTTCAATAGTTAGCCTTGCAATGTTGATGGTTGCAAAATCCATAGACGGTAAAGAATAATGTTCGGTGTGTACGGATTTGGCTATAAATATGCTTTTCTTCAAAAATGTTCTTTTAACGCCACTTTCAAAAACTCCAAAGAATGAATAATGCTGCAGACTTAAGCGAGTTTAAGAAACAGAAAGTTGTGAGTGAACAGAGCCATGGAGGACCTGGTTACTGGAAACAGATATGCATTGGTCATGGCTGGTAGACTTCACAATGCCTCATTGGGTTGTGGTTGTATTGAGGGAACCCTGTAGAAAGCTGTTGCTCCTCTGGTGCCACAATCTTCGACAGGGATCCCAGAGGTTGCTGCGCCTTCCTGTACGTATAGCCATTCTAGCTGATATAAGGATGAAAAGCGAATAATGGGGTAGCCGTTAACCTATCTGCAGGAGGAGAAAGATGATACAAAACGTATGACAGTTCTCCTGCATTATTGCCAGTAAAAGCCTATTACTGTGTTGGGGCTGGTGTCGATCGTGCTGAAAGTTCAGTAAAAGCACAGTTTCTGAAAGCTCTAGGATAAAGTGCGCTGTAGACCCTCACTGAGATATTGCGAGGTTGTAAAAGAAGGTCAGTGTCTATTCGGCATGCTTTCCGAAGGATTTTGCTGGTGACTGATGAAAACAATGTGGGTAGCCGACCACACAATTGTAGATCATGTAGGCGGGAATGACGCCTGCTCCGTGGATTCAAACCTTGTTTGCTACAGACTGCTACCTAAAGTAGTAGAGAAAGCTAAACTCGCAAGTGAAGTGAAAGCTGAGTTATCATTTGGTAGTGTTGATCAGTGAACTGATCACAAACTTCTAGTTTGGAGTAGAGTCCTCCAGCTAGAGGCTCATATTTTACGATCTTGGAACGAATTTCTCTATCTTTTCCGTGAGGGTGGAGGAGGGGGGGGGGGGGGGGGGGAATTGCACGATGACCCCGCTTGATACATCAGGCAAGCACTACTTGCACAAAGTGGCTAGTAAAACAGCAGAGTACGTATGTTGTGCAAAGAAGGTTCCTTTTTAGAATAGAGACACTTCTCCGACAGGAAAAAAAGGCTCTGCATTCTGAGAATGGAGACTATCTCCCATTGTAGATGAGAAAAAATGTTATACTTACCTGCCGGCAAGAGCGACCATAGAAAGATACTACAACTAGTTTCCCTTATAAATGGTGATAATACCCACAATAGACTAAGGATGCTAAAACATTCTTGAACAGAAGTTGCGAGCACTAAATTTAAAATTTCAAACAAAATGTATTAAATGAAACAATGGAAAATTCACAATGGAATAATGCGTGGTGTTTCAGAAACGATATAAATACTACAAAGTATTATGTGCTCAAAACCATCGATCGCTGTGTCACGGCGCGGTTAGTGCAGGAACGAATAAATTATGTAGTTTATGTTCATTGCCGCTACATGTCGGTTGTCTTCTGTTTGCTTGGTTACCTTCACATGTTACAACATGGCTACTCTGCAGTAGAAATCATTTTGTTTTCGCGAGTTTGCGAAATGTAATTCCATGATTACAGTGCAAAGACGTTTCAGGTTGCAGTACGGAACTCACTCTCCGAATGGATGGGACATTCCCAGATGCGATATGAGGGCCTGGTCGGAGGGGGTGCTTCGGTAGCTCAATCGGTAGAGCACTTTGTAATGTTATGTGAGCCTCACTGCCCTCTTCTTAACTAATTTGTGCCTAATTTTATTCTGAGAAGCTCAGCAATGTACACTTCTGGAAATTGAAATAAGAACACCTTGAATTCATTGTCCCAGGAAGGGGAAACTTTATTGACACATTCCTGGGGTCAGATACATCACATGATCACACTGACAGAACCACAGGCACATAGACACAGGCAACAGAGCATGCACAATGTCGGCACTAGTACAGTGTATATCCACCTTTAGCAGCAATGCAGGCTGCTATTCTCCCATGGAGACGATCGTAGAGATGCTGGATGTAGTCCTGTGGAACGGCTTGCCATGCCATTTCCACCTGGCGCCTCAGTTGGACCAGCGTTCGTGCTGGACGTGCAGACCGCGTGAGACGACGCTTCATCCAGTTCCAAACATGCTCAATGGGGGACAGATCCGGAGATCTTGCTGGCCAGGGTAGTTGACTTACACCTTCTAGAGCACGTTGGGTGGCACGGGATACATGCGGACGTGCATTGTCCTGTTGGAACAGCAAGTTCCCTTGCCGGTCTAGGAATGGTAGAACGATGGGTTCGATGACGGTTTGGATGTATCTTGCACTATTCAGTGTCCCCTCGACGATCACCAGTGGTGTACGGCCAGTGTAGGAGATCGCTCCCCACACCATGATGCCGGGTGTTGGCCCTGTGTGCCTCGGTCGTATGCAGTCCTGATTGTGGCGCTCACCTGCACGGCGCCAAACACGCATACGACCATCATTGGCACCAAGGCAGAAGCGACTCTCTTCGCTGAAGACGACACGTCTCCATTCGTCCCTCCATTCACGCCTGTCGCGACACCACTGGAGGCGGGCTGCACGATGTTGGGGCGTGAGTGGAAGACGGCCTAACGGTGTGTGGGACCGTAGCCCAGCTTCATGGAGACGGTTGCGAATGGTCCTCGCCGATACCCCAGGAGCAACAGTGTCCCTAATTTGCTGGGAAGTGGCGGTGCGGTCCCCTACGGCACTGCGTAGGATCCTACGGTCTTGGCGTGCATCCGTGCGTCGCTGCGGTCCGGTCCCAGGTCGACGGGCACGTGCACCTTCCGCCGACCACTGGCGACAACATCGATGTACTGTGGAGACCCCACGCCCCACGTGTTGAGCAATTCGGCGGTACGTCCACCCGGCCTCCCGCATGCCCACTATACGCCCTCGCTCAAAGTCCGTCAGCTGCACATACGGTTCACGTCCACGCTGTCGCGGCATGCTACCAGTGTTAAAGACTGCGATGGAGCTCCGTATGCCACGGCAAACTGGCTGACACTGACGGCGGCGGTGCACAAATGCTGCGCAGCTAGCGCCATTCGACGGCCAACACCGCGGTTCCTGGTGTGTCCGCTGTGCCGTGCGTGTGATCATTGCTTGTACAGTCCTCTCGCAGTGTCCGGAGCAAGTATGGTGGGTCTGACACACCCGTGTCAATGTGTTCTTTTTTCCATTTCCAGGAGTGTATGTAAATACCAAGAGAAGCGCAGCTGGCAGCAAGAAACTCTTTAGCGCGCAGGCCCCGCGACGATATTAGTTGTGAATCTTTGAGTATGGACTCTAGAAAAAGAAAGACAATTGATTTATTAAAAAAAAGAGGACTATTAATCTGTATCTTGTGGAAAGAGGCTGTTTTGCTAGGCCGTCGTTCAGAACTTATTGTTGCATTTAATGAAAATTGCTATTTCAGTGATAAAACCGGGTAAAGCATGTGTAAGAGCTGCCAAACATTTATGTATACAAATTTTCTCGAAGTGAAGAATAGAAATATCTTGTTTTCGGAAAAGAAGGTGAACTTCATTGTCGTCGCCGTCTACCAGTCGACAGAATTGCAAGTGTACGAAGTTCACTAAAATACAGGAAAGGAAATGCATTCTCTATAGTTTTCATTCAATACGTAACGACCTCTCATAATTTCTTAATTACAGTAATTGTATGCTGTTCTTGTATAATAGTATGGTGCTGAACTCCACTGAACAATTTTGATGTAGCAGGACGTGTAGTTTGAAGGAAGTTTGTGTGCCAAGCAATATCCTTTTCTCACGAAAAGCAGATTGATGTTTGATCTTATTTACTTACAACAGTGGTCCCTTAGGTATGAAAAGCTACGAAAACGTGGGTTCAAAGATATCCGCAATACGGGCAAGTAACCAACACAGTCGTATTTTAAACCTTAAAGAATAATAACTTCTTCTAAATTATAATACATCACCAACTGGTGCAGAAGCTGATCATTTTAGGAGGCAGCAACCAAAATTCAGGTACCATTTAAGACTCAATCAAAAATCAATCTCTCTCTCTTCAAACACATATATAAATATTCATATTATTAAGATAAAAGTCATTATATAACTTGCACGCGAAAGGCGAAGATCCCGATTTCGGCACACAGTTTTAATCTGCCAGGAAATTTCTTAGTTTCCGTTTGCCAGTGCGGTAGCTGTGCGGGTCCGGTCAGAGAGCTAGCCGCACTCTGCAATGAAAATAATTGAGTGAAGGAATTAACGAGAAATTTCAACGCGAGTAATGTGACGTCCACCACGACCAAATGCAACAAACAATAACGAACAAAAAGGTAAGGGGTGGCATCTCTAATTAGTAACATCCCCAGCCTCGGCTTCGGAAACCGACTCCGTCTAAATTTGGAAGAAATCATCAGCAGCAGTGCCGGAAGATGTCTGGCATAAGGAGTCCCCCTCATTCAACCAATGGCCTTGTCAAAGAGAGCGGAGGAGCGAACAGAGGTTCAGTGTGTTCCCTTTCCCTTGGGGTGGGGAACTGCCCCTAAAGGTTGAAGAATCAGCAATGTACAAAAGCATGAGGATGCAGAAGGCAATGGAAATCACTGCATTAAAGACACCTAACGTGTATACACAGGACATGTGGCCTGTAATAGAAAAAGTAGGACGATGATCTCTCCATTGAAGAAAGACTCCGGACTAGTTCCCGATTCGGATCTCTGGGAGGGGGCTGCCAAGGGTAAGGTGACAGGAGAAAGGGACTGAACAGGCAACGAAAGGATAACGTTCTACGAGTCGGGGGGTGGAGTGTCGGAAGCTTGAACATGATAGGGAAGCTTTAAAATCTGAAAAGGTATCAGTCTAAATATACCATAGTTGCGAAATGGAAAGAAGACAAGGATTTCTGCTCAGATGAGTGCAGGGTAATTTCAACACCGGTAAATAATGATATAACGGTAGTAGAATTCGTTATGAATAGGAAAGGAGGGAAGAGAGTGAGTTGTTGTGAACAGTTCATTGATAGAACTGTTCTGATCACAATCGGCGGCAAACCAACAACAACAAGGATAGTCTAGTTATACAGTACATGTATTCGTTGTAAGCCGAAGATGAAGAGACAGAAAAAGTAGATGAGAATATTAAAAGTGTAACTCAGTACGTAAAGGAAGATGAAAGTGTAAAAGTCATGCGGGATTGGAAAGCAGTTGTGAGGGGAGGAGCAAGATAAAGATTTACGGCAAAATACATGCTTCGTGGTAGGAAAGAGAGAGGAGAAAGATTAATTGAGTTCTGCAATAAACCTCAGCTTCTAATAGCGAATACTTCGTTCAAGAATCCCAAGAGGAAGAGATAAACTTGGAAAACCCTTGAGACACTGGAAGGTTTCAGCTGGATTATATCATGGTCAGGCAGACAATCCAAAATCAGTTACTGGATAGAAAGGCGTACCCAGAAGCAGATACAGACTCAAATCACAGTTTAGTAATGATGAGGAATAGTTCGATGTTTAAGAGACTAGAAAGGAAGAAGCAGCTCGTAAAGAAGTGGCTTCGAATAAACTGTGGAAGGAAGAGATAAACTTGAAGTTCTCTGTGGATATAGATACTATGATAAGGAAAAGCTCAGTAGTCAGTTCAGTTGAAGGAGAATGGAAAACTCTGAAAAGGGCAATCACAGAAGTTGGAAAAGAAAACCGTAGGTACAAAGAAGGAAACAGCAAACGACGAAACCATGGTAACAGAAGAAACACTTCAGTTGATCGATGAAAGAAGGAAGTACATAAATGTTTAGAAGAACTCAGGAATACAGAAACACAAGTCACACAGGAAGGAAATATATAAGAATTTCAAGGAAGCTAAGGTGAAATGGCTGCATGGAAAATGCTAAGAAATCGAAAGAGAAAAGATTGTCAGTGGAATGAACTCAGCATATAGAAAAGTAAAAACAGCCTTCGGTGACACTAAACGTAAGGGCCATAACATTAAGAGTCCAATGAAAAGACAACTGATAGGTATAAGAGTACGTTGAAGGCCTCTATGAGGGGTAAGATCTGTCTGTTGTGATAGAAAAACAAGCACAATCCTATTTAGAAGAGATAGGGAATCAAGCATTAGAATCAGAATTCGAAAGAGCTATGGAATATTTAAAATCAATTAAGGCAGAAGAGGTTGATAACATTCCATTAGAAATTCTAAAATCATTGGGGAAAGTGTCAACGAAACGACTATTCACGTTGGTGTAGAATGAGTAAGTCACGCGTTGTACAATCTGATTTTCGAGGAAACATCATAAACGCAATTCTAAAAATTGCGAGAGGCTGACAAGTGCAAGAATTATCTCCCAGTCAGCTTAATAGCTCATGCATACAAGTTGCGGACAAGAATAGTATACAGGAGAATGGAAAAGAAAGTTTAGGATGTGTTAAATGACAATCAGTTTCGTTTTAGGAAAGATAAAGCACCAGAGAGGCAGTTCTGACGTACCGGTTAATAATGGAAGCACGCAATAGTCAGGTGACGTTTATAGGATTTATAGACCTGGAAAAAGCGTTCGACAATGTAAAATGATGCAAGATGATCGAAATTCTGAGAAAAATGCGGTTACGGAATAGGGAGAAATGGGTAATATGCAGTACATAGCAGGACCAAGACGGAACAATAATAGTGGAAGACCAAGAACGATGTTCTCGAATTGAAAAGTGTGTAGGTCAGGGATGTAGTCTTTCGCCCCTGCTGTATAATCTACACGTTGAAGAAGCAGTGACGGAAACAAAAGACAGGTTCAACAGTGATATTAAAATTCAAGGAGAAATGATATGAATGATACGATTCGCTGGACATTGCGATCCTGAGTGAAAGTGAAGAATATTTATATGATTTGATAAATAGAATGAACAGTATAATGAGTACAAAATGTGGACTGGATCGAAGAAAGACGAAACTAATGAGAAGTATCTGAAATGAGAATAACGAGAAACTTAACGTCATGATCAATGATCACGAAGTAAATGAAGGTAAGTAATTCTTCTAGCTAGGAAGCAAAATAACCCATGACTGAAGGAGCGAGGAGGACATGGAAAGCTGACTAGCACTGGCCATGAGGGTATTCTTGCCCAAAAGAAGTCTGCTAGTATCAAGTATAGCTCTTAATTTGAGGAAGAAATTGCTTAGAATGTACGTTTTGAGCACAGCATTGTGTGGTAGTGATTCATGGAGTGTGGGAAAACTGGAATAAAAGAGGATCGAAGCATTTGATATGTGTTGCTGTAGAAGATTGTTGAAAGTTATGTGGACTGGTAAGGGAAGGAATAAGGGAGTTCTCCGCAGAATCGGAGAGGAAACGAATATATGGAAAACACTGACAAGAAGAAGGGCGGGATGGTAAAGCTTCTATTAAAACATCAGGGTATATCTTTCACGGTACTAGAGGAAGCAGTAGAAGGTAAAAACGGTTGAGGAAGACAAAGTTCCGATACGTCCAGCAAATAATTGAGAGCGTAGGTTGTAAGTGCTACACCGAGATGAAGAGGTTGGCACATGAGAGGAATTCGTGATCAGCCGCATAACACCAGTCAGAATTGATAAGTCAAAAATAAAAATAAAAGTAAATAAAAAGTAAAATAAAAAATAAATAAAATACCGACCATTTGTAGAAATACAATGTGAATGTAAATTAAATCCCTGGCCACCCTCTTGTTTTCGACGGGAGTTGTTTCACGAATTCAAACAGCTTTCCAATGCAGTCCTTTAAAATCAGCTGGTTGTTCAAATGGTTCAAATGGCTCTGACCGCTATGGGACTTAACTTCTGAGGTCATCAGTCGCCTAGAGCTTAGAACTACTTAAACCGAACTAACCTAAGGACATCACACACATGCATACCCGAGGCAAGATTCGAACTTGCGACCGTAGTGGTCGCGTGGTTCCAGACTGTAGCGACTAGAACCGCTCGGCCACAACGGCAGGCCAGCTGGTTCTGCCAGCCTGGAGATACAACTACCTACAATAACAATGTGGCGTGTTTTGAGACGTCGGTTAGTTGTGAAGCTCTACGTCGTGACGACTAACGAATGGCATCTTCTGACGAGCTTCTGAATGTTATTGACAACGATAACACTTTCACACGCATCGTATTCATTGCTGAAGCGACTTTTCACCTTAATGGAAAAGTAAACAAACACAATGTTAGAGTTTGGGATCTACGGAACCCACATACACACACTGAACATGTACGAAATTCACTCAAAATCAGTGTGTTTTGTGCGATATCCCTCTCATCTCTTTATGGTCAATTCTTCTTTGACTGAAAGACAGTTAATAGTCAGCAGTATCTTACTACGTTTCGATACTGGTTGTTTCCGAGCCTCAATGAGAACTACTTCATTTATCAATAAGATGAGGCATCACCCTCTCTGGAGTCGCCAAGTGCGTAAACAGTACCGAGCCGTTGGATTGATCGTCAAACAGCCGGTGAATTAACACTTTTCAGCTGGCCTCCACGGTCACCGCAGCATATGACGCCTTATGACTTCTTCCTGTGAGTTTTCATTAAGGACAAAATTTATGGACCAACACTACCACTGAAGGTAGAAGAGGGAAGAACCGGATCAGTAGCGCCATAACGTTAGTGACGGTGGACGTGCTTACCCGAGTATGGGAGGACTTCGAGTACCGATGTGATGTTGTTTGTTTCGCTGATGGAGGACATATTGAACATCTGTAATCTAAGCATGAGAAATTCGTAAATATGTGTCCCAAATTTCATAGTTGTATATCTTACAGTTTAAAAGGAAATACGTATAGTCTTTTTGAAACATCGTATATTTCGCTATGGTAGACTAGACGCCGTTTGTGAAGCCGTATTTAGTGCCGTAAATAGCAGGTTTATTAAGGTTTTGAATGTGAAATATTCTGGGTGGAGGTATTAAAGATGGATGAGACTTGGTGATCGGATGTTTTTTGTTGTGGATTGGCAGGAGAGCCAACCCACGAATTTTAGAGGAAGCCGAAAGGCACGCGATTAACCTCACGCTGGCTGGCGTGAGGTCTGGAACAGGACAAGGAATTTAGACTTCAGAAAAAAGGAGGTAACTGGTGGAATACTTAACTTAAATCCATTAATGTTGAACGTAGCTCTTGTCTGTACATTATTTACAATATCAATAGTAACTGAACATGGCGCGTTGCTAGGTCATAGCAATTGACGTAGCTGAAGGCTATGCTAACTATCGTTTCGGCAAATGAGAGCGTATTTTGTCAGTGAACCATCGCTAACAAAGTCGGTCGTACAACTGGGGCGAGTGCTAGGAAGTCTCTCTAGACCTGCCGTGTGGCGGCGCTCGGTCTGCAATCTCCGATAGTGGCGACACGCGGGTCCGACGTATACTAACGGACCGAGGCCGATTTAAAGGCTACCACCTAGCAAGTGTGGTGTCTGGCGGTGACACCACACTTTTATGAACCCCCTGATTCAGGGATGAACAGAAAGTGGCCTGCGGGCCGCATGTGTGCACCATTGACCTGTTGGCGGCCGGCCCCTCACTGTTCGTTCTTTTATTTTCTTTTTTCCTTTTTAATTTATTTTTCTTTCCCTCCTGAAAACGAGAGAGCGGGTCCTTATTGAACTTAGTTCTCTCGTGCCCAGTCCAGCTAGCACTGGATTAGGGGACACCAGTTCGGAATAATAACTTGTCTCACACCATGTTTTTTTTTTTCTTTTTTTAACTCGCGGCCCTTAAACAGTCACATGAGGGATTTGCCGGTCACGGTGCTGGCATTTCTGTAAAGGCGGTACGTTTGAATGAATAATTGTGGAATGTTGTGCACTTATTTCTTGGTGAAGTTGTAGGATTAGGGAGCGATTTCGATGAACAAATTAGTGTGAGTGCCACTAACAGGGTTTCCTATGCCAAAATGTTTTATACGAAGACTGTCTTGAGCAGATATTTCGATAACAATCCGTGAGTGCAACGACGTAGATCTCGTTAATAACATGTCTGAACGTAACGTAAATCGTGGGATCAGTAATGGTAAGGCCGTCATGGCATCACTGACTGACGGGTGTTAGGGAAGATAGGAAGCTAGACCTGTCTACTGTTCGACAACAAACACATTTCAGATTACCTGTGCAATTAACATCAAACATTCGTCTCCGAGACTGTAAATGTCGAGTATAAATGGTGGAAGATTATACTATTGTAACCGCGACCGGAACGGTCACGGGTGGCCGAGAATGAAGCGCGGCTGGACCAAACGGAGAGCTGCCCGCGAACAAACAAACGAACGGAAAGGACGGACACGAAACAACGACGGACGATCGAGCGAGACCTTACGACGGCAACACGTAAGAAACAACGGGGTGATAGAGACAACCAAACCAATCCAAGACGTCCAGTAGTAACGAAAACAAAGAACGGTAAACACGCTGACTGTTGTCGGGGCGATATGTCAAGAGACGCAATGCAGAGATTAGACTGACTGGCTGAGCGAGAGGCAGGCGCTTAAATACACAATCGGGGGCGCCGCTATTGGCCGCTGGGACCACGTGTTCCACTGTGGCGCCCACACATTAAACGTGGGCCCGGAGGCTAGCGCCGCGACTGCTTATGGCGCGATGGTGCAGTGACCTCTAGGGGTCTTCGAAGTTCATGCCGTCTGGCGCGGATTCAAATTCCGCTGCGCGCGGTACCAGATATATTACATTTCATCCTAGTAATCGTAGCACCATACTCAAAATTATAGATATCGAGATACGTGACCACGGTATCGAAAATAAGAAGGAAAGATGATGGGAATTTATCGGATATCCAAACGACTCTACATGGAGTATATTCTCTAAGCAAAACAACAACAAAAAAGAGAGAGGGGAGGACTTACCACAATCCAGTTATCCAAATGGGACGGATATCGGTAGAAGTGACGTACATATACAGACAAAAGAATGATTACAACTTCAGAAAAATTGAGTGATTTGCTCAAGAAAAATATCTTCACGAATTGAACAAGTTATGAAGGCACTGGTCCACCTCTAGACCTGGCACTGATTAATAGACTTTGCTGGATGTCATAGACATCGTATTAGCGAGTTATATCGCCTAAATCCCGAGCTGGTTGAAGGGCTCGGCCAATAATGCTCCTAATTATTTTGAGAAATCCTGCAACCTCACTGACCAAGGCAGGATTTGCCAAGCAGTGGAAATACTCGACATGTGTGGACTGGCGACCGCTACGGTCGCAGGTTCGAATCCTACCTCGGGCATGGATGTGTGTGATGTCCTTAGGTTAGTTAGGTTTAAGTAGTTCTAAGTTCTAGGGGACTGATGACCTACGATGTTAAGTCCCATAGTGCTCAGACCCATTTGAACCATTTTGTGGAATGGCATTATCTTACTGAAATGTAAGCCCAAGACGGCTTGCCATGAGGGGCAACAAAACGGGAAGTAGAATATTGTCGGCTTGGAATCTCATTGACTGCAGTGGAATTGTCTTCGAATTAAGCCCCCATGACCAGCGAAGACGGTTCTTGACACACCCCGGACAGTGGTCGCTGCCGCACTTCATTTCGGTCGAAAACCAGGAGTGATGCTCTGGAGTACTATTTCTTTACACGATAGGACCCCTCTTGTGTCATCCGCGGCAGCCATACAGCACATCGGCACATCAAATATACTCTACGCCCCCTAATGTTGCCATACATGGGAAGCTATCCTGAGCTTACGTCTCAGCAAGATAATACCCGCCTGCACACAGAGAGATTTTCTACTGCTTGTCTACGTGCTTTCCAAACTCTACCTACGGCAGCAATGGTGCCAGATCTCTCCCCAATTGAAAACGTTTGGCGCGCGTTATGGGCAGGGTTGTCCAACAGGCTCGAGATTTTAACTATGTAGCAGACCAGTTGGATATAATTTGGCACGATATGCATTAAGAGGACATGCAACAGCTCTGTCAATCAATTCCAAGTCTTGCAACTGCTTGCATAGGGACCAGTGGTAGACCAACAATTTCTTGACTTTCTCAGTTCATGAAACTCTTTCTCTCGAATAAATCATCCCATTTTTCAGAAATTGTAATTGTATGTTATTCTATACATGTGCATTTCATCTGCTAACTTCTGTCCCGTTCGGATACTTGTTTAATGGTGTGTCTTTGTTTCTTTTGTCTCAGACCGCGTGAAGGAATCTGCTCCTTTCCTAGCAACAGATTGTAGCAGGTGACTGGCGGAATGAAGTGTCCCGAGTTGTTGAACAACACACAGAGCATCCCTGTTTTCACTGAACAGATGCGCACAAAAACTATTCCTATATATCTGAACTCAGTGCCTTCTACAATTTTGGAATAAGTTTTGTTCTCGTCAGTTATCACACTTCTTGAGGCCAAAATTTTCTGCTCCAGCAATCTGATTCCGCTAAATGTTGTCTCGTGAAACCCATCTCCTTCTCTCTCTCTCTCTCTGTTTCTCTCTCTCTCCCTCTCACTCTCTCTCTGCTGTCCTGACTCTCAGAAAGCGTACACGTATAAGTATGGTCGTTATATCTAACTATCTTTCGGACTGGATCGAACTGTTCGCAGTAATAGAGCACAATATCTGCTCGGGGCAACCTGAGTATAGAAACATCTGTGTTCACAATATACATACAACAGTTATCGGATAAAATCAAAAGCTCCCTAAGAATATTCGCAGATTATGTTGTTTCATACAGGGTGTTCCGAAACTGTTCGTCCAAATACAAGAAGTAGAAAACATCAAAGCAATTATATTTAGTTATTATACACATGGTTCCTAACGGCAATTTCTGATGCTAAGGACGATTTACACAGAAAGTAGTTTAGCATGCTAATTACGGCTGTGGCCGAATGAGCGACCATTGGCCTGTGCGCACGCAGCAGATCGTATAACCATTGACTGTCTTGTCCGTTCGACGACTCCTGGCATGTCCACAATGGTATCAGCAGCGACGGCAGATCTACCGACGAGTTCTTCTGTTTCCACAGTTATTTCATACAACATCTGCTCTATATGTCCCCAGAGCTAGAGTCCTGACAAGTGAGGTCAGGTGACCTGTGTGGCCATGCCATAGTGCCGTCTCGGCCTGTCCATCGATTCCCGAATATGTTTCTCAGACGATTTCTCACACAAATGCTGAAACGGGCTGGCGCTCCATCGTGGTGGGAGTACATTATTTGTCTAACTTTCAGAGTTATATCCACCAGCTGTTCTGGCAACACATGTACTATGAAAACGTGACATCTGCGTCCGTTGCGCAGGAATGGAAAAACGTATGGTCCAATCAACACCTCACCAAGAATGTTGACGCACACATTAACACCGAAACGCTGTCGATGAGCACGAGGTAGGGTACCTCGTGTATCCACAAGTGCCCAAACAAGCGAATTTTGGGTATTTGAATGTCAGTACACATTCCCAGCGACGCCGGTACAATAGCTTACGTCATCGCCACTAAAACAAAAATTCCTATCGTTATAAGTTGACTTCAGAGACCATAAGTTCCTCATGGGAGTATATTTCTTTTGATATTCTCACCTTCTGTATTAATTTGAGCGAATAGTTGTGGAATACCGTGTACAGCAGCAACATTAGAAAACTGTAGCAAAATGCAGGAAGACCTGACAACTGGTGCGGAGAATGGCAGTTAACACTCAACACAAATGTAATCTACTCAACACAAATAGGGAAAATGACCAGTCATTGTTTGAATTGATGATTGCCAAGCAATCAGTGGAAAAAGTCACATTAATTAAATAACTGAGAGTGGAACATCCACGTAAAATTACGTGACATTACTGACGCATATAGCTAAGTGATAATGTTTAATTTTTCTGAATCGTTGTTTTATTGTGGGTACTGGACATATTGGCTACGGAGGAAAGATGTCGCGTTTTTGTCATTGGGAAGGTGTGCTCCTAGACTGGTCTCAATTCTCTGTTTTTCAACGGAAGAAGTCTGTCACATTAGGCGAGGATCCCCAGAGAGTTGGGCAGTTCTTGTGGAAATGGGGCTGAAACCTGCTCCGTGCTTTTGTGGGCAAAGCTGGCACCAGTCCTTGCTGTGGGCAAAGTATATTGTGAAGTATATTGTGCCGCCAATGCCATCCCCAGAGACTAATTGAGCATGAAATTTTTGCCTTTTCTGCATTAACGTCAAAGAACGAGATGTTGTGGTGCCGCCTGCCAAAATGAAGAAGTCGGTTGTTTTAAATTCAAAAATTTTGGGTGTCTCCAGTCAAACCGTGCTTCGCATGAAGAAACCGACCAATCAAAAGTTCACTGAATCAGGATGGTATCAACCTCGTGTGTATTAATGTCCATTTTGTCTGCCAAGAGCGGCAAGTTCCCGTTGCATTTCCCGGTATTTTCATGAAACAAGCACTGTCACATCTGTAACGGCATTGAGTCATTCCTTCTATGTGCAGTTTTCTTGGCCGCCGTTTGATGCTGACGGGTGCACAATCTGCTGATTTTTGGAAAACATATCACAGTCTCATTTAGTGCAGTACACATTCTGAGCATCTCGCTACTTACTTGTTTTAGTAAGAAACATGAGTTGTTGCATTAACTTTTAATTTGTGATTTTGACTACATTAACACTGAATTGATAACGTCTCTAGATAAGGTTATCTTGTTGCGTTTCCCCCTTGCAGTCTTCCATATAATTTGGTGCCCCCACAAACTGTTAGTGTTATTTTGTGTAAATTAAATGGAGATTATACAGAATTTCTTTCTCGGCAACTTTCTTTGAATCGTGTCCATCAATTATAGCAAATAAAAATCTGTTACAAATCTACTTGACTTAAATTTCAAGATGGTTTAACAGTCAACCTTTCCATGATTAGGCGACTCAATAATATCAAAGATAACTTGTTGTACACCTAAGTCTGTTGTTCCCACAGTGACGGTGCTATCGTAGTGCACAACAGTCAAACTCAACGATCACTTACTTATTATTCAGTGAACGAGCATTGCAGTCGGCCGTCTTGTGTGAGTATCGAACAAGAGATAAAATGAGAAGCGTCAGCCTGATGGAGAATTCTGATGGAGTAGTGTGACTGAGGAGTCCGAGAGCAGTAGTACGCCAGTCAGCTGCAACCTGAAAATGCAGAAGTAATATTAGCAGGGAGAAGTCGGTGATCAGATCTCTAGACACACACATCAACTGCAAAATAAGTAATCATTATCTATTCTGGGGAATAGCTCTGAACATAGACGATCTGTCTTTATCTCAAGGAAAAGCTAGCATTTGTAGCTTCGTAATTAACAAGAATAATTTACGGAATAGTAATTGTCTCTTGTAAGCTTAGGCGAGTAGTCTGTTGATAAGAATAAATTGTGTCTGACAGGTAATACAGAAAGGAGCTGGCACCTCTTTTATAAGTTATCAAAGAGGATAAAGATATTACTTAAATAAATACTGAACTCTTCAGCATACCCATCCTGCCATTAATCACAAAAAGATTGCCACTGCAACCAATGACCACCCAGTTCAACCTCGGAGAGCTTTCTCCCTCTCATCTCCGACAATAAAGGTGGACACTCAAACAACCCTCAGATTGAAACTTCCTGGCAGATTAAAACTGTGTGCCCGACCGAGACTCGAACTCGGGACCTTTGCCTTTCGCGGGCAAGTGCTCTACCATATGAGCTACCGAAGCACGACTCACGCCCGGTACTCACAGCTTTACTTCTGCCAGTACCTCGTCTCATACCTTCCAAACTTTACAGAAGCTCTCCTGCGAACCTTGCACACAGTTTTAATCTGCCAGGAAGTTTCATATCAGCGCACACTCCGCTGCAGAGTGAAAATCTCATTCTGGAACCCTCAGATTTTCGTCAACGTTCCGATCGCACTATAAAACTGTGCTCGGATGTGGCACTCCGATATGAGGAGATAAGCAGCAACATGAAAACAAGGGAGTAATGTGGCATTCCCGTCTTTCCAACATGCTACCACTAGATGCAAAAAACGTTAGCTGTGGTGACGTTATTACCAAATGCATCTAAACTGGACCAGAGTGCTGTTATTCTTTTCTCTTTTGCCGGAGACAAACACGAGTACGAAAACCACCTCTGTGGAAAGTGCGTCAAGTTCCGTGCTCCTTCGTAATAACGTGTGTCCCCATATCACTCCAGGCGACTTCTCTCGTACACAGATTATATAACTGTTCATAAATTGTTTACAATGAATAGTTTTTTCTAATCTAAGCGATGATACTATGCTGCGACTTGGATTACCCACTGTTTACCATATGCGATAGTTCTGTTTCATAGTACTGTGTACTTGCCCCTGTTTGTGAGATGTGACCGACTTTATAAAATAAATTCGCAAACAGCCACCTCAGCTGATATTCTGAAGAATTTTTTCTTGTCACTAAAATTTTTTGTCTGATTTTCGCTGAGTTATTACTCACTGTAGGTGTAGCCTGTTACGTTAGTAAGTCATGATCTTATGTCCTACGTTTATCGATGACTTATGGTTTTCTGTGTGTGATTTTCGCTGTGTCATTGTTGACGGTAGGTCTAGCCTCCTACGTTTACGTCATATGTTGAATCAGTTTCCTGCGCTCGATAGTAGTAATTCATGATCGTAAAGTCTTTGTTTACGTTACCTATTAATGTACCATATTGCAGACTCAGATTTCTGCCAGGTTTCAACTCGCCTGATTCATATGAGGTGAAGTTAGCTGTTATGGATCAGCTGTTCCACGATGACATACTTACCGTATCCTTCTGGAATATTGCCAATAGTCTGCAGTGAAGTGTATAATTGAGAGAATCATATCTAGACGAGGCGGTTAGTGCAACTTAACATAAAAAAGTCCCGAATTTTGGTGAATATGCTAATGTAGATTTTCACGCTTTTCCTCAACTCTGACAGCAGCAAAATTACTGGTGTAACTGCCGCTGTGGCCGAGCGGTTGTAGGATCCTCAGTCCGGAACCGGGATGCTGCTACGCTCGCAGGTTCGAATCCTGCCTTGGGCATGGAAGTGTGTGATGTCCTTAGGTTAGTTAGGTTTAAGTAGTTCTAAGTTCTAGGGGACTGATGACCTCAGCTGTTAAGTCCCAAAGTGCTCACAGCCGTTTGAAACATTTGAACTGCTGTAATTATTTTTTGTGCGTTCAATCGCAGGGCATTTAACAATCTTCTAAGAACTTTACCGGCAACAGCAGTAAAACACTCTACAGAATAGCAGCTGAGGTGGTTACTAAGGAGATTACGTTGCATTTTCAACAACTGTAGTAATATATTTTCCATCAAAATGTATGAGACCTTTTTGGTAACTGATTATACTTGTAACTTAGTTACTAATGTAGGATACTTCTCGCTTCTTTTCCCAGTTTTTGTCGTAGAAGATCAATCTGTATGTGGTAAATCTCGTCGTAACTGATTCCAAAGTGAGCTGAACTTTTGTTAAAATGTCCTTATGCTAAGTTTTGGATCAGCAGCTTTTTCACTTATTGAGATCATCGACAGATGTACTTAATTTTTCAAAGTGCCTATAGCTAAGAAATTTTCGATTTCAAAACTGTTTACTCGTTGTCAGACTAAAGCAAAACATTTAAATGTGTCAACAAACTGGTATTTCTGGAATGGATTTTACCCATGTCAGCACTGAATCAATTACGCATTATTGTTGCTGAAGAGAAGGAAATACGGTTTTCACTTTGACGAAGTAGTTAGTGGTAAGATGATTGAGGCGAGACAGAAATCGATGTGAAAAATTTCTATGTGCCACGAAATACAGCGCCGGAAAAAAATTAGTACACAGGGAAAGACGACGTCGACTTCGGTGCGATGACAGAATATTCCACCTAAGGAATAGCAGACGTACTGCTAATGGTTTCAACTTCGTCCTCCGACAGATAGTGTGGTGGTACGGATACCAGAGCTATGGCTACCCGAGCGCCATTTGTGTCGACCCTTTAATAGGGAATGGTCACAGCTAGAAGGCTCAGTGTGGTGCAAAAGTGTGAAGCAAGCAAGCAACCATTCCACGGTGACGGACTCTTGCTTTCTACAGGCAAATGAGCGAGTTTGCAAGCGGTCAATTGAGGCACCAGACAGGCAGTTCTGACGTTGCGGTTGATAGTGGAACCAAGACTACGGAAAAACCAAGACACGTTCACAGGATTTGGCGACATGGAACACGTGTCCGACAATGTGAAACGGTGCAAGATGTTCGAAACATTGAGGCAAACAGGGGTAAGCCATAGAGAGAGAGACGGGTAACATACAAAATATACAAGAGCCAAGATGGAATACTGGGAGTCATAGTATTAAAAAGGGTTTAAGACAGGGATATAGGTTGTCGTCCCTTCTCTTCAATCTGTACATCGAAGAATCAAAGACGGAAATAAAAGAAAGGTTCAAGAGTGGTATTAATATTGAAGGGGAAAATATATCAATGATCAGATTCGCTGATAACATTACTATCCTCAGTGAAAGTGAAGAAGATTATAGGATCTGCTGAATAGAATGAACAACCTAATGAGTACAGAAAATGGATGGAGACTAAATCGAAGACGAAAGTAATAGTGACGATGAGGTCCCATACTCCGAGAAGCGTAGGGGACGATGCGGGAGACCCGCACCGCCGTACGAGGCAAGGTCCTAGTGGAGGTGGTTTCCCATTGCCTTCCTCCGACCGTAACGGCGATGAATGATGATGATGCAGACGACACAACAACACCCAGTCATCTCGAGGCAGGAAAAGTCCCTGACCCCACCGGGACTCGAACCCGGGACCCCGTGCGCGAGATGCGAGAAACCTACCGCAAAGACCTCGAGCTGCGGAGCAAAGTAATGAGAAGTTAAGAAATTCTGCTACCTACGTAGCAATATAACTAATTACGGACGGAGCAAGGAGGATATGAAAAGCAGACTAGCACTGGCTAAAAGGGCATACCTGGTCAAGAGAAATTTACTGGTATCAGGCATACGTCTCAATTTGAGAGGAAACTTGTGAGAATGTGCCTTTTTAGTACAGCATTGTATGATAGTGAAACATGGATTGTGGGAAAACCGGAACAGAAGAGAATCAATGAATTTTAGATGTGGTTCTACAGACGATTCTTGAAAATTAAGTGTACTGATAAAGTTAGGAATGAGGAAGCTCTCCACAGAATCCGCAAGCAGAAGAATGTACGGGAAACACTGCCAAGAAAAAGGGCAGGACGATAGGACATGTGTTAAGATATCAGGCAGTAACGTCGATGGTAGCAGAGGGAGCTGTAAAAAGTATAAACTGTAGAGGGAGACAGAGACTAGAATACACCCAGCAAATAATTGAGGACGTAGGTTGCAAGTGCTAGTCTGAGATGAAGAGGTGGACACAGGAGAGAAATTCGCTGCGGGCCATTTCAAACTAGTCAGAAAATTGATGAAAAGAAAAAAAAGAAAAAACAGTACGAACAGACACACCTCTAGCCCATCTTCCACTCACACCACAGCGTCGACGTACACGCACAGTTCGACTGGTGCCGCCAGAGGATCACTTGGAAGTTGTACGCCCCGATAGCTGAATGATCAGATGACAGTATGGACACGTTGCCCAACGAGCCTCAATGGTCCCCTCCTGTCGGCATATACGCCGATCTCATGTCAGCCCCAGTGATGATCTCGGATATTTCGGACCAGTTCCATTACATAAGATACTTCTTTCTTGAACTCAGTTATCTACGCTTCGCCTTACCAAGACAGCTTTTACTCAAGACAAAGGCAGCATACAATGTCTTCCAATTAGGTCGTCCACCTAACCCGATGGAACAAAAGTTCCCCCAGGTTGACTGGCGTCATGTATGGTGCGCGGTGTTCGCCTGTTACCTTGACACGAATGTTCAATCTGTCTGGTACCTAACTGTCAATGGTAAGCAAATCAACCAGTCTCGCCTGCATCGTATCCACCTCACCCAATCACCTCTATGTTCCACGTGTGGAGTGCCAGACAATGACGAACATCAGTTTGTTTGCGGGCCGGCGGCGGAGGTTTGGCAGTTGATTCGTCGTATTGTGGCTTTTCTAACGCGGGACATTCCGGATTGGATTACCCCCTTTCATTATTATTTCCAGAACGTGACTATTTTCCTCGGACAAAGACCAATGCTGTGAATTGGATTTGCGGACATGCCATTCACTACCTATTTGGACAAACTGTACACTCTGTACTCCATTTTTGGACATACCTCAATGACCGTCATTATGTCGTTGTCCGTCACCCAAAATACAGACAATTTTTCTCGAACTTCCTTGGGAGTGCTTTCCACGACGTGCCTCGCAGCTGGAATGTGTTAAGCCAAGAGAGAAGAAGGTTTCATGTTTCAATCAATGAACATTTCTGAACAGTTGAACGGAACACATCAATTTCGAGAAGACGTGACTCAACATATTACCAGCGGGGCGCAGAAGGCCTCTGATCAATTTCACAACAAAAATAAACGAACAAAATTCAGAAAAAGGAAGATTTTGTTTTTTTGTAAGGATAGCCCTAACCTTGATTTCCCATATTTCCCCTGGTATATAGGCAGCTCTCTGGGGTAGGTTTAGTCAGGAGCCAACGCCTGAAGTGGACCAGACTTTTTTGTTATTGGATGAAAAGTGGAGGTGGAACTTAGTTTTTTTTTGTAATTCCATTTTCCTAAGGGGCTTTAAAATAAGAGAAAAAATAAAAAATTAAAAAAAATGGTCAGTGTGACGGACTGCCGACCTAAGATACACCGGTTCGATTCCCGGCTGGGTCGGGGATTTTCTCTGCTCAGGGACTGGGTGTTGTGTTGTCTTCTTCATCACTTCATCCCCATCCGGCTCACAGGTCTCCAAATATGGCGTAGAATGTAATAAGATCTGCACCAAGGCGGAGGGACCTGCCCCGTAAGGAGCCTCCCGGTCAATGACGCCAAATGCTCATTTCCATTTCCACTTGGAAGTTGTAATGTTGCGCCGTTGTCTTCACCCATGAAAGCAGTTTCTGCCAGCTAAGTGAGGGTCGTTTGAGCGTAAGACGTAGACCTAGTGAGTGGTGTCTCGTAAAATGCATTCGTCCAAAACACACTAGCCCCACACCTGGCTTTATGGTCTGATTTGCGATAAGCTACAACTCTCGTTCATCTTTTGTATTTCTTGAGAGGAGGCTAACTGGCATTCGGTAATTGCAGAGTGTTGTTATACTTATTTTTTTCTGTTCTTCCAACAAGAAGGTGAAGTGTTGTTCCAGAAGGCTAATGGTCGCCCACAAACGGCCCGTGAAACTCAATGTGCAACAACTCAATGTGCAGCAACTTCTCTCGCCAGCTCGATATCTGGACTCGTCTCCAATCGAGCACATGTGGGATATGGTAGGACGATAAGTGAAGCCGGAAGCAGTGGCCGAGCGGATCTAGGCGCTTGAGTCTGGAACCGCGCTGCTGTGCGGTCGCAGGTTCGAATCCTGCCTCGGGCATGAATATGTGTAATGTCTTTAGGTTAGTCAGGTTAAAGTAGTTCTAAGTCTAGGGGACTGATAATCTCAGATGTTAAGTCCCATAGTGCTTAGAGGCAGTTCTGAACGAGAAGTGACTTATCATCCAACGACTCTTAGAGAACTACATCAACATGTCGATCAGGCGTGGATTAGTGTCCCAGGAGAACGTTCGCCATCTGTAGGATCGACTGGATGCCAGTGTCTGCATTGCGACCCGTGGAGATTACGTCACGTGCTGATACGGATATTTCAGCATGGGTCGACACCTGGTACCTCAGAACTTGTGCTGTCGATCTGTAATTGTAATCATTTCAAGTACTTCGTATGCTCTGTTGCAACGATAAATCTTAAGTGAATTTGAAACCTCTAAAACGGAGTTCAAATGGCTCTGAGCACTATGGGACTTAACATCTATGGTCATCAGTCCCCTAGAACTTAGAACTACTTAAACCTAACTAACCTAAGGACAGCACACAACACGCAGTCATCACGAGGCAGAGAAAATCCCTGACTCCGCCGGGGATTCAACCTGGGAACCCGGGCGTGGGAAGCGAGAACGCTACCGCACGACTCTAAAACGGTGTACCAATTTTTTTCCGGCAGTGTAAATTATTGAAATGGTACAAAGAAGAACAGTTGTGTATAACAAGTCACCTTGGAAAAAGCTGCTTCTCACAGTTGCTTCTGATATTCATTCTTGTAGTGTCTGTGATAATTACAGGAGAAAGAATAGCAAACGGAACGTGTTGGTTTTGAATTATTACAACGAGAGAGCTATACCTCCGATGCAGGAAGCACCTCATTCATTACAAATTCCCCACGGTCCAACGTATCAATTTATTGTCCTTTCTCACCTGTTGAACAGTAGGTGAGCAGCGTCCATTTAGAAGTTAAATTTGTGAGAACGCTTTTGGAGAGTATCCAAGAATAACTCCAAGGATTTAGATAGTTTCTGTCCTCTTCTAAATGAGTGCGAAGAGGAGCCACTGACATAGATTTAGAAACTGTAGACGTCAATTTTTTTTTCTACCTATTTCGATGCCAAATAGTGGGCCGAGGAGAAAGTAAACAGGAAGCAACATCTCACACTCGCCACGATCAGCTGTCCACGCCGCTTACCGCAGAGTCGACAGAAATACGCCTCGCGTCGCCTGCGCCCAGCCGGCCGGAACCGATTGGAGTTTCAGAGGCAGCCAGCGGCGACATCGTCAGCGCTTTCGAAACCCGGCGGCCTGCCGAGAGCTGTCGTCACACGGGCAGCTGCTGTCAGTTTAACGCGCCGCCGCTGCGGGTGGCAGCACTGACAAAGTGACTCGCGGGGAAGTCCCCTCCCGCCGCCTGTTTACTCTGTGGCGCTCCCTGCGGGATACGATACCGATCGCGCCGTTTCATCCGATTCGTGCCCGCCTCGAACAGCGCGACGTAGAAAATTAATGGCGGAAACGGCACAAAAAGACGTGAACGGCTGTACTAAAGACCCCTATCTCGCCTTGGTCATCACCGGCGTTCCGCTGCAACCCATCTCCTACAGCGCCGAGCTGGGAAAGAAGGATCATTCCGAGATTCCAAAGGAAGATCAAGAAGTCTATTAAAGGCGAAAATTGGATGCTCGTACGACAAGGCACGTTTTTATGCCACGTGAGCAATAACTTGTATCCCCTGTGATAGGAAATTCTTGGTAATATTGAAGCAAGGGAGTAAGCTTTGTGTGTGTTTTTATTCGTGTATATTTTACATGTCTCTTCTTTTTCATGATCCTGTGTGTTCATACCTCTTCCATGGTTCTGTCTGGCTCCGTCATGCAGCAAATAAATAAAAAAACAGGTTCTTAGGAAGAATTTCTTGTATTAAAGTAACTTTTATGAACACGTGGATCATTTTGCACAAACTTAGTGAAACTTCAGGTATTCAGAAGAATACAAGGTAATAACTAGCAGATGTTCAGAAGAGTAAGAGCTAATAATAAACATACACTAATGTTTTGAGACCATGAACAACTGACACGGAAATTTCACCTAGTAAAAGTTGAATCTTACAATAAATTTTTAAAATTTATTTTTAATTTTTGTGGAGGTCCACAGCCAAGTAGGCTGTGATGTGTTTATTACCCACGAAATTGGCCAGTTTCAACGGTGGGTAATTTTCAAACACCTTTAACTCACGCAGAAATGGAGACATTATTCTATACACCAATTGTCTACAAGCTCTCACATGTACATTTACTGTACAACCCAAGTTATCCACGTATTTGAAGTGTTACGCTTCATTTCACATTCTAATACATTGCTGACGCATGTGCACAGGTATACGTCGTATTTCTGTGCTTATGTGGCACATAAATCACACAATGTTTTACATAATTACGTCCATTAGCTGGCACAAAAAAGAAAGCTGCTGTATCATAGCACAGGCACAGCTGTTACGGTATGACCAAAGGTGTTTAAAGTCCTACAGAATGGTGGATACCATTAAGTAAGCTGCTGGCACAATATTCACTGACACATTATGTTCGTTATTCTCACATGTGCTATCTTGTTAAAAGTAGAGGAAACTCACATGTCGTGCCACATGTAATATTAGAAATTATAGCACGAAGTCCGAACTACAACGATTATGTCGGGTCATTTAATTAGGTGTGCCAGTCAGTCTATAAACTGAAACAGTTGTGATCTAGTAACAAGTACACCATGTGTTATATTAGAAGCTTCCGTACATTTCCTATTATTTTATTTCTAAGTAGCCAGTTATGTATGTACTTGGCATGCTTTCACTTTATCTTTCATGCTGTGCTATAATAATAACTGCAAAAGCAAAGTTGGCTTAGAGCATGTCCGTACCGTATTTAAGCAGCAAATTATAGTACAATGTGGGAACCTACAGGTGTTATGTGAAGGCGAATGGACCTACTTCGAATTACTGTACTACTTGATGCAAAATGTTTTGAGGAAAGTAGCCTCGTTGAGAGGTCATACTTTATGTCTTGTACCATTAGGTGATTCATAGCTCATAGAAGATGTGTCTTGTTACACGTGCAAATGTAGCATTCATTGCCGTGTTTAAACTACTAAAAATATGTCTGACTTCAAAAATGGTTCAAATGGCTCTGAGCATTATGGGACTCAACATCTTAGGTCATAAGTCCCCTAGAACTTAGAACTACTTAAACCTAACTAACCTAAGGACATCACACACACACATGCCCGAGGCAGGATTCGAACCTGCGACCGTAGCAGTCCCGCGGTTCCGGACTGCAGCGCCAGAACCGCTAGACCACCGCGGCCGGCTGTCTGACTTCCTCTTGGGGCACATTAGTCAGAGTAAAGCCTAAAGTCACCATTAGTAAATTATTAACAGGGTGAAGCGATTTAAACATTCATACATAATACACTAAACTGAAGTTCTAGTGCATCATAAATACAAAAAATGTCGAAATTCCATAAATCGCTTAAATGGTGCTTTGGTGCTGTAAGAAAAACAAAGCAAAAACCCGTCCAGTGCACGAAGCGGGAAGTGGCTAAATTACTGACAATGGAAAGACTAGTAGACCGAAACAAATTGGAGTAAGGGAGGGGGAAAAGGGAAGGGGTAACCCTCTGGGAGTTTTCTAGAAAGAACGGAAGGTTCTAACATTTATGCAGCTACTACAAAGGTCAACCAAATCCATAATATTGATGATTAGAGGTGCTACAATAGTCTGAAACCAATATAATCTCCTCTCACTCCATCTCGCTCATAAAATTTGTTCATGAACTAGTAAACAGGCCTGTGACTACTTAATTACGATCTTCAAAATTACTATGCTTACAATTTGTGTTATTTCCTTTTATTATATGTTATTTTTTAATTGAGCCTTATTTTGAATAATTGTTTTATTTCTAAATCAGTATCACCAGTGGTTGACGTTAACATCACCTATTACTGTACGCATGATAAGAAACAATGTCTGTCACAATGACTATAGCATGTGTGTGACCGGTTAGGAGTTTAGAAATAAACTGTCCAAAATTCGTGACAATAAATTGAATGAATTGAATTGAGTACAGTGACAGATTTCTCGCTCATGATGGGACCTACGGAAAACGATGAATGAACGAATGCTTGCTGTACTCAATCCTTGTCTCAGTTCTAAAATTTTTAACCCCTTTCCCTAAACTCTCTCTCTCTCTCTCTCTCTCACACACACACACACACACACACACACAGACACATATTGTAATGGGGCACTAACATTAGGGTATGTCGTGCCTAGAAAAAGATGATACTTTTTGGTCGGTACTTCAATCACTTGAAAGGACACCCACCAAAGAACCACATAAGCACTTTCTGTCATTTTACACAGTTTTTGTTGTTAGCCTTCCGTTTTTGCTTTATGCAGCATTTTAAATGTTTCTCGTTCTAACATTTAAGTGCTGTATAATATGTTCAAGCTACTTGGAATATAATGTTAATTCTTCAGGTACAGAATTTTATGCTGAGTACAATGCTGTATATTTATAGTACTACAGGGTGCGGTAGAAAAACGGGCTCTTTTGATTAGTGGCTAGAAGTGGTGTAGTATTACTGGGAACACCGAATGTTCGTATCACGAGTATATTTCAGGTAGTACGTCATTTGCTGGGACTGAATGCCGGAGCGGGCCTAAATGTGCTGTGGCTGTGAAGGCCTTTTACGAAAACGGTGACTGTGAAACGTCCCCTTAGAACAATTATACAAGACTGTGCTTAAACTGACACACAATATTTTTAGCGCAACGCAATCTGACTTTCAAATATCCCTACAAAAGAATGGCCCTGACTTACATTAACCTATACGTTTCACAAATCACTTACCTCACAAAAATCTTCGTTACTCGAATTACTGCAATACAGCGAGCGCCACTACTGCCAGCTAACTAAAAGATACAAACTACTGAAGGCACTAACTACTGATAGGCATAGTTAGCAAATGAAAGATTTTAATAGAGAACAAACAATGTATTTACCTTAATAGTCATAATATATATAGCAGTTCATGACATCCAGTCTTACAAATTTCAAAACTCCGCCATCTCTCTCCCCACATTCACCACTGCTGGCGGCTCACCTCCAACTGCGCAACGCTAAGCGCTGTTCACAGCCAACAGCCCAACACTACAATGGCAGACAACAATTCAAAGCAGCCACAGACTGCACACAGCACAGCCAGTGATTTTCATACAGAGCGCTACGTGGCGTTACCAATAAGAAAACATAAACAGCCTACTTACATAGCCCCCATGCTTCCCACAAAAAATTTTACAAATTGTTTTGGGCAGTGGCCAATAATGATATGATAAAATTTTTCATAATTACAATAACGAAGAAATCAAATGCACACACTTATTGATACAATGTTGGTCAAAAGCTAAAATTTTCGCACAGTCCATAAAGACAGTCCTGATCGTTCATCACAGTAAAATAGCAGTGTTTTTCTCAAAGTCTGAGCAGTAAAAGAAAATGCACACGGAAGTAGTGGATTTCCATGCAGTCTTGAAGAAGTAGTGTTGTCCTTCCAACAGAAAGACAGTGCTGACTCTTGATATGCAGACAGGTATTGGCCCACAACAGACCAAACCCACAGCAGAGTCAGTCGAAGTTTTGAAGAATATTGGTAGGTAGGTCATCACAGAGCAGACCCACAGTAGTCCGTAGGTCATCACAGATCAGACCCACTGTAGTCCTGGTAGAGATTACGGTATTGGTGGGCCACCAGAGGTGCAGACCCACTGTAGTCCTGGTAGAGGTTGTGGTATTGGTGGGCCACCAGAGGTGCAGACCCACTGCAGTCCTTGTAGAAATAATGGTACTGGTGAGTCAGCAAAGGTGTAGTCCGACTGTAGTCCTTGTAGAAATAATGGTATTGGTGGGTCATCAAAGGTGCAGACCCACTGTAGTCCTTGTAGAGACGGCCAGCAGCCATCTGTTGCGATTGTGCAGGTCTACAATCACCATTGAAAAGTCTTGCGGATAATATAGCAAGTCCATAACCACCACTTGTGCACTCACAAAGTTTTTGGAATTGTCCTTAGAAGCCAGCAATGCTGTTATCCAGTCCCTTGCTGAATTATTAACACACGTGCAAACACTAACAGTCCCTACTTCTCACATATTGTCCATATACTATGACCAACAGAAATGTGTGCAGTGAAATGTAACTTACAAGTTAATAATATGATGAACTGATGTCAATTACAATTTTATAACACGAGAATACAATAACAAAGGTACAAAATACATCATTAAAGAACATAACAATACAGATAACATTTGTAGTAATAGGGGCTTTACAAAAGAATAGAAATATACGTACACATCAGTGTTACAGCAATTATGACATGTTGTTGTTGTTGTTGTGGTCTTCAGTCCTAAGACTGGTTTGATGCAGCTCTCGATGCTACTCTATCCTGTGCAAGCTTCTTCATCTCCCAGTACCCACTGCAGCCTACATCCTTCTGAATCTGCTTAGTGTATTGATCTCTTGGTCTGCCTCTACGATATTTACCCTCCACGCTGCCCTCCAATGCTAAATTTGTGATCCCTTGATGCCTCAAAACATGTCCTACCAACCGATCCCTTCTTCTAGTCAAGTTGTGCCACAAACTTCTCTTCTCCCCAATCGTATTCAATACCTCCTCATTAGTTACGTGATCTACCCACCTTATCTTCAGCATTCTTCTGTAGCACCACATTTCGAAAGCTTCTATTCCCTTCTTGTCCAAACTAGTTATGGTCCATGTTTCACTTCCATACATGGCTACACTCCATACAAATACTTTCAGAAACGACTTCCTGACATTTAAATCTATATTCGATGTTAACAAATTTTTCTTCTTCAGAAACGCTTTCTTTTCAATTGCCAGTCTACAATTTATATCCTCTCCACTTCGACCATCATCAGTTATTTTGCTCCCCAAATAGCAAAACTGCTTTACTACTTTAAGTGTCTCATTTCCTAGTCTAATCCCCTCAGCATCACCCGATTTAATTTGACTACATTCCATTATCCTCGTTTTGCTTTTGTTGATGTTCATCTTATATCCTCCTTTCAAGACAGTGTCCATTCCGTTCAACTGCTCTTCCAAGTCCTTTGCTGTCTCTGACAGAATTACAATGTCATCGGCGAATCTCAAAGTTTTTACTTCTTCTCCATGAATTTTAATACCTACTCGGAATTTTTATTTTGTTTTCTTTACTGCTTGCTCAATATACAGATTGAATAACATCTGGGAGAGGCTACAACCCTGTCTCACTCCTTTCCCAACCACTGATTCCCTTTCATGCCCCTCGACTCTCATAACTGCCATCTGGTTTCTGTACAAATTGTAAATAGCCTTTCGCTCCCTGTATTTTACCCCTGCCGCTTTCAGAATTTGAAAGAGAGTATTCCAGTTAACGTTGTCAAAAGCTTTCTCTAAGTCTACAAATGCTAGAAACGTAGGTTTGCCTTTTCTTAATCTTTCTTCTAAGATAAGTCGTAAGGTTAGTATTGCCTCACGTGTTCCCACATTTCTACGGAATCCAAACTGATCTTCCCCGAGGTCCGCTTCTACCAGTTTTTCCATTCGTCTGTAAAGAATTCGCGTTAGTATTTTGCAGCTGTGACTTATTAAACTGATAGTTCGGTAATTTTCACATCTGTCAACACCTCCTTTCTTTGGGATTGGAATCATTATACAGGGTGATTCAAAAAGAACACCACAACTTTAGGAATTTAAAACTATGCAACGACAAAAGGCAGAGCTAAGCACTATCTGTCGGCGAATTAAGGGAGCTATAAAGTTTCATTTAGTTGTACATTTGTTCGCTTGAGGCGCTGTTGACTAGGCGTCAGCGTCAGTTGATGCTAAGATGGCGACCGCTCAACAGAAAGCTTTTTGTGTTATTGTGTACGGCAGAAGTGAATCGACGACAATTGTTCAGCGTGCATTTCGAACGAAGTATGGTGTTAAACCTCCTGATAGGTGGTGTATTAAACGTTGGTATAAACAGTTTACAGAGAATGGGTGTTTGTGCAAAGGGAAAAGTTCTGGACGGCCGAGAACGAGTGATGAAAATGTAGCATGCATCCAGCAAGCATTTGTTCGCAGCCCAGGAAAATCGACTGGCAGAGCTAGCAGAGAGCTGCAAATTCCACAATCAACTGTATGGAGAGTCCTACGAAAAAGGTTAGTTATGAAACCTTTTCGTCTGAAATTGGTTCAAGCACTGTCTGCAGCTGATAAGATTAAAAGAATCGATTTCTGTGATTTTATCCTTGCTCAAATGGAAACAGATGAATCTTTCGTTTCAAAGATTGTGTTTAGTGATGAAGCAACTTTCCACACTATCGGGAAAGTCAACCGTCACAATGTCTGTATATGGGGCACTGAGAACCCGCGGGAAACAACTCAGTATGAACGTGACTCGCCTAAGGTGAACGTTTTCTGTGCCATTTCAGCCAATAAAGTTTTTGGTCCCTTTTTCTTCGAAGGTGCTACTGTAACTGGACTACAGTATCTGGAGATGTTAGAGAATTGGCTGTTCCCTCAGCTCGAACAAGAAGCACAACAATTCATATTTCAGCAGGATGGAGCGCCACCACATTGGCACTTATCTGTCTGTAACTATCTGAACGTCAACTACCCGAGGCGATGGATCGGCCGCCAGGCAGCCCGTGACAGAGCACTTCATCACTGGCCTCCAAGAAGCCCTGATCTTACCCCCTGCGATTTTTTCTTATGGGGGTATGTTAAGGATATGGTGTTTCGGCCGCCTCTCCCAGCCATCATTGATGATTTGAAACGAGAAATAACAGCAGCTATCCAAACCGTTACGCCTGATATGCTACAGAGAGTGTGGAACGAGTTGGAGTATCGGGTTGATATTGCTCGTGTGTCTGGAGGGGGCCATATTGAACATCTCTGAACTTGTTTTTGAGTGAAAAAAACCCTTTTTAATTACTCTTTGTAATGATGTTTAACAGAAGGTTATATTATGTTTCCTTCATTAAATACACATTTTTAAAGTTGTGGTATTCTTTTTGAATCACCCTGTATCCTTCTTGAAGTCTGTAGGTATTTCGCCTGTCTCATACATCTTGCTCACCAGATGGTAGAGTTTTGTCATGACTGGCTCTCCCAAGGCCATCAGTAGTTCCAATGGAATGTTGTCCACTCCCGGGGCCTTGTTTCGACTCAGGTCTTTCAGTGCTCTGTCAAACTCTTCACGCAGTATCGTATCTCCCATTTCATCTTCATCTACATCCTCTTCCATTTCCATAATATTGTCCTCAAGTACATCGCCCTTGTATAAACCCTCTATATACTCCTTCCACCTTTCTGCCTTCCCTTCTTTGCTTAGAACTGGGTTGCCATCTGAGCTCTTGATATTCATACAAGTGGTTGTCTTCTCTCCAAAGGTCTCTTTAATTTTCCTGTAGGCAGTATCTATCTTACCCCTAGTGAGACAAGCCTCTACATCCTTACATTTGTCCTCTAGCCATCCCTGCTTAGCCATTTTGCACTTCCTGTCGATCTCATTTTTGAGACGTTTGTATTCCTTTTTGCCTGCTTCATTTACTGCATTTTTATATTTTCTCCTTTCATCAGTTAAATTCAATATTTCTTCTGTTACCCAAGGATTTCTGTTAGCCCTCGTCTTTTTACCTATTTAATCCTCTGCTGCCTTCACTACTTCATCCCTCAGAGCTACCCATTCTTCTTCTACTGTATTTTTTCCCCCATTCCTGTCAATTGTTCCCTTATGCTCTCCCTGAAACTCTCTACAACCACTGGTTCTTTCAGTTTATCCAGGTCCCATCTCCTTAAATTCCCACTTTTTTGCAGTTTCTTCAGTTTCAATCTGCAGGTCATAACCAATAGATTGTGGTCAGAATCCACATCTGCCCCTGGAAATGTCTTACAATTTAAAACCTGGTTCCTAAATCTCTGTCTTACCATTATATAATCTATCTGATACCTTTTAGTATCTCCAGGATTCTTCCAGGTATACAACCTTCTTTTATGATTCTTTAACCAAGTGTTAGCTATGATTAAGTTATGCTCTGTGCAAAATTCTACAAGGTGGCTTCCTCTTTCATTTCTTCCCCCCAATCCATATTCACCTACTATGTTTCCTTCTCTCCCTTTTCCTACTGACGAATTCCAGTCGCCCATGACTATTAAATTTTCGTCTCCCTTCACTACCTGAATAATTTCCTTTATCTCGTCATACATTTAATCAATTTCTTCATCATCTGCAGAGCTAGGTGGCATATAAACTTGTACTACTGTAGTAGGCATTTGCTTTGTGTCTATCTTGGCCACAATAATGCGTTCACTATGCTGTTTGTAGTAGCTAACCCGCACTCCTATTTTGTTATTCATTATTAAACCTACTCCTGCATTACCCCTATTTGATTTTGTATTTATAACCCTGTAATCACCTGACCAAAAGTCTTGTTCCTCCTGCCACCGAACTTCACTAATTCCCACTATATCTAACTTTAACTTATCCATTTCCATTTTTAAATTTTCTAATCTACCTGCCCGATTAAGGGATCTGACATTCCACGCTCCGATCCGTAGAACGCCAGTTTTTTTTCTCCTGATAACGACGTCGTCTTGAGTAGTCCCTGCCCGGAGATCCGAATGGGGGACTATTTTACCTCCAGAATGTTTTACCCAAGAGGACGCCATCATCATTTAATCATACAGTAAAGCTGCATGTCCACGGGAAAAATTAAGGCTGTATTTTCCCCTTGCTTTCAGCTGTTCACAGTACCAGCACAGCAAGGCTGTTTTGGTTATTGTTACAAGGCCAGATCAGTCAATCATCCTGACTGTTGCCCTTGCAACTACTGAAAAGGCTGCTGCCCCTCTTCAGGAACCACATGTTTGTCTGGCCTCTCAACAGATACCCCTCCGTTGTGGTTGCACCTACGGTACGGCCATCTGTATCGCTGAGGCACATAAGGCTCCCCACCAACGGCAAGGTCCATGGTTCATGGGGGGGATTATGACATAAGTAAATATATAAAATAATGAGAATAGTTTTTGAAACATTAATTTCACACATGAGCATGAAAACAAAACAGAATAAATAATGTCTAAACATCTTTACAAAGTAAATAACATATTATTAGAAAAATTCTACAACATAACTCTTATTAGCTAAACACATAAAGACAGGAAAAAGACAAATAAACAAGGGTACATAAACACATAGTGGGATAACACAAGGAAAGGACAGGGTTTGTTCTATTGCAGTATTTTGCAAACAAAACTTTCTTTACTTCCTGGAGAACTCCCTTCGTTCTTAATTATTTCAAAAAGTGCTATCTATACCTGCTTTCTGCACTTTTTTTGTAAAACTTCTCAATGCATTTCTTCCAATTCATCACAACTCATTCTCTTATATAGTCTACCCCTCTTAAGCTAACTTAAATCTACTGAGCTCAGATGCTAAGCTAATGGACGAGGCAATGCAGCAGCACAAAACAATTAACGCGAACAGCAATGACAAATAAATGGAAATTGGCAAAGCAAGCTACAGTAAATCTAAATTACCAAGCAATGCAACATTACAACTAATATGAGCCAACGTGCAGCAACAAGAAAAATAAATCAGTAGTAAAACTAGCTGAACAGAGTAATACAAAGTGAAATTTAGTAGCACTATGCCTGGCAAACAGCAGCAGCAAATGCTATAACTTATATCTAAACATGACAAAGCTCAAGCAGAAAAAACATTACAGTACAAATGCCCATGTTTAATACCTATGTCACATCTTAATACTAGAGTGATGCATCACAATTTATTCTACAAAAGAAATTACCAAGTACTTGAAAACAAAATTATGTATGCAGTTACTGTTATTAATCCCTTCTTATTGTTCTTTCCATTTCAAGTGCTCCTTTTTCGAAGAATCTGGATCATAAAATAATTATTTAATAGATCTGTTGACAGAAAGTGTTCACATTAGCAATTGCACTTAATTTTATTTTATAAAACCAATGCTGCAACACAGCTGGAAACCAGATATTAAACAAAATGAGCAATCTCTCAACTACAAAGACAGTAGATGTAAAATGTTTCTCATCATTTCATTGGGCATTTTAGTAAATATCATAAATTAAGAGCTCCACAGTGTAATCATATGTTTTCAAGTTTGAGTGTGCCGTATTTGCGATGCTTTCTACAAAGAAATGTCAATAGCGAGGATAATAGCCTCCTTTTTTCTCCACCTGCGCCTCTGAAAGGCACACACTAATGGCTTTTTTCCAGGCGACGCACAGCTGGGCGTCAACGATGCATTACGTCGAGGTCACTTACCTTTCTTACCGAAATATTAACGACAGCAGTTTCCGCTACAGTGACAGTCTCATAAAAATATTTCACAGGTCAAGAATTTGCGTTACAAATCTGTAGAAACAAAATCCTATTGATATAACAGTGTCCAAAAAATTTTCGTCGGCATTGTAATACATTCACGCATTTACATACATTTTATAACTCTTAAAGTACAATTCTTGGTTTCCAACAACCTTTTTCACAAACCAGAATCCCTAACCACTACTCATTATTCCTTACCTTATTCGTCGACACTTCTTCAAAATTTCATCATAACAGATACATAGCATAATCAAATAACTTATATAGCATCAGCATATTGATCATAAACATACCGCAACAGCATAATACACAGAGTCATCGTAATAATAACATCATAACACCTCAGCCAAATCTCAAAAACGTCGTAGTTTTGTGCAATAATGTCAAAACCTAAAAAAAATTCTCTGCTCATTTCAATAGTGTCATCTACCTCAAACATACTTTAAAATCATGCTCCCTTACCAAATACATCATTCAAAGCTGTCATAGTATCACAATGGATCCGGAAAAATATGAACAGTTCACAAAGTACAGACAAAATACAATTTCATAAGTTTGAAGTTACCCAACTGTATAATTGCGTAAACATCTGTCACTGACGTAGTAAAATAAATATTTGTCTCTCTCAGTTAAATGATCAGATAGCTGTGTAATTCTGTGTTAGAGAAATATGGTACTGATGTGTAAAGTTGTACAAGCAAATACCATATTAGCTAGGGCTCCTTGTGCTTGCCAGACACATGTACACAAAGTAGGCGTGTACCCCCTGAGGATTAATGTAATTATACTCTCAGGTGTTACAGATTACAGCAATGGAATGAAATGTATCACGGAAAACTTTCTTTGTGATTCAAAAACCTTTAAAAATAAATGTTTTAAGTATAAAATTAATCACTCAAATACGTGTACTGTAGCGCTAAAAGTGCGTCTTGCTGTAAGATAATCTCTGTGGAAGTGTCGTAGTTATTGTCCTCCGAAAGCTAAGTTCTGCAGAAGCCAATGTACTTACCTCATGATAAACAAAAGTGAAATGCTTTGCGTATAGATATTTTAGTTATTACGCTTATTGGTGTGATGAAGAAAGTACTGTGCTGTAACGTATTGTTGTGCTACGGAAAAGGCTGTCTCATTGTAGCTATACCACAAAAGTTACTACTAAAAGATGTTTTACTTTCCAGAAGAATTCGGAAAAACTGTGCAGATATAAAACAGAAACGCCTCAGAAGCAACATTGTAAATTGTCACTCATTAGTAGCGTCGTGATAAAATCGTGTAGCTGTCACATAAACTAACCACTGTGTCATCTGGTATCTCACAGAAAGTACTTTAAATCCAGAATGTATTTTCAAGTAAACCAAAATGTTGCATTAAAATCTCAGTAGCAGTACCGGAACATGTTCTAACTATGTAAGCCTTATAGTCGTTACGTAATCGTACAACCAACAAGCAAGAATGTACACACACAATAACACTGTGTCGTCTGTTCACTATAACAATGCAGTGGTAATTACTGTCTAAATATGTTCCCTAGGTTCTAGACTGGATAGTTCATTTTAAAACATAGTTGCATGTTAACAGTTTCTAAGTGTGACAAAGAGTACTAATAATGTGAAGTGAAAAATTTTATAGCAAAGACAAAGTTAAAAAGCAAATTATCTCTCAATAAGCGGTTTTACATGTGAAGTGTGGTGCAATCCTTTACTCTTCCAGGTACGCAGAGTTTCAACTTCAGCGCAATTATCATGTTGTATTCGTCGGTAAGGAATGCTAAAATTTGCTCAAGGTTAGCGTCTACGTTATTTTTCTCTGAGCCAGCCGGCGCACGTGGCTGCCTACGGTGCGAGTCATTGTCTGTTTCTTTGTTGGCATGCGTCGTTATTGGGATTAGGAGACCTAACTTCTACAAATTCACCTTGTCGAGAGGGCCCTGCTCTGTTTGCATCCCGCCAGTTCTGATGAAATTCAGGTCTGTCGTTACGATCATATCGTCTGTCGTCATGTCGGTAGATTCCATAGTTTCTTTCTTGTCGGTCACATGGTGGAGAATTTCTCCCTGAATCGTAACTGCGCGCTGGACCGTTGCATCTAAAGTTATTCTGTCTCCCTTGATAATAATAGTTCTGGTTACCATATTGTCTGTTTCTATGATTGTCATATTCATTACTACGGAAATGCGAACTTTCTCTGTAACTATTACTCTGCCAGTGGTTGTCAAACGGATGGTGTCTGTTTTGGTCACGATTTGTGTTGTGTGAATAGCCTCGCCGTGTCCAGTTATTATTTCTTTCATCGCGGAATTGCGACGGATGTGACCTGTAATTGTTGTGTTCCTGTTTTCGCGTTCCGCAATTGTCAGTGTCAATTTCTAATTCTTTTAAGAGTCCCTGAAAAGCTTCAATGTCGTCTTTGCAACGTCCTGCCAAAATAATATGTCGTAAATGTTCAGGCAATTTGATTAACCAAATGCGGATGAGTTCTGAAGGGCTGTATGGGTTTGACAGGTACTGATTCTTGTGCAACATGTCTTCAAAATATTTCACAAGACTGGAAAATTCAGATTGTTCGAAATGTTTCATCATTATGATGCTATGTTTTACTCGGTCTTGTGTAGCTTGAGACCAATATGCTGAGAGGAAGGCATGATAAAACTCTTCTTCACTGTGGCAATCGTGAATGACCGATCGCATTCTTACAGCTGGTTCATTCTCTAAATAGCCACACATAAATTCTAATCTGTGCTGCAATGACCAGTTGGGAGGAAAACAATGAGAGAATTGATGAAGCCATGCTTGTGGATGAATGTCGTTGTCAGAATTCTTAAATGTTTTGAATTTACGTGTAGTAATGAACAGCTTGTAGTCAAAATCGTCATGTCGGCGAGTCGCATGTCGTTCATTGTTACGTCGTTTCGGCGGTTCCATCTCAATATTCGGTGTACCTTGCCAATTTCTTTCATAATTTCCGATGTGCCCTGAGTTATTATTTTGTTGCTGTTCCGTATTTCTATGTCCCTCTTCCCGTATTGGAGCGCAAGTGTCCTCTGAAATACGTAATTCTTGTATTACCTGTGTCAGCTGATCTTGTACTTCCCGGATTTCTCTTTGGTGTTGCGTATTAATTTGATTTAGATTTTGTTTGAATTTCCTAATTTGTTCGCACTCTTCTGTGTCATTAAAGACTACCAGTTTTGTGTCGTTCAGATTATCATCTACCTTCGTAGATAAATTATTTAGCTGATCCGAAAATTCAATTACTTTCTCTGATAATGAACTAATTTCCTCCATGTGTCTTTCTGAACCACTTTTCAGAGTATCTACTGTGTCCTTTAAGTTTTCTTGAGTTTTTGCAAGTTGCGTAACCGAATCGGTAGATGCAACTGAGTCAATTTTAGCTTTCAAGGTCTCATGATTTTGATGAACAATAGTTTGCAGTTCTTTTATGGCTGCTTCGTGAGTGTGTAACACATTTTCATGCAGCGAAAAAATAGGTTGAAAATGCTCACAAATCTGTGTTTTTACGTCATTACAGACTTTTTGACATTTCGATTCAATGTTATGTAACTCAGTAGTTAAATCTTAACGTGTTTGTTCAAGTGTGGTGTCTAACTTTTGAAGCTTTTGCTGTGTTTGTCTCTGATTTTGTTCCATTGTGTCTAACTTTTGAAGCTTTTGTCCCATTTGTTGCATTAATTGTAATAACAATGCACTGATGTCTGAAACACGTTCCTCAGTGCTATTCGTCAATGCATTTGAAACGGCAATATTCTCAGTTTGAAAAGCAGAAAATGTGTCTTGACTTATTTGAGAAAACGGTGAGGACGCAAAACCTGAATCTACAGTATTTGCAAGATTGTGTCCTGTCATTTCGGATTCCTGAGGCAAGCTGTTGCCGACCGATCGATCGGTAATGCTTCCCTGTTCACTAATTGTTTCACTGTCTACACCATTGTTTGCAGCCCGCTCCATTTTCCTATGTACAATTACCAAACTACTACTTTGAACATTAGTTAATTCGTTACTCGGTGGCGCTAAAACACTGCTTTCGTCTTCACTGTCATTTCTCAGTTTACTTTGGAGCCTAGTATTACGTTTTTCACACACCTTTATTGTCACAATATTTCACACGACAACACAGAAAAGCACAATTTGAAGAGCAAAAATAAGAGAACACATTAACGTAGCACTGAAAATAATAAGCCGGCCGCGGTGGTCTAGCGGTTCTGGCGCTGCAGTCCGGAACCGCGGGACTGCTACGGTCGCAGGTTCGAATCCTGCCTCGGGCATGGGTGTGTGTGATGTCCTTAGGTTAGTTAGGTTTAGTAGTTCTAAGTTCTAGGGGCCTTATGACCTAAGATGTTGAGTCCCATAGTGCTCAGAGCCATTTGAACAGTTTTTTGAAAATAATATCTCGTTAATTGCAAGCGCAGCTGCGAAATACTCGCTGCAAATCTACATGCATGCCACAACTGTTTTACTGTACAACAATGAAGGAGTACAACTACAAAGGAAATTCTCTCTATAATTACGCACTAGCAATAAACAAAAGCTACACTAATTACACAAACGACAAGAAAAAAATCAGAAGATACCAGTGAGGTATCCTCGGCTAAGGATCGACATATGAAACGTCCCCTTAGAAAAATTATACAAGACTGTGCTTAAACTGACACACAATATTTTTAGCGCAACGCAATCTGACTTTCAAATATCCCTACAAAAGAATGGCCCTGACTTACATTAACCTATACGTTTCACAAATCACTTACCTCACAAAAATCTTCGTTACTCGAATTACTGCAATACAGCGAGCGCCACTACTGCCAGCTAACTAAAAGATACAAACTACTGAAGGCACTAACTACTGATAGGCATAGTTAGCAAATGAAAGATTTTAATAGAGAACAAACAATGCATTTACCTTAATAGTCATAATATATATAGCAGTTCATGACATCCAGTCTTACAAATTTCAAAACTCCGCCATCTCTCTCCCCACATCCACCACTGCTGGCGGCTCACCTCCAACTGCGCAACGCTAAGCGATGTTCACAGTCAACAGCCCAACACTACAATGGCAGACAACAATGCAAAGCAGCCACAGACTGCACACAGCACAGCCAGTGATTTTCATACAGAGCGCTACGTGGCGTTACCAATAACAAAACATAAACAGCCTGCTTACAACTGTGTTGCTGCTGTTAGACAGGAATACCGTTGTCACTTCGATCTTAGACGGAATGATTCTGTACCATCGGCACATGCAATCAGCTTATGTATGAAAAACTTCGAAGCATTTAGAACTGAACTGAACTTGAAGTCGCCAGGGAGACGGAGAAGTTGTCGGCCACAGGAACGAGTAGAGGACGTGCAAAATGTTGTGGCAAACAGTCTAAAGCGTCCTGTGAGACAAACTGCAGCAGTAGTGCGAATGTCCAGTCGTATTGCGCACAGAATTTTACGTAATGACTTAAAGTTGCTAGGCCTGTCGGCATACTGTCCCGATACTGAGCGGCCGAGGCTTGAAGGAGCTGTGCTTATACTCTCTTCTTGTAGAGGCCGCCACTGTCGTGGTGCCGTCGTAATCAGTGCACCATTCGCCGACTTTTTTTCACCGCCTTCTATAGTCTTGCGTTCTTCATATTCTTTCCGGCGCTTGTGGTTACGCCAGAAAAGGTTAAGCAGGAGAAAAACCAACTGCTAGTTAAATAAGTTTTGTAATATACGGTAGTGGAAACTAAACCCACTTTCCCTACTTGATTGTAAAGTCGTCAATATCAAAGCAACTTCAGCTGTCTGTATTTCCAATTTATTTTAGTTATACGACCAGTGTCAGCGTTTCACTGCGTCATTCAGGATCCTTCAACGATTTGTAGGAAGAACCCAACCTCATGTGCGATCTGAATAGGGGCCAGCATTCAGTAACCGGTATCCGTAGACTTATTTTAACCAAGCGACCCCTTCATTCACCGAATTCAGAATCAAATTATGCAATTTATGAACGAAGGGATTACGTTGTTAAAATAAGTCTACAGATATAGTTTACTGAATGTTGACCGCTATTCCAATTGCGCATTAGGTTGTGTAACATCATAGATTAAGGGTCGACTTGCGACAGCAATCGCACAACTTGCGTACGGGTCGCTAGACGCCGCCGCGAGTGATAAGAGTGCATTGCGATCGCAGGCGCGCGTGTTGCGTACGGGCCGCGAGGTGCCGCCACGAGCGCAACCGTATATAAGTACCGACGGAGTTTAGCCAGCTTTCATTTTGTTGGTATCTCATTTTTGCCTATTCTCTTATTTGCTTAGTTGCTTAGCTCTTATTCGTTCATCGCTCATGTTATTGCGCTCTCTTTAAGCCATTCTGATTGTTTTGATTTACTCCCAGTTGAGAAGTGCTCATTTTGGCATTTCACTTTTGCATATTTCTCATTTTGCTAATAATATGCCCCATAGCTGTTTACAGTTGAATTGATTAACATTGTCTCACGTACTGTTTGTTCATTTCAGCCCGTTCATATTTTGATGTTCTTTAAATACTGTAATAATTATCGGAAGCATTTCTTCCCTTAAACTTGTATAAAGTATTCTCGATGTAGGATTTGTTCTGTGGCACAGGTGTAAGGTTTTGAAAATAAATTATATACGAAACTGTGCTTTAAAAGGAATTTATTTTTTCAGTTTGTACTACATCAGACGACAATTTTGTGATATGAGGGAGAAATTTGAGGGACGAACCCATGGAAATAGTCTTAAGTGATCCCCTTTAAAAATAAAAATTTGTGTGACACGGAAAGACGTGACACTGTAGGCACCGAAAATTTATATATATAAAATTATACGACACAGTTGAGTTCTTTCTGCTCCTCGTTTAAGGGACCTGAATGGCTCAGTGAAGCGCCGATACTGGTCGTATAAGTGACGTAAAACTGGATATACAGAAGGCACAAAGTGTTTCTGATATTTTAAAGAAATTCAGCTCACTTGCAGGCTTTACATGTTCCATGGAATAAGACCTTCTGATTCGAAGTACAATTAATAAGCCACGTATTCTATAAATAATCTGGATACAGCGAAACAGGACGAGAATTTTATTGTAAAACGTTTTCAGTCAGAACAACGAAACCCTTGTTTACTCTTCCTCTTTTGAAAATGATGTCTTGTAGGTGGACAGCGTTGTTACTTTGAACCGCAGACATTCTGCGACATAAACCGTTCACGTCACGTTCAAGCATCTGTATAGATATGTTTGTGATTTCTAGACGAATGGTGGCATCTTTCATTTCCGCAATTTATGAAAATAGCAACGAATTCAGTGTAATAATATCACTCAGACCCTCCTCTGAACCATCGGCTGCCATATTCTCACAGTCTAGGTATAAACTGATCAGTTGACTTCGTAGCAGCTGAGGAGAGCTCCGCCTACCATCCTAAGGGAGCCATGGGTTTGATGATGGTTATGTGAAAATAACCGAAACCGGTTACCTATATCATTGAAACATAAATGGTGTGATCAAGACTGAACTTTAGTCAAAATATAATTACATTAATCGTTATTAAAAGGAATCGTACTTCAGACAACCAGAGGCTGCAATAGCGTACGTGCCATGTATATTTCCAGTGTTCCTTATACTAGTACCCTATAGGTATGTATAAGGAACACTGGAAATATACATGGCACGTACGCTATTGCAGCCTCTGGTTGTCTGAAGTACGATTCCTTATACTAGTACCCTATAGGTACTGTCTTCCCCCATGAACCATGGACCTTGCCTTTGGTGGGGAGGCTTGCGTGCCTCAGCGACACAGATGGCCGTACCGTAGGTGCAACCACAACGGAGGGTTATCTGTTGAGAGGCCAGACAAACATGTGGTTCCTGAAGAGGGGCAGCAGCCTTTTCAGTAGTTGCAGGGGCAACAGTCTGGATGATTGACTGATCTGGCCTTGTAACATTAACCAAAACGGCCTTGCTGTGCTGGTACTGCGAACGGCTGAAAGCAAGAGGAAACTGCAGCCGTAATTTTTTTTTCCGAGGGCGTGCAGCTTTACTGTATGGTTAAATGATTATGGCGTCCTCTTGGAAAAAATATTCCGGAGGCAAAATAGTCCCCGATTCGGATCTCTGGGCGGGGACTACTCAGGAGGCCGTTGTCATCAGGAGAAAGAAAACTGGCATTCTACGGATCGGAGCGTGGAATGTCAGATCCCTTAATCGGGCAGGTAGGTTAGAAAATTTAAAAAGGGAAATGGATAGGTTAAAGTTAGGTATAGTGGGAATTAGTGAAGTTCGGTGGCAGGAGGAACAAGACTTCTGGTCAGGTGACTACAGGGTTATAAATACAGAATCAAACAGGGGTAATGGTGGCGTAGGTTTAATAATGAATTAAAAAATAAGAGTACGGGTAAGCTACTACAAACAGCATAGTGAACGCATTATTATGGCCACGATAGACACAAAACCCACGCCTACTACGGTAGTACAAGTTTATATGCCAATTAGCTCTGCAGATGACGAAGAAATCGAAGAAATGTATGATGAGATAAATGAAATTATTCAGATAGTGAAGAGAGAAGAAAATTTAATAGTCATGGGTGACTGGAATTCCATAGTAGGAAAGGAAGAGAAGGAAACGTAGTAGGTGAATATGGGATGGGGGTAAGAAATGAAAGACTAAGCCGCTTGGTAGAATTTTGCACAGAGCATAACTTAATCACAGCTAACACTTGGTTCAGGAATCATGAAAGAAGGTTGTATACATGGAAGAGGCGTGGAGGTACTGGAAGGTTTCAGACAGATTATATAATGGTAAGACAGAGATTTAGGAACATGGTTTTAAATTGTAAGACATTTCCAGAGGTGGATGTGGACTCTGATCACAATCTATTGGTTATGAACTGTAGATTAAAACTGAAGAAACTGCATAAAGGTGGGAATTTAAGGACATAGGACCTGGATAAACTGCCAGAACCAGAGGTTGTAGAGAGTTTCAGGGAGAGCGAGCATTAGGGGAACGATTGACAAGAATGGGGTAAAAAATACAGTAGATGAAGAATGGTTTGCTTTGAGAGATGAAATAGTAAAGACAGCAGAGGATCAAGTAGGTAAAAAGACGAGGACTAGTAGAAATCCTTGCGTAACAGACGAAATATTGAATTTAATTGATGAAGGGAGAAAATATAAAAGTGCAGTAAATCAAGCAGGCAAAAAGGAATACAAACGTCTCAAAAATGAGATTGACAGGAAGTGCAAAATGGCTAAGCAGGGATGGCTACAGGACGAATGTAAGGATGTAGAGGCATATATATCACTAGGGGTAAGATAGATACTGCCTACAGGAAAATTAAATAGACCATTGCAGAAAAGAGAACTACTTATATGAATATCAAGAGCTCAGATAAAAACCTAGTTCTAACCGAAGAAGGGAAAGTAGAAAGGTCGAAAAAGTATATAGAGGGCCTATACAAGGACGATGTAGTTGAATACAATATTGTGGAAATGGAAGAGCATGTAGTTGAAGATGAAATGAGAGATAAGATATGCGTGAAGAGTTTGACAGATCACTGAAATATCTAAGTCGAAACAAATCCCCGGGAATAGACAACATTCCATTAGAACTACTGATAGCCTTGGAAGAGCCAGCCCTGACAAAACTCTACCATCTGGTGAGCAAGATGTATGAGACAGGCGATATACCCTCAGACTTGAGGAAGAATATAATAATTCCAAACCCAAAGAAAGAAGGTGCACCGGGTTCCCGGGTTCGATTCCCGGCGGGGTCAGGGATTTTCTCTGCCTCGTGATGACTGGGTGTTGTGTGATGCCCTTAGGTTAGTTAGGTTTAAGTAGTTCTAAGTTCTAGGGGACTGATGACCATAGATGTTAAGTCCCATAGTGCTCAGAGCAAAAGAAGGTGCTGACTGGTGCGAAATTTACCTAACCATCAGTTTAAAAAGTCAAGGCTGCAAAATACTTACACGAAATCTTTACAGACGAATGGAAAAACTGGTAGAAGCCGACCTCGGGGAAGATCAGTTTGGATTCCGTAGAAATGTTGAAACACGTGAGGCAATACTGACCTTACGACTTATCTTAGAATATAGATTAAGGAAAGGCAAACCTACGTTTCTAGCATTAGTAGACTTAGAGAAAGCTTTTGACAATGTTGACTGGAATACTCTCTTTCAAATTCTGAAGGTGGCAGGGGTAAAATACAGGGAGTGAAAGGCTATTTACAATTTGTATAGAAACCAGATGGCAGTTATAAGAGTCGAGGGGCATTAAAGGGAAACATTGGTTAGGAAGGGAGTGAGTCAGGGTTGTAGCCTATCCCCGATATTATTTAATCTATATATTGAGCAAGCAGTAAAGGAAACAAAAGAAAAATTCGGAGTAGGAATTAAAATCCATGGAGAAGAAATAAAAGCATTGAGGCTCGCCGATGACATTGTAATTCTGTCAGAGGCAGCAAAGGATCTTAGGAGCAGCTGAACGGAATGGACAGTGTCTTGAAAGGAGGTTATAAGATGAACATCAACAAAAGCAAAACGACGATAGTTGAATGTAGTCCAATTAAATCGGGTGATGTTGAGGGAATTAGATTAGGAAATTAGACACTTAAAGTAGTAACTGAGTTTTGCGATTTGGGGAACAAAATAACTGATGATGTTCGAAGCAGAGAGGATATAAAGTTATGACTAGCATGGCAAGGACAGCGTTTCTGAAGAAGAGAAATTTGTTGACATATAGAATTCAATGTCAGTAAGTCGTTCCTGAAAGTATTTGTATGGACTGTAGCCATGTATGGAAGTGAAACATGGTCGATAAGTAGTTTAGACAAGAAGAGAACAGGAGCATTCGAAATGTGGTGCTGCAGAAGAATGCTAAAGATTAGATGGGTAGACCACATAACTAATGAGGAGGTGCCGGCCGCGGTCGGTCTCGCGGTTCTAGGCGCGCAGTCCGGCACCGTGCGACTGCTACGGTCACAGGTTCGAATCCTGCCTCGGGCATGGATGTGTGTGATGTCCTTAGGTTAGTTAGGTTTAAGTAGTTCTAAGTTCTAGGTGACATATGACCACAGCAGTTGAGTCCCATAGTGCTCAGAGCCATTTGAACCATTTTAATGAGGAGGTACTGGGGAGAAGAGTAATTTGTGGCACAACTTGACTAGAAGAAGGGATCGGTTGGTAGGACATGTACTGAGGCATCATGGGATCACCAATTTAGTATTGGAGGGTAAAGTAGAGGTAGACCAAGAGATGAATACACTAAGCAGATTCAGAAGGATGGAGGTTTCAGTAGGTAAAGGGAGATGAAGAAGCTTGCACATGATAGAGTAGCATGGGGAGCTGCATCAAACGAGTCGCAAGACTGAAGACCACAACAACAGCAATCCTGTATTTTATTTGTGACTCCTTCTTGATTTCATAGTGTGTATTCCAGTCAACATTGTCAAGAGCTAACTCCAAATTTAAAACCCCTGTAAACGCAGGTTCACCTTTCTTCAGCGAATCTTCTAAGATAGTCTCATGTAACCCCACATTTCTCCGTAATTGAAACTGATCTTCGCCGAGCAAGACTTCTATCAATTTTTCCATTCTTACGGATATAATTCGTGTGATTTCACGCTTTTCGACCTAGGTCATTTAGTGCTGTGTCAAATTCATCTCGCAGTATCGTAGCACCCATCTCATATTCATAATTCCTCGTCCCTTTTTATGACACTTCCCCTTCAACACAGGCTGTTTTAAGTTATTTATGTCTAGTTCTGTAGGACCATATTGAGGAGGAAGTCTCCAAGGTCATGGAATTACAGCAGAAAAGTAATGACAGATAAAATGAAATGTTTATGAATCCAAAACAATCGAGAAGCTGTAAGCTTATATAAACACAATCAATAATATTATATAGGAATTAGCTAAATTTTTCAGGAAGCCCTCGACAGAATAGGAGGAGTGTCCCATGAGGAATGTCTTCAGTTTAGTTTTAAAAGCGCGTGGATTGCTGCCAAGAATTTTGAATTCTTATGGTAGCGTACTGAAAATGGATACAGCAGAATATTGAGATGACAATTTCAGAATATCCATACTAACGAGGAGGGGGTCTACAAGAGGTTCGCGAACTTACACCACTTATTGATCGAACCGCACGTTTCTGAGCCAGAAGTACTCTTTCAGAATGGTATTGCCCCAAAATATAATAAAATACGTAATATGCGACATATACAAGCTAAGTAGACTGCTTTTCGTGGCAAACCGTCACTTAATTCAGCTACTGTTCTAATAGCAAAAATGGCAGCATTAACTCTTTGAACAAGATCCTGAACATGGGCTTTCCACGACAGTTTACTGTCTATTTGAACTTCTAGACATTTGGACTGTTCTATCTCAATAATCATATTCCAATTTTGTGTAACTGAAACGTCATGCTTTGTTGACTTGTGTGATAGATATTGTAAAAAATGCCTTTTTCTCTGTTTTTGTATTAGTTGATCTTCTACAAGCCATGAACTTATGTCATGAACTGCACTATTTGAAACAGAGCCAATGTTGCACACAACATCCTTTACTACCAAACTAGAGTAACCAGCAAACAGAAATATTTTAGAATTACCTGTAACACTAGAGGGCACATCATTTAAATAAATAAGGAACAGAAGTGGCCCCAACAATGATCTTTGGGGCACCCTCACATTTGACCGTACCCCACTCAGACCCAACATCATAGCCATTCTCAACATTGTGAATAATGACCTTTTGCTGCCTGTTGTTAACGTAAGGGGTGAACCAATTGTGAGCTGCTCCCGTTATTCCATAATGGTGCTACTCCTGGAGCAATATTTCGTGATCAGCACAATCAAACGCCTTAGTTAAAAGAAAAAAATATGCCTAGCGTTCGAAACCTTTTGTTTAACCCATCCAGCACCTCACAGAGAAAGGAGAATATAGAATTTTCTGTTGTTAAACGACTTCTAAAGCCGAATTGTACATTTGATACCAAATTAGATTATAAAATGATCCATTACCCTTACATACACAGTCTTTTCAATAACTTCAGCAAACACTATTGCGATGTAAATGCGGTAGGTCTAAAGTTGTCTACAGTGCCCCTTTGTCCAGTTTTATAAGGCAGCTTTACTACTGAGTACTTTAATCATTCAGGAAGCTGACCATTCTTAAAGAAAAAATTACAAATATGGCTAAGTACAGAGCAAACATGTGCTGCATAGTAATTTAACATTCTGCTAGGCACTCCATCATATTCATGAAAGTCCTTAGTCTTCAGTGATTTAATTATTGACTCAATAACCCCTTTGTCAGTATCACAGAGGAGTATTTCAGACATCAATCTCTGCAAGGCATTTTCCAAGAGAGCTATTTGATTCAGTGTACAAACTAAGTTTTTGTTTAATTCACCAGATACGCTCAGAAAATGATTGTTAAATATTGTTCATATATCAGATTTATCAGTAACAGAAATATTTTTACTTCGAACGGTCTTAACATCGTCAACCTTATGCTGCTAATCAGACACTTGCTTCACGACTGACCATATGGTTTTAATTGTATCCTGTGAGTTAGCTATTCTTTTTCCGTATCTCATATGCTTTGCCTTCCTAATATCACGTTTAAGTACCTTACAGTACTCCTTCTAACTGGCTCCTATAGCTCGATTGTGACTACTTCTAACATTTTGATATAATTCCCACTTTATTCTACATTATATCCTTCCACCAGCAGTCAGCCAACCAGAACGTTGTAATGGAAAGCACCTTTCAAAGGCATGAGAAACGTGGTAAGGAAAGTATTATATTTGTCATCTATGTTATCGGAACTATAAACATCCTGCATCTCTTCTTCCTTAACGAGGTTTAAAAATATCCTTATTGCCCCTGGATTAGCGTTGCTACACAGCTTGAAATTATATAGATCATTTGTTTGAGTTAAAAACTTTTTAGCGTTAAATTTGTGCATCATGCTCTGAAAGACCGTTCACGCTTTTATTAACAGCATAATCATCTTGCAAAGAAGAATGAATAAAGATATTCTGTATGGCTGTGCTACTGTACCCCTGCACTCTGGTTAGTCTGCATCAGATTATATGCATTTAGGAGATATTTCAACATCTTTTTTGTTGCGCAGTCATATATAAAATTAATATTGAAGTCACCTCATATAACTAAGTTTTGGTACATCGTATAAAGTGAACCAAGAACCCTCTCTCGCTTGAACAGAAATGCTTTGTAGTCCGAGTTTGGGGGCCTGCAAACAACAACAATTTGAAGTTTAGTTACACTAAATTCAACTGCCCCTGCACAACATTGAAATACCTGTTCAGTGCAGTGCTTTGATAATCTACAGACTCAAAAAGAATACCGGTTTTTATGTACAAGGCCAGTCCCCCACCCTGCAAAGAACTCCTTGGAAAACAGCCAGCTAATCTGTATCCTGAGAAAAGAAACCTCTGAATTGTCACATTATTTAAGTGGTATTCTGATATACAAGTAATGTCAGAGTCACCATGTATAAAGACATAAGTCAGATATTTTTATATTTGGTACCTTAAGACGTACAGACATTACTGTGTTGGTCCTTTTCCTCTTCACTGAACAGTCTTCCCACAAGCATCTCACAAACTGATGGCCTGATGTTATCTGCGTAGTTGTAATAACACCATTAAGTACACTGCAGATGTCCGTATAGACTGTCCATTTGTCATCTACGTGCCCACAGTTCAATGTCACCCAGGGGACTGTCTAATGGCTTGATCTTGATGCATCTTCTTGGAGGTACTAACCACCCTAAAAACATACTACTTCTAATACCTATGGTTATTAGTCTGCAGATAATATACCGGTAGATACACACTGTCCTCAGTCATCAATAAAAATATCTGCTCTTATTTCAGCTTTTACTCTAGTTCTTGCCACTGGCATGCCATCTTGAGGTTTTAATATTCACAGAGTTGCTCCTTTCTTAAAAAGTTTATTTAATTTTCCTGTATGCCTCGTCTATCTCTCCCCAAATTACTGTTGCTTCAGCAGCCTTTGAAATTCTCATCTAGCAATTCCTGTTTTGTCAATTTATGCTTTCCATCAATCTCATTTTTTAAATAACTGCAGTCCCTTTCGTCTAATTCGTTTGCTTCATTTATATTTTCTCCTCTGTTATTAAGTGATTACTATTAGATCTGATTGTTTTGCCTATGTGATCTTCTGCTGCCTTTTCAGTTGCAACTCTGAAAGCTGGCCATTCGTTTACTGTCGTATGCCTTTTTCCTGTTCAGTCAGTCGCCCAACCGTTTGCTAATGGTTACTTGAATCTTTCTTTTCTCTAAAACATTCAGGTACCTTCTCCTTAACTTCTAACCTTTTTCCAACTTTTCCAGTTCTATGAAACACTTCATAACAAAAAATAAATGTCAGTGTCCACATTTGCCCTTGGAAATGTTCCTAAGTTCAAAACCTAGTTTCAAAATGTTAGCTTCCCATCACATAATATCTCTGACACCTTTCGGTTTCTTTACGTTTCTTCTACTTATGAAACCTTCTTTCATGATACTTAATGACTTCTTTATGCTATGTGCAGTGCTGCACCACGCACTGCCCCTTTCATTTGTTTCCCCTGGCCCTCGTTCTCTTCCCGCTTCTGACATTTAATGCCTGTCGTCCATCACAATTCGAATCACGTCTCTTTTCCCATACAGAAAAATTTCTCTTAGCCCATAATACATTTTAGCAATCTCTTTCTCATCTGAGGAGCTGTTACTGTACTGGGTTTTGCTCTTGTGTCTATCATAGCTACAAAGATGTTCAGGATGATATACACTGATCCACATCTCCAGTTTCTTGTACATTGTTGAATATACTCTTGTTTTACCATTATTTTATTTTGTGTTGAAAACTTTGTATTCTCCTGAGCGGAAAAACCTTGTCCATTCTGGTGTGACACTCTACAAAATCCCACTGATACCTAGTTCCAACTTATCCTCTTCTTTTATTGACACGTAAGTGAAATAACCTTGTTTTCATCCTCAGATATATTTGTATCCTTTTCGTATTTCACAGAAAGTTGAAATAACCGGATAACAGCGAGTTATTAACTGGTAACACGCAAAAAGTAATATTGTATGTAATATGTGCTTAATATGAATGTCATCGGCTCAGTCCAAGACATCATTCTTAATGTTACAAATGTTGCTCAATTACTATGGCGTCGTTCTGCGTTCCTGCCGGTACTGTACCCTTATATCGGCAATGTGATCGAGATATGCATCATCGACGAAGGAGGCAGGTATGTGTGTTGGAGGTAAGTTGTGTGATGAAGTGAAAGCAGCCAGTAACAAGATCGTAGTTTATTTGTGCAAAGATATATCAGAGAGTGGAGGCACGTACTGGTGACAGGCCCCCAGTGGTCATGCAGTTCGTCGATATGTCGTGAACATCGTTTCCACTCGGTGGTCGCTAGACTCGTATTGCAGAAGAAATAAATCACAACGATCAACGATACTATCACCAGTAGGTGTAACACACTTGCAGGACATGCAATTCCTCTACGACTGAGGATAACGGATGGGCTCAATATGTGATTGCCAAGGGAATTAACGAGCGCTAATTCTCGCGCGACAGCCGGCCGCGTGGCTACTTTTATTTCGCGCGGAGTCTATTTCCGCCGGTGGCGGGTCCTGGCTCGCTGCCGTATACCTCTCCGGGCCGCCATTAATTAGTGAGTCCGGCGGCGGGGAACCGATACTTCCGCCGAGTCCCAATTACTCATCGCCGGCACGCAGCGCCATACCACCCCCTTCTCATTCCAGACTCCTGAACTAGTAGGTCTACGTCCAGTATTCTGCGATACAACCGTCTGAACGATCTGCGTCTGATACCTCCAGTCTGTTTACTATTTAGGTAAACCACCAAAGAAATTTCGTGCTGCCTGTTGGCGTTCATTACGTAATTCGCGACCGAGAGTTGTTTTATTGATTTACTTAGCCCTCGGATATACACTGAGGTGAGAAAAAGTGTTGTGGGATGGCGATATCCAGACACATAAATGGCGGTAGTATCGCGTACACAAGTTATAAAAGGGCAGTGCATTGGTAGAACTGTCATTTGTACGCAGGTGATTCATATGAAAAGCTTTTCGACGTGATTACTGCCACACGACGTGAATTAACAGAGTTTGAGGGGGGGGGGGTAGATGGTGCTAGACTTATGGAACATTTCTCTTCGGATATCTTTAGGGATTGCAGTATTCTGAGATCCACAGTGTGAAGAGGGACAACGCAGTGGCCGACGACCTCCACTTAACGACCGATAGCAGCACCATTTGTGTAGAGTTGTGAGTGCTAAGGGACACAACCCTGCGTGAAATATCCGCGGAAATCAACAGGGGACGTGCGACTAACATATCTATTAGGAGACTGCAGCTATTACTGCAGACGACTGCCGGAAGTGCCTTAGTTAGCATCACGCCATCACCTGTAGCAACTCTCCTGGGCTCGTGACATTATCAGTTGGACCCTAGACGACTGGAAAACCGTAATCTGGTCGGAAGACTCCAGGTTTCTGTTGATAAGAGCTGATGGTAGAGGTAGAGTGTGGTGCAGACTCCAAGAAACCATGGACCAATGTGGTCAACAAGCCACTGTCAAAGCTGTAGTGCTCCATAATGGTGTGGACTGTGTTGTATGGAATGAACTGGGCCCCTGGTCCAACTGCATCGATCATTACTGAAAATGGTTATGATCTGTTACTTGGAGACTATTTGCAGCCATTCATGGCCTTCAATTTCCCAAACAGTTTTGGAATTTTTGTGGATGACAGTATGCCATATGATCGGGCCACAACTCTTCGCTATTGGTTTGGAAAACGTTCTGGGCATTTCGAGCAGATGATTTGGCCCTTCCAGTTCGCCCAACATGAATCCTTTCGAAGATCTATGGGACATAATCTGGAGGTCAGTTTGCGCATAAAATCCTGTGCCGGCTACACTTCCGCAGTTATGGATGGCTATAGAAGCGGTATGGTTCAGTATTTCTGCAGAACACTTCTAACGACTTGTTGAGTTCATGCCACGTCGAGTTACTGCACGAAAAGGGTCCGACAGAATGCCAGAATGGATCTTACGAATTATGTTACCTCATTCCGCGTCTGGCTACTGTTCTGTGAGGAAAAACTTCTGGACAAAATGCTAGATGATATGACACTGGCACTGGGCTGTGTGGCGTGACACTCCACTGCTATCGTAAGTCATGGCAAAAATGTGGTATATATGTACCAATCATATATATGGAAACAGTGTGTTAATGGAACCAATACTTTTACTTCGAACGTTTCTCCGGTGTGGATCAAATCGCTCTGAGCACTATGGGATCGGGCCATCAGTCCCCTAGAACTTAGAACTACTTAAACGAATGTTCAAATGTGTGTGAAATCTTATGGGACTTAACTGCTAAGGTCGTCAGTCCTTAAGATTACACACTACTTAACCTAAATTATCCTAAGGACAAACACAAACACACCCATGCTCGAGGGAGCATTTGAACCTCCGCCGGGATCAGCCTCACAGTCCATGACTGTAGCGTCCCAGACCGCTCGGCTAATCCTGCGCGACAACTACTTAAACCTAACTAAGTCCATCACACACATCCATCCCCGAGGCAGGACTCGAACCAGCGACCATAGCGGTCGCGCGGTTCCAGACTGAAGTGCCTAGAACCGCTCGGTAACTGCGGCCGGCACTCCAGTGTGTATTCAGGCTATTGAATGTACACCAATGAAATTTCTGCCAGACATTATCTACTGTTCACTATGCTGAACCAGGAAAACGTTTTTAAGTTGCTGGTTTTCCTAAAAAGTTGTAGAAAGGGAAAGTATCCAAAATTCTGACACATTCCTCTTCATTTATAATTATATTTAGAAAAAAAAATACAAAATTTCAGATTGAAGTCTCCTTGTTGAAGACGGTTATTATGTAGATGCATACTGAACTTCAAAAAATTATCTTAAAAGGTTCTTCAGAAAAATGGACTTTTCCAGTAAAAAATGTTGTACGCTACAAATAACTTTTAAAGAAAATGAGATGAGTTTAAACGTATACAGATCACTAAAATCATCCTGATGCTTATGTTTCGTCTTCTTCTGCCTGTAGTGTGTTCTCCAGCTTTGCCTCGCAGCATGTAGCTAGCCGTCTTGCATTTTTTGCCATTACTGTCACAGATCTTTCAGCATCTTGCACTTCAGAGTTCTCACAATGGCTATGACTTGAGATCTTATTATCCCCAGAGATAATCCTTATTTTCTATAACACCACATATTTGGCAATATTTTCCACGTTTGTATGTGAGAACAGTATCATGCACTCGTGTTTCTATTGTTGGCATACCTCTCAATACAGTTTTTAGAAGGCGATTCCAAATGAAGCTGTTGAAAAACCTATTTGGGTTCTGTGTTCTCCAGGGCACATATTTCTTCAGTTGCTTAGGTCTGATCAAATCTATAAGGCGGGGCTTTATAGCATCAAGTACAAATACAGCTGCTGGAAGATTACGCTTAGGCCTTGTTATATATGCACCATGATGTGTCACCTTTTGGGGAGAGATCATTACATTTATTTTCATTTGTAGAGGATTTAGAATTGCAGTATGTTGTCCAAACGAATTTCTAACCACATCGCAAAATAACCTGCAATTTTGATAATAAACGTCCTGGCAAGGTTGCCATTTTGTACAAGGTGTCAACTGCGGCACCTGTGTGTGTTAATTGTAATTCTCCGCCCCATCTGGACCTGCATGTGATGGACAGCTCCCGTGTATACACTTACTTATCCAGGGTGTTAGCATCGGATCACAGTTAACTGTGATTCTATTTAACAAAACTATATAAAAATAAGTGATAAGGGAAAGTTGAACGTCAAATCTTACTGTTACAGAAAATCCAGGTGTGAGTGACAGACAAACGATTGTAACAGTCGAGAGGGCGCGCTTACGAATAAAGTCCGCCAACCACAAACAAAATTGATTTGCACCCTTCCACTGTTCTTTTACAATTTAGAGCACATATCTATTCCTTTGTTAACACAGTGATGAATTCTGTTGTCTTACGCCCAAGTGAGCAGCAGTAATACAAAATAAGCAGCGAGCTACGTTAGAAAAGATTTACGTTGTGTGCAAGAAAATGACCCAAAAATACGAGCTAGCAGCACAATCCGATAATGAGGCCATTATCTATGAGATAATTAGTAATTGAATAAGTGGCTGGCAGGGATATGATGCAGCTGCGCTGTTTAATGCTTCGAGCAGTTCATTACTATGGGATATCATCTGTCGGTGCAACAGAGTGATAAAAATGAAACTTTATTTCATTATTGTTTAATTAAACAGCGGTTTAGCTCATATGATGTAAGTTTATTTTGTCGATGTTTAATCAACCTAAGTTTAAACGTGATGTTGGTCATACATGTTTATTTTGGCAGCATAAAGACAGTTTGTAACACACTACGTAATACTGATTAATTGTGTTCAATGTCAAGTATGTCACTATGTAATTCTTTGATCTATTATAATGAAGTGGATAGTTCTGTAAAATTTTTTCTCTTTACTATTTAAATTCTTTGTATTAATTGGAGGAAAATGTTATATAAATATGTGGCTTTTGTGGTGACATGTTATTGTATTTAGATATTAAGGTTTTTTTTAAAAAGATGTTTTTTTACAACCATGTACAAGCCGGTTCATACCTAGGGACTTGCATTGTATAAAATGAAAAGCAACAGTACTTCCTATTTGTAACGGAAGTGAGTTGGGGCCCACCAAAATGTGGTTGGCGCGGGCTGAAAGGTACATGTGGCGCTCAGTCTGGACGCCAAATGAGAGAATACAGTCAACTGGCAGCTAGCTACTGAATAGTTTTGGTCTGAGAAATAATAGAGTGAGCTGCGTAGGTGTCGGGTGAGGGTTCCAGTACCTGGATGTAATATGGAAAAGCCTCAGATGTGTGTACGGCTATAAAATGGCGCTCTATCAATGGAAAAGGCTCTAATGCTGGAAATGTCGTCACCAAGAAGAAGATAATAGAGTCAATTACATCCAGAGGAGAGATCAGTAGCCGTTATGTAGGCTACTCGCCACCGATACTGCGGTGTCACTTTGGCAGTTATAATAGGTCAGAATTTTGTCAAAGTAAGAACCAGTACATTTAAGTGTTGTTTGCTTTGCAATGATCAGGCAAGATCCACTCCACACTAATAGTGACATCCGAGTATCCTGTACGTTAAAATCTAATGAAAATAAATGTTTGATTATTTGCACAATCCTGAGTGCGACAAGAGATTTAGAAATAGTGTGTGTTTCATTGAAATAAAGGGGGGTAGTTAGTATTGCATTTAAGAAAACCTCCATAATGTTTGATTTGTTTCTTCATTCAAAGTACATGTACTTCAAATATTAACTGCATTTAATTCTATCAGTGAAAATTATTGGTTGTGCTAATAACAAAAGGAAGCACGTTATTATGAGGTTAGTTAGAGTGAAATGCATTTAAAATCATACTTAAGAACCTGTATGGAAAATCACTGACGTTGTTGTTGTGGTCTTCAGTCCTGAGACTGGTTTGATGCAGCTCTCCATGCTACTCTATCCTGTGCAAGCTTCTTCATCTCCCAATACCTACTGCAACCTACATCCTTCTGAATCTGCTTAATGTATTCATCTCTTGGTCTCCCCCTACGATTTTTACCCTCCACGATGCCCTCCAATACTAAATTGGTGATCCCTTGATGCCTCAGAGCATGTCCTACCAACCGATCCCTTCTTCTGGTCAAGTTGTGCCGCAAACTCCCCTTCTCCCCAATCCTATTCAGTACCTCCTCATTAGTTATGTGATCTACCCATCTAATCTTCAGCATTCTTCTGTAGCACCACATTTCGAAAGCTTCTATTCTCTTCTTGTCCAAACTATTTACCGTCCATGTTTCACTTCCATACATGGCTACACTCCATACAAATACTTTCAGAAATGACTTCCTGACACTTAAATCTATACTCTATGTTAACAAATTTCTCTTCTTCAGAAACGCTTTCCTTGCCATTGCCAGTCTACATTTTATATCCTCTCTACTTCGACCATCATCGGTTATTTTGCTCCCCAAATAGCAAAACTCCTTTACTACTTTAAGTGTCTCATTTCCTAATCTAATACCCTCAAAATCACCCGACCTAATTCGACTACATTCCATTATCCTCGTTTTGCTTTTGTTGATGTTCATCTTATATCCTCCCTTCAAGACACTGTCCATTCCGTTCAACTGCTCTTCCAAGTCCTTTGCTGTCTCTGACAGAATTACAATGTCATCGGCGAACCTCAAAGTTTTTATTTCTTCTCCAAGGATTTTAATACCTACTCCGAATTTTTCTTTTGTTTCCTTTACTGCTTTCTCAATATACAGATTGAATAACATCGGGGAGAGGCTACAACCCTGTCTTACTCCCTTCCCAACCGCTGCTTCCCTTTCATGTCCCTCGACTCTTATAACTGCCATCTGGTTTCTGTACAAATTGTAAATAGCCTTTCGCTCCCTATATTTTACCCCTGCTACCTTTAGAATTTGAAAGAGAGTATTCCAGTCAACATTGTCAAAAGCTTTCTCTAAGTCTACAAATGCTAGAAACGTAGGTTTGCCTTTCCTTAATCTTTCTTCTAAGGTAAGTCGTAAGGTCAGTATTGCCTCACGTGTTCAGTATTTCTACGGAATCCAAACTGATCTTCCCCGAGGCCGGCTTCCACAAGTTTTTCCATTCGTCTGTAAAGAATTCGTGTTAGTATTTTGCAGCTGTGGCTTATTAAACTGATTGTCCGGTAATTTTCACATCTGTCAACACCTGCTTTCTTTGGGATTGGTATTATTATATTCTTCTTGAAGTGTGAGGGTATTTCACCTGTTTCATACATCTTGCTCACCAGATGGGAGGGTTTTGTCAGGACTGGCTCTCCCAAGGCCGTCAGTAGTTCCAATTGAATGTTGTCTACTCCGGGGGCCTTGTTTCGACTCAGGTCTTTCAGTGCTCTGTCAAACTCTTCACGCAGTATCGTATCTCCCATTTCATCTTCATCCACATCCTCTTCCATTTCCATAATATTGTCCTCAAGTACATCGCCCTTGTATAGACCCTCTATATACTCCTTCCACCTTTCTGCTTTCCCTTCTTTGCTTAGAACTGGGTTTCCATCTGAGATCTTGATGTTCGTACAAGTGGTTTTCTTATCTCCAAAGTTCTCTTTAATTTTCCTGTAGGCAGTATCTATCTTACCCCTAGTGAGAAAAGCCTCTACATCCTTACATTTGTCGTCTAGCCATCCCTGCTTAGCCATTTTGCACTTCCTGTCGATCTCATTTTTGAGACGTTTGTATTCCTTTTTGCCTGCTTCATTTACTGCATTTTTATATTTTCTCCTTTCGTCAATTAAATTAAATTAAATTAAATTAAATTAAATTAAATTAAATTCATTTCAATTCAATTATTCTTCACTGAAATTAACTGTTTTAAAAGTCCTGCAAGGTGAATGAAATTAGTGAAAGAGTAATACCTGAATTTGGATCTTACAAATTGTCACAGAAAATTGAGTTTAGTTTGCTTTATGGTATTGGACATTGTAAGCGTCCCCAATTTTGAGTTGCCTGAATGAATGAACCTACTTGAAAAATGAATATACAAATTGCAGTTGAAGTAAATTTTGAGTTTTGTGCTTTGTGTGATAAAATTGGGAAGACAGTTTGAGGGCCCCAACTAAGTCTTTGCCTATAAAAGATAAAGTAACAGTAATTGCTTTTATTCATAAAAATAGAATTAACATTACTTCTTAGTGAGTGTAAAAATCCTATTGCAAGTGTCATTTAATTATATTTGTACTATTTGGAAAGTAGCTGTTGAATTAGCACAAAACTCAAAATTTACTTCAACTGCAATTTGTATATTCATTTTTCAAGTAGGTTTATTCATTCAGGCAACTCAAAATTGGGGGCGCTTACAATGCCCAATACCATAAAGCAAACTAAACTAATTTTTCTGAGACAATTTGTAAGATCCAAATTTAGGTATTATTCTTTCACTAATTTCATTCACCTTGCAGGACTTTTAAAACATGTCCAATTTCTGGTTTAGTACTGACTTTCATAACTTTCGGTGATCACATAATACATATATGACAAAGCAATTACTATTGAGAAGAAATAAGCCTTTAACGGTTTATGTGAGAACATGCATATACTATTTATAACTGCTAGCATCACTGTACCACTTATCCGATTATAGTAGAGTTCATTGCACTTCTTTGGGAAAGAAGTAGTAGTAGCTCTAATTTATCATACCTATATACAGATTATATGAAAGTAATGTTCCACATTACTATGCCCAATTAGGCTGGCGACCGTATTTTATTACATTTAAGTAAACTTGATTACTTAAAACATTTTCCAAATTTCAATCTTTAGCTCTCTGGTTTCTACCGTTATTTTAAATTCAAGTTCGATAATCCAAATCCATTAGGCAACTCATGGTCAATTTTATTTAAATGCTCCCAGAGGTTAAGATTTATTGCATCGTAATACCAAATTTGGTAATACACATTGTATGTTGATATAATACGCGATATAGTACAGTGTTATAAGTTATTCTTTACATGTGTACCAAATACAACGGGGGTCTGCTCGTGTTATGAAAAAAGGGTGCGTCTTCTCGAGTGTTAAAGAAAATAAAAGCCATAAAAAGAATTTTTCAGAAAATTGCTTTGGAGAAAAAACAAGATCCTAAAGGTTCAGGTTCCCTTAAAGCAAAATTTCAATTTTCTTGAAGCAATGCTACGTATTGGTGCCCTTAAGACAAGTTACAAGGAGACGTGACTCATTCATGATAACATACCGAATGAAGTCTCACAATTTATTGATGTATCAAGGAACCTGTCCAATGTGTCTGCAAGGAATGGTGTACTACTTACAGCCATCTAACATATCATAAGGTTAATGGGCATACAGAAATCCCAACCGACAGTGAAATATGGTGAGTGTCATGCTTTCAGTGACTGCATGTCCATCTCATCCACTTTCCGAGCGACTATTGCGAACGGAACTGTATGTATTCGACACTGAAGTCGAGTACCTTGCAAAAAGCCATTGCTCAGTGTTTCTCGTGAAACCTCACATATTCAGCCCGCCAAATAACAGAGAAACTGGACGGTGGCGAACTCGAGGCGTTTAGTGAGACCCAACGAGTAGCGACTTCTCTGGTTTTGAAATTATTCAAGGCGTCGAGTGCAACGATAGGCCTATGAGACGTTTAACCTGCAGAACGAAAAAGCTATAGTTCAGGTCAGAGGTGGCTGGCGATGTCTGAGGGTATCTGTCGTCCCATGACTAGGGATCACTCATTCAGGTTGCCGTGAACGTCAATCTCGGTGTTTTTTTCGACGTTCTCAGTGATTCAGTACTGTTCTTTGGTCCATAATTTTATTATGAGTCGGCTCTGAACAAGATGACAAGAATAGTGTTAACAAGGCTGCAGGCCTACGTTCTTGGTTTGATGAACACAGAGGTAGAATGAGATTTTCACTGTGCAGCGGAGTGTGCACTGATATGAAACTTCCTGGCAGATTAAAACTGTGTGCCGGACCGAGACTCCAACTCGGGACCTTTGCCTTTCGCGGGCAAGGTTCGCAGGAGAGCTTCTGTAAAGTTTGGAAGGTAGGAGACGAGGTACTGGCAGAAGTGAAGCTTTGAGGACGGGGCTTGAGTCGTGCTTGGGTAGCTCAGTTGGTAGAGCACTTGCCCGCGAAACGCGAAGGTCCCGAGATCGAATCTCGGTCCGGCACACAGTTTTAATGTAACAGGAAGTTTCATACCAGCGCACACTCCGCTGCAGAGTGAAAATCTCGTTCTGGAAACATCCCCTAGGCTGTGGCTAAGACATGTCTCCGCAATATCCTTTCTTTCAGGAGTGCTAGTTGTGCAAGGTTCGCTGGAGAGCTTCTGTAAAGTTTGGAAGGTAGGAGACGAGGTACTGGCAGAAGTGAAGCTGTGAGGACGGGGCTTGAGTCGTGTTGGGGTAACTTAGTTGGTAGAGCACTTGCCCGCGAAAGCTAAAGGTCCCGAGTTCGAGTCTCGGTCCGGCACACAGTTTTAATCTGCCAGGAAGTTTCAACACAGAGGTAGCCTATCTCACCTCATATGAGCACTTAATTGCCCGATCTCATTCCCGGAGTATCTGAAGTATTTGGATCAGCATGTGAAACGTGGAAATGATCTTATCCATCACACCATCAGTGAATGGCTAAAGCTTCACATGGCACAGGTGATGAATATAGACTCTCTTCCCAGCCAGATTCAGGCCGATATCAAGGCAAAATGTGGTGTCAACGTGACGTCTCCCATGGATGACAAACTGTTTGTCTAGTGTGCACAGTATTTACATTATGGTGATGGAGTGCCATCGATCCGATCTTCGTAGGCCATTATGAGCACCAGCTGATACCCAAAGTGGCCAGTGTTCCAGGCTCGTATTGAATCATGCCGATGTGGAAATTATTCAGTCGGGTAGCGAAACTTCTAGTTACGTAGTAGCTACAAGTCTGAACAAGTATGTTTTCTATCCCACTGCTACAGAAGCGTATGAAGACGACTTCTGAGACAGTGCTGTGCCCACTCAGACAACACATGTTCCAAAGAAACTGATGAAGCTGGAAATATATTCGTCCTTGTGATGTTCTTCTAGCCACTTGCAGACTCTTCTAGCAGTAAGGTGAGCCGAGAACAACTTGTGCAGTTTAATGATTTCATAGGAAATAATATTAAATTAGAACCTGGATTGTAAAGTCCTAGTAACGCGTAGGCACTGCCTTGTAATCATATGTAAAAACAGTGATAAGCTGCGTGCACGTCGAAGGCATACTGAAATACACTACACACCACTCGAAATATAATGTAGCAAAACTGCAAACAACGAAGTAGATTTCAAAACCATTATGATATATTATTACTACGATATGCATACAAGAGTGATTCCATTCTGCTGGTTGTTTCAAGTCGGCTTTATTGGTCGCGACTGCAATGACCTGGGTGGCTGAAGATGTTGCTGTAAGTGCTGACTTCTTAGGAGCATCGTGAGGTTCCATCTGGATGAACGTACACGACTGGGATGTGACTCGGAAGAATTATTGATGGTAGAAGCGGTGCATTGCTTTTCCAAGTACTGGCGAGAAGTAACCAGATGTACTCTGTGTTTCTCGGCTTCCAAACAGCTTTTTGTTCTGTAGCACACCAACGGCTGGGTTGCATGCAGCGTATTCTCTTTTTTACAGACATGAAAGTTAATCTGATGTTCTCCAAGCGATTATAAGTGTATTATTACTCTTCACGTTAAATTTTAATGCCTTAGCGCAGTATTAGTTGCGATCTAAGGGTTTTCGCAGGTGGAGCTGTTGTGTGAGAAGAATTCGTAATGCACAAAAACTGTACAAATATTAATTTAGAACTCGGCAAAAATTTTCGCAGCTACGAAGACTTGCAGTTGCCTCCCACAGAATTAATATAAAGTTTTCTCACAAAATGTAATAATTGCTTCACATTTAATGACTCACAGCTAGAGACAATAATGTCTTACAAGTACTTGGAAATAACAGGGGATAAAAGTATGGGCCGGATCGATCAAAGATTAGATTAGATTAGATTCAGTTTTCGTTCCATAGACCCAAAAAACGAGATGATTCTCGTGGGTGTGAAACATGTCAGAAAGTGTACGATAAAAACATAAAACATTTGAATATAATACTTACTAACCCGATCATTTGTCAGGAGATTGTCCAAATAGGTGAATATAATGCGGAAGCTGGAAAAACTAATATTTCAGAATTAACACAGTGTCAATAAGAAACATTGTTATGCACTATTAATAAATTTATCATACACAAAACACCTAATCTTCACTGATGAGACCAAGTGTTGTCAATGTCTAACAGACATTTTTACCTAAGCTGGCTTCTGTAGACTAGAAGGAGTTGCCTATCAAAAAGTATTTCAAACTGTGCCTAAACCGTGTTTTATCTGAAACTAAGTTTTTAATGGTTGCTGGCAATTTATGGAAATTAGTTTTCGTGAATATTGGACCCCTTTTTAGACCAAGACAGAGGATTTTACGTCTTTATGTAGCTTATTCTTATTCCTAGTATTGATATTTTGTATTGAGCTATTGGTTGGTGATAGAGATGTATTACTTTCAACAAATTTTATTAAGGAATAAAAATGCTGAGAAGCAGTGCATAGAATGCAAAATTCCTAGAGCAGGTTTCTACATGATGTTCTTGAATTTACACCGAAAATGATTCTTATCACACGATTTTGCACCATAAAAACTTTTGCTCGGTTTGATGAGTTGCCCCAAAGTTTGATCCCATATGACATAATAGAATGAAAGTAAACAAAGTATGCAGCTTTTATATTTATATCTCATACATCTGACATGATTCTTACTGCAAATACAGACTTGTTAGGCGCTTAAGCAATTCTGTGGTATGCCCTTCCCAACTGAATTTATTTTTGAGTTGTAATCACAGAAATTTAACAGTGCCAACCCCTTCGATCTGCATGTTTCATGTGTTATATACATGCTGGAAGGAAGTCTCTTACTGGTTCAGAACGGCGTATAGTGGCTCTTCTCAAAGTTTAGTGACAGTGAATTAGCTTTAACCACTTATTAATGTCACTGAAAATGTGATTAGCAGTATTTCTAAATGTACTTCGTTCGCTACTTATGCAATGTTTGGATCATCTGCAAACAAAACAAATTTAGCATCTGGCGATGTAACAGATGAGAGGTCATTAATGTATACAAGAATAAGCAGTGGTCCCAAGATCGAACCTTGAGGAAACCACATGTAATTAATTCCCAGACAGAAGATAAGTGACTGCTTACTGCACAGGTATTTCACCACGACACCCTTTGTTTCCTATTAGATAGATAAGACTCGAACCATTTCGCAGTATTGATGGAGATACCATAATATTCTAATTTACTTTAGAGAATGCTGTGGTTCACAGAGTCAAACTTTGAAAGGTCACAGAAAATACCAGCAGCCTCTAATTTATGATCTAATAAATTAAGTACATTCCCACTGTAAGTCTAAATAGCTTTCTCTATGAAAGGATGAAAGAAATTATTCAGATTGTGAAGGGAGACGAAAATTTACTAGTCACGGGTGACTGGAACCCGATAATAGGAAACGGAAGAGGGGGAAACGTAGTAAGTGAATATGGAATTGGAGTAAAGGATGAAAGAGGAAGCTGCCTGGTAGAATTTTGCACAGAGCACAACTTAATCATAGCTAACACTTGGTTTAAGAATCATAAAAGAAGGTTTTATACATGGAAGAAACCTGGAGATACTGGAAGGTCTCAGATAGGTTATATAATGGTAAGACAGAGATTCAGGAACCAGGTATTAATTTGTAAGACATTTCCAGGGGCAGATGTGGACTCTGACCACAATCTATTGGTTATGAACTGTAGATTAAAACTGAAGAAACTGCAAAAAGGGGAGAATTTGAAAAGGTGGGACCTCGATAAACTAAAAGAACCAGAGGTTGTAGACAGCTTCAGGGAGAGCATTAGAGAACCATTGAAATAATGGGGAAGGAAATACAGTAGAAGAAGAATGGGTAGCTTTGAGAGACAAAATAGTGAAGGTGGCAGAGGATCAAGTAGGTAAAACGACGAGGGCTAGTAGAAATCCTTGGTCAACAGAAGAGATATTGAATTTAATTTATGAAAGGAGAAAATATAAAAATGCAGTAAATCAAGCAGGCAAAAAGGAATACAAACGTCTCAAAAATGAGATCGACAGGAGGTGCAAAATGGCTAAGCAGGGATGGCTAGAGGACAAATGTAAGGATGTAGAGGCGCATAAGACTAGGGGTAACATAGATACTGCCTACAGGAAAATTAAAGAGAGCATTTGAGAAAAGAGAAACACTTTCATAAATATCAAGAGCAGATAGAAATCCAGTTCTAAGCAAAGAAGCGAAAGCAGAGAGGTGGAACGAGTATATAGAGGGTCTTTACGAGGGCGATGTTCTTGAGGACAATATTAAAGAAGTGGAAGAGAATGTAGATGAAGATGAAATACGAGTTACGATACTGCATGAAGCGTTTGACACAGCACTGAAAGACCTAAGTCGAAACAAGGCCCACGGAGTAGACAACATTCCATTAGAACTACTGACAGCCTTGGGAGAGCCAGGACTATCAAAACTCTACCATCTGTTGAGCAAGATGTATGAGACAGGTGTAATACCCTCAGACTTCAAGAACAATATAATTATTCAAATCCAAAAGAAAGCAGGTGTTGACAGATGTGAAAATTACCTAAGTATCAGTTTAACAAGCCACGGCTGCCAAATACTAACACCAATTCTTTACAGACGAATGGAAAAGCTGGTAGAAGCCGACCTCGGGGAAGATCAGTTTGGATTCCATAGAAATGTGGAACACGTGAGGCAATACTGCCCCTACGAATTATCTTAGAAAATACATTAAGGAAAGGCAAACCTACGTTTCTAACATTTATAGAGTTAGAGAAACCTTTTAACAATGTTGACTGGAATACTCTCTTTCAAATACTGAAGGTGGCAGGGGTAAAATACAGGGAGCGAAAGGCTATTTACAATTTGTACAGAAACCAGATGACAGTTATAAGAGTCGAGGGGCATGAAAGGGAAGCCGTGGTTGGGAAGGGAGTGAGACAGGGTTGTAGCCTATCCCCGATGTTATTCAATCTGTATATTGAGAAAGCAGTAAAGGAAACAAAAGAAAAATTCGGAGTAGGAATTAAAATCCATGGAGAAGAAATAAAAACTTTGAGGGTCGCCGATGACATTGTAATTCTGTCAGAGACAGCAAAGGACCTGGAAGAGCAGTTGAATGGTATGGACAGTGTCTTGAAAGGAGGACATAAGATGAACATCAACGAAAGCAAAACAAGTATAGTGTAATGTAGTCTAATTAAATAGGTTGATGCTGAGGGAATTAGATAAGGAAATGAGACACTTAAAGTAGTAAGTGAGTTTAGCAATTTGGGGAGGAAAATAACGTATGGTGGTCAAAGTAGAGAGGATATAAAATGTTGACTGGCAATATCAAGGAAAGCGTTTCTGAAGAAGAGAAATTTGTTAACATCGAGTATTGATTTAAGTGTCAGTAAGTCGTTTCTGAAAGTATTAGCATGGAGTGTAGCCATGTATGGAAGTGAAACATGGACGATATATAGTCTAGACTAGAAGAGAACGGAAGCTTTCGAAATGTTGTGCTACAAAAGAAGGCTGAAGATTAGGTGGGTAGATCACATAACTAATGTGGATGCATTGAATAGGAGAGAAGAGAAATTTGTGGCACAACAAGGGATCAGTTGGTAGGGCATATTCAGAGGGATCAAGGGATCACCAATTTAGTATTGGAGAGCAGCATCTAAGGGTAAAAATCGTAGAGGTATACCAAGAGAGGAATACGTTAAACAGAATCAGAAGGATGTATGTTGCAGTATGTACTAGGAGATGAGGAATCTTACACAGGATAGAGTTGCATGAAGTGCTGTATCAAACCAGACTAAAGACCACAACAACAGCATATCAGAACCCTTATGAAATCCAAACTGTGACTTGGACAATATATTACTCACCATCAGATGCTTAAGGAAATGCTTCAACACAACCTTTTCAAATATTTTTGAGAAAGCTGGCAAAGGTGAAACTGGTCGATAGTTTGATGGTATCTCTTTATCCTCCCTCTTGTAAAGAGGCTTAACTTCAGCATATTTTAGCCACTCTGGAAACGTTCCACTGATAAGAGATTGATTACACAAATAACTTAAGATAGAGCTCAACTCGCATGACCACTCTTTGATTAACTTCGTTGATATGTTATCATACGCACTGAAATACTTAGATTTTAAGGATCTTACATTGGATGCTACTTATTTGAGAGACGTGAGTGTCTTTTTTTCTGAAGTTATTTTTAAAGACCGGCCTCATACTCCATTGCACTGTTCACCGAACCTTGTAACCCCAAACTGTCAGTAAGGGAAATGAATCACTTGTTTAAGAGGTCTGCAACACTACATGCACTTGTTACGAAAGTCTCATTTATTTTTAGAGCTATCTCTCCGTCTTCCTTTTTGGCCCCACCTGTCTCTGTCTTCACCATATACCATATAGTTTTTATTTTGTTGCCTGATGTAATTGTAATAAAGCTGCTTCGATTTCTAGGTTACTTGGTTTAATATTTTGATGCATTCTTTGTAATGCATTACAGTTCTGACATCATAGCTGTTCCTTGATAGTAGTTACAGTCTCCTTTATTTCCCACGTGATATCTTTATTCCTTGTGTAATCCACAGTTTATTTTTTGACTTTTTTGTGATTTGAGTAACTTTTAGGGGAAAAGAATTTTAAAAAGTGGAGGTTTATTAATATAAACTCAGCAAATGGCAGCTTTCAATTCTTTGATAGGATATTGCGAAACGGCTGTTTGTCCACAAAGATATTGGAGATCCATTTCGCGTCAGACTGATGAACCCAGTTCTGACACAGTCTGGTCTCAACCGACTAGTAAATGAACGAATTTGGTGATTCCACTGTAGCGTACACAAGAGTCATTGTCTATTGAAAATTGTGTTGGTCGAGATGTAGAATAATGAAAGGAACTTACGGTAATGTAACATTCAACATGGCGTAGGATACTTGTTTTCTGGCTATTAACTGGATATTCTACTGTCTTTAGGCGTTTTATTATCAATAAATTTTTATTTCAGATAGTAAAACTGAACCGTTTCTGAAATTATATTACTATCTAAGGTAAGTCGCATAACTTTCTCACGTCTAGTAACTTATGAATCTTTAAAGATATTTGCAATCTGTCGTCACCTATACAGTGATCGGGGTCTCTTGAATTAAAAACCAACGCATTTTCACTCTTCAGATACAGACAGCATCTTTGTTTTTTCGCTTAAATGAAATTTAGGCTACATTAGCAAATCTATAGAAGGATTTTGAAAATTAGGTGAACTAATAAGATGTGAGGTTCTTCGGAAAATCGAGGAGGGGAGAAATGCTTGGAAATCATTAACAAGAAGAAGGAGGAGAATGACAGGACATTTGTTAAGATAGCAAGGAACAATTCCCATGGTGTATGAGTGAAAGGCAGGGAAAGGCAGCGATTGAAATATATCCAACAAATAACTCTAGTCAACAGCCAATTTCCATCTGGGATGTGATACATCAACTAGTATGTATTTTGGTGTATAGCATCCGAATATACCTCTCAAATTGTTCTAGCACGTCCCATTTGTGAGTTTATAAATGTTCTTTTATTTTTCGTGTTCGGTATTTCGCTTTTTGCTGTTCAACAGTTTTGATGTTTAATTGTTTGATTTTGGTTTGCAGAGGAGAGCTATAATACCTACAAATCGTTAGTAATTGGTTGGTGTGGTAATCCAGTGGTGTGAATGAGATCCTCAGTGAGTGTTACCTGTGAAAGATAGAGCAAACTTTTTGTGTTTAAAACTTTCACTAAGAAAAATGGCAACTAGTAAGTCTCGTTGCTGTCGAAACCACCGTGTCAACTGTTGTTATGTATGTGGGAAATTCACTCCAAAGCCCAAAGAAAACCAATCACTGATTTGGTTAAGAAGGCCTATAAATTTTTTATTGTCCTGTAGGTGATCAAGATAAAAATTTTGCCCCTCATATTGCCTGTATAATCTGTACTACAACCTTAACCGAGCAGTTGAAAGGAAAACGCCGAGCCACACCATTCGCTGTTCCGATGGTGTGGAGTGAGCCTAATGACCATTATTCAGACTGTTACTTCTGTCTTACATATATTTCGTGACACTGAACAAAACTAGACATAAAATAAAGTATCGAAATATATTTCAGTATATTTGCCTCTGCTCCATGATGAGGGGTTACCTGTTCCTATCTGTAACTTGAGAGCCACGGAACCAGACCCCATGTCAAGTGAATCAGAAAGTACTGAAAAGAGAAGAGTACTCTCATAAATATCATGACACTTCGCCTCAGTTCTTAATGTAAAGGAACTGAACGATTTGGTCCGCGATCTAAAACTTTCGATACAGCAGGCAGAACTCTTGGGGTCGAAACTTCAACAACGGAACCTTCTAGCTCCAGGGACAAACATTTCCTGTTTCAGATCAAGAGGTGCTTCCTTCGCTCAATATTTAGATACGCAGAATTCAACGTGTGTATGTAGAGATGTCAATGGTCTGATGATGCAGCTAGGTGTACAACATAATGCACATTAGTGGCGACTATTTTTGACTCCAGTAAAACAAGGTTGAAAGCAGTACTACTACACACTGGCAATTCATTTCAATCGGTACCTTTGGTTTATGCATTATACATGACAGAAACTTCTGAAATCATGGCTTTGGTGCTAGAGGCAATGGAATATAAGGATCATGAATGGCAGCTTTGCTGTGATTTAAAAGTTGATGGACTCCTTACAGGTACAGGCTGGATTCACGAAATGTTGCTGCTTTTAGTGCCTTTGAGACAGCCGTGACACCAGGAACCACTATACAGTTAAGGAATGGCCTATAAGGAAGTCATATGTTCCTGAAAACGTAAATGTGCACAATACCCGACTGGTTGAGCCAGATAAAATCACTTTGCCTCCCCTTAATATAAAGTTGGGCTTTATCAAGAACTTTGTAAAAGCTCTGGATAAATAAGGTGAGGCCTTCAATCACTTAAAAGAAAAGTTTCCCAAATTAAGTGAGGCAAAGCTGAAAGAGGGTTTATTTGTTGGACAACAAATAAGAAAATTGATGAAAGATCTAACCTTTGATATCAAACTCACAGCTATCCAATAAGCTGCTTGGTCTTCTATTAAGGCAGTTGTGGAGATCTTTTTGGGGAACAGAAATGACACAAAACTATGTGACCATTGAAAATGACCTATCGGACGACTATAAGAAAACGTGGCGTAGAATGTCGCTTAAAATTCACTTTTTACATTCTCACCTTGATTTCTTCCCAGACAATTTGGGAGCCGCAAGCGATGAGCATGGTGAACGCTTTACCAAGACATTCTTACCATATAACACCGCTACCAAGGTCACTGGAACCCTTCGATGATGGGTGACTACTGCTGGGGTCTTGTTAGACGATTAAAGGTGAAATTATCTTTTGAACTTTTATTGGCATCATGCCCATGTATAAATACAATATAGTATTGATTTCAAACGTTCTGAATGTGTATTTTGGTTTGACTTCATTGTGTTAATTTTTGCTGTTACCATTTTTTATTCTGCTATGTATCTAGGAAATGGGATGTCATAGAGAAAAACTGATTTTACCAGTGTATCAGCACCCCAAAATAGGTAATTCCACCCATTTACAAACCAGATGCAGAAATAAAGTTTAAATTTTTTAACTAATGTAACTGAATTGTAGTGCGAGTGCTACTCGGATATCGATAGGTTGGGATAAGAGAGGAATTAATGGTACCCCTTACCAGATCAGTCAGAAGACAAGATGATAAATAAGGATAAATGTAGTTTTGCAACTCTTTTGTAGGTCCAACAAGAAATTACTGGTAAAAGATGTACTGAATGTGGATATTTTTGAGAGGCTGATATGCATGTTTGAATGGCACGCCACTCTGAAGAATACCTGAGTTTCAGTGGAAAATAGCGTTTCCACGTAAAGTGGTATGTGACGTTTACGCCACTCTCGACTTTAGAATGTAGCGTGTAAGAAATCTGTGCGCGGCAAGCTATTCTAGTACGAAACACTCTTGATTTTTTTGAGTCCTATAAAAGCGTTATATCGCATGTGTCATATGATGTGAGGGTTCGGCGAAACAAAACATATTTTTGCCAACGATATTTGTACTTAAAGGTGTTGCGAATAAGCCTTGGTCTTTGTTCCATGAGGCTCTGTTCAAGATTCGTGTCAATGGAAACAGTTAACAAATATAAGTTATTTTAGGTTAAAAGTTATTTTAGGTGAAAAATTTTGGTGAATCAGCCTTCCCAAACACATGTGCGAAGCCGGACAAAGACGCTGGTATGTCGATGCCTAAACTTACACTCCGACTACTCATTTTGCAAGTGTAAGAAGAGCTTGATAAACTTAGTATGTCCTCCACAATGCCACACTGTGTGGCCACGCAGTTTAAGGCGTCATGTCACGGATCGCACGGCCCCGCCCGCCAGAGGTCCGAGTCCTCCCTCAGGCATGGGTGTCTGTGTTCTTCTTGTCATAAGTTAGTTTAATTATTGTGTAAGTCTAGGGGCCGATGACCTCTACAGTTTGGTCCCTTAGGAATTCACACTCATTTGAACATTTTTCTTTTGTCCTCCACAATGTCAAATTACCACTGTCTTGAAGGAGAACGTGTATCAGAGGCGACATGGATGAAGCAAATGATAACAGACGAATAAACACATTGAATCAGCTTAAAACTATTTCGGTATCTTACAGAAACTTCGTCGCTAGAAAGTACAGTGACACAGTAGCCTTCATACTTAACAAATTATGTCAGTTATCTCACGAACTGAATAAATAATTTTTAAAACTAATTCATAAGTGCAAGTGAAGTTTTTGTGTCATATCACATTATCCGAATTTAGATGATAACCTTCAGTCATTAATAATGGTCTGTGAGCGAAATGTAAGATACTAAATTGTCAGAAGCTAAATATTAATTGTAAATGCCTTTAAATAACACTACCTTATATGTTTGAAAAGTGTGTTCACGAAGCTGAGTGATGTCCAACATATAGAACCATTGTGAGAACTAAATAGAAGCGTTCACTGAAAAATCTCTTACGAACACAATTTTTGTCAGGATCGCAGTTGCTTTATTTCTCGCATTTCCTCATAGAGCATTTCAGCATCAGATTAGTAACGTTATAGATCTGTAACCAGAAGGCATTAACTGCCAAACTATCAGTATGCCTCGACACGATATTCTGTATCTAATCTTTTTATATATAATTGGTATTGATGTAATGGTAACGACACCGAGACATGCCACAAGTGAAATCGGAAGATAGAATAATTGTAATAGTAACAAAAGTTCTGTGTGGTTGTGTGAAATTGTTCTGTAATATATTTACGAATTTTATGTCATATACACTACTGGCCATTAAAATTGCTACACCACGAAGATGACGTGCTACAGACGCGAAATTTAACCAACAGGCAGAAGATGCTGTGTATTGCAAATGATTAGCTATTCAGAGCATTCACACAAGGTTGGCGCCGGTGGCGACACATACAATGTGCTGACATGAGGAAAGTTTCCAACCGATTTCTCATACACAAACAGCAGTTGACCGGCATTGCCTGGTGAAACAATGGTGTGATGCTTCGTGTAAGGAGCAGAAATGCGTACCATCACATTTCCGACTTTGATAAATGTCATATTGTAGCCTATCGCGATTGCGGTTTATCGTATCGCGACATTGCAGCTCGCGTTGGTCGAGATCCAGTGACTGTTAGCAGAATATGGAATCGGTGGGTTCAGGAGGGTAATACGGAACGCCGTGCTGGATCGCGACGGCCTCGTATCACTAGCAGTAGAGGAGACAGGCATCCTATCCGCATGGCTGTAAAGGATCGTGCAGCCACATCTCGATCCCTGAGTCAACAGATGGGGACGTTTGCAAGACAACAACCATCTGCACGAACAGTTCGACGACGTTTGCAGCAGCATGGACTATCAGCTCGGACACCATGGGTGCGGTTACCCTTGACGCTGCATCACAGACAGGAGAGTCTGCGATGGTGTGCTCAACGACGAACCTGAGTGCACGAATGGCAAAACGTCATTTTTTCGGATCAGTCCAAGTTTTGTTTACAGCATCATGATGGTCGCATCCGTGTATGGCGACATCGCGGTGAACGCACATTGGAAGCCTGTATTCGTCGTCACCATATTGGCGTATCATCCGGCGTGATGGTATGGGGTGCCATTGGTTACACGTCTCGGTCATCTCTTGTTCGCATTGACGGCACTTTGAACAGCGGACGTTATATTTCAGATGTGTTACGACCCGTGGCTCTACCCTTCATTCGAGTTCAGCAGGATAATGCACGACCGCATGTTGCAGGTCCTGTACGGGCCTTTCTGGATACAGAAAATGTTCGACTGCTGCCCTGGCCAGTACATTCTCCAGATCTCTCACCAATTGAAAACGTCTGGTCATTGGTATCCGAGCAACTGGTTCGTCACAATACGCCAGTCCCTACTCTTGATGAACTGTGGTATAGTGTTGAAGCTGCATGGGCAGCTGTACCTGTACACGCCATCCAAGCTCTGACTCAATGCCCAGGCGTATCAAGGCCGTTATTACGGCCAGAGGTGGTTGTTCTGGGTACTGATTTCTCAGGATCTATGCACCCAAATTGGGTGAAAACGTAATCATATGTCAGTTCTAGTATAATATATTTGTCCAATGAATACCCGTTTATCATCTACATTTATTCTTGGTGTAGCAATTTTAATGTCCAGTAGTGTACTATGCAGAAGAACCTATTAGATAAGTGGAGTACAGTACATGAAACACAGCGAAGTTCAGTGTATTGCCTTGTGTTTGATCCAATTCTTACTGAATTTCTGAGAAGGCTAATAGAATTTTCTTCATACAATGTAAAAAAGGCATGTAAGTTACGTCCTTCGCCATTTTCTTTGGTTGTGATCGCCCGGAGGCAGACGTTACTGACCTTTGCTTTCCTCTCTCAGTGTAGGCCCACTGCGCTGGATCACGCAATGAGTATAGAAACTAGTACGTTGGTTTAGTAAATAAATACGAGGATCGCAACACACTAGGGTGAAATATTTCTTCAACAAATTTGGCGACACTTAGTCCGACCTCATGTTGAAACACGTGGTGGTGAAAATCACAAGTGCCCGCAGATACACCTACACTGAGCGGACAAAAGTATGGAAACATAAAAAATACCACATATTACCATGCTTAATACGTTCTAGGTAACACGTAGTCATTCAAACCAGTTCTCAGTCGTCTCGGAGTGGATAAATATAAGTCCTTTGTGGTTATCAAGGGAATCTTATACCATTCTTCCTGCAAAATAGAGGAAAGTTCAGATAACAATGATGGAGTTGAACAGAGATCACACACCCTTCTCTCCAAAGGAGACCAAAAAGGCTTAATAATATTGAGATCTGGTGTCTGGTGGCCAAGGGAGAAGTGAAAATTCATCCTTGTGTTCGCACAACAAGGCTTGGACAATGCGAGCTGTTTGAACAGGGCCGGCCGGAGTCGTCGAGCGGTTCTAGGCACTACAGTATCGAACCGCGCGAGTGCTACGGTCGCAGGTTCGGATCCTGCCTCGAGCATGGATGTGTATGATTTCCTTAGTTTAGTTAGGTTTAAGTAGTTCTAAGTTCTAGGGGAGTGATGACCTCAGAACTTAAGTCCCATAGTGTTCAGGGCCATTTGTTTGAATAGGAGCTCTTCCGTCTTGGAACGCATCATACCCATTAAGGAACAAACACTGTAACATGGAGAGGACCAGATCAGACAAAGTGGTCAGATAAACCCTGGTAGTAACGTGCCCTTGCAGAGTACCCATGGGTTCATGGAATACCTCGCTATGACTGTCAAAGCCATCACCGACGCCCGCCATGGTGACCCTTGGACATAAACTCGGCCAGTAGTTGGAAACAGTGTGAAGCAAGACTCAGTCGACCAAACAACTTTCTACATCATTCTACAGTCCAGCTTTTTGGTTTCGGCACCATGTTTTCCTGTTACGGACATCTGCTTCACTTATGAGCTTTTCTAGAATTCCAGCTCACACTGCAGTTTCTAATTTATGGGACTCCCTTCGTGTCGCTTTGATGCTGACAGGATTCGCGAGTGCGACATTCAATTTACACTAACACGTAGAGAACTTGTTTTATGGTTTGAATTAAGTTTAAATCTCTTGACAAGTTACTGGTTTGTGTTAGTTCAAATTAACTGTTCTGTCTCTGGTTAATTAACGCTTAATAAATTCTCTCCCCACAGGTGAAAGGAAACTGATAACTTGAAACTATTAGTTTGCATAACTAAAAACAGCATGTCAGGATTTATTTCAATGGCAGTGATTACGAATAACGGCTTCGCTACAGTTTCAGTAGAGCAGAAAATTTTGTAGAGTCGATGTTGTGCGTACTGGAGAGTTTGGTGATATTGTCTCCTTTGAAGCGACAAATCTCGACAGTACTGAAGCCTTAAATAGTCTTTATTCTTCTCGCATTAGATCCAGCGAGTTCTGTTATGGTGCAATGACATTATTATAACAAGAAGTTATTGTTAATCCTATAAATTTCCGCAATTCGAGACTAGAAACTGATTGTACTCTTGTAATAGTAGTAACAGCGAGCAGGCATGTCCACCAAATTAGTTCACAGTAATTCCGAAGAATCTAAGCGATGCTGCAGTGACTCTCGTGTGAAATCAAGTAAACTTTGAAAATCGATAAATAAACGTACCTTCCGTTTCAGAATCTTATTCTACATTTTCTAGACAACAGTGCCCTACTACACATTTTTACAAGTAATTAATCCTCTAGTCAATATTATGACTTGAACTTTCCCAAGATAAGAAATGCAAAGACTTTCGCTGTCAGAAAACGTGACTGTCTCGTACTCTGGCAAATACATTGAACGTTGGGTCAATTGTGCGGGAACGATAGGGACGGTTCCGCGTGACGTCACTGTCGGGAAGCGTCAGGAGCGCGAGAAGTAATCTCAATTTGGTGTAGGCCCGCTGAGAGCCAAGAGTGGCCTCGGGGCAAGATGTGTGACAGGATCCACTTTTATTGTTACTTTATAGGAGGTCTGAAATGAGTTATACATACATAAATCAGTTCGGGGAATATTGAACATTCACAAAAAATATGCGTTCGGATAAAATACAGACGAAATATAATTTCTTTTTAAACACTAAACATATCTTTACAAACGCCGATGTGCTCCAAAAAGATGTGTGCGAAAATGTAGTTTCTCAGAAGGTTATTTCTCGGGTTCTATTGATCACAGTGATAAGGGGTCAACTGTTTTGGATAGCCCTTAACCAAATGACTATTTTATACCTACGGTACCAGAACAAAATTTAAACGTTACACACTTTCTCCAGCCCAGGAAAACTGAGCAAGTCGATAGGTTCTTCTGCACTGAGTGTGGCCTTAGCTAGACTTGAAGCGGCTTATGAAAGCAGCAGTTATTCATGGGCGATTCCTGAGAAAATCCCGGAAAACCACGATTCTTTGGGCACGAAAAGTATCCACTGTGGTAATAATGCGGTAAAACCACTTCGATAATTTCTGTTGATGGCAGATAGTTAATCCGCGAGGTATGTTCTTAAAGAGATATTCTCCTAGAACTTCGAAACTTTTTTCGTTATCGTTATTTGTTATCAAGATACCTGGATTCAAAATTGCCGCACTTATGCCGTAAAATATGCGCGTAATACCCAGTCTGAGGCGTAAATGTAGTTTCAATTGTCGTTGTGAACACATGCCAAGGGTTCTAGGGTCATTGCAAGGGTTCTGAGACCACCTAACTGAGCTTTTAGTCAGCAATACTTTATGGTGCATTGTCTCTATATAATGAGCACTCAACACCTGCACAAATATGGCCACAGTGGTACTGCAGTAACAAAAAGGCCAAAAAGGGGTCTTCATATTACGGCGTGAAGTCAAGCGCCATCACGCCAGTCTGGAACAATAGAGAAAATATGGCTGTGAGAAGACATCCACCCATCGCACTCTGACCGACCGCTCTCCAGGACGACAATGCGTCAGCAGCGGGCCCTATGTGAAGAGGGTGTAAGCTCCGCCACCGACTGCCGACGAATCGGTTAAATAGCGGTTCAAGATTAGATACTTGTATAGCAGCGTCTTAGGATTGATTATACTGCAGAATATTGCTTATTATGTATGTCGCCCTTTGCTTGGGATACTTTATGTATTTGTCACAGTTTACTATCGTAATCTTTCCCTTTTGTAATGAAACTCATTAATACTCTTTGTTTGAATGTTGTCTATCGTTCAAAAAAAAAAAAACAGGTTTCCTAGACAGCCCACATTCGACGACTAGGCTGCCTGAAAGGAACTTAAAATGACTGGAAGAATAATGTTCAATCTAAAGACTGCAGGTTCAGTAAAACATTTTTAATTACATTTCTATTCCTTTGGGATGCAAATTATAAACTTGGCGGTTTCGCTGAATTGCTGTCAATCAGCAAAGTATCGAGAAAAAACTAAAACAAACGATATTGTGTTAAACTTATATTATGCGTCCTTAGTTGTTGTTTATACAAAGTATATAAATGTGTCGAAGTCTATAAACTGTACAACTTTATTGACTTACAGGGTTAGTTCGATGTAAGCGGCATACCCTGTAGTCGCAGTGAAAAGAGGGGAACCAGAGAAAAAATGTTCCCGTTGGAGCACAGTAAAGGTGAATATCTTCCCCTTTAAAAGACTCTGACAGATAGTGGGGATCCAGTTGCCTCAGCCCTCATTCTACAATCCTCGCCACAAATTTTGGCATGTTCGCCCCTTTTTGTGCTGAAAGAAAATGACAGAGAGACAGCGACGATAGAAGACAAAGGAAACAGTGCTAGTGGGAGAGGAGAGAGGAGACAGTGATGGTCGGAGAGAGAAAGTGTCGCTGAAAGACAAAAAGAGATGGATGAAGACAATAGCAGTGGCAGCCAAAGAGAGAGGAGATACCGATGGTCAGTAAGAGACGGTGTCAGTACAAGAGTAAGGGTGATGCATGGAGACAGAAGCAGTGTGAGGAAAAGAGAGAGGAGCCAATGGAAATGAAAAAGATAGATGAGTGGACGCCCTTTATAGAATTGGGGGTGTGTGGACCAGCGAACTTTAACACCTGGATACGGGGGAGGCTGCATTTTGAACCTAAATTTTAAACACGTGGGTTCAGGGGAAACATTTAATTTGAACTACCAATAATTTTTGAGTTGCTGAGGTACGGTGGAGACCGCAGCAATACGAAGAAAGATAAAAGAAGACTTACATTGTCTTCTTTTTTGGTAGTGGGATTTAATGTAAGTCAATGGGAGAAATACGAGACAGTAGGAGAGAGACATAAACAGTGGCAGTGAGAGGGAGACGCTGAGCACGAAGACTTCATTACTAAGAAACACTGGATAAAAGGATTTAGAATGCTCTGTATTAGAAGAGCGCAAATATTTTCGCACAAAATAATGGCTCTGAGCACTATGGGACTCAACTGCTGAGGTCATCAGTCCCCTAGAACTTAGAACTACTTAAATCTAACTAACCTAAGGACATCACACACATCCACGCCCGAGGCAGGATTCGAACATGCGACCGTAGCGGTCGCGCGGTTCCAGACTGTAGCGCCTAGAACCGCTCGGCCACTTAGGCCGGCATTTTTTCGCACACCTGAGTGTTTACATTTTTAGTGAGGAAGGTGGAAAGAGGACTAAGGCTGCAGGTTCTTCACTTTTCTGCCAGTGTTTTAAAGAGAGACATATTCGCCATTTTTGTTCTCCGACAGGTGCATTTTTTCGCTGTTTTAGACTACGGTACCATACGTTGCACGAGACATTGCCGTCAGAATTCGAGTGAATTAACAATTGTTTACAGAGCAATAGGTTGAATCAGAGTGCACACATTCGTGTATCAGTGAGCCACTGTTAATAGTACTAACTTCTGTTGCATGTTGGATTAGTGTTGTCCCGTACTACAGATCATGTGGACATTCGAGAAAATTATATGCACTGGGACATGTCAATGTACTGTATTTAGAAAGCAGACGCCTCCGAAGAAATAACGTGAAGTGTTCCGACGCAGAGCAGAAACTTTATATACAGCCATAAAAGAATAACAGTTCCCGTTTTTCTGATCTCGTGGAGGACAAGGGTACAAACATTACTTGTTAGTAACACAGTGTTTGTAAATGCTTCACATTCTACACAAAAGCCAGTGCACATCGCTCAGATTTTAGACGTTATTGTTTCACTTGTTTTTCTTTTCATAGAAACAATAAACTACTTAAGTTACTCGGTTAGTCCATAAGTTTGCAGAGTCTTCCATATGCATATTGGTTTTCCGGTTGATATACATTTTTTATCGATTGTCATATTTTGTTTGTAGTTAACTGTTCCTATTTGAGTTTACATACAGCATTTTGTCAATTGGATATAGTGACTGGAGGTGTGGACGCTAGAAAATGCAGTTCCAAGTGTAGAAATCGGAACATACCCGACATATTCAGTTTGAGTTCAATAGAGGGGTGACAGCAGCGGATGCAGCCCGAAACATTTGCGCAGTATGTGAAGATAATGCAACCGAACAGAGCACGGCAATAAAACGGTTTTCTCGTTTTAACTCTTTCATGCTCAGGGATATGAAACAAATTTCGAACCTTGTTGCACAAGACATTTATTTGTAGAACAAATATATAAAAATTTGGTTAAAAGTTATATAATTACATTAGAATAAAAACATTAATAGATATTATGATGTATTTGAAAGTCTTTCGAAAATGTGTACCACCACTCTTCAAGTTACATCGTAGTATTGGATGCAGGATCTGTTCTTGCAGCAGTAGAGGAGCCTGCCACTCGTAACACTTCAAGCAGCGTGGTAGTCTTGGAAGTAAGACTTGTTTCCTAAGCAGAGAGGTACCTGGCACTCGCAACACATCCATCCGGTTCTTATCTACTTTTCCTTGGTGCTGCAATTTGCACATCTTCGCCGTGTAGTTCTTTGTGGCTGGTGTGCTGAACTTTCTGTTCTCACTCTTTTGGGCACATGAGGTTTCTTTTGCTAATCGCTACTGGATTGCTCAGGCGCCTGCCTCCCTTCCTCAAAGCAACCAGGGCGTTGCTCACAAGACTTCCGGACACTTCCCTCCGAAAGTTCTTCAACGTCATTGTTTCAAGCTTCAGTTCCTTGTGAAGCACAAAGGCATTCACGACACTTGGATCAGTAAAGTACAAGAAGATACGAGGCTTCCATTTCATACTCTTCCTATCAATTTCATATGTTGATTTTCTTTGATCAAATTTATCCACACAGTTCATTATAAGCAACTACCAGTAGAGGGCAAGGCAGCTTTGTCACAGTTCCATCGTTTTCTTTCGGCTGTGCTTCTTCGGTCATGAAAGCGTGACAACAAATTCACTGTTCCTTTGTCATCCCATTTTACAATACACAACTCAGTGTCATTTGCAGCCGAGTCGTATTCACCACGTTTCAATTCTTTGTCTTGTTTCACCCTAGGCATTTCTTTCTTGATATGTTGATAGTACCACGTGCATTCATTTGCTCCCTTTTCAGATCCTCCATCAGTCGTAGACTTGTGAAATAACTGTCAAAGAAAACATTATAATTTTTTTCCTTCAATGCCTGTCAGCAGCTCTTTTACTACCTTCTCTCCAAGACATTTTTCCGTTGTGTTGCCTATTTTACTAGCACAAATGTCGAGTGTTAGTGCATAACCATACTTATCTGCTAACATCCACACTTTGTAGCCTCTTTTGATAGATTTTTTAGGTAAGTACTGTATCGAGGATGAGCTACCTTTGAATTTGATCATCGACTCATCTACACCTTCATGATATTTAGATGATAGGCACTTCTGAAGTTGTCACCCACCATTTACAAAAACGATTGTAACTTGTACAGCTTATCATAACCCTCCTCACCCTGATTTGGCTTGCAGCTGTTGTCATTTAGATGCAAGAGCCAGCCGGCCTTTGTGGCCGAGCGGTTCTAGGCGCTTTAGTCCGGAACCACGCTGCTGCTACGGTCGCAGGTTCGAATCCTGCCTCGGGCATGGATGTCTGTGCTGTCCTTAGGTTAGTTAGGTTTAAGCAGTTTTAAGTCTAGGTGACTGATGACCTCAGATATAAGTCCCATACTGCTTACAGCCATTTGAAGCATTTGCAAAAGCCACCCAAAACGATTAACAGTCATCATTGGACTAAGAAATGTTTCATGAAGATCGGGCTCAGAGCTCCAGCAATGCCTGTAACTTGCCTGTGGCTTTATGCCCATGAGAATGTCCGAGCCAAGGAAAGTTTCCATGTCCCTACATGGAGTGTGTTTGTAAGGTTTCCCATTTTTGTGATTGTAGTCTGGTCCCTTCAACCCCCACAGACCAACCAACCAACCATTTATGTGATTCTCCTGTTCAGCATAAGAATTTGTCTTCATAACTGTCCACTGAATTACATCATCAAATATGAACAATTTGGAATTCTCTATGTCTCTCACATGCGCAGCGGGACCAGTTATTGAGGAAAAAGGTGGAGGTTGTTGGGTTTATGTGTTTTCCCCCACTGGGGAGGCTGTTTACGTGATGTTACATCTGTGGGAGTTGCATTTTCGTCACCTGCATTATTTGCTGCTACTTCCTCTGGATCAGCAGTTGAACTGGATACAGTTCCACCAGAACAATAACATGACAAGTCCGATGTTTGATTGTGTATTTTTTAATCACTTTCGTCTGAAGAGCTTGTGTCAAAAATAACCATTCCTTAATGTGGTACACAGTAATCTGGATCGTCACCACTACAATCTGCATCTTCGTCCGACGGACTCTGACCTGAAGGTATTTCAGCATGGAATATTGCCATTATCTCATCATCTTTCAGTACTTCAATAAAGCGATTCATTATAAACGGATGTGGAAGATAATGCCTCAAATTACATACATGAACTTCATTTACTCTCCCACGCAACTTTATTAAACAAACAATGCACAAAATGTGTAACACTACTCGATATTGAAAGCAGTATCTCACGTAGTGGAGGAACGTCGATGCATGGCGGTAGATATTTTGGATTCTGAATAATCACGAAATACTCGTCTTTTATAGAATATATCTAACAACCGTGAATTCTAGAGTGGTAACGGACGTCTCCCATTTACCACTGCGGCTCTGTAAGAATTAATATGCTAATCTTATGAATCATGAATTAATTTGCAGAGTTTAAATATACCGAGAACATCAGCGCCATGATTCTTTCATGGGATAGAAGATTGAAAGATTAGTAACAAATTGATTTGAAAAGTAGTGACGAAGACAGTTATCAGGAGCCCAAGACCACCACAGCTAGGGGACTGTACGATAGCTCAACCATGACCTACAAGGCAAGGGAGAAAACTGATACAACTGACCAACTTACAAGTTCATCTTCAGATGCTACTCAATAATGAATTATTGTAATATATGAGTACGCTCTGTTTAGTTTTATTTTTTAAGTTGTTTTAATCTACTTTCAGTTCACTTTAAAACAAAAGCCTAAGCATTGTACAGACCTGTAGACTGACGAACTGTCTGGTGCTAGTAACGTTGCAGTATGGAGTGTTCTGTTCCTACCTGTTCTTTGGCATGCCCACGCCTTTCAGTAAGCAGACATCGGCAGGCTCACATCTAAATGGCGCTGAGTCGTCCAACAGCGTTCCCTGTAACACTCTCAACGGTGTTTTGTGAGCCATTCGTTCAGCAACTCTTTGAGTCTCAGCATCAAAGTATGGGTGAATTGCGAAATGGTATCCAGTTGCCAACGTCCCCGATACTGCGAGACGTTCTTGGTGCATAGACAAGTTTTTAACACGAGGCAGAGTGCTGAACAGCATTTCTGCTCACAGGAAAGATGTAAAAGATGAGCAAAGCTATGCCAACATTTCAAAACAAGCTTGAAATTTTAAGCTCGTGTTTCGTATTATAGAGGTCTAATGCTACTAAGTCAATGTATTAAAAGTTATAAGTATAAATTGCTTACACATACTTAATTTCTTCTTCTAATTTTCTTGTGGCATCACTCCAGTATTCATTGATAACTAGCATGCCCCAACTACCTGATTGTCAGTCATCTTTGATTTCCATAAAACCCAAATGTTTCGTCTAAAATTCACACAGCTTCATATCGGATTTGGAAAGTAGACACTAGTTTGTCAATAACAACATAAAATACATTTACCGTGCTGAATTCACTTCTGCCACTTGACTCCTGATTTCATAATGAAATAAAATCCACACAGCTTCATATCAGATTTAGAAATAAGACAGTAGTTTGTCAATAATAACATAAAATACTTTTACCATGCTGAATTCACTTCTGCCACTTCACTGCTGCTTTCATGTTGTTGTTGTTGTGGTCTTCAGTCCTGAGACTGGTTTGATGCAGCTCTCCATGCTACTCTATCCTGTGCAAGCTTCTTCATCTCCCAGTACCTACTGCAACCTACATCCTTCTGAATCTGCTTAGTGTATTCATCTCTTGGTCTCCCTCTACGATTTTTACCCTCCACGCTGCCCTCCAATGCTAAATTTGTGATCCCTTGATGCCTCAAAACATGTCCTACCAACCGATCCCTTCTTCTAGTTAAGTTGTGCCACAAACTTCTCTTCTCCCCAATCCTACTCAATACCTCCTCATTAGTTACGTGATCTACCCACCTTATCTTCAGCATTCTTCTGTAGCACCACATTTCGAAAGCTTCTATTCTCTTCTTGTCCAAACTCGTTATCGTCCATGTTTCAATTCCATACATGGCTACACTCCATACAAATACTTTCAGAAACGACTTCCTGACACTCAAATCTATACTCAACGTTAACAAATTTCTCTTCTTCAGAAACGATTTCCTTGCCATTGCCAGTCTACATTTTATATCCTCTCTGCTTCGACCATCATCAGTTATTTTACTCCCTAAATAGCAAAACTCCTTTACTACTTTAAGTGTCTCATTTCCTAATTTAATTCCCTCAGCATCACCCGATTTAATTTGACTACATTCCATTATCCTCGTTTTGCTTTTGTTGATGTTCATCTTATATCCTCCTTTCAAGACACTGTCCATTCCGTTCAACTTTTCTTCCAAGTCCTTTGCTGTCTCTGACAGAATTACAATGTCATCGGCGAACCTCAAAGTTTTTACTTCTCCATGAATTTTAATACCTACTCCGAATTTTTCTTTTGTTTCCTTTACTGCTTGCTCAATATACAGATTGAATAACATCGGGGAGAGGCTACAACCCTGTCTCACTCCTTTCCCAACCACTGCTTCCCTTTCATGCCCCTCGACTCTTATAACTGCCACCTGGTTTCTGTACAAATTGTAAATAGAATTTCGCTCCCTGTATTTTACCCCTGCCACCTTCAGAATTTGAAAGAGAGTATTCCAGTTAACATTGTCAAAAGCTTTCTCTAAGTCTACAAATGCTAGAAACGTAGGTTTGCCTTTTCTTAATCTTTCTTCTAAGATAAGTCGTAAGGTTAGTATTGCCTCACGTGTTCCAACATTTCTACGGAATCCAAACTGAACTTCCCCGAGGTCCGCTTCTACCAGTTTTTCCATTCGTCTGTAAAGAATTCGCGTTAGTATTTTGCAGCCATGACTTATTAAACTGATAGTTCGGTAATTTTCACATCTGTCAACACCTGCTTTCTTTGGGATTGGAATTATTATATTCTTCTTGAAGTCTGAGGGTATTTCGCCTGTCTCATACATCTTGCTCACCCGATGGTAGAGTTTTGTCATGACTGGCTCTCCCAAGGCCATCAGTAGTTCTAATGGAATGTTGTCTACTCCCGGGGCCTTGTTTCGACTAAGGTCTTTCAGTGCTCTGTCAAACTCTTCACGCAGTATCTTATGTCCCATTTCGCCTTCATCTACATCCTCTTCCCTTTCCATAATATTGTCCTCAAGTACATCGCCCTTGTATAAACCCTCTATATACTCCTTCCACCTCTCTGCCTTCCCTTCTTTGCTTAGAACTGGGTTGCCATCTGAGCTCTTGATATTCATACAAGTGGCTCTCTTCTCTCCAAAGGTCTCTTTAATTTTCCTGTAGGCAGTATCTATCTTACCCCTAGTGAGACAAGCCTCTACATCCTTACATTTGTCCTCAGCCATCCCTGCTTAGCCATTTTGCACTTCCTGTCAATCTCATTTTTGAGACGTTTGTATTCCTTTTTGCCTGCTTCATTTACTGCATTTTTATATTTTCTCCTTTCATCAATTAAATTCAATATTTCTTCTGTTACCCAAGGATTTCTATTAGCCCTCGACTTTTTACCTACTTGATCGTCTGCTGCCTTCACTACTTCATCCCTCAGAGCTACCCATTCTTCTTCTACTGTATTTCTTTCCCCCATTCCTGTCAATTGTTCCCTTATGCTCTCCCTGAAACTCTCTACAACCTCTGGTTCTTTCAGTTTATCCAGGTCCCATCTCCTTAAATTCCCACGTTTTTGCAATTTCTTCAGTTTCAATCTGCAGTTCATAACCAATAGATTGTGGTCAGAGTCCACATCTGCCCCTGGAAATGTCTTACAATTTAAAACCTGGTTCCTAAATCTCTGTCTTACCACAATAATAATCTCTCTGATACCTTTTAGTATCTCCAGGATTCTTCCAGGTATACAACCTTCTTTTATGATTCTTGAGCCAAGTGTTAACTATGATTAAGTCATGCTCTGCGATAAATTCTACAAGGCGGCTACCTCTTTCATTTCTTCCCCCCAATCCATATTCACCTACTATGTTTCCTTCTCTCCCTTTTCCTACTGACGAATTCCAGTCACCCATGACTATTAAATTTTCGTCTCCCTTCACTACCTGAATAATTTCTTTTATCTAGTCATACATTTCATCTATTTCTTCATCATCTGCAGAGCTAGTTGGCAAATAAACTTGTACTACTGTAGTAGGCATGGGCTTTGTGTCTATCTTGGCCACAGTAATGCGTTCACTATGCTGTTTGTAGTAGCTAACCCACACTCCTATTTTTTTATTCATTATTAAACCTACTCCTGCATTACCCCTATTTGATTTTGTATTTATAACCCTGTATTCACCTGACCAAAAGTCTTGTTCCTCCTGCCACCGAACTTCACTAATTCCCACTATATCTAACTTTAACCTATCCATTTCCCTTTTTAAATTTTCTAACCTACCTGCCCGATTAAGGGATCTGACATTCCACGCTCCGATCCGTAGAATGCCAGTTTTCTTTCTCCTGATAACGACGTCCTCTTGAGTAGTCCCCGCCCGGAGATCCGAATGGGGGACTATTTTACCTCCGGAATATTTTATCCAAGAGGACGCCATCATCATTTAATCATACAGTAAAGCTGCATGTCCTCGGGAAAAATTACGGCTGTAGTTTCCCCTTGCTTTCAGCCGTCCGCAGTACCAGCACAGCAAGGCCGTTTTGGTTAATGTTACAAGGCCAGATCAGTCAATCATCCAGACTGTTGCCCCTGCAACTACTGAAAAGGCTGCTGCCCCTCTTCATAATGAAATAAAATCCACACAGCTTCATATCAGCTTTTACCATGCTGAATTCTCTTCTGCCACTTCACTCCTGCTTTCATAATGAAATTATTTCCTTTCCTTAGTTCGCGCCTTTGGAAATTCAGGATCGATATTACTTGCGATGGCAAAAGCCTTAGATCAGGAAGAACGGCGTCCCAATTTTAACCTGAACGTCAGCTGTACTTTTCGAGCTTGTAGCAATTTACTTCTGTATTTAATTGGTACCAACAACTTTAGTTAAACTGATACTTTGATTAAATACTTGAATGAATTCACACAACCAAAACCCCCTGTACCACTAAACGTTTTTAACCTAACAAATTTAACTTATTGAGAGTTTCAGCAGCAATGGCAATCTTATCCAAGTGAACTGGAACTGGCATTGCAATGTCAACCGGAGCTCTTCAGCGACTATCAGACAAGGAATGCAAAGAATTTCTAACACACTGTTTCATAATTCCCCATAGTTGTGGACTGCTGATGAGTGGGTTGTAAAAAAGTTTGCTCTCTTCGAAAAAAGTATCTGCTCCATGACAAGTCTTACCTGCATGTAATCCACATAAGGCTATGACAACCACACAGAGAACATTTTGGAAAAGAATTTCATGAAGAAAATGTCCTTGAGGTCCTTTATAAGATCCTCTAATATTATTTATAACGAATTATTTAGGAATAAAGAGACGACTCACTGCAAGGCAGAAGGGCTGCGTCTTCGATAGACATACAAACGAAAGATACAGAGCTTTGCTTTGCTAGCTGTCGGAAGGAAATTCTTTTCTAAAGTTGTAAGAGAAACACACACACACACACACACACACACACACACACACACACACACACAGGCACACGCCTGCCTCCTTACACTGAGCTGATTCAACTTAATCTTGTCCGTGGCTTTCACTGACAGGAGTTGTCTCTTTCATAACTGTTGATCGAATTAACTGTGCAGTAGCAACTCTCCTTTTCTGATTACAATTTACGAATTTCAAAAACTATTCATGTATTTCATATTTATCAGTTTCGTCCTTGAAGTAAATATAACGCAGGATGACTGTTGCTTGTTCAGTTTGACTTGCATCAGTATGATTGGCATCCACAATGTTTGAATAAAATTTCTCATTCTCTCTCGGTTAAAATTTGGCACTCGTAACATGATGAACACAACTAGAAATAAATTCATTCTGTGAATCACTTGACAATTAATGCACTTGTAACGCTTTCCAGCTTCTTGTCGGTCTCGGACCTTGCTAGTGTGTTTTGAAAGAAGTGGAGCATAATGACTCAAGAGCTCTAACATTCCGAGGAAATTTCCGTTATTTGGATTTCCAGTTTTCTGAGCTGAACTTCTGAACGCCAAGCCTCTTTGGCCAAGAAACAATGTGACATGAAGTAATGAGAGAATTCCCGTGCAAGTTGGCTGTTCTACGAACAAAAAAATATGGCCAATGTACCTCTCGTATGCCATTTCATTTCTTAAAAAAAAAAAAAAAATGGTTCAAATGGCTCTGAGCACTATGGGACTCAACTGCTGAGGTCATAAGTCCCCTAGAACTTAGAACTACTTAAACCTAACTAACATAAGGACAACACACACATCCATGCCCGAGGCAGGATTCGAACCTGCGACCGTAGCGGTCGCGCGGTTCCAGACTGTAGCGCCAGAACCGCTCGGCCACCAGCGGCCGGCTTCATTTCTTCACCTTTACGCTTCTTCCAGGGCAACAAACAGAACTACTTTATTTTGTGTTTATTCTTGAATGCAAGACATTTTCGGTATACGCGTTTTTCGTGTAAAATCACCTTGTGATGGAATCAGAAGTGCCTTATCTTTGAATGTTGTTAGCAAAACTACCAAATTACAATGATGTACGTATGTTGGGAGAATGTTTTGATAGGATTTCCAGCATCATTTGAAGAAAGCGCGTTTTCGACTCCCTCATAAGGCGGTTTTAATGCACGATGTCCAAAGTAAATAGTGTGCATTCATAATAAAACACAAAACAGAATTGTATTCAGTTGTCAAGTATGACGCAGAAAACTGAGAACGGGCGTTGAAAGGAAGAGGTAGTTTGGTTATGCTGGTGCTGAAGTAATGTTTTTTTTATTTGTTGTATGATACGAAATTTGTTTTACAATATCACACTGATATTCGCCACTTAGCACCCTAGGGAATCCGAACCTTGAGAGACTTGAGGCCCCTCATGAGGCCTGAAGCCCGGAGATTTTTCCCGTCTGCCCCCCTCATCCCCCTCCTCACGATGGGCCTGCGTTCGAGTTTGTCACTGTGCTGCTTAAAGTAACGTTAATTTGCCAAAACTGAAGGGCGATATAACGTGTTATGGGACTACTCACTTAGGCCATGAAACTCTTTATATTGTCTTCCTGGTAATGACAAAATTAAAACAATACATTTTTGGCTCCCCCTGAATTCTCTTATTTAATATTTTCTATTAGATAACTCAGCGTATGATCCTTCAATCCGTTTCTTATATATTGTACAATTTTTAATAGTACTGGAAACGCACGAATCGCAAGAGCTTTCACTTAAACACAATTTTTGCGTCGTAATCGGCTGGTGTGTGTAACATCTTTTACGTTCAGATATTAAATAGCAAGGAAACACTGTCAGTCTAGTTACTTGGCACATTACTACGCATGATGATACAGAAGCTAGAAGACTAATCGGCTCACTTCCAACAATTTTAAGAGGAATTTAAATATCTTAACCTTAATCCGATACGGAGAGAAGTGCAAAAAATAGAACTTAGAACTACTTAAACCTAACTAACCTAAGGACATCACACACATCCATGCCCGAGGCAGGATTCGAACATGTGACCGTAGCGGTCGCGCAGTTCCAGACTGAAGCGCCTAGAACCCCTCGGCCGCACCAGCCGGCAGAGAATTGCAAAAGCTGCTAACTGTTAGTGCTGTTTAGCCCTCTGTGCCTTTGCTGATGTGTTGAAGTGCTCATCCAGATGAAGGTTCTTCTTTTAGCGTACATCGTGACGACATCTTGAAAAATAGTTGGAAACTATTAACACTATTAAGAGTCTCATCAGGTCTGTCTGGCATCTTTACGCACACTCCTGCCAAGAAAATTTAATAAAGCACTTGTAATTGCTTAAGAACTTAAAATCACTGATCTCAAGACACGACTGAGCCACCTCGAGACAGTTTCTCAATCCACCCAGAACTTTTGACATTTTCAGTATCAATCAACTAGGATGTCCAAGGGATTTGTAAATGCAGGCGCATCTGGAAGCAGTATATCCAGCGATGTAGCGGATCCCTTCTAGAGAACACTATGAAGCCTCTTACAAAATTGAAACAATTAAATCGTCTACTATAATGTCCCTCATTTGTTGCTCACCTATCATTGATATCTATTCCTCAGCACCTGGCACAAGTTCTGTAAAGAACTCGGAAGTCAGAGAGCTGCGACTGGTGAAGAGTTCCGTAATTGAGTATCAGCAATACTTTTGTTCAAAGCTAAGATACACAAATGACTTTTGAATTCCACTGGTAATGGATGATCATAGGCCGTGCAAAGCCAGGCTTGGTTGAAACCTTGAGGTCAATACATAGTTCAAATCGTAGCCATGTTTTAAATCATCAAAACAAACCAGCAGTTACCGTATCGAGGAGAACAATCCCTTTTGGAGAGGAAGTAAAGTTTCATTATTTCCTACTCTAATTTTTTCACAGAAGGAGTAGAATCTGCCAAGAACTTCCTCGTATTTCCGTACACAATTAAAAATCACTTGAAATGGGTCGTTTGCCAAGAGGTATCATCGAATTCATAATAACAGAAGTGTCGTTTACCAAATTGAAGAATTCTGCAGTGTCTTTTTCGTCAGGCATTACATGAGAAATTACCTCTGATACATTATTGGGAAGACTTGGCAAACAAGATGAACGCGCTGTCGATCTCTTCAGGAAACTGTCAAATTCAGCAGTACGTTTAGGGCACAGTTTTAGTTCTCCATTATCTTTCAGCAATAGCTGCTCTGTTACGCGTTTTGTTATTGCCCTTCCGTCGATAAATAAAAAACCACCATCCAAAAAGTGGTTTCTCAAACGTTACACCACATGTTAAACATCAGCAAACAGCTAAACACGTTTCGTTTCACAACGCAAGAGTTTCTATTGTCATTGTGAAATTCCTTCCACACTTTCCCATTCCTCCCGCTCCCCTCCACCCCCTCCCCCCCACCCCCCTTGCTGACCCCCTCAAAAACTCGTTTTAAATGCCAGCTATGACAAACTCCAATTTCTGTGTCTCTTTGATGATACTGACCAGAAAATCCCGATTCATCGTAGTGGCAAAATTATAATGTACAGGTTGCTTCCAGGTTCCTCCACGCCAAACATGTACCTGGCAACGCTGTTCGTATATGATGTCGGTCCCTTGGTCGTAGATTATAAGACTGTCCGCTTTCAGTTTGGCAAAGCTTAACACCCAAAACCTCTCTGCTTCGCTTAAGCTTGTTGCTTGCTTACTCATCGAGTACAGCGCATTAGACAAAATGCTAGGAACACAGAGAAAAGACTTTCCATCTTTCTAAAGTAGAAAATCCAGATAATGGTATACTCATTACGCTTCTCAAATAAATATAAGCTTTTGCTGGACAGAGAGCGCAGAAACAAGCCATTTCTTGTATCTTCCTGCTTTCAGTGGATGCTCTTCTTGGATTTCTGGAGACGCTTCGTTTGTGTGTCCGTGAATACTTCTAAAACTTGATGTGCCTACTTTAGTCGTCACTTTAGCATTTGGTCCGTGCTGAAGGCTTTGGCATAGCTTCCTCTGTCTGTTTAATGCTTGAGCTAGTAATTTGTTTTTAGTTCTCTGTGTACTGTTTTCATCTATTAAACACAGATTTTTTTTTCTCTGTAGGGACAAATCTTTACCAAGTCTCTTCAGTTCATCCTCGATACGTCCTTTTTCCATTTCAGTGCTTTGATCAACTTTTCTTTCTTCGATGATAATGAAGCTAGGGCGTTAAGCGCACGTTTACATTTTCATTATCTTTCATTCCGTCATTTCTTTGTTGGACAGAAGACGAAGTAGCAGCAGAAGTGGCTTTAATAAAGGTCAGTGTAGGAACTGCAGTCGGCCTTACTTGTAAAATCTTCTTTGGCTGAAGTTTCATTAACTCGGCTTGGGGTAGCCGTAAATAATCGTCTTCTTTAAATTGTATGCTCAGATAGTAGTAATGTTAACACGTACTATTGCTTCTACAGAACTGAACCCATCGAGTACATGTTTCAGGATCCTTAGGAAACTTATGATAGGCACTACTACTCTCGTTGTAAGTAGGCTGTTTAGGTTTTCTTATTGGTAACATTACGTAGCGCTCTGTATGAAAATCACTGGCTGTGCTGCGTGCAGTCTGTGGCTAGTTTGCATTGTTGTCTGCCATTGTAGTGTTGGGCAGCGGCAGCTGGATGTGAACAGCGCGTAGCGTTGCGCAGTTGGAGGTGAGCCGCCAGCAGTGGTGGATGTGGGGAGAGAGATGGCGGAGTTTTGAAATTTGTAAGACTGGATGTCATGAACTGCTATGTACATTATGATTTTTCAACACTATTAAGGTAAATACATTGTTTGTTCTCTATTAAAATCTTTCATTTGCTAACTATGCCTAGCAGTAGTTAGTGCCTTCCGTAGTTTGAATCTTTTATTTAGCTGGCAGTAGTGGCGCTCGCTGTATTGCAGTAGTTCGAGTAACGAAGATTTTTGTGAGGTAAGTGATTTGTGAAAGGTATAGGTTAATGTTAGTCAGGGTCATTCTTTTGTAGGGATTATTGAAAGTCAGATTGCGTTGCGCTAAAAAATATTGTGTGTCAGTTTAAACACAGTCATGTATAATTGTTCAAAGGGAACGTTTCATCGTTAGTCTTCGAATTATAGTTTTACACACAGCCAAGGCACAGTTCGGCATTATTAACGTCTAGCAGAAAGTAAATACTCGACAGGACACAAAAATAAACAGCAACAACACAAAACTCATTTGCTTCAACATGTAAGAGCGCTCGTAAGCTCAACGTAGTTTCTGGATGCTGACGTAATGCGCAGTACGGTGAAAAAATCTCGGTTCTATGCGGGCACTCTGGCTTCCCTGTTAGAATGATTCGTTTACAAATGAATCCTGATAACCAGCTTAACATTAACACAGGCAAAAAAAAAAAAAAAATATGACTGACTGAGAGCGCTGATGGCGCTAGAAGGCGAATATTGTTGGACGTTGTTACAACAAATTAACGATCCATAAAACTCGTTGCGGTTCAGTTCACTGGTAAAACACTCAGTAGACAGAGTATAGGCAATTTCTATTCATACTAATACGATAATTACAACTAGGTGTAGTTACATTGCGATAGTGGAACACTTCGCGCAACTACTCACATGTTGACGGCTGTGCTGTTTTGTGAGTGTAGTCGCTTCCGTGTTGGTACTGGTCTGTAGTAAGGAGTTAGCAACTGGAAATGTTTGTATTGTGGGCAAGCAGTGCCAAATTGTGTGTTGCTGACTAACTCTCGCAATCACAACACAAAAGGAGCAGAAGTTGTGCTTCATGCTTTCCCTAGCGATTCAAGTCACCAAAAGATTTGGCTGTCGAAATATTGGAGAAAAGGTGCTATGAATGTTGCAAATCCTGGAATACGTTTTCTTCATTTCAAAGACACTGATTATGACAAAGACTTGCGTAAAGAGTTGCTAAATTTGCACCGGTTCAAAAATGTTCAAATGGTTGTGAAATCTTATGGGACTTAACTGCTAAGGTCATCAACCTCTAAGCTTACACACGACTTAACCTAAATTATCCTATGATCAAACACACACACCCATGCCCGAGGGAGGACTCGAACCTCCACCGGGACCAGCCGCACAGTCCATGACTGCAGCGTCCAAGACCGCTCGGCTAATCCCGTGCGACTTTACACCGGTAACGAGTGCTGAATGGTGATGCATTTTCATCGTGTTATCTGCCTTGCAGTAGTAGCCCAGCACGTGAAACAGAAGAGAGGAAGGGAGGTTTAAACAAACGTGAGGTTCATATACGAAGCATAAAGACTTAAAAAAAGCTTTCACCATAGAAGAAGTTTGTTGAAAAATGTACAGTTACGTATGAGGTTGGTAATGATCCCGAGGAACTCAGTTTACTGAATTCTGTTGAGCATTACAGAGAGCAAATGATCAGCTGAAAAACAAGTCGATTAAACTGCGAGAACGCAATAAAAATTTTCTAAGTCAGCTGTCATCAACTAAACCAAGTCTGGACGATGAAGAAAGAAATAACAGTGCCCTCGCGTCTCGCGAAATTCATCTAATACTGGGCAAAATACCAAGTCAAATCAGAAGTGTATTACACGGATCACAAATGGTTCGATGGGACAGAGAGTACATCCGCAAGTCGATTACTTTGCCCTCCGTCTCGCTAGAAAGCTACAATTTTCTCAGGAAAAATCTCGGATTTCCTTTACCTGCAGTATCAGTCTTGCATTTTTGGATAAACCGTAGCCGGCCGGTGTGGCCGAGCGGTTCTAGGCGCTTCAGTCTGGAACCGCGCGACCGCTATGTTCGCAGGTTCGAATCCTGCCTCGGGCATGGATGTGTGTGATGTCCTTAGGTTAGTTAGGTTTACGTAGTCCTACGTTCTAGGGGACTGATGACGTCAGAAGTTAAGTCCCATAGTGATCAAAGCCATTTGAACCATTTTTGATAAACCGTAGTTTTAGTTGCCAACCAGGTACTTTGAAGGGTATTTTAGTGCTGATGAAATTGCAGGCCGGAACACTGACACGGAACGTAACTGTATTTATTAATTAGGTGAAATGAACATTGATAGCAGAATTTGCAATGATACTTGAACCTCACACCAATGTCCTCGTTGTTATGGTGCGAGGGGATGTTTGCTACTTGGAATCAGCCTATCTACTTCAGTTTAGATTTTGAAATGACAGCTGCACTCTTGACTGAAACAGTTGTTTCCTTGCCAGCATTTGCTTCAATATCGTGGCTGCAATTGCTGTCATTCGTGCAAAGAATGCCTCTGTCTGGAAAGAGCTTGGCGTTACTAACAAAAACAGTTGTTTTACTCATCCAAGTGATCCTGTGAAACGTGTGTGGGTATTCGCTAACGGCCCACATCTGCTAAAACTTTTGAGCAATCATTTACTTGATCAAGGCATTGTGCAGCGAAACAAGACAAGTTACAAAGGCCGTGTCCGAGAAACCGTTAATTTTGGGACCGTGGTGTAATGAAAATATGTCCTAAGTTATCTCATCAACACACTGAAGAGCAGAGAACTACAGTGAGTGCGCTAAGCAATTCAATCACTATCTCACACAACTGCACAGGCGATTCGCTAGTTAATGCCTCAAGAAGGTTTAGCCAGTGAGTTCATACAGATGGTGGATGAGACCTTCGATGTGTTCAATTCAGGGACTTGCGAAAGTAACAGACCACTAGCTTATAGATTCGGTATTCTCTTCAAGCCGAAGAGTAATGACCATGTAAATTTTATAAATACTGTGAGACAATCGCGTTGTCACCCTAAAGCGTCTTCTACCATTTCCGCCATTTCACTTTTGGGCCTGTTCAGGCTTTAATTGTTGAACACATTCTCACTGAAAGGTTAAATCAGTACTGCCTGGAGAACGTATTTTCCGTCTAAGAGGATTGGATACTTTTGTAATCATCCATCGCCAGTCAAGGTAAAGAACCGGATAAGATTGCTGTTGTTGGGAGCAAACACAGACTATATTCCACTTTCAAAAGCATCGTACGTTGAGCTAAGTGAAGAAGGAAGATTTGTGACTGCAAAGCTGTTTGCCAGCATTCTGCCGGATATGTTTGATCCAATGGCAGTGGTTGAAGGAAAGAATGAGATCAAAGATCTAAATCTCGAAGTAGCAGATTCCGATGTTTGAGCAGTGTCATTGGCTTCTGACTGCAGCGTTGAAAGATTCAAATATCTCGCTGCCCATAGGTAGCATACCGGTACAGACAGTACCACAAGGGGGGGGGGGGGGGTTGGTTGTACCCTCAGAAACGTGGCTTGCAACAGCTAGAAAATTTGAATTGATTTTTGCCTAGTTCAGTGGGCATGACAGTTTGTATAGGAAAACTGGCATCATGAAGAACCTGATTGCTATACTTACCAAGCGTTTCTGCACTGTTCACCCGAAAATAACAAAAATTTACTCCTGAACGAGAACATTTATTCGACGAAACTGGTTGTCATCAAAAGACAAGGTAATGAAGACAGAGACAAATCACCATCGTAACACAAGGAAGAGGCACTTTAGGGTACAAATGAATAATACGAGGGTTCCGTTTCTGTTTCTATCCGCGGCAGGGCTACAATCTCAGTTCCGAGCATGCGCGGCAGTTACTCTGACTCAAGGAGAAGACATGTACGCCATTTTCAGATCGCTGCTGCCGCTGCCGACGTGTGCTTTGTAGTGCTTCTTCATAATGTCAGCCGTAATTGAAAATGCCGCTATGTATGAAATCAGATCTGTGATTCGTTTTCTAAATGCAAAGGAAGTTAAACCAAAGGAAAATCATTGGAAAATCAGTGAGCTTTACGAACAAAATACTATGAGTGATTAAATGGTTAGAAGATGCTTCAAACTGTTCAATGAAAGACGTGATCAAGTGCTGGATGAAGAACGAAGTGAACGTCCGTCTGTGGTTACTGATGAACTGGTTCACACAATTGAAGAGAATATTAAGCACAACCGTAAGTTTACACTTAGTGCCCTTGCTATAGAAGTTCCGCAAATCTCGCGATCAATAATTCATGAAATTGTTACTGAAAAATTGAAATTTTGAAAATTTTTCTACGTTGGGTACCCAAAATTCTTACTGAGCAACACAAAAAACAACGGATGGGCAGTGCACTTCAGTTTTAGACACGCTACACTGAAGAAGGTGATAGTTTTCTTTCTCGGATAGTGACGGCGGATGAAACTCGGGTATCTTACGACACCCTGAGACAAAACGGCAGTCAGTGGAATGGAGCCACACTTCATCCCCAACGAAGGTTAAGCCTAAGCAAATATTGACACCTCGAAAAGTCATGTCGACCGTTTTTTTGGAACAGAAAAGGCATTTTGCTGACATTTCTTACCACGAGGCCAAACAGTCAATGCGTATGGTTACTGCGAGACCATTAAGAAATTGCGCCTCGCAATACAGAACAAGCGCCGAGGATTACTGTCAAAATGTGTTGTTTTTTCCACGATAATGCCTGACCTCACACGGCGAATGTAACTAAACAACTCTTTCGGGAATTTCACTGGGACGCGTTTGATCATCCTCCTTACAGCGCGGACCTCCCACCTTTCTTATACCTAAAGTCTGTCCTTGGTGCCGGCCGGAGTGGCCGTGCGGTTCTAGGCGCTACAGTCTGGAACCGAGCGACCGCTACGGTCGCAGGTTCGAATCCTGCCTCGGGCATGTATGTATGAGATGTCCTTAGGTTAGTTAAGTTTAAGTAGTCCTACGTTCTAGGGGACTGATGACCTCAGAAGTTAAGTCGCATAGTGCTCAGAGCCATTTTTGTCCTTGGTGGTGAACACTTCAACGATGATGACGAGCTGAACATACATGTTACAACATGGTTGAATACACAGGCGGCAACCTTCTATGGAGAAGGCATACAAAAACTTGTGCCACTCTATGACAAGTGCCTACAAAATTTCGGAAGCTATTTAGAAAAGTAGTTTAACAGTTGTAAATTTTTTTACAATAAATATTTTTTCTGTATCTGTACACGTTTGTTTCATACAAACAAACGGAACTTACTTTGTGGACATACCTCGTATTTGCGGAAATTACATTATGCACGAACCTAAATTAATGACGGAAGTGAAGGTCCTCTGAAAGTGTTTGTTTGACAACTACCGAAAAGATACCAATCCTGACCTTAACGAGGTCTGTCTTATTTTCTCCCACACCACAGCCCAGCTTTGCTGAACGCCAGGCATGGTAAATGAACTTGTTTATTTCCCTGTAAATCGTATTTTGCACGGGTGTTAAAAAGTTGTCTATCTAATGTAGGTTTACATGAGTTAATCTGGACAACTAGGATCAACATTCTCCTCCCACTTGGTTGAAAAATAATAAGGTTAGTGGTGTGACTAAAATTATAAATGTGTGTGATTCAGCAGTGACTGTTTGAAATCTGAAGAAGCTACAGAATGTAGCCATAACGTTCTAGCAAATCGAGAAAAACAATTTACATTTCCTTACTCCAGCACAGGCTAAAACTTGCCACAAGTACATCTCATATACATGCGCGGCCTGCTTGTTTCAGCGCTGTTCCCGAAACAGAAGCTGTTACTTAACGTCAGCCCATAGCAGCACACAACGCTTCCTGTGCAACCGTATTTTTCTACAGGCCTTGCGCAGTCCCTGTATGCGGTATAAATCAGTTGCTCTTGAAAGACCAAAGATTTCGGCTACCTGGGTTACTGGAAAACACGCTTCCCCCCCCCTCCCCCCCCCCCCCGTCACACACACCCTCCATAGGAACACCAGTCATTTACCCCATATTCGAATTACGTAACTCCGACATCAGGTACTTACAAATACTTACAACACTTTTCTGGCCACGAGTGGCACTTGCAATGTTTTGAGGATATTTCACAGGTGTCGCTCGTGGTCAAAAACAGCGGCGCAACCGGCAGGCTTCGCTAACATCTGTGTACTTTGTCCAGTCCCTTTACGTTTTTACAAGAAGAACTGCAAAAAGAGCCGATATTCTCCCCGTCAGCAATGGGGAATGTCTTATGCCGATTCAGTACTTCTTTAACTAATTTGTAAATGTATGGAAGCAGTGTCGGCTTGTTTTTAAATTGACATGATTTTGCACCCTTGTCTGCTTTTGATATACATGTGACTTATCCAATGACAGTCTTCCAGTAAATAACGAAACTTGTCACGCTTTCAGACAAACCACTACTACAGTAGCCGAGTCGCTTACGCACAATGTTTTGTAAACCAACGGTCTCAGCTACGTGATTTTTCATGTGTGTAATTATATTTAACTCATCAAACGGCTTCGTATAACGCAGTTCTTATTATTCGCTGCAAACGTGATCCTCATTAAAACATCATGCGATAGCCTGCAAAAAAAAAAAAAAAAAAAAAAAAAGAAAGAAAACAGGGGGGTTTCATCAACAGCTCGTCAAAATCTGTATAGCGCTCCTGTTTCAAAACGTGTAAAATGGACATTTCTGTCAAAGAAATACTAAATGTCAGATTAAAAGAACTGAATTCTCAACAAATTATTTTATCAAACGAAGGTAGCAGTGAAAGCAAATATATGAAACCTAATGATAGTAGCAAAATATGGTACAAAATTTTTTCACAGGATTTGTTAGAGATGGTTGTTTTAACAGTTAAACTGAAAAGCCACACATCTGCTCAACAAATATACAAAAAATTTTGTGTGCACTATTTGCTTCAAATGGTTTTTTTTTCAGCTACGAGTCGAGACACAATACTAGCAACAGCTTTTCTATACATTTATAGGCAGAGGTTACTGAATCATCTGTATTTTTAAAAAAATTAAGTTGTAGGCCTCATTTTATATTTCTAGTTTCAATATGGTTTTCTCAACAGTAACCGCGAAACTAGACAGAAATTAAAAGACGCTGACGGACTTTGCTCATCTTCATTTGAAATTAACATTCAATGTCGTGAAACAGAAGAGTAATAACTTCAGAAATTTTTCAAATTTGATTACATTCGAATGGTACAAAGTCAATCATGCGAGCTCGGAAAAGGGATCATATGGGCAAAGAAGTTTTACTTCGGACTCCGGGGTACAAGGCTAAATGAAATTACTTTTCAGTCTGCATAGCCCGTGTTCCGCTTCACGAAACTAATTTCTTACTTGTAGGCTACAGAATGCCGTCGGGTTATTAATAAAGAGGAGCACCGGCGCAGTGCCTTGCCGCTCGCGACAAACATGTTGACGATTTAACGGCACCGTCCATAAATTTTCTGCCACAGAGAACACACTCCTTGTGCCAAATTCTATGGATGTTGGCGAGCAGACGAAAGATATACTTAGCTGAGAGTCACATGAATTCTCCGGCCTCCGACTCACAATAATATGTTTGGCACTGGTGACGCGTAATAAATAAAACGCGTAATTTGGAAGGCACCTGTCCGCATCTGTGCAAGCTATACGGCTCTTGTGTTGACATACACTCGAATAAAATATTAGGTGTTTGTGCGTGGCCGCAGCATAGCATATGCGTGGCTAATTTAATGACAAATTGCGATAAAATTTTTTCTATGACTAATTTTCAGATGCAGTTGCCGTAAATAACAGGCTAATAATGTACAGTCATCTGCAAAGCAACGTGCTAATCTTTGAGCCAACAAAAGTTCGCAAATTAAATCTTTACTTGAGATATATCCTTAAGGGTCGATGAACTGACGTATATGACTATAATTGTTGAGAACTTATCTCGAGGAGGATTTTAGCGGTCACGGTAAAATATTTTAAAACTGACTTACAAACAGTCCTGGCAGCAATAAAAATTTATTAGTGATGGTAAATGATTTCGGTCGAACTGTGACCATCTTCAGGCCATATTATACCATGATGGCAGGCGGTGGATGTAAACGGAGCAGGTATTGTGGATCCACAAAAATGGTTCAAATGGCTCTGAGCACTATGGGACTTAACAACTTAGGTCATAAGTCCCCTAGAACTTAGAACTACTTAAACCTAACTAACCTAAGGACATCACACACACCCATGCCCGAGGCAGGATTCGAAACTGCGACCGTAGCAGTCCCGCGGTTCCGGACTGCAGCGCCAGAACCGCTAGACCACCGCGACCGGCTGTGGATCCACGAACGTTAACTGATTTTCATGGGTCCACGATACCTGCTCCGTCAACGCCACCGCCTACCATCAAGATGTAATACAGTGAGGTGACAAGAGTCATCGGATACCTCCTAATATCGTGTCGGACTTCGTTTTGCCAGGCGCAGTGCAGCATCACGTCGTGGTATGGACTCAACAAGTCGTTAGAAGTAACCTACGGAAACAGTGAACCAAGTTGCTTCTACAGCCGTCCTCAAGCGAGAAAGTGTTTCCGATGCAGGATTTGGTGGACGAACTGACCTCTCGATTAAGTCCTGTAAATGTTCGATGGGTGGCAATATCGTTCGCTCGAGTTGTCCACAGTGTTCCTCAGACCAAAGAGATCCGGTGAAATGGTGCATTGTCATCCATAAAAATTTCATGGTTGTTTGGGAACATGAAGTCCATGAAAAGCTGCAAATGATCTCCAAGCAGCTGAGCAAAACCATTTCCAGTCAAAGATCGGTTCAGTTCGAGCATAGGACAAAGTCCACTCTACGCAAGCAAAACCCTCACCATTGCTCAGTGTATTATTGACAGTTTGGTTCATTGCTTCGTGGGCTCTGATTCACACTCGAATCCTCTCATCAACTATTACCGACTGAAATTGAGACTCGGCTCACCAGACTACGTTTTACCAATCGTCTAGGGTCCAACAGATATGGCTGGCCGATATGGCCGAGCGGTTCTAGGCGCTTCAGTCAGGAACCGCGCGACCGCTACGGTTGCAGGTTCGAATCCTGCCTCGGGCATGGATGTGTGCGATGTCCTTAGGTTAGTTAGGTTTAAGTAGTTCCAAGTTATAGGGGACTGATGACCTCAGCTGTTAAGTTCCATACTGCTCAGAACAATTTGAACCATTTGAACCAACAGATATGGTCCCAAGCCCAGGAGAGGCGCTGCAGGCGATGTCGTGCTGTTTACAATGGTACTCGCGTCGGTCGTCTGCTGCCATAGTTCATTAAGGCCAGATTTCTCCGCATTGTCCGAGCTGATACGTCCATCGTACATCCCGCATTGATTTATGAGGTTATTTCACGCAGTTTTTCTTGTCCGTTAGCACTGACGACTCTACGCAAATGCTGCTGCTATCGGTCGTTAAGTGAAGGCCGTCGACAACTGCATTGTCCGTGGTGAAAGGTAACGCCTGAAATTTTGTATTCTCTTCATATTATTGACGTTGTGGATCTCGGAATATTGATTTCCCTAACGATTGCCGAAATGGAGTCATAATTCTCAGCGTTCGGTCACAATCACGTCAGAAATCTGTTCATATGAATCACCCGAGTACAAACCTCCACCAATGCACTGTCGTCTTATAAGTTGTGCACGCGATAGTGATACTAAGGCCGTTTGTATAAGTGCGTATCGCTATCCCATGGCTTTTGTTGCCTCAGTCTATGGTCTGAAGATGGTCACATTTTGACCTAAATCGGTAATCATTGTCAGTAAATGTTTTAATGCGCTCAGGACTATTTTTAATTCAGTTTTTAAAAGTATGCACCTATATTTTTGTTAAATTAGAGGACGATACATGTACTTACGTATCCACGTACTTAAAACTACGTGTCTCAGAAACTAATCGATTTTGCGTGGATATATTAACATCTTGCAAAGCTGCTTCTGCCAACTACGGTGAATATATTGATATTTAACTGTCAATGTGTATTGACAACAAGTCACTGAAGAGAGTGTTAGTCGGCTTAGAAGAGCACACCGGTTGGTATGAAGCGCAGTAGCTTTGGTCATCTGACCTTTCACCGCTGAAGTTTTCCAGTGAGGTTTTCTATATGCGGTTGTATAGAATCTATGCAGTAAGGTGGGTCGACCTGAGGATGTTACAGTGTAGCAGAAATGAGCTGAGGTATATGGACGAGCTGCCGCGCTTAGTGAGCGCGCAGTCTTGGCCGCCATGTCACGGTTTGCGCGGTCCCTCCCGCCTGAAGTTCGAATCCTCTTTCGGGTATGGGTGTGTGTGATGCTCTTAGAGTAAGTTAGTTTAAGTAGTGTGTAAGCCTAGGGACCGATGACCTCAGCAGTTTGGTCCCTTAGGAATTCACACACATTTGAACATTTTTTGTGGACGAGCTCATGGCCAAACTTTGAATGAAGTTGCCCAATTGGTTGATATATCAACGCGTCTACAAGGTATGGTGTGCCACTTGTAGCCATGTAACTCGGATTCGAAACAGCAGCCGTAAGAAAGAATCTGACCTACAGGCATGTAAATGAACTGTTACACCTTGCTCGTTTCATACGCGATAGGAATTACTCTTGTCAGTGAATATAGGTTCACCTCAACCAATTTCAGCACAATCGTTGCGAAGGGAGCTGTGTAGAAAGCTGGAATCTCCGAAATGACCTTTGCTTACTACAGCAAATAAAGCTGCATGTCTTCAATGGGGCAAACAACTCAAAAATTAACTGTAGCTGACTGAAGGCGCCTAGTTCGACAAATCTGGATTTTGCCTCTTTTCAAAAGATACATGGTGACGACTGCACTGACGTCCTTGTGAGGTGCCGGCCGGTGAGGCCGAGCGGTTCTAGGCGCTACAGTCCGGAACCGCGTGACTGCTACGGTCGCAGGTTCGAATCCTGCCTCGGGCATGGATGTGTGTGATGTCCTTAGTTAGGTTTAAGTAGTTCTAAGTTCTAGGGGACTGATGACCTCAGATGTTAAGTCCCATAGTGCTCAGAGCCATTTGAACCTTGTGAGCCGCTGAACTTGGAGTGTGTGGGGAGTGTAATTCAGGCTGCAGGTGATCATGTTATATTTTTTATACTTTTTATCCACAGCGTATGTCAATTCATTCAGGGCACAGCGAACTTGAACTGTGGTAACGTCCATCGAATTCGCAGAGCGTTATAATGTTTCGCTGTTTACCGCAAAGACAAATGACAGGTGTTGGCGAAGCCACGCCCTCTCTCCTAGCACCGCAGTGCCACTGCATGGAGGCTCACCCCAGTTAGTGACATCCGATCAAGCAGACAACATATGTCTTATTATAATACATGTGGCACTCATGTCTTAAATAGAACTACCATTCAGAACTTCCTGAACATTTTACTTGGAGAGAAGTGTTTATTAAATGTGGGAATCACGTGATGCTTTAATAGTGTAAGATAATTCAAAATATTCGACCTATTCCTGTGGCAATGGATTGTATAAAATTAAGTAAATCATTTGGTTATTCTTATAATAAAATGAACCAAAATTTCACATGTCGTCGTTTCCCACCACCATTTCCCAGAGCAATCGAAGAACCTACAATTATAATGGGCGATTGTAGTTTCGTCACTTCATACCATGAACCAGAATGTTTATTTTGACATTCTCGGTGAACAAGTATAGCCCTTTCTTCTACATCGTCATGATGAATATGCTGTGGACACTTCGCCTACCAAGACGACAACGGTTGTGTCGACAGGGTTTCGTTTCAGAAGTGGCCTGCACCTCGAGTGGTCCACAAATCAATTTTTTTTACCCAACTTTTTAAAACATTTGATGAGGCGAACATCCGAAACTGAGGAGATTATTGATAGAATAAAAATTCGCTTCGGTTGCCGGTAGTTTCTTATTTGTTACACGACCTGTTTCGAAACCTAAAGCACCCTCTTCAGTTGCCTCCAAATAATTAATAAAACGTAAATGTGTGGCTGTCAGACCTTGTGCGCTGTCGACGCGGACGCTCAATTTGCTGGTCCTACGCTCCCACGAATTTCTTTGCCGTGGGCATCATCCGTCGCGACTGACTGGCTCAACTGCCACTCTGGCACCTGAAGATGAACTTTCGTCTTTAAAACTGGTCACGTAATAAGTAAGATATTACTAGCAGCTGAAGGTTTTTTTTATTCTATTAACAGTTAACAGCTGAATAAGATGAAAAGCTTTTTAACACACCAAACTGAGGTACATTAGTCTGTCCCAGTCGGTTGACCATAGTGAGTATGGAGACTCATGATACTGTGGAACATGACAACGTATAAACTTAAATTGTTATTAGAAACTCGAAGTGGACGACGAAGACGCTTATAAAGGTGGCTCAAAAGCACGGAACCGAATTCGTGAGCAGGAAGTCTGCCTATGATTGGATTAAGCCCTACCGGCATGAAAAGGGCACTACAAATCATGACGCGTACACCTTCCTGGTGCATCGAATATGTTTATCAATCCCCGTAAAAGTGTAGAAGGCTAGTGTTTACTTGTAAAATTGCTTGGATTTATTATCTCACAGATACCTACCTCATAAATCACACACTTCCAAAAAACCAACTAAATTACTATTTTTGACTAACACTTGAATATAAACCAATATCGAGTCTCCACTTACTAATCATCCAAAACAAAGCCGCCAACTGACTAAAACTACTAACCAGCGGGATTTCAAACTAAGTCTCACTATCCTTACCCTATCTTGCAAAAAACTCATCTGTGCCATCCTCAGCTGTGCACCCTCTGTGTGGACCTCCCCCCCCCCCCCCCCCCCCTAGCTTTAGGGCTTCCTCCACACGCACGCCACATCACTTTCCGTATCCGGCTCATCTCTCCCAATCATATGTTGTACCTACTCAACACGTTTCCACTCCTCATTACATTTGCCCATTCACTCGAGCAACGACCAACCGTATCTCCCATCCTCAAGAACCCTCTCCTGTTGCCCCACCATTATCAACTCCTCAACCATTCTCTTCATATCCAACAAAACTAATCGAGTCCACCTCCCAGACCATGATATCATCCCAGAGACGTTGCCTTCTCATCAGCCTTACCTCGGCCAACTCCTTTAACCCCAAAAGAAGCCTCAAAAGAAGGTTCCAGCTCTTACTTTCACTGACTAACTGCAGTCGTATGCACTCTCAGAAACGATGTCTGATACATTACTTCTTTTTCATATACACAGCTCTCATCTTTCCCCAATTCCACAACCACACCCAACATTTCATCTCCACCCACTACTCCCGCATACACCAACCTGTTATTACCAGTAGCCACAAACAACATAATCTGCAAGGTACAAAAACAGTTCAGATCAGCAACACCAGTTTCATAATTATTATTTTACCGTCATAAGAATTATATTAGTGTTTCGCTCATTTCCTTAGACAAACATGAAAATTGCTAGAACAGCCGTCACCAGCCCTCCTCAATCAACATGAATGTAAATTATGAGCGAATAGAAAAAGAAACAAGCAACGTTTTCAGGTCAGCAAACAACACAGAGAAGGTCGACAGATGGGGGCACAGAAGCTGGTGACCATCTTGCAGACTGATATCGGCGAAATTGGGAATTATCAATAACTGTGTCAAAGGCGTCGTTCACAAAGGATTGGAAAAGTGAAAGATCTGTTCTCAGTTTATGCTGCTCTAGTTTCATTGAATGGAAAATACCGCAAACTGCTGGAGATATCACTGAATCGAGTAAACGAGATCTGTTATCCATCGTAATAAGGCACGATTTTCGTTGCTAGCCCTTGATACAGCATAGAATAGGCAGCTGTCACAGCCGAAGCACACCACACTTTCTATCACATTTCTATACATGTCCAAACACGTGTGTTGTTAACAATTCGATTAACTCCACACGAATTTATTGCTGACAGTTACCAATAGCGTATTCTGGCCAACAGCGGCAATAATCATAAAGGTGTATTTCATAACACTATTCTCTAATTTTTCACAGATGTCTCTTATCAAACAACGTATCACTGGCGACATCTTCGTAGCCGTTAGTGCTACGACAATTCATTGTGTATGTAAAGGTAACAATTGTGTAATAATAAGTATTATCACTCCATTCATGAAAATTTTCTCAAATTTCTATCCATTATTCAAATGGTTCAAGTGGCTCTAAGGACTACGGGACTTAACATCTGAGGTCATCAGTCCCCTAGACTTAGAACTACTTAAACCTAACTAACCTCAGGACATCACACACATCCATGCCCGAGGCAGGATTCGAACTTGCGACCGAAGCAGCAGCGCGGTTCCGGACTCAAGCGCCTAGAACCGCTCGGCTACAACGGCCGGCCTTATCTTTTTTTACGGCAGGTACTTTCTGCAGAGTTATTTGCTAGCATACTTTTCCACTAAATCTTCACGTATTTCCTCCCAATACCTTAGGTAAAAGTGAAACAGATACAGGAAGAGTCAAAGATAGTACAGTGAGGAAAGTAGTCTTTGTTGAAGAAACCTTATTTGGAGGCTCTGAGGTGGATATTGGAGAGCAGAGTATTATAACAGTTGTGTAGATCAATGGGATGAATTCAAATTTGTGTTTAATAAGAAAAATAATCGGAGATTCCTCTAATAACTAACGAAAGAGCTGCATGATTTACGAGTTTGAAGTTCAGTAAAGTTTACTTACATCTCACCGTTAAGTTTCAATACAGGCCTGGTAGTTAAAAGCTATAATTTCAAGTTTTAATGTATGTCTTTACATAATTGTTAACAATTTCTGTCTCAAATTTTAAGCTGCTTCCAATTTCATTCTCCCACAGTCCAAAACGTGCATCTTGCAATGCTCTTACTTGCATGTTGTATTTTGTGCTAGTTTTTTTTCATGAAGCCAGCCAGCTGTGATTGTATTCCTTGGTTCGACAATAATGTACCTTCACTCCCCAAGTAGCAGAATAGGTTTACCCTCGTTCTATTTTTAGCCAAATCGTTCATATCCTTTCGTCATCTCACTCTACTTTGCTTGCCACATTATACGAATGAAACAGCCTGTGCGTCAGTCACTTGTTTATTTTTCTACAGTATCATCTTCAGGTGGAAAGTTGTTTATTTACATAACTGGTGTTGTTGAAGCGTACAGACGTGTTTTAACAGTAGCACACCAAGGCAGTAGGAAGTGTAGAGCTTTTTCCTATTCATAAAAATTTTTTATTTGGAAAAGGCACTTTGAGGTTAAAAACATGTTTTCTAACTTCAAAAGTGCCTTTTCCAAATAAACATTTTTTCATGTTTAACAGAAGCAACACAGCCTACACTATCTCTTCACCAATGTCAGACATATAAGTAAAGAAGTCTCCCCCTGAAAATCATGGTGTGATACATCGAAACGCGTAGTGGCAAAATAAACAGAGTATTGAAGCAGAAACTGTTTTATTTGTATTTATCAACAGTTGCGACTCACATAATGCCTTCCCTTACGTACTAAACATTCATTTGCCACCTTATCACCTTGTCCCTACCAGCTACAACCGAACCACATCCTTTCTCGGGTTGGTTTCTTAAAACAAGCTGTTGTATTTGGATCTCTTTGTTTCGAAGCAATTCGTTTGGAAATACTTCATGTATATCAGACTATTTATTTGACATTTTCACTTCACTGATAAACTGCGGAGATTAGTAATGAAAACATAAGCTCTCTGTAAAATGATACAAGTCTCAGTCCTCTGGAAGAGTTCCAAATGACTGCACTGGTGTTTTCTGTCAAAACATGTCCTACGAAATTCTCTCATCAAACACGATTAGCAAAACATAATACTACAAATTGAATACCTGACTGTCTCTTCTAGTAGCAGACCTTCTCCTCTCTTTGTTTCAGTTTTGTTCAGGCCAGTTTCTGGAACATTAGAAGAGACCCGCTTCTTTATGCCTTAACTGTGTGTGTTTGTTTGTGTGTGTGTGTGTGTGTGGGGGGGGTGCGTCTGTGTGTCTGTTTGTGTGTTTTCGCGTGAGCGCGCTCTCGCGTGAGAAGATGGTTGGTATGTGGGACTCAGAAGTATTTTACAGTTACTGCCATGCCCAACTAATGAAATTCCATTTCTAACTCGAACTAAGGATAAAAGTAAATTAAATGTTAAATGAAATAAAACTAAAATTTCATGATCTCTTGAGAATTTTGAAACCTGAACTGATGTAACTCAAAAGAGGCTGCGGATAGAGTGCGTATGTAATACACTCCTGGAAATGGAAAAACGAACACATTGACACCGGTGTGTCAGACCCACCATACTTGCTCCGGACACTGCGAGAGGGCTGTACAAGCAATGATCACACGCACGGCACAGCGGACACACCAGGAACCGCGGTGTTGGCCGTCGAATGGCGCTAGCTGCGCAGCATTTGTGCACCGCCGCCGTCAGTGTCAGCCAGTTTGCCGTGGCATACGGAGCTCCATCGCACTCTTTAACACTGGTAGCATGCCGCGACAGCGTGGACGTGAACCGTATGTGCAGTTGACGGACTTTGAGCGAGGGCGTATAGTGGGCATGCGGGAGGCCGGGTGGGCGTACCGCCGAATTGCTCAACACGTGGGGCGTGAGGTCTCCACAGTACATGGATGTTGTCGCCAGTGGTCGGCGGAAGGTGCACGTGCCCGTCGACCTGGGACCGGACCGCAGCGACGCACGGATGCACGCCAAGACCGTAGGATCCTACGCAGTGCCGTAGGGGACCGCACCGCCACTTCCCAGCAAATTAGGGACACTGTTGCTCCTGGGGTATCGGCGAGGACCATTCGCAACCGTCTCCATGAAGCTGGGCTACGGTCCCGCACACCGTTATGCCGTCTTCCGCTCACGCCCCAACATCGTGCAGCCCGCCTCCAGTGGTGTCGCGACAGGCGTGAATGGAGGGACGAATGGAGACGTGTCGTCTTCAGCGATGAGAGTCGCTTCTGCCTTGGTGCCAATGATGGTCGTATGCGTGTTTGGCGCCGTGCAGGTGAGCGCCACAATCAGGACTGCATACGACCGAGGCACACAGGGCCAACACCCGGCATCATGGTGTGGGGAGCGATCTCCTACACTGGCCGTACACCACTGGTGATCGTCGAGGGGACACTGAATAGTGCACGGTACATCCAAACCGTCATCGAACCCATCGTTCTACCATTCCTAGACCGGCAAGGGAACTTGCTGTTCCAACAGGACAATGCACGTCCGCATGTATCCCGTGCCACCCAACGTGCTCTAGAAGGTGTAAGTCAACTACCCTGGCCAGCAAGATCTCCGGATCTGTCCCCCATTGAGCATGTTTGGGACTGGATGAAGCGTCGCCTCACGCGGTCTGCACGTCCAGTACGAACGCTGGTCCAACTGAGGCGCCAGGTGGAAATGGCATGGCAAGCCGTTCCACAGGACTACATCCAGCATCTCTACGATCGTCTCCATGGGAGAATAGCAGCCTGCATTGCTGCGAAAGGTGGATATACACTGTACTAGTGCCGACATTGTGCATGCTCTGTTGCCTGTGTCTATGTGCCTGTGGTTCTGTCAGTGTGATCATGTGATGTATCTGACCCCAGGAATGTGTCAATAAAGTTTCCCCTTCCTGGGACAATGAATTCATGGTGTTCTTATTTCAATTTCCAGGAGTGTATATCTGAGGTTGCTCTTTATAAAATTGGGGTGAGGTGATGGGCTGACACGCCTGTTTATAAAAGATGAGTGGGATAAGTGAAAGGTGGAGAAGATTGCGGTTCGCTTGCAACTGAGAGGAAGTAGGTTGGGTATTTTGAAGAGATATAGTGGAGATATGAAGAGCAAACCGAATGAAAGCTGTATACTGGAAAGGTACAGATTCTGTGTCTGAAAGACGAGTAGGATGCAATCTCTAAATGCAGAAATTCTGAATGTTAAGAGACGAAAATGTGTGCTACTGTATTTGGCTCGTTCTCAAGTTACATGGCGTTTGTAGTGCTAAACGCTCCCTTACTATTAAACCTGTACATATTACTAAGTTAAAGTCACCTGCAATCTTTGTCTGTGTCGTATGCGAAGGCTAATCTCAGGATTTCTCATAGAATTGTCACTAACTGATAGACTAGCAAGGATGGTTTGTGTATGAAATACAATACCTCTACATCGGCAAGTGGCCTGGTCGTAGGTACTCACAAGGATACCACGTGGCAATCGGACTATTTTAAATTATTGTGTGTGTTGTACATGAAGTTGAGATCTCAAATTTTAATCATTCGAAGCAGACGTACGCCTTGATAGCACGTGCGGTATTTTTAATACATATATATTTTATGACATGTCAGCTAAGCTATAAAACGTGCTTATTTAAAGTAAGCTAATGTATCTACCATCCCCCCATGAACCATGGACCTTGCCGTTGGTGGGGAGGTTTGCGTGCCTCAGCGATACAGATAGCCGTACCGTAGGTGCAACCACAACGGAGGGGTATCTGTTGAGAGGCCAGACAAACGTGTGGTTCCTGAAGAGGGGCAGCAGCCTTTTCAGTAGTTGCAAGGGCAACAGTCTGGATGATTGACTGATCTGCCCTTGTAACAATAACCAAAACAGCCTTGCTGTGCTGGTACTGCGAACGGCTGAAAGCAAGGGGAAACAACGGCCGTAATTTTTCCCGAGGGCATGCAGCTTTACTGTATGATTAAATGATGATGGCGTTCTCTTGGGTAAAATATTCCGGAGGTAAAATAGTCCCCCATTCGGATCTCGGGGCGGGGACTACTCAAAGGGACGTCGTTATCAGGAGAAAGAAAACTGGCATTCTACGGATCGGAGCGTGGAATGTCAGATGACTTAATCGGGCAGGTAGGTTAGAAAATTTAAAAAGGGAAATGGATAGGTTAAAGTTAGATATAGTGGGAATTAGTGAAGTTCGGTGGCAGGAGGAACAAGACTTCTGTTCAGGTGACTACAGGGTTATAAACACAAAATCAAATTTGGGTAATGCAGGAGTAGGTTTAATAATGAATAGGAAAATAGGAATGCGGGTAAGCTACTACAAACAGCATAGTGAACGCATTATTGTAGCCAAGATAGATACGAAGCCCAGACCTACTACAGTAGTACAAGTTTATATGCCAACTAGCTCTGCAGATGACGAATAAATTGAACAAATGTATGATGAAATAAAAGAAATTATTCAGACAGTGAAGGGTGACGAAAATTTAATAGTCATGGGTGACTGGAATTCGGTAGCAGGAAAAGGGAGAGAAGGAAACGTAGTAGGTGAATATGGATTGGGGCTAAGAAGTGAAAGAGGGAGCCGCCTGGTAGAATTTTGCACAGAACACAACTTAATCACAGCTAACACTTGGTTTAAGAATCATGAAAGAAGATTGTATACATGGAAGAACCCTGGAGATACTAAAAGGTATCAGATAGATTATATAATGGTAAGACAGAGATTTAGGAACCAGGTTTTAAATTGTAAGACATTTCCAGGGGCAGATGTGGACTCTGACCACAATCTATTGGTTATGACCTGTAGATTGAAGAAACTGCAAAAAGGTGGGAACTTAAGGAGATGGGACCGGGATAAACTGAAAGAACCAGAGGTTGTACAGAGTTTCAGGGAGAGCATAAGGGAACAATTGACAGGAATGGGGGAAAGAAATACAGTAGAAGAAGAATGGGTTGCTTTGAGGGATGAAGTAGTGAAGGCAGCAGAGGATCAAGTAGGTAAAAAGACGAGGGCTAGTAGAAATCCTTGGGTAACAGAAGAAATATTGAATTTAACTGATGAAAGGAGAAAATATAAAAATGCAGTGAATAAAGCAGGCAAAAAGGAATACAAACGTCTCAAAAATGAGATCGACAGGAAGTGCAAAATGGCTGAGCAGGGATGGCTAGAGGACAAATGTAAGGATGTAGAGGCTTATCTCACTAGGGGTAAGATAGATACTGCCTACAGGAAAATTAAAAAGACCTTTGGAGATAAGAGAACCACTTGTATGAACCTCAAGAGCTCAGATGGAAACCCATTTCTAAGCAAAGAAGGGAAAGCAGAAAGGTGGGAGGAGTATATAGAGGGTCTATACAAGAGCGATGTACTTGAGGACAATATTATGGAAATAGAAGAGGATGTAGATGAAGATGAAATGGGAGATACGATACTGCGTGAAGAGTTTGACCGAACACTGAAAGACCTGAGTCGAAACAAGGCCCCCGGAGTAGACAACATTCCATTGGAACCTCTGATGGCCTTGGAAGAGCCAGTCCCGACAAAACTCTACCATCTGGTGAGCAAGATGTATGCAACAGGCGAAATACAATCAGACTTCAAGAAAAATGTAATAATTCCAATCCCAAAGGAAGCAGGTGTTGACAGATGTGAAAATTACCCAACAATCAGTTTAATAAGCCACAGCTGCAAAATACTAACACGAATTCTTTACAGACGAATGGAAAAACTGGTAGAATCGGACCTCGGGGAAGATCAGTTCGGATTCCGTAGAAATGTTGGAACACGTGAGGTAATACTAACCTTACGACTTATCTTAGAAGAAAGATTAAGAAAAGGTAAACCTACGTTTCTAGCATTTGTAGACGTAGAGAAAGCTTTTGACAACGTTAACTGGAATACTCTCTTTCAAATTCTGAAGGTGGCAGGGGTAAAATACAGGGAGCGAAAGGCTATTTACAATTTGTACAGAAACCAGATGGCAGTTATAAGAGTCGAGGGGCATGAAAGGGAAGCAGTGGTTGGGAAAGGAGTGAGACACGGTTGTAGCCTCTCCCCGATGTTATTCAATCTGTATATTGAGCAAGCAGTAAAGGAAACAAAAGAAAAATTCGGAGTAGGTATTAAAATTCATGGAGAAGAAGTAAAAACTTTGAGGTTCGCCGATGACATTGTAATTCTACCAGAGCCAGCAAAGGACTTGGAAGAGCAGTTGAACGGAATGGACAGTGTCTTGAAAGGAGGATATAAGATGAACATCAACAAAAAGAAAACGAGGATAATGGAATGTAGTCATATTAAATCGGGTGATGCTGAGGGGATTAGATTAGGAAATGAGACACTTAAAGTAGTAAAGGAGTTTTGCTATTTAGGGAGTAAAATAACTGATGATGGTCGAAGTAGAGAGGATATAAAATGTAGACTGGCAATGGCAAGGAAAGCGTTTCTGAAGAAGAGAAATTTGTTAACATCGAGTATAGATTTAAGTGTCAGGAAGTCGTTTCTGAAAGTATTTGTATGGAGTGTAGCCATGTATGGAAGTGAAACATGGACGGTAAATAGTTTGGACAAGAAGAGAATAGAAGCTTTCGAAATGTGGTGCTGCAGAAGAATGCTGAAGATAAGGTGAGTAGATCACATAACTAATGAGGAGGTACTGAATAGGATTGGGGAGAAGAGAAGTTTGTGGCACAACTTGACCAGAAGAAGGGATCGGTTGGTAGGACATGTTCTGAGGCATCAAGGGATCACCAATTTAGTATTGGAGGGCAGCGTGGAGGGTAAAAATCGTAGAGGGAGACCAAGAGATGAATACACTAATCAGATTCAGAAGGATGTAGGTTGCAGTAGGTACTGGGAGATGAAGAAGCTTGCACAAGATAGAGTAGCATCGAGAGCTCCATCAAACCATTCTCAGGATTGAAAACCACAAAAACAACAACAATGTATCTACCTTGTCCTGACCCGCATTTATCTATTTCAGTGTATGAGACAAGGCAACGTGGAGATCTCGGTAAGGTGATGCAATCGATCGGCTGACAGTAGCAGCCTATATGCAAACTTTCGTGATCCGTCATGGAATCTGTCTTCATTATCTTTTTATGATTTACGAAGTTCAATATAATTTGTTGTACTCATGTATTTGCTCGACGGACTGGCGATTTAAATTTTCATTTCCGGTACAAAGTCTACCTTTACCCTATTAATGACTGACCACAAAAACCAGCTACGCCGATTCATAAACGAAGTCTTTTATTCATTTAATTTTCTTTATCAGAGCGTCTCATCTTCCTTGCACACTTAGGTTACGGAAGTCATCAGATAGCGATATGTACATACACAGATGGCGGTAGTGTAGCGTACGCCAGGTATAAAAGGGCAGTGCATTGGCGGAGCTGTCATCTGTGCGAAGGTGATTCACCTGAAAAGGTGTCCGGCGTGAGTGTGGTCGCACGACGAGAATTAACAGTCTTTGAAAGCGGAATGGTAGTTGGAGCTAGAAGCACGGGACATTCCATTTCTGATATCGTTAGGTAATTCAGTATTCTGAGATCCACCGTGTTAAGAATGTGCCGAGAGTATCAAATTTCAGACATTACCTCTCACCACGGAGAACGCAGTGGCCGACGGCCTTCACTTAACGACCGAGAGCAGCAGCGTTTGCGTAGATTGTCTGCACTAAGAGACAAGCAACACTGCGCGAAATAACAACAGAGATCAATGTAGGAGCCAAGAAGAACGTACCCGTTACAACAGCACGGCAAAATGTGGCGTTAATAGGATATGGCAGCAGACGACCGACGCGAGTGTCTTTGCGGATAGCACGACACCGCTTTCAGTGCCTCTCCTGGTCACGTCAGCAAATCGGTCTGGACCTAGACGACTGTAAAATCATGACCTGGTCAGATGAGTCCAGATTTCCGTTGGTAAAAGCTAAGGGAAGGTTTCGAGTGTGTTTCGGATATCATAGGGCCACGGATCCTGGTTGTCAACAATACATAATGGTTTTGGCTTGTTTACATGGAATGGACGGGGTCCTCTGCTCCAACTGAACCGATAATTGACTCTCAGTTGTTATATTGCTCTACTTGGACATCATTTGCAACCATTAATGGACCTCATTTTTCTCAACAACGATGGGATTTTCATGTATGACAACGTGACATGTCACCCGTTCACAATTATTCACGATTGGCTTGAAGAACATTCTGGACAGTTTTAGCGAGTGATTTGGCCACCCAATTCGCCCGCATGAATCCCATCGAAGATTTATCGGACGTAATCAAGAAGTCAATGCATCGATAAAACTTCTGTGCTTACTGTCGGCTATAGAGGCAACATGGCTCAGTATTTCTTCAGTGAACTTCCAACAACTTGAGTTCATGCCACGTCTCGTTGCTGCACTACGTCGGGCGAAAGATGGTCCAGAGCTTTCTTAGAAGGTACCCCATGACTTTTGTCACATCAGCGTAATATTGCTGCTACCATCAACTCCATTCTTAATTATTAACTCTGCCCCGTAGCGGAAATACCGTAAGGCGAGAATTCTACCACAGAGCCAGAAGGTATACCGGAAGAAACGACGTCGGCCGTTGTGGCCGAGCTGTTCTAGGCGCTTCAGTCCGGAACCGCGCGACTGCTACGGTCGCAGGTTCGAATCCTGCCTCGTACATGGATGTCTGTGATGTCCTTAGGTTACTTAGGTTTAAGTAGTTCTAAGTTATATGGAACTGATGACCTCAGAGCCATTTTAACCATTTGTAAATACGACCTTGCTGTAGGTATTAAGGACTCTAAGAAAATCTTCAAAGCGATTTCTCCGAGAATTATTCACAGCTGCATTGATTTGCTTTGGTTGACTGATACTTCAGTTGTTAACGTCACGTACCATATCTATAAAAATACATACACAAAAATGTTCTTGCCATGTGATCTCCATGCAAAACCGGGACAGATCGCCAGTTAGTGCTGATTACAAATGTTGATTTGGCTTCGAAAACTTTTATGGAAGGCGGTACTTGTGTTAACTGATGCTCTCATATTCAGCTGCGCAAATAACTGTCACGTATTCGATCGAAAAAATAAAGAAACCAACATCCGTCGGAGCACCGGCTGAGGTAGATTGCCTAGCGGTACGGATTTTACCAGCGTCCTTATACACATTGTTCTTTGCTGTAACAAAGGGCTTTGTACGATACTTTCATCAGGTAAGCGTACACAGATACAATTAATTCTTCCTTATAATTACAAATTCCGTGATCCTGGCTATACATCTCTATTACTCAGGTGATTACCTCGGCTCTTGTTATTTATGGGCGAGCCGACGGAATTTTCCGTAAATAATGAGCAGACTTTATCAAACAAGCTCCGAGTGGGACGAAGGCCACCTCTGAAAGTAATTACACGAAGCCGGCCGGTCTGACATGTGGAGCGCGTCCCAGAATGGTGCTGGGTACGTGAACAGGCGGCGGGAGGGGGGGGGGGGGGGAGGGAGGGGTTGAGGGGAATGGGTTGGCATCACCGGAACTGGTTTACACGCGCTCCGTGATTACGCCCGCCGCGTATTCATACCGAGACAATGAGCCTTACATAAATCGGGCGTAGGATCATGTTAATGCACAGCTAAATTATGAATGCATAACAAATGCGCCGCATGCAGTATCGGCCTGACACTGGAGTCCAAGTGCGAGAAGTAAACTGCAAGCGTACTCTACAGGTCGAAACTGATCTATGGACTGCATCATTATGTATCAAACAATGACTTGTTAGTTTTATAACCAATTCAAGTAAAGTCCGAGCACAGGACGTTATGAGTCAATAACACGAAGAAGCAAAAGATAAGCTGGAATTTACTTTGCTCTTCAAGCCTCCCACCCCGTCTCCCCCAAACCCCCACAAGAAAAGATAGTCAACAGCGAAATTTAGAACTGATCCAAAAAGTAATAAGTGACTCGATGGAAGTTCTGTGGCTTGATTGACAACCAGTTAACACGGATTTAGAAAATTCCATTTTTGTGAAACACCACTAGCTCTTTAATCTCACGACATAATGAGTGCTAGAGACAGGAGATGTGAGATTGATTCCATATTTTTAAATTTCCATATGGTATTTGGGACCGTTTCTCACAATCGACTATTGATCAGATTTAAAGCCTGCGGAGTATCGTCTCAGTTGTGCGAATGGATTCATGATTTTCTGTCAGAGAGGTACTACTCGACCGAAAATCACAGAGTAAAACAGTATTAATATCTGGCACATCCCAAGAAACTGTGATAAGCCCTCTACTGTTGCTGATCTACATAAACGACACAGGAGAAAATCTGAACAGCCCTCTCAGTTTGTTAGCAGATGATGCTGTCATTTACCGTCTTATAAATTCATCAACAGATCAGAACCAATGACAAAACGATTTAGGCAAGAAATCTGAGTCGTGGGAAAAGTGGCCATTGGCTCTAAATAATGAAAAATATGAAGCCATCCACATGAGTATCAAAATAAATCCGCTAAATTTCAGTTACAGGATACACCAGACAAACATAGGATATTACCATGACGAATAACTTAAATTATTAATGACCATGTTGTGGGAAAAGAAGCCAAAGTCTGCAATTTATTGACAAAGAGAAAATGCAACAGTTCTACTAAAGAGACCGTTTACACTACGCTTGTCAACCCTCTCCTTGAGTACTGTTTTGCAGTGCGGGATCCGCGTCGGATAGGATTGACGGCGGAGGACAACGAAGAAGTTCCAAGTAGGGTAGTTCGTTTTGTACCATCGCAAAATAAAGGAGAGAATGCCACAGATATAATACATGAATTGGGTTTGCAATCATTAAAACAAAGGCGTTTTCGTGCGGTGGGATCTTCTCATAAAATTTCAGTCACACTTTATTCTCAGAGTGTGAAGATATTTAGGTGGCATCCACCTAGACGGGGAGGAATGACACCATAGGAAAATAAGGGAAATCAGAGCTCGCACGGAAAGATTTAAGTGTACGTATTTCCTGCCCGCTCTTTCAGAGTGAATCAATAAAGAAATAGCTTGAAGGCGGTTCGATGAACCTAAGCGAGACACTTAACTGTGAATTGCAGAGTAATCATGTAGATGTAGATATAGAGAATGTTGAACAGTGAGAAAAAGTTAATATACTGAAAAAGTAATTTCACAGTTTATTCGGAAATAATGGGTACATCTAAATAAGTTACACTAATAAGCAAAGATTTCGTACAGAGCATATCACATTAAAGCACTCCGTAATTACACCGACAAGTAACATATGGGCTGAAACGCCTTACGTATAAGGAAATCCCCCCATCGCACCCCATGCCCTTCCCCTGTCCTCTCAGATTTAGTGGTAAAATGTCCTAGTGGATAGCCCGCCAAAAACTATAAACAGGTCAAACATGAAAACAGGAAGAGGGTTTCCGAACTGTGAAAACAGAAGCAGGATACAAATAGTGAATGGCGCAACCTTCAGATGTGCAACATTTTGCGACTTACACCAGCCACAGTTTCGTGGTTGTGTGGTCACGGTCTTCAACTGTGAATCGGAAGATCCATATTCAGATCTCTCTTGTGCCCCTAATTTGTTTACAAAATTATGAACTTAACTTCCTGTCATTGACGTGGGTGTTCGCTGTATTCAATTTTACGTCTGTGTCCTGGTGTAACGTCCGTTTGCAAGAGCGTGGTGTAATTCGGGACAGCCGGCCGCTGTGACCGAGCGGTTCTAGGCGCTTCAGTCCGGAATCGCGCTGCTGCTGCGGTGTCAGGTTCGAATCCTGCCTCGGGCATGGATGTGTGTGATGTCCTTAGGTTAATTAGGTTTAAATAGTTCTAAGTCTAGGGGACTGGTGGCCTTAGATGTTAAGTCCCATAGTGCTTAGAGCCATTTTTTAGGAGGGACCTCCAAACTTACTTACTTCCTGTTTCTTCTACACAAGTACCACATTTCATGATTCTTGCGTTCCGTATTGAAAGTTCTGAATTCCTTTGTTGTAACATAGTTCACAAATGTAAAATGTTTAGTTGTTTTCATTTCTGTAAGCGGTCTATGTAGTATCTCACCTGCTCTCACTATTCATCACGTTTACTTGCTAAGGTAATATATTCTTACCACATGACTCATATTAAGCTACGCATAGTATGACAATTGCCAAGACTATAGAAGGAGAACAGACACGTCAATGACTGGGCGGACAGTTAATAATTTAGTGAAAAATGAATAAATTAGTTAAGAAATTGGTTCAAATGGCTCTGAGCACTATGGGACTTAACATCTGTGGTCATCAGTCCCCTAGAACTTAGAACCACATAAACCTAACTAACATAAGAACATCACACACATCCATGCCCGAGGCAGGATTCAAACCTGCGACCCCAGCGGTCACGCAGTTCCAGACCGAAGCGCCTAGAACCGCACGGCCACACCGGCCGGCTAAATAAATTAGTACGAGGGCGCTTGAACACGGATCTTCCACTTCGTGACCTCACAACCACGACACCATAGGTCTTACCATTTGTTCGATGTTGCAGATCTTAAACTTCCACCCTTCACTACTTCTGTTTTCCTTATTTCCTCGCAGTCAGTACACCTTCTTCTTGCTTTCAGGCTTGATCTGCGTTCAGTTTTTTACGGGCTATCCACTGGGACATTTTACCACTAAATCTGAAGGGGGTGCGAGTGGTAGTTTCCCTTGTTAGTTGTGTGTTAATTTATGTTGCTTAAAATTGTCTAGAATCAAAACGTTGTTTTTGTCAATCGTAGGCAGAATTTAGCATTTTACCAACAGTTTCAATTTAGTTGTGAGTTCCCTTGCAGTTCCTATACCGACGAGAGCTCTTCTGGAATGCTGTGATACTGTTCGGAGAATGGAATGAGCAACGATTGAGTCATACGAAATGTAGATTTTTTGGATTGACGGGAACGTAATCAACGCAGGTTTTCATTGGCGGCTTGCTTAGGGTGTTAGGAACTGTAAGAGTCATTATCTGGGTTCTGCGAGTCACTCGTATACCCATATAAATGAAACATAGCTAGTGCACTTTAAAGAAATGTATTCCTCGTCCTTTATTTTCTCCATACTTCTCGTAAATGAGTAAGGGTAACGTCTAAAGCGAAGGGCGTCGAATTAAGATGATGGAAACTGATCTTTTTTTTTGAAAAAGAAACCTTAATGAGCTCTTTCTTATTTAAACCCCACTATGATTTCAGAAGAAAACAAAAGATTACATCTAATGAAGCCAACAGGTTTAAAATTTGGGTTATTTCCTGTAAATTCTTGTCGACATTTTACCTGTTTTTCATTGTGTAACAAATTTCAGTGCATTCAGCCCGTGGTCCCGTAGTGATACCAGTCAATAAAATCTTCTCATGCGTCCATCGGCATCAAATGCTTGTATTTTGAGCTTTCGGTCCAGTATTCTCCGGCCACTGTCGAGTAGTGAAGCTGTTGGCTACGTCCCATAGCCCTCATACCAGCTGTGACGTAATCGGCGCTCCGTTCATCGCCGTATAAAGGCATGTTTTCGCCCTGCGTTCACTTCGACTTTTTCAAACTCGTAACAGCCGCAAACTGCAATCTTTATTGATGTTAGTATCACGAACTTTGATCTCTATAGCTTCTTTAATTACGCTATCTCAGAAACCTTTAGACTTGGTCTTGATACAGGTGTTGTTGAATGCAATTTTATGTCCTTTATCCAATTAATTTCCAGCTACCGCGGATGTCTCTGCACGACGTAATTCCCTCCTAACGTACACAGTATTTTATAAGTGCCTGGAATCCTGAGTTCTACACTATCGGAATGACTTGGATTCATGTCTCTTAAGGAGTTGGCTGATGTTCCGTTTCATTGAACCGCATATTGCAGTTTTGCTCACCTCCTAGGCGCTGTTGTACTTATAGATGCCTCCTCCAATTGCCCCACAAGGAACGCATGGGTGTGAGGTTGCGAAACGTCAATGATGTTTACGGAACTCGACGCCTCACATATTGTCTACTACGCAACCAAAATATTGGCTACTTATGACAACACAGGGCGGGACTGTAGGCATTCAAGGGTGAGCACAGCATGTTCACAACAGTGCTATATGCTAGTGGTGCTGATACGAAGCACAGCAATGACAACTATAAACAAATCAAACATTGCATTAGATCAACAACAACAGTTGCCGAAGTTGACATTTCGTCAGAAAGGAACTCAAGGAATTTCGCAGAGTGAGAAAGAAGAGGCAGGTGAAATACTAGCGTTTTTGCAATATGAGTGAGTGAAATATGTGCTGTCGCATACGCTCGAAAGTGCGGACAATATACTTGAGGAGTACAATGACGTCGATACATGCTTAACAAGTGCAAGCGATAATGAAACCAGTGTCGGGCCATGTAGTTCATCATCCTTTTCAGACATGGAGTCACAAATCTCGTCTCCAGTGAGACTTAGTGAAGGACAATCATTGCCCGAGGAGCGGGTACTAAACATAATTACGTACATGAAAGATCATGCTCAACATAAAAAACATTAAGAAGAAATTTAGAGTAAGTCCTCTGCAAAGTGACCGTTTTGTGCTTAATAAAAGCTATAGATATTCAAGGGAGGACAAGACGCACTTGTAGCAAAAATGTTCAAATGTGTGTGAAATCTTAGGGGATTTAACTGCTAAGGTCATCAGTCCCTAAGCTTACACACTACTTAACCTAAATTACCCTAAGGACAAACACACACACCCATGCCCCAGGGAGGACTCGAACCTCCGCCGGGACCAGTCCCACAGTCCATAACTGCAGCGCCTTAGACACTTGTTGCAAGAACTGATGTTTACGCGTTTCAAGAATACTCGATACAATTTACAGGATGTGCATGATAGTGACCTAATCCGTTATGCACAGCAAATCGCGAGATACATAGATTACAGTGATTTCAAGGGAAGCAGTGGATGGTTGCATAACTTCAAACAGTGCTACGGAATTGGAAGACGTAAGTCAACGTAATTTCAAACAAAATGTCAAACTGCGGAATCGTTCTGAAAATATGAAGCTGAGGTAAATAAACTTATCCCATCGTTCAGTAAGGAATTAGTTATCAACTCCTACCAATTGGGATTTGAAGATGAAATGTATAAGAGATACCAAGAGTTGTACCAAGATCAATTTACGTCAACGCCCTAACGCCTTCGCATACAATTATTCCTACTGTTAATCTAGAAAGTAAATTGGCCTTTCACGACAAGCTCCAAGACAGAATGTTTCACATTCGGTCGCATGACATTTCATCAGTTCTCATCACCCCATTACGCCAATATGATTCTACATGCATTCTTTAAGAGTTAATCCAAACTGAAAGTCCTCCATGGTTGTAAATCACACGTAGTTCGCCTTCGACGTTGATGGTGTGAACCTTTGTGATTACTATGGCGCCCCGTTTTTCGTTCTTTTGTGTTAATAGTGGAAGTTAAAACGTTTCCTTTGAACATTTCTTTAATGTAGACAATATCTATTTTCAGAAGTGTAATACATACATCCTATAGAACGTTGACCTCAGCATGTCAAGGACACACATTTTCTGTTGCCCTCCTTATGCACATGATGGGCCTTTAGAAGTTAATGTTTTTCCGGTCATAATTAACACAACTCTTTCAAATGAGCCTTACTAAAGGCTGAACTTGCGACGTTACAGTCAAGGGGTTCCTTGTCATATATTTGTTCATTGTTATTCTCACTCTCACGGCAGAAGTTTAGTACGTCTTTCAGTTATTGTGGAAAAGTTTCGGCACCACAGACGGCTCCCACTAGCGCAACCAAGGTCCTTAGAACAGCGGGGTTTGGTATCGAATGATGATCGCCGTAATGGTGCAGAGAGCAGTTAGTAAGATCTGATTTTCCGTATCCCATGTTGCTGAGGCATCCTTTGGGTATTCGGACCAAGACGACAACAAGGAAGTGTAAGGCAACATCCCTGTCAACCTCCATCTTGGAAGATTTTCAAATAATAACGTCTAAGACAACACATCACTAATAACGGAATAAAGCTTATCATAAACCTATGAGCTGCGTGCGATTAAGTCGCAACGAAATTAAAAGACGCGTTTCAGACTAACGTTAGGTAGGCCAGCATTCAAATCAGCTCGTTAAGAATAAGACGGTTGGGGTAATAACATAGGGGTAACCATTATTATATAAGAAAGAATGTAACGATTCAGTCTACATTCTTTAGTTGAAAGGCTAAATCTCCTGCCTGTGAACACGGTTGTTATGAGAATGAGATTTTCACTCTGCAGCCGAGTGTGCGCTGAGATGAAACTTCCTGGCAGATTAAAACTGTGCACCGGATCGAGACTCGAACTCGGGACCTTTGCCTTTCACGGGCAAGTGCTCTACTATCTGAGCTACCCAAGCACGACTCACGCCCCGTCCTCACAGCTTTACTTCCACCAGTAAATCGTCTCCTACCTCTCCTTCCTTCCAGGAGTTCTAGTTCTGCAAGGTTCACAGGAGAGCCTCTGTAAAGGTTGGAAGGTAGGAGACGAGGTACTGGCAGAAGTACAGCTGTGAGGACGGGCCGTGAGTTGTGCTTGGGTAGCTCAGATGATAGAGCACTTCCCCGCGAAAGGCAAAGGTCCCCAGTTCGAGTCTCGGTCCGGCACACATTTTTAATCTGCCAGGAAGTTCCACGGTGGTTATGCATTATGTCCATGTAGTCTCCACACGCGTCATGCTACGAGAACGCCTGTATGTACTGTGGGTTGGTGCATAAGTTCGTAACGTTATTTTTTTGCATGTTGGTATTCGGTTACTACTCTTGCTATGTGTTTATTCACCGATTGTAATTTTTTATTTGTAGTTCACTGTTGCTGTTTGAGTATACATATTGCCATTTTGTGAACTGCAGGTAGTGACTGGAGCTATGGACTCTAGAAAATGGAATGCAAGTGGAGAAATCGAACATTTCAGACGTATTATTCTGTTTGAGTCCAATAGAGGGGGACAGCAGCGGAGACACACAGAAACATTAGCACCGTGTGTGAAGAAAACTCCATCGGACAGATCATGGTAAGAGAATCGTTTTCTCGTTTTAAGGAGGATCGTTTTGACATTAGTGACTCTCCACATTCACGGAAGTTCTTCGGGGTATGATGAATCGTTTAAATGCATTGATACACAATGATCGACGTGAATGTACTCGAGAACAGGCAATTGTGATGAACTGTGAGCATTCTACCATAGTGACTGGAGCTATGGACTCTAGAAAATGGAATGCAAGTGGAGAAATCGAACATTTCAGACGTATTCTTCTGTTTGAGTCCAATAGAGGGGGACAGCAGTGGAGACACACAAAAACATTAGCACCGTGTGTGAAGATAACTCCATCGGACAGATCATGGTAAGAGAATCGTTTTCTCGTTTTAAGGAGGATCGTTTTGACATTAGTGACTCTCCACATTCACGGAAGTTCTTCGGGGTATGATGAATCGTTTAAATGCATTGATACACAATGATCGACGTGAATGTACTCGGGAACAGGCAATTGTGATGAACTGTGAGCATTCTACCATCGTGAGAAATTTGCGTTTAGAGGGGAAGGTTAAAAAATCGAATGTGTAGCTACCGCAGGCTCTAAACCAAAACTTAACACATCAAGGGGGCGCCATATGTGCATCTCTGCTTCCTTGTTATCGATTGGCTGGTGAACAACACCGGTCATTCCTGTCCTGTATCGTTACTGGTGACGAGAAATTAATATAAGGAAAAGAAAGGAACTGTTGAGCCAAAACATAGCAGAAACTCCCTAAACAAAGACCTGCGCGCATCCACAAAAAAAGTGTGGTCATCTGGCGGAGCAGCAACCGGATGGTGTACTACGAATTGCTTGCCCAAGGTGTATCCATTAGTGATGGCATTTATTATGAATTACTGAGACGTCTTTGCAGATGCAGTCCAAGAACAACGACCAGGAAGACTGTGTGAATTGACGCTACTTCACTATAACGCCCGCCCGCATTCAGCTAGCCTGACATAGAACACTGCACAGGAACTGGGTTTGGATGTCATTTGGCACCCACCTTATTCATCTTCACCCTCAGATTTTCATCTTTCCCGCTCTCTGTCGAACAACCTTCCAGGAACTTCCTTTCCGGATGAAAATGATCTTCAAACACCGCTCGACGTTTCTTCGCCTCAAAACCACGTGATTTATCCAGTCGCGGAATCTAAACAGTTACCTCAGCTTTGGCAGACTGTTGTAAGTAGCAAGGAGAATGTACTGTTAATGACTACAGTCTCTGTTACGTGTAATTGTTGTGTTTATTAAACTTATGGAAAAACGCTACGAGCTTATGTACTAACTCATTGCTACTGAATTTTAAAGGCTAGGAATTGCTTGGTAGCTAGGTGTCAGTTCACGTATAAGAGACCGTTGTTGGAAATTGCATGTTTTTGACACAAAATTGCTTCTATTTTGTGTAGTAATTTATATGAGCTAGAAGTGCTAAAGAAAATGCAAGTTACTCTATAGCTGACCATAATGGCTAATGATGAGACTTAGAGTGAATTATTCATGTGTAGGTTGGGCTTCATGTTGATTTTTTGTATAGTCATTGAAGAACCGTCGGTGGAGTATAGGCTTCCTATGGTGTGAATTTCCTTTGTGGCTTAATTGTCCTGTGGGACTGTCATACCGTACAGCTCGTCAACTCCCTCAAACTTTTTCTGAATAAGAGTATGGTAATTATTCTTTTTAAAGAACGCATTTTGTAATAGTAGCAGCAGCATACTGGAGACATAATAATGATCCAAATATTATGAGCTTGTCCACAACGAGTTTCGATGGCACCTGGTGGAGATGCAGGCACGTGGGCCGTAAATCGGTGAAAACTTATTACGGTACCTGGTCTGACGAATCACGTTTCCTGTTACATCAGTTCGATAGTTGTGTCTAGATACACAGTCATCCAGGCGACAGGCTAATCAAGTCATGCACTCAGGCACGGATTGAGATCGGCGAGGGCCGTATTACGCTCTGCGGAATATTCACTCGGGCTTCCATGGCACCTGTTGTTGTAAGTGAAGGCACCTTGACAGTTTTGACTACTGTAAGCATGTATCGAGTATCACTGATACCGATTATGATACATCGCTGTGGTCGCTTCTCTGTTTTTTCGCGCCAGAACGAGCGAGAGAGTCACGTGGTGTTCTAACCGTGTGCGTGGTGTGAAAACGTTAAGGAATCAGGCTAAGAGAACAAGTAAATTTTGTGACTATAAAGGTGTTGATGGTGTGTAATCATTCGTATACCTCACGAGACGTAATCCACGGTTCGCGAAGTCATAAACCACGAGAACAATCGCGAGGACATGGTTAGATGCCCGCGAGCATCTCATCCGCGCCGGTAAACAAAACTGGGATTACCTATATTGCCACAAACGCCGCATCTGGATTGCAGTGTTGGATAATGTATTGTGGTGTAGTGTTACTGTATGAACAGTGTATCAACATATCTGTTATTTTGTGAAGAGTGTAACAGTGCAGCCCTGTGTAGTACAAGTTTTAAAAAAGTACATCAATGGATTATATTAGTCTAAAACTTGAATTTTGGTAAATGGCACTCCTTTTTTCCCCTTGCTAGCCATCGTTCATTACAGCAATGCTCAAGCTGCTGTTCCTAGACTGCAAGGGAAGAAGCGAATGACGATTGGATTTACGAGGTGAGTGGGTACTATTAGCAAACAGAGACGGAACTATAACCCCACCCTCCCCCATTCGCTTACACTACTCCAACGTTATAGTATATCACGTGCGACCCTTTATGTTTGAATCGTGGTACAGTGATTCGAGGAGCATGACAGTAAACTCAGTTGATGTGTCGGCTAGCATATTTACCCGATCTAAATCCAAAGTCCAGTAACTGGGATGGTGTGCTGCGCCGTCTGCACAACCACATACCATTGCCCAGTAATTTTCCGAAAATGCGTGACCTATTCGCGCCACATACCACGGCAACTTACCAAGCATTTGCCGAATCCATACCATACACAATCTATACTGTCTTTCGTTCCTTAGGTGGTCTATCTGTAGCGTTTCTGCCTAGTAATTAAAAGTCCTGATACGAGAGTTTGATCCCATTCGTTGCTTAAATTTTGAATAAAAAGCATGGTCGATAGCGGCTAAAGATTTCCCGCAAAAGGAGTCCCTCTTGATCAGCATATGGCCCTGTCAGAGGAGACAGAGGAACGCCAGGCTGTTCTGAGCAGCCGTTTGTACCTAAAAAGGTGGAAGAATCAACAACGGAAAGTTGTTTGTCACACTCACAAATTTCCGTACTGACTTTCTTTCGCGCGTTCTCAATCGCAGACACTCTGCAAAGATATATTATGTACCTAGAAATCAATCTCTGAAATCATGACTCTGTTTGATAAGCTCTCTGTAGGATGCTTTGGGGAAACACTTTGACGTGCCGGTTACACTGAACAAATTAGGAGCGAACGCGGCATTCAGTCTACTTACGACGTTCGGATTGAATGAAGGAAAGGTCTGACAGTTGGGCACTGACGGTCGGAACTGGTTGATGTGTTGTGGCATGTTTCAGTTGATAATATTTAAGTGGAACTGAATTACGAATCTGTCGCCTTTTCAGATCTAATACTACAAATGTGAGTCTATTCTCTCCTTCGTTTTGCAAGGCTAGTCGTACTAGTATTTACAGTATTTCTAGAACTTTGGCGTGCACTTATGTATGTTGAGTCAGTATGTTCGGCGTTTGTTAAGATGGTTGACTTACGAAGTACAGTACAGAATCGGATTAATATTAACCCATCTGCATTTTAGGACATTTGAAGTAATCACATTCTCTTTTAGTGAAATTCCTTCTATAATTCCTCATGTATACAGAATTATTTTTGTTTAAATATTTCACATTTGTCTGTTCACCGTGCCACGCGTTTAATACGCGGATTATGCTGTGTATCATGATGGCAATAACTATGCTTTAAATGCAATTACATATGCTGATGCGCCAAACAAACTCGTATAACCTCGTGTATTCAAAAACAGGGATATGTGGAAAGGCAGAATACAGTGCTGGGGTCGGTAACGCCTATAAAGGTACGTGTCTGGCGCAGTTGGTAGATCGGTTACTGCTGCCACAATGGCAGGTTATCAAGATTTAAGTGAGTTTGAATGTGGTGTTATAGTTGGAGCACGAGCGATGGGATACATCATCTCCTAGATAGCGATGAAATGCGATTTTCCCGGACGATCATATCACGAGTGTACCGAGAATATCAAGAATCTAGTAAAACATAAATCTCCGACATCGCTGCTGATGGAAAAAGATCCTGCGAGAACGGGACCGACGATACTGAGGAGAATCGTTCAACGTGACGGAAGTGCAACCCTTCCGCCGCAAATTTCTGCAGATTTCAACGCTGGACCATCAACAGTGTCAGTGTGCCAACTATTCAACGAAACATCATCGATGTGGGCTTTCGGAGCCGAAGGTCCACCCGAATACCCTTGATGACTGCACGACACAAAGCTTTACGCCTTCCTGGACCCGTCAACACCGACACTGGACTGTTGATGACTAGAAACATGTTGCCTTGTCCGACAAGTCTCATTCAAATTGTATCGTACGGATGGACGTGTACGGGTATGGAGACCACCTCACGAACCCATGGAGCCTGCATGTCAGCAGGGGACTGTTCAAGCTGGTGGAGGCTCTGCAGTGGTGTGGGGCGTGTGCAGTTGAAGTGATATGGAACCACTGATACGTCTAGATATGACTCTGGCAGGTGACACGTACGTAAGCATCCTGCCTGGTCACCTGCATCGATTCATGTCCATTGTGCATTCCGGCGGACTTGGACAGTTCCAGCAGGACAAGGCGACACCCCCACACGTCCAGAATTGAACCAAGTGGCTCCAGAAACACTCTTCTGAGTTTAAATACTTCCGCTGGCCACCAAACTCCCCAGACATGAACATTACCGAGCTTACCTTGGACGCCTTGCAACGTGCTGTTCAGAAAATATCTCCATCGCTTCGTACTCTAACGGATTTGTGGACAACCCCGCAGGATTCATGGTGTCGGTTCCCTCCAGCACTACTTCAGACGTTAGCCGAGTGCATGCTACGTCTTGTTACGGCACTTTTGCGTGTTGGGGTAGGAGGAGGGGTCTACACGGTATTATGCAGTATATTTTCTTATTCAGAGATCCTACGGTTTATTCGTGAACCCTTGCCACTACTTCAATATTCAAGTATTTTTGAACTTGAACTGCCCTTTGCAATCGGCTTGAATTAATACACAAAATGTTCTTTCTATCTTTCTGTCTTTTTTTGAACGTAAACTATTGCTGCAGTCAACATACATATTTCAAAAACCGCAGTGAGCAGCACGCCTCTCTATTTTCTCTGTGTATTTTTACAGACCAGAGGGTAAGTCAGCAATTGGAGTTGCAGAGAGGGCTGGTAGTTCATCACTCTAAATGTGGCGTGATAGTTTTTCGTCTTTGAATTTTTATATTTCCAAACTGAAAGTTAGGGCTACAAGAATGGACCAAACATGTCCACTGCACGTTACGTAGCTGAAAGCTCGGTTGGCTGAAATTTCGGTGCTTACATGTTATTAATTTGAGTCCATGCGCTTATCACAACTAAGAACGTTCATGGACCTTACTGAAGTATCCACTTGTGTCCACCATTATAGCGCTGCACACAGTAATCTTGTCCGATTCTCTAAGTGTTCCATTATTTTAAAAATAGCATTATTCTATAATATTATGGGTCACATTTTGTGTAGATAAGGGCAGTTTATTTAGGGCATGTTGTAGCATTCATATCTGCATGTAATTCGAAGCAGAAAAAAAGACAGGAGGCTTAGATCTGGTGACCCAGCCAAGACTGCATGCTTGTGAAGTTTCCATTGACCTCCAATACGCAGTTAACTGCAGTTTACATTATTTCTTGTCCTCTCCTGTCAATGTCATTCGGAATTTTGGCACTTGTGATTGTGTATGTGTGCCATTATTATTCAATTTGGTTCAGGTTATGTAATTGTTTCCTGTCTATCTTGTGCAAGTGACTACTGGATCGGTTTTTTTGCTTTTTTGCCTTTCTGATGAATACTATATTTAGCCTAACGGCAATTCATAATTTTTTGTTTACATTTCAGCGTAATAACTACTTATAAATGTGAGCTCACTATCCAGCTATCTCAGGATCAGTGACTATTTCCTAACTTATCGTGTAACCTTACTGCATTGCACCTGCTAACTGTATATTGAAGGATATTCTGTACATTCCTTTAGTGTTTGTTTGGTTACAAACATAACTACTATGTGTGTTACTCTGCTGCAAATTTCAGATCTCTGTTGCATTCCTTAATGAGTACTGTGTTTTAACTAAGGATCTGGAACCATTTTATGTTTTCATTTATTATTAATGAAAGAACTGTTTACTCCCTTACCACAGCTTGCATTGCAAAAGTTTCTGAGCAAAAAGTGATGAACTTGGAGATCCTTTATTGCATGTGTGGAACACTTAACATCATTGTCCGTGATATATAGCATTGGCTGGATATTGGAGCTTTTTCCACGAGCTCCCCCTACTGATTCCTGAACATCATCCCTAGTAGATCTGCGTTAATAACATATTATTCATGTACTTTGGAAACGTATTCCAGGGAGCAAATATTGCATTTATTTGCCATATCTCTGTCTTTCCACAGTTTTCGATGACAAGGATAGGTTCTTGCACTGTGTTTTTTATGAACTACCGAAATATTTCCTGATACTCATATCTGTTTGACACTGTTTGCGAGTACTTGTATGTTGTTAAGTGGGAGTGATTTACATGAAACCAGTAGTGGACTGAAGTGGTAAAAGCATACTGAAATATTTTTACCATCTTTCTTGTGTTCACCTGGGACTGATAAATGTCATGTATTTTGCTGTAAAAGAAACCTGGAGTTATACTGAATGATCAGATGTGAGCTGGAGATTCGGTGGTTGATAATGAAGTCCTCTGTCTTTTTGGTGAGATTTAAAATACCTGTGAATCTTTAATGAGCGAATAATACGTTGGAACAGTGAGTTGTTTAAGGGATTTGTAGAGATTTGCAATAATAATGACGTGTGAACATATGTGTTGTGTAGTGTTGATTTTGTAGGGGAGAGTTTCTTTCTGAGTGGTAATGCGGACAATGAGTCGTATTTGCTCATCAGATGGAATTACTATTAGCTTTGTGTAAGCTGAAATATCGGTTTTTTTATTTTAATTATGCAACATAAAGATGAATTTACTGATGGGGTAGATTAATGTAGAAAACCACATCGAAACTTTGATTTCAGAATTTTCTTTATTCCACCATGAGCATGAAACGTTACCATAGATTGGATGTACTTAATCGTTCGGGATGGAGGCTTAAAATTTTAGTTACCGATTGATCGTAATTGTGTCGGGCACTGAGTATTCATGTGGTTCTGAGTTAACTTTTGTCAGTTGATAATTCTAGCATCTTTAATGACTTTACTTACTGGGGCCTTTTGGATTGTTGCAACATATAAATTAACAGTAAGGGGGTGATACTAGCATCCTTGACTCCGTGTTCAGTGGCTGTACTCAACTGTGGTGATTAATTGTGCCTTAGTAGATTGGAGTTAACTCCATTCTCTCCTTCAAACTCTCCTACACTGATCTGGAGTGTGATTTGTATGTGACGGAGTATAGATAATTTTCACATATCTCAACGGTAGTAAATACATTGAGATTTACAATGTTGATCAGTCTGAAAATTTATTTATTCAGAGGAAGAATCTAATATACCTGAAGAAACTTTGCAACATGAACAGATGTGAGTTACTTTTGAGCATTGATCATTAACATTTGTTATGTTTTGTGCTAATGACACTCACTGTCTTTTGTAATATTGCGTGCGTCAAGTGTTAAGATGGTGTGGACTAATTATTTTATTCTTGGTGTTAGTATAAGAAGAATTTTGACTTTTTGCGGGGGCAGGGGTTGGGGGATCTGTATGAATTCATTCACGATCGTGAACATACCGCTGGTTCTTGAGGGACAATAAGGAGTGCTGTTGCTTTATGATTTCGCTCAGTTGGAGCTATAAAGAAATTTTGTTGCTACAGTGAGAGATTATTTTTTTTCTGTCAGCTGTTTTATTTGGATTGATTGTATTTGTGTGTGATTCAGCTTGACATTCCTCGGAGAGACAGGTTAATTTCTTGACTTTTTCAGCATTTATTACAGAAATGAAGAGTGTTCAAGTGGCTATGCAGGGTATGCCTTCAAACTCTGTAGGTACTCTAATCAAAAATGGGTTTGGCATGTCAGTGAAATCTGTGGAGGAAATGTTTGAGAATATCAGCAAACCAACAAGGGCTTAAAATAATGAATTAATTGAACAAATACTGAGGGATTAACAAAAGAGATAGACTCTCATATTGAAGTAATAAAAGCAGATTATAAAATGTTAGGAGAGAAGAGTGTAAACTGATAGGCACTAAACTTCAGGGATCAATTAACAGCGATCGAATGATAAGACTAGTGAACGAAAGGAGTATACTGAGGTTCAGAAGGTTACACAGATTGATGCACTTTCTGCTTCTGCAGCCCAGCTGACCGTTAGTGCTGGCCATAGCTCAAATGGCACAGTGCCAACAGTGTTTGTGATTTAGTGGAGTTCAAGAGGAGACAGTGGCTGAACCTGTTAATCATACAACAAATGTGAGACTACAGTTAGGAAGAGGAACTGAACAAAGAGTAATTACAGTAAATGTGCAACACATAAGGGGAGGAACAGGTTGTAGTAGGTAGAGAACATACCAGGACTGTAACTGTAAATGAATTATTAATAAGCGAGGTGGTAGTGAAACAAGTTTAATGAGAAATGCGCCCACAACTTTTGTTGAGAATGAGTGTGATTTTGAGAAGGCTGTGCGAACAAGGGTTAAAATTTCAGAACACGTTACATATCCTCTGGAAAATGAAATGAGTTTAATTTTCTTGGCAGATGGGCATGAGACATTGTTACTGTGTTGATTTCAGAAGGAATGGGATACTTGTGTGTTTGGGAATTGGCTATTTTGATGAGAGATGTTTTCAAAATGTACTTTGACGAATGTTTTGATGTAGAAGTAGAACTGTATGTATCTGCATATAGTGTGATATAGGGGGCTGATGCAGGATGATGACTATTTTTATGTTTACTGTCAGTTGTGACATGTGGTCATTGGTCGATATAGTAAGTTTCGAAGCATGGAACAGACTGGGTTTATATTTATCGATCTTAGTATTAGGGCATTTGAATTACTCACATTCCTATTTAGTAATCTTCTAACTGTACATTCTCATGCGTATAGAATTCTTTTGCTTCAATATTTGACATGTGCCACATGTTTATGCTCAAATGTTGTATATGTGAAGGTGGCCATATTAATGTTTTCTTATTCAAAGATCCTAAGGTTTACTTTTAAAATTCGAATATCTTGACAACTAAATTGCACTTTGTATTTTGCATTGTGTTATCTCACCTAATGTTCTGCCTTTTCCCAAACTTTTAATCAACAGACACACTTCTAAATCTGCAGTAACCAGTACACGTCGTCTATTGTTTTTGCATGTTCTTACAGATCGAAATGTAAGTCAGCAGTTGTAGTTGCAGAGGGAGTTGGCAGTTCATCTCTTCATATGTAACATGGTTGCTTCTCGTCTTTGAATTATCAGATTTCCGAACAGAGAGGTAAGGCTGATAGACTATATCAAGTATTACCACTGCATGTCACTTGGGTGAAAGCTTGGTTATGTGGACGTTATTAATGTGAGTTCGTGTGCTTATCACAACTAAGTATATGCATATAATGCAGTCATGTATATACTTATGCCCAATATTATTACCTTGCACAAAGTAAGCCACCCTGTTCCTTCTCTTGTTGTGTTCCTTTAAATCATATTCAGATAGCATTATTATATCACTTCATTGAGAAAAGAGTTTAATAGGTTAGGATATTGTACTCTGGGCATGTTTGAGGATACATTATTGTATGTAATCCGAAGTTGAAAAGAAGATATGAGGCTTACGAAATGATCAACGACATGAGGATGCAGACGGAAAAAGAGACCAGTGTGTGAAAGACACTTAGGGAAACATGACAAAAAAAAGAATGAGTAGCCAACGAATACGTAACTTTCTACACGTTAGAGCGTGGAGTGATGGAATGCGGTACGGAAGCTAGATAATCTGAAATCGGAAGTGAAAGGCTGAGTCAGTGAAGTGAAGTGAAGTGGAAAGCAGATAAGGTTTTTGGTCAGATGAATGTAGAATAATATCAGTAGCTGCAGAAAATGGTATAACGGAAGTAAGATTCATTATGAACAGGAAGGCAAATCACAGAGTTAGTTATTTTGAACGATTGGGAAGTAGGATTATTTTCATTGGAACCGAGAGCAAACCTAGGCCAACAACTGTAATTTCAGAATATATACCTATGTCAGAAGCACAAAATGGAGAGACAGGGAGAATATATGACGCCATTGAACGTCTCACTTAGTGAGCGGGCCTCATAACATCAATAAATTTGAAAAATAACATCCCTCCAGAAAGCTGTGTTTTAAAATATTTTATTTGCACTACTGGTTTCGGATACAGTCAATTCTCAAGTGCATCTGTAGTAACAAATGTGGCTACATCGTTACTAGTTCGTTAAAAAATCGCGTGCCATGCGTATCTGTGCACAGCAGAGTGGTCAACAGTCTAAAATATAATGTGCATGACATGAAAGTGATTTCAAGAAGAACAACGTTACTGTGATATTGAAACGTCTCATACTAAGGAAACACAATCTGGTGAAATGATGCCATTTTTCAAAGCGATGATAACCTAACAATCATTGGAGATTGGAACACCGTGGCAGAGGATAGATGTGGAAACGGCGTTAAGAGATAACATTGCCTGCATAGTGGGTACGAGAGAGAAGAAAGTCTGATAGAATTATGAAGTAAACTTCAATTGCCAGTAGTGATAACCTGTTCAGAAGTCACGAGAGGAGCTGAAATACTTGAAAAAAGGCCTGGAAACGTGGGAAGATACTAGTATCCAACATCATGATAAGCAAGAGTTTCCAAACTCAAGCACTGGATGGGAAGGTGTACCAAGTAGCAAGCAGGTTACAATTCAGTTGTGGTGGATTGTAGGCTGAAGTTTAAAAGAATAGTCCAGATGAACTAGTATGAAAAGAAGTGTGATATTGAAGTACTGAGGAGTAATGTGCGTATGAAATTCTGTGAGACAGCAGATTCTGCTACAGTTGAATACAGTAAACAAGTCACCTGAAGTGGAATGGACATTCTTAAAAAGGAGAATCACAGAATCCTGGACAGACATAGAAGGTGGTTCAGCTGCCCCTACAGATGTCGTTCATTGCAACCCGCTATTCTATATGTGGCCTTCAAAAACCGCGCGCCCGATTTTCAAATTCTATCGCTCGCTACACATAAACTTTTTGTAAGAAATTTAAATAGTTAAGTTTTGGACTCGGCTAAGTTTTCGCTAGAGACGGCAGTTTTCGAGCTGTTCAAGAAAAACGTAAGAAAATGACATTCAAAAGCACCCCCCATTGCTACACTCAGCCCCCAACCAGTCACAATTTCTAATATGTCGTTCATGGTACTTCTATCGCTTACTAAAATTCGTGTCGGCAAGAATTATTTCCCACATGCGCCCTCCTTTGGTCTTCATTGACTGACCTTATTACGCCGCCAGCTTATACAAGCAATTACAAACTGTAAAATTGATATTTGTGTAAATCTTATATAAGAGTTTTGTGAATTTTCACAAATACAGAGTTGTATTCGTCAGGCCCTCTCTGACTACTGAAATACTGCGCTTGTAAGGGTTAAATCTTGATCGAATTACCAACTTCGTTAGTTTTAGCGTAAGGTTTGGAAAAGCTGTTATTCTTTCATTGCCCTCACGGCCACGTTTAAACTATTTATGTTAACGGAATAATCGACTATGCTGGTGGCGTAGCAGCCCAGTCAATAGAAGCCAAGAAAAGATCGAATATCAGGAATAGTTCGTATAATCGGAAAATTCTGTACGGCAGTAGGAGGGAATGCCATGAACAAATTGACAATAAATTCTCACTGGTGAAGGGATGAGTGTGGGAGTGGAAGTGCGTTAAAGGTCACTTTTCTGCGGTTTTGCTGAATATTTCTAAAATCGTGACCTGTGCTGGAAACGTATCCCAGATAAAATTTAACTACTTATATTTTCTACCAAAAGGCCTGTCACTTTTTTCTGTAAGACTGATAGTTCGCCCATAGCGAGCGATGAAACGTGTAAATCTTGCACATGGTTTTTGAAGGCCGGATACAGAATGAAACTACGTCGGTAGGACGGTTGAGCCACCTTGTATATAGGTACAGGAAAGATAACTGTAAAAAATGCTTTGTTAGCAGAAGACATACTTCAATTGATCAACGGAGGAACGAAGCAGAGAAAGGCCCTGGAAAACACAGTAAATTGCAAGACAAAGCACTTAGAACTGAAATAAATAGTTAACACAGGAAACGTAACGTGATACGGTTGCAGGAGAAATATGAAGAAATCGAAAAAGAAGTGGTCATTTGGAGGACTGATGAAAGACACAAAAGTCTTAACAACTTCGGTGAACCTAGAATCAAACGTGTCAACATTAAGAGTGCAAGAGGAATTAAGCTCTTAAGCGTTGAGGAGAGAGGTTAAAGAATACACTGAAAGTCTCTAAGAGGGTCGATATTTGTTTGACAAGGTGACAGGAGAAGAAATATAAGCCAGTTTGAAAGAAATGTGGAAGAATTGCGGTGAAATAAGGCAGAGGATATAGACAACAACACATGGGAATTTAGAAGAAACATTCGACACTGTAAAGTAGTGCAGAGTGTTCAAAATTCTTTAAACTATAGGAGTAAGCAGTAGGAAAAGACGGGTAAAATACTATATGTACAAGAATCAAGAAGGAGCAGTACGATTTGAGAACCAAGAACGAATACTCGGATTAGAAAGGGTATAATGCAAAGTTGTACTCATACATTCCTGCTACTCGGGCTGTACGTCAAAGAAGGAAAGGCAGAGATAAAATGTACGTCCAGGAGTGTTTATTAAAATGCAGGATGAAAGAACATCAATGATAAGACTCGCTGATGACGTTCCAGTCCTGAATGAATGTGAGGAAGAGTCAAAGGACTTGCAGGATGGAATGAACCGTCTGCTCAACAAAGAATACAAATTGAGAGTAAACAGAAGAAAGGAGGAGGTAATGAGTAGCAAAAATAATGTTAGTGAAAAATTTATTACCAAATTACATGGCTGCGATGTAAACGAATTGAAGGAATTTTGTTACCTTCGCACCAAAGTAACTTATGACGGGCGTAGCAAGCAGAACGTAAAAGGTAGTACAGATAAAGAAGGAATTCCTGCTGCGTCGTCTGGTGGACTAAAGCGTTTAAGTATAACTATCGTCTGGATTGTAAATAACAAGTGAAAATAATCAAAATATCCACGGGTGTACTGCCGGTCTACAGTGTCCAACGGGCACAATATTTCGGCGATCATACATGTCGCCATCATCAGGTGAACTGACGCACTGAGCTCCTGTGAACGTGCCGGCACGGAGATCCGTACACTATGGCTGCTCATGGGGAACTGGGTTCGGTCGCGGCGGCGGCCGATTTAAATACACTCCGCCCGCGGCGCGCTCACCCCGCCGTCCGCGCCCCGCGCCACCGTCGCGCGGTGGAACAGATTGCGACGGCGTCTGAGATGACGTCGGTGTGATGGCTCTGTCCGCCGTGGTCGTCACAACTATACATTTGCTCGATTTACTCTTGATTAACCCAATCGCTGGTTCCCAAGCCTTGCTAAGATTATAGCAACAGTCACGGTTTATGAGGTCGTCATTGGTGCGAAAGGCTTGGGAACCAGCGATTGGGTTAATCAAGAGTAAATCGAGCAAATGTATAGTTGTGACGACCACGGCGGACAGAGCCATCACACCGACGTCATCTCACACGCCGTCGCAATCTGTTCCACCGCGCGACCGTGGCGCGGGGCGCGGACGGCGGAGTGAGAGCGCCGCGGGCGGAGGGTATTTAAATCGGCAGACGCCGCGACCGAACCCAGTTCCCCCTGAGCAGCCATAGTGTACGGATCTCCGTGCCGGAACGTTCACAGGAGCTCAGTCCGTCAGTTCACCTGATGATGGCGACATGTATGATCGCCGAAATATTGTGCCCGTTGGACACTGTAGACCGGCAGTACACCCGTGGATATTTTGATTATCAAATACGCCGGGAGAAACTCAAGAATCACAACAAGTGAAAAGTTGCTGCCAGCGCAGTGTAATCGTCGGAGAGATGAAGATCCCAGTTTTTGTACAATATGCCCGTTATGTATTTAGAGAGGAAATGGATAATGGAAATTTCAAATACAAACACACACACACATTTCAAAAAAAGAATGTTCCAAGAAGTTTATAAATATGTTTCGATAACAGAAGCGTATAACTCTCAATCTTATTTATAACAAGGTCATATAGACGAACGTTTAGAGTAAACAGGAAGATCTTAAATATAATAAAAGTCTTGCAATTTATATTTTATATTACAAAAGTTGCTTACTAAAGTATAAAATACGAAATAACAATTATTGTACAATAGTAGTAACAAGAACAATTTCTTTTAAACAATAGCAATTAATGTGGTAACTATCATTATTTGACGAATAATTGTGGTCACTGTTTGTCGGTACCAGTTTCACCACAAATCACTTTGCAGACTGTTTATCGTTGTGTAACAAACATTCCTAGAATTTCATAATGAAAAATAAATAAGGCTCGCATTTTCATTTTCTGGGATACGTGAAAAAAAGTCATCACTTTACCGTGTGGCCCATTTCCGAAGACGTCTGTCAAAGATAAGAAACTGTTGAGCATATGAATCAACACGCTCTAAACTGTCATGTTACAAACCTCATGAAAGTTTGTAGTTGCAACAAGCACTGCTATAGGAGCTAAAGTAATTCGCTTCTTCAGTACAGCGCGGGGTGCTATGTATTTTTCTGTCATCGCCGGTACACAGTCAAAATGACGCACCAAAAGTTTCTATAACTAGTGTACATAACAGTTGGACTTTATGTGCCTGTATGGAACAGAACAGTGGCTGAAATTTGACTTTGTAGAAGTAGTAACGACGTTCTTCACTGCAAATGCTTGTAGATTTAAAAATTTGATCACCATTTTGTGATACTATTTTCGATAAGTATGTACAAGGTTACAGCTAAGATGTGCTATTACAGAAGAGAATAATTTTTTTTTATCATCAAGTAACAAACGTTTTCTAGCTGTTATCCACCAGTATCCTGCACATACAGTATAAGAAAACCAAGTTCCCAACTATTCATAAAAAGTTCAATTCTTTCATTATAATAAAGATCTAAAAATCGCAAATTAGAGCGGTCTTTTAAATGACCAGTTAGGATAATGTGTGTTTGTTCACAATTCAAGAAGTTTTCAAATGGCTCGGCACTTTTTTAGTGGAAGTATTTAGAAAAGTTTATTTACAAAACTTTCCATCACTTCATACATTATGTGTCTTTCACAGCATAACTTTGACCGAAACAGATATTCAATCAAATGTCACAATTCTTGCAACATGTGGGAATTGCCTTTATACGGCATCGCTACGCTTATAAGGTGACAAACAGTCGATAAAGGAAACATTTGTCGACTCTGTCTTTTCCAGGCCACGGATGCCTTTGAATAATGGATTTGGAAACATTTCGTTACTTACATGAGTTTCGCCTGCAAATTTTATATCACTTTTCAAAAGATATCTATTCTGGGAACTCTGTATTTGCTGATTATTATGCAGGGTGACGAAAATTCACACACTCTGACATGACAGCGCGATTCCCTGCTTTAGCAAAATTTTCTCTCGCACATTTTTTCGGATAGAAAATTGACATAAAAGGAATGCAATTGGCAAAGCTGCTACCACATATATGGTGGTTCAATACACTGTAGCTGTGCTGCACATTTAGTAGACAGGGTAGTGTTTTGATTTACAATACTTGAGTTCGAGATTTCGGTTCTGGGTCTAGAAGTAATTTTTTCTCCTCATGTTAAACTGTGTGGAATGGTATCTGGCTTCTCAAGCGTGATAGAGCAGTTACAGCAGATCTTATGCAAACCAATGTTATTATTTAATACCAAATCAGAAACAAGTGTACAATCGTTTTACTTATTTCACTTTCAAAGAATTATTTGACGCTGTTTTTCTGTCCTCTTCCATAAAGTACAGTACAACATACGCTTTCCTGCCATTTTAAGCATTTCTCTGCTTTTCTTTAGTTGTACCCGTTCCCCCAAAGTAAGAAAAACTGACCCAAACCATGTCCTTTTTCGTTTATCCCTGCTTCTTTCGTTCTAAGTAATTCTCCTACATCCATGAGAATTATATAGCTAATCGTCTTAGTATACTGCAGTACTTAATCAACTATATTCGAACACAATTTCCAGTGAACCTTCTTATCACTGCTCGTAGGAATTAATACCAGTTATCATGCATATTAATTTCATCAACTATCTTTAGGAAATTAGGTTACCAATGGGTCTAGCAATCCACTTCCTAGGTAATCAAAGAACTCTGTTACGTTTATTATACCCGGTCGATGAATATAGAAGAACTGGTAGCGCGTTCCTATGCAGCTCTTGTTACTGTGGGTGCAGATATTCAGCCAATACTATAGAGAAGCAAGAACCAGCTAGTCGCTAAAGTTTTGAAGCTGCAGGTCTCTCTGCTTGAGTTTCTGCTCTATTTGGTTTTTGGAAAACATGCTGTCACTGATAGTGTATTTAAACTGCTACAATTGGCCGAAACGCCAATCGGGAACGATAGTACAGAGAGGGCTATGAAGAAGACGTCAACCAATTGCGCGCTGGTCGACCCCTCTCCAGGACGACAACGCGATAGCACAGGCCTCTATGCGAAGAGAACATAAGCGTCGGCTGGTCGCGGCCCAGTTCTACAGGAGCTCACGGCTAGAGACCTGAATATAAGAGTCAAGTGTATTACTTCATTTGTATCAGTAATTGTATATAGTGAAGAGGTTTCTCATTTGCAAGTCGCCCTTTGCTTGTCACACATGTATGTATTTCTCGATGTTTAGTATTGTCATTGTTAATTTCGTAATAAAATTCATTAATGCGATTTGTTTGAATGTTGTCTAGCGATCTGCGAACGCAAGCTTCCTGGATCCCACATGTTTGACGACAAGGCAGGATACAACAGTATGTGTGTTTCACGTCTCCAGATTGGTAGGTTTTGTAGTTCTTTATGTCGTGTATCAGTTAGAAGATATGCATCTTTCAAAAAATAACGTGTACTACAGATTACCGGCAGACATTAATTTGGAAAAAAATTACACCTACACCAGTTATGGAGGTTTGGTACTTGATTATTCTAATGCAAAACTCTATCCGCTGCACTAGCAGCCAGCACTGTCACAGTGTGCTGAATAAATATGCATCTCGTACGTGTGGTAACGATGTGGCTAAACTGACTTCTTTCAACACCCTGTCTCTGCCCAAGATATGCACGGGGCAAAATTTTTTTTACAGATATTTTAGTACTGTTAATATTCAAAGAAAACGCTGTTCGAATGTCGACATCATCTACCTGCTGCAACAGTTCACCCAAAAGATGTGGGAATATGGCAAAAAACTATATGTGCCATTCACAGACTTTAAAAGGTGTAAGACTGCCTCCACCGGGAGAGCCTAATAAGTTGCCTAATCTAGTTTGGAATACCCAAGAAACTCGTTAGCCTAAATTACAATGAAATGAAAACCCTTAGCTGCTTACAGGCGTTGACATACGTCAACAGGGACAGATGAAAATGTGTGCCTCTACCGGGACTCGAACCCGGGATCTCCTGCATACATGGCAGACGCTCTATCCATCTGAGCCACCGAGGACACAGAGGACAGCGCGACTGCAGGGATTTATCTCTGGCACGCCTCCCGCGAAACCCACATTCTCAACGTATTGTTCCGCACTACTTTCGTAGTGTCCCCGCCCATTATCCCCTTAACTCTCGGCGCGTTGCCGATTCCCGTAAGAGTTCGGGCACTGTTTGCGCATTCGCACAGACGAAGAAGATGGGCAAGTGGCCGGTGAACCTTAACTATATATATACTAAGATGGTATCTGTTATTTCGGACATGTCCGAATGAACAGATACCATCGGTGACCATGCAACTCGTTAGAATGAAATTACAATGAAATGAACACCCTTAGCTGCTTACAGGCGTTGACATACGTCAACGGGGACAGATGAAAATGTGTTCCCCGACCGGGACTCGAACGCGGGATCTCCTGCTTACATGGCAAACGCTCTATCCATCTGAGTTTGTGTCATTGATTCGAAAGGCAAGGTGAAGCTCAGGAACCAGGTCACGGAAGCTTCTACACAGGCTTGAGACAAGGAGATGGTGTGTCACCAATAACATGGAACTTGGCACTCGAAAAGATAGTGAAGAAAGCTATCCATGAGAACTTCGGGGTGGAGTATGAGGGTAAGAAAATTACACGTTTCCTATTTGAAGACGATATGGCTCTCTTGTCCAGATCTATGTAAGAACTGATGCAGGTGAGAGACAACGAGGAAATTCGGTCTCCATGTGTACCAGTTGAGGACCGAGTATATGGTGATGAGCAGGTCTCGTGGCCATTCAGTATACTCAATCGCACTTCTGGTAGTCGAAACTCGATCATAAAAAAGGGTTCAGAATTTTAAATACTGGGGGGTGGGGGGTAATCTTTAAAGAGAGCGCATCGTTTGAGGTAGAAATCAAAGCGAGTATATAAGCCACAAACCGATCATCGTTCAGTCTGAGTCAGTTTTTTAAATCACGCTGACACTCAAGGAGCTTCAAACTCCAGCTGCACCAAACACTAAGCCTTCGCTGAGGACTGAATGGTTGCGAAACTTGCAATATCTGCAAACAGACAAATAATCTTCACGTTTTCGAACGAAAAGTCCTAACGCAGATATATGATCCGGTACAAGATGAGATCACTGGAGAATGGAAGATGCGGCGTAAGTGTGAGCTGGATGAAATCTACAGTAGACCAAATATTGTAAGCATGATGGCAAGCAAGCGGCATGGCCTTTGTAATCCATGGACTTTACCTTTCGTGGAACAATGCCAATACGAGGACCAAAGAAAAGATCGAGAGATTTAATCCATGAGGACTTGCTGCACATCGGTAGAGAGAAAGAGAGACGGTGGAAGACACAAAACCGAATTCGGTGGAAGAGGAGTGTTGTAACTCAGCGCGGTAATCTAGGTCTGAACGTGTGTAGTAAGTAGTAGGATAAGAATCTTGCTGCGCAGTCGGGGGGGGGGGGGGCTGAATTCATATTCACGCTGCATATAAGAATATATAATGATTAAAACGCCTACTTTAGGAGACACTGTTAAAGTACGTAAAAGCAGCTGCAGTGACAATGAGAATCTAACACAGCAGGAAGTTGAGTTCAAGGCCAACATCAAATACAACCTGAAGTGAATCAGTGATATAACCTTCTCGGTAGAAAGTTCAACGGGCCTTTTGATTATTGAATCATCCCACTAGTACTGAAAGCATCTTCCTGTAATTTGTCATGTACTCTGGCCTTATTTTACCCAAATAAATAGACTGAGGTGATTCAAAATTTGAAACAAATCTCTCTTGTTTTCGCAGACTTAATCGTGAAATAAATGTTACATGAAATACACACATAACTAAACTCCGTAAACCATTTTGTCCAGTGCTCATCTCCCTAGTTCTGAAAAATGTTGGAAGATTTCAGATCGCTTTTATTTTGTGTCAGGCCACTGACGACCTTACCAATCTAACAGTACTCCGAATACTAGTATTGTAGTAACTTGTAGACGCAGCTTTTCAGTTCATTACACTGCGCTGCTTTCAGGTTGCTTGTGGTAGAACAAGTGGTCTATGGTGGCGCCGCCTTCCAGGTAAAGCAGGCTCGTTATCAACAATCAGGGTACATTCTCGGAACGGAAACAATGCATTGGCGATGTGGTTGCACTACGTACAGGATGTTGGCATTGTTCGCCATGATCCGCTCATTAGCTCTCGGTAATCCACATGTTGGGCGGGGCGTGCATTCTCTGCTCCGCAAGCATCACTCTGTTAACGCCAAAGAAAAAGTTTACAGGCTGTATTAACTTTTCGATTTTCTATCACGATGAAAAAGTTCCACACACTACCTTTAGGTGAAAGGACTACGAAAAATACCGGATGGTCGGTGTTATGAGGGTAAACTCTTTATATTAGTGTCGTATGTATTATTTCCGATGTTATTTGACGAAAGTGTGATTTCTGAGTTTCTTATGATAAAACGAAATAATTCATACAGAGATTCATGACGAGTTACTTGAAATAAAAAGTCAGTGGTCATACGTGTCCATCGCAACAGCAGTTCAGTAAGAAATAATGAATAAGAAGCCAGAAAAAACGAATTACGTATTTAGCATGCAAACATAAATAACCATCAGTTTATCACACAATAAATAATGTATGTCACATACGCCGTGACTTTTTAGGGTATTTGAACAGTTAGTGTCGGTTCTCTTATTAGGACTGGCGTGATCACAAACTGCCGTGATCACTGGATCGTACTCATCTCATTATTTTCGTGTAGAGTTGATCACGTCATGACTGTAAAAAAAAAAAAAAAACTGAGCTGAAATCGATTTGTTTGTGGCATAAAATCCTTCAGTGGTTTTCTTAGTCGGTAATGAAACTAACCACATTTTTTTCGTAAAATGCGGAAATGAATCACAATCGATTCAAATTTTCGATACCTTGAACACAACCGAGACATGTCACTTCTTTGGCTTTTTTTTTTATTAAAAAGTACTCATTTTCGAGCTCTCCGTTATCTTTCTAATTCCTGTTTGGTTGGTTACGCACTGTAAGTTCGACGATATACTCTAAAGTATCAAGTGGTACAGACTTCGTGAGAATTTTCTTAGTATCAAGCGGACAATAAAATTCTACTTGGACACATGACTCAAAATCTCTGCGCAGCCAGCCATTATTTCAGTTAGAATTCGGGCTCTGACTGGTGCTTTAGTAAAGCACTACTCAATAGAACACGCTATAAGGAATGAAGTTCCTATTACATTATTTGACTGGCTTGGACTTCGATTCTACACAGAGAGACAATGGCTACGGGCCATTGTTATAATGATGCCGTCATCTGAGAGTCTCGCACACAATGCTGTTCTGTTCTACTCTTCAGATTCCATTTTCCTTCCGTCCCATGCCATTTTACCTTTTCTCCTGTACACTTGCTTCATACAGTACTCCTTCTCGCTTGTTTTAAACATCATCCTCGTCGCCTTATAGTTACTAAACCGAAGCATCTCAAGAATACACTCCATGCATTATAATTTTCCTCTATCCATTCAATCTTCATCCATAAGTACTTCCACATACGTGGGTCTGCGTATCTTATTTCCTTTGTTTCTGGAGAGGTCTTTTTTTTAAGTTTTCTTTCTTCGTATGACAGTAATTCTATCAATCATGGCAACTATGGTATACTGTGGGAAAATGTTGCACCACCGTAGTCGTAGTAAATACATTCGAAAGCCCGCAGCAAACAGTGCCGTAATTTACCGACTGATTGCGAGCGCATGTGAGGATCGGTTGTCACCAGCGCCTGAAACATTCAGTGTGAGCTTGGCCGTGCTACAAGATGGATGTAAGCAGAGTAGAAGAGCTAGTATACGTGAAAATTGCCTTTTCCGGGGAAGAAGTGTTACTCACTGTCATGCAGAGCTAGGAGTTGCTATGGATAACAGGGCATTATGCTATCGAACAGTTGCACTTTGGGTGGAAGCTTTCCGGCGTGGGCGGGGGGTAAAGACAGACTCGCAGCGAAGTGGGCAGCCCACGTCTGTGCGTACTGACCGCTCCGTGGCTGTTATTGAACAGTGTCTGACAGAAGACCGACGTTGAAATGTGCAGGAATTACTGACGGAAGAGCATGTCGAGGCCAACAGTATTCTGTATTTCACAGCAGGACCTGAAGGTGCGCAAAAGGTGTTCAAAACGGGTACCGCATCACGTAACAGAGGTGCAGAAGTGGATGCGATACGAGACCAGGCGTATCAACCCGGAGTGATCTCAGTGGAAAGGCTGACTTGCATTGCTGAGATTGATGAAACTTCTACACGAGCGTGTGAACCGGGATTGAACACCCAATCGGCAGAATGGCATTATTGAGGTTCATCACGAAAACACAGGATGTGACAGAATCCATCACCCATGCTCATTCTGGCGTATGACGGACACGCCATTCTCGAGTGTCACTCTGTTAGTGGCGGCCACACCGTCAATGCCCAAAACTGTCACAACTTTATACTGTACCATCTGCGACGTACATTCGACGAAAGCGTCCTACACTGCTGGATAATGCTACCGTACTCCATTATAACGTTACAGGCCACACTACATACGTCATCAAGAATTGTGTGCAGCGGTACGGATGGGAAATCCTCCTCTACTCACCTCACTCAGCAGATTTCTATCCGTGCCACTTCTACCTCATTCCATAACTGAGGAAACCGTTGCATGAGAGGCGCCTTCCAAACAGAGCGGATATCCTCACGACTTTTCGGTGACAGGTGGCACACACCGATGGGAATGCCAATGGCATTGAACGCCTTCTGCATCGTTGTCAACGCTTGTGAATGCACTGGGGGACTATTTTGAAGGACAGTAATTGATTTCGTTCAATTTGTACTTGTGCACAATGCATTTACACCGACTTCCAATGCGTGTGTATCATTTCACCTTTCGCCGTGATTTCCAGTACTGGAAACCTACTTTAAGTTGGTATTCAAATTCACACTGCCATACTGGTTCAATTCACAGTGTGGAATTCCCATGTGGTCGCATTATGGTAAGATACGAGGCGTATTTTTTTTTAGTAAGAACCGTTTTGAAATTAAAAACAGACGTGCTAAGATATCTCAATAATTTTATTTTTACATGAAAGCCTGTACTTTAATCTACGCACTGACACCATTACAGTGTGATTGTTCGTTGTTTACGTTGTGTACTGAGTGTCTAAGATTCCTCCGATAATCGTGAGTCCCGCCGACTGTGAAGTACGGGCTGTTATAAGATTTCTTAGTGCTAAAGGCCTAAGAGCGATTGATATTCATCGTGAGATCTGTGAAGGTTACGGAGAAAACATTACGAGTGATGGAATGGTAAGAAAGTGGGTGAGAGCATTTAAAGATGGCCGCACAAATGTGCATGATGAGCAACGGAGTGGGCGTCCTTCGGTCGTTAATGAAAGTTTGGTGCAGTTGAGAGAAAACAGACGCTTTACGTTTTCTTCCTTGCGGGATGACTTTCCTAATGTTTCTCGTGGTGTTTTGTATGGCACTGTGACCGAGCATTTGAATTACCGAAAATTGTGGGCACGTTGGGTACCGAAAATGTTGGCGGCTGTGCACAAAACCAAACTTCAGACAGTGCATTGACTTTCCTTGAGCGGTACCAAACGACGGTGATGATTTCTTATGCCAAGTTGTTACGGGCGATGAAACATGGGTGGCCTACGTCACACCAGAATCAAAGCAACAGTCTATGGAAATTGAGCAATTGCATCGTTTTGCTGCAAGACAATGCCCGTCCGCATGTGGCAAATCAGACCAAAGATCTCATCACATCTTTTCGATGGGAAATTCTAGATCATCCTCCGTACAGCCCCGATCTTGCGCCCAGTGACTACCATCTGTTCCTGCACTTGAAGAAACACCTGGGCGGTCAGCGTCTTCAAGACGATGACGAAGTCAAAACAGTGGTGATGCAGTGGTTAACAAGTCAGGCGGCAGACTTCTATGAGGAGGGCATTCAAAAACTGGCACAACGTTATGACAAGTGCATCAATATTGACGGAAATTATGTAGAAAAGTAGATTAAGGTACAGGCTTTCATGTAAAAATAAAATTATTGAGGTATTTTAGCATGTCTTTTTTAAATTTCAAAACGGTACTTACTTAAAAAACACGCCTCGTATACCATAGTTGCTAGGACTAACAGACGACCGTCGTTCATTGTAGCATTTCGTCTTTCGCGATTTATTTATATACAGTTTATTCTAATATAACATGAGAAATGATAGGTTGATGACATACGGTCCAATAATTTAAGCAATGAAAGAGATCTCTTTAAATATTTAAAATGGTTATTGTCGCTGTATAATGGTGTCACATTATAGTCAAGGGCTTATGGCTTTCCAGTGAGTGACGAGTGCTAGAGAACGTAGACAGTGAACGTTCTAGTGTAAAAGCTGCAACGGTATTTCGTCTCTATACGAAGGAATAAATAAGCAGTCTTTTCTGCGTGAGTGGTAGCAAAATGTGGTGGAGATGAAAGGAGTTGACGAGTGTCGCCGTGACGTGGTGACAGAGGGCGTGGCGCGGTCAGACGCAGGTGGTGATCTGCTCGACGACGGTGAAAGCGGCGGCGGCGGGCGGCGGCGGCCGGCCCAGGCTCTCGGGCTCGCTGCGACACGACCGCACGGGCCGCCACAGGATGTCGTCCGGCGGAGGCAGGTCCAACGGCGTGCCGAAAGACATGCTCTTGGTGAGCAGCGGGTGGGGGCGGACGCCGGTGGCGCCCGCGAGCGGCGCGGGGGCGGCGGCGGCCAGGGGGCCGTCCGGCAGCGCGCCGCAGCCGCCGGGCACAGAGTCCCAGCCGCGCCGCGACCCGCCGCCCACCACGAACAGCAGCGCCGCCCCGGCCAGCGTGGCCGCCATCGAGAAGTAGTAGCCCGCCTGCGGGTGGTTCTGGTTGATGTAGCCTGCAACACGACAACCAGCTCCCTAAGTTACATACTGTGTCTACATCTACGAGGGTTGCCCGGAAAGTAACGCACCGCAATTTTTTTTTTCCTCAGCTGAAAACAATGCTACGAATGCGAAACGTTACGTAGGTATTATTTGAAGTCTCCTTGTAACAATACGAGTCAAGATAGATGTAACGAAACTTGAATAGCGTATTTGCCTCTATTGGTTACGGTAAAGAGATCGATCTTTCGGTCCTGTCTGTATATTTATATATAATATTGCATGAATAAAGGCTGGGCGAGTGTAAAGCTATCGTTAAAAACGCACGCCGCGCGATGTGTTACGATTTGGTCGGTCATAATAATAATAACATGCGTTTGAATACAATTAAAATATAACGGCGATACCTGTTTAGTGTTATTGGAAATAATACGCAGTAAATTAATGAGTAAGGTAGCCGATCCTATAAGAAGAGGTAAAATTGGGCATACTGAGGTGTTTTGCTTTATATCGACGAATCCGATGATACGGCGTCATTTTTTCGTTTACTAAATGGCTCTGAGCACTGTGGGACTTAACAGCTGAGGTCATCAGTCCCCTAGAACTTACAACTAGTTAAACCTAACTAACCTAAGGACAGCACACACATCCATGCCCGAGACAGGATTCTAACCTGCGACCGTTGCGGTCGCGCGGATCCAGACTGTAGCGCCTAGAACCGCTCGGTGACACCGACCGGCTTTCGTTTACTCTTAGAAATAAACAAGTAAAGAAGTGCTAATCGTGCGCTGCGAAAAAATATAGGGTCGAGTTTTAAATAATTACGGTATACGATCAGAGTAACAATAGGACAATTAGTTACACGAAATCGTGGATAGAGAAGTGTGCTCATTAAATTGAGTACACCTACAGGGCGGTCAATTCCGGGATAAATCTATACGCATCTCACGAGGGACGCGATATTAATAATTTATTATTATTATTATATCCCGGAGAACGGGCTCCAATTTATGAAAAGGAGAAAAACGTTGACTTTTACGCGAACTCTTAATAATAGCGGATCGGAGAGAAATGTGTGTAATTGTCGTACGCCAAACAAACATTCGTGGAGGGCGGTGGCTAAACTAGAGGAGTCTATAACAAAATACTGTATCTTTATCATTGACTGTTGGTGTCGAGCAACCAAAACCGTTTATCAAAGGGCTAACTTGGCAGTTAGCGTTCAGGCACTCGCATATACTCCACATCAGAGTGTGAATCAGTGGTGAATGCGAAATAAAACTGTGAACAAAGTTACGTTAAGTAAAACAGAAGAAACAAGACAGTTTGGTCGTATCTGTTATTATTCCATAAACTGCAACATTTCTTATCGTTGTACGAAGCCTTTATAGATGATCTTTTCTGACAATTTGCTTCGAAGGGATCTCGTTACGAGTTAAGTTTTGGGGACCTGGTAAAGAGGGGGTAGTTCGTAGATCCTAACTACTGCAGCTCTTCTGGAATCAGGTGCTACCTTGACCGTTGTATGTTGTCAATGACTTAAGGTTACCATATCTCATGCTCTAAGATCGACGCGCCGTTCCACTTGGTATAACGGTGCCTCACGGCAACAACGACAGCGCCGACGACGAAGGAAGATACGGTAGATCCTTAGTGAGCGCGCTAAGTTTCAAAAAATGGTTCAAATGGCTCTGAGCACTATGGGACTCAACATCTTAGGTCATAAGTCCCCTAGAACTCAGAACTACTTAAACCTAACTAACCTAAGGACATCACACACACTCATGCCCGAGGCAGGATTCGAACCTGCGACCGTAGCAGTGCCGCGGTTCCGGACTGCAGCGCCAGAACCGCTAGCGCGCTAAGTTTCCGTCACTTCCGACAGATAGTGTAGCTGCAGGACAGTTTCAAAATGGCGTCAGTAAGTAATGTACGTTACAAGGAACGTCCCGTCATTGAATTTCTCACAGCAGAGAAAGAAGCTGCAGATAATATTCACAAACTCTTGTACAAAGTCTATGGAGCATCTGCTGTCAACAGAAGTCCAGTTAGTCGCTGGGCACGGAGGGTGAGGTCATCAGAAGACGGTTCAGCAGAGCTCCACGATTTGCAGCGGTCGGTGAGGCCATCCACGGCTTTAACGCTTGACATGTTGCTGATGTCATTCGCGATAACAGACTCATTACGACTCGGCAGTTGGCACTACACCTGTCAATCAGCGAAGGAAGTGAGGGTGCAAAACAGGGTTGGACAGTGTTACCCCATCCACCCTACAGCCATGACCCAGCCCCCTCGCACTTCCACTTCTTTAGGCCATTACAGGATGCCATTCCTGGAAGATGTTTTGAGGATGATGAGGAGGTGATTCACACAGTGAAGTCCTGGCTTCGCCACCAGGACAAGGATTGTTACCGAAAGGGCAGACACGCCCTTCCACCAGCGCAAAAGTGCTGGAGGAAGGAGGGTGGAGATTACGTGGAAAAATAAGGTATATAGATAAAAGACCGTTGTTTCGTCTGTGTAATTCTCATTATGTTCAATAAACAATTATTGAAGAAAAAATGCAGTGCATTACTTTCTGGGCAACCCTCGTACACTCTGCAAACCGCCGTAAGATGCATGGGAGAAGGTACATCCCATTGTACCAGCTGTTATTGTTTCTTCCCGTTTCGTTTACATATGGAGAGCGGGAAGAATGATTGTTGGAATGGCTCTTAGCGAGTTGTAATTATTCTAATCTTATCCTCACGGTCCCTGTGTGAGTTATTCTCAGGGGCCAGCCGGCTCTCGAAAGTTTGTTAACAGACTATCTCGCCATAGTTTAGGTCTATCTTCAGGAGTCTTCCAGTTCAGTTTTTTCAGTACCTCTGTAACACTCTCCCACGGATAAAACAAACCTGTGACCATTTGTGCTGCCCGTCTCTGTATGTGTTCAATAACACCTGTTAGTCCTATTTCGTACGCTCCCCAAACACTTGACCAATATTCTAGAATCGGTCGTAGTGTGATGTGCAAGCAAACCGAAATCTACCACCTGCTTTACCACGACTGAGCCTGAGTGATCATTCCGTTTCATATCTCTGCAAAGTATTACAGCCATGTATTTGTATGAGTTCGCCGATTCCAACTCATTGACATTATGTTCATAGGATACCACGTTTTTTCGTTTTGTGTAGTGCACAGTTTTACATTTTTGAACTTTTAAAGCAAGTTGCCAACATTCGCACTACTTTAAAATCTTATCAAAATTTGACTGAATATTTATGAAGATTCTTTCAGATACTCCTTCATTAAAGATAACTGCATCATCTGCAAAAACTCTGAAGTTATTATTAATATTGTGAGCAAGGTCATTAATATACAACACGAACAGCAAGTGTCCTAAGATACTTTCCCGGGGTACAACTCAAGTTACTTCTACATCTGACGATGAATATCCATCCTAGATAAGATGCTGCCTCCTCCCTACCAAAAGATCCTCAATACAGTCACAAATTTCACTCTATACCCCATACGATCGTACTTTTAACAATAAGCGCAGGTGTAGTAGTGAGTCAAATACTTTTCGGAAATCAAGAAATACTGCATCTATCTGCCTGCCTCGATACGAAGCTTTCAGTCTGTCATGTGACAAGAGTGCGAACTGAGTTTCACATGATCGATGTTTTCCGGATCCATGTTGGCTGGCATTGAGGAGGTAATTCTTTTCAAGATACCTCATTATGTTTACGGTCAGACTATGTTCTAAGATTCTACAACAAATCGATGTCAAGTACATTGGACGGTAATTTTGTGGATCACTTCTACTATCCTTCTAGTAGACGGGTGTGACCTGTGCTTTTTTCCAAGAAATGGGCACGGTTTTTTGTTCTAAGAATCTACGATGAATGACAGTAGAAGAGGGGATACCTCAGCCAAAAATTCAGTATACAATCTGACAGAGATTCCACCGGGCCCTGAAGCTTTGTTAAATTTTAAAGATTTCAGCTGTTTTTCATCACCACTGTCACAAATACTTATTTCATTCATCTTTTCAGTGATAGGAGGATTAAACTGGGGCAGTTCTCCTGTGTTTTCCTTTTTAAAGGAAGATTTGAAAAAGAAAACGGCTTTAAGCATTTCAGGTTTCCCTTTGGTACCCTCAAATTTAGTTCCTGTCTTATTCGCTAGGGACTGGACACTGATTTTGGTGCCACTAACAACATTTGCATATACCAGAATTTGTCTGGATTCTGTGAAGTATCATTTGAAAGTATTCTGCTACGGTAGATATTGAAGGCATCACGCATTGCTCGCTTGACATCCAAACGTGTTTAATTCAACATTTATCTATCTAATAGCCGTACGATTTGGTTTACACCTATTATGCAGTAATCTCTATTGCCTTAGAATTTCCTTTAGAGTGACTGTATATCACGAAGGTTCCCTTCCATAATGCACTGTTCTAATGGGTACATATGTGTCCAGTGCATGATAAACATTCTTTTAAACTTGAGCCATAGATCCTTTACAAGTTATTTCCCTGTGATGAAAGTTTCAAGTTCTTCATTGAGATAAAACACTACTGTCTTTTTATCTGGCCTACTGTGCATGTATATCTTTCTGATTTTTTTAGGTGTGCTTTGCACTTTTGTAATCACTGTTGCCACAACCGCGCCATGGTCACTAATACCACTTCCGATGTGGACATCCTCGAAGTGGTGTATTTGTTGCCATTGGTTCCAATATATCTCCATCGTGAATGGAGTTCCTAACGACCTGTTCTATGTAGTTTTCAGAGAAGGCATTCAGTAATGTTCCACAGGATGTCTTATCACGTCCACCACTAACAAAACTGTAATTTTCCCAATTAATTGTTGACCGAGTAAAGTGTTCATCGATGGCTACAATATGATGCGAAACCTGTGTACAAGCGAACTGAGGTTCTCTCTAAAATTGTCGGTTACATCAGGAGATGAGTCTGGTGAGCAACAGAAGGATCCAATTATCATTTTATGCCCACCTCTGATACCGAGTGTTGCCCAAATAATCTCACATACAGCTTCAGTTTCTATCTCAGTGGATCTGGGTTTCTTGTCTGTTGCGAGGAGTACAACGCCTCTGTTTCCCGTTTGCCTATCCTTTCGACACACACTTAAATTTTCCCCAAAATGTCATTGCCATCAGTTTCAGATTTCAATTAGCCTTCTGTACCTAGTATTATGTGAGCTACGCTGCTTTAGGAGCGCTTCAAGTTATGGCACTTTGTTCTAAATTCTTTGCTTTGGCAATTTACCAATACGATTTTAATACTCTCAACTTTGTACGAAGGTAATTCCTCCATTAAAAGCAAGGACGGTAACATGTGACTGGAATCAATGGGAATTCCACTGTCAAATGCAGAGGAGAGAGCGGATAAGTGAAAAGAGAACAATGAAGTATATGAATGCGCGTTGTCTGTTCTTTAGGACTGGTCGGAAAGAGTAAACACCTCGCATGTATGTAACTGACTGTCCTCGATGGGCAATGAATCTACACCAACGTTCGACCTCCAGCGGAAATCTAAAGTTAGCGTGCATGTAGGACATGGACGGGAACTGTGGAAAGGTAAGGTGGCGCATGGTGGGCATGCGCGTGGGCCGGGTAGCATGTCAATACAGTCTACGCATTCGTGATAAACACTGTGTCTGGATACCGCACCGGTTAATGCATCTCCCTAGTACGTTGGAGATCCGAAATCCGAGTCCCAGTAAGGCAAACATTTTGACTCGTCGCCGCTGATTCTGCACAAAGTCCCGACACACCGGATGTAGTTAGTTTCTTCCATTTCATTTTCTTTCTTCTCCTACCTCCCTCCCCCTTCAATTTACATAACAAGAAGGCCACTATGAAGAGGAGAACTTGTCTGATGCCAAAAGAAGAAACGAGAGAGTACTATGGGACTGAACAGCTGACGTCATCAGTCCCCTAGAACTAAGAACTACTTAAACCTAACTAACCTAAGGACATCACACACATCCATGCCCGAGGCAGGATTCGAACCTGCGACCGTTGCGGTCGCGCGGTTCCAGACTGTAGAGCCTAGAACCGCTCGGCCACTCCTGCCGGCAAGAGATAGGGGATCCAGTACTAAAATAAGAATTTAAGAGAGCTTTGGAAGACTTAATATCAAATAAGGCAGAAGGGATAGATAACATTCCGTCAGAATTTCTAAAATCATTGGGGGAAGTAGCAACAAAATGGCTGTTCACTTTAGTGTGTAGAACGTATGAGTCTGGCGACATACCATCTGACTTTCGGAAAAATATCTTCCACACAATTCCAAAGACTGCAAGAGCCGACAGTTACCAGAATTATCGCACAATCATATAAATAGCTCATGACACCAAGTTGGTTACAAGAATAATACACAGAAGAATGGAAAAGAAAACTGAAGATCTATTAGATGACGATACATTTTAGAAAAGATAAAGACCCCATAGCGGCAGTTTTGACGTTTAGGTTGATAATAGGAGCAAAACTAAAGCAAAATCAAGATACGTTCATAGGATCTGCTGTTCTGGAGGAAGAGTTCGACAGAGTAAAATGCTTCTAGGTGTTCGAAATTCTGAGGAAGAAAGGGTAAGTTAAAGGAAACGATGGATTGTATAGAATGTATATATATATTGGAACCAAGAGGGAAAATAAAACTGGAAGACCAAGAACGAAATTCTCTGACGAAAAAGGGTGCGACACACGGATGTAGTCTTTCGCCCTTACTGTTCAATCTGTATATCGAGGAGCAATGACGGAAATAAAAGAAAGTTTCAAAAGTGGGATTAAAATTCAAGAATATCACTGATAGGATTCGCTGATAACATTGCTATCTTCTGTTTGTGTCTTGAACCATAAGGGTAAGGGTTTAACATGCTTGGAGCAGAATATTTACAGTAGCTTACTTGAAACTTATCAGGCATTTGAAATTGTTTTATGCATTGTAGATCGATTCTTTAAGGAATTGAGTGTTCGGGAGGGGGGAAGGGAGAGATAGCACATCAATGACCATACTTCACAAGGAAGACATGGGATAAAATTTTAGAGCAAATCAAACAAAAACACTTTCTAAGAATATATATATATTGGAACCAAGAGGGAAAATAAAACTGGAAGACCAAGAACGAAATTCTGTGACGAAAAAGGGTGCGACACACGGATGTAGTCTTTCGGGTTGACGCAGCCAGAAGGAAAGAAGCAAGAACCATCGCATCCATAAGAATGACTGCTACGAATGTTATTTATATACGAAGACAGTAACTGTTCTCGAAAGAAGAGATACTGTTGATGACCGTGCAGCTCTTCCCTGGAATAAATGATGATTAACTGAAACCCTCAGCTGCCGACAGGTGTTGTTGATATACCTCGAATGTTATTTACTTCCCCTAAGCAAAAAGACGTGCTATTTTGTAGTCGTCTGTGAATTTTGTAAATTATAGGATCAATTAGAGGCGATTGGACAGCATAGCGGAAGATAACTTCTACGTTGTAGCACAGCTCTATAAAGAAATAACAAGACAAGTCAACAATTAGAATTTGATAATATGTCAAAATTAGCATTTACCTCAATCGCACTATGTACGTTTTATGTATTTCACATGACACTGTTCATAGCTGTGGGTTCAGTTACATCAGACTACAAGAATTCTGATCATTCTTTTTCGCATTTCACTGAATTGTCACAAACTGTTACTTATTTCAATGTAAATGTGTTTGCAGCAGTTTTCTGAAGATACATGAAGCCCATTATCTCTACTGCGCCTCGACTTTTTGTACAAGAGAAATATCTTCACTTTTATCTTCAGGAAAATCAAATTTATGTGCTTTGAAGATGGCATGGGGTTATTAATTGAAGACGAGATGGCAATCAGTAGCAGATTGACGAATTTAAAAACAGCTGCAAACATCATGGCAGAAGGATCAAAATTAAAAAGCCAAAAGCAATGGTGTCAGAGAACGAAAAGAAGGAAGATAACTGTGAAAATTTTGAGGCAAATGGAAGCAAAGAGACAATTTTCAGTACTTAGAGTAATTAGATGCATGAGACGTGAGGAAAAAGTGAAAACAATAATAGCAATAACGAAGAAAATTGTTATAGATAAAAGAAATTTTTCTGTGGAGTATTGGATAAACATGGAAGAGAAGGATAGTGAAAGTTGTCCTCCAAAGGGCTAAAATATGAACACTGCGAAAACACTTAGAACTCTTCAAAATGTGATAAGATACATGTCAACTAGAAATACACAACAAACCATTCTGAGGTGCCAAACGCTTGAACAACGATAGGACAATGAACAGTATGAAAACAAAATTCCGGGGGAGTTGAGATGTGACGCCATAGTAAAGTATTCCTTAGATCAGTGAATGGACAGTAGGTAAAAAAACAAAAAAAAAAAACAAAAAAAAAACACCACGAACCACGAGAGACTATCGGCTAACAGACTGCATCAGGACAAATGCATCACTATTAAAAAGCAAGAGTAAAATAATGGCGGAGAGGAGGAAAAAATGGAAGACACCGTGCTTTCGAAGAAAGACTTCCACGGATGCCAGAATACCTTATGGCGTCTATGATGATGCTACAACAGACCATCGACTCCGAAAGGGAAAGGGCCTAGGATTGAGCACCCGTACTGGCTCACAGCTTCATTCTGTCTAAAAATGTCATAACACCGCCTTTAGTTGCTGATAAAAATAGTTTATTTATACAATTGGTTTCAGTCGTCGGACCATAAGTGCTATGGGCACGACCTCCCGAAAATTAATTCTGTCAGGCAGTCCACAAAAGCACATACTGTTGAAGAGTGGATATTTCAGCATCGGGGTAGGCGAGATGAAATGGCATAAATTTACGCCAGATATTCAGCCATAGAATTCAGAATGTATAAAGTTGTTTGACAATACTAATTTATCGGAAATTGAAAGGAGGAAGTCCCATTTTGTAATTGAGAAACTGAAAGGCCCGTTTTATTATGTTAGGAAGCAAACCACAGGCTGCTTCAGGGCAGCATCAACGGACGCACATCTAAACACATTCTGAAGTTGGATAAATAAAGTATAACAGAAAAAGTATATTTAATTAAAATGTTTTCGACTGCTTTAATAAAGACTTCATTCTCAGAAATGTTTTCGACTGCTTTAATAAAGACTTCATTCTCAGAAATGATGAGAGCTGTAACACTGGCAAGTGTTCCTCAGAACATGCGCCTGTTTGAATGTCGGCTAACTCTTGTGTTAGCTACAAAGTAACTTCTGATTTGTGGGTTCAAGGGTCGGTTTGTTTAACTAAACAAAGTCAGACTATAGGCATACGACTCTCAGTATGCATTACTTATTCCCACTTGGAGAAGTTAACATTACCTAGATAACGTACTACACACACTTCGTACCAGGCAGAAGACGTTAACAAGGATTTTCTAAGACTGCGCAAGTGGACACCGATTGAGCGCATTTCCTACAATTCACGGCCTGCAGAATATTGCTAAAATAAAGGAAAACACTTTCGTAACACAACAAAGAACTGAACTGAGAGGTAGGAAGCCGGGGAAAGCGAGAATATAAATCAGGCTAAATATGGTGACAGAAATAGTCCTACATTGAAAAATAAAAGTAATAAAATACACAATTCTCCACACTGTAATGATTAGTGAAAAGGTATTAATAAAGGGACCCATAAAGATTAGAATATGGAAAATTGTTCAGGACCCTTTCAGAATAGTAATAACATCAGACTAATGTAGATCGATGAGACGAACAGCGAACTGGAATAAGGTACAACGACATGAAAAACATAAATCCATTCGAAAGATTGAAGACCAATGAAATAATATATTGTTGCGATCGTCTTGGTAGTTGTTATACAGACACCACCAGCTACAAAATTTTTGAATAAAACCAAAGATAAGTTAAAATGAATAGCATAGTCAATGTTGAAGAAAGTAATTGTATACACTCTGATTTGAAAGTATTTGGAATGGAGAAGGTGCCAGCGATAATATATTATCAGATTGTTACGAACTGTGGATGATGTTCAGTATCTATTTAGAGCTCATGATCAACAATGTTATCGCAAATCGTGACAATGTGTGTAGACATATGATGTGATACACAAACATTTAAAACCACAGCTCCCCTGATTCTTGTTATTTCTCAGTGGAATAGGAACCTTAAGCTGTTCCAAAACGACATGCTGCTTCTAGTGGAGGAGAGTCGCGCAGCCTTTGGGAATGTTAACACTGATCTGAGAACCAACAGAGGTTTAATGGAGCTACTGCACCACTTGTCCTGCCGAATGTAGTGGCAGTTACGCCCTCAAAGCACGCTAGACTCCTTGATAACTGTATACACTCTCCCTCGTCTTTTACAGTAGTAGTATCTTGGAAAGAGCACGCGCTTATTCCGAGTTTTCTACCATAGCATTATCTTCTCAAGTATGATCATCTCTCCACCAAACACAGGCCGCAGGACGGAAATACGACGTGACATCTGCATGCAGTCGTGCGATGGTGTGTGTGTGTGTGTGTGTGTGTGTGTGTGTGTGGATTTGAGGCGCTCAGCAGCAGAGTTATCAGCGTCGTTGCTACAATAATCTGTGACGAATGCAGTTAACACAACTACAATAACTCGCTCCCACTTTCACTCACATTCATCTACTTAGTCACCATCTGTCACGAAGAACGTAGAACTGACAAATTTATTAATGTTAAAATGCTCTATTAAAATCTAACTGCAGCATAAACTCAAAAAAGTGACAAGGGGGCCCTTGTCATCTTTACTGTTTAACTGGATTTTCACGAAAAATTAAATAAAATACGATAAAACAAATTAAGGGTCTGGAATTTGTGGATAATAAACGTTCAGTACTTTCAGAAAATCTACAGAAGTAGTTACTCCAATCATCTGGAAACAAATGTGAATTGAACTGGTTTCAAAAGTTCTGCTGGAAAAAGATACACTTATAGGTGAAACAGAGCGAGCTTGTAAATTTAAATATCTCGGGGAAACTACAAAACAGAGTAGTCCAGAAAAATTAGAAATAGAAAGAAAAAGAATATGTGGTTTCATTAAAAATATTTCTAACAAGAAAGGCGTATCTAGAATATAAAAATAAAAGACAATAACATAGTGGTAAGACCGGAATTTTTTATGCATGTGACAGCCTGGTGCTGAACTATAAATTGGACAGAATTGAGGTACTAGAAAGGTGGATTACTATTTAAATAATGGGTGGAATACAAACTACACGTAACTGTAAAATGATAATGGTTCAAATGGCTCTGAGCACTATGGGACACAACTGCTGAGGTCATTAGTCCCCTAGAACTTAGAACTAGTTAAACCTAACTAACCTAAGGACATCACAAACATCCATGCCCGAGGCAGGATTCGAACCTGCGACCGTAGCGGTCTTGCGGTTCCAGACTGCAGCGCCTTTAACCGCACGGCCACGTCGGCCGGCGTAAAATGATAAGTAACGACGAGATCTACGGAAATATATAGACGGTACCAGAAGTAATGATAAATCGAAGATTAATCTTGTTTAGCCACCTCCAGCGAATGAATAACAAGGGTTACGAAACATGTATTTCTGTAGTGTATATCTGGAAAAGAAATCGATAATAGCGTGGTTTACATAAACGAGAAAAGAATTAAGAAGAAACAACATCGAAGAATAGTAAATAACACAAACAAACTTTTTAAGAATAAAATTCTAAAGTTAGAAGGCTTTCTAGACAAAGGAAATAAGAAACTGGGAGCAACGTGGGTAGACGAAAGGAAAAGACAAAATCTGGAGAAGAACAAGGACTGCTGGAAAAGAAGAAAAAACAAATGGGAAGAGGAACTGAAGTTGTTACGTGATTCTACCTGGTCGATAACGAAGATAAATAGAAAGCTCAGAAAAGTGTGGCTGACTGATCACTAAAATAGCATGTTAGAACCTTCTTTCTAATAATATTATCCGATTTTTTTTCTAGGTTTTTAACAGAACATGACAAAACTGTCAAATTGGAAACACTTTCCTGATGTCCTATTAATACGTAGGTATCCAGAAACAGCATGAAAACCTCGTAAGGGTGCTGCAGGGTAGATTGTGCTGAGATATAATTGTTAAGAAAAATTCCGATACATTGCCCAGTTTCCAAGTTAAGTGACATTGAAGTTAGTTAATCAAGCCCTTGCGCGAGCATATTCAAGTGGCCCGCCGGATAAACTAATGTAAATTGGTCTCATAGCGTAGATGACAGTGCACGAGAGTGCTCAGCCTTTGGCTCGGTATCGATCCTTACCACCATCCCATGTCCAGTGTTTGTATAGTTCTCTTGTTCGCTTTTAGGAAACCAAACGAAGAACGCGTTTGACGACACAGTCTCTAGAAGTCCGTTTGAATTTGCGTGTGCAGCGGCCTGGTTGCCTAATTTCAAAGCCGCTTAACATGGAATCGGTGAAATGAATCGAATTTTTTCTTCTTAAGAACTATTTCTCAGCACAACCCAACCTGCAACACCCTTAACCTCCCTGTATAAGGGTCAGTGAAAAGAAAACGAGACAGACGGAAAGATAAGTAAATAAGTTCATCATTCAAAAGTGATCGCGAGTACTGTTAATACATTTATCCCACTGTGAGAAAAGACGGTCAGTGCCTTCATGGAAAAATATTTGCGCTTGCCTACGGAACCAGGATTGTATCCTGGCGTGCAGTTCTTCCTGTGAGCCCGCCAACACGTTGTCAAGGTTGTTCCGTCTACGGTGCAGAAGTTCCGCTGGGAAACGCTTACACATCCTCCATACGGTCCCGATCTCTCCGCATGCGATTCCCATAATACAGTTTACTTTCTTTTCCACCTGTCGCGTTTTCATTTGACTGCTCCTCATAATTTCTTCCGAGCCAGGTGGCGCAGTGGCTAGCACACTGACTCGCATTCGGGTGGACGATGGTTCAATCCCGCGTCTGGCCATTATGATTTCGTTTTTCTGTGATTTCCCTAAATCGCTCCAGGCCAATGCCGGGATGGTTCCTTTGAAAGGGCACGGCTGACTTCTTTCCCTGTGCTTCCCTAATCCGATGAGACCGATGAACTCACTGTCTGTCCCGCAAACAAACCAACCAACTTTTCTCACGAACTAGTATAGGATTCTTAGGTCATCGTCAGTGACATCTGAACCTCGCAACTACACATAAAGTGACAAAGTGACTCACAACGTATGCAGATACATAAGGAAGAGGAAGCAGACAATGATATACAAGGTGAGTCACTAACTATTGCTACCAAGAATAACTCCGAAAGTATGGTAGGAGATGAGAGATGAAAAGTTTGTGGGACAAAAGTTGCATGGGACAACGGGGGCCATAATATGACGTTGGTTTTTTGTTGCAAGGTGGCGTCGCTTCAGAGATAAGAAGGCCACCTTTTTTCTCTCTCTCTTTCTTTTTTTTTTTTTTAAATGGGATGCTATGGTTTGGTACTTATTTTCTGATAGCGGCCATCGAGACGAATCCAGTAATGTGTAACAGTAAGGTCTATGAATGTCACAAAGGTCACAAAAGTGGCATAAACGTCCATTTACAAAAGGTGTTCAAAGTGATGACCATTGGTATCAATGCGATCTTCTTATCAGGGATCGAGTGGCATTCCTTATCACATCGGCACTTATGAAGCACATGCTCTGACAATTCCCTCTCGCATATCTTCAGGTGTAGTCAGAACGTCTTTATAAACAATATCTTTTACGAATCCCTAGCAAGAAAAAATCCAGGGGTGTCAAGTCTGGCGAACGAGCTGGTCACGATACATCTCCTCGGCGTCCAATCCAATGATATGGGAATTGTCTCTGCAACTAATTTCTAGCCATCAGCGAAAAATGTGCCTTACATCCATCGTGTTGATACCACGTTCTATTCCTTGTTCCTAAAAGTATTTCTTCCAATAACAGGTCTAATGTTTCTTGCAGGAATGTGGTGTACTTACTACCATTAAGATTTCCTTCGATGAAATAGGTGCTTATAATTCTGACCTCCAGAATCCCTGACCGTATATTCACCGACAACGGTTTTTGGTGTGAAACCTGCCGCAGCCAACATGGAATTTGAGTTGCCCAATATCGGATGTTACGCAAATTAACATTTCCATGGTTCGTGAATGTAGCCTCGTCAGTAAATAAAATCATATTAATATATGTGTCATCCCTCTGAATCTGAGGTTGAACCCTTCGGCTGAATTCAATGTGAAGCATACAACCCGTTCCAGTTAATTCTTGGTGGAGACTGATATGGTAAGGATGATATTTATGGCGATGCAGAATACGAGGAACACTACTCTGGCTAATGCCAGATTCCCTTGCGATATGACGCAAACTAACACAAGAATCTCGAACCACAGTGGCAAGAGTACCAATTTCCATTTCCTCATAAGTAACTTTCCTCTGCTGGATCTGTTTCCGATGCGTTAAAGATCCAGTTGTTCTCTATTTATCATACACATATTTAAATGTACGACTTGTAGGATGATTGCGTTGAGGAAGTCTCTAGCTCTCACTGAATTTCGTTGGCATTCTCCGTAAATGAGACGCATATCGACTTGTTCTTCGAGGGAATACATCATTCACATTCGCTTGATTCGACGATACTAGTCTTACCGTTCCTATTAATGTTGCATTATGAAACCGTCGAATGGTGTTTACATGTCATTGGCACGTTAGATGGATACGCCGTATTCGGCGAATATTTACTATTTGCACGATATGCGAGAGAGAATTGTCAGAGCACGTGCTTCGAAAAGTGCCGAAGTGTTAAGGAATACCACTCAATCCGTGCTAAGAAGATTGCAGCATTGCATTGATACCAATTGTCATCACTTCGACAACCTTCTGTAAATGGACATTCACGCCATCTTTTTGAGCTTCGTTGACCTTGAAAGACCTTACTTTTAAACATCCTTGGATTCGTGTCGATAGCCGCTATCAGAAAATAAGTACCATACTATAGCATCCCATTTAAAAAAACAAAGTTGACCTTCATATCTCTGACGCGACCCCACCTAGCACCAAAAAACCAACGTCGTATTATGGCCCCCGTTTTCCCATGCAACATTTTTCCCAGAAACTTTTCAGCTGCTGTCATACTTTCGGAGTTTTCCTAGGTGGCAATAGTTAGTGAGTCACCCTGTATACACTGAGGTGACAAAAGTCATGCAGATGTGCACATGGCGATTGTAACGCGTACACAAATTACGAAAAAGCATTGCATTGGAGGAGCTGTCATTTGTACTCAGGTGGTTCATGTGACCCTATTATGGCGACATGACGGAAATTAACAGACGTTCAGAGCGGTACGGATATTAGAGCAAGACAAACGGGGCATTCCATTTCGAAATTCGTTAGGAATCCAATATCCCAAGACCCACAACGCCAAGAGTGTGCCGAGAATATTAAATTTCAGGCATACCTCTCACCACGGATGACGCAGTTGCCGATGGCCTTCACTTAACGAACGAGAGCAACGGCGTTTGCATACAGCTGCCAGTGCTGCCAGACCAGCAACAAAGGATGAAACAGACTCAGAAACCATCAATGTGGGACGTCGGAGAAACGTATCCGTCAGGACAGTGCGGCAAAATTTGGCGGTAATGGGCTATGGCAGCAGATGACCCACGCGAGTGGTTTTGCTAACAGCGCGACATCGCCTACAGCGCCTCTCCTGTACTTGTGACCATATCGTCTGGACCCTGGACGACTGGAAAACCGTGGCCTGGGCAGATGAGTCCTGTCTTCAGTTAGAAAGAATTAATGGTAATGTTGGAGTGTTGCACAGATCCCACGAAGACATGGGCCGAAGTTGTCAACAAGGCACTGTGCAAGCTGGTGATGACTCTGTAATTATATGGGCTGTGATTTCATGGAAAGGGTTGAGTTCTTTGATCCAACTGAACCGATCATTGACTAGAAATTATAAGTTCGGCTATTTCGAGACCATGGGCTTCATGTGTCGAAACAAAGATGCGCCACTTCACCGGGCCACAGCTGTTCACGATTGGTTTGAAGAACATTCTGGACAATTCGTGCAAATATTTTGGTCACCCAGATATCCCGACGTCCATCCCGTCGATCATTTATGAGACATAATCCAGAGGTCACTTCGAACACAAAATCCTGCATCGGCAGCTGTTTCGCAATATGGACGGCTACAGTTGCAGCATGGCTCAATGTATCTGCATGCCACGTCGAGTTGCTGCACTACATCGGGCAAAACGAGGCCCGACACGAATACTAGGAGGTATGCCATGACTCTTGTCACCTCAGTGTAGGGTGTTTACAGAGGAATATATTATTGTAATGTTACGCAGAAATCGTTACAGTTAACAAAGACAGAATTTCTTATACTTAAGAAAATTTAAGAAATAAAAAACACGAATATTTGTTGTAATCTAAGATTTATATACGAGGCTTGTTTTTTTTAAGTAAGGTCAGTTTGAGCATAAGTACACAACAAAAGGTTATTTCAAAAAAGTAAATTTATTTTCAGAAAGTACATACTTCAATATTTTTCGACATAGTTGCCAAGTTTGTTCAAACACTTATCATACCTCCAAACCAATTTTAAGATACCCTCTTCATAAAAACTTGCGGCCTGCTCCGATAACCAAGAGTCCACTGCCGTTTTCACGTCGTCGTCATCATTGTAACAGCTGCCACTGAGGTGTTGTTTGAGCTGGAGGAACAGATGGTAATCGCTCGGCGCAAGATCAGGACTGTAGGGTGGGTGGTCTAAAATTTCCCAGTCAAAACTGTCCAATAAATCGCGGCCTGCACTGTGAGGTCTTGCATTGTCATGGAGAAGAACAATTCCCTTTGTCAGCATGCCACGTCTTTTGTTTTGAATCTCTCTGCGTAGCTTTCTCAGGGTTTGGCAGTATGCTTCTGCATTGACAGTGGTTCCTCGTTGCATGAAGTCGACCAACAAAACACCATGCCTATCCCAAAACACCGACGTCATGTTTTTGCGCGGGGACAGAGTCTGTTTGGCCTTCACCTTTACAGGCGAGTGTATGTGTCTCCATTCCATTCCGTGTTGCTTCAATTCGGGCGTGATATGCGAAATCCATGTTTCGTCTCCAGCTACGATCTGACTCAAGAAACCGTGACCCTTCTTCGTGATAACGAGTCAAGAACTTCACCACACACTAGTATCTTTGATTTTAGTGGTCCTCTGTTAGGAGTTTTGGGACCCAATGCGAGCACAGTTTCCTAAAGTTTAGGTGTTCAGAACCAATGTTGTAAAGCACTGATCTCGACACGTCAGAAAATTCGTGAGAGACCTGTTTTTGTAAAGCGCCTGTTCTCACGAGCCCTCGCTTCGACTGAAGCCACCAAATCATCTGTAATCAAAGAAGGGTGATCGGAGCGGTCCTCATCATGGACGTTGTCACGGCCACCTTTGAATTCTCATAGCCACTTATGCGCTTAGCTGTCAGTCATAACAGTATCACCGTACACTTCGCAAATCTGTCGCTGAATTTCTGCAGCAGACAGTTTCCGTGCTGACAAAAACCGTATCACTGAGCGAACCTCACACGCAGCGGGCGAGTTGATAATCTTAAACATATTGAAAGCACAGAACAGAACCATACAGGTTAGCTACAGAGCTGAAACTGAGCACAGTTGTTCCCGAGGCATGCCGGTAGACGACGCAAGTGCTCGTTGCGGTATGCGCGCGAATTACTAGTGTTTACAACAAAACGGACCTTACTTAAAAAACACGAATCGTACTTTCTGTACTACAAAGACATCGACATGTTTTACAACAACAACAAAAAAACTGAACCCCGTTTTTACCGGTGACGGGCACGCCGACCAGCAGCGGCACCGCCTCGGCGCCCTGCACGAAGCCCCAGGCGCGCGCAAAGTAGCGGGAGCGCACGCACTCCATGGCGAACACCTTGAACGAGTAGACGAAGCCGCCCAGGCAGACGCCGTACAGCCACACGATCAGCACGTAGCCGTGGTAGCCCTCCACTGAGCCCAGCGCCAGCAGCGACACTCCTGTAAACATTGGAATTACCGTGCCGTCAGGCATTCACGAAACAATAGTACTTCATACAACTCTTATAAACGTAGCACTGGCTAAAGATCATAAGGAAGTACTGTGCATTACTGTTTTTGTTGCATACACGATAGGAAGGTAAAGCATGTAACTACACTACTGGATATTAAAATTGCTGCACCAAGAAGAAATGCAGATGATAAACGGTTATTCATTGGACAAATATATTATACTAGAACTGACATGTGATTACATTTTCACGCAATTTGGGTGCATAGATCCTGAGAAATCAATACCTAGAACAACCACCTCTGGCCCTAATAACGGCCTTGATACGCCTGGGCATTGAGTCAAACAGAGCTTGGATGGTGTGTACAGGTACAGCTGCCCATGCAGCCTCAACACGATACCACAGTTCATCAAGAGTAGTGAATGGCGTATCGTGACGAGCCAGTAGCTCGGCCACCATTGACCAGACGTTTTCAATTGGTGAGATATCTAGAGAATGTGCTGGTCAGGACAGCAGTCGAACATTTTCTGTATCCAGAAAGGCCCGTACAGGACCTGCAACATGCGGTCGTGCATTATCCTGCTGAAATGTAGGGTTTCGCAGGGATCGAATGAAGGATAGAGCCACGGTTCGTAACACATCTGAAATGTAACTGTTCAAAGTGCCGTCAATGCGAACAAGAGGTGACCGAGACGTGTAACCAATGCTACCCCATATCATCACGCCGGGTGATACGCCAGTATGGCGATGACGAATACACGCTTCCAATGTGCGTTCACCGCGCTGTCGCCAAACACGGATGCGACCATCATGATGCTGTAAACAGAACCTGTATTCATCAGAAGAAATGACGTTTTGCCATTCGTGCACCCAGGTTCGTCGTTGAGTACACCATCGCAGGCGCTCCTGTCTGTGATGCAGCATCAAGGATAACCGCAGCCATGGTCTCCGAGCAGGTAGTCCATTCTGCTGCAATCGTCGTCGAACTGTTCGTGCAGATGGTTGTTGTCTTGCAAACGTCCCCATCTGTTGACTCAGGGATGAGACGTGGCTGCACGATCCGTTACAGCCATGCGCATAAGATGCCTTTCATCTCGACTGCTAGTGATACGGGGCCGTTGGGATCCAGCACGGCGTTCCGTGAACCCACCGATTCCATATTCTGCTAACAGTCATTGGATCTCGACCAACGGGAGCAGCAATGTCGCGATACGATAAACCGCTATCTCGATAGGCTACAATCCGACCTTTATCAAAGTTGGAAACATGATGGTACGCATTTCTCCTCTTTTCACGAGGCATCACAACGTTTCACCAGGCAGCGCCGGTAAACTGCTGTATGTGTATGAGAAATCGATTGGAAACTTTTCACATTTCAGCACGTTGTAGGTATCGACACCGGCGTCAACCTTGTGTGAATGCTCTGAAAAGCTACTCATTTGCATATCACACCATCTTCTTCCTTTCGGTTAAATTTCCCATCTGTAGCACGTCATCTTCGTGGTGTAGCAATTTTAATGGCCTGTAGTGTATTTATATGCTGTGAAGCCATAGTACAACTGTGTCTTCAATCGGTAGTAAGAATGTTACGCACTAGTTGTCAAAAGGTCAATATGTTTCCAGTCCACATTACACAGTCATTAAGTACTTATAGCTTTACAGTTTACAACTGAGCTCTGAGATTACACTGAGTTGACAAGTAATGGGACATCTCCAAATACTGTGTCGGACCTCGTTTTGAACAGCGTGGTGCAGAAACTCGAGGTGACATGCAGTCAACCAGTCGTTGGAAGTCCCCTGCAGAAATACTGACCCATGCTACCTCTCTAAAAAGCTAAAGTAAACTCCGCCCGAACAGGTCATGAAAGCCCAACGGTACCGAGCGGCTACTGTGTCATCCTAAGCCCACAGGCATCAAAGGATGCTGATAAGGATGGGCAAGTGGTCAGCACACCGCTCTCCTGGCCGTGTGTCAGTTTACGAGACCAGAGCCGCTACATCTCAGTCAAGTAGCTCCTCCGTTTGCCTCACAAGGACTGAGTGCACCCCAGTTGCCAACAGCGCTCGGCAGACAGGATGGTCACCCATCCAAGTGCTAGCCTAGCCCGACAGCGCTTAACTTCGGTGGTCTGACGGGAACAGGTTAACCACTGACCACTGCGGCGAGGCCTCTCTAGCAGTCCATAATTCCGAAAGTGTTGTTGGGCGGGATTTTGTGGATGAACTGACCTGACGATTATGTTCCGTAAATTTTCGGTGGGATTCATGTCAGGCGATCTTGGTGGCCAGAGCACTTGACCGAACTGTCCAGAATGCTCTTGAAATCGATAGCGAACAATTGTGGCCCGATGTCAAGGCACTCTGTCATCCAGAAGGATTCCATCGCTGTTTTGGAACAAAAGTCTACGAACATCAGCAAATGGTTTCCAAATAGCCGAACATAGCCATTTCCAGTCAGAGACCAGATGACCCAGTCCATTCCACTTAAACACAGCTCACACCATTATGGCGCCACCACCAGTTTAAGCAGTATCTTGTTGACAACTTGGGTCCATGGCTTCTCTGGATCTGCACAAACTCGAAACCTACGCCCAGAGTTTACCAACTGAAATCGGGACTCATCTGACCAGGACACTGTTTCTCTGCCGTCTAGGAGCCAACCGATATGATCATGAGCCCAGGAGGCGCAGTAGGAGATGTCGAGCTATTAGCAAAGACAATCGAGACGGTCACCTGCTGAAATAGCACGTTTAACGCCAAATTTCGTCGCCCTGTATTCGTCGAAAGTCTCACATAGATTTCTGTGGTTATGTCACGCAACGTGCTTGTCTGTTAGCATTGATAACTACGCAAACGCCGCTTCTCTCGGTCTGCACCTGAAGGCTGTCGGCCACTGTGTTGCCCATCGATAGAGGTAACGTCTGAAATTTGATATTGTGGGCACACTGTTGACACTGTGGATCTCGCAAAATTGAATTCCCTAACGATTTCCAAAATGAAATGCCCCATGCCTCTAGTTCCAACTGCCATACCACGTTCAAAGTCTGTTAATACCCGTCGTGCGGCGACAATGACGACGGAAACTTTTTCACATGAAGCACTTGAACACAATTGAAAGCTCCGCCAAATGCATTGCCCTTTTATACCTTCTGTACGCGATACTACCGCCATCTGTACATGTGCATATCGCTATCCCGTTACTTTTTATCACATCAGTGTATAACACGCTAACATGATATGTTCTGGGAAGAGTTTTAAGTTTAACAGCGCATGATTGCTGCTGGCTTTTATTTTTGGCGGGCCCTGGCGGCATAAAAGGTGTAAGCACTTAATAATGGAATACTGTAGTCCCGAAACATGTCGTGGTAAAAATATCACACATTTGAAGACTGGTGCATAACATTCTTAGCACCGACGTCGGACTTATAATACTGGATGGCTATGTTACCTTCTGCGATGGAGTCCTTGAGTAAAATGTTGTGGCTACTCTTACCGCGTCAAATTCGGATAAAATGCAGCCAAATGGGTGCCATCGACCATGCGAAAAGTGGGAGGCTCATCTGTTTCAGGAGAGTCGGACATGTCCTCTGTTGGCGATGATGGAAGCACTCATCGATGGCTTGGGATTTCATTCGAATTCGACGAGAATACTTCATTATACTGAATGTCCAAAGAGTCCTTTGGCGATTCCAAAGTATTATTACAGAAGAAATTGCTCAGACATCTTCATCAGATTTGTACTATGTACTGTGTAAAAATCAAACTTTTTAATCACATTGCAATTGTGTATTCTCAATACCCTTTTGATAGACTGCAGGATGAGATCGTTATTTATTTGTTCGTTGGATGTCATATGTGTGTCTACAGCCTAGAAGCAAAACAAAATCGCTCGTGTGTTACTTAAAACATAAGAAAATATTTTAATTATAAATTGTAGCCATGAAAACCGTCTACCTCACAGAAATTTCAGATTAATTCGAAACGAAAATTATCATCTGATCCTGGTATCAGCCCGCAGTAATTTTGCTTTACGAAATCATAGTCTTCTCCGTGCTGGTTCCCTAAGGCGCTACCCGGCATTCTATACCACATACATTTTTCCTCCATAAAACTCACTTTCTTAATTTAGTTTTAGTGCTATGACGTACATCATAATACCTAGTTTGCAGATTACGTGAACCAATCACGTCTTGCGTTCAGCTGATACATTGTGTTCACCACGTGTCCTCAAGGGACTCTCTGCTTCCACAACTCTAGAAGGCTGCTTGCGGAACGGGACACCGTTCTCATGTTTCCCATTTCTAGCCGAAATTATGGGGAACAGTGACCTGGCGTGGTTCGGCTTTGGTTCTTCTTTTATTTGCATCCATACGTGTTGTCACATGTTGTACATTATTATTTAGAGTTTTTGTATGAGATTAAATTAATGGTATACTACGTTTATGTGTAATGTACACTCCTGGAAATGGAAAAAAGAACACATTGACACCGGTGTGTCAGGCCCACCATACTTGCTCCGGACACTGCGAGAGGGCTGTACAAGCAATGATCACACGCACGGCACAGCGGACACACCAGGAACCGCGGTGTTGGCCGTCGAATGGCGCTAGCTGCGCAGCATTTGTGCACCGCCGCCGTCAGTGTCAGCCAGTTTGCCGTGGCATACGGAGCTCCATCGCAGTCTTTAACACTGGTAGCATGCCGCGACAGCGTGGACGTGAACCGTATGTGCAGTTGACGGACTTTGAGCGAGGGCGTATAGTGGGCATGCGGGAGGCCGGGTGGACGTACCGCCGAATTGCTCAACACGTGGGGCGTGAGGTCTCCACAGTACATCGATGTTGTCGCCAGTGGTCGGCGGAAGGTGCACGTGCCCGTCGACCTGGGACCGGACCGCAGTGACGCACGGATGCACGCCAAGACCGTAGGATCCTACGCAGTGCCGTAGGGGACCGCACCGCCACTTCCCAGCAAATTAGGGACACTGTTGCTCCTGGGGTATCGGCGAGGACCATTCGCAACCGTCTCCATGAAGCTGGGCTACGGTCCCGCACTCCGTTAGGCCGTCTTCCGCTCACGCCCCAACATCGTGCAGCCCGCCTCCAGTGGTGTCGCGACAGGCGTGAATGGAGGGACGAATGGAGACGTGTCGTCTTCAGCGATGAGAGTCGCTTCTGCCTTGGTGCCAATGATGGTCGTATGCGTGTTTGGCGCCGTGCAGGTGAGCGCCACAATCAGGACTGCATACGACCGAGGCACACAGGGCCAACACCCGGCATCATGGTGTGGGGAGCGATCTCCTACACTGGCCGCACACCACTGGTGATCGTCGAGGGGACACTGAATAGTGCACGGTACATCCAAACCGTCATCGAACCCATCGTTCTACCATTCCTAGACCGGCAAGGGAACTTGCTGTTCCAACAGGACAATGCACGTCCGCATGTATCCCGTGCCACCCAACGTGCTCTAGAAGGTGTAAGTCAACTACCCTGGCCAGCAAGATCTCCGGATCTGTCCCCCATTGAGCATGTTTCGGACTGGATGAAGCGTCGTCTCACGCGGTCTGCACGTCCAGCACGAACGCTGGTCCAACTGAGGCGCCAGGTGGAAATGGCATGGCAAGCCGTTCCACAGGACTACATCCATCATCTCTACGATCGTCTCCATGGGAGAATAGCAGCCTGCATTGCTGCGAAAGGTGGATATACACTGTACTGGTGCCGACATTGTGCATGCTCTGTTGCCTGTGTCTATGTGCCTGTGGTTCTGTCAGTGTGATCATGTGATGTATCTGACCCCAGGAATGTGTCAATAAAGTTTCCCCTTCCTGGGACAATGAATTCACGGTGTTCTTATTTCAATTTCCAGGAGTGTATATCTATCACCTGCAACTTAGATACACAGCGGATTAAAATTGTGAAATTAAGCACAAAATTTCATTTTTTGATGCACATGCTTTCAAATCTTCGTGTGAAGTATTTTCCGTCGATGCAACTAACTGAAGGCAGTTTTTTTATTGCTATACACATTTCACTTCTTTTATTTGAGAAGCGTCTTCTGTGGCCTGTAAAACATGTTTTTTTATACTTACCATAAACGTATTATGTAGTAGTTACAATATGTTACTATGTTACATTTTGTCGTGCTTCTCTCTTGCTTTTTCAGTTATAATCAACGTTTGCAGCACAAATTTCGTGATGTGAAATTATCGTTGGGTGCTACTTACTTCCGGCCGGAGTCGCCAAGCGGTTCTAGGCGCTACAGTCTGGAACCGCGCAACCGCTACGGTCGCAGGTTCGAATCCTGCCTTGGGCAGTTCGAATCCTGCCTTGGGCATGGATGTGTGTGATGTCCTTAGGTTAGTTAGGTTTTAGTAGTTCTAAGTTCTAGTGGATTGATGACCTCAGAAGTTAAGTCCCATAGTGCTCAGAGCCATTTTTTGTTACTTACGGTTTCCAGCGATGTTAGCCCTTATGAGCATTCCTGGAGACGTATTCATTAGTCTATATGCTCCAGTTGGCCTATTTCCTGAATTCTTTCACTCATGTTTGATGCAACACATCGCATACATCACCTGCACTTTATATTTTGTATTGTGTTCTCGGTGTGTAGTGTTGACAACAGTCACTGTGTGTTTATCATTCGCCTTTTGTTTGTGTTGTGTGTGTTTGTGGTTTGATATGTTCTTTTATTGTGTGTGTGTGTGTGTGTGTGTGTGTGAGAGAGAGAGAGAGAGAGAGAGAGACAGAGAGAGAGAGAGAGAGAGAGAGAGAGAAAGAGAGACAAAGGGATGGGGAGGAAGATTGATTAATTATCTATTCTGGTTATGTTCCAGATCCATGTTTGTTATTATTTTAGTGGCTATCATGATCAGACAATTGTTTATATAGATTTGGTCTCTGAGTATCGTCTTTCTCATTGCAGTTGCTCTTTGTATGTTAAAGTTTTCTTGTAATGTCACAAGTCTTTTGATGTGATTATTCACTCTAATAACTGTCATGTCATGTTCCATGCTGGATGGTTCGTGTCCATGTTTCATCAGGTGTTCCGTGAAGGCAGAACGGCTATTTTCATATTTCTAACTTCTTATATGTTCTTTGCATCTAGCTTTGAATTTCCTACCTGTCGTCGCCAGATACACTCTAACTGGTATATACCTGCTCCTTGGTATTTATCTAGTTTGTCTGTTGCTTGTAAATTCTGGGGAGAACGCACACACACACACAGCAAATGAAAATATCAAACCACACACACAACAGAAACAAAGGACGAATGTTATGCACACAGTGACACTTGCCAACACTACCTACCGAAAACGCAACACAAAATATAAAGAACAAGTAATATATTTGCGATGTGTTGAATCAAATGTGGGTCAAAGGAGGCCCATGGAGACTAGCGAACACATTCCAAGGACCACACATATTGGCTAGCTGCGCTGGAATAATTTCACGTCACGAAATTTGCGCAACGAAAGTTGATTCTAACCTACAAAAAGAAAAAACACGACAAAATGTAACATATTGTAACTAACACATAATACGTTTATTGTATGTACAAAAAAACCATGTATTACAGGTCACTGAAGATCCTTCGCAAAACAAGAAGCGAAAAGCGTATGCCAATAAACAAACTGCCTTCAATTAGTCGCATGGACGGAACATACCTCCATGAATTCTGATGGAACTAAGGAACGACGGAAAAACAGAAAAAATGACGATTTCTTAATCTTTTTCTCCCACCACGAAGTGAAGCTCAAAGGCAACATCTGCCAATTTAAATACACTCCTGGAAATGGAAAAAAGAACACATTGACACCGGTGTGTCAGACCCACCATACTTGCTCCGGACACTGCGAGAGGGCTGTACAAGCAATGATCACACGCACGGCACAGCGGACACACCAGGAACCGCGGTGTTGGCCGTCGAATGGCGCTAGCTGCGCAGCATTTGTGCACCGCCGCCGTCAGTGTCAGCCAGTTTGCCGTGGCATACGGAGCTCCATCGCAGTCTTTAACACTGGTAGCATGCCGCGACAACGTGGACGTGAACCGTATGTGCAGTTGACGGACTTTGAGCGAGGGCGTATAGTGGGCATGCGGGAGGCCGGGTGGACGTACCGCCGAATTGCTCAACACGTGGGGCGTGAGGTCTCCACAGTACATCGATGTTGTCGCCAGTGGTCGGCGGAAGGTGCACGTGCCCGTCGACCTGGGACCGGACCGCAGCGACGCACGGATGCACGCCAAGACCGTAGGATCCTACGCAGTGCCGTAGGGGACCGCACCGCCACTTCCCAGCAAATTAGGGACACTGTTGCTCCTGGGGTATCGGCGAGGACCATTCGTAACCGTCTCCATGAAGCTGGGCTACGGTCCCGCACTCCGTTAGGCCGTCTTCCGCTCACGCCCCAACATCGTGCAGCCCGCCTCCAGTGGTGTCGCGACAGGCGTGAATGGAGGGACGAATGGAGACGTGTCGTCTTCAGCGATGATGTCGCTTCTGCCTTGGTGCCAATGATGGTCGTATGCGTGTTTGGTGCCGTGCAGGTGAGCGCCACAATCAAGACTGCATACGACCGAGGCACACAGGGCCAACACCCGGCATCATGGTGTGGGGAGCGATCTCCTACACTGGCCGTACACCACTGGTGATCGTCGAGGGGACACTGAATAGTGCACGGTACATCCAAACCGTCATCGAACCCATCGTTCTACCATTCCTAGACCGGCAAGGTAACTTGCTGTTCCAACAGGACAATGCACGTCCGCATGTATCCCGTGCCACCCAACGTGCTCTAGAAGGTGTAAGTCAACTACCCTGGCCAGCAAGATCTCCGGATCTGTCCCCCATTGAGCATGTTTCGGACTGGATGAAGCGTCGTCTCACGCGGTCTGCACGTCCAGCACGAACGCTGGTCCAACTGAGGCGCCAGGTGGAAATGGCATGGCAAGCCGTTCCACAGGACTACATCCAGCATCTCTACGATCGTCTCCATGGGAGAATAGCAGCCTGCATTGCTGCGAAAGGTGGATATACACTGTACTAGTGCCGACATTGTGCATGCTCTGTTGCCTGTGTCTATGTGCCTGTGGTTCTGTCAGTGTGATCGTGTGATGTATCTGACCCCAGGAATGTGTCAATAAAGTTTCCCCTTCCTGGGACAATGAATACACGTTGTTCTTATTTCAATTTCCAGGAGTGTATTTAAATACAGCTGCTCCTATTGGATAGTATCTAAGTCTTTCCCAGGCATCATAGATGCTATTCGTCCTGTCCTAGAGGTGCCTTGATGTTATCCCACTTGTGCTGGCTGTGGTTCCTATTGTATTCTTGTGGCTGATTCTTGTCTCTCCAAGTACAGTTCCAGAACACCTTTATAGCTTATCTGTTTAGTATCTCATATAATCCTCTGTCTCTACCTCTCTTATAGACACTGTTGTTTCAAAATAGTTCACATTGGATGATGACGAGTTCCCGAGTCCCTGCCAGCCTACAAAAACAAACACCACTTTCTCTTTTGTTTATCTTCTTCAATTAGGTAGTTACGTATGTATCGTGTCCATTTATAAAATGAGCCACCCCTCATGATGAGTACATATCGCTCATTAACAACATTTCTTGAACATTTGTAAATATTTCATATATTCGTTTCCCACTAGTACTGCTCTTCCGGGATGCTCGCCGTTCTATTAACAAGTTATTCATTATTTCCAACTTACTGTCTGCATATTCTCCTACAGTGGTTTTTCTTTTCTATCAGGACCTTTTTCTTAACCAGTACAGTAAACTTCTGTAACGTATGATAAAATCCATTGGACAGATTCCAAGAATCATGACAGCATCTGTAGATACCAAACTAAACTCTCCAGTTAACCGTATCGCCACTCTGCTTTGCTCCAGTTAAGCTTTTCATTATTCTTCTTAGCAATCTTATTCTTACCTAGATCAATGATATCCTCAATGTGCGGGCCCATATTCGTGCTCCATATGTCAGTATGCCTGCTAAAATATTGGGTGACCCAAGAGGAATCGTCAATATTTAAGGATTACGACAGGAACAATCATAGAAACAAAAACGTCCAGTAAACATGAACTCTAAACTGTATACCTTAACAGATGTGAACACTTCATTTTCGATACTGTGAAACAAATCTCTTCTACAGCAAGCTCTTTGCTCACCATATTTTGGGTGGTGGTAGTATTGTCCAAACTAAGAAAAAATTGTCGACTTAACATTGGCTCCGAAACTCGTGCCTCAAGAGTTACGAGCACTTGCGCCAGAGGAGAGATGAAATGCACAGTAGCGAAGATGAAAAAGTACTCTTAGCTCTTAAGGTATGCATTTTCACGTTTACTAGTTTTTTTTTGTTTCGAATGATCTTTCCTGTTATATCCTCCTGGGACACCATATATATTCATAGCATATTCTTATGAAATACAACGGCAGTCTAAATTTATTTTGCACTATATTAATAGTAACTGCAGTTGCTTTATTCCTGGTTATTTTGCAAGGGCTAGAAATTTCTGTCTTCCTTCTAGAATAATCCCTAGATCTTACTCGTAACTGCTCTACGAATGTACTGCTTATTGTAGGGTTTCTCATGAGTCATTAGGGTCCTTTTAACGATGTATGAACTGTTTTTTGGTTAGCTCATTTAGTTTATTTAACTGACACCATTGATATAAAATATACTGTGAAATGAACTTCATACAAACTGGCTGCTCTTCAAGAGCAAGTGTAGTGTGAATCATTGTTTTGGAACAAAATTTAACTCACCGAAACTTCAGAACTTACAAGGAAACATTACTAATTTAACCTCGTATTCTAAGGCGAAAAAAGAACTCTTGCAAGATACCAGATCCAGAAATCGAACCTGTGCGAAAATTTGTGCCATAATTCTCGTAGCATGCAGCTTTGTCTTTTTGAATGAACAGCCTTTAAACTTCGCGTGTACCGGCTGTTTGTCACTCGCTTCGCCCCACTTCATCCGCCTAATGCCTGAGTGCGAAGTACTAGAGCTATTCGTTTGTTAAGGACCAATCGATCGCGAAATAGAAACTACAGTGAACATCAAAAAATGGTTTATTTGCAGCAGTTAGCTACACATTCTAGCTACTTCTCCACATAGTCGCCGCTCCGTTTCAGACATTTGTCATAGCGTATCAACTTTCTAGTACCTTCGTCATAGGTGACAGACGCCCGTGCTTTCCGCCAATTCTCTATGCTGGTCTGCAGCTCGTCTGTGCCAAAATGTTGTCTTGGTAGCCAGCGGTTCGTGTGAGCAGAAATGAAACTCAGAGGGAGACAAGTCTGAGCTGTATGGTAGGTGATCAAACACTTCCCATCAAAAACGCTGTTGGAGAGTTTTCATTGCCCCTGCAATGTGCGGACGAGAATTGTCTCGAAGAAGGTAATGCACAACAGTTACGTTATATGGGCCTGTAGGCTGCATGAAATCAGACAAATCTTTAAGCAGGCACTCATACTCGGCGGGAGACAGTATTTTGTAGACACATTTATGCGCACACTGTGCACTCAGAACTGTAAAGTGCTACCTGACGTTATAGACAGGCGTACAAGAGACAATGACCACCACAACTGTGCAAATCTTCATCAGATTTTCACTGTGGTTTCCATTTGGCCACTGATCGGACCTTAACAAACGTAGAGCCCACAGTGGGAAGAAAGCGAGCATTCATATTCGGTGAATGTTGAAGGCGAAAGAAGTGGAGGGGAGAGATAAACACTTCTGATCAATGTGTTTCTAAATCCTGTTTGAGAACAGTCATGTTATTCAACTCAAAAAGTAGTAATATGAGTATGTAATAAGTCAACCTCACATACGTGTACTTTGAATATTATTTTAACAGTGCTTTTCTACTGATATTCTGAAGCTATATTTATGCTGCAAAATCAAAATTAATACACACAAGTAACTGAAGAATAATTAGTTCATAATTTTCAATTTACTGTTTAATCATGCCAATCACCTTGATGAACTAAGTACCCCTACAAATGTACTTCAATTTAACAGTGCCAACTTTAAAATACAAAGAAAATGAAGCACAACCAGCGATGATAATAACTGAATAGCTCCAGGTTACCTCTTTGATGACAGACGAATTTATTTCAATAATTTACACTACAGTTGTGAACCTATACATAAACGTATTCCAAGCAAAGAAATCTCTGACACTACATACAGATCAGAGACCGTGGACATTGACACAACGAACAAATCATGTTACCAACGTCAAAACAGAATTCCGCCAACCTCCTACTCACACCGCGGTAAAGTACTTCGTGCTCGGGCATTTGCCGGTTGCAATGTGGCTGAGCGTGCGACATTTTAAAAGCTGTATCTACTATGCACCATCATTACAGCGCGGAACTGCTGTAACATATAATTATATTGAGAAGGCCGCGAGCGGAATCGTGGTTCCGTGTGGTGAATGGGTGATGGGAGCAGGGGGGGGGGGGGGGGCGCTCAGTTCCTGTTTGAGCTAGGGCCATGGAATGAAAAGTTTTTGCTTAGCTCGGACCAACGGCCATTTTTACCACCTTTGGAACATATGTCTTACCGTATCTATGTGTTAGTATATTAAGCAACATTTGAACGACGAACCAGAGCTGTCGCCAGGAAATTTGTACGAATCCATTAATTCCTCTAGAAATAGTTAAGCAGGCCGAAATTAATGTTTAGCTAATGACACAATTTGTATGTCCCTCGCTCGGATTTTGCGAGCAAATACGTGAAAAAGCACGTTTCTCTGGAACGTTTTTGAAGCGTGCCACTTCTATACCTTAAACCTCTACGAATAAGTTCAAATTTGCACTAACGTAGATAAACTGTGAAAGAGAAAATACGAATTTATCCAGTAATCTTTACCTGTTGTGGAGATGGGAGGTAAATGTAGCATATAAAAATAATTGTTACGTGAACAGAACGCGCATAAACAGTGTGAATTCTTGCGATAAAACTAAAAACTTGCTTTCGAATTTCTATCTATATTCAAATTTTATGTGAAAAAACAGGATTTTTGCAAGGTTTTTTACGGTCGCCACTTATGCGAGGCGTATTCGGAAAGTAAGGTCCGATTAGGCGCAAAATGAAAACCACTGTGAAAACCACTGTGAAAATCCGATAGAACTTTGCATAGATGTGTTGCTCAGTGTCTTGAATGTTCCAGTCGATCGCTTCACGTCGCTCTTTTCAGTTCAGAGCGCATGCCTACAAAAGTGTCTTCCACCAAGTACGTGGATCTGCTGAGAGATTTCGCCTGAAGCTATGCAGCCCACATAACATAGATGTCATGCGTTTCTCTCTTTTAATCCACATCCTACAGGGGCAATGAAGACGCCCCCGCAGCGTTGTGGATGAGAAGTGTTTGAGCATCGACAACACAGCCTTTCATTGGCTCCCTCCGTTGTTCATCTCTGCTCACACGAAACGCTGGCTACAAACACAACATTTTGGCACAAACAACGAAAGGCATACCAGCGCAGAGAATTGGCGGAAAGCACAGGCGGCTGCTTTCTGTGACGTGAGTATTGGAAAGTTTGTACAACGCCACGACAAATGTCTAACTCGGAGAGGCGATTATTTAGAGAGGTAGCGGGAGGTGAGGCTGACTATTGAGAATAAAAAAATTTTGATTTTGACTGTGGTTCTCATTTCGCAACCCATCGGTTCTTACTTTCCGAACAGCCAAAAAAAAAAAATGGTTCAAATGGCTCTGAGCACTATGGGACTCAACTGCTGTGGTCATCAGTCCCCTAGAACTTAGAACTACTTAAACCTAACTAACCTAAGGACATCACACACATCCATGCCCGAGGCAGGATTCGAACCTGCGACCGTAGCAGTCGCACGGTTCCGGACTGCGCGCCTAGAACCGCGAGACCACCGCGGCCGGCTTCCGAACAGCCCTCGTATGTTTCAGACATGTATGAATCTGTTCAAATTTTTTAAGAAGGTAGACAAACAACTGTAGTTAAGCTCGTCCTGTTGTTTTGTGAAAGCTTTACCCGTTACCGTGATATAAACAACATGGTTTGAAAGGTAATTAAAAAGACCTATACTGCGTCAGTCGACACCAGGGTCAACAAAAATCTGCATCAGTTGTCAAGCTATGGCAGTGTAAAAGCTAGGAACAAGAACGTAAAATGCTCCTTCCAGAGCTCAGAAAAAGCGAATATGTCCTTGTCAAAGTTTGGGACGTAAAAGAAGGAAACTGCCTTTTCGACTTATCTGGCAGCTTCAAAGATATTTGAATAAAAAATCTTGACAAAATGGCTCTGAGCACTATGGGACTTAACATCTGCGGTCATCAGTCCCCTAGAACTTAAAACTACTTAAACCTAACTAACCTAAGGCCAACACACACACCCATGCCCGAGGCAGGATTCGAACCTGCGACCGTAGCGGCCGCGCGGTTCCAGACTGAAGCGCATAGAACTGCTCGGCCACCCTGGCCGGCAAATCGTGACATTTTCGCTCTGTTTTACTTGTTAATCCTAGTTCCCAGTGTAATGAACTCTATTTATAATAATGTGTGGTGTGTGTTCTTTCGGACATGTCCGAAAGAACAGACACCGCACATTCATGTGATCTGATAGGCCTAGATGGCAATGAATCCATCTTCTTCATTGCAGATGCACAAACACATTCGACCTCCTCTGGGAACCTCGGAAGAGAGAATGTGAAGGTAACAGACAGGGACTGCTGATAGGTGACGTTCGATGGGAGTGTGCATCGGCCGTGAGGCGAGCAGAGATAGTCCGTGCAGTTGCGATAACACTGTGTCCCGGGTGGTGCAATGGTTACGGCACATGCCTAGTAAGCAGGAGATACCGGGTTCGAATCCCCGTCGGGCACAGATTATCACTCGTCGCCGCCGATTCCGCGTAATGTCCCAGTGCAGCTAAAAGCAGTCATCTCTCACTTTTCCTTTCCTTTCCTCCATTCTCCACGTTCAATTTACATACATTTAATGATCTCTGTTAGCTGCTAGGTGTTGCTACATTTACATCTCGCTATTTGTGGCCTAAAGACCCTGATCCTGTGCCCGAAATCCACAAGTTTCAACAACCAACCATAGTACACAATGTGTAATATCATGTGGTTGAAGTGTTTGTTGGGGGAAAAATTTATGAAGGTGGATTTGTTATTTGATACGATGCATTACATGACATGACGTGGGCACTAATATTAACAAGTAAAAACGTGATATTTCGAGCTTTTTTTATTTAAATGTGTTCAAACCTGACATAAGTCATAAAGCTAGTTCCATTCTTTTACATCTCTAACTGTGCCGAGGACTTATTCACTTTTTTCTGCTGTGATAGGAGCGTTTTGTATTCTGCTGATAATTAAGGTCCAAATTTTCTCGCGAGGTCGGTTGCTGGAACTGACACCTTGCAACTGTGAGTTTTTCACATAAAATATGGAAGAAATCCACCACCATATCCATCAGTTCAAATTGTTGTTGTTGTGGTCTTCAATCCAGAGACTAGTTTGATGCAGCTCTCCACGCTACTCTATCCTGTGCAAGCTTCTTCATCTCCCAGTACCTACCACAGCCTACATCCTCCTGAATCTGCTTAGTGTATTCATCTCTTGATCTCCCTCTACGATTTTTACCCTCCACGCTGCCCTCCAATACTAAATTTGTGATCCCTTGATGCCTCACATGTCCTACCAACCGATCCCTTCTTCTAGTCAAGTTGTGCCACAAACTTCTGTTCTCACCAATCCTATTCAATACTTCTTTATTAGTTATGTGATCTACCAATCTAATCTTCAGCATTATTCTGTAGCACCACATTTCAAAAGCTTGTATTCTCTTCTTGTCCAAACTATTTAGGGTCCATGTTTCACTTCCATACATGGCTACACTCCATACAAATACTTTCAGAAGCGACTTCCTGACACTTAAATCTATACTCGATGTTAACAAATTTCTCTTCTTCAGAAATGCTTTCCTTGCCATTGCCAGTCTACATTTTATATCCTCTCTACTTCGACCGTCATCAGTTATTTTGCTCCCCAAATAGCAAAACTCCTTTACTACTTTGAGTGTCTCATTTCCTAATCTAATTCCCTCAGCATCACCCGACTTAATTCGACTACATTCCATTATCCTCGTTTTGCTTTTTGTTGATGTTCATCTTATATCCTCCTTTCAAGACACTGTTCATTCCGTTCAGCTGCTCTTCCAGGCCCTTTGCTGTCTTTGACAGAATTACAATGTCGTCGGCGAACCTCAAAGTTTTAATTTCTTGTCCATGGATATTAATTCCTACTCCGAATTTTTCTTTTGTTTCCTTCACTGCTTGCTCAGTATACAGATTGAATAACATCGGGAATGGCTACAACCCTGTCCCACCCCTTTCCCAACCACTGCTTCCCTTTCATGGCCTTCGACTCTTATAACTGTCATCTGGTTTCTGTACAAACTGTAAATAGTCTTTCGCTCCCTGTATTTTACCCCTGCCACCTCCAGAATTTGAAAGAGAGTATTTCAGTCAACACTATCGAAAACTTTATCTAAGTCTACAAATGCTAGAAACGTACGTTTGCCTTTTTTAAATCTATTTTCTAAGATAAGTCAACTCAAATATGAGACAATAAATATAGTCCAGACAGGGACACTATCTGATAAAGGGAGGAGTGGAATATATCGATCGTGTGAGAAATGGTTTCGAGTTAGTATAGCCTATATCTCAGTGAGTTTCTGCGCTGGGAATGATACGTCAGGGTGTACGTTACGTACCGATGCCGACCATGGCGGCCTGGCAGAGGTACTGCCTGGAGACGAGGCACTGGTCGCTGGCGCGCACCACCATCAGCCCGAAGCCCACGCAGCCCAGAGCCGTGGAGCAGCCCAGGAACGTCTGCAGAAGCACCAGCGCCCGCTCGTCCAGGCCCTCGCGCTGTCCTTGCAGGGCCTAAACGCCACAGCTTCACGTCACACAGAGCGGCAGTAACTCTACATGCAACAGGTACTAGACTAGTCACACACAAATACATTGATGCGCCAAAGAAACTGGTTCAGGCATGCGTATTCAAATACAGAGCTAACAAGGGAACCTCCCCATCGCACCCCCCTCAGATTTAGTTATAAGTTGGCACAGTGGATAGGCCTTGAAAAACTGAACACAGACCAATCGAGAAAACAGGAAGAAGTTATGTGTAACTATGAAAAATAATCAAAATATACAAACTGAGTAGTCCATGTGCGGGATAAGCAGTTTTTAGAATAATGCGAGCTCGAGAGCGCCGTGGTCCCGTGGTTAGCGTGAGCAGCTGCGGAACGAGAGGTCCTTGGTTCAAGTCTTCCATCGAGTGAAATTTTTTATTTTCAGACAATTATCAGAGTTCATGCACTCAAACATAATCAACTTCGCTCTCCAAAATTCCAGGACATGTTCAGATTTCCTTGGACATAAACAGGATTTGACGGTCTACACACGGAAAAATTTGAAAACGTTAAAAACATATGTTTTGAGAGAGCACAGAGGAAACTGTGCGACTGTGAAACTGTTGCATTCATTTGTTGCAGTTTATGTGACACACTCTTATGTTTTCATCACGTTTTTGGGAGTGATTATCACATCCACAAGAAAACCTAAATCAGGCAAGGTAGAAGAAACTTTTTACCCATTCGCCAAGTGTGCAAGTTAGGTGGGTCGAAAACATGTTTCTGTCATGTGACGCACATGCCGTCACCAGTGTCGTATGGAATATATAAGACGTGTTTTACTGGATCAAATGTTTTCGGTTCCCATTCGAGAGGCACGTCCATTCGTCTACTAATCGCACGATTTTGCGGTGCGGTCGCAAAACACAGACACTAAACTTGTTACAGTGAACAGAGACGTCAATGAACGAACGGACAGATCATAACTTTTCGGTCGAGGGAAGACTTGAACCAAGGACCTCTCGCTCCGCAGCTGCTCACGCTGACCACGGTACCACGTCGCTCGTGTGCTTACAGCCTCCTTTATATTGCCTATGTTGCCGATGGACTACTCAGTTTGTATATTTTGCTTATTTTTTCATAGTTCCACAAAACTTCTTCCTGTTTTCTCGACTGATCTGCGTTCAGTTTTTCAAGGCCTATCCACTGTGCCAAATTATAACTAAATATGAGGGGGGTGCGATGGGGAGGTTCCCTTGTAAGTAAACAGGCGGGACACGGTACTGCGGTCGGCAACGCTATATATAACAACAAGTGTGTGGCTCAGTTGTTAGATCGGTTAGTGCTGCTACAAAGGCAGGTTATCAAGGTTTAAGTGAGTTTGAACGTGGTGTTATAGTCGATGCACGATCTCAGAGGCAGCGATGAAGGGGGGTTTTCCCGTACGACCATTTCAAAAGTTTATAGTGAATATCAAGACTCCGGTAAAATATCAAATCTCTGACATCATTGCTGCCGGAAAAAGATCCAGCAAGGACAGGACCTACGACGACAGAAGAGAATCTTTCAACGCGACAGAAGTGAACCCTTCCGCAAATTACTGCAGAATTCAGTGCTGAGCCATCAACAAGTGTCAGCGTGCGAACCATTCAACGAAACATCATCAATATGGGCTTTCTGAGCCGAAGGCCCACTCGTCTACCCTTAATGACTGCACGACACAAAGCTTTACGTCTCGCCGGGGCCCGTCAGCGCAGACACTGGACTGCTGATGACTGGAGACATGTTGCCTGGTCGGACGAGCCTCGTTTCAAACTGTATAGAGCAGATGGACGTGCAAGAGTATGGACACAACCTCTTGACTCCGTGGATCCTGCAAGTCAGCAAGGGATTATTCAAGATGGTGGAAGCTCTGTAATGGTGTGGCGCGTGTGTAGCTGGAGTGATATGGGACTCCTTATATATCTAGATACGACTTCGACGGATGACACGTACCTAAGGATCCTGTCTGATCACCTCCATCCATTCATGTCCATTTTGCATTAGAACGGTCTTGGGCAATGTCGGCAGGACAATGCGACACCCCACACGCCAAGAATTGCTACAGAGCGACTGCAGGAACACTCTTCTGAGTTTAAACACTTCCGCTTCCCACCAAAGTCCACAGACATGAACATCATTGGGAATATCTGGCATGCCTTGCAACTTCCTGTTCAGAAGAGATCTCCGCCCCCTCGAACTCCTACAGATTTATGGACAGTCCCGCAGGATTCATGGTGTCAGTTCCGTCCAACACTACTTCAGACATTAGTCGAGTCAATGCCACGTCGTGTTGCGCAGCTCTGCGAGCTCGCCAGGGCGCTACACGATATTCGGCAGGTGTACCAGTTTCTTATGCTCTTATGTATATAAACGTAGTTTAAACTTCAGAGTGTTTCTCGTAGGTTCATCCGATTTCAAAGAACTATATAAAATGAGACAGCCGACTTTGCATCCATGTACATAGCCAAGGTTCTAGGTTTAATTTTTAGGATTGCCTTTGGGACCCAAATTTTCTTCAGTTTTCACAAACGTTCCATGCTCCTTAGAAACAGCTGTTTAACAATACAGCCACCATGATCAAGACAGACCATGAATCAGCCTGTTATGGTTGTTGCATATGCTGTAGGATTGTAGGATTACAGGAAATTGGCATTAGTGACTGCGACCACGGGAACAGCAAAGACAATGTGAACTAGTACGTCCTAGTTAAGAAGCTCATTTCCAAACGGTACCAAACACGAAAAATTTTAAAAATGAGATAATAGGCTGCAGCACTACATAGAACCATTACCTATGTGACAAAAACTGCTGTGAATGCGAAAATGTACCATATCCTTTATATATTTCCCCTTAAGACTTGCTGTTCATGGTGAAGAATACCAGATACAGTCTTATTTCGTTTCCAAGAAGTACCAAATCCCGGCAGCCAATCATTGGTCTTCTTGGTAATGACGTCACACCCGAAATGGCCGACGTCTGTGCACATGACATTGCATGTAGTAAGGACGTGTCTGGCGTTCTTTTGTGTCCATTGTACTTTTTTAATTAAATTATGGTCTGATATATCAGATGAAAGCTGTGAATCACCAACGGAAACTCCATATCAACAGTCACCAAACTTAACACGATTGTTTGCCAAAGGCTATCAAATTGATATTTATTTATGCAATAAGAATTAAACAAAGAACATTTAATAGAGATACTAGGCGTAATGCGTCTCAACATCTGCCTGAATATAATAACAGAGCTACAAAACATAGTGTGATCCTACTGTAGCTGTAAAACTTTTTTGTCCCTCCTGTTAAATTATATTTTATAGATCTGGTACCTTTTGGAAACGAGTTTCTTGATTAGGATCTCCCCATCAATTTGAATAAAAAGTCGATTTTCACATATCTGATGACTGAGTGAAACAGTACTATTACAAACTAATTATAGTTACCAAAACGTACATCGAGTTGGCTTGTGGCTTCGGGTCCTAAGTGAATTTTGTTATGAACTGGAAATAGCCTCTAGGCTTTGGGATACTACTGTGCGAAATACTTCCTTCCAACAGGGTATGCACTGGAACTCTGAATTCCTCAGCCGGCCGGAGTGGCCGAGCGGTTCTAGGCGCTACAGTCTGGAACCGCGAGACCGCTACGGTCGCCGGTTCCAATCCTGCCTTGGGCATGGATGTGTGTGATGTCCTTAGGTTACTTAGGTTTAAGTAGTTCCAATTTCTAGGGGACTGATGAACTCAGAGCCATTTGAACCATTTTTTTGAATTTCTCATAACAATCACTAATAGAACCTCGTTCGGATTCAAGTACCGTCACCCTTTGCAAACATGTTGGTTGGATGTACTTAAACTTACTTCTGGATCGAAGATACTATCTTAGAATTAGAAAAAAAAGTCGTCTCATCGCCTTGAGCTGCTGGTACAATTCTTTATTTATACAACCAGTTTCAGTCACCTGACCATCATCAGGTTCATTTAAGTATTTACAGGATTAATTCAGGCAAAATCGAGATCGTGTACTCATTCATACATACACTACTTAGCAGAGTTTATATAGATTGACGATGTAATTCATATTATGATAACAGTGTGTACTTCATGGTTCTATAATCTGACGACAGTTGTTTTCTATTTAATCTAACGTGACACTGTAAGTACTTTTTAATGAACTGATGATGGTCAGACGACCGAAACTGGTTGTATACTTATGTAACAATTTTGCCAGCAGCTAAAGTAGACAATACAATATTTCTGAAATACGTAAGAACCGTGGGGCTCCACCTCCCGAAAACGTGTTGGTACCACGTTAATTTGTGATTTTCATCCACACTCTAGAGCCCAGATCTAATTTCTAAGACGGAAAGGCTTAAGCCATTGTCTGAGATTTAGTTTCACGCTCCTAATATTAAGGATTTCCTTCCTGCTGTTACAGGCTCAAGTGTATTGGAGTAAACAGTTCAGCGCACATTGTTGACCATGGGAGTCTGCAGCAGATGGCTCTTAACGTGTTACAACGTTGTCCCAACGACATCATCAGTCACAATTGCAATAAACACAGAATCGTCAAAAGTGGTCCGTGGGTCAATGGAAACGCATCACATCGTCGGATTAATTACATTTCTTGTCACACCAGGTCGGTAATCATGTCCGGAAACGTTGTCAACTAGTAGAACGTCTCCCGGAAACATGTACCGCACCACGGACGAAGGCCTCTGGGAGACAGTATTATTATATGGGGACATTCTACAAGACTGTCGTGCACCTGTGACAGTGACGAAAGCAACATGACAGCTGTGGATTACGTGACTTCTTTGCGGACAGCCTGCATCCCATGTCACTTGATGTCTTCCCCAAGCGCTTCTGCATCTTCCAAAATGGCAAGGCCAGAATCGTGCCACACCCGTTTGACGAACATGACAATGAACTTAAGTCCCGTAGCACGCTTTACGTGAAGTTATAGTCATCAAATTCACTGATCTAAAATTGATTCAGCACTACTATGACACTATTGAGTGAGAGTTCCATGCCCATAAAACACCAGACCATAATTTGACGTAGATCGTGGCCTACGGATAGATCAGTTAGCACAATGGATTTGTCGAATCCACGACACATATTGCGTTCCGAAGGTGGACAAACGCGTTGCTGCCAAGCAGATCGTCATCATGTTTTGGCTCACCGGTGAATTTACATTGCATACCAGGTGTAGGGTAGCTATGACCTTGAATTCCACAGCGCATAATCGCTGTATAGAGAAATTTGAAACTTCGGAATGAGGGACTACGCCCACCCAGAACCATAGTTTGGCATATGCTGCAGAAAGACAAAGCACACAAACACACACACACACACACACACACACACACACACACACACATAGACACAGACACAGACACACACGTACACAGACACACACACACCCGCACACGTAAAACTAGCACCAACACATAATCAAAGATGACCAACGTCAGAAGGTACCGATGTTGTTGTTGTGGTCTTCAGTCCAGAAACTGGTTTGATGCAGATCTCCATCCTACTCTATCCTGTGCCAACTTCTTCACCTCAAAGTACCCATCCCTCTGAACCTGCTTAGCATATTCATCTCTTGGTCTCCCTCTACGATTTTTACCCTCCATGCTGCCATGATCCCTTGATGCCGCAGAACATGTCCTATCAACCGATCCGTTCTTCTAGTTAAATTGTACCATAAATATCTCTTCTCCCCAGTTCTATTCAGTAACTCCTCATTAGTTATGTGATCTACCCATCTAATCTTCAGCATTCTTCTTTAGCACCACATTTAGAAAGGTTCTTTGTCTCCTTGTCTAAACTATTTATCGCCCATGTTTCACTTCCATTCACTGCTACAGTCCATACAAATACCTTCAGAAACGACTTCCTGACACTTAAATCTATACTCGATGTTAACAAATTTCTCTTCTTCAGAAACGCTTTCCTTGTCATTGCCAGTCTACATTTTATATCCTCTCCACTTCGACCATCATCATTTATTTTGGGCCCCAACAGCAAAACTCATTTATTACTGTGTCTAATTTCCTTATCTGATTCCCACAGCATCACCCGATTTAATTCTACTACATTCCATTAGCCTTGTTTTGCTTTTGTTGATGTTCTTATATCCTCCTTTCAAGACACTGTCTATTCTGTTCAACTGTTGTTCCAAGTCATTTGCTGTCTCTGACAGAATTACAATGTCATCGCAAACCTCAAAGTTTTAATTTCTTCTTCATGGATTTTAATTCCTGCTCCGAATTTTTCTTTTGTTTCCTTTACTGCTTGCTCAATACACATATTGAATAACATCGGGGCGCCGGCCGGCGTGGCCGTGCGGTTCTAGGCGCTACAGTCTGGAGCCGAGCGACCGCTACGGTCGCAGGTTCGAATCCTGCCTCGGGCATGGATGTGTGTGATGTCCTTAGGTTAGTTAGGTTTAATTAGTTCTAACTTCTAGGCGACTGATGACCTCAGAAGTTAAGTCGCATATTGCTCAGAGCCATTTGAACCATTTTGAATAACATCGGGGATAGGATACAAACCTGTGTCACTCACTTACCTACCACTGCTTCCCTGTAATGCCCCTCGACTCTTATAACTGCCACATGGTTTCTGTACAAAATGTAAATAGCCTTTCGCTCCCTGTATTTGACCCCTGCTACTTTCAGTATTTGAAAGAGAGTATGCCAGTCAACATTTTCAAAGGCTTTCTCTAAGTCTACAAATGCTAGGAACGTAGGTTTGCCCTTATTTAATCCATCTTCGAAATATCGATAGTGAAAATTAATTACCAACGGTTGGGCAAGTGACGTGAACTCTCTATCCCTCCATTGTTTGGCCAAGGAAGGAACAGGATTCCAGGCGGAATTTCAGCAGACACTTTTGTTTCTCTTCATAAAGTCTTTGGTAATTTAATTTCAAATGCTTCGTCAACAATACTATCCCAGTATCTGGAGGTGGACGTCAGAGTTTCTGAGCCGTTATATTCCATCGGGCGACCGGTAACTGGACAATATTCTGGAATGGGTCTGCTGTAATCGTGTGTGACTCTTATGCTCAATACACAAGTTCTCCATGGTCTACATGCCCTGACCTTTGTATGACATGCAACAACTGCAAGAAATACGAATGATATCCTCCTTACGCAAACCAAGATCATTCCTGACTAAAATTGGGTTCTACCAAAATTACGGTACGGTAGTTTTGGTATACAGCATGAATGATGTTGTATATGGTGGGATTATCGGTAGTGCTGGTGGCATTGCTAGCAGAAAAAGCATAAATGAATGCGTAAGAGAGAAACTGGAAACCGACGAGTTCTCGTTTCTGTTTGCCTGTTTGTTTTATAATTAATTATAACAGGATATTATTAAGCGTTTCTCCAATATGTATTTTACATATTTACAGAATATAAATTGCATTTTATAAGTAATAAAATTTATATTGTCACGTAGAAGAAGGTGTAATTACATGAATGACGAACACTAACTTCAGTTAACGAAGGTTTATAAAACACTTGCACATACAAGAGCTCGTAGGGAACTGCCTCTGGCCAGAACACATACGGTGTACAGGGTGGTCCATTGATAGTGACCGGGCCAAATATCTCACGAAATAAGCATCAAAAGAAAAAAACTACAAAGAACGAAACTCGTCTAGCTTCAAGAGGGAAACTAAATGGCGCTATAGTTGGCCCGCTAGATGGCTTTGCCGTAGGTCAAACGGATATCTACTGCGTTTTTTTAAATAGGAGCCCCAATTTTTTATTACATATTCGTGTAGTACGTAAGGAACTATGAATGTTTAGTTGAACCATTTTTTTCGGTTTGTGATGGCGCTGTAATAGTCACAAACGTATTAGTACGTGGTATCACGTAACATTCCCCCAGTGCGGACAGTGTTTGCTTCGTGATACATTACCCGTGTTAAAATGGACCGTTTACCAATTGCGGAAAAGGTCGATATCGTGTAGATATATGGCTGTTGTGATCAAAATGCCCAACGGGCATGTGCTATGAATGCTGCTCGGTATCCTGGACGACATCCTCCAAGTGTCCGGACCGTGCGCCGGATAGTTACGTTATTTAAGGAAACAGGAAGTGTTCAGTCACATGTGAAAGGTCAACCACGACCTGCAACAAATGATGATGCCTAAGTAGATGTTTCAGCTTCTAACGCGGCTAATCCGCACATCAGTAGCAAACAAATTGCGCGAGAATCGGGAATCTCAAAAACATCGATGTTGAGAATGCTACATCAACATCGATTGCACCCGTACCATATTTCTATGCGCCAAGAATTGCATGGCGACGACTTTGAACGTCGTGTACAGTTCTGCCACTGGGCACAAGAGAAATTACGAGACGATGACAGATTTTTTGCACGCGTTCGATTTAGCGATGAAGCGTCATTCACCAACAGCGGAAGCGTAAACCGGCATAATACGCACTATTGGGCAACGGAAAATACACGATCGATTCGACAAGTGACACATCAGCGACCTTGGCGGGTTAATGTATGGTGCGACAATAGGGGAGGAAGGATAATTGGCCCCCATTATATCGATGGCAATCTATATGGTGTAATGTATGCTGATTTCCTACGTAATGTTCTACCGATGTTACTAACAAGACGTTTCACTGATGACAGAATGGCGATGCACTTCCAACATGATGGATATCCGGCACATAGCTGGCGTGCAATTGAAGCGCTATTGAATAGCATATTTCATGACAGGTGGATTGGTCTTCGAAGCACCACACCATGGCCCTCACGTTCACCGGATCTGACGTCCCCTGATTTCTTTCTGTGATGAAAGTTCAAGGATATTTGCTATCGTGATCCACCGACAACGCCTGACAACATGCGTCAGCGCATTGTCAATGCATGTGCGAGCATTACGGAGGGCGAACTACTCGCTGTTGAGAGGAATGTCGTTACACGTATTGTCAAATGCATTGAGGTTGACGGGCATCATTTTGAGCATTTATTGCATTAATGTGGTATTTACAGATGATCACACTGTAACAGCATGCGTTCTCAGAAATGATAAGTTCACAAAGGTACACGTATCAAATTGGAACAACCGAAATAAAATGTTCAACCGAAATAAAATGTTCAAACGTACCTACGTTCTGTACTTTAATTTAAAAAGCCCACCTGTTACCAACTGTTCGTCTAAAATTGTGAGCCATATGCTTGTGACTATTACAGCGCCAGCTATCACAAAGCGAAAAAAATGGTCCAACTAAAAGGTTCATGTTTCTTTACGTAATACTCGAATTGAAATAAAAAGGGGGGGGGGGGGTTTCGTATTTTAAAAACGCAGTTGATATCCGTTTGACCTATGGCAGCGCCATCTAGCGGGCCATCCATAGCGCCATCTGGTTTCCCCCTTCACGCTAGGCAAGTTTCGTCTTTGTAGCTTTTTCGTTTGACGTTGATTTCGTGAGATATTTGGCCCAGTCACGATCAATGCACTACCCTGTATATACAATTATAGAACATTCCAGTACAATCATTGTTGACATTTGTACACGAACCGAATGTAGAAATTAAAATTTTACAGTATTGACCTCACGACCCTCCATGCAACAGTCTAGTATCATAACCACTACACCACGGCGATTGTGCTACCCAGCGTCTTCTGCGACAGTATACATACAATGGTTATGTAATTATTGCTATTATTTTGTTTTCAATAGGGTATTTTTACCATGAACAAGGGCGAGAATTTCCTGTTATTATTGATAAGTACGAAAGTTGTTTCTGAATAACAGAAACATATTATGTATACGTTGGAAGAAGTATTGAAGCGATGTTTGATATAATTTTGTTTTGCGTTCTATTTATTTAAAGTTTTTGTTGTGTGAATTGTGTTTTCTTTTGTTGTATGATAAATGTGTATCGTATCCTTTATTTATGCTACAACGTCCCTCTGTTTCCCGTTACAAAGCGACAGTTTCCTAATAAAATCTGAATAAAATGATGAAAATTTCAGTTTTGCAGTTAATTTAGTTTATTTTTAAATAACTGGCACGATGATTATTGGGTGTAACAAAAATGTTTCGTAAGTTTCCCAGCGCTTTATATATCCTCACTCCGTTTGTAGAAAATTCACCGCCTCCTGTTTTTAGGGCAATCTAGTAAGAGATTGATCGCATGTGCAAAGAAAGCAATCGTTATGAGATAACTCCAGATAGGTATGTAACACACTTAACATATAGGTAACGACATTAACTCAACAAAGCTACAGGGAAATCTACCGTAGCCTACACTTAACTTCTGATGGTCTACAAGAGGCCACGGTAGTTATGCAACTTCGTTCCTTATGCTATCTGCAATAGTCAAAACGGCCGTACACTTCTGTACCATGTTACAGTGTGGCGCGCTACGGAATTGTGCCCTGTGGATTTCAGCGCGTACACAGACTGCAGGCAAAGAACTGCAGACAGAACAAAAACTTAAATAAGGCGCTTGGTTTGTTCGATGTGACAGTCGGAACATAGTTACTACACTATATACAGCGACGTGTTGACAGACGACTTATCAGCCGAGCGAGGTGGCTCTGTGGTTAGCAGACTGAACTCGCATTCGGGAGGACGACAGTTCAAACACGGGTCCGACCTTCATGCTTTACGTTTTCTGTGATTGTCCTAAACCACTTCAGCCAGACGCCAGTATGGTTCCTTTGAAAAGGACACGGCCGATTTCCTTCCCCATCCTTCCCTAATCCGAGCTTTTACTCCATTTCTAATGACCTCGTTGTCGACGGAACGTTAAACACTACTCTGCTCCTACTCCTTAGGACTCACCAGGTAGAAGAGTGGCGAGTAGACTCCGAAGGCAGCGACGGCGGCGGCCAGCATGAGAAGCTGCACGGCGCGGATGCGCAGTGGCGTCAGGTCGAAGAAGGGCTGCTTGGGCTGGCGGTGCTGCGGCGTCTTCTTCAGCTTGACCTTCTTGCGCTGGTTCTTCAGGTGCTGGATGGCGCGCCGCTGCGGGTGGTACATGGACGCCGAGCGGTACAGCATGCCCAGGAAGAAGGCGGCGCACAGCAGCACCGTCACCGCCTGCAGGCCCAGGCGCCAGCCCCACTGCCTGCCGGAAGACCACCGCTCACTCAGCTGCTTACTGGCAAGTAGAGTTTGTCAAGAGCAAAACATGTTCTTGCTATAACACTATAACCGAGTGCCTAATAATATCACTTTATTTATTTTGCAATCTTTGCGCAGGGCGCCGGCCGGAGTGGCCGTGCGGTTCTAGGCGCTACAGTCTCGAACCGAGCGACCGATACGGTCGCAGGTTCAAATCCTGCCTCGAGCATGGATGTGTGTGATGTCCTTAGGTTAGTTAGGTTTAATTAGCTCTAAGTTCTAGGCGACGGAGGACCTCAGAAGTTATGTCGCATAGTGCTCAGAGCCATTTGAACCTTTTTTTTTTTTTGTTTTCTTTTGCACAGGGTGGGACAAACAAAAGTGGCCTAGACGAGTGGATACGATTGGACGCGGATGTATGCATATAACCAGACCCCATGACGCGCACAGCACGTGTACGCCCCCCATGTGAGCCACACCAGTTCAGAGCATAATGCGGTCTGTGTCAGCATGAATGGAGCAGTGCAAAGGCGACCATGGTACTCAGTGTGCAGCGAGTGTTTGTGACAACGAAGTCGTGGAAATGGTGTGGTCAGTTGTTTACTAAGAAGTTTGATGGTGTCAAAGTACCCTGTAGAACATTGTGGATGTGACTGCACCAATTCAAGCAGGCCAGCTTCGATCCGCCTTCAGCAATATACCGACCAGAGCCCAATGGTGAAGACATGAATGGTGGTTACCTTCAACGTCTGTTATATCAGGTTAGTGCTGTATTTCCTTTCCCCTGCTGTGTTTCTTTTTACCTTGGAACTGGGTTCCCTGGGCCACTTTTATTTGTTCCGCCCTGTGTTATGACGTGGTTATAGTGGAAGTGCAGCTGCTCGCAGAAATTCAGTGTGGGCTGTGACTCTCGTACGGCAGCGAAACATGGTAGATATGCTAATGCGTTAACGAAGGACCGACCCACGCTAGAAAGAAAATTAGTTCCAATTTTGGCCACCTGGAGCAGATCTGACAAATATCCCTCGCATTGCTAAATAACCTTATCGGAACAGGTCACAAACGTTTCCATTTCCCACCTAACCTAGTCAGAATTTACCACAATACCATCCTAACATCGATAGTAGGATACAGATTAGGGGTCTGGTCACACAGGCTCACGAGGGTCATGCCTACCATTGCCGTAAGCAGGGTGCAGCGAAATATGCTTCTGCGTTCAATAGGATCATGTAGAACACCTCCTGGCGGGACGCTTCTAGTGCTATTGGGGATCTGTCCACTAGATATCAAAATTAGGGAGCAGGATGCCTGGTATTGGGTGAAGAAGGAGAGGAGGGAAGAAGTAATGGAAATAATGGGGGTTTATGTTGGGGACAAGCTTGGAATAAAAAGGAGAGGGTTAGAACTATGGTAGGATCAATGAAATAATGAGGAAACTGGGCACAGAACTTAAGAGCTGCTGTCAGACATAGAGGAACTTTCAAAGCCCACATGTCTCAAACCTACGAGAGGACTGCTGGTTTTCTTTACCTTACTGGACATGGGCCCTACCCGACCTACCTGCGTCGGTTTGGGAAGCGGGCTGCACCAACGTGCTGGGCACTCCAGACCATGTGCTGTACGAGTGCCCACTCTTCGATGACGTTGCAAATCAGCTCAGACAACAACTTCCAAACAACGACACGCACCACCTGCTTAGGCAAGAGGACACATTCAATGTCCTAAATAAGCTTTCCTTAGGGAGTTTCTGAAGAACAACCAGTAAATATCACACCGACTTTGACTCTGTGCACCTTCCCTGTTCCGCTGGGGCCTGGACTTGGCCAGCCGCTTCACGGCCGGAATCCGCCTTGCCTTGGATTAGGGGGGAGGGTGTGTATTACCTACCGATCAAGACAAGCACCGATATTTTCTGATGCAGTAGCTAAATCTTGTAGTTTATCTGATTGTAGTCATTCACAGGCTTCACACTACTTGTGTAGGGTCTGTGAATCGATCAAATTCAGGCTAGTAACCTTTATCAAAATAACGTCACTGTAAGTGTGGGAAGTTTCCAGGTTCAAAAAAATGTTGCCTCTACACACCGTACTATTACTACGCCACTGCCTAAACTGTTTACGAGACGGTCGTGACAATGGTAGACTAAATATTATAAATCCTTTAAACGTTGCAAATTACTGGCTATCTGTTCTGTAGCACTGTTCCTACTTACAAGGGAACCTCCCCATCGCACCCCCCTCAGATTTAGTTATAAGTTGGCACAGTGGATAGGCCTTGAAAACCTGAACACAGATCAATCGAGAAAACAGGAAGAAGTTGTGTGGAACTATGAAAAAAATTAGTAATATATACAAACTGAGTAGTCCATGCGAAGATATGCAACATCAAGGACACTGGGAGTCTAGGAGCGCCGTGGTCCCGTGGTTAGCGAAAGTAGCTACGGAACGACAGGTTCTAGGTTCAAGTCTTCCTTCGAGTGAAAAGTTTAATTTTTTATTTTCAGTTTATGTGACAAACTCTTATGTTTTCATCACTTTTTTGGGAGTGATTATCACATCCACAAGAAAACCTAAATCGGGCAAGGTAGAAGAATCTTTTTACCCATTCGCCAAGTGTACAAGTTAGGTGGGTCGACAAGATATTCCTGTCATGTGACGCACATGCCGTCACCAGTGTCGTATAGAATATATCAGACTTGTTATCCCGTGGAGGAATCGGTTGATCTATGACCTTGCGATCAAATGTTTTCGGTTCCCATTGGAGAGGCACGTCCTTTCGTCTACTAATCGCACGGTTTTGCGGTGCGGCCGCAAAACACAGACACTAAACTTATTGCAATGAACAGGGACGTTAGTGAACGATCGGACAGATCATAACTTTGGGAAAATAAAGAAAGTAAAATTTTCAGTGAAGGGGAGACTTGAAGCAAGGACCTCTCGTTCCGTAGCTACTCACGCTAACCACGGGACCACGGCGCTCCTAGCCTCACATTCCCCCTGATGTTGCGTATCTTTTGCATGGACTACTCAGTTTGTATATTTTACTAATTTTTTTCACTGTTCCACACAACTTCTTCTTATTTTCTCGATTGATTTGTGTTCAGTTTTTCAAGGCCTATCCACTGTGCCAACTTATAACTAAATCTGAGGGGGGTGCGATGGGGAGGTTCCCTTGTTAGAACGAGCAATGGGGTCACACAATTACCGGAATAAATCAAATCAGTTGAAAGGTATGAAACGTATTTTTCCAGCTGAGCACAGTGTCTTCCTTTGTGTCTGTGTCACTGCTGGTATTTTAACTTGTGGTTGTTTCGTTCATTCATTACAGAGGTCCATCTCTTACCTGTCCTCATTGCTTTCCCATTAATAAGTATACATAACGATCTACATTATTCTTTCCGAAGAATTTCGTCGTGTAGAAGAGATAATTATACACTAAAAATTTAGAAACAATATTCTTTTCTTCTCTAGAGCAATTGTTTATAAAAGTAATCATTATCAAGGACAAATGACTTCAATACTTCTGATCGCAGAAATCCGAAAACCTAGACGTATGAAAAACCAGGAAAATTAAGCATGTCCTCCTACTGAGTACGTACGTGGCGATAAAAGTCTTTGCACAGGTCAAGCAATACACGTAAATTATAGGCCGTTGGTTTGTGGGCGCGGAGATGGCACCCGACAGCTTCATAATTTTGTTCCGTCAGATTCAGATCTGGCGAGTTTGGTGCCTACAGAAAAGGCGTCCCACGGAACAAGAGTTCGCTGTAACGTTACTCTAACAACTATAGCTCGTTTCTGACCTTGTAACATTGACAGTTATCCTTCTGAAACGTTGCCGTCGCGGAAGATATCAAGCCTGAGAGGATGCAAGTGATCTACAATAATGTTCGCGTAGCTCACTGCTGCCGTGGTGTCTTGTTACTGTCACAGCTGCCATGGAAACACAGATAAATGTGATCCACAGCATAATACTGTCCTCCTTAGCCTGCGTCTGTAGCGTGGTGCATATTTCGAGCAACCATTCTTCTGGATGAAGATAACGCATGTGACAGGAATAAAAGGAAAAAAAAAGTCACAGGTCACTTCCATCAATACCCGCATATGCTACGAAAAGTGGACAGTCCTACGTCAGCACCAGAAAGACATTTCTACGATTGACTAGAAGCGTAAATTTCTCAATGTTCATCTACATCTACATTTATACTCCGCAAGCCACCCAACGGTGTGTGGCGGAGGGCACTTTACGTGCCACTGTCATTACCTCCCTTTCCTGTTCCAGTCGCGTGTGGTTCGCGGGAAGAACGACTGTCTGAAAGCCTCCGTGCGCGCTCGAATCTCTCTAATTTTACATTCGTGATCTCCTCGGGAGGTATAAGTAGGGGGAAGCAATATATTCGATACCTCATCCAGAAACGCACCCTCTCGAAACCTGGCGAGCAAGCTACACCGCGATGCAGGTCGCCTCTCTTGCAGAGTCTGCCACTTGAGTTTATAAAAACATCTCCGTAACGCTATCACGTTTACCAAATACCCCTGTGACGAAACGCGCCGCTCTTCTTTGGATCTTCTCTATCTCCTCTGTCAACCCGAAATGTTCTGAAATACAGTTTTTGTTTTACTGATCTGGTCCCTAAAGTTGGTTTTAGCTGACTTTTATGGAAGAGAATTAGACAATATTTCGTTTCTGTGATTGGTCAGAAGTGTTTTACTGCATTAATCGCAACATTCTTTCAAATAAGTTAAAATTTTATGGCATCACAGAAATGCTAAACAATGCTCAAGACTTATCTGCGTAACAGGAAACAAAATGTGTCAGTCCGAAATAAACAATCAGTTGCCATTCGTTCCCGAGGTATCATCCAAGGACCGTTGGACTTCCTTCAGCGTACTGGTTTATCAGTTACGTTATTAGAATGTCCTGGATTAAATTCCAAATGTCTCCACAGCATCTCATCAAGCGAGGACATGTGACATCGCTGATGGTGATCAGTCCGTCGGGTAGGGATGCTAAACTTGTTAGCTCCCTTGGTTCTATTCACGAGTGCCGGTACTGGGTTCCACAGTCTCCCTTCACGTTATCCACAACAAAGCAAACGCCACACTGCGTTGAACAAGCAGTCATCACAGCCATCCAAACGACACCGGTGCACACTTCACACTCTGTACCAGGCTGGAGGAAGGCAGTGCTATAGGACCTCCACTGGGAGTACCTCGCCTAGAATGACGTAGCATTATTTCTGTATCTGGTGCCTACGCTCGTTTCCTGGGTATGGGACTACTCTGGCTTGATTACACCCTACCTTTGCTTAGTTCGCATATTATTCAACTTGTACGCAAACGGAGTTTCGGAAAGAGCTGTTGCCCTTGGTCCCTGGCATTAAGTACACGTAACTTACGCAAATATTTTATCCTGTGACATCTATTACAAATTTATGTTGACAAGAGCCTGTACCTGTCGGCATTTTATAGTCGGCATTCATTGTGAAGTACGATACATGTAATCTGGCTGCTATCTAAAGCCATGCCTCGGGAAAATTCTTGTTTTGTCAATTTTGTATACGACCAGAGCCGCACTGTTTCATCTAATCTAATGTACCGTCATGTGATGTAACAAGACCCACTGTTTCTGAAGAAGATATTTCTTCAAATATCGAAACCTAGTTAAAGGGCTAGTAAATCTTTGTTTGCAAGTGGCTGATGATTTGCAACCTCTTCATTCACTGAACTGTGGAAAGTCTCACAATTTGAAACCGAGTGAGGTGGTGCAGTGGTTAGCTCACTGGACTCCCATTCGAAAGGACGGCGGTTAAAAATCTGCTTCCGGACATCCTGTTTAAGGTTTTGCGCCACTTCGCTAATTCGCTCTAGGCAAATGCCCGAATGGTTCCCTTGAAGGGTCACGGCCGATTTCTTTCCCAATTTTTTAGGCAGCCAGAGCCTGTGCTGCATCTCTAATGACCTAGATGTCGACGGGACATCGAACCCTAATTTTTCTTCCTTATTCCATTATATCAACCAGCAAACCTGTAAGATACAGGAGAGGGAAGCATAAGTTGGCTGAGATTCCTGCAGAAAAGGTACACCGGGCCCACCATGGCACAAAGTAAGATCCCTGTGGTTACTGGTGTCACAGAGGTACCATTTTTCGGTTAGTATCAGGATTCAGGCACCCTGTTTTGAAAGACCGCAAAATAACAAAAAAATGGTTCAAATGGCTCTGAGCACTATGGGACTCAACTGCTGAGGTCATTAGTCCCCTAGAACTTAGAACTAATTAAACCTAACTAACCTAAGGACATCACAAACATCCATGCCCGAGGCAGGATTCGAACCTGCGACCGTAGCGGCCTCGCGGTTCCAGACTGCAGCGCCTTTAACCGCACGGCCACTTCGGCCGGCTCGCAAAATAACAGAAGAGCCCCACAAAATGCTTAAGAACTCACAAAAAAAAATAAGTTTAGCTTATTTCATCAAAATATTGGATGACAGTAATAAGAAGAACTGCTTCCTGTAGTTTAAAAATATTTGAGAATTCTGAAAGGACAGATCCTGTACCTATCTGAGCACCACATAACCACTGGGTTAGATTACAATCTAGCATAATGAATGAAAAGCACCAGGTTGCATTTGTCCTACAGTATTATTTTTATTGTGTCAACCGGTTTTCGGCTTACAAGGCTATCTTGAGACGTTTTCTGAGATAAGACTTACTCAGTAAATATCTGAAGATGGCCTTCTAAGCCGAAAACCGGTTAACAGAACAATACTGTAGAACAAAAGCAAATTGGTGCTTTTCATTTATTATGATGTTGTTGCACCAAGAACCAACGGAAGATTCAGTTAACACTCTAGCATCTTGCTCATGCAAAACTAACACGGAGAAAAGGATTTGTTACATGTATTATGACTGAACAGAAGTCAAAATCACTGAGACACATAGAGTTTGAAACGATGAGCACATAGAAGTGAAAATATTTCTTTTTAATTATAACTGTATATATATCCACACTGTGATCTAGATTCCTTACTGTGCTATCTGTCAGGCAGCAGCAAACAGTATGTGCTCACTTTAGTGTAGATTTACTAAAGTCTCCTGATAGGGAAAATGATGTGTAAACCTTATTTGGATCCTACAACTTGAGCTCAGTAATTGACTCCCAACGCAGATCGATAAAGACGGTGGGGCCCTAACTGACAATGTTTTCTTTGCAGAGGCTCAAAGCAAAAAACCAACAATTTACCCAGTAACATATGCTCTTTCTGATGATCATGCACAGTCAGTAAGGATAAATAAGATAGAGCCTTTCTGTACGGACACTTCTAACTGGAAATCGTTTCCTTTTCCTTTTTTTTTTTTTATCAGTCTTCTGACTGGTTTGATGCGGCCGCCACAAATCTCTCTGCTGAGCTAACCTTTTCATCTGAGAGTAGAAACTGGATCCTTCGTACTCAATTATTTGCTGAATGTATTCCAATCTCTGTCTTCCTCTACAGGTTTTACCCTCTACAGCAGCCTCTAGTACCATGGAAGTTATCCACTTTGCCTTAACAAATGTCGTATCATTCTCTCCATTCTACTTGTCAGTATTTTCCCTATGTTCCTCACCTCGCCGATTCTGCGGAGAACTTCCTCATTCCTTGCCTTATCCATCCACATCATTTTAAACATTCTTCTGTAGCAGCACATCTCAAATGCTTCTATTCTCTTCTTTTCTGGTTTTCCCGCAGAGCGTGTCTCACTACCACACAACGCTCTGCTCCAAACGTTCATTCTCAGGAATTTCTTCCCCAGGTTAAGACCTATTTCTCATAACATCACCTTCTCTCGCTCAGGAATACAACTTTCGTCAGTGCTAGTTAGCTTTTTATGTCCTCCATGCTCCATCTGTCATTGGTTATTTTGCTGTCTAGGTAGCAGAATTCCTTAACTTGATCTTCTTCGTGATCACCAATTGTAATGTTGATCCCCTCGTTGTTCTCATTTCTGCTGCTTCTCATTACTTCCGTCTTTCTTCGATTTACTCTCATTGCACTCATTAGACTTGCCATTCCAGCCAACACAAATGCAGTTCTTCTTCACTTTCACTGATTATAGCAATGTCATCGCGGATCTTATCACTGATAGACTTTCCCTCTGAATTTTATTCCCACTCTTGAACCTTTCCTTTCTTTCCCTCAGTGCTTCTTAGATGTAAAAATCGAACAGTGGGGGCGGGAGACTACATCCCTGTCTTACACCCTTTTTAATTCGAGCACTTCGTTCTTGGTCTTCCAGTCTTATTTTTCCCTCTTTGTTCTTGTAAATATTGTAGATTACTCGCCTTTCTATATATCTTACCCCAATTTTCCTCAGAATTTCGACCATCTTACGCTATTTTACAGTGTCGAACGCCAACTCCAGGACCACAAATCCTAAGAACGTGTCTCGATTTTTCTTCAGTCTTACTTCCATTATCAACCACAACGTCAGAACTGCCTCTCTGGTTCCTTTACCTTCCGTAAAACCACACTGATCGTCTTATAACAAAGTCCTCAACTTTGTTTCCCACTCTTCTGTATATTGTTGTTGTCAGCAACTTGGATGCTTGAGCTTTTAAGCTGATTTTGCAATATTTCGCCAAGGATTTTAGAAATTGCAATGGAGTGTTATATATCGCTTCTGCCTTATTTGATCTTAAGTCTTCAAAAGCTCTTTTGAATTCTGATTCTAAAACTGGATACCCTATCTCTTCCCTGTCGACTCCTGTTTTTTCTTCTGTCACATCGTCAGACAAGTCGTCCCCCTCGTAGAGGCATTCAATGGACTCTTACCACCAATGTGCTCTCTCCTCGGTATTTAGCAGTTAAAACACAATAGGTAATGACTTCAAGGCAGATGCTTTTAAGAATAATTCACAAAAGATGACATGCGATGAAATTTGTGACGAGCCAAGTGCTAACAAAAAATTTAATCTATTCCATGACAAATTCATATCATAATTTCAAAACAGTTTTGTGAATAAACTAATCAGAAAGGACAGAGCCATATAAAAAAATCTATGGATCACTAGAAGGTTTAAAGCATTTGGTTAAAGAAAAATGGAAATGAATCTGTTGGACAGAACAAATAGAGATCTTGCAATAGTTTCACGGTACAAAAACAACTCAAAATAACTAACAGAAGTAGCATATAATGCAAGAAATCAGAAATTCCGACAACAGATTTAAGGCTACATGGAATACAGTGAAACGAGAGACATGGCAACCAGAGAACTGGACATCATCACTGTTGAACTGAATGGAAGGGCTGTAAATGATAAGTCACAGGTAGCAAATATGTTTAATAATCATTTCTTAAACATAGCGGAAAGAGTATGGACAAAGACTACAACAGAAAAATCACAGCAGCATGTTGAAAAAGCAACTCATTAAATTCAGTCATATGAATGCACAGCCAAGTTTTCCATCTGAAATTAAAAAATGTATATATTCCTCCACAAATATAACCCCATTTGGATTTGTTGATTTAGGCTGGTTTTGATTGTGTTTCCGATAGAGTACTAGAGATCTGTGCCTATATAACAAGCGTTGCGTCATCTGAAATATATAATGCATAACTAACTCATGACATTTGTTGTCAGGGAGACTGACACGCCGCTGTGAAACCCCTCTCTAAGGAAGGGTACATGAGAGAAGTTGATAACTACTGACCAGCTTCACTAATGACATCATTTTCCAAAATAATTGAGAAGGTGGTGTATTCTAGAATAGTATCTCATCCAAGCAACAACAAAATCCTTAGAAAATCAAAATTTGAATTTCAGAGGAGTTCTCTACTGAGAATGTCGTTTACGTGTTCACTCATCATATTTTACTAGCATTAAATGACACAATAGCGCCAGATGGTATTTTCTGCGACGTATCTAACGCATTTGCCTTTGCGAATCACAACATTCTCCTAGATAAACTAATGTTTTACGGGTTTCGTGGTATAGCCAACCAATACATAATGTCATATCTAACCAAAAGAATGCTGAAAGTTGTGCTTAATAATACAACCAATTTAATCTCGGAAGAAATCATCATATAGGCAAACGATCTTCCGTCTAATATACAACAAGCAGAATTAGTTCTGTTTGCAGATGTTACTGTAATCAAACATACATACTGCTACAGGAGAAATGATAAACCATGTTCTTAATAGCATCACTGACTGGCTTTCTACGAAAGGTCTCACCCTGGAGTTTGAAAAAACACATCATATATAGCACTTCACATATAGGGGTACTACACTAATGACAAGTGAACAGATGGTAACGAAATTGTACAATGAGTGAAACTTCAAAATTCTCAGGTGTCAATACTGACGAAAAAGCACGCTCAGTCACATTTTCACTTAGAATAATGGCAAATCTTGGGGAGAGACAAATCAGTAATCTGACATATTCTGCACATTTTCATTCAATAATATAATCTTGAATAATGTCCTGGGGTAACTCCTCTTCAAGAAAGAAAGTCTTCATTGCTCAAAAACGTGCTGTAAGAATAATATGTGGTCTTAACGCACGATCATCGTATAGACATCTGTTCAAGGAGTTTAGCCATCTGACTGTTAAGTCACAGTATGTTTAGTCCCTCACTAAGTTTGTTATAAATAATCTTCCACAGTTCATAAGCAACAATGAAATACACAATTACAACAGCACAAGGAAAATGACATTCACAATTTCACATTAGGTTTCCTTTTGCAAAAGAATGGATGCACAATGATGCAATTAAAATTTTTGGTAACTTACCCAGTGATATAAAATGTCTGACAGACAGCAAAGTAAAATTTGAAAACAAACCCAAAACGTTCCTCCTTGACAATGTTTTTCCATTCAGTAGAAGGATTTCTATTACTGCCATGTGTAAAATGTGGTGGATATAAGTTACTAATTCAAATCTGTAAATTTAATGAAATAGAATTAAAAACTTATAGATGTTCACCATGTAGTAATATTTACAAATTAATTTACAATCTGAATGTAAAATAACTTGTTTCACATCATTATGACGTATCCTGCAAATGATACATGGAACATGAAACTAAATAACTTACATGGCACAACCATAAAATATAAGACCTTGGACAAAAGAGATGGGCCATTTAAGCTCTTCATACTGCAACATTAAAATATTTCACTTGGCCTACATAACAAAACGGCCGTAAAACCTAACGGAATCTTCTTTGCAAAGCGATTGCTGCCACACAGTGGAGATGTAAAGATAAAAAGCTTGCATGATATGCTTCTATTAGTCCATATAATACCACACTTCAGGATAAGTCAGCTACCTCACTTAAGCTTCTACTTTGAACGATATACAGTTTTACTAAAACATTTTCATATCTATGATAACAAGTGCATGATTCTGTAAATCAGAATAACCATTCCTCTTCTTTTACTGCACATAACTGAGGACCTCTTAACAATGGATTTCCAGCAGGAACATCAAATTTAAATGTATTGTGTGAATTATGAGTTAGATTCTATACTAAGTTATTCTTCAGTGTTCTATATTCATGAGGTTTCCTCCCAATGGGCTAGCACGTATCTGTCATAATTTAAACCAAAGGTAATTCTATCAAGATAAAGAGCTATCTGGGGTGCCCTATCCTAAGGATAATTCATTGTGCTATTCTATCTTCCTACAACAATGGTATTAATATGAAATATTACAGCTGAATTACTAATGTTTACAAGTTCAAAAATATGCATTTACAATGTCTTCCTTCGCAAAAAAGAGATAAGTAGCGCGCATTGATGAAAACAAGGGAATAACATACCCCATTGTGTTTTTCTCGTAAATATTATGAATAGTCAATAACAAACGATCATATCGTTGAGTGGAAAACACATCAAAGTAAATATTCCTTGTGTGTATTATTATAGAATTATTTCTTTTGGGCGATAGTATGCTTATTTCCAATTCTGACTTCTACTTGTTGTTTCAAAATTATTCCTAATTGCGTAATTTGCATCATTGTATCGAATTGTTTGAGAGCTTGCTTTGGTCTTATTTATGTTATGGCAGTGTACAGAAATTAGAAGGAAGTCAGATTTCTGTAAACAGTTCTGAAAGGTTTTACTTGTAGCCAGTACAACGATATTACACGAGTACTTTTTTCAGGTAGTCTATTTCACTCCAGCAGCTCTCTGCTGTCATTCTATTTCCTTCAGTCGTTATAACGCCTCAGTAAATTAATAACTAAGCTAAAAAACTGAAACTTGTAATAACGACGTGTTAGACGTTGTTTCTATTTATTTAAGGCTATTGCCTCGTGGAACATCGCTTGCCAATAATAGAATTTGCAGAAACTAATGAAGAAGTAGTGCGAAGAGCAACACCACCTCATGTTTCTGAATTAGTATTCGTGAGGGGTGGGATGAAAATTCTTTGCAGCCGTCCACAACTTTTTGGTTTTCCATAGATTCTGTAAATAATTTCATGCGCATATCAAGATAGTTCTTTGAAATACGCACCAGGAAAAATCGTTTGTCACCGTTGTTTAAAAGCCAGGTGGCAGTGTTGAGAGGTCGCAACGTTTCAAAAAGTAGCACACTCATCATCTTCTGACGAAGTATCAAGGTAAGAAGGAAACCCACACAGCCTGGTATCTCAATGCGACAAGGAGCCACCAACCACCGCAGAAGCATACAGTGTTAACCACCCTGGTGTAAAGGGCGCGTGGCCTCTGTGGTAAAGGAAGCCTCCCAGCCGAGGTACAAGCTATAATGGATAAATTCCCTCAAAATGGGTGCAATGAAGCCCGGATTAGAATGACACACAAGGAGAGAAAATATGCAGCAAAACAGGAAGAGACAAGATACCCTACTTTTCTTTCCTATATTGGGCCACACACAGCGAATATAGCAAGGCTGTTTGACGAATGGGTCATCAATCTAACGACCATCATCGAAGACGAAAGATATTCTTTGTGGATAAAACTTGCAGTGCAAATATTGCGGAAATGGATAATGCTATTGATGTTGGGTTTTCATAGAATGGATTGGTAGGCAGGGGTCCGTACTGTTACTAAACAATTTACTTTTTGAGCAAACACACACTTCTTTTAAAATGAGCAGTTCCTATTGACATTAATAAACTAAGAGTAAGGTAATTTAGAATGTCAGTGGTGTTTGTTTCATGATTCTAGTGCCAGTTGCTTACAAGATATCGTAGTCTGAAAAGTTTCCACATCGATTCTTGTTGGTATCATTCAACCTGCGTAATTGCTAAGTACTTTGAGTGCATTGTGACTTGAAAGTCAGCTAGTGTGCAAGAGTTTAAGCGGTAGATGGCGATTGGACGATAGGATTTACCAATGCAGAAAAAGCCGACCTGCTCATGGGATATGGACACTGCAGGAACAAAGCAATTCTTTCTCTTACGGTGGATGTGGTAAGATATCCCAACTGATGCCAATCAACTCTGCAGTTATTTATCAAACTCTTCAGCCAGTTACGTTAAAGTGCCAGAGTAACACCTAGACAACGTAATAGAAGAAAAAAAGTGATGACAGAAGAGGGGGGGGGTTAATGTTCTTGTTGCTATTGCAGTTGATCCGCACGTTAGCAGATGATACAAGGAAGTGGCGTTATTCACACAACCGTCCCACACCTTCTTTACCGATATAGGGTCTATCCCTATCACGTCTCTCTCCATCAAAAGCTGCATGAAAAGATTACCAAATCGGCTTAACCTCCGTACACGGACACTAAGGATGCTCCAGATGTATCATGTATCTTGTTTAAGGATGAAGTAACATTTACCAATCACGGACAGGTAAACTGCCCAAACATACACTATAGATCTCTTGACAATCTCAGTTGTCTTCTTCAGGTAGATGTCAGCGTCCTTGAAGTGTAAACGTGTGTTGGTGGATAGTGAACCATCAGCTCGTAGGACCGTTTTTCGTAGACGGAACATTGAACGCAAATATCGCAGCCCCCTAATGGACCAGCTTTCACGAATGCTGGAAGACGTTCCTCTGCAGATTAGGAGGAACCTGTGGTAGCAACACATGGCTGTCCAGCCTATCGTGCACGAAGTATTACAGCATGCCTCACGAATTGTTTCCAAATCTTTGGAATGTCCACAGGGGACCTGTACCTTGGCCCACCCGTTCCCGAGATTTTATGCCTATAGACTCTTTTCTTTGGTATAGCTAAAAGACACTGTCTCCAAGGACATATCATTTACACCCGATGATACGCAACGACGTGTTGTTGCAAGCTGTTCCGAAATCTCCGCCATGCATTTTGAACACAATCTGTGATAATCTACTGACTCAGTACTGGTCAGAATCTACATGACTAGTGAATATACTTGTGTTGTTCTTTCGTGTGTGCTGCAATAGGTATTGCACAAATGTAGGTATGGGAACTCTTCAAAAGACGATTCCTCGTATACGTCTCGCAATAGATTCCTGCAACAAACACCACTGCCATTTTAATTTACACTACTTTTAGTTTGTTAATGTCAACAGGAATTGTTCCATATAAAACAGTGTGTATTTGTACAAAATATACACTTTCTATTATTACGATCTATTGATTGGCTAACAGTACGAGCCCCTGACTACACATTCATTCTGTGAAAACCGCACATAAATACTGTTTTCCACTTCCTCAACTTTTGTGGTGTAGTTTCAGGTGATCACCGTATATATACACTACGTGATCAAAAGTATTCGGACACCTGGCTGAAAATGACTTACAAGTACGTGGCGCCCTCCATCGGTAATGCTATAATTCAGTATGATTTTGCCCACCCTTAGCCTTGATGACAGCTTCCACTCTCGCAGGTATACGTTCAGTCATGTGCTACAAGGTTTCTTGAGGAATGGCAGGCACTTCATCTGGCAGAGCTGCAGTGAGGAGAGGTATCGATGTCTGTCAGTGAAGCCTGGCAAAAAAGTCGGCGTTCCAAACAATCCCATAGGTGTACTATACGATTCAGGTCAGCACCACTGTGCAGGCCAATCCATTACAGGGATGTTATTAACGTGTAACCAGTCCTCCACCGGCCGTGCATTATGAACAGGTTCTCGTTCGCGTTGAAAGATGCAGTCGCCATCCCCGAATTGATCTTCGACAGTGGGAAGCAAGAAGGTACTTAAAACATCAATGTAAGCCTGTGCTGTGATAGTGCCACACAAAACAACAAGAGGTGCAAGCACCCTCCATGAAAAACATGACCATACCATAACACAATCGCCTCCGAATTTTACTGTTGGCTCTACACACGCTGGCAGATAACGTTCACCGAGCAATCGCCATACCCACACCCTGCCATCGGATCGCCACATTATGCACCGTGATTCGTCACTCCACACAACGTTTTTCCACTGTTCAATCGTCCAATGTTTACGCTCCTTACACCAAGCGAGACATTGTTTGGCATTTACCAGCGTGATGTGTGACTTATGAGCAGCCGCTCGACCACGAAATCTAAGTTTTCTCACCTCCCGCTTAACTGACATAGTACTTGAAGTAGGTCCTGATGCAGATTGGAATTCCTGAGTGATGGTCTGGATAGATGTATGCCTTTTACACATTACGACCCTCTTCAACTGTTCCTACACTCACGGCTAAATGCACTGAACTCGGTGGAGACAATTCTGAACATTTACTGTGAAATTGTATGCACACTGTACAACTTCCTTAACAGTGAGCTTTGTTTTTTTTTTTCGGTTTAACATGAATTCACGAATGCTATGGTACTAATAAAAGCAAATTACCTCAGACATTCATACATTTTCAGTTAACGTTATTACCATTACTTTTCCAAAGTTAAATTCTCTACAGCTTCTGTTGAAAACATTATTCAATTGTCTAGAATTTAAAAAACAAATTGGGCCAAGTAGTTAATAAATTAAAAATTTTACGAAATGACGTCTTTCCTTCTCTGGATGTTCTGGAAAAATACTGCATATATACGTCTGAGACATGTTTTACTAGATTCACCAGATCAATAACAAAACAATAAATGTAAATAATGCTTTACTTTAGCCTCGCACAGTTTTACGATGGAGTCATTTAGCGAAGCTGCTAAATTTCAGGCAAAATCTTTTATTAGCCGTAACTCCGTAACGAAACATCTGCGCACCTATGTTTTTTTGAACGTTTTTCTTTACTTTTACTTGTAGAATAACATATTAAAATCTTTACGTGTGTACAGAGTGGTCCATTGATCGTGACCGGGCCAAATATCTCACGAAATAAGCGTCAAACAAAAAAACTAAAAAGAACGCAACTTGTCTAGCTTGAGTTGGGAAGCAGATGGCGCTATGGTTGGCCCGATAGATGGCGCTGCTATAGGTCAAACGGATATCAACTGCATTTTCTTAAATAGGAGCCCCCATCTTTTAATACATATTCGTGTAGTAAGTATAGAAATATGACTGTTTTAGTAGGACCCCTTTTCGCGCTGTGTGACAGATGGCGCTGTAATGGTCACAAACGTATAAGTACTTGTTATCACGTAACATTCCGCCAGTGCGGACGGTATTTGCTTCGTGATACATTACATTTGTTAAAATGGGCCGTTTACCAACTGCGGGAAAGGTCGATATCGTGTTGATTTGTGGCCATTGTGATCAAAATGCTCACCGGGCGTGTGCTATGTATGCTGCTCGGTATCCTCGACGACATCATCCAAGTGTCCGGACCGTTCGCCGGTTAGTTACGTTATTTAAGGAAACAGGAAGTGTTCAGCCACATGTGAAACGTCAACCACGACGTGCAACAAATGATGATGCCCAAGTAGGTGTTTTAGCTGCTGTCGTGACTAATCCGCTCATCAGTAGCAGACAAACTGCGCGAGAATCTGGAATCTCAGAAATGTCGGTGTTGAGAAAGCTTCATTAACATCGATTGCACCCGTACCATATTTCTAAGCACCAGGAATTGCATGGCGACGACTTTGAACGTCGTGTACAGTTCTGCCACTGGGCACAAGAGAAATTACGGGACGATGACAGATTTTCTGCACGCTTTCTATTTAGCGACGGAGCGTCATTCACCAACAGCGGTAACGTAAACCGGCATAATATGCACTATTGGGCAACGCAAAATCCACGATGGCTGCGACAAGTGGAACATCAGCGACCTCGGCGGGTTAATGTATGGTGCGGAATTATGGGAGGAAGGATAATTGGCCCCCATTTTATCGATGGCAATGTAAATGGTGCATTGTATGCTGATTTCCTACGTAATGTTCTATTGATATTACTACAAGATGTTTCACTGCATGACAGAATGGCGATGTACTTCCTACATGATGGATGTCCGACATATAGCCCGCGTGCGGTAGAAGCGGTATTGAATAGCATATTTGATGACAAGTGGATTGGTCGTCGAAGGAGGAGGAGATTACTGTTTAACGTCCCGTCGACAACGAGGTCATTAGAGACGGAGCACAAGATCGGATTAGGGAAGGATGGGGAAGGAAATCGGCCGTGCCCTTTCTAAGGAACCATCCCTGCATTTGCCTGAGGCGATTTAGGAAAATCACGGAAAACCTAAATCAGGATGGCCGGACCCGGGATTGAACCGTCGTCCTCCCGAATGCGAGTCCAGTGTGCTTCGTCGTCGAAGCACAACATCATGGCCCGCACGTTCACTGGAACTGACGTTCCTGGATTTCTTTCTGTGGGGAAAGTTGAAGGATATTTGCTATCGTGGTCCACCGACAACGCCTGACAACGTGCGTCTGCGCAACGTCAATGCATGTGCGAATATTACGGAAGGCGAACTACTCGCTGTTGAGAGGAATGTCGTTACACCTACTGCCAAAGGCATTGAGGTTGACGGGCATCATTTTGAGCATTTATTTCATTAATGTGGTATTTACAGGTAATCACGCTGTAACAGCACGCGTTCTCAGAAATGATAAGTTCACATTTAAAGGTCCATCCATCACATTGGAACAACCGAAATAAAATGTTCTAACGTACCTACGTCCTGTATTTTAATTTAAAAAACCTACATGTTACTAACTTTTAGTCTAAAATTGTGAGCCATATGTTTGTGACTATTGCAGCACCGTGTATCACATAGCGAAAAAAGTGGCCCAACTATTTCTTTACGTACTACACGCATATGTAGTGAAATATGGAGGCTCCCATTTTTAAAAAAAAACGCAGTTGATATCCGTTTGACCTACGGCAGTGCCATCTAGCGGGCAAACCACAGGTTTCCCCCTTCAAGCTAGACAAGTTTCGTACTTTGTAGTTTTTTCCTTTGATGCTTATTTCGTGAGATATTTGACCCGTCACGATCAACGGACCACCCTGTACGTAAAGATAATAGCACCCCACACGAATGCGGCAGCCAATACACCGACCACAGCTTAAACGAAGCACGTGTGACTGAGTTTGAGAACAGGTTATTTGTTTGCCGCCCCAGTGGTTACAGGAAAGTATAACATAGGAGTCCTTAAAAATAAGGTTCAACGATAATGTTGTCACTAGCAGCGTTATGAACTAAGGTCGGTGTGGAGTCCCTGCTGTACGTTTACAGCACACAAAGCTATTATCGATAAGCCTGACGGATCAAGAATGCCCACGCAGAGACTCGAGTACAGCTCTTATTCATTCCCACTCCCTCCACATCTCCGGCATTCATACCCTGCCCACCAGGTGGTCGTGCAAAATATGGCGTACACAGCCACATGGAGGGGCTGTCGCTGCACTAGTATATACACATGGACATCCGCGATATCTCTATTTTTAGCCAGAAGATAACGACAATCGTCCGAATCGTCGCGGTGACTCAGCACTACCACCCAGCCGGAAACCCCAGTCTGTATCCCCGCTTGCTTACAAAGTCTACGTCCTCATCCTTGTTAGTTATGAGTGTATGTCGCGAAACTTTTGGTTTTATTTGTACGTCTGTCGTAGAAAAAACTTAGCTTGATTGACCTTCCATAGAGTAAGCTCTGACTTACCGCCTGTGAAATCGCAGTTGCTGTTGCGCAGTGGTACGTCACGTAAGTACACCAACCGGGGCTGCATGGCTTCCACAGCCCTCTCCACTTCGTATATCACGGCCTAATAACGAGATGCTCATGAATAGGTAATTACGACTGGATGCCAGCAGTCCGTCAGCGGGCTTTATTGCCAGTTCGCCGTCCGCCTGCCTGAGCACACACAATAAGTGTTTGTACACACGGAGCCGGCAACTCCGCGAGCGGCCGTGGCCTGAGTTACGAGCCGGGCGCCGTCTTAACGTAATACTGCCGTCCCGCTGAACGTACGACCAGCGCGAGCGCTCGAGGTGGAGCGCCTAGCCCGTGCTCACGCGCCTGCTGCAGCGGTGTTTACGTCTGATACACGACGTCAATTACGAGGGGCACTGCAACCGGACTAGCCTCTGGGCTTACAGTTGCCGCAGACAAACTTCTGGCTGTGGCCGTCGCTAAGCCGCGGGAATACCCCACCCGCGGCTCGCCGACTATCTTCCACAGATTACCGATCTGCAGTTCCTGCATGAACAGCGTTCTGCTGTTCTAAACTTGGTGGTAACCTGCATGAAAAATACGACGGAATTGGATTACTATTACGTTCTATCACTGTTTTTCTATCGTTTTGTCTATTTGCAGTCTCTCCTCCTACTGGTTACATTCTGCCCTTTTCTTTCTTCATCAGTCCACAATTAATGACCTTACGATGTTATCATCTTTTCTCATCTAAGAAGCTCATTAACTTTCCACATCCCTGAATTTTATTTCCGAATTGGTATTCGCTATAAATTATCTTGGGAGCAGGTTAATCTATCAACAGAATGCATGTTTTACTTTTGATGCCACACAGTTCATTTATCAACTTATGTGTTTAGTTCCACCTCATTTCCCACTTTCGTTGTCCCAACATTCTTGTTTAGCATCTCATTTCAAATGCATCCAAGTTAATCTACCCTACCGCTCTTTCAATTCCGTACAGTAGAGTGTTGTAGCCATACATTCTAGAATATTTCTTCCACAAAACGGTTCAAATGGGTCTGAGCACTATGGGACTTAACTTCTGAGCTCATCAGTCCCCTAGAACTTAGAACTACTTAAACCTAACTAACCTAAGGACATCACACACATCCATGCCCGAGGCAGGATTCGAACCTGCGACCGTAGCGGTCACGCGGTTCCAATCTGAAGCGCCTAGAACCGCACAGCCACATCGGCCGGCTCTTCCACAACATTAGAATTTATTTATTGTAGAAGTGTTCTTACGACTTTGGCTCGCAGTTTCAAATGCACGCAAGGAGTCTCTCGAACTTGTAAATCATTTGCAGCTTTCTTGCGTAAGTCTGCTGTGCTTCAACCATTCCTGGTCGATGGTACACCCATGTCCCACTAAAATATTACGCAATTTTGAGCATCTGGACAACTACATTTCATATATGTCTACCATGTAGCCAGGTGCTTTCAGAACTTGAATAAAAATGCTAAAGTCCATGGCGGTGGATAGATAGATATGGATATATAGAAAGCTGTGAGCGACGAGATAGAACGGCGTGTGTTTACAGCTGGCACAGTCCTGCTGTCCCACGAAAATCAAATTAGATGACTGTCTACCATAGTCTAGAGTATTTAATTGCGTTTTTATATATCGTAGACATTATTTTGAAACAATACTACACGCTTTGATTTCATCAATAATGGATATGAGGTCGTAGTTGTAAAAGCCATTGTTAAAATGCCGCTTCACCCACCAGTTAGCTGGCCGGGGTGGCCGCGCGGTTCTAGGCTCTACAGTCTGGAACCGTGCGACCGCTACGGTCGCAGGTTCGAATCCTGCCTCGGGCATGGATGTGTGTCATGTCCTTAGGTTAGTTAGGTTTAAGTAGTTCTGAGTTCTAGGGCACTGATGACCTCAGTAGTTAAGTCCCATAGTGCTCAGAGCCATTTGAACTACCCACCTAGTTACAGAACAAAAGCACTAGAGTTAATACCTTTCGAAGGTCAAAGCAGAAGAAAAAGAATAAAAGAACGTGGCTGCTTCCCTTGCAGCCGTGTTCACTTAAGATGTACGTCGCCATCAAATGATAAAATACACAAATCAAGAAAAGTTTTGAATCACCCCAGTTCCCAGAACTCCTGATGATAGACGTTGACTATGGATACTGGAATACAGACACAGTCCCTTTGAAAGTTCAGAGACGTCACTAACACGCCCAGAGGTGTAAACAACCTTGCATGAGCAGTGCCTATTAGAGGGAGGGTGTCCGACAGCCGATCAGTTCCAGTCATTCCACCAGGAAGGAGGAACACGGCTCGTGTTTTCTGTAGTTCAACCATGCCTAGACGGTCAATACCGGGGTACGATCGCGTCCGCATTGTTACTTTGCCCCAGGAATGGCTCTCAACAATGGAAGTGTCCAGGCGTCTCGGAGTGAACCAAAACGATGTTGTTCGGACATGGAGGAGAGACAGGAACTGTCGAGACATGCCTCGCTTAGGGGTACTACCACCGTTGAGGAGTGGGACAATCTGGACCAACAGTACCTTGAGGAACTTGTGGATAGTATGCCACGACGAATAAAGTCATGCATCCGTGCAAGATAACTTGCTACTGGGTATTACAGGACCGGTGTGTAAAGCAATCTGGACCACCATCTATGAAGGTCTCGCTGTATGTGTGCTTTTCATGAACAATAAAAGGGGCGGAAATGATGTATTGTTGATCTCTATTTCAGTTTCCTGTACAGGTTCCCGAACTCTCGGAACCGAGGTGATGCAAAGCTTTTTGTGTGTGTGTAGGTTAAAATGGAATTCCGTATTTCATTCTAGGTACAGGCAGCGTCACAACAACTGTGTGGGTACAGGGGACGCATATCTTCTTGGAAGCCATACCCCGCAGGCAAACACTTAACTACCGCGAGTAAGTGGTACAATTGTTCTGCAGTCTATAGCACATCTTCTTCCCTTCAGGGATTCCCATTTGAGTTCACGGAGCATTCATGCAGAAGTCGCATGATTATCGAGCCTACCGGTTACGAAAGTACTATAAGCCTCTGAATTGTTACTACGTCGCCTTTTAAATAGACCTGGTGGAAATCCTAAACTTTGTAGCAGTACCACAGGAATGCGTCGAAAAAGTGTTTTGGACGCGGGCACCTTTGTACGTGAATTACGCCTCCCTGAAGGTTTTTTTTTTTTTTAAGTCGGCCATTCGCCTTACCTACAATCATGAAGACGTACTCTTTCCATTTCATGTCGCTGTGAAACGTTGCACCTACGTAATTAATGTACGTAACAGTGTCTAGCAGCACACCACTAATATTTTATTCGAAACTTACACGACTGTGTTCTTTTCAGACTATCTGATATACTAGACCCACATTTACCAATCATACACAACCGCTCGGTCGGTGAAAAATCTATGCCTAACGACTGGAAAGTTGGTCACAACAATACTCAAGAAAGGAAATAGGAGTAAATCGCTGAATTACACTCGCATATCTGACGTAGAATTGTAAGAAGATTTTCGAACATGTACTGTGTTCGCATACTACGCGTTACATCTAAGAAAACGATCTATTGACATATAGTCAGCACAAATCAGAAAATATCGCTCGTGTACGACCCAACTAACTGTTTATACTAACAAAGTACGCCGGCCACCTGAGCGGTTCTAGGCGCTTCAGTCGGGAACCGCGCGACCGCTACGGTCGCAGGTTCGAATCCTAAGTTACAGGCGACTGATGACCTCAGATGTTACGTCCCATAGTGCTCAGAGCCATTTGAACCATTTTTTCTAACGAAGTAATGAGTGCTATCATCAGGAATCTCAAATTGACTCAGTCTTTATATCTTACCAAAAGGCTTTTGATACCACTCCTTACAAGTGGCTTCTAATCAAACTGCTTGTCTATGGTTTATATTTGCAATTGTGCTACTGGATTCTTGTAGGCCCTCTGCTATGTCTACTCTTGGAGAGAATCTAAGCTGCCCTCTTGTATTATTTGCGGATGCTGCTGTCGTTCGCCGTCTAGTAAATCATCAGAAGATAAAAACCTGTTGCAGATTGGTTTAGAAAAGATATCTGGTGCGAAAAGTGGCAGTTGAGTCTAAGTAATGAAAAATATGAAGTCATCCTCATGAGCACTGAAAGGAACCCAGTAAATTTAGGTTACACGATAACTCACACTAACCTAAAGGCTGCCAACTCAGCTAAATGCCTAGGGATTATAATTGTGAACAACTTAAATTAGAACGATCACATAGATAATGTCGTGGGTAAGGCGAACCAAAGACTGCGTTTCATTGGTAGTATAGGTAGAGACTGCACCAGAGCCACTAAAGAGAATGCCTGCACTACGCTTGTCTGTTCACAGCTGGAGTACTGCTGTGAGGTATGGGATCCTTAACTGATAAGATTGACAGAGGACGTCCAAAAAGTACAAAAAAGGACAGCTAGTTATGTCCTAACGCAATATAGGGGAGAGTGAGCGTCACGTATGTGATACACGAATTGGGGTGACGATCATTACCTTCGTTGCTGCGTGACCTTTTCACGAAATTTCAGTCACCAATTTTCTCCTTAGAATGCAGAAGGATGTAGGTTGCAGTAGGTACTGGGAGATGAAGAAGCTTGCACAGGATAGAGTAGCATGGAGAGCTGCATCAATCCAGTCTCAGGACTGAAGACCACAACAACAACAACAATGAGAAAATACTCTATTGGCGCTCTCATATGGATAAAGAGCAATAATTATCGTAATAAAGTAAGAGAAATTCGAAATCTCACGGAGAGATTTAAGTTTTTCCTGCGCACCGTTCGAAAATGGAATATTAGAGAAATAATACGAAAGTGGTTCGATAAACCATCTGCCAGCCACTTAAGTGTGAATTGCAGAGTAGTCATGTAGATACAGATGTAGGTGTAGAAATATCGGTGCCTGATTAAATGGAAGGAGAAATGTATTTTCTCAAAGAAGGCTTTTAATTGACATTATTCAAAGTTTTGAACTGACGTATAAAATGTGATTCTGGTCTTATACACCGGCTGCAGGTAGATAATAATAATAATAATAATTAGCCGGTTTAGTCATTTCTGTTTTCTACAGCCAGCAAGGCTGCACTCAACGTGGGCTAATCCTCAGTAAAACAAACTATTTCAAAAACAGTTCCTAAAGTTAAATTTCTTGGAACAATTTCTTGTCCCCTCTAAACTGTATCACAAGTCAGACAAGGAGACGGCTTGTCACCATCATTATTGAATTGTGTGCCGGAAAAAATTATAACCGAACAGAAAATAGAAGCCGGCCTTGGCGGCCGAGCGGTTCTAGGCGCTACAGTCTGGAACCGCGCGATCGCTACGGTTGCAGGTTCGAATCCTGCCTCGGGCATGGATGTGTGTGATGTCCTTAGGTTAGTTAGGTTTAAGTAGTTCTAAGTTCTAGGGGACTTATGACCACAGCAGTTGAGTCCCATAGTGCTCAGAGCCATTTGAACCATTTTGAACCTCATAGGACGGCCGAGGCAGCGCTGGATGGACAACCCGGCGAAGGACCTGGCAGCCTTGGGGACTGAAGACACCTGGAGGCACAGAGCACAAAACAGAAAGGGATGTAGGCAGCCTATGGAAGCAGCGCGTGGTCTGCGGGGTCTGTGATCCCTGGATATGTATAAGGGGTAAAACAAAAATGATATACACAGATTTGATAAACATAATCTTATACCTTACTATCAGTATAACAATGACTCAAAGTGAAGTAATTGTAGTAAGTGTTCAAAATGCAAACGGCCTGCCTGCAAATACTTCTGAGCAGTAGCCGTACATTCAAGGTCATATCTTCCAGATTAGCTACAGGAATTACATAACAACCCGTTTCAGTTTCATGGTACAGTTCTGCCATTGTGCTTGGCTCTCTACTGTACACTACTGTACACGAACTGGCTCATTGTTATGCAGACAGACGACCACGTTCCTATGAAAATGGAGTGGAACGGTATGTTGTTGGAAGGAAAAGGTTCATCACCAAACAAAGCACGAATGCAAGATAAAATTAATGAGTCCAGCATCTCCAGGTAACTCCTGCCGGTAATAGTACCTTCGAAGAAGAGAGTTCCGGTCAGTCTCCTTGACGATAACCCAAACCGGACGTCAAGTCCCGGAGCATTGACCACACGCTCGACATAAACAAGTGGATTCACGGGGCCCAGTACACAGAGTCATGCCCGCTTCCAGTGTCATTAGATTTAATCTGTGCCTCGGCAGAACACACCACTTTGGAACAAAATTAGTTTTATGTCCATCTTGCGCGAGGTACCATTCACTAAAATGACTTCTTATGTCCTCATTCAATGCGAGTAACAACTGCGGACTGTACGATTTCTGTTTTATTCTGAGCAAAATACGACTTATGCTTGCCCTACACACGCCTGTTTCGTGTACATATTTTTGTGTTGACTTCTGCAGTGAAGCTGTGAATGCGTCTAACATCTGAGCGGAATACTCTTCACCTGTTCTCTGTGCGGGCGGCCTGATCTTCCCTCGTACACATCTAAAATTGTTCCAGCATTTTCGAACTTATTGAGACGGCAAGTGAGACTTACACATTTTGGTAGTACAGTTCCATATCACTATATCCAATGTCTTTGCACTTCATTGATGTTCTCGACCTTCCAGTACCATCTGCTAATCCTCTGTCGTTATTCGAATGTTAGTCGTGTTTGGTCCATGGCCTTACTTTGTAGACTGACGTCAGCACGCCACAACACTATTGATATCGGTTGCTCAATCATTGTTCTACACGTTCAGCCTACATCCATCGTGATTTCAAAGCATATTGCTTGTTAGTTTTAACGTCTGTATACATGTTTTGATTTACAATTTATGTTTGTATAGAGTTGTAAAACCGTAAGAGCTCTGTGGGTCTAAAAACTAGTTTTATAAGAATACTAGAGCATTAGATGCAAAAAATGTTAAGTCCGCCGGCCGAAGTGGGCGTGCGGCTAAAGGCGCTGCAGTCTGGAACCGCAAGACCGCTACGGTCGCAGGTTCGAATCCTGCCTCGGCCATGGATGTTTGTGATTTCCTTAGGTTAGTTAGGTTTAACTAGTTCTAAGTTCTAGGGGACTAATGACCTCAGCAGTTGAGTCCCATAGTGCTCAGAGCCATTTGAACCATTTTTTTGTTAAGTCCAGTCGAGAACGATAATGGCAATCGGTGTTGAGATCAAATAAGGAAATACACTCTTTCTGCCCTAAAATAACAGACGAGACGAGGAAAAGATGTGTTACCCTTAAGGACACCTAGAGAGAATGGAGGAAGACATATCAACAAAGCAGTAGACACATTCTTCCAAAAGAGGAAAACAAAGAAAAAGTCTGGGGAGCCAAGACAAGGACGCTGTTACAAGCAAGGAAAACGAAGGTCATCAAGAGGCTAACACGAACAGAAAAACAATAGGTGCCACATGGTCAGAGGAGGTGAGAAGATATAGTTGTGAGAAAGTGAAAAATTTTTGATCGAAGAAGAAGAAAAAGTGAAATAAATAAGTTATACTGACGTGGTCCTAGTAAAATGTTGTTTGGAGTGTTGAGAGGTGGGGGCCGTTCATGACCCCCCCTGCCCTCATGAAGCGCCGCTAAACTTGCGAGACTCACCCGATGGCCTCCCAGTAGAAGACGGAGAAGAGCGCGATCCCCGCGCCGGCGCCCGCCTGCATCAGCATCTCGACGAACTCGCGGCGCCGCCGGAAGTAGTGTCCCAGCGTCAGCGACGCCGTCTCCCGCACCAGGCCGCTCGCAGCCCCCAGCAGCAGTCCGTAGCTGAAACACAGCGGCAGCCTTCCACAGCACGACTCACACGCCGCGGCCACACTGAAGCTAGTGTGTGTTTTGTTGCTTTTGCAAATCCCACATGAGGCGCTTACTTCCTTAATGCGTTGTATTTCAATCTGATCTTAGCGTGCTAAATGAGGACCTACTCGTAACACAAGCAAAGATTATCTTACTGATAATGCATAGCAAAATAATTTTACATAGCGCAGTTCAAACTGGCATTGCAGTATGGGACTAAAAACCTGTAACGAAAATTAACAGAGGAAAGAAAGATCACAAAATTACACAGTGATTCAGCTATTTTCGGAATCGTTTAATGTCGTAGTTCTGCTTATGACCAGAGAAACTCCGAAAAAGTCCTGATCAAAGAAAGCATAGTCTATTTTCATAGCTACAGTATCTGATCAAACGTGTCCAACCACCCCTAGGTAATACTGAATCTAAGTTCAAATAGATTGCCGTTGTTAACATGTTGTTGTGTCATGTGTCTGATACTGAATCGTTCCAGAAAAACCTTTGAGTAGTAGTTAATTGCCGGCCGGAGTGGCCGAGCGGTTCTAGGCGCTAAAGTCTGGAAGCGCGCGTCCGCTACGGTCGCAGGTTTGAATCCTTCCTCGGGCATGTATGTGTGTGACGTCCTTAGGTTAGTTAGGTTTAAGTAGTTCTAAGTTCTAGGGGACTGATGACCTCAGAAGTTAAGTCCCATAGTGCTCAGAGCCATTTGAACCATTTTGAGTAGTTAATTTTGATAGACACTTTTGTGCGTGGACAACGATGGATACATACCCAACAAACTGTACTGCCAGTCTGCAAATGTAATAGGTGGATGTTTCATAGCAGCCACGTTTGAGTAAAATTGTATGGCACTCAAATCCGGAAACGATGATGTTCTTTCTAAAAGGGAAGCTACTTTTTAAAAATCTTTGGTTTTTAAAACTATTTTATTAAATTCTCAGATTCCTTAATCATTTCAAAGTTCTGTTCTAATTTTCGTTAAAAGCATGATGCCGTATTTTAACATGGCTCTGGCTTTAAGCTACGTGTTTAAACAGTTGCTAAGTCGCCTTCAAACTCTTAGAGTTTGAGTTAAATTCGTTGAGAACCACTTTTTTCTATTATTATTGTATTTGATCTTGTTTAATCTGTTACTTACTTCTGCTCAAGTTAAACTGGGTTTGCTGAGAAGCCCCAACAAGAGATCTGCCAAGTTATTGCAACACATTCTGTACTTTAAAAATAGTTGTTTAATATAAAGTCTATTCTCGAATTTGTATCAATTCAGTTGGTCCCACACTTCATTCCCACTGTCTAGTGGCGCCACATCATATACTGAATACACTGTCGAACATTGTGGAGCTTTGGTTGTACTTGAGTTTCAAAGTACTTCCAGCAGTCCAGCTAGCACAATCACTTTCCGCAGGCACTTGAAAAGAATAGGGTACAAATGAAGTTCTAGACGTAATACAACTCATTTTCATTCGTGTTCCGAGCTGGTTTTATTGAGGATTCCAATACACCAAATTATTCCCCACTCTTTCGGCTACAAAACTCAGTTTTTCACCACAGTCTCCGTTAAATGCACGGCTTTACACCTTCATACTGTGAGGGCCTGTATGCCCGTATGGTACCATTCTACTGGTCGACGTCGAAGCCAGCTCTTGCTGCATCAGTAATATCCCCAGCATCCAAGAACTGCTCTCCGCGGAGTGCATATTTCATTGGCCAAACGGATGGAAATAGGAAGGTGCAACATTTGGGATGTGGAGTGGATGAGGAAGAACAGTCTAAAGAAGTTTTGTGAGCTCCTCTCAGGTGAATAGACTTGGGTGAGGCCGTGCGTTGTCATGGAGAATGTTCGTTTGCATGATTGTGGCGACGAACACGCTAAAGTCGTTTCTTCAGTTTCACACTTCATAGTTGATCGTTGCACCAAGAGGGGCGACATCAAACAGCGTAGCTCTTTCAGAGCTCCAGACTTTAATGCATGAGGGTGCGGCTTTGAACTTTTTCTTCGAAGCGAATGTTGTGTGGCGCCATTCCATGGATTGCCGTTTTGTTTCCGCTTCATCACCTGTTACCAAGTTCGGCGAAAATTGTCACGATCAGCCTCATAAGCAATTCCTCACAGATGGTCGTTCGTTGCTCTTTATCGTCTTCTGTTTCGTGGGGCACACCCTATTGAGTACCCCAACTGGTGCTACCTACAGAGACGTCCAGCTGAGCAGCGCAGTGTTTGATTCTGATTCGTAGACCAACTCGAATGAGGGTGTTCGCACGTTCCATCGTTGCAGGAGTGACAGCTGTTTCCGACCAGTCGTCACGCGGGATTTAGGACACATTGGAGCGACCTTGTTGCAATCATGACAGACGCCTTGCCTAACGGCTTACCGTGCTTTTGTTCACTGTCAGATCTACGTAGACATCGTCAAGTGCCTATGAATATCTGTAATGCTCTGATTTCTGCCAAAACAAAATCAATGACAGCTCTTTGCTTGGAACGCACCTTCGTTAAAGACGTCATTTGAAGACTACATATAGCACTGCCATCCATTTGAAATTCATGAAACTGTAGGGGCTGAAGCGAGAATATTCCACGACGTTACTCAGCAAATTCTGCCTATTTTCAACCCAAATTTGCCTAGGAAACTGGTCTGCAGCATTAGTTAGTGAACACCCCTCTTAGAATGATCGAGCTGTTCCTCATAACCCACACATTCCTGAAGTCAGTCTGACCGACGTTTGAGCTGGTGCAAAGAGAGACGTCAACGGAGAGTGGATAACTGGAAACGAGTGATTTAGACGTATTTAACTTCCCGTCATTACAGACGGAGGACAAGCTCAAACAGAGAAGGATTAGGAAGAAACTCAGCCATCCTCTATCAGAGGACCCATTTCATCATTTGCCGAACTGATTTAGGGAAATCATAGAAAACCTGAATCTTGATGGTCGGACGGGGATTTGAAACGTCGTCCTCCCGATGGAAGTGTTTGGGTTTGTCGAATACCTGGTGAACGTTACTTGCCATCATGTGCAGTATCACCAATGATCACGGAAGAGGTGGTGTTTCGGTGTGAGAGTGTTTTTGTAGTTAGAATTTGATTCTCTCATTGGGTTTAAGAAAACGCTTATTTTGGAAAGATATGAACACATTTTACAGGTTATTCATGATTGATTACATGAATACACACTTGTGTTGGATGTGGAAGGAAATGAACACATTTAACAGGTTATTCATGACTCATGACATGAATACACAGTTGTGCTGAATTTTATTTTGTTTTCCAGGAGAGCACAACCATGTTTCAGGATAAACAGTCCCATCTCCATATACGTAGAATATCCATCTTGGAATATATGAGATGAATTTTCTGTTTACATTCCACATACTAGAAAATCACATCATTTCTGAAATGGACTGACCTGCCAGGAATCCTGACGTTTGGAACGAGTCAGAACGTTGACTTTGCCCTAATCCCCCGCGTCCTACATCATACTATCTTTTCTGGTTTCAGTCTTGATGGAAGATGGGCTGCCATTCCTCCACAGACGTTCAGGCACAACATTCAATGTGTTCCTCAAGCCTTCATAAAGGCGAAGGGTGAACTAACACACCGCCTATTAATATCCACTGATAGGTGGCATAAATGTTTTGCTGGTTGTGTTTCTCTGTTTTGAGATACGTATTTGTTTATTGTACTGTATTTCCATCTGCACTTCATGCACTATATGAAGACGAAACACAAGAAAAACTATTTTGTGAATAGGGCACAGCAAAACTGAGGAAAATACTATTACAAACACGTGACATATACTTATTAGATACAGTGCAAGTAATACAGGCAGAGCAGTATCAGACCAAGAACCTACAACAAAATGAAAGAAAACGAGGTAAAGGTCACGAAATTACACATAGTGATTCAGCTAAGTTGTTCACCTCATATAAATTCAGCACTTATATTCAGAAATATTTGTGCTATCCCATTTCTGTTTTCACCCAGATGAGCTGTCAAAAAGTCGTCACTAAACGAAAGTATAGTCTCTTTTCAGACATGTATTAGTAACAGAGATATCGTCATGATCTTCGCTCTTCGAAGTGTGACTGTAATAGTGTAAGACGCTAGTACGATAGCTCTGTAAAGAGGAATCTCTTCTGTCCAGACATCCTTGGCACCAGCGACTGCAACTATGTGTTTCTGTAGACGATGGGTATTTCAAACATTTGATATAAACTGAATTTTAACAAAAATGTTTATGACCGCATCATTTTGTCATTTCCTTTATCTTGCTGACGCTGATGCAATTTTACAGTGTAAGTGTGTATCTTGACAATAAAATCATAATGCAAAGCTATTATGTAATAATCGGTATACCACAATTCTATATTTTATAATTTTATTCAATTTTTGACATGCACCTTTCTGTCAAGGCTCTTATGGAAACAAGAACGAAACTGTTACCTTAGTTAACTTGCAAATCGTCCTTAAATGCCGTGTCCTATGCCTTCCAGTTGGTCTGTCGGCCCAACCACACGTAGTCAACTGTGATTCGTACCACTTCTAAATTAAAATTTTCACCAATATTCTAGTTTCGGTAAATAACAGCTATCTTTCGCTGCTTTTCCCGTTCTGTGTTTTTATAGTGGTAAGGTAATGGTATGGCTCTATATTTGCTCCTTTCTTAACATGAACATTCGTCACTTCCTTTTCATATTGAAAAGAGATGACCACAATGTCAGTGTGAAATGCTGCTAAAAGTGGATTTGACGATTTCCATATAACCTGGCTTCTTGGGAGTTTTTACAGGTTGTGGACGTTAACTCCGCGTCAGATTCATTGCCCAGCTCCATGAGCCGTTGTCCATTCTCATTCGTTCTTTTGCGGTGAGTGGGTATTTTCCAACGCTTTTTCTGCATTTTTCTGTCCTACTGTCTGCGCAATGAAGTCCCCAAACAGCTTTCTTAGATATTGTAATTTAAGACATTTCATGCTCTAGAGCAGCGCTCGTCAAACGTTTTTGGTTAAGAGGCAATACTGATATTTTACGGCGGAACCAGGGGCCACATATGTATCAATCTTATTATTATTTGATAGCCTACGTAAGTTAGTATATTACGAGCTACCAATAGACAGCTATAGCAAGAGTACGATATGCTGCCCGCTCGCCCCAAGCACTGATCGTAAAAAGTCGGGATCATTCGAAACAATTCGCGTCGGCTTTTCTCTGTCACCCTCAGCGACACCAAAGCTGTGAGACTGTAATAGCCTGACGAAACTTTGTTGTATTGTCTGTGTAACAGGATGATTTATTAATTAAAATGAGTATTGTAATTATATTTAAATGTATTATGAAACAGAGACATGATCACAGATGTATATTCAATGTTTGAGCAATATATAACTTCTACCATTGCTTTGTATTACAACAACATTATTTTAATTTCATATTCCTCGCAACAAACATTACGGCACTTGTAGATGACCGTCTCTATAACACGCATTCTCGAATCCATGTTGCTTCCGTTTGAAATTTGTAGTATTGCAACTGATAGATACGACTCAAGCACACCCGTAAGTTGTCAGTACTGGAGGAAAAACAAGAAAACATATCACCTGTCACAGTCTCTAACAGAGTAGTGGCTGCGTTACTTCACCCCCTGTACCTGATGTAAGTAGGCAGCGTGACTTAGCTCACGGCCGAAACCACCAACGTCAATTAAAATTAAAACATTAGAGGAAGTGGTACAAAAATTGAATACCATTTTGTTTTTCGTGCATATATTTCTCATTTTTGACATTCAGCATACATACTACGTTAGTAACTTTACTAAATTAGACATAACGCGAAGTACGATATTTTTGTCTCTTGAGCTTGTGGGGCACAAATATGGAGCAGTCCATTCGTCTCAAATGTGTTAAAGTTAAAACAAGTAATGGAAAAGCTAATAACTCATTGTCAAAGAAAACACTGTAAAACATAATAACACAATAGAAAAACACACGAAATATACAATTTTTACATATTAAATTCCTTACTCTAAGTAATCTTACTTGCAAAATTCTCTCACATACAGTCTTTTGTCGTAACCTGCGCATTCAGAGTGCGCGCGCATTTCGCTCATTAGACACATCACCCATTCTTCTCTGCCTTGTCCTGCGAAAGTTTGCCTGAGCAAAAGAGACAATCGGCATCTATATTAGTGGCTACGCTGTGGTCCGGAACGCTGCTGAGGACGGACGAATCATCTCTCACACTGTAAACACAATCCCCAGAGTCAGATGATTCTTGTTTCCCAGGCTTTGACGGCCTCTGCTTCTTTGTCGCAGGTATATGCGTTGCTACCGTCTATACTTCCAGAGTTTCGTTGTATGAAGAAGACATTAGGACTGCTGAAGATCTTGCTTTTCAAGAATTTTTAACATCGCTGTGATAATTAAAAGTACAACACGTCAGCCTCAGTTGCAAATAGAAACCAATCTTTACCCAGGTTTCAGCCAAAATAATTTGGCCTTCTTCAGAAGCCAGTGACACTAAACTATTGCATGCCAAAGTTTGTCCATGTCAAGTATAAGACTACAGCACCGTAGTACCCAGTCATAAATCTACGTTACTTAGCTGAAGAGAAACGGCAGGCCCCACTGCGCGGACGAGGTCGGTAGGCCGCGAGGGCTGCGCCGCAACTAAGCGCGGCGAGCAGCTGTGTACCGAGCACCGCTGACGGGCATGCGTATGCGCGTGGAAATATAGATGCATAACTGTAGCTACCTTTACGTTAGGAATTGGATTAATATAACCATTAAAACTGTTAATGGCGTAATATATAACCGAACTTACTTCCGAGGAGAACGAGACCCCTATAACGGATTCGGAGCCTGTATAGAAGACTAGCTATTACTCGGCAAAATTATTCCTCAATTTTGAATACATGACTATTCGTCAGACGTCGGCGACTGCAAAGGCAACGTAACATCAGGGCCGGTGAAGCAAAGGTTGAAAACCTTCGAAAAAGTTCTTATTTCGCCGGCCGGTGTGACGGTGCGGTTCTAGGCGCTTCAGTCTGGAACCGCGTGACCGCTACGGTCGCAGATTCGAATCCTGCCTAGGGCATGGATGTGTGTGATGTCCTTAGGTTGGTTAGGTTTAAGTAGTTCTAAGTTCTAGGGGACTGATGACCACAGATGTTAAGTCCCATAATGCTCAGAGCCATTTGAACCAGTTCTTATTTCTCATTGTAACTGGTCATTAAGTAGGTTTTCTTCATCAAACAACAGGTGTTTTAAGATCTGCAACTTGTCAAGGACGTCAAGCCTAGTGCCTTTAACCTGGTAAATTAATTTCTCTTTGTTATTTGGTGGATTAGGAGCATGGGCTAATTGAACAAGAGCTGAGACGGCTCTCCCTGTCTGGCCGATGTAATAACTCGGGCATTCACTACAGGTGATTTTGTATGGCCCAGAACCAGATAATTTGGCATTAGTATTCTTTAACGAGTGGACCAAGCTCTTTTTGAGGCTGTTATTCGTAAAATATGCAATCTCAAAGCCGTGGCTCTTTGAGAGTCGCCCTATTTTATAGGATACTTTGCCTACGAAGGGAATAGAAATAAATCTAGTGCAGTTATCCTCTGGTGCGACACCTAGTGTAGATGAGGTCGCAGTTCTTTTTCTACCTGTTTTCTTGTTAAAGAGCTGTATCACAATTTCTGGTTTACATCCATTATTATAGGCGATAACTTCTAGGACCTGTAACTCGTTCTCCATTGCGTCTGCTGAAAGAGAAATGGCGAGCGCTCGGAGTATGCAAGAATGGAAGAAGGTCATTTTGTGGGCTTGGGGGTGTGCGTAGAGTATGATATTATCAGAAAAGGTATTTTTCCGAAAAATGTTGAACCTAATACGGTTGTCCTCTATTGCCAAATTTAGGTCTAACTAATTCAAAGTTCTATTGCAAGATTCATTTTCCAGCGTAAAGCTTATTTTCTCCTGGTTTTTATTAAAAGTTGTAAAAATTTGCTCTATCTCATGTTGAGAACCGTTAATTATGAAGAGTAAGTCGTTTCCATATCTTGCATAAAAGATAATTTTCCTCGCTAAATGTGAATTATTCTATAGAACGCGTTTTCTCTTCAGCTAAGTAATGTAGATTTATGACTGGGTATTATAGCGCTATAGTTTTATACCTGACATGGCCAGATTTTGGCATGCAATAGTTTAGTGTCAATACTTTCTGATGAAGGCCAAATTATTTTGGCTGAAACCTAGGTAAAGAATGGTTTCTATTTGCAACTGAGGCTGACGTGTTATATATTTATTCTTGCTTTTTTTCCCTGGTGCCTGGCTAATTCTTTATTAGTGAACGGGTCAGATTTGCCAAGGTGTACTTTCAGATGTGACGGAGGATGCTGCCTCGACTTCAACAGTAGCCTTTCCATTTTTAGAAGTCACAGTTCCTACAGGTGGTTCATTGACTGGATCATTGGGAAAATCCTCAATCTTTCCTTCATTTCTGGCAATGAAATCTGCATCCGTGAAAGTATGAGCCTTTAATGGGTACTTTCCTGTCACCCTAAACCCATTTACTGCTATCTCTCTTGTCTGGCATTTGAGGTAAGCCTTCTCCAACAGTTTGGTGATGTCCATGTTTGCTACTGGGCGTGCATTTTCTCCCATCTATAGTCGTAGTCGTACCTTTCAAAAGGACTCATGAAAGTCCTATGCAGCGGCTGCATCTTGTGGGAAACATGAGGAGGCATGTTGACATGTTTTTCGCATGCGAGATTTATAACATCCAAATTTCTTGTGTGGCTATAAAGCCCATCCAGAATCAGAACCACCGATGATTCTGCTGTTGACTTCACCTTTCTCAATAAATGTTGAAATCAATCAATGAAGAGCTGGTCTGAATCTGTATAGAGAGATGGCAGACAAGAACGGACCCAGGTGGGGCACTTCTTGTTAGCTGACTGCCGCAGTTCAAAATGGCTCTGAGCACTATGCGACTTAATTTCTGAGGTCATCAGTCGCCTAGAACTTAGAACTAATTAAACCTAACTAACCTAAGGACATCACACACATCCATGCCCGAGGCAGGATTCGAACCTGCGACCGTAGCGGTCGCTCGGCTCCAGGCAGTAGCGCCTAGAACCGCACGGCCACTCCGGCCGGCCTGCCGCAGTTCTTCCTAGTGAATATCATCATGGACGGGACAAAGTTTCCTGTAGCACTCATGTAGGTGGCAACGGTCACAAGTAATCAGTGCTCTGCATAAGAGATGGCTGCTACTTGTCGCTTTCCCTTTCTTGCAACGACGTTGGACAACTTTGCCCCGAACAGTGCTTAGAACAATGTCGTCGACATTCTATGATCTGTCTGGTTCAAAAATGGTTCAAATGGCTCTGAGCACTATGGGACTCAACATCTTAGGTCATAAGTCCCCTAGAACTTAGAACTACTTAAACCTAACTAACCTAAGGACATCACACACACCCATGCCCGAGGCAGGATTCGAACCTGCGACCGTAGCAGCCTCGCGGTTCCGGACTGCAGCGCCAGAACCGCACGGCCACCGCGGCCGGCTCTATCTGTCTGGTGGAAATCGTTTTTTCTCCATCTCTTCTGAAAGCATAGAGAAAAATATTGCCGCATTTTCTGTTGTGAAACCTAGAGATCTGCAAAATGAGGTTGCTGTGTGTTTTCTGGTCGAAATATCATTTTCGTACCGTTGCAAGAAAAGGCGTAACCACCTTCTTCCAGCCCTTCACCGAAAAATTAATTCTGGATAGGTTCCATTTTCATGCTATATTGAATCATCTGTTGTACTTGTTCGGGAGGTAGAACAGTTTTTCGCCCAAATTTTGTCTTTGTGGCAAAATCACCTGGTAAGTATGACTTTTAGTAGCCTAAAAAGAGTGGCCCTGGGAAATTGCAAAGTTTTAGCTGTCTTCAGGAAGCCCATTTTCTTGTCTCCAATATTTTTATTTGCTGTTTGCATAGCTGATTAATTCTACTGCTTTTGAGCTCGTGAAGTTATTTCTGAAGCAATACCCATAAATAAAACAGTTTGTGAAAGTATGGTACAAACATGAAATACTGGGGCAAAATACGGAATACTAGCATTTCATATTAGTGACACAGCCACACTGCAATTCAGAAAAACTAATAAAATCGAAAATGAAATTTAAATAGGCAACAAACACACCGTTTTACAGCTTAATGCGTGAGCTAAGAGTCTATTTACGAAGTACAGCAACTATTAATGCATTTTGACATGACTGAAACTGAAATCTACCAACCTACAAGAAATATTCCGACTAGTGAATTCGTTAAAACATGTTTATTCACTCGCAATGGCTGCCAACTGAAAAAAGAACGCATCCGAAAGCACTCCACAGTTGCCGAACGTAGTTTTCAACCAGCTCACTTGAGTACAGTCCTTACAAGACAAGAAACCATAGTATTTCATATTACTACCCGTATTGCACATTTGTACTTACTCCTCTACTGTCTCTGTAAACGCCGGCCGCTGTGGAGGAGCGGTTCTAGGCGCTTCAGTCGGGAACCGCGCTGCTGTAGGCTACGGTCACAGGTTCGAATTCTGCCTCGGGAATGGATGTGTGTGATGTCCTTAGGTTGGTTAGGTTCAAGTACTTCTAAGTCTAGGGGACTGATGACCTCAGATGTTAACTACAAAATGGCTCTGAGCACTATGAGACTTAATTTCTGAGGTCATTAGTCCCCTAGACTTAGAAGTACTTAAAGCTAACTAACCTAAGGACATGACACACATCCATGCCCTAGGCAGGATTCGAACCGGCGACCGTAGCAGCAGCGCGGTTCACGACTGAAGCGCCTAGAACCGCTCGGCCACCTCGGCCGGCAGATGTTAAGTCCCATAGTGCTTAGAGCCATTTGAACCATTTGTCTCTGTAAACACTTTTGTTTGTTACTGGTCAGAAATACTACATTCTTAAGAATCTGTCACTGTTAGCTGACGTTTTTGGATTAGGCTGTTAGTTCCTAGATGCATATTGTTACACATTACGGCTGAAAACTGCGAGCCGCATAACTTGTTGATTCTCGCCGCATGCGGACCGCCAGCGGCAGTTTGAGGACAACTGCTCTAGAGCTTTCTATAAGCATTCCACACTGTCGGGATTTCCTTTTTGTCTTCATTAATTAGGCCATTGGAATTTATTAAAGAATATCTTTTATTCGCACGTCGAAGGGTTAAAATTAAAAGCGCCCATTTGCTTACCGAAAATATGTGACAGGATATTCCGCTGCAATCGATGAATCCTGTTACTAGGAGAGGGATCTCTAATCTCGTTGAATACCAACCAACTTACCATTAAAAGCTGTATCTCGTTTGGATTCATTGTGTTCTCCCCCCTAAAGCTAGCTGCTTGCGTGGCAAAGAGTTTGATTTGGTAAACATACTGAAATTCAATGACTTGTTCAATTTTTGTGGTTGTAAAAGCTTGCTAATGTTTAATGTTCCAATAAAAGACTACTTTCGTGCTATTGACTTGATACTGGGTTCGTGATTTCTGGTAGACTCGGATTTTCTCGATCGTTTGCCCCAATTGCACTTTAATTTGTGGTGGATAATTTGCTTTGAGACTGCCAACGGGAGTAATCCTACTTAGAGTACTTTCAATCATGAATCGACTGTTTGAAATTATCTTGCAGAAATTGTTATAAAACATTTGTAAGCTTTAAACTACCGCCGTGATTCGCTGAGTGCAAGATCTGCTCTGCCCCGTGCACCGCATTTTACAGGTACCAACAATATCAGAGAAGTGCTCCCTTATCCACCACCTGGGGAGGCGCATGATGGAGGATATAGTAATTCCACCCCTATATTGTTGTTATTATTATCATTATTATTATTATTATTATTATTATTATTATTATTATCATCTTGTTGGACATGTGGTCAGTTTATGCAATTATACTTATATTCATAATACATACTTGTTTCGTTTGTTTTTACTAGCGCAGTAACCTCAGTTGTATGATTATAACAAAAGTGTTTCCGGATATATTACGACTCACATTCGCTATAGAGCAAATGTGTTTTCATGGATACTACTATATTATAGTTTGTTACTCTCTTGGTTATAGGTAACAACATTCTGGAGCACAAATTTCGTAACATTAAGCTGCTGGTTGATCCGACACACGAGTTTTTGGGATCTTATCCCATTTTTGTCACCCTCCATCTGTACATCTGTACACTGCATAAACCGGGACGTCCGAGCCTCGGCGTTAGCAAGCACATTAAAAAAATACCGTTTAGCTACAAACATTTTACTCCATTTGTCCTGAGTATTCTCGTCACACACAATAAAATATACACCTACAAAACAAACGAATATCCACACGCATACAGCACAACCAAAATACAACTGAAAAACACCTTGTGATAGGTGGCAACAGTGAACACAAACAACCAACACATCCTATTGGAAAATACGCACTTGGAAGTGTTTAACTTCAAATGTGCTTGCAACTGCCGAAAATTAGTCGCCTGATGGTACGACTTCCAGCCTCATAGACTCTACGAAGTAGTCTGAATGTCAGGTTCCTTGTAGTTATGTTTGTTTATCCAACTTCTGTGAGAGCCCTCTTCAACTAAATTGACTATTGTTGTATTCATTTCGTAATGTCTGCAGCCCTGGAGAATTTCAAATGCACCTCATCAATGCTCAGTATTATGGTATACTATTGCCCGCCCGGTTAGCTGTGCGGTCTAACGCACGGGTTTCCGGGCGGAAAGGAGCGCCTGGTCCCCGGCACGAATCCGCCCGGCGGACTTGTGTCGAGGTCCGGTGAGCCGGCCAGTCTGTCGATGGTTTTTAGGCGGTTTTCCATCTGCCTCGGCGAATGCGGGCTGGTTCCCCTTATTCCGCTTCAGCTACACTATGTCGGCGATAGCTAAGCAAACAGGTTCTTCATGTACGCGTACACCACCATTACTCTACCACGCAAATATAGGGGGTTACACTCGTCTGGTGTGAGACGTTCCCTGGGGGTCCACCGGGGGCCGAAGCGCACAATAACCCTGGGTTCGGTGTGGGGCGGCGGAGAGGTGGACTGCGGTAGTCGTTGTGGGTTTGCGGACCACTGCGGCTGCGGCGGGGACGGAGCCTCTCCGTCGTCTCTAGGCCCGCGGTTAACATATAATACAATACAATGGTATACTATTTATTTCTATGACGGTTGTTGTTGAAGATTCTCTCAAATTTCAACCATCTCTTCATCATTATTAAACTGACGCATGGGCTATATCTACTCATCGGCACGTGTTAAAACATAGACTTGTTTTCAGAATCTATATCTTATGTCTCTACGCCTTTTCCAAGTAGAACTCCTCCCCTTCTGATTACTGAAACAGTTTATCAGCTATTACTAGAGGAAATTTAATACAGCACTCAAATAGTGTTTCTTCTCTATCATTACTACTATCAGTCCATCTCCTGCAATTATGTCTGGTACTCTTTCCCTTACCACAGCGTTCCAGTCAACCACTTTAATTAGGTTCTCGTCACTCTTTACATATTGAAATACCCATTCAGTATCCTCATCTACTTTCTGTACCTCTTCATCTTCTGCTTGCGACGTACGCAGATGTGAATAAACCCAATCTATTGTTGCTGTTATAGAATTCTAGTCGATCCTAATGAGGATAATCCTAACACTTGAACTATTCTTAGTAGCTCATTCTCTGCCCTACATTCCCATTCATGACAAAACCTACTCCTGTGACACCATTTTCTGCTCTGAAGATATTGCCCTACATTCTTCTGGCGATATATCCTTACCTTTTTCCTCCATATCATTTCACTAACTTGCTTTATCGCTAATCGAGTCTTTGCAATTACGTTTTCAGATTTCCTAGATTCGCTTCTGTGGGATCACATATCGAAACCTCCCCATGGTCGTTGTAGCAACAGAGCTGCAAGTTTCTGTCTGACTTCGATAGCAGACGCACAGGATCTGGCAGACCCAGTGGTGCGAGCCCGCTGAGCCACGTCTCCAGCGGCTCCGTACCACGAGTGCTCGCTGCCACCATGACGTGGAATGCACCATCATTCTTGCTTACAAGGGAACCTCCCCGTCGCACCCCCATCAGATTTAGTTATAAGTTGGCACAGTGGATAGGCCTTGAAAAACTGAACACAGATCAATCGAGAAAACCGGAAGAAGTTGTGTGGCACTACGAAAAATAATAAGCAAAATATACAAACTGAGTAGTCCATGCGGAAGATAGACAACGCCAAGGATACCGTGAGCTCAAGAGCGTGAGCAGCTGCGGAACGAGAGGTCCTTGGTTCAAGTCTTCCCTCGAGTGAAAAGTTTACTTTCATTATTTTCGCAAAGTTATGATCTGTCCGTTCGCTCATTGACGTCTCTGTTCACTGCAATAAGTTTAGTGTCTGTTTTGCGACCGCACCGCAAAACCGTGCGATTAGTAGACGAAAGGATGTGCCTCTCCAATGGGAACCGAAAACATTTGATCGCAAGGTCATAGGTCAACCGATTCCTCCACAGGAAAACACGTCTGATATATTCTATATGACACTGGTGACGGCATGTGCGTCACATGACAGGAATATGTTGTCGACCGACCTAACTTGTATACTTGGCGAATGGGTAAAAAGATTCTTCTACCTTGCCCGATTTAGGTTTTCTTGTGGATGTGATAATCACTCCCATAAAAGTGATGAAAAGATAAGAGTTTGTCACATTAACTGCAACAAATGAATGCAACAGTTTCACAGTCGCACAGTTTTCCCTGTGCTCTGTCAAAACGTATGTTTTTAACGTTTTCAAATTTTTCCGTGTGTAGACCGTCAAATCCTGCATATGTCCAAGCAAATCTGAACATGTCCTGGAATTCTGGAGAGCGAAGTTGATTATGTGTGAGTGCCTGAACTTTGATAATTCTCTGAAAATAAAAAATTAAACTTTTCACTCGAGGGAAGACTTGAAGTAAGGACGGCGCGCTCCGCAGCTGCTCACGCTAACCACGGGACCACGGCGCTTCTGAGCTCACATTGTCCTTGATGTTGCATATGTTGCGCATAGACAGCTCAGTTTGTATATTTTGCTTATTTTTTTCATAGTTCGAAACAACTTCTTCCTGTTTTCTCGATTGATCTGTGTTCAGTTTTTCAAGGCCTATCCACTGTGCCAACTTATAACTAAATCTGAGTGGGGTGCGATGAGGAGGTTCCCTTGTTATTACAGCGAGCCTTATCCTGGTTGCAGCACCGTTTTTACAAAACGTTTGTGGAATTATATTTACGCCGGCCGCGGTGGTCTCGCGGTTCTAGGCGCGCAGTCCGGAATCGTGCGACTGCTACGGTCGCAGGTTCGAATCCTGCCTCGGGCATGGATGTGTGTGATGTCCTTAGGTTAGTTAGGTTTAAGTAGTTCTAAGTTCTAGGGGACTAATGACCACAGCAGTTGAGTCCCATAAAAAAAAAAATTATATTTAAACAAATATGTAGGAAATGTCAGCAATCAATCGCAATTTTTGTTTTTACTTTTCAGATCTACCTACGTTTCGGCCACTGAGTGGCCAGTCTCTAAGCTTTCAATATGTGCTTACATCCAAACCGTCATGTTGACAGTTACTTTCAGCATGACGGTATATATGTAAACATAACTCAAAGCATTGAGAATAGCCACACTGTGCCCGAAATATATGTAGATCTGGAAAATAAAAACAAAAATTGCGACTGATTGGTGACATTCTCTGCAGATTTGTACAAAACAGTCGCTGGGCCGCAGCTCAGAAATGGAGTCGAACTTGATTGAAGAAATCTTGCTAATTTTAATAAGCCTTGTGAATTTACACACATTCTGTGCGCTACATTCTGGAGCCGAGCGACCGCTCCGGTCGCAGGTTCGAATCCTGCCTCGCGCATGAATGTGTGTGATGTCCTTAGGTGAGTTAGGTTTAACTAGTTCTAGGTTCTAGGGGACTGATGACCTCAGAAGTTAAGTCGCATAGTACTCAGGCCATTTGAACCATTTTTTTGTGTGAAATCTTATGGGACTTAACTGCTAAGGTCATCAGTCCCTAAGCTTACATACTACTTAACCTAAATTATCCTAAGGACAAACACACACACACCCATGCCCGAGGGAGGACTCGAGCCTCCGCCGGGACCAGCCGCACAGTCCATGATTGCAACGCCTGAGATCGCTTGGCCAATCCCGCGTGGCCTGAACTTCCGGTTGACGTAAATAAACATTTTTCAATGGTTGTGAACAGATAATATATTCAACGGAAAACAAAATATATTTACAATTTAACGATAATTTGGTTTTAACAATAATAATTGCAATAACTATTTAATGTTGAACAAAATAAGAAACAACACAGTAAATAACCAAGACACTGATCATAATATAAAAATTTAAAAAAATACTAGACAAATCGAACCTTACTGGCTTTTGCTTGTGCAAACTCTTTCCCATGGTCTGTGTAATTTAAGTCCTCTGGAAGCTCGTGCTCAATCGATATTGTTGCAAGATCATTCAAACAAGTTTGGCTCATCGTTGATCGGAGGTATGTCTGTGTCAATTTCAGTTTTGAGAAACTCCTTTCTCCACTCGCAACTGTCACTGGGAGTGTTAGGAGAATTCTCAGAGCAGTGTTAAGATTAGGGCAAAAATTATGTCTATAAACTTCAGAGTCTCTTTTGGACCTATTCCATGTTTCAACAACGTTGAAAGCACTTTTATTTCTTTGCTCAACACAAGTGCCTCAATTTCGGTTGACTCATGATCTTGCAAAATCGCTGCGAGATTTCTACACTTTGTGTCCAGGCTGTCAGGAGGTGCATTCTTCAGCTCGCCGATGTCGGAGAGAAAATCAAAATAATCACAATGAGTTTTCAGTTGATTGACTCTCTCATCCAAAGATCTGGTTACTGTATCTAATAGATAATAGTAGAATTCAATCTTGTAACGTTTTGTTGGGTCATCTATTGTCTTATCCCTTCCTTCATAGGTAAAGTGTATTGGCTTCTTACTTCATCGCCGGAAAACACTTATCCGTGGTAACGTTAGATCTTCTAGCTCTAATTCTGTAGCCAATTCTTTGGAATCCGTCAAGAAATACACAAACTTTTCTTCTGTTCTGCAGGTCTCAAAATATGCGTTCGTTTTTTTAAGCATTTCGACTGCCTCAGAAACATTTATGTCAATGGTCTGGAGGGTCTTACTGGCTACACTTATGTGAAGCAGAACGTCGTACAAGATTACCAGATAAGTGAGAAAGGTGTAATTTTTTATTTGATTCGCAAGTGACGTTGCTTCCTGAGCGGTCATGTCATCGAATTCTTCTGAAATCTGAACCAGTGCATCATAAACGCCTCCAATTCGAAACCTCAGGGGGGAAGTGCATCGATGCGACTTTCCCACTTAGTATCACTCAGTGGCTTCAGCGACAGGTTAGGCAGATACTTCTTTAAGACATCCCAACGTCGAACGGAGGACAAGAAGAAGTCATACAAGCTTTGCACGCCGACCGCGGTGGTCTCGCGGTTCTAGGCGCGCAGTCCAGAACCGTGCGACTGCTACGGTCGCAGGTTCGAATCCTGCCTCGGGCATGGATGTGTGTAATGTCCTTAGGTTAGTTAGGTTTAAGTAGTTTTAAGTTCTAGGGGACTGATGACCACAGCAGTTGAGTCCCATAGTGATCAGAGCCAACCAAGCTTTGCACTGTCGAAAACACGGAAACAGCATATTTAGAAGACATAGCGGCATCGTCTACAATAAGCTTCAATGAGTGACTGCTACATGGTACATAAAATGCTCGCGTGTTCATGTCTGAAATTCTTTTCTGGAGACCAGACTTCTTTCCTTTCATGTGTGCTCTATTGTCGTATCCTTGCCCTCTCATATTACACAATAGGATTTTTTTATCTTCCAAGAACTTGAGTATGACCTGCGTCAAAGTGGAGCTTGAAGAATCGGGCACTGGAAGATATCCCAGTAAATGCTTCCGCATTCGGACATCGTGTACCCCTTCGAGTCTTGTCTCCTGGACGAAACGTACCACAACTGTCATCTGCTCTGCTTTTGAAATATCTGGTGTGCAGTCCAGATTTATACTGGGGGTTGGGTTGTTTGGGGGAAGAGACCAAAAAGCGAGGTCATTGGTCTCCAGAATTATACTGTAATACTTTGCAGATTTCACCATTAATAGAATGTTGTTGGTTATAGATGATCCAATAAGATGAATTATTTCATTCTGTGTTTCTTTTCCAAGACGATGATGACCCTTGTTCTCACCTTGCTTTGTTCTGTGCAGGTGCTCCATCACAGCGTCGAACTTTTCGAATAACTCAACGAATTTCAAGAAGTTTCCTTTGTCAGGCTGAAGGAGTGTATCTGTACTTCCTTTCAAAGGCAGACATTGCCGACCCAGGAAATGAATTATTGCTATTAAGCGCTCAAGAACATTTTTCCAATATTCGCTTTCAGTATTCAGAAGCCGTTGATGATGGGCGTCGACAGTTCGTGACTTTTTCAGTCTCTCGGAAAACACGATCCACTTTTTATGTGAATTCAAATGCTCGGTACCTTCCTGTTACTTTCGAGGTACGAAGCAAGGTGCCGCCAATCGCTTACACCGTTCTTTGCAATTTTTCCTGTAGATGACGAAAAAAGTTTGCAACAAAAGCAGAACACAGCATCCTTGCTCTTTGAGTACAACAACCAATGTCTGTCTGCTTCTTCTTAATTCTTCAAAGAATAGTGCACAGGGCTGAAACGCCGGCTGTCCGCGTTTTTAGGATATTCTTCAGCTTCATTAATGCGCTCAGGAGGACCTCGCATGACCAAATTCGTTCGAATGCAGTCGGTAATAATTTCCGGCCATCTTTCTGGATCTGAGTCAACTGTGTCTTCCAGTTTAGGTTCGCCTTTAATTCCTTCTCCAGTGGTGAGTACCTCGGCTGATGTTCTTCCGGTATTTTCCAAATTTGGTCGCCTAATTTCAGTTCTGCTTGATGTTCGATCTCGTAGCTTTCATCACAAAGCAAGTCTTGAGTCTGTTGAACATGTTGTGGATGGCCACCGTCAGCATTGCTACTGTATGCGGTGGTCACAGTACTGTGTTTGTCAGCTTTCTGGTCATGTCCTGAAGATAAAGACGTAGCTGCAGTAACTCCACTAGTTTCTGTACTTTCAGGATCTATTTTTCCACCACAGTATCGAACATTGCATTCGAATTTCCAAATTAGATTTCGTCTTCTGCAAAATTAGTTGTGAGTAAACGCACGGCGCGTAACAGGCTGGCAGTGCTCCACTCATAAGAATACTGGCGTGTACGCCAGACTGCTTCCCCCTCTCTGTTCCTCCGGTGTAAACACGACGGTGCTGCCACAGTGGCGAGGAAGAAATTAGTCGTCCTCCCTCCCCTTATTCAACAGGGGCGGCCGGCAGGTAGTCGACGCGCCATGCCACAGTTCCCGAAGCCGCTCCCTCCGAGGTCTGCTTTCGAATCCCCTCTTGGGCACGATTGTTGAGTTAGCCCTAAAAAAAGTGGGGGGGGGGGGGACGGCAGATTTGTCGCCCCTCGTAAAGTGCCGCCCCGTGCGGCCGCACGTTTCGCACGTGCCTTGCGCCGGGTCTACTGGTTGCTATTGTAGGAGCTGAGTTTCTTGTTGAATTATTTGTACTGAGTCTTCATATGCTTGAGGAAATACAATTAAGAAAATCTTCTGTTTACTGTAATTAATTTTTTCGCTAATCATTTCCGCTCCTGTTAAAGTTTTTCACGATGACGGTTGCCGCACCTCTCTGCAGCCACTCTCTCCTTACTACAGTGCAGAAGCGGTACATAACAACTACCACAAGCAATTACTGAGATTGCATGCCCGGACTCATAGAATGTTACGCTTTCTTCGATTATTCAAACTTGTTCTCATGTTTCTCCTTGGGACTCTGCTGCCGGACTCGAATGGTGGAGGAATCCGGAATCGTTTGACAATGGCCACTTTTCCTATTACAGACCATATGGCCTGTGGTTACACGCTGCGTATTCTTCATGCAGTGGTTTCATTTGCCTTCTGCATCCTCATGCCGTGGACCAGTACTGATTCTTCCGTCTTTTAGGATCTGGTTCTCGTCCCAGGGCAAAAGAGGGCCTCAAACCTCTGTCCGCTCCAACGACTGCACTGGAGGAACAGGGGTGACTTCTTATGCGGAAAAACTTAGGCGACCGTTTTATTCAAAATTTAGGCAATGGCCGTGTTAGAAACCGGAACCCATGACGGTTTGAGTACTAGTCAAAGACGCCAATCGTAGACACAGCTATGCCGAATAGTTTCGCCGCCTAACCAGTGACAAGTGGCTCTGGCTCAAGCACTGGCTGCACAGTGGAGCTGTTACGCCTCAGCCGGTGAAGCGATTGCCTCGGTTTCCCACAGGTCGGCGGCAGTTGGCACGCACTGCGCGCCCGTCCACTTGGAGACCGGGGTATGCAGCGGAGGTCCTGGCCGCCCGCCGTCCACATACAAATGGGCGCCAAGTGGCGGCAGCATTGCCGCACCCACCCGGGCGCAGGCGGCGCGCTCACCTCGGCGCCGTCCAGATATATCACAGTGCGTCGGCGATGAAAGAAACAACAGCCGCGGTCCTCCAGTCAAAGCGTGGGCGGTTCATGTTTCCATTCATGATGTGCCACTTCTTCAGCAGAGGAAGAAAACGTTTTGGCGCCAACGTCGGTCTTCCCACCAAATGGAATGTCATCACCCTTTGCGTGTTTAGCGCTGTTGACTGTTGGCGGCAGGGCCTACATTTCGATTCTGTGCAACCATCTGAAAGTTTTTTCTTTCGTTTTTTATTGCGGAATGATCTTCAAGTGAGACATGGTAAATAACACTTAAGACGCAGAACGAAAAGGAAGAGAGTGACGTACGTTACCACATCTTATGTAGGTAATGTCTCATTAAAATTAACAAATTATTCAACAAAACCAACATCGGCAGGCTCAAACACAAAAACTACAGAGGAAACTCTACGATTCCCACATTAACTACTTCGACATTTACAAAGTTTCACGTAACACATGTCACAAGTTCTATACAGGACAAATCAGCAGAAACTTCAATATTAGATGCAAAGATCACACAAGAAACAGTGAAAACAACCCATCCACATTCTTTCAACATCTGCAAACAGAAAAACACGACGTAAAGTCCATAAACTAAGCACTGTAAATCCTCCCTATTACGCAAAAGGGAGCAATCACGAACCTCCTTGAAGTAATGGAGATATGTTCAAAAAACATAACCCTCTAGATATACCGCACGAACATACACAAGCACACAAAATACACTCCTGGAAATGGAAAAAAGAACACATTGACACCGGTGTGTCAGACCCACCATACTTGCTCCGGACACTGCGAGAGGGCTGTACAAGCAATGATCACACGCACGGCACAGCAGACACACCAGGAACCGCGATGTTGGCCGTCGAATGGCGCTAGCTGCGCAGCATTTGTGCACCGCCGCCGTCAGTGTCAGCCAGTTTGCCGTGGCATACGGAGCTCCATCGCAGTCTTTAACACTGGTAGCATGCCGCGACAGCGTGGACGTGAACCGTATGTGCAGTTGACGGACTTTGAGTGAGGGCGTATAGTGGGCATGCGGGAGGCCGGGTGGACGTACCGCCGAATTGCTCAACACGTGGGGCGTGAGGTCTCCACAGTACATCGATGTTGTCGCCAGTGGTCGGCGGAAGGTGCACGTGCCCGTCGACCTGGGACCGGACCGCAGCGACGCACGGATGCACGCCAAGACCGTAGGATCCTACGCAGTGCCGTAGGGGACCGCACCGCCACTTCCCAGCAAATTAGGGACACTGTTGCTCCTGGGGTATCGGCGAGGACCATTCGCAACCGTCTCCATGAAGCTGGGCTACGGTCCCGCACACCGTTAGGCCGTCTTCCGCTCACGCCCCAACATCGTGCAGCCCGCCTCCAGTGGTGTCGCGACAGGCGTGAATGGAGGGACGAATGGAGACGTGTCGTCTTCAGCGATGAGAGTCGCTTCTGCCTTGGTGCCAATGATGGTCGTATGCGTGTTTGGCGCCGTGCAGGTGAGCGCCACAATCAGGACTGCATACGACCGAGGCACACAGGGCCAACACCCGGCATCATCGTGTGGGGAGCGATCTCCTACACTGGCTGTACACCACTGGTTATCGTCGAGAGGACACTGAATAGTGCACGGTACATCCAAACCGTCATCGAACCCATCGTTCTACCATTCCTAGACCGGCAAGGGAACTTGCTGTTCCAACAGGACAATGCACGTCCGCATGTATCCCGTGCCACCCAACGTGCTCTAGAAGGTGTAAGTCAACTACCCTGGCCAGCAAGATCTCCGGATCTGTCCCCCATTGAGCATGTTTGGGACTGGATGAAGCGTCGTCTCACGCGGCGGTCTGCACGTCCAGCACGAACGCTGGTCCAACTGAGGCGCCAGGTGGAAATGGCATGGCAAGCCGTTCCACAGGACTACATCCAGCATCTCTACGATCGTCTCCATGGGAGAATAGCAGCCTGCATTGCTGCGAAAGGTGGATATACACTGTACTAGTGCCGACATTGTGCATGCTCTGTTGCCTGTGTCTATGTGCCTGTGGTTCTGTCAGTGTGATCATGTGATGTATCTGACCCCAGGAATGCGTCAATAAAGTTTCCCCTTCCTGGGACAATGAATTCACGGTGTTTTTATTTCAATTTCCAGGAGTGTATTTTGAAAACTTTATTGGTATTATGAAAAAGAAAAACGGTTAAAATAAACAAACCAGACATACAAATAATAGAACATTAACATCATATAACAAAGATATAACAACAAGAAAACTTAGCAAATCATAAGCCATGACAAAATTACGTAATAAAAATAAAAAATGAAATAAAACATAAGAATCTCCAGAAACCAGACAAAATTTCGGGTAAAAACATAATCAGAACCTAACCTAAGCAAAAAATCGAAATATAACCTAATGTCCACATAGTACCTGCTTCTAGTGTTAACTATGTAAACATTTAACATCACTGATTTACTGTCATCCAAGCTCTCGAGAAGGAAAATAACGACAAAAACTGACTACTATATATTTAAAATAAGATATAACAGAACGTTAACAACGAATGTCACAGCAACATCTAAATACGAGTACCAAAAAGATAGCATATGGCAGAATCGATATTACAAGCAAGATAAAAACACAAACGAGTGTATAATACCTTTATGATCTTAATTTCAGTTTACAATGGCTCTGAGCACTATGGGACTTAACATATGAGGTCATAAGTCTTCAGTTTACAATATCAAGACTATCACATATTAATGTATTAGAAAACACTTGACGATGCTTATACAAGTATATCGAAAGAGCACATTGTGACTCCACAATAAAACTCATATAATGAGCAGTGTAACTGGTATATCATTATCGCACTCATGTCACTACAAGACATATTTTGCACTGTGGGCCCTAAGGAACAAATAAGATTGTAAAAAGTAAAGGACATTTGACTGGAATGTGACATGTCTATTTTTCCTATCCATGTGAGCAAACAAGGTCAGCTGTTTCTCTGTCATCTTCAGATGATCTTAACGACATCATATCTTTCAAAATGATGTAGCACAGCATCATCACACTAAACTAATGTAGTTCACTGCAGTTATACAATTTCGTTAATGAAGGTGCAATTTGTAGTCCTGAGTCCTTTACACCAAAATGAATGCTTAATTGTTTCTGTCTCTGCTCCACTATCGTTTCTTAATTCACTCGAAAAAGCGTGGTGGTAACGTCTTTCGATTAATGGGAAACGAAAACTGAAAGAACTTGCTTCCGGAATTTCCCCTTCAAAATAGCTGTTACTTTTTAAGGAACATTTGTAAACTCGTGCCAGTAAAAAGTAACAACACAACACTGCACTCCGTGCGAGATGAGGTCTCTAAGATGGTACCTTAAGATTCGCGGAGAGATTCTGCAGAAGTACAAAACATTTTACTACCAAAGCTCATTAGATGTGTGGACAAAAAAGTACATGCCATTTGTTCTCGTTAACAAATCCAGCGTCTGTCAACAGACAAACGTTTCATAAGTTATCATTATTCCTGTTGCCATTAAGCTGCCAAGGAAAACTCCACAGTGGTTAGATATCATCTATCACTGTGAAAGTGTGTAACTAAATTCTGACGGAACTACTTTCATTAGTACTTTAGTTTTCTAGTCACGTAGGAAGCTCGTATCTCATTTCCTGAGGAAATGTGGCAAAGCGGCTGATTATTATTACGACGTGTCAAGAAAGGCTAGTCAGCAACCAGTTTATATACATACGTTAGGTGCTGTTTTCATGGGGGAACGCTGGGGGATGCGTACCCCTAAACGTTTTCGTCTACAAAGTAATATTTTTACGATGTTGAGAACTTGGAAGAGTTCCAAAGATTTATTTCACGGACGTAGATTTTTATTTCATTTTTTCGTGTTGGTAATTGCAATACGAATGATACCAGTGCAATTTTTGGTGGGAAAAGAGATGTCATAGACTGTTTCAAACATTTCGAAGCTGCGGCAACCGTTCTCGACAGCAGAATCGCTGGCAGCCAGGTTGACAAGGATATAGTGCCCTCAGCCGCTAAGAGTGGGCGATGGTAGTGCTAAACAGATATGGGTACGCTCAAAGCCGAGCTACCGATAGATGTCTCTATGGTCCCTCTACCATGATCCTTTGCGATTCATTGCCATCTTTGTTTTGTTCTTCTGTATTTGTTTGCGTTTGCCGTTCCGTTTGCTGTTTCATTTGAGGTGTATTTTAGGTCAATTGAAGTGTACGATACCATTTTCCTTTATTGTTCAGGTGTTTATGGGAATCGCATGCTTCATTTGAGGTGATGTAAACTGAAGTGTTCGATACCACATTCTCTTGTATGTTTGGGTGTTTCTCGGTATCACCTGCTTCATTTGAGCTTTAAAGTCAACTGAAGAGTCCGATCCCCAGACATGTTGATGACATTATGGCTAAGGGTAGACAGGTGGTATTCCATGCTTCAGTTATAAGTGATTTTCGCTGGATTTGTTTTTTTTTTTTTTTTTTTTTTGGAAAAAAGCACTGTATACGTTCCCCTGAAGCCAACTTAGAAGCCACCGGCAAGACAATATTTTGTATTACAAGTCTTATTTAGTAACTTTATTCACAACTGACTTCGAAATCCATGGATATTCAAATGTCATCGATAAACCTGCAAACTGTCTTTTCGTCATCAACTCATACTTAACGTACTATCAGAGATTACAGTCAACTCTTTCCGACTATGTAGGTTCGCCGTTTCATCCTATAACAACCGTTGTGCACTTCGCGAGAACTCACTGCATTTCACCTTATAACTCACACATTAGGCTATAATCGTCTGTTATTTCGTTTTGTGTAGTCAAAAACGGATTAAATAATAGTATTTTTCTGTCTAAATATGGTTTCATTGTGTTAAATATTCAGATCGCCTATCTGAAAGCACTGCATTGACAAGGTATCCATATACAACGTCTGCTATCGTGTGAAGCACATTGCAAGGCTACCTTTACACTTTACAACAACAAAAGCAGATGTAGGCAAATAGAGAGAAATGAATATTTGGTAATAGGCAGTCCTCCTACCTCCATGTTTAAATAGGGCTTGACATCAAAATCTGAAAAATACGGTATTAGAAAAGGTACATACAGTAATAAATTGGGTACAAAATTTTGTGCTCAGAAGTCCTATCCAAATATTCTGTGAAGCATGGAATATATTGAGACTGATACTTATTGGAAGGTCACCTCAATTGGCATGAACTGTACGAACTTGTTTCTTTGCGGACATTTCAATAGTCTGCCTAGCTAAACATCAGTGGGATTAGACACAGCCTGTTTTTATGATACGTACAGCATACGAAAATCTTAAAACTACGCCAGGAATCTCCGAGGAAAAACTGACGACACACAGTGTCAGGTACGTCGAAATAGCATATGTGTTCATCACATTCTTCTTGTATTGTTATTGCTATGAAACGGTTTGAACAGTAGTGATTAATAATTTAAACTTATCTGTGTGCTTTACAAATGGCAGTGAATAATTTATAGTCCCTTTTATTATGTGTGTACACACACACACATACATACACACACACACACACACAGACACACACACACACACACCCTGATTTGGAGAACGAAAATAATCTGTACAAAAATCAACATGGATTCCGAACAGTGATCTTGTGAAACCCAGCTCGCTCTGTTCCTCTATGCGATTCATAGTGATGTTGGCAACGGCGCTCAAGTTGATATCGAGTTCCTCGATTTCAGGAAGGCATTTGACACCGTCCGGCACAGCCGTTAAGTGATACAGTTGGTAGCTTATCGAGTATCGGGCTGTATTCGTGACTTACTTGCAGATGGAACTGATCACGAAGCTCTTAACGGAACAAAATCGACAATTACAAATGTAATTTCTGGAGTTCCACAAGGAAGTGCGATAGGCCCAGATAGGACAATTATTCTTTACAGTGTATATAAAAGACCTAGTAGAAAGCTTCGAAAGCTCTTTAAGACTATTCGCAGATGGCGCAGTCGTCTGTAACAAAGTAGCAACGGCAGAAGCAGTATCGATTTGCAGAATGGCCTGCAAAGGATTGATGAATGGTGTATGTTGTGGCAGTTGACCCTACACGTAAATAAATGCAATATACTGCGCATACGTTGGAACCGAAAGCCATTACACTACTGATAATAAACTGCTGGAAACAGTACCTATCGTAAAATAACTGGGAGTGTCTATTCGGAGAGACCATAAGTGGAATGACCACACAAAACAAATAATAGGAAAAGCAGATGCCAGACAGATTCAAAGGAAGACTCCTAAGGAAAGTAACTCATCCATGGAGGAAGCGGCATGTAAGGCGCTTGGAGAACCGATTCTTGAGTATTCTTCAACAATATGGGATCCTTGCCAGATAGGACTGATAGAAGGGGTAGAGAAGATCCAACGAAGAGCGCCGTGTTCCGTCTTGGGATCGTTTACTTGGCACGAGAGCGTTACCGAAATGCTTAACAAACTCCAATGGCAGACGTTACAAGACAGGCGTTGTGCATCACGGAGACGTTTACCACTGGCATTTCGGGAGAGCAGTTTTCATGAAGAGACGGACAGACAATATACTACTTTCCCAACATAATGTCGAATAGTGAACACGAAGAGAGATTTCGAAAAATTAGAACTAGTGTCTAGGCTTACAGACAATCATTCTTCCCACGCGTCAGTCGCAACCGAAACAGAATAGGAGTGATCAGTTAGTGCGGGGTGTGATGCAGATGTAGAGGTAGATGTAGATGTAGCTGAGCCAAATCATTCCGCCCACAGCCCACCGCAAGAGCGAATGCCACCTCGTAGCATTACGAGCAAGTCATGCAGTAAGGAAAGCATATAAGCGAAGCAGAGAGGAATTACGATGCATTCCAGAGACGATAAGGCCTCAAATGGAGACATTCACGCACATTAGCGACATTAAGAAAGGGAAAATTCTTACGGCCCAGCCCCTGGGAACCTCCATCTCGGGGAAGCGCTCGGCGGTTGGCGTGCTACTATCGTGAAGTTCTATGGAAAAGTGGTTGACCGGCGACAAGGTGTTGGGCATGCACACCTCATCAAAGAACGTGGAGGTCACTCTGTAAACCAGGATGGACGGTGATTTGTGGAAGATCTGATGACAGTGTGTAGCGATGCACGGGTCACCAAATTTGTTATAAAAATCAGTAACTTACTCAAGGGACAGTATTTTTCAGTACATGTATTTTGTTCATTCCAAGCAAGTGTCGATTCGTGACGTCATCGTCCAGACACGAGTTGACTGTAATATGAATCCGTTTTAGCAAACTAATAACTTCTCACAGGCAATAAAATTTTATTGATTATGAAATACAAGTTCTTGAAGTTTATTCAGACTCGGAAATGTTTAGTTACTAATTACACTCCATAATTTATTTGTTTAATGTAACAGTGTTTTGAGTTTTGTATTCATAAAAAGTGTGAATACATGTGCTGCTTTTACTCTGAGACAAGTTATCACTTAAGCCGTCGGCACACGGACCGTCCTGTCGAACGTTAACGTTGAGCGTGCCAAGTTGAAAATGCTGCTGAACGCTCAGGAACGATGCGACTTGAGCATACGGTACGTGGGCCCCAACGTGGTATACGCGATCGCAACGCGCTCCAGCGGCAGTTGAGGGATGTTTCCAGTTCGTAAACCACACTGTTTACACAACGGACGCGCGTAAAATTCCCACGTTAGCTCTATTAAAACGCACATTTCCTCCATCGTCCACGAAAAGGAAATTACCATGTCCAATCAATAAGGACACAGGCTTATATAAGTTCCATTACAAACAGTGCGGTACAAATTTGGAATACTTCTCTGCATAAAATAAACATTATTTCATCATTCTCACATTTTAGTAAAACCCGAAGGTCAGCCTTACTTGATCACTACCCAGTAGCAGAATCTTTGCGACATGTGAATTACGAAGCGCAAAAGAAAAAGGAACAAAGCTGTCCTGTAGATTAAGCCAATCGAACAAAATCACCCCTCAAAAAAGGTGAATTTATATTTACATAACATCAAATCATAGCATTTACTTACATTAAAATAACAATAGAGTATTAGAACCTAATAAAAACACGAATGTTACGAAAAAAAATTTGGGAGTGTTATGACGCGAACCACCGCCCCAACAAAAACTCATTATTGATCAAAGAGGCTACTCATTATGCTAATCCTACCATTGTTTCCTTGTGTGTTCATATTGTATTACCCATGCTATAAACGTTAATCGTACATAATTATGTTACTAATTGAAATTTAATTATAACAAATTGTTCCAAGGATAATACGTTTTGGGTCGATCTTCAGTTTGTCGCTGTCTTCAAATTGCCTTTTCTCATAATACGCAAGTTACAATAATTCTTTTGTCACGAATATGATGTTTCTCATTATTTTATTGGAACAAATCACGCAACTAACAACGGGTTTTCCAGTGATTCTCAATTTGCTGGTGCTCAGAAACGGCAAATATACATAGAGGCTAGAAATGAATGCCAATATGGCGCCTCACAACTCTGTACTGAAGGGTGACGGCGTGCATGTGACGTAGATGGCGTTGTGCCATCTCATTGGTTAACGCTCAGACGCACGCTCAGAATATCTGACATGCCAGCTATTGCTCTGCACGTTCGGAAAGACTCCCGAACGTGCTATTCCACGCTATGACGTCAGAAAATCGGCACGCTCAACGCTCAACTTTCGGATGCACGGTCCGTGTGCCGACGGCTTTAGAGTGCCCAAAGGGAGCGTGTACAGTTCGCTGAGCTATGTAGTGAATTTTATTTTGTGATCTTGACCCGAATGGAGAGTAAATGCGGTTTCATTTAAACTTTACGTGAGACAGACACATCATATTATTACAAAAGAGTCGTTTAGCCCGTTAGGGAAAACTGAAACCTGCGCGCTCGATTTGAAATAAGTTATACGCTAGTGCGTGATCGAGCTGTCCAGTAAATCGTGCACAATAGTTACAAATGCGTTTGGACTTAATGCAAGAAGTTAGAAATTAATTTTGAGACAAGTGATGATTTTGACAAAAAAATTGTCCGAAAGTTTACTCAAAATTTCGAGGTCCAGTCTTAATTGAGACACGTATGACCTTGTTGATTTCGTTGCCTAGCAACACTGTAAAGCAGTTTCATTAGAACGATTTGCGACGTAGTAAGGCCCATTATACACACAAAATGTTGCACGAAGTTTTCTGACCACGTGAGAGTATGAGAGTGTTTTTCTTTCCATAAATGCCAATAAACCGGCAGTTTCCAAAGTTAAATTATTAACTGTTCTGTAACTTCATTGATTGTCCTACACCACTACGGAACTTGATGTATCGTGTCTCTTCACAGGAGATCTTAAGAAGCCGAGATAAACAATAAGAAGAAAAAGACTAAAGAAGAGGCGTCGGTATAAGTGTACAACGCTGTTGCAGGTACAAGTATTTGGGAGCACACTATGCAGAGCATACTGTTGTGCATGAGCTCCCATGCAGACAACTCATGGTTGCATTAATCACATTTCTTGATTCACCATTTCGATGATCATATCTGTGTACGCCATGGTACAGGCGAGATAGTGTTAGAAACATGGGGCAGTACTATACTATGGGAAACATTCATTTGGGAGGACGACGGTTCAATCCCGCGTCCGGCCATCCTGATTTGGGATTTCCGTGATTTCCCTAAATTGCTCCAGGCAAATACCGGGATGGTTGCTTTGAAAGGGCACGGCCGATTTCCTTCCCCATCCATGACTACTCCGATAAGACTGATGACCTTGTAGTTTGGTCTCTTCCCCCAAACAATCCAATCCAAGATCCATTCATCTGGGCTTCATCGGGACGTATAGAAGTAACCGAAGGAACCATGAGGCTGTAGGCTACATGAATATTATTGCGAACCACCTGCATCCATTAACGCTTGATGTCTTCCCTGCTGCTGATGGGATGTTCCAGCAGGATAATTGTCAGTGTCACAGGGCCAGAATCGCGCTAAAGCCGTTTCAGAAATACGATAGGGCATTCTCTTGGCTATCAAATTAGTCTCATTTGGACCTCATGAACCGCTTCCGAGACGATATCGGCCACCAGCTCCGCGCCCATAATTTATAGGAGTTGCCTGACCTATCGAACACAGCTGGTGCCACGTATCTCCGGAGACGTACCAAAGATTGACGAAGCTATGACACGCAGATTCGCTGCTGTATTATGTTCCGAAGACGGACCAACATGCTATTAAGTAGGTGATTATACGGTTTTGGCACACTGGTGTATTTACATTTTGATCGTCTGCTGCAGTGTCTAGTGAGGAGGATAGTGATAAGTTACTTGTCACGTCACACACCGACAAGCATTAATTCTCATGATATGTTCGATGAATAGAATCGTTACCTTTGTTTGCACGAGCGACCACAGTAAAATTTTTCCTACATATGTCCACTTCTGCAGTATCTCGCTAGGCTACCATCCTAATGTAGTGGTGCCTTCTATGCCAATGTATCCTCCAAGACTCCACCACTACAGGATGTTAACAACATACATGCAAATTAGTTACCTCGAAACATAGCCACAATGCGAACTCTATTTGTGGATCATGCATTCTGAGGAGGATCACTTACAGGTGATGGAGGCAACCCACCTGACCAGGAGCTGGTGCAGTTGCATGGCGAAGGAAGCGAAGAGGCAGCCGAGCGCCATGACGAGCCCGGCCAGCACGGCGGAGAGGCGCGTCCACTTGCGCCTGCACAGCGCCACCGCCAGGGGAGCTGCCAGCAGCGACATGGCCGCGCTCAGCGCGCCCAGCCACGCTGCAACACCACAGTGCATACTTTCATAGCTGGATGTGTCACGTTTATTATAATACCAGCTTAGCGCCAGCGTCTGCGTAGCAATTACATAAAATATAATGTTCTAAACATATATTAGGGCTATTGAAAATTTCCCGTGGTGACCGTTAAATACACTACTGGTCATTACAATTGCTACACCAAGAAGAAATATAGATGATAAACAGGTATTCATTGGACAAATATACTAGAACTGACATGTTATTACATTTTCACGCAATTTGGGTGCATAGAGCCTGAGAAATCAGTACCCAGAACAACCAACTCTGGCCTTAATAACGGCCTTGATACCCCTGGGCATTGAATCAAATAGAACTTGGATGGCATGTACAGGTACAGCTGCCCATGCAGCTTCAACACGATACCACAGTTCATCAAGAGTAGTGACTGGCGTAATGTGACGAGCCAGTTGCTCGGCCACCATTGACCAGACGTTTTCAGTTGGTGAGAGATCTGGAGAATGTGCTGGCCACGGCAGCAGTCGAACATTTTCTCTATCCAGAAAGGCCCGTACAGGACCTGCAACATGTGGTCGTGCATGATCCTGCTGAAATCTGGGGTTTCGCAGGGATCGAATGACGGGTAGAGCTATGGGTCGTAACACATCTGAAATGTAACGCGCACTGTTTAAACTGCCGTCAATGCGAACAAGAGGTGACCGAGACGTGTGACCAATGGCACCCCATACCCTGACGCCGGGTGATGCGCCAGTATGGCGATGACGAATACACGCTCCCAATGTGCGTCCCCCGCGATCTCACCAAACACGGATGCGACCATCATGATGCTGTAAACAGAACCGGGATTCATCCGAAAAAATGACGTTTTGCCATTCGTGCACCCAGGTTCATCGTTGAGTACGCCATTACAGGTGCTCCTGTCTGTGATGCAGCGTCAAGGGTAACCGGTTCGTGCAGATGGTTGTTGTCTTGCAAACGTCCCCATCTGTTGACTCAGGGATCGAGACGTGGCTGCACGATCCGTTACAGCCATGCGGATAAGATGCCTGTCATCTCGATTGCTAGTGATACGAGGCCGTTGGGATCCAGCACGGCGTTCCGTATTACCCTCCTGAACCCACTGGTTCCATATTCTGCTAAGAGTCATCGGATCTCGACCAACGCAATCAGCAATGTCGCGATACGATAAACCGAAATGGCGATAGGCTACAATCCGACCTTTATCAAAGTCGGAAACGTGATGGTACGCATTTCTCCTCCTTACACGAGGCACCACAACAACGTTTCACCAGGCAATGCCGGTCAACTGCTGTTTGTGCAAGAGAAATCGGTTGGAAACTTGCCTCATGTCAGCACGTTGTATGTGTCGCCACCGGCGCCAACCTTGTGTGAATGCTGTGAAAAGCTAATCATTTGCATATCACAGCATCTTCTTCCTGTCGGTTAAATTTCGCGTCTGTAGCACGTCATCTTCGTGGTGTAGCAATTCTAATGGCCATTAATGTAGGTTTCTTTGATTTTGTTCACAAATTACAACACCTCCTAGACTTTTCATGCTAATTAAGGCAACAGAAGCGTGGTCTCTTTTGAATTTAATCCTGACCAAAAAGCTATTCTGGTAGCTGAAGTTCGTTAATCCTGTCTTTTGAATTCTTGTGGTGATATTTCCAAATAAACTTTCATACCCCAGCACAAATTTTCTTATTTCTAACGGAGAAGGCAAATACTAGATTTCACGGATTCAGCATCAAAAATATTTCATAAAAACTTTCATCCTGTATTTCACCCTCTTAGAAGGCGAATTTCCACAAACACTGAAACATCTGTTTTATGAATTCAAACCGAGCATTCAAACAACAATTCTCATGGTTCTAACTTAAAATATACTTTAATAGTTCTTTAAAAATGATTTATTTGAAAAAAAACTTTTGGCCAACATTTCACCCCAATAGGGGTTGAATTTCTCAAATGCTACAACAGGTATATTTTTATATCCGACACAGAAACCAAACGCCAATTTTCATAGTCTAGCCTCAAAATTACCTTTTGTAGCGGGATATTTTAAAGAAATACTTCCATCCCTTACTTCATCCCCTTGGGTAAGGATTTTCGAGAAATCCCCTTAAACGATGCCTACCGTATGACATGAACACCCTAGCCAAATTTCAAGTTCTGTCCTTAGCAGTTTGTGCTGGGCGATGACGAGTCAGTCAGTCAGGACGCTTCCTTTTTCAAATATAGAGATTCCAAGCTATTGTTTAGTGATCGAATGAATTTCGTTGAGGAAACCAACGCTCTGCCCCTGCTTTAAGGAGGGTTTCAGCTTTAATGTAGATGCAGTTCATACCCTGACTCTTTACATTCAGTAGCAGCACTCAGGAGCAACCGGATAAAGTGGTATGCAGATTTATTGTAAACCGAGTTAGTGGCTTACAAGATACCTTTCGAACATGTAACAGACTCAACACGTCGTAGCATTGACTTCCCAAGGCGTCTAGTGCAATAGGTAAGGGTGTTGAGACTTGTAGCAAAAATGTTTAAGGCGGCCCACGTGCCAACAGAGCTTTCCAACTCGTGTTTCTGACTCCCCAGACCAACTGGCCACAACAGGACATAGATTTCACTGCCACTTAAAGCCTGTTACCTGAGAAGTGGCCAGCCCTTGAAATCCAGCAAAGCTATCCACAGCTTACGTTTAACGTCTGTTTGCTGTCTGCAAAACAGGATAAGGCCCACACAAATTAATTGCCTATGTTTAAAGGACGAAAGACGAAGAAGACAGTAGGGGGAGATTTATGAATGCCAGTCGCACCTCCACACGACCTCAAAACTACAGTAACATGTCGAGGCATTGAATCTAGAATGTGTTGGAACCATTCAGGATAGATAGTGATTCAATCACCTTCCAGTGCTACCTAGTTGGTGTTGAGTTCATCAGGCTTACACAGGTTTAGACAGCATTCCATAAATGCTTCATTGTGTTAAGATTTGGTGATGAGGGGTCATGAACTCACTAATAAGTTCATCAGGTCACCTGCGTAGAGCTGCAGAGAGGTGACATTTCACAAGGTGCAGATGAAACACGGCACATCGCTCTCTAATGTTGGAAAGCGGTACTGATGGACTACAACAATGTCCACATAATGTATACCTTTTGTTGGTCCCTGCCGCCAGACAGTGGCACCTACTTGTGCCAATGTGAGCACAATCTTGACCTCAGCTGGGCCACCTCCGGTGTGTACACAACCTTGGTGACATGCTGTCACATGTAGCCTACGCTACATTCTCACGTATCTGTCAGCTGATACAACATCTGACCATGTCATCATTGTTCCATGGTCTACTCACGATATTCGGTGACCCAAACCGGCCATTGAGACCCGTACAGAGGGGTCACCGAGGAGACACAGTTCGGTCATGGAATGCTGAAGCAATCGTTGTGCATCTGTCTCTATGTATTGCTGATAGAAACGGTTTCCTGAAGCCTAACATCAAAGTCGGCGACAAAATCACTGATAGTAGACCTCGATCGCTGCCTATAGCTCCGAGGAGATGACGTGATGTTCGATCTTGATACATCTGCGGTCATCACGTGCGGCTGCCGGGGCATGCGGAAAAATTACCTCTTTTGTAATGTTTCTGCTATATTGAAGATCAACCTTAGACAGCGTTGACTTTGGTACCCTGATTCTTGTGTATTCTCCGATATGCAACGACTCATGCATTTTCTAGAAATTATCATCGCATGTTCAAAGTCTGTTAACTGGCAAAGAGCAGTAACATTCACAACACACCATTCTGCTTAGATAACATATCTACAGTCGCACCATGCATCAACATTCGGGCGTCATACACGAGACGGCCTTAAATGGGACAACCTTTCCCATGACTTCTGACCACTTTGTTCATAACAGGTTGAGGTTCGCCGATGACATTGTAATTCTGTCAGAGACAGCAAAGGACTTGGAAGAGCAGTTGAACGGAATGGACAGTGTCTTGAAAGTAGGATATAAGATGAACATCAACAAAAGCAAAACGAGGATAATGGAATGTAGTCAAATTAAATCGGGTGATGCTGAGGGAATTAGATTAGGAAATGAGACACTTAAAGTAGTAAAGCAGTTTTGCTATTTAGGGAGTAAAATGACTGACGATGGTCGAAGTAGAGAGGATATAAAATGTAGACTGGCAATGGCAAGGAAATCTTTTCTGAAGAAGAGAAATTTGTTAACGTCGAGTATAGATTTAAGTGTCAGGAAGTCGTTTCTGAAAGTATTTGTATGGAGTGTAGCCATGTATGGAAGTGAAACATGGACGATAACTAGTTTGGACAAGAAGAGAATAGAAGCTTTCGAAATGTGGTGCTACAGAAGAATGCTGAAGATAAGGTGGGTAGATCACGTAACTAATGAGGAGGTATTGAATAGGATTGGGGAGAAGTTTGTGGCACAACTTGACTAGAGGAAGGGATCGGTTGGTAGGACATGTTTTGAGGCATCAAGGAATCACAAATTTAGCATTGGAGGGCAGCGTGGAGGGTAAAAATCGTAGAGGGAGCCCAAGAGATGAATACACTAAGCAGATTCAGAAGGATGTAGGTTGCAGTAGGTACTGGGAGATGAAGAAGCTTGCACAGGATAGAGCAGCATGGAGAGCTGCATCAAACCAGTCTCAGGAATGAAGACCACAACAACAACAACAGCCTATCCATAATATAACTAGGTATTATTCTTTCTGAAATTCTCCACTGACGGTGCAACTGTCTTCTTGGATGTCGTGGGTGAATGTCCTGCGCCGCTCTTGCGACCACTCCTCCCACGAACCTGCAAACCAAAGGTACGACGTATAATCTGATCAAATCATGGATGAGCTTCCACGATCGTAATGCGGTGGCTCGTGGGTGAGTGACATCAGCAGCACAGTTTAGTCAGAATCGAACCTCAGACGTTTGCGTCAGCGCTCCTGATACCGTAAGGCACAGCTCAGAGACCACGCTTTCTCATCACTCTGCGACATAGACGTTCCGCGCAGTATCAAGAATCTACCAGACTTACACAACAGTTTGTAAGTCAGTGAAGGAGGTTACAGCTGCCTGACACCCTTAAATGTGTACATTGGTAACTATTCAGTATCACTTTCCAGCGATCGAAGCTGTTCACTGGGAAAAACTAGACCAAGTTAATTGACGTGAAAAACACAGACTTTTCTTCCAAGGCCTGCATTCACCATTTCTTTCCTTTTTTCCCGAGCGGGTGGAAATTCCGCAGGACGGTGGACAGTGTGCAGTTGTGACAGCCAGAGGTGACTTCGTTGAACCGGTAAGTCCTTTTAGTTCGATCGTTGCATAGGCGGCTGGATTCCTGCTGTTGTAGAACAACGTCGATAGTTGAGCGTTGCAGTGGCTTGTTTAATGAACTGAACGAGGAGCGAGTGGAATGGTGAGTGTGATTTTCAGTTTGCTTGTCCTCCACCTTGGCTGTTGCCAGCATACGTTGCTATTGATCTTATTACATCGTTGAATTACGAGCTGACGCGAGATTGTGGCTGTATGGGTCATATTTGCTCAGGGTCAGGCATCAGGTGTGGTCAGTTAAATTTGTGGTTGTCGTGACGAGTAGGTTTTTGCATAGGGCAGTTAATTGTATCCTGTGTGTGTCTATTCCTTTCCGCTACAAGCTTGCATATTCTTGTTGTGAACGATGGGGGTAAGCAATTTCATCGTGTTTCGCAATCGTTTTGGTAACAAGACTACGAAGCAGTCGCTGCTATACTGTGCAAGTAGCTTTACTTTCGTCCGCCCAAGTGGGCTGTCGGTAAGACTCGCTTGTAGTACTGTGTTCATTGAACGATGAGTATTTTAATCTGTTGCGCCTACGTTCTACGATCGTCGTTAGGATTGCTGACCCGTGATTGAAACTGATAAGATATCTCTAAGCAGAACGTTGTTCTGGCTGTTATTGTGGAGAGACTGCCTTGTAGGTGTGTCCAACGTTGGTTTATATTTTCAGTGCTGGCGACGACGTAAGTAGTCGCAAGTAAGGTTGTTGACTTGGTTACAAGTGACAAAGCGCCAGCTGCTGTTCTTTAGTGTATGCTACAAGCGGCGAGGTGACACTCAATTACGTGGAGTGAGCTCGGTAATTCTAATCCAAGGTTAACTACCTGTAAGATCTGAATGGCGAATGGGACTAGCACCTGATCACTAATTAAACACTACATAGCGCGGTTTTATCCATCTTAGACTATGCAGGTTACTACTTGCATAAATTAAATTATAACTAATGCCAAGGCCAGTGGGTATTTCGTAAGGTGTGCCATCCATTACAAGTAGTGCTCTTACGTTGTGGCTCAGAGTAATAGCGGGCCAGATTGGTAAATGTAATAGGCAGAAGGTGGCTGTTATTCGTCTGGTTAATACAATTGTTCTGTATACAATGTATAGTCACGAGCGCGCTACGTCATGATGGCGATTCATTATTAATTTTCCTTGCTTGTTGAAATTTCAAAGCCTAAGAAAGCTTAAGTAATCTTTTATCCAGGAAAATCGCCAAACAGCGGCACTTTTTGAGATATATTTTATTTTGAGAACCAGTTTCGGCATTTCAGTATGCCATCTTCAGGCCCCATATGCACTTCATGTACAAACCTGGGGAATGTAGATGACATATTGAAATTCCGAAACTGGTTGTTAAAATAAAATAAAATATCATCTCAAAACGTACGATTTTGGCGATTTTTCTTGGTAAATATCTGAGCAGCCGTTGTCCTGCGTCCACAATGAATCAACAGATAATTAAGTAGTAACTATTGTCTGGCGGCCTTGTAATTATTTACCTTCAAGCTGTAGAGTTGCTTTTCCAAATCAGCTAACCCGTTCAAAGAACTGGAATTCACTTTAAAATATCAAATTTTTGCAGAGAAATCATAGGCTGGAACTTCGAAATTTTATAAATAGATTATAGTAGAGAGTTGTTTCTATCGTTGTCAAATAATCGGCTTTGATAAATCGCTTTAGTCCCTCACCCCTCCATTATGCCTTCTATGGTGGGTGCCAGAAAATAAATCGTCGCTGCCGCAGAAAGTAGAGGCCGCCCACTTATACTGAGCTTTGTTTCAGAATACATTACTAGTCCTTCTCGCGAGAGTCGGTTACAGCTATACAGCTATACAGCTGACTACGCATGCTGCAGTGTAGCAAGGTGCTGAGATATCATGGATACAACATGGGCCACTGCCCGTGACGTTTTCAATACAACGCGCGTCCCTCGAAGTTCGGTCGATATGATAGCAGAGAATCTAAGTGTGAGGAAGAGTGGGAGTCATTAAGGAAGAGCCGGCCGTGGTGGCCGATCGGTTCTACGCGTTTCAGTCCGAAACCACGCGACTGCTACAGTCCCAGGTTCGAATCCTGCCTGGGGCGTGGATGTGTGTGGTGTCCTTAGGTTAGTTAGGTTTAAGTAGTTCTAAGTTCTAGGAGACTGATGACCTCAAATGTTAAGTCCCATAGTGCTCAGAGCCATTTTGAACCACTAAGGAAGAACATATCACATTCGAAGCAAATATAACAACGAGAAAATGTTACTTAGTAATTGGAATTGAATTAAGGGGCTTCGCTTGTAGCTGTTAGAGCGCCTGTGGTTAAACAAATACGCCAGTGTATACACCGTCGAAAGAAATAGTACACCGGTTTAAAGGTTTGCAATCCACTTAAGATTTATACTTGTAATAGTCCTTATGGAGTTCATGATATGATTACATTTACAGATCAGTAGCACAAGCGATTGTGAGGTACCGAATGTCGATCTATGCTGAAATACCCGCATTAGTAGTTGTGTAGCCTCCAAAGGTGCCAAAGCAGGCGTTGACTCTGGCGTCCAGTGGATTGTACAGATGGCGAATACTGTCCTAGGATGCGTTATGTCTCGCCTCCTCGACCTCTTCACGCAGTTCTGTAAGAGATGCTGCTTGATGAGTTGCACCAGTCACTTCTCGTTCCATCACACCCACGAGTGCTCGACTGGAGACAAGTGAGCAGATCGTCCTGGCCAGGGAAATCGCTGCAGGTCTTTGAGAGCATGTTGAGTGTAACGGGCAGTGTGTGGGTGATCATTATCCTGTTGGAACAACGCATCATCTTCCTCTAGCCAGAACGGCAGAAGAACGAATCTAACAGCATTCTGAAAGCACCGAGCGCTGGTTAGGATCACCTCCAGAAATACTAAGGCTGAAAGATAGTTGCGGCTTATCGCATCCCAGAGCATAAAGACTGGGGTGGGGATAGTGCGACTTGGGCGAATACATTCTACGAGACAGCGCTCAGTAGGTCTGTCGTGTGTGCAAATGACCATTACCTGCGGGCAGGCAGAATCTGCTGCCATCGCTGAAGGCTATGGCACACCACTAAAATCTTCCAAGTGATTCTGTGACGGTACCAATCGAGCTGTGCAAGTAGATGTGAGAGACGGGCTAGAGGTTTGCGTCCCCTTAGTCCAGGGCTTAACAACTGGCCGGTTTTGAGCGCGAGTACTCGCGTCTGCTCAGGCACGTGCTCGCGAGCAGGTGCAAGGTCGCGGAGTAGGGAGGGAGGGGAGGGAGGGGAAATGCGCGCGCACGTTTGAATGTGATCTCGCGTTCTTAGCAGATTTAACTAGCCATCTGAATGCTTTGAACATTTTACTACAAGGTAAAGATCTGCTAATTACTCATTTCATAGATCGAATACGAGCTTTTAAAATGAAATTGACACTTTGGGTGAGTCAGCTGGAAACAGGAAACCTAGCTCATTTTCCTAAATTATATCAGCACTTTCAAGATCTGACAGCACTAGACAGTGATTTTGATCTGTTCTCTCCATATTCAGCGAATATTTAAGAGATTCGTCCTGAGCTGCAGCAAGAAATTATTGACCTGCAGTGCGACAGAGAATACAGAGACAAATTTCAGAACAAGAAATACATTTTGGGATTCTGCAGAAACTTCCCTCAGGATAGATTTCGTCGTTGGCACGAACTGGCGGCTACAATAATATCAATGTTCGTTTCCACGTATGTTTGTGAACAACTGTTCTCTGCACTGAAATGTAACAAGACGCGCCTGAGAAACGCATTGTCTGATCGAAATTTAAACTGCACGCTGCGCCTAAAATGCACAAGAACAATTACTCCGAACATAGACGCAATTGTAAAGGGCAGAAAGTACAAGATAACCGAGAATCCCACACTTCAGTGACACCTTTTATTGTGTAACAGCTCACAAATTAATGCGAATGTAGAGGCATACACTAAGCTAATAAAATTATGTGGCATGTGTACATTCTCCTTTATTTCAAAATGGTTCAAATGGCTCTGAGCACTATGGGACTTAACATCTATGGTCATCAGTCCCCTAGAACTTAGAACTACTTAAACCTAACTAACCTAAGGACATCACACAACACCCACCCATCACGAGGCAGAGAAAATCCCTGACCCCGCCGGGAATCGAACCCGGGAACCCGGGCGTGGGAAGTGAGAATGCTACCGTACGACCACGAGATGCGGGCTCTCCTTTATTTGTTTCATTTGTCGCAGTAATAATTTGTGTGTGATATCGCTGCAGGTGGCCGCGGATTTACATTGACTGGCGGCAGCTGTTGTGTGCCCCACGTGACTTTCCCCACTATCCGCTCTGGTCCGGTAGTGGGGGTAGCGTGCTCGCGCTGCTCCGTGCTCGCGCCTTGCTGCTCACAGCTTGCTCCGCGAGCACGTATGTTGTGAAGCCCTGCTGCCTTAGTCCCTCTGCTAATAACCATATCTCAACAGTTCGTGTTGAAACGTCTGGGTTCAAAAGCCCTTTATATGTGCCGTGATAGCTGTAAGATCTGCCACTGTTGCCCTTAAAAACCGACGATCCTGGCGGGCGTCTGTGTTGCGTAGATGTCAAGAAGCTCATCTACAAGTGTGAGAACGTTCACGAGGCCACTGATATTAGCATCGTTGCACAACTGACACAACACGTCCAACTTGCGTGGCAATTTTCCGAATGGACCATCCCGCCACTCGTAAGGTCTCAATTTGACCCACTTCATACTCGCCCACTTGGCTGTTGGAAGCACGAGTGCGTCACTGTGGCATGGTTCCCTGCTTGCTTCATACGTTTGCACCAAACTGCGCCTTCTGGCTGTGAGCATTCCCTATTTAGGATTAGACACAGATGACCGTCTGGTAGCTTTGCCACTGCTGTATCTGTTGGAGGATGACTTTGAAGTGCTGGCCGCAGTGGCCGAGCGGTTCTAGGCGCTACAGTCTGGGACCGCCCGACCGCTACGGTCGCAGGTTCGAATTCTGCCTAGGGCATGGAAGTGTGTGATGTCCTTAGGTTAGTTAGGTTGAAGTAGTTCTAAGTTCTAGGGGACTGATGACCTCAGAAGTTAAGTCCCATAGTGCTCAGAGCCATTTGAACCATTTGACTTTGAAACCATTACCAGTACATCCACTATGCCCCGACTGGCATACGCCGTCATCTGGTCAAAACTGACGTGTTCTTTCCAGGTGTATTAATTTTGCCCGGCAGTGTATTTAAACGATAGTTTTCCATACGCAACGATCCAAAGCGTGGCTACAGTTTATCATGAATTCTTTTTTGTAAATAATCTCTTAGTTTCTTAGTTCTTCTTGCCGAACATCTGTGCTTCTTTCAAGCATAGTCACAAGGTGTAATAGCCATTATGATAATGTGTAACGTGGGCAATAGTATGGTGAGTATGAATGATACTTTGATGAGACTAAGGGGGATAACACGTCGAAAAGAACGAGTACGTAGTTCTGCGATGGTACATAAGTGGAAGTGCTGTCATAAGAGCCGCCCAGACTCTCCAAAACCCTATCTCTGCGAGATGATTTGACGCTCGTCTTGTATGAAAAATTCGAAGTCATGGATTCTAAGTGTGTTATGGTCTTTTCGGTGAGATATCCTGCAGAGTGCCGCAGTATGCTGAGAGTGACTTATATAAGAGGGCACCTAAGCTTTGACTCAAGTTCAAGGATGATAAACATACCAGCTATCCTGGTATGTTTATCACTAGCGCTAGTTTTCAGGTCCAGCCAATAAACGGATCCATACAAAGTGGGGAAGGTTTCAAATGTATGTGAATGTTTTCGCTAGCCTTTGTCGTATCAGGCAGTTCATAGGGTCCAGCTCTTCCAAGAGGGGAAAAGTTTAATGGCGCGAGCCTAACGCAAAAGTGCTCGTTGCCGACAGCAGCTACTTACAGTAATTTGCGGGCGCGGCACTGCGCTACGGCGACCTCTTAGGCGCCACAGCCGCGTGTAGGTCGTTGACCAGTTGGTTATGCTGTACGCTGGTACAGTAACTCCATACTTAACCATCATACACAACCGCTCGCTCGACGAAAGACCTGTACCCAAAGACTGAAAGGCTGCGCAGGTCACACCAATATTGAAGAAAGGCAATAGGAGTAATATACTAAATTACAGGCCCGCGTTAACACGTCCAGAGCAGTTAAAGGGTTAACGTCGATAATCAGGAGGATTTTAGAACATATATGGTATTCGAACATTATGGATTACGTCGAAGAGAACTGTCTATTGACCCATGACCAACACGGATTTAGAAAACATCTTCCTTGGTGAACACAACTAGCTTTTTATTCTCACGAAGTAATTAGTGCTACCGACAGGGATGTCAAATTCATTCTGAAATAATGGATTACCAGAAGGCTTTTGACACCGTCCCTCACAAGCGTCTTCTAATCAAATGGCGTTCTGCTGGAAAACCGTCTCGGTTGTGCGACTGGATTGGTAATTTCGTGCCAGTGGGGGGTCACAGTCCATGATAACTGATGCAAAGTTAGCGAATAATACGGTAGTGACTTCTGGTGTTCCCCAAGGTAGTGTTACAGGGCCTCTGCTGTTTCTTATCTATAGAAAAGTTTTAGGAGACAATCTGAGCAGCCGTTTTAAGTTGTTTATAGATGATTCTGTCGTCTATCGCCTAGTGAAGTCATCAGAAGATCAAAAAAATTGCAAAACGTTCTAGAAAAGATATCTGTGTGGTGCGAAAATTGGCAATTGACCCTAGAAAAAGAAAAGTGTGATATCATCCACATGATTGCTAAATGGAATCCGATAAACTTCAGTTACATGATAGAGCAATCACATCTAAGGGCTGTAAATTCAATTAAATTCCTAGGAAACACAATTAGGAACAACTTAAATTGGAAAGAACACATAGAGAATGTCGTGGGAAAGGCGAACCAAAGACTGCTTCTTTCGGCAGAAGACTTAGAAGATGCCACAGAACTACTTAAGAGACTGCATACACTACGCTTTTCTGTTCTCTTTATGAGTAGTGCAGCGTTGTGTGGGATCCTTACTAGATACGATTAATGGAGTACATCGGGAAAGTTCAACGAAGGGCAGCACATTTTGTATCATCGAGAAATAGGAGAGCGAGTGTCATGGACGTGATGCAGGTTTTGGGATGGACATCATGAAACAAAGGTGTTCTCTTTGTTGCGGGATCTTTTTCAACCACTAACGTCACCCTCCGAAAGTGAAAATATTTTGTTGAGGCCCACCTGAATATGGAGAAAAGATCATCATAATAAACTAAGGGAAATCAGAACTCGCACGATAAGATATTATCGTTCATTTATTCCGCGTGCTGTTCGATATTGCAATAAGAGAGAATTATTGTGAAAGTGGTTTGATGAATCCACTGCCAGGCTCTTAAGTGTGATTTGCAGAGTAGCCAAAGATGCAGCTGCAGATGTACCGAAACCAGGAACACTTCGGCAAGTAACGAGCTGATGTCTGTGGCAGCCACATCACATGAACTCGCTTTAGTCAATATAGATACCGGCCGTCCATCCAGGTTGGTAAGCTAATTGGCGAGTCATCAAGTTGGCGTCTGCTGCAGCATGGCCTCTACTGTGAAGCAGCTACTATTTAATAGTCGTCCTGACAGGAGCACTTGCCAGGGGGCCCACTGTAGCACTGATAGGCCAAAGGCGCTGAGGCCCTCGAAGCCACTAGGCGTTCATCATGTCAGACATGAGCTGTGGGATGCAGGTTCTAGGTTGTTACCCAGATGGCTCTGGCGCCTCTCACTGTCCCCAGCTCCAGCCAGCCAGATTTACATACGCCCGTACGGATGTGCCACATTACACTGCAGCTGAGCCAGCATCACCAGCTACCTGAGTACGCAGACGTTTCTAAGTCATCGAGGCATGCTGAGCTGGACGTACCAATAGCTGGTTGCATCGCCACTAAACTTCGTCCACCTGTAACTCTGAGACATTCCTATGAAGTACAACACAAGTGGAGGAGCCTCAGCAGCTAAGCCGTCCAGTTTCGCAGCAATAATTATGTTTCCAACAATGGATTCAAAGAACACATGCAATAATGATTTCTACCATAACAATCACAGTCCTATTGCTCAATTAACTGCGAAGTCAGTAGAATTTATTGGCCAATTTAATCATAAATATCAATTTTCCCCAGCTATTGAAAACACTGATGAGTTGCCTAGCTACTGGACCATTGAGTGGGAGGCGGACAGAATCATTTTTCATGCCCACCGATCAAGGAAAAATAATTACAAGATGGCGTAAATCAGTAAAGTTCTGAGCCGTTACATTCAAATTTCGGCTGTACACACGCCGTTGCGTAGCGATACCAACAGCTTTGTGCATTAAGTTGGTAGCGTTTTTGTTTTGCATGGTCGTATTCCGGTTGCTATGAGTTTATTTATCAATTGTCATTTCTTACTTGTTATTCACTATTGCTATTTGAGCTTACATGACGTTATTTTATCATTTTGAAATAGTGAGTGACATTGTGGATGCTAGAGAATGGAGTGCCAAGTGGAGAAATCAGAACATTTCCGGCATATTCTTTTCTTTGAGTTCAGTAGAGGGGTCGCAGAAACGGAAGCTGCCAGAAACATTTGCATCGAGTGTGAGGATAGTGCTATGTGAGGATAATGTTATTGACGACCAGAAATTGGTTTTCTCGTTTTAAGTAGGATCGTTTCGACAGTAGTGACTCACCACGTCCAAGAAGACCTTCAGGAATTGATAAAGATCATTTAAACGCATTAATCCACAATGATCCATGTCAGTGTACTCAAAGACTGGTAAATGTGATGAACTGTGATCATTCCACTATCGTGCGACATTTGCATGCACTGAGGAGGGTTAAAAATCAGGTATATGGGTACTGCATGCTCTAATACAAAATCACAAAAATGTGCGCGGGGCCATACACGAGTATGCATCTCTGCTTGCTCTTTGTCAACTGGCTCATGAATAACACCGACCATTTTTATCCCGTGTCGTTACTGGTGACGAGTAACAGGTTCTTGAAACTAACATCAGGAAAAGGAAAGAATGGTTGGTCCCAATCAAAGCATCAACTCCCCAAACAAAGAACTGTGCGCACCCACTAAATATGTTACGCATCTGGTGGAATAGCGACTGTGTGGTGTACTACGAGTTGCTTCCCCGAGATGTAACGATCACTGCTGACATTTAATGTCAACAATTGAGACGTCTTGCAGGCGTAGTCCAGGAAAACCGACCAATAAGTTTGCATGGTTCAAATGGCTCTGAGCACTATGGGACTCAACTACTGAGGTCATTAGTCCCCTAGAACTTAGAACTAGTTAAACCTAACTAACCTAAGGACATCACAAACATCCATGCCCGAGGCAGGTTCGAACCTGCGACCGTAGCGGTCTTGCGGTTCCAGACTGCAGCGACTTTAACCGCACGGCCACTTCGGCCGGCAAGTTTGCATTAAATGACTCTACTTCACTATAACGCATTCTGATAGACTGACAAAAAACGCTATACAGGAGTTGGTTTGGGAAGTGATTCCGCGAGCACGTTATTTACCTGATCCTGCGCCTCAGATTTTCCGCTCTCCATCAATCGACCTTCAATTAACTTTCCTCCGGATGAAAAAGCGCTCCAAATGTTGCTAAACGAGTTCTTCACCTCAAAACATACTTTCCATAATCAAGGGATTGAGAAGTTAGCCCAGCGTAGCCAAACTATGGTGACTAGTGAATGAGAATATACACTCCTGGAAATTGAAATAAGAACACCGTGAATTCATTGTCCCAGGAAGGGGAAACTTTATTGACACATTCCTGGGGTCAGATACATCACATGATCACACTGAGAGAACCACAGGCACATAGACACAGGCAACAGAGCATGCACAATGTCGGCACTAGTACAGTGTATATCCACCTTTCGCAGCAATGCAGGCTACTATTCTCCCATGGAGACGATCGTAGAGATGCTGGATGTAGTCCTGTGGAACGGCTTGCCATGCCATTTCCACCTGGCGCCTCAGTTGGACCAGCGTTCGTGCTGGACGTGCAGACCGCGTGAGACGACGCTTCATCCAGTCCCAAACATGCTCAGTGGGGGACAGATCTGGAGATCTTGCTGGCCAGGGTAGTTGACTTACACCTTCTAGAGCACGTTGGGTGGCACGGGATACATGCGGAAGGTGCATTGTCCTGTTGTAACAGCAAGTTCCCTTGCCGGTCTAGGAATGGTAGAACGATGGGTTCGATGACGGTTTGGATGTACCGTGCACTATTCAGTGTCCCCTCGACGATCACCAGTGGTGTACGGCCAGTGTAGGAGATCGCTCCCCACACCATGATGCCGGGTGTTGGCCCTGTGTGCCTCGGTCGTATGCAGTCCTGATTGTGGCGCTCACCTGCACGGCGCCAAACTCGCATACGACCATCATTGGCACCAAGGCAGAAGCGACTCTCATCGCTGAAGACGACACGTCTCCATTCGTCCCTCCATTCACGCCTGTCACGACACCACTGGAGGCGGGCTGCACGATGTTGGGGCGTGAGCGGAAGACGGCCTAACGGTGTGCGGGACCGTAGCCCAGCTTCATGGAGACGGTTGCGAATGGTCCTCGCCGATACCCCAGGAGCAAATGTGTCCCTAATTTGCTGGGAAGTGGCGGTGCGGTCCCCTACGGCACTGCGTAGGATCCTACGGTCTTGGCGTGCATCCGTGCGTCGCTGCGGTCCGGTCCCAGGTCGACGGGCACGTGCACCTTCCGCCGACCACTGGCGACAACATCGATGTACTGTGGAGACCTCACGCCCCACGTGTTGAGCAATTCGGCGGTACGTCCACCCGGCCTCCCGCATGCCCACTATACGCCCTCGCTCAAAGTCCGTCAACTGCACATACGGTTCACGTCCACGCTGTCGCGGCATGCTACCAGTGTTAAAGACTGCGATGTAGCTCCGTATGCCACGGCAAACTGACTGACACTGACGGCGGCGGTGCACAAATGCTGCGCAGCTAGCGCCATTCGACGGCCAACACCGCGGTTCCTGGTGTGTCCGCTGTGCCGTGCGTGTGATCATTGCTTGTACAGCCCTCTCGCAGTGTCCGGAGCAAGTATGGTGGGTCTGACACACCGGTGTCAATGTGTTCTTTTTTCCATTTCCAGGAGTGTATTATGACCAAAGCCTCTGTTTCCTATATTTGTTTTGTTTATTAGATTTTCGGAAAAACGCTACGAACTTCTGAACCAACCTGACAGTTTCTCCCTCACCCTTTGACCCGGTACCCCGAAAGGTTGAAAGGCATCAGTCAAACCGCCTCTCACATAATTTTGTGATTTTTTTTGTACAGTATACAGCAGAGTATGTTTCATCTACTTGCATTTGCCCTTACTCGACATGCCAGAGAAGATCATGCTGGGAATCTATATTGTCTGTGTTCATCCTCATCCTAATTACAACTGATAGCACAACATGTGTCTATAGCAACATGTCCAAAACAATTATTTACCAAAGAAGATCTCCAAACAGTCGTATGTTTTGAGAAGTTACTTTATTTACACAACCAGTTTCCGCGTCTCTTAAATGCCATCTTCAGGGGCCTATGCACTCCATGTATAGACAATGAGATATATCGATACTTGCATAGTTATAGTCATCAGCATCGGTATTCCGTGAACTCGTTTTTGGAATGACTTCGAAGACTTGACAACAACTCAAGTCTTCGAAGTAAACACACCAAAAACGAATTCACGGAATACAGGCATTGATGGCTCCAATTATGCAAGTATCGATGTATCTGACTGTCTATAACTGTAGTGCATAGGTCCTTAAGATGGCATTAATGAAACGCCGAAACTGGTTGTCTAAATAAAATAAATTCTCATAACATACGGCTGTTCGGCGATTTTTCATGGTAAATTTTTGACTGGCCGCTGCCTTCTATGCACTGTGGATCAGCTGAGATTGTCCCAAACATGGATGATCGCTTGTTTTCAATGAATGTGGGTGTAACTACAGACACATGCAACTAGGTAAATTCAGGTGCAAGTTTTTGGTATAGTTTCGTAGTAGTAGCCAGAGATGGAATTTGAATGGAATTTTCGAAGCCAGCTCTGGTGGGGACAGTCTGCTGTGACTTCCTGTCGGTACACTCGGTTGCACATCCATAGACGACATTAGGGTTCCTTACTTGGAGGGAATGAATGCCCACTGGCCCCAATAAAATTCCCACAGTCCATGTAGTGATTCAAATGGTTCAAATGGCTCTGAGCACTATGGGACTTAACAGCTGTGGTCATCAGTCCCATAGAACTTGGAACTACTTAAACCTAACTAACCTAAGGAGATCACACACATCCATGCCCGAGGCAGGATTCCAACCTGCGACCGTAGCAGTCACGCGGTTCCGGACTGGGCGCCTAGAACCGCTAGAAAACCGCGGCCGGCCATGTAGTGATTCCTGCAGAGTGTATCCTTCACTGGCCAAGCAGATGGATGTCGGAAGGTAAGGGATCCGGACAGATGGTGGAGGGAAAGAACAATACAATCATGTTTTGTGAGCTCCTCTCAGATGCACAGATTTGTGAGATGCCTCCTGTTGTCATGGAGAAGTAGATGTTCATTTGCGTCACGTTACCTGAGTGCAGGAGTCACAACTGTTGTGGCCGGCCGATGCGCAGAGAAATCGAAGAACTTTGCGCGACCGTTTTGCTTTGATGACAGACGCCTCGCACAACGACTCACGGTGCTTTTGTTCACTGCCAGGTCTCCGTAGACGTCGCGCAAGCGCCTATGGACACCTGCGATGCTCTGGTTTTTCGAAGAAAGAAACACAATGACAGCTCTCTTTTGGAAAGCAGCCGCGCGGGATTAGCCGAGCGGTGTAAGGCCCTGCAGTCATGGACTGTGCGGTTGATCCCGGCGGAGGTTCGAGTCCTCCCCCGGGCATGGGTGTGTGTCTTTGTCTTTAGGATAATTTAGGTTAAGTAGTGTGTAAGCTTAGGGACTGATGACCTTAGCAGTTAAGTCCCATAAGATTTCACACACACACATTTTTAGGAACGCGCCTCCGTTACAGACGTTACCTTGAAGAATACGTGTAGTGCCGTCACCTGTCCGAACTTCACGAAACAAAAGGGGCTGAAGCGAAGATATTTCACAGTGCACAATGTCAAATACATTTTTCAACCGAAACTGGCCGAGAAAAATGTTACATATTGAACGCCCCTGGTGTATATGGGTGATTGTGCTTTACTATCAACGTAATTTGTTGCCTGTTGGATGGTTTTTAAATGTTAATCATTCCTTCACTTGATATTATCAGATTTTTATTTCGTTTTATTCATAGGTATGAAGACTATTTTCGTTCTTACGTGTTCTGTGTGTAATGTGCAGTAATATTCTTTGTATTATTATTATCTTCCCTTTTCTCAGACGTTATGTCTGGTTAAAAATGAAAAGTGACGCGGACCTTGATCAAGCGTGACTTCCTTTTAACTGTACGGTATATGTTACATTGCATTCAGGAACTTTAGGGTAATTGAACATGTATCAATAATTACAGGTTTCTGTAGTTGTATATATACGTTTGGATGTAGCTGTATTGCGTTGACGTACTGGTGGATATTGTGTGGTATGACTCCTGTAGTTGATAGTATAATTGGTATAATGTCAACTTTATGCTGATGCCACATGTCCTTGACTTCCTCAGCCAGTTGGATGTATTTTTCAGTTATTTTCTCCTGTTATCTTCTGTATATTTGTTGTATTGGGTATGGATATTTCGATTAGTTGTGTTAATTTCTTCTTTTTATTGGTGAGTATGATGTCAGGTTTGTTATGTGGCTTGGTTTTATCTGTTACAATGGTTCTGTTCCAGTATAATTTCTATTCATCATTCTCCAGTACATTTTGTGATGTATATTTGTATGTGGGAACATGTTGTTTTATTAGTTTATGTTGTATGGCAAGTTGTTGATGTATTATTTTTGCTACATTGTCATGTCTTCTGGTGTATTCTGTATTTGCTAGTATTTAACATCCGCTTGTGATGTGATCTACTGTTTCTATTTGTTGTTTGCAAAGTCTGCATTTATCTGTTGTGATATTGGGATCTTTAATAATATGCATGCTGTAATAACTGGTGTTTATTGTTTGATCCTGTATTGCAATCATGAATCCTTCCGTCTCACTGTATATATTGCCTTTTCTTAGCCATGTGTTGGATGCGTCTTGATCGACGTGTGGCTGTGTCAGATGATACGGGTGCTTGCCATGTAGTGTTTTCTTTTTCCAATTTACTTTCTTCGTAACTGTTGATGTTATGTGATCTAAATGGTTGTAGAAGTGGTTATGAATTGCAATGGGTTAGCCGATGTACTTATATGTGATTGCTTTGTGTATTTTGCTAGTTTCTGCTCGTTCTATAAAGAATTTTCTTAAGGGGCTCCGGAAAGGCTCAAAATCATGAAAAGTTCAATTTTTACTTTTTTGCGTTTTCTGAATCTGCAGACTATTACCTTTTAATAGATATATAATTTATTCAATTCCGAAGACTACAACTATTTTTAAATTTTTTTCGAAATGTGTTCTACATGGGCGTGACGGACTGTGGCGCTGTTAAACTGCTGTCAAATGGTGTTATTATTAACGACCGTGTTCATCGGGTACATTTTAGTGATGTGAGATAAAGTATAAAACCTATTTTCAGAGACTTAGCAGCACCTGAACTGTTGAAAAAGTGTATTCACGGAAGAACTCAAAACCCCAATGAAAGTGAAAATAGTGTTATATGGTCGAGAATCCCCAAGACTGTAATTGTTGGAATAGAAACACTTAACTTTGGTGTGTATGATGCTGTTGCGACTTTCAATGATGGCAACATTGTAAGGTGCAAGGTATTTAGAAATATGGGAATGAAGATAGGTTCTAACATGGTACGAGCGATGCTTGCTTTAGACAAGGAACGCCTTCGGGCTGCAGACAGGGCTGTAAGGAGTCTAGAAATACAAGCAAGAGTAAACAGGAGGAGGAACAAGAGGAAGCTGGAGGAGGAGTTTGCAGAGGATGAAGATAATCCATCGTATGGACCTGGAATGCACTAAAAAGTTAATCCAATCTTTGTCGCTCGATTCCCAAAACTTTTATGTTCTCATACTAATTACATGTTTTCTAAGGATCTTCCAAACATATTTGTTTCAAACTTTCAGTAAATGTTACACAGTACCTTCTGCATAATTTAACACAGCCTTTTTCCAAAAAACTGTATATTTTTGAATATATAAATAAAAAATTGCAAAAAAATGTTGTGAATTTTCATTACAATTGAAAAAAAACATCTTTAATAACTGAACTAAAATTTTGTAAAATTCCTGTGTTACGTTGTAGCCCATATTCCAATAAATAATCTGTAAAAAGTTCAACTTCCTACCTCAAATACTTTGTGAGGAAAGATGTAATTTATAAGCGTTATTTTGACATTGCAAGTATAGGGCGTTCCGGAGCCCCTTAAACTGTCTACCTGTCCATAATGTAGGTTTTTTATGTCGATAAATCCCCTTCCTCCTTCCTTTCTGCTCATTGTGAATATTTCTGTTGCTGAATGTATGTGATGAATTCTATATTTGTGGCATTTTGATCGTGTAAGTGTATTGAGTGCTTCTAGGTCTGTGTTACTCCATTTCACTACTCCAAATTAGTAGATCAATATTGATATAGCATAATTATTTATAGCTTTTGTCTTGTTTCTTGCTGTCAATTCCGTTTTCAGTAGCTTTGTTAGTCTTTGTCCATAATTTTCTTTTAGTTCTTCTTTAATAATGGCTCAAATGGCTCTGAGCACTATGGAACTTAACAGCTATGGTCATCAGTCCCCTAAAACTTAGAACTACTTAAACCTAAATGACCTAAGGACATCACACAACACCCAGTCATCACGAGGCAGAGAAAATCCCTGACCCCGCCGGGAATCGAACCCGGGAATCTTCTTTAATATTTGTATTATTATTATTATTATTATTATTGTGTATCTTCATTCACTTCCATATTTAATGACAATATTTCCATTCCAGTGTCCTGTTTACCATCTGCGCGAAAATGTCAAAGTGGTCAAGTGGAGTGTGTGCTGTTTTCGAGACAAAGGCAGGCTCTTGGTTTTAAATTACCTATATTAAAAAAAAACGTTGTTATAAATTCTTTTCGTGCTGGTATAGCACGTGATTAAATTCCTTGTATTAATTGCTATGTCTCTCGGCATTAAGTTGTGTATGTTTTATTGTTTTTGTGCAGTACCGGTTTAACAAGAAATGGTAAAACGTAATAAAATGTTTCGTTTGCATAAATATCTTCTCGGTCTAGCACTTCCACTCCGAGCTCCTCGCTTTCAACCTTTTAATGTGAAAGAGTGAAGCGCAGATGTAGTGTGGCCACTTGGCGGTGCTACAGTTACGGAACCGAATGTGTACGGCATTATTCACCGTTCTTCGAAACTGTGAGTTGACGCTTCGATGTGCTCTGGTTTCTGGACTTCCGTCCAGTATCAAAGATCAAAGTTTTCAGTTCGTGGGCAACTGTCTTGTCGTCTGTGTGCATTGCTTGCATACGGGCCACACAGAGGGCCGGTGTGCTCCCGCTGTGCCCACACGGGCATTAGCATTCAGCTGACCGCCGCGGACCAGAATAGAGAGCGCGCACGTAGGCTGGCTGTTAGGCGGGCGCGGATGTACTATGAATTATTCGGCGTGCCCCAGGCAACACTCGACGTGGAAACGCCTCGTTAATAATGCTTTCCGTCCCTGAGCAGGCGCTTCGCTCCTCCTACAGTGCTTTCACAAATGAGGAGTGAAGGTTGTCCTAGTGCGGTCATCTATAACACCAAAACCTAGAAATAGTGCGGGAGACAGCACAAGGCAGAGATGAACTTTACAGTGCTGTACAAGCACATACGTCGAAATTGAAATACGTAAGAAATAGATACCTCAATAATTTTCTCAGTTCGGTAGCGCTCAGGATAAAATACTTCTCTAAGTAGTGACACTATACAGCTGAATAAATAAACATTTTTAGTTGCGTGGTCTATTGTCATCATCTGTGACGTAAAGTACCAGCTTTAATGTGGGAGAAACCGAGGTGTGAAACAAGGAGCGCTAACTGATATGGGTGAATAAACAGTAGGAATTCAGTCGCTCTTTCTGTGGGTATCACCAACTAATATTTCATCCGTGGAATGGACAGACTGGTTCATCCAGCCGGAGGTGCTGAAGACCTGTTACTTTAAACGATGTGATACTGTTGTCACGCCGAGGTTTTTAATGTGTAGAGAACCAATATTTAGGGCAGGGAGATAAACTGAATTATTCGATACCAGATCCAAATCTGGTGATGGCTGTTACTTCAAGCGATGGGTATCTGGGGTAATGTTAAGGTTTTCACTGTGTACAGATCCAAGGTTCAGGATAGTTAGACAAACTGAATTATTCGATAGGAGTTCCACATGAGAAGACAACTATTGGCAGATTAAAACTGTGTGCCGGACCGAGACTCGAACTCGGGACCTTTGCCTTTCGCGGGAATGTGCTCTACCAACTGAGCTACCCAAGCACGACTCACGCCCCGTCCTCACAGCTTTACTTCTGCCAGTACCTCGACTCCTGCGAAAGGCAAAGGTCCCGAGTTCGAGTCTCGGTCCGGCACACAGTTTTAATCTGCCAGGAAGTTTCAGACCTGAGATTTTAAATTTGATTTGGTTTGTGTGAACAGCACTGAAATAAATAAATTTCGAACATATAAGCAATCTCTTCTAATCTCCATTTTATGTCCAACAGCAGAGAAGAATTCTCAGTTCCCCATGTCATTTCATGTCTTCAACTGTCGGCGGTCTCAGTCAGTCAACAGACGAGGTCGGCCTGTACGCTTTTGTGCTGTACGTGTCCCTTCACGTTTCCACTTCACTATCACATCGGAAACAGTGGACCTAGGGATGTTTATGAGTGTGAAAATCTCGCGTACAGACGTATGACACAAGTTACATCCAATCACCTGACCACGTTCGAAGTCTGTGAATTCTGAGGAGCACCGCATTCTGCTCTCTCGCGATGTCTAATGACTACCGAAGTCGCTGATAGTAGGTAGTAGGTGGCAGCACAATGCACCTAATATGAAAAAGGGGTGTTTTTGTGGTTGTCCGGATATTTTTGATCACATATTGCATCATTCCGCGTTCAGAGTCTGTTGATTTCCGTCGTGCGGCCATAATCACTTCGGAAACCTCTTCACATGACTGACATGTGAGCATATTACAGCTCCGTCAATTTACTGCCGTTTTATACATTGTGTTTGCGGTACTGCAGCCATCTCTGTGTCAATATCGCTATTCCAAGCCTTTTTGTCATTTCAGTGCATGAGCTAGTGATGAGCATACTGCTATCTTACGACTAAATAAATTTTTTCGTCAGAAGGTTAGCGATTTACCGAGTGTTTGTATCATTGGTGACGATTTCCCAATCATTGGAAAGCAGTGTACATCGAAATCCATACAAATGCTTCACTTCCAGGCCTAAGGGGAGAGATAAGAGAACAGAATGTTCTCTGGTAGAAGTTAATTACCATCTTTGAAATCTCGTTGCATGTTCGGAGAGGGGAAGAGGGATTCGGTGTTGTTTCGGAAGTGATGTATGATTTATTATGTCTTCGCAACACCTATTCCCGCTTGGTTCACAAACCGACTTTAAAAATGCTTGAGGGCGACATATTGTTGCTTTCGTTGCTCGACCGGGACCCCTCTGGCACGCATGTTTCTTGGCGTCAGTGGATTACAAAGGACTTACCCGGCAGCGGCAAAGACCCCTCCCCACACCGCCACCACCACTACCGTACTTTCAATATAGCAATAGTAATTTTTGGAGGACCAGAAGTGACAACTGCTTAGTGTAACCAGAGCTATTTGCCATGAAATAGGGATGGAAAAAACTTGCTGATTAAAACTCATACCTGTATTTTATTTTTGAATAATCGGTATTTTTCGGTATTTATTTGGTTTCTGTAATAATAGGTGTTTTTTCTACTAACAATCGAGTGAAAAACGGAATATCAGTTAGCCTTAGCAGCAGTGCTGAAATTTTGCGTTTCTAAATCTAGCTTTTCTAGTAAAAGGAGTTATTATTATTTGTAAGATATGCTTTGGATTGAAATATAGCTTTATTGTAGAAAAATGGGAAAAACGGACAGTGCTATTTTAATAACAATGCCGACAGAAACGGGAAACACACACATGGAATAAAAATTGGTACTTCATCACTGAGACAATAATATCCCTGTTCCTGTGCTTCGTATCTTAAGGTACGCTTGTACGTGCTGTGTGTATGACGTGCCGCCATCTGTTCTATGCGGTAGTTTCTCGCTGTTGCCACAGGACATACGTTGTATTGCAAAATGGCGCCAACACTACTCTGGAAATATTTTTACGAAGTGGCGTAGCAGTGAAGTACATTTCTTGGTTTGCTTCAAAGCATTAAATATCTGACAGTCTTTTCTAAGAAATAATGTATGAGGAAGGACATTACGGTACCGTAATAAATTAAAAATTTAACAATTCTTTCGTAGTATACAATAAATATAGAAAGTAACTGATATGCTGCTGTGTCTTCATAATATGCGTTCGTCTGCTTGTTGCCCTCGCAAAAAGGAAAACTTAACTTGCAAAATAGAGTCCTTCAACCTCAGTTTTCACTCTTTAACACTGAATATTCGTAATACCCAAAACGTATTATGATCGCTGACTATAACATGAGCAGAGCTTCAATAAATTTGAATCAATTGGAGAAAAGTGGTGATGTTTTGCTAGTATTGAACCACTTATCACTTTTAGAGAAAAGTAGCGGGTGGTGAACGAACTAAGTTTTCCGTTATCTGCCTATTAATTTTAATATTTCGATTCTATGTACCTCGAAACTGGGTGAGTCGAAATTTTTCAAAATTTATTTTACGTTTAATACCTGAAATAATAGGAATAACAAACCGAAAATCTGTAATTTCAGAAACCAGTTATTTTGAGCAGTTTTGACAATCATGTCAAATTGGTGTGGAAAAGAGCCGATATAACCGAAAACGATTTTTCAGCGATAAACGCTATCCCTATCATGAAACCTCAAAACTACGTTGCCACTGGCCGTCATCCTCTTTGCAAATAAAAATGTCATATGGCTCTGTGATCTAAATGCGTCCAATAGCGTTGTATTTTCAGTTATCTACATCAGAACAATGAGACACAAAGTAATCATCCTTGTCTGAATTGGATTTAATTGACAGGAAAATAGAATACTTGGAAGGAGAGACAGCATTGGTCGTATTTTTTGGTTTTATTAACCGCAAAATCGATTTTCGGTCACTTAGTGACCATCTTTAGTGCTAGAAGTTAAAAATTTTTTCACATTACGATCAGAGAGTATAAAACAGAAAATCACAACTACATCTGCATATGAATATAACAGTTGGTAGGAACATACCTGTAATATATAATTTAAATTGGTAGGCACTGGTGTCAACAAGCTTACAGCGATCACATAAACTGAGGCCGCTGTTTACGTGCACTTGTTCAGCAGACCTCCGTTCAAAATGGTTCAAATGGCTCTGAGCACTATGGGACTCAACTGCTGAGGTCATTAGTCCCCTAGAACTTAGAACTAGTTAAACCTAACTAACCTAAGGACATCACAAACATCCATGCCCGAGGCAGGATTCGAACCTGCGACCGTAGCGGTCTTGCGGCTCCAGACTGCAGCGCCTTTAACCGCACGGCCACTTCGGCCGGCAGCAGACCTCCGTGTGACAGGGCTTGGCACGCCCTCTATGTGACATGTGTCACGTGAAGACTTAATATTACTGGTTTTGCGAGATATTAACACTAAATAACTCCTGTGCATTTGTGAATCATGAAGTAATTCAAATTTAAAATGTACGTAAAACACATAGCAGACGAAGGGGGAAGGAAATATCTAAAATACATTGGCGTATTGTTTTTTAAAAAAACAAACTTATAAAACATAAAACAGATCGATGATAAGTTGTCAGAGTGCAGGACAGGTAAAAGAGCAAAAGACAATGAAAAAGAATAATATATGAATAACATGAAACGAGGTATAACACAGGTTTTTAAAAAACATAATACCCACAATCTGGCGTGGGAAGTTAGAAGTACAACGTTCGTGATTTACGTAAAATGTTACGTTAAGACTAAGGAGTCAAATATATAAAATTAGTAAAAGTACGAAATTGCCATTACTTAATAATTAAAATGCCGTGAAACACAATGTTCATTACAAAAACGTTTGTAGGTGTGGATAAACGATTTTGTTATCATATTTAACCGACATGCTGATGTACGTCTCGTTTGTCCCTTTGGACAAGCTAGCAGTGTTATAACAGTGGTTATAGGCTTGCGCATAAGCACTGGGTCAGAACCCATACATACATGACATCAAATATACACGGTTGCTTACTGTAAAGCATATCCCCATCATTTGGCGTGGGAAGTTAGAAGTATATCGTTCTTGATTTACGTAAATATTACGTTAAAACTGAGAAGTCAAATATATATAAAAATAGTAATAGTACGAAAATGCCACTAAGTAACAATTCAAATGCCATTAAACAATATTCAGTACAACAATAATATCTCGCAAAACCAGTAATATTAAGTCTTCACGTGACACATGTCACATAGAGGGCGTGCCAAGCCCTGTCACACCGAGGTCTGCTGAACAAGTGCATGTAAACAGCGGCCTCAGTTTATGTGATCGCTGTAAGCTTGTTGACACCAGTGCCTACTAATTTAAATTATATATTACAGGTATGTTCCTACCAACTGTTATGTTCATATGCAGATGTAGTTGTGATTTTCTGCTTTATACTCTCTGATCGTAATGGGAAAAAAATTTTTAACTTCTAGCACTGAAGATGGTCACTAAGTGACCGAAAATCGATTTTGCGGTTAATAAAACAAAAAAATACGACCAATGCTGTCTCTCCTTCCAAGTATACCCATTATCTGGTCGTGGTGCACAGGATACTCTATGGAGTCGCCAATCAAGGGAAACAGAATGTACAAATCTCACACAAATGATATTGTTCCCGCTAACTAAACTGTAGGAAGCAAGGGTCTATTACAAAGAGCATATTTGGTCATAAGTGAACAGTTTTTCAATAACTATGAGTATTATCGAGCATCGTTTCCTCTACCTCTTCACCTTCCACGAAACTAATGAATGACGCGTTTCTTTTGCACCAAAAGTATATATGGGAGTCAACACTTCATGTACTCTAACAAACGGCCAAATTACTGTTTTGCATGCTTGGAAGGTGTCATGTGGAGGGAACGTTATTTTTATTTTGTTGAAAACTTTTGTGTGTGACCACAGACATAGGCACTGAAACAGAAATAATGCTGTATGGCACTCTTATTTCTGATCACTTACGGCAATCTGTAAATTTTCATTATGTGGTATACCATAAGACATTTAAAACTTGAAGCGTTCCTATGACCCAAATTTTCGGTCTATAGGGGATTCATTTTAGGTTATTTTACAGTACTGTTACGGAAACGAAATACCTGACATTAATATCTCACTTTTCTTTAAAAATTGCAAGCTATGCTATTGAAAGTACAGAACAATGAAACGTCAAAAGAGAATAGCTGGGAAGCCATATCGTCCTTATGCCCAGTGCAATTAAAAATTATTGAACAAGAAAAGCTGAGTCAGAGGGAAGCGTCACTGAAATAGCAGATCCCTTATAGGAGCGTTATTATTAAACTGGAGGCTTTGCGGAATAGTGGTGTAAACAACCATGTGGGCCGTGGATACTTAACCAAGAGGAGAAAGAGTCATTTGTGTCGCGTGCTGTGAACGTGTGTAACTTTGGGCTAAAAGAAGGTATTCTGTGTTGTAGAAAGAATCTGATGTTATTTCCAAAACTGAATCCCCAGTTACGCTGACAAAGAAGAATTGTATTCTGTAAGTAACTCGAAGACGTATGAGGCAAATGAACGATCGTGAGATTTATTTTTTTTATATACTGTTATTAAACCTTAATAAATCACAAAATAAATAAGTTAAATAATGTTTTTCATCTTCTACTCAAATAAATGGACACAAAAACCGTAACTATAAGCCATGGTAACATATGTGAGGTGGACCGTAATTGGGAACATCGGCACCTAACTGATCCAATTTTTAATAAGTAAAATCTTCTCTGATAATACTTTAAGTTGAAAACTGGAGTAATAACAATGTTCCTGACCACTTGAAAATAAAAACAAATAATTTGAATGTCATATACAAGATATGTAAACAAAATGAAGAAAATTGCGGAAATTGGATGACAGTTATGGAAAACTATGGTACTTTGATCTTTAGATGCTCTCAACAAGGACTGTCAGACGACAATTGTGGAGAGAATATGAAACAATTAAAAGAAGCCTATAGCTTTAATTAACAGGATACAAACCTTCAAAAAGGAGAATATATTGCCGTACTGAGTTAAACATGTGAGAGTCGACACAATGAAAACGAAAAGTGCGGTGAACCAAATAGTCAGTGCGAAAGTTAAAATACAGCAGTATCAAATACGACTACGAAAGATATTGTCACAAAAGGCTTAGAAGTAGCATCTTAACACAGAAATAATGTTCATCCTCCAATATCCTTTATGTTTAAGTGAACAGGAAAATAGTTCCCATCGTTACTTACCAACAGCTATCTCCATCGCTTTCCATTGTCTCGTATCTGAAAAAGTAAAGTTGTTTTTTAAGTTATACATTCTAGGAAACACTAGAAGCAAATATTAAACATGTCTATTTCAAATTACCATACATTGTATCTTTTACGGCAGGTGCGTATCCAGGGTTGGGATCTAGGAGGAGTTACATTTTGTTATTCTCTCTCTCTCTCTCTCCAGAAGTTTTGGGGGACGTCATGACCCCCATGAGCAACTCCTCTCCTTGTATTTTCACCTGTCAATGGACTGCAATAACAAGAAATAACAGAATCTAAAGTACTCGCACTTCTTTTGAACTAGACAGCGCCTACTCGTAATCACCGATTTCGTCCAAATTTATAGTATACTCAGGGTGTCTAAAAATGATGAGCTCTCCAGATACAAAGCGTTTAGAGAAAATAGCATTTTGACGCGGATCAGGTAAGACGTGAGCGATTTATGTTAGCGTATTTTCCTGGCAGCGGTTGGAGAAGCGGAGAGAGTGCGTAAAGGTCATCCGAGTTTCGTGGAGTGGAGTCCTAATGCGAAACATTTTTTATTTCCAATTTTCACGTTACTTTCACTGCAAATAAACGGAAATAATACTAAATGTATTCTATATACTAATCTTTTCAAAAAAAGCATAGAAGGGAAGGCAAAGAAAAATTTAGAATTGCATATAAAGTTCCAACAAATGATTGTACTACAGCGTCCACGTGGATAATGCAAATAATTTTACAAGAAGGAAATGTAATTAATGGGTACAGAACTGCGTATTCCCTTAATTTCATTTTGACTTCTAGCAGCCCTTGGCAGCAGCACGGAAATAGTAGTTCCCAATACAAGTACACTCAATCTATAAAGAAATAAATACACTAGCAGCTAGTGGTTGTTAAAATAAACCAATGAGGAAAGTTGACAATTGATGCCCAACCAGGACTAGAATTCTGATTTTACCGTTTCTCGCAAATGGTCGCCTCGACAGCTTCAGGCATCCGGACACGGTCCTTGAGTAATCCAAATTTCCAACTTATCCACACCCTACCATCATGGTGCCCCAACCCATTACCCTCACTACTCACAGCAATCGCTGATTCTCCACACACTATTGATGTAGTACCCCTGCTCATTATCCTCACCACCAACGTCCGAAAGAACAAACACTATATATATATATATATATATATATATATATATATATATATATATATATATATATATGGCTAGACAACCAATGACTTCCTCCCTCCGTGCATATGCACACACAAGCCCGAACTCATGTGGGAACCAGTGATCGCTGCAATTACTGAAAGGGTAATGGGCAGGGGCACTAATCCAGTGGTGTGTGGATAAATTGGAAATTGGCATCGGTCAGGAACACAGATTCGAGTCCTGGTCCGGCACCAATTTTCATCTTTCCCCAATGATTTGTTTCAGTGCCCAGTAGCAACTAATATGATCGTGTGTGTGTGTGTGTGTGTGTGTGCGTGTTCGGAGCTTACGAACGCTCAACATCGAAGGTATCACACCCTTATACATAATGTTCCTATCCAGTTGAGTAATTGTTATATAAGGTTGCAGGATAAACGATGGTTTCCGTTCTTCTGGACACGCACGAAAGAACAGACACCATGCACATACAAGCAAAATCGCCAATCCGCCGTTGGAGACAACGTTAGCTGTGTCTACGGAGCACAATCGCTTGCTAGCTCTCGACTGAGTAACGTGAACGTTTTTAGAATATTGTATGAACAGAGAGAATATTGTTTTTTTACAGGAACCTTACAACTATCATGTTTCTGTAAAGATGAGCTGTCTATGACGTGTGGAAGATGCCGAGAAAGTTACTGCTTCCCGCGTTTCTATGATGAATCCCCTTACCCCAACACGTGTAAATCACCAACTACAAAATAATAGAAGTATCTTATTTTATTTGCAGCACCCAGAAAAAACTGCGGTAAACCCACTTTTTCTGAAAATAAGTTTTTGCTACTGTTTTGTTCTCTATTCTGCCCTCTTTCTACTACCTCCTTAGAAAACGAGGAAAGCAGCTTGCGTCATCCCTAAAACGTACGTGCAAAATAGTTTACAGCACAAAAGTCGGTGTATCTACTTCTCGTTGCAAAGTAAAACTGAATAAATCCACTACGTGATAAAGTATCAGACCTTGGTCTATTCTTAGCAAGCGCAAATATCTGAAGACACAAAACTCGCTTGGTACACGTTATTTATTTTCCTGAACAATGCTGGTTTACCAGCTTATTATTTCATTAGTTCTGAGGCTGTGTGTGGCAGTTTCGTCAAGCTGTCCCAAATGTACGCTACCGTGAAACAGAAAATAGCAACACGCCGGCTATTAGCTAACCATACTGCTGCGTTTCTCTTGGCTTGGTTTCTTCGTGAGAGTATGCAGGAAGTTTATGGTGTATTTCTTGGATCAAATACTAAGGTTCCTTTATCATTTCCTCCAAAATCATGGATTTTAATTATGGAATGTGTACAATTAGTTCCAAAAGGCCGTAAAAGATCGTCAAATCCATCTTACCCGAAGAGGTACAAAGTACAACGTATGAGGTAAGATTCAATCGCCAACTCTTTTATTTCATGCCATTTCATGGTAGCATGGAAACAGTAAGAACTTCATTGTTAGCATATCTGAAAACAGCAATTTATGCTGTGATGTGTCAGGTTCTTGCAGCGTTTCTTTTCACCTCCTGGTACTTTTGGTGTCCTGAACATGCTGCTTCACCTCCATACTCTGCAATATAAATTTTTGTCTACCTTCACTTTTTTGCTTGTCTCCTTGGATTCCACATTAGGTTATTTTGTCGTCTGCGGCTGGCAGCGGTGCTGAAAGCGCAATATAGGCCAAGGCGTCGCCCACTATGTAGTGCTGTGCTGTACTGTTTCGGCAGCCGGCATCACTGCCTTGGAAACTTTCCGCGGCGTCTCAGAAATGTGTGAGACCTGTTCAAGCTCTGCGGATAGCGAGGCGATGAGTGTGGTTAGGTCTTCATTGGCCACGGCGCACGGTATTGTGCGGCAGCTGCAAGACGTCGGGGTGGACGGCGTTGGTAGCGCTTGCGCTACGACACCTGTCGCTATGACTGTGTCTCCTTCAGAACAAGGAAGGGAGGGAGATTGGGTTTAATGTGCCGTCGACATCGAGGACATTACAGACGGAGCACAAGCTCGGATTTTGTCAAGAATGGGGGAGAAAATCGGCCGTGCCCTTTCAAAGGAACCATCACGGCATTTTTTTTTTTTTTTTTTGGAGCGATGTAGGGAAATCACGGAAAACCTAAATCCGAGTGACTGGACGCAGGTTCGAATCGTCGTCCTCCCGAATGCGAGTCCATTGTGCTGAGCACTGAGCCATCTCGCTCGGTGTCTTCTTCAAGGCAGTGGGCTTTCTACCTGGGAAGTTAATTCTGTGTTCCTATGGTGTGCTTGCCCTTGAACACTTGGTTCGCGCGTGCGCGCTTAGCCTTCTGTTACCTCAAGGTGCACAGGTATTGGCGGCCGGTGACTGTTCGTTGTTGATCAGCTGCCCGGCGTCTGTGGGCAAGGGCTCGGGCATCTGACGGGACGGTCGGCTTTCTTCTTGAGTTTTGATGGGCTAACGTGGCCTAAAACACTTCACAGTCACCGTACCTTGCGACGACGGGCAACCACAGTTCTTGCTCTGAGGAGTGTGTGTCTTGGCTAGCGGGCATCTTGCACTTGCTTGTTCGCCTGCCCACTTCGCGCATGCCTCGGAGAACGTACAGTACCGTGCTACATGCCCCACTCCTTGGTAGCGGAAGCACTAGGGCGAGTCATTCTTGTTCCGTAGATGTTTATGTGCAACAGATGTATGTTTAGAAGCACTGATAAAGTAAGGAATGAGGAGATTCTGTGCAGAATCGGAGATGAAAGGAGTATGTGGAAAAAACTGACAAGGAGAAGGGACAGGATGGTAGGACATCTTTTCGGACATCAGGGGACAAATTCCATGGTACTGGAGGTAGCCGTAGAGGACAAAAACTGTGGAAGAAGACAGAGACCGGAATACGAGTACATCCAACAAATAACTGAGGAAGTCTGTTGTCCTGAGGAAATCGTAGTGTGTTGCATCAAACCAGTAACAAGGGTGATGACTGAAAAAATAGAGAGTTTGACGTCGGCTGCTGAACCTAAGCGGTGTTCAAAAGCGAAAAAAAATATTCTGCCACCCTCTTCCACGAAAAGAGCTTATTGTTCTCCTGATTGTTGTTAGTGATCACCAGGAGTGGAGGTGGATTTGATACGCGTCACTGTACGCAAACCAGCACCGATGACCTCCAGGGCTTCTTTCAGGTGGTCAGGGTCTGCTCACCTTGGAAAGCCCGTGAAGACCGCCTTGATGGCATTATCTGGGACAACAGCATCAGTGTTGAAAGAAAGTGAGAGTTCTGCTGCCTCGCTTGTGACCTTCCTAGCGTCTTCGACATATGATAGCTACATTCGCACGTTGTTGTCTCCTGCAGCCCTCACAATGAGGACGGTTGTTGTATCCACTTTGAGGCACTGCAGGAATCTTTCGTACTTCGTAACACCCACGATGATGAGTGGAAGCCGATGCTCTGACCGCCCAGCAGGGAGTGCCAGACGTGAGCTGGCCATGTCTTCTGTGTGTTGGTTTTTAGTCATTTGCACCGCTTTCCTCTACTCCGCTGTCAGGACTGGGATGATGGTGTCCACTTCCGTGGCCACAATTGTAGTCGAATAGAAAAGCTGCTCTGGTCTAAAGTCACAATTACCTCTGCTAGTTACTACAATTAAGCGTGCAAGGATCACTGAATTGTTTTGCAGTTATAAACTGATGTAGACAATCGGTGTTAGATGGATGCAGTTGAGGACGTCGTTACACCACATAGTAAGTGGCACTTCAGATTCACCCCTGTAAAAAGGGTTGTGATCGCCAGAAGTGAACATGGAAACGCACTAATAAGAGGTGAGGTTGTCTGCAGAATGGACGCTGGTGAAGTGAGATGGACATGCAGACAAGGCAAAGCCTATTTATCATTGGAACCCAACTGGAGCGTCCTTAAAGACAGCAAAAGTGGGGAACGTTGATTTCCGGTTAAAAAATAATTTCGAGCATACTTGGGATGAAAACGAAAATCTCTACAAGAATATCTTTGGTTGTCAAACAGCTGTAAAGAGTGCAAAGGAAGACTCAGACTGTGGAATTGATACAGAGGATAATCAGTCGACAGTCATTTAGACGAAACAGGGCAGGATTTGTAAGCTTCAGACGTTTTAACTACTTTCAAACTCTTGCACAATCTCACTTGCTTTGTAACCACAGTCAATCGTAGTGATTAAATTGTTGGATTTTCTCCTTTGTACAAGTATTAAGATGTCGTTGTACTCTTATGTAATGATAATGTATGCACATCCATCTCTACAGAAGCAAAACTCTGTAAATCCTTGGGAATGAATGCATAACTAGGCAAGTACAAATTATTTTAGGTACTGATTAGTAAAAGAAAAACCAAATATTTCAGGGGCCGTCAGAAATGTAATCCTTAGGTAAACATAAACCTGTTAAGGAAATGAAATTCGAATACCTGCCATAAGAAGGAAGTAAGACATTTTTTGCGTTTTCTGAAAGAAATATTCTGGCGTACTCACTGCAATTTGCTTCTGGACACGTCATATACGCATTTCTTGTGTGTGCCCTACGATCACGTTCTGGAAATTTATTTGCGATCTCAGATATTCGCGCGCCTTTCCTTTTCCCGCCTTTTGTGAAAATATCAATAATTTCAATATACTGACCATTATTTCAGTTTATTTGCATTACAAGTAACGTAAAAATCGAATTTTCTTTTAAAAAAGTTAGTAAAATTTCTGCATAGGAACCCGATCACGCGACACTCGGATTGTCGTTCTGTGTTCCTCGCGATAGGCCAATCACTGCTTGGGAACTATGCTGAAATAAATGGCGCATGCCTCGGCAAAACCATGCCAACAACTTTTTTTTTCTAAATGCTTGGCCATCCGGAGCTCCCGTTTCCGTCACTTTCATTTCTGGCTATCGCCTGCGTAAATCATAGCTTTGCCCGAAACCGGTGATGACGATGAGGTGGGTCCCGTTGTTAGTTTACAGATCAGTAATCTAGAGACCAAGTCACATTAGAAAACAAACCGTTTATCTCAGAGAGAAGCTAGTGGTCTACAAGGATCCCATGAGTCAATATACACTCCTGGAAATGGAAAAAAGAACACATTGACACCGGTGTGTCAGACCCACCATACTTGCTCCGGACACTGCGAGAGGGCTGTACAAGCAATGATCACACGCACGGCACAGCGGACACACCAGGAACCGCGGTGTTGGCCGTCGAATGGCGCTAGCTGCGCAGCATTTGTGCACCGCCGCCGTCAGTGTCAGCCAGTTTGCCGTGGCATACGGAGCTCCATCGCAGTCTTTAACACTGGTAGCATGCCGCGACAGCGTGGACGTGAACCGTATGTGCAGTTGACGGACTTTGAGCGAGGGCGTATAGTGGGCATGCGGGAGGCCGGGTGGACGTACCGCCGAATTGCTCAACACGTGGGGCGTGAGGTCTCCACAGTACATCGATGTTGTCGCCGGTGGTCGGCGGAAGGTGCACGTGCCCGTCGACCTGGGACCGGACCGCAGCGACGCATGGATGCACGCCAAGACCAGGGGATCCTATGCAGTGCCGTAGGGGACCGCACCGCCACTTCCCAGCAAATTAGGGACACTGTTGCTCCTGGGGTATCGGCGAGGACCATTCGCAACCGTCTCCATGAAGCTGGGCTACGGTCCCGCACACCGTTAGGCCGTCTTCCGCTCACGCCCCAACATCGTGCAGTCCGCCTCCAGTGGTGTCGCGACAGGCGTGAATGGAGGGACGAATGGAGACGTGTCGTCTTCAGCGATGAGAGTCGCTTCTGCCTTGGTGCCAATGATGGTCGTATGCGTGTTTGGCGCCGTGCAGGTGAGCGCCACAATCAGCACTGCATACGACCGAGGCACACAGGGCCAACACCCGGCATCATGGTGTGGGGAGCGATCTCCTACACTGGCCGTACACCACTGGTGATCGTCGAGGGGACACTGAATAGTGCACGGTACATCCAAATCGTCATCGAACCCATCGTTCTACCATTCCTAGACCGGCAAGGGAACTTGCTGTTCCAACAGGACGATGCACGTCCGCATGTATCCCGTGCCACCCAACGTGCTCTAGAAGGTGTAAGTCAACTACCCTGGCCAGCAAGATCTCCGGATCTGTCCCCCATTGAGCATGTTTGGGACTGGATGAAGCGTCGTCTCACGCGGTCTGCACGTCCAGCACGAACGCTGGTCCAACTGAGGCGCCAGTTGGAAATGGCATGGCAAGCCGTTCCACAGGACTACATCCAGCATCTCTACGATCGTCTCCATGGGAGAATAGCAGCCTGCATTGCTGCGAAAGGTGGATATACACTGTACTAGTGCCGACATTGTGCATGCTCTGTTGCCTGTGTCTATGTGCCTGTGGTTCTGTCAGTGTGATCATGTGATGTATCTGACCCCAGGAATGTGTCAATAAAGTTTCCCCTTCCTGGGACAATGAATTCACGGTGTTCATATTTCAATTTCCAGGAGTGTAGTCTCTATAAATTTACGAATTCTGCTTTAAAGAAGAAACCTCTTCTCAGTTAAGCCCCAACTGCCATTCATTTATTTTACAAAAAGGAATTCTTATAAGGAACGTCAATTTTTTCCGACTGCAGACCTGTAATTATAACAATCAATTCTGATGACAAAACAATATCGTAAGGCCCTTCCAGACCACCTAAAAATTGCAAGAATATCGTCGACATTCAGTTACTTACGACAGGAGTGGTTGCTTTAAATCCAAGTAGCAAAATTTGCCAGAGAAAGCAAACAGACTCTGATCTGTCTATAACATAAACTATCACTTTGTTGGAGATAATTAATTAATTATTCCGTTGACCATACCAACTGAGATGTGAAAAGTAATCACAGAGCTAAATGGAACATTGGCTAAGGCCTGGACTGGTATTACAGAGTAGAGATTTCCCAAACTCCATTCAGTCGTACACTTTGTAACACTTATGTCGATTAGAAGTAGCTTTATATTATGTAACTTTGTAATTATGAAGTGTTTATTTTTGTTAGTTAAGGTCATTAACTTGTGACAGGAAATTTAAAATTTGTAATGTGTATATGGGAAAAGATGAGTTATTATTTAAAGTAATGAAATTTTATAATATGTGTAGGTCTATAAGATAAACAATGTGTATCGTAAGCTGGTTCATGATTAGGGCACTTGTATTGCAAAATGTAAAAGATGTAGTGAAGACCCTCGCAACGGAAGTGCCTTGGCGCGATGTAAAAGGCGGTTTTGGCGGTCGAAGTGGGCGGCTCCGTGCTGTGAACGGTACGCAGTCAGTGGCTGGTCGTTGCACAGTACACATCGACGGTGCCAAGGGAGGCAACATGAAGCCGTTTTGCAAGGAAATTGCCTCGGATGTGGATTTGGCTGCTGCTTGGTATTCTCGGCAATAAGAAATGGCTTTGACACGTTAAAAACCCGTCGCCAAGAAGAAATTTTATAGAAAATTCAAACAACAAGAGCCATGAGTACGGTTAGCGGCCACGTTTCTTGACGCCACTGCTCCATCAACTTCACGGATACAGATACGTATCAGAGCTGTTGTTGTTGTGCTCTTCAGTCCTGAGACTGGTTTGATGTAGCTCTCCATTCTACCCTATCCTGTGCAAGCTTCTTCATCCCCCAGTACCGACTGCTACCTACATCTTTCTGAATCTGCTTAGTGTATTCATCTTTTAGTCTCCCTCTACGATTTTTACCCTCCACGCTGCCCTCCAATACTAAGGTGGTGATCCCTTGATGCCTCAAAACATGTCCTACCAACCGATTCCTTATTCTAGTCAAGTTGTGCCACAAACTCCCCTTCTTCTCATTAGTTGTGTGATCTACCCATCCAATCTTCAGCATTCTTCTGTAACATCACATTTCGAAAGCTTCTATTCTCTTCTTGTCCAAACTATTTATCGTCAATGTTTCACTTCCATACATGGCAACACTCCATACAAATACTTTCAGAAACAACTTCCTGACACTTAAATCTATACTCGATGTTAGCAAATTTCTCTTCTTCAGAAACGCTTTCTTTGCCATTGCCAGTCTACATTTCATATCCTCTCTACTTCGACCATCATCAGTTATTTTACTCCCCTAATATCAAAACTCCTTTACTACTATAAGTGCCTCATTTCCTAATCTAATTCCCCCAGCATGAACCGACTTAATTCGACTACATTCCATTATCCTCGTTTTGCTTTTGTTGATGATCATCTTATATCCTTCTTTCGCGACACTGTCCATTCCGTTCAACTGCTCTTCCAAGTCCTTTAATGACTCGGCGAACCTCAAAGTTTTTATTTCTTATCCGTGGAATTTAATTCCTACTCCGAATTTTTCTTTTGTTTCCTTTACTGCTTGCTCAATATACAGATTGAATAACATTGGGGATAGGCTACAACCTTGTCTCATTCCCTTCCCAACCACTGCTTCCCTTTCATGCCCCTCCACTCTTATAACCACCATCTGGTTTCTGTACAGATTGTAAATAGCCTTTCGCTCCCTGTATTTTACCCCTGCCACATTCAGAATTTGAAAGAGAGTATTCCAGTCAATATTGTCAAAAGCTTTCTCTAAGTCTAAAAATTCTAGACACGTTGGTTTGCCTTTCCTTAATCCATTTTCTAAGATAAGTCGTAGGGTCAGTATTGCCTCACGTGTTCCAACATTTCTACAGAATCCAAACTGATCTTCCCCGAGGTCGGCTTCTACTAGTTTTTCCATTCGTCTGTAAAGAGGTCGAGTTAGTATTTTGCAGCCGTGACTTATTAAACAGATAGTTCGGTAATTTTCACATCTGTCAACACCTGCTTTCCTTAGGATTGGAATTATTATATTCTTCTTGAAGTCTGAGGGTATTTCGTCTGTATCATACATCTTGCTCACCAGATGATAGAGTTTTGTCAGGGTTGGCTCGCCCAAGACTGTCAGTAGTTCTAATGGAGTGTTGTCTACTCCCGGGGCCTTGTTTTGACTCAGGTCTTTCAGTGCTCTGTCAGACTCTTAACGCAGTATCATATCTCCCATTTCTTCTTCATCTACATCCTCTTCCATTTCCATAATATTGTCCTCAAGAACATCGCCCTTGTATAGACCCTCTATATACTACTTCCACCTACCTGCTTTCCCTTCTTTGCTTAGAACTGGGTTTCCATCAAAGCTCTTGATATTGATGCAAGTGGTTCTCTTTTCTCCAAAGGTCTCTTTAATTATCCTATAGGCAGTATCTATCTTACCCCTAGTGAGTTAAGCCTCTACATCCTTACATTTGTCTTCTAGCAATCCCTGCTTAGCCATTTTGCACTTCCTGTCGATATCATTTTTGAGACGTTTGTATTCCTTTTTGCCTGCTTCATTTACTGCATTTTTATATTTTCTCCTTTCATCAATTAAATTCAATATTTCTTCTGTTACCCAAGGATTTCTACTAGCCCTAGTCTTTTTACCTACTTGATCCTCTGCTGCCTTCACTACTTCATCCCTCAAAGCTACCCATTCTTCTTCTACTGTATTTCTTTCCCCCATTCCTGTAAATTGTTCCCTTATGCTCTGCCTGAAGCTCTGTACAACCTGTAGCTATGATTAAGTTATGCTCTGTGCAAAATTCTTCCAGGTGGCTTCCTCTTTCATTTCTTACCCCCAACCCAAATCACCTACTACGTTTCCTTCTCTTCCCTTGGCAAAAAAATGGTTCAAATGGCTGTGAGCACTATGGGACTCAACATCTGCGGTCATAAGTCCCCTAGAACTTAGAACTACTTAAACCTAACTAACCTAAGGACATCACACACACCCATGCCCGAGGCAGGATTCGAACCTGCGACCGTAGCAGTCCCGCGGTTCCGGACTGCAGCGCCAGAACCGCTAGACCACCGCGGCCGGCTCTCTTCCTTTCCCTACTACCGAATTCCAGTCATCCATGACTATTAAAGTTTTGTCTCCCTTCACTATCTGAAAAATTTCTTTTATCTCATAATACATTTCATCAAATTCTACATCATCTGCAGAGCTAGTTGGTATATAAACTTGTACTACTGTAGTAGGCGTGGGCTTCGTATCTATCTTGGCCACAATAATGCTTTCACTATGGTGTTTATAGTAGCTTACCCGAACTCCTATTTTTTTATTCATTATTAAACCTACTCCTGCATTACACCTATTTGATTTTGTATTTATAACCCTGTATTCACCTGAGCGAAAGTCTTGTTCCTCCTGCCACCGAACTTCACTAATTCCCACTATTTCTAACTTTAACCTATCCATTTCCCTTTTTAAATTTGCTAAACTACCTGCCCGATTAAGGGATCTGACATTCCACGCTCCGATCCGTAGAACGCCAGTTTTCTTTCTCCTGATAACGACGTCCTCTTGAGTAGTCCCCGCGCGGAGATCCGAATAGGGGACTATTTTACCTCCGGAATATTTTACCCAAGAGGACGCTATCATCATTTAACCATACAGTAAAGCTACATGCCCTCGGGAAAATTTACGGCTGTTTTTTCCCCTTGCTTTCAGCCGTTCGCAGTACCACTACAGAAGGCCGTCTTGGTTAGTGTTACAAGGCCAGAACAGTCAATCATCGAGACTGTTGCCCCTGAAACTACTGAAAAGGCTGCTGCCCCTCTTCAGGAACCACACGTTTGTGTGGCCACTCGACAGATACCCTTCCGTTGTGGTTGCACCTACGGTACGGCTACCTGTATCGCTGAGGCTCGCAAGCCTCCCCACCAACGGCAAGGTCCATGGTTCATGGGGGGATGTATCAGAGTATGGACCAGTCTATTTGTGTGGGTGGTGTTAATAATAATCCAAGAGCTGTAAACCTGTGTTTACAACCATATCTTCTGTCCTGATCATGAACCGATGCAGGGTCCTCTCCTAACTGTTTATAAAGCCGAGAATCATGTTTCAAATGAACAAGTGATTTATTCAAGTTTGTCAAATGTGCAAGGATAAGCAAAGGTTGAAGTAACTTAGAAGTTTGCTAAAGTGCTTTCAATTCATTGCAAAGTATCGTTTTGCAAAAATTCAGTGCCAGACTGTGTAAATGTTACTGCCTAAAATACCTGCTTCACAGATGATGAAAACGGTATATAAGTTAAACTTATTTGAAACATATATTAGCCTTAATTACTATCATGAACGATTTTTTTAAGTTAATTGAGCTCAGTGTTGAATAATTTGACTTGAAAAGTAAAAATATAACCTATTCCAAGAGAAGTTAAGAGTTAATTTATTTTGGTTCAAATGGCTCTGAGCACTACGGGACTTAACATCTGAGGTCATCAGTCCCCTAGACTCAGAACTACCTAAACCTAACTAACCTAAAGACATCACACTCGTCCTTGCCCGAGGCAGGATTCGAACCTGCGACCGTAGCAGCAGCGCGGTTCCGGACTGAAGCGCTATAACCGCTCTTAATTTTGTTTGAATTAGTCTTTGCTACTGAAGTAATTATAGAGCTTGACTAGTGACACCTTACTAGTCTATGTATCCCTACTATATTCTTCAAATATTAAAAAATAAATGGACTATTATTACCACTAAGGAAATCTGATTTATTTCTATAAACTGGAGTACAAACACTGCGATTGTGGTATTATTTATTTTAATTGTGGTATTTTTACGTCCGTTAAGTCAGAAGCCCCTCCAGGCCAATTTTAGTTTGGCACTTCTGGCAGGAACAGTTCAGTACCGATCCAGATAACAACATTTGAATGTAGCGTTTATTAGTGTGAGTTTTGGTACGAATTTGTTTTATATGAATACTAATATGCGCATTATTGCTAACTACTGCTACACACAGCTCAGAGTGGCTTGTGTCCTTTTGTATCCTGTGTGCTGTTCAAAGAGAATATCAATGAAAATAACTTCAATAACTAATATTCAATTTTCTTAAACTTATATTTTCAAATTAATGTGCCTAATTAGGCTGCCGACCGTAAGTTTTTTTCATTCACATATGCATTTTACTACTTTCATTAAACCCCTAAGTTAGAGCCTGTTTATCTAGTCTGTAATAGCAATATATTGAAATATACAGTCCGATACCTTTATCCGTTAGACACACAAGCAGTGAAAATTTCAATATCCTCTCAGAGGGTAACATTAACCTGAGTTACAGCAGGCTAGTGTTATAACATATTCCAAAAGCGTATTAACAGAGCAGAGACGTATGGAGAATCATCTTAACTCCAGTCCTGAGCTTTTATGGAAAGTAAACTTGGAAACTTGTGGTAAGGTCTTATGGGACCAAACTACTGAGGTCATCGGTCCCTAAGCTTACACAATACTTATCTAACTTGAACTAACTTACGCTAAGGACAACACACACCCATGCCCGAGGGAGGACTCGAACCTCCGACGGGAGTGAGCTGCCCAGGTCGTGACAAGACGCCCCAGACCGCGCGGCTACCCCGCGCGGCTATAGAAAGTAGTTTGTGAAATCACGAGTAGGCGATATGGTGCTTAACGACCACGCTTAATCACAGAACGTGAAGGCTTGCCGACTCACTGAAGCAGCATAGGTGGCGATCCACCTAACCTGACGACAGAGTAAAATGCTGGTTGAGACGAAAATTGTTCGGAGCACACTTGAGGGTTGTTGAACATGGGGCTCCGCAGAAAGCGACCTCTACTTATCCTCATGCACGGGCTCATGGAATTGGACCGCAGATCAATTGAACATGTCGCATGGTCGGACGAATCACGTTTTCCGTTACACCAGATCATGTCCGGATAAGTCGTCATGCAGGTGAACAGCTGATCGAAATATTCACCGCGCCATGGACGCAGGTCGGTGGCGGCAATGCTATGCTCTGGAGTATATTCACCTGCGCTTCCATCGGACCTGAGTTAGTGATCCACTATACAAAAAAAGAACGATGCCCCACGAAGGAATCATCCGAATGTGACGGAAATCGATAGATGAGATGTACATGTACAGGCAAACAAATGATTAGAATTTCAGAAAAATTGGATGATTCATTCAAGAGAAAGAGCTTTACAAATTGAGCAAGTGAGTAAGGCGTTGGTCCACGTTACGAGCAGTCATTCGGATTGACACTGATTGACAGAGTAGTTGGATGTCCTCCTGAGAGATGTCGTACCAAATTCCGTACAGCTGGTGCGTTGGATCGTCAATATCCCGAGATGACTGGAGAGCCCTGCCCATAATGCTCCAAACGTTTTCTGTTGCAGAGAGATGCAGCGACCTTGCTGACCAAGGTAGGGTTTGAGATGGACGAAGACAAGCGATAAAATTCTCGCCGCCTATGGGCGGGCATTATCTTGCTGAAATGGAAGCCTCTGGCTTACCATGGAGGGCAAAAAACCGAGGCATAGAATACCATCGACGTGCAGTACCTCTGTGCTGTAAGGGTGCCGCGGACGACAACCAGACGGGTCCTGCTACAAAATGAAATGCCACTCCAGACCATCACTCCTGTTTGTCGGGCCATATGGTGGGCGAAATTCAGGTTGGTACCGCCCTCTGGTGCTTCTTCGCTGGTAATCAGGACTCAGTCCACCCCCGGTAGCCAAGGGCTCTGCGCGTCAGAATGTCAATCCTAAGGACCCGGATTCGATTCCCGGCTGGATCGGAGATTTTCTCCGCTCAGGGATTGGGTGTTGTGTTGTCCTAATCATCATCATTTCATTCCCATCGACGCACAAATCGCCGAAGTGGCGTCAAATCGAAAGACTTGCACCCAGCGAACGGTCTACCCGACGAGAGGTCCTAGTTGCACGACATTTACATTTATTTATCGAGGCTCAGTTCGGAGTGGGACTCATCACTGAAGGCAGTCAATGAGATTCCAGGCCTAATGTGTCCGACACCACTGCAAATGGGCTTGTTGGTTTACAGAGGTTAGTGGCAGTCGGCGCAGGGGGCGCCATGAGCTCTGCGCCCTTTCTGAGGGTCAACTTTCAATCTTACCCTTGATGCATCAGTTGCATGTAGTATGGATGATTGTGGTGAATTAGGGGTTCTTTATTTATTTATACACTACTGACCATTGAAATTGCTACAACACGAAGATGACGTGCTACAGACGCAAAATTTAACTGACAGGAAGTGGATGCTGTGACATGTAAATGATTAGCTTTTCAGAGGACTCACACAAGATTGACGCCAGTGGCGACACCTACAACGTGCGGACATTAGGAAAGTTTCCAACCGATTTCTCATACACAAACAGCAGTTGACCGGCGTTGCCTAGTGAAACGTTGTTCTGATGCCTCGTTTAAGGAGCAGAAATGCGTACCATCACGTTTCCGACCTTCATAAAGGTCGGATTGTAGCCTATCGCGATTCCGGTTTATCGTATCGCGACATTGCTGCTCGCGTTGGTCGAGATCCAATGACTGTTAGCAGAATATGGAATCGGTGGGTTCAGGAGGGTAATACGGAACGCCGTGCTGGATCCCAACGGCCTCGTATCACTAGCAGTCCAGATGACAGGCATCTTATCCGCGTGGCTGTAACGGATCGTGCAGCCACGTCTCGATCCCTGAATCAACAGATGGGGACGTTTGCAAGACAACAACCATCTGCACGAACACTTCGACGACGTTTGCAGCAGCATGGGATATTAGCCCGCAGACCATGACTGCGGTTACCCTTGACGCTGCATCACAGACAGGAGCGCTTGCGATGGTGTACTCAACGACGAACGTGGGTGCACGAATGGCAAAATGTCATTTTTTCGGATGAATCCAGGTTCTGTTTACAGCATCATGATGGTCGCATCCGTGTTTGGCGACATCACGGTGAACGCACATTGGAAGCGTGTATTCGCCATCGCCATACTAGCGTATCACCCGGCGTGATGGTATGGAGTGCCATTAGTTCCACGTCTCGGTCACCTCTTGTTCGCATTGACGGCACTTTGAACAGTGGACGTTACATTTCAGATGTGTTACGACACGTGGTTCTACCCTTCATTCGATCCCTGCGAAACCTTACATTTCAGCAGAATAATGCACGCCCGCATGTTGTAGGTCCTGTACGGGCCTTTCTGGATACAGAAAATGTTCGACTGCTGCCCTGGCCAGCACATTGCCCAGAACTCTCACCAACTGAAAACGTCTGGTCAATGGTGGCCGAGCAACTCGCTCGTCACAATTCGCCAGTCACTACTCTTGATGAACTGTGGTATCGTGTTGAAGCTGCATGGGCAGCTGTACCTGTACACGCCATCCAAGCTCTGTTTGACTCAATGCCCAGGCGTATCAAGGCCGTTATGACGGCCGGTGGTGGTTGTTCTGGGTACTGATTTCTCAGGTTCTATACACCCAAATTGCGCGAGAATGTAATCACATGTCATTTCTGGTATAATATATTTGTCCAATGAATACCCGTGTATCATCTATATTTCTTCTTGGTGCAGCAATTTTAATGGCCAGTAGTGTACATTACAGGTCAACTTCATTGCGTCATGTATGGCCCATTTCGGCCTATGGATAGCTGCGTTCGAGAAACATGTCCATATTTAAAAATTATTTAGCTCAACACGAGAACTGAGACGTGTGTGTTACTGAAACAAGTCGTTATTCCCACGTAGTAGCAATATGTAGTTTTTAAATATGACTCTCAGTCCACCGACGCAACTGCATTTGAAATTGTCCACAGGCCAGAACTGACCAATCATACAGTGAACTTCATCTGTACAAATATTATTCTGAGAGACTACGGTGGACATTAAGAACGATGCAAGTCATTATGGAAATTTGGACTCTTAAGATGCAGCAGTGAATAGTGTAGATGCTTTTAATAGTGGAAACCCTGACGACGTCCTGCCCGGTGCCCTAGGAATCTAGCAGACAATGTCTGTTGACCGAATATTATGAGGGTGGATCCAGTAGCGGAATCAACCATCTGCAGGTTATATACAACAAAATAAATGAAAGAAAAGAACAAATTCTGTAGTGCTAACAGTAGTAGTAGTAGTTTGGCAGCGGGTTAAGAGTTTTATTGTTGTTTTGCAGCAACGGTTGTAGTATTAAAAAAGTTTAAGTGTTATTGCTGTCCAAGAACATTTTATTTGTATTGCCTTTTCAGTCTCTCAGATAATAGGCTGTAATTGTGAAGAATAAATGAAATTTGAAAAATGTCTAGAACGATTTTAGCGTTCAGAAATTATGTAAAGATGAGAGCGGCCACTAGCTTCCCTTCGTATTTGATGCTTGCCCTCGTGGTGATGGAATCTTACAGGTAACTGTGGATAAGTGTGATTGTCACAGATCCAGAACGGTATTACAGTGGTTTCAGGAGCGTTGTATGAATTGGCTCTCTATTTCGCCTGATTTGAGATTGGTGAAACACAGACATTACGCTATCGATTAGTGACTTCGCTGCCACAAAGCAACGATCCGTAATTTGCGGGAACTGAGTGACCTGCGCAAGGACGTCTGGCACTACATACCTGCGGGCACTTACCCGGGATTTACTGAATCCTAGCCAGGCTGGATCGCTGCAGTACTGAGTTCTAAACTGGACCAACGCGCTTTTAAGCAGGTGTATATAATGATGTGGCGTATCAGTGAGGGTTCATTACGCCGTCGAGAAAAGTCCTTCAAAACACAAAAGCAGATAATCCTTCTACATCTAAATCTGTACCCATCGCCGCAAGCCACGTTTTGATTTATGACGGAGGGTACTTTGTGTACCACTGTCGCTCCCTTCTTTTCCTGTTCCACCCGCGAGTAGTTCGCGGAAAGAACGATTGCCGATAAGTCTCCGTGGGGGCTCGAACCTCTCTAATTTTATCTTCAGTATTTTCGCAAGATAGGCATACCCTCTCGGAAGTTCCACAGTAAATTATGTCGTGGTGATGAATGCCTCTCGTGCAGCGTCTGCCTCTGGAGTTGGTTAATCATCTCAGTGATGCTTTCGTGCTCACTAAATGAACCTGTAACAAAATGCGCTGCTCTTCTTTGGATCTTCTTTACTTCCTCTGTCAGTCCTACTTGCCACTGGTCTCATACTGAATTGAAATATTCAAGTATTGGTCTAACATCTCTTTCGTAAGATACTCCGCTGTTAATCATCTGGTCCCGGCGGAGGTTCGAGTCCTCCCTCGGGTATGGGTGTGTGTGTTTGTCCTTAAGATAATTTAGGTTAAGTAGTGTGTAAGCTTAGGAACTGGTTACCTTAGCAGTTAAGTCCCATAAGATTTCACACACATTAGAACATTTTTTTGTTAATCATCTACATTAATGTATCTGGTCTCTGCCTATCCTGTGATTAATTTTATGAGGTCGCTCCTCTTTAAATTCTACTTCTAGATATTTTATGGAAGTAACTGCTTCCAGTGGTTGCTCTGGAACTGCATAATCATACAATAATGGGCCTTTCAATTTTTCCGCATTACGTTACATTTGTGAAGGTTGAGGTTAAATTGTTACTCCCTGTACCAAGCATCCATCCTCTGCGGGTCTCCCTGCATTTCGCAACAATTTTTTAGCATTGCGACTTTTCTTTACACACGGCATCATCCACGAAAAGTCCCAGGGAACCTCCGATGTTGTCTACTGTCATTTAAGTATATTATCAATAGTAGTGGACCTATAACAATCTCTTGCGGTACGTCCGAAGTCACTTTTACGTCTGAAGACGTATTCAGAATGACATGCTGTGTTCTGTTTGCTAGAAGCCCTTCAGTCCAGTCGCACAGTTGATCCGACGTAACATAATCCCGCATTTTGGGGCAGCCAAGCGAAACTGTAGCGAATGCGTTTCGGACCCTTGAATTCCTACAGAGGAGATTTTTCATCTCCAAAAATTTCGTAGTACTGAAGCATAAAAAATGTTGCAGAATTCTGCAGCTGACGTCAGAGATATGTGCGTATGTCGGACGACCCTTCTTGAAAGTGGGAGTGACCTTGGCTCCTCTTTCCAATCATCAAGAACACTTCGCTCCTCTAACAGCCTGCGGTACAATGCTGCTAGATGAGGGGCAATTTCTTTCTCTTATTCTTTGTAGAATCGTATTGGTATCCCATCAGGACTAGTGACCTTCCTTCTGTTGAGCAACACATTTACCCAACTGAGCTAACGTTTTGTCTCGGAAGACCTGGATGTCGACCAAGCATTGGACTCTAAACTTCCTTGTATCCTCCGTTGACAGGTATTACACAGCTCAAAAGAAATAACTTGCAGGACTCAGAAACAAATTTTAAAAGTTAAACACTAATGATTACAATTCATCGATGACAGAAGAAACACAGCTTCAAAGGAAGACTTGGGTTCATCTCATTTTCTGCTGGAAGCTGGTCCTACAGATTTGGTACCTGGTTATAATTGCTATCACTTTCTGCGTAGTTTCATTTTTTTGCTATCGAACATAATTTCATTCTAGGTTTTTGTTCTACCAATCAAGCAGTAAGGCATTTATTTATTCCCGTAGTGAAAACAAGACCAGGACTAGAAAATTGCTCTCTGGCTCGACACGTTGTTATTTGTCACCCAGCTGAGGAGCTTCTGTCCCAGCGATTAAGACGATGCTGATGAATCTTGCTTCTGAAACATTAGACCGCATTTAGTCCTTCGTAGGAGCTATGTGCACGCCGGGAGAAGCCGCAGATGTTTGTGACTGTCTGCTGGGGCCGACGCTAAAGCCTCAACAGTCAGCTTTTGCTCATTTGTCACACTGACAACGGTATTTGCTGGTAGAACAACGTTGCCCGCGTTGCGTATGCCTACTCAGTACGAGCCTCTTCCTGCGTCCCTCGCCAAAACTCCTGGCGCGACCGTTGTAACCGCTAAGGTCCAGCGTCGAGGCTGCACAACTTTCTGTAGCTGAGAAATGGCCTACTTATTAGTCACTTCTATAGCTGAGTTATGTATGAGAGTAACGACTACTTATTCATCTTCACTGGCAGGAAATATCACGATATGGTAAACTAATCCTAATTGATTCACCTTCACTGTACGTAATAGTAAAGTAAATGCATTTAGAGAGTCCCTTCACTCACAAGGAGAGGCCGCCAATTGTGAAATTCAGATTCGATTCATACTGCGCATAATAAAAGCTCATGGCCAGAGGTGTAATGTGGCAAAGCACCAAGATGCACTTCTCAGCCGTTGTCGAGAAAATCGACAGTTAAAAAAAGTCGTTGCGGTGAAATAATCTCTTCGATTAATGGTTTTCTACAGCGTCGTGGCGCAGCGGTAAGCGCTCGGGTTTGTAATCCGAAGGTCGCCGGATCGAATCTCGCGCCATGCAATTTTTTTATTATTAGTTTTTTGTAATTCAAATATAAAGTATTAATGAATTGCATATGCATGTTGGTGAAGGCGGATCGCTCTCCAATTGTACCGCCTCCATTTTTCCGTTTTTTTAACAGGGTGTACCAAAGCTCTCCCGTCCGCACTGATTTTCGACGATGTTATAAGCTGCGCTAGGGACCGCATCTACCTTCTTTCGAAGTTAGCAGGCAACTACGCTGTTATGCGGTGGCTCGTTTCGGCCCATTCAACATCTGTCCTTCAAGTCTAACGAGCGAGTAACGGAGTTTATATTTCATACCTGCCACAGCGAATTTGTGTTCGTGGGGTCTCTATTCTAATTCGAACGTTTGACTTACGATATACGTATTCGTTTCGGAATATCGTTTCTACGTCTTCCGTTAACTATACGTGGTTACATTATGAAGACAATTAATAACATTTGTGAAATAGAACTTTCTTTGCGGAAAACATAATGATGTTCGAAATCGCCGGTTTTTCCACGACAAACGACTTTCAACAGCTTATTATATGCATAATTGTTGCAACTGATGCCGGGAAATATATATATTTTAGTATTTGTTTTTTGTAATTCAGATATATATATATATATATATATATATATATATATATATATATATATCTGAATTACAAAAAACAAATACTAAAAAAAAAGTTGCATGGTACGAGATTCGATCCGGCGATCTTCGGATTACAAACCCGAGCGCTTACCGCTGCGCCACGACGCTGTGAAAAAGTCATTAATCGTAGAGAGTATTTCACCGCAACGGTTTCTTTTAATTGTAGATTTTCTCGACAACGGCTGAGAAGTGCATCTTGGTGCTTTGCCACATTACACCTCTGGCCATGAGCTTTTATTATGCGCAGTATGAATCGAATCTGAAATTCACAATTGGCGGCCTCCGCTTGTCAGTATCACTTTACGCTTAAATAAGTTACGCAGTTTCTTCCAACCATTTGTGGTTGCTGAATTTGAAATTCTTTTCGGTGTTGTCGCTATATAACTGAACTGTGCATTAAACAGTGCTGCAGTTCATTTGCTGGTATTCGAGCAAAATTTGTCTGTAATAGATACATGGTCGTACGTCAGTACGTGCGTTTGTCCTCGTCGAGAATGCATCCCACTTCGTGTAGTTTGATGAACTAGTAGAAATACAGCGATAGTTGTTGCACTTGTATTGAGAAATTTTCCTTAATTTCAAAGCAACTGTTGTCAACAGGATGACAATGAAATGCATATAACGGCAGCTGTGAAAGAACTGCAAAATCGTCGTGCCACCCCAAGATTCCATAACGTTCTCTGGTATCCGTGATTACGAGGTTATTATTGGCTTCTGAGGTTTTCTTATGATCCTAACGAAGAGTTGTTCGACCTACCTGACTCGCCCAAAGATATTAGATGAACTGAGCAAATAATTAAATAAATGCTAGACGTAACTTTTCGTACGCTAAATATGTGGTTGCAAGAGCCGATAAGTGAACATCATTGACGGATAACACCGTACGTTATATTTCTTCAACCTTCAATTATTAGTTTTGATGGAACTTTAAAAGTAGTAAGGGTTCAATTTTAGATGGTAAAATGATTTTACCTGATATTATTCTTAGTTCTGTTGAGTCCTACAGAAGTGGTTTTCTTGGCGTTAGTGCAACTATTACTTCGAAGAAAACAAGAATACGACAAGACAGCCACGTTTCCATAGACTGTGGTCTCTCTTGAGGTTAACAGAACAGATAAGAGACGGAACGCGGGGGATCATAAATACTGTGGACACGAACAGTGACACAGCGCGAAAGCAGCGTGGTGTAACAGCGGCACCAGGAGCTTGGCCAGAGGCAGAAGTTGTCGAGGACGTTTCAGATATACTGGACTTCTTCGGAGACTTTGAAGTGCGGTGCGGCGAGGATAGGGCGCCGAAATAAGGCGGTCTGAGAGAAAGTATGATTTAGGAGTTCCATCTTTTTTGAGACGACAGTAAAACAAAAGGCTACTGCCGGTATTATTAAATCCGAGTGACTGGCAGGTAAGCCCCACGCCAAGTTTCCAGTGAGAGAGATGTTTATTTTGCTCCGCTGGAAAAAAGGTCTAGCTCTGTCGCAGGAAAGTTAAGGAGTTTCTGTGTGGTAGAATAAAGCTTAAATCTTCAAACAGTTAGTCATGATCATCATTGTATAGCAAGTAGTGCATTTGTTTATCCGTGGACGGATGTCTGATGAATAACGAAGAATACATAACTTCATTTTCTACACCTACATGATTACTCTGCAGTTCACATTTATGTGCTTGGCAGAGGGTTCATCGAACCACAATCATACTATCTCTCTACCATTCCACTGCCGTACAGCGCGCGGGAAAAACGAACACCTAAACCTTTCTGTTCGAGCTGTGATTTCTCTTATTTTATTTTGATGATCATTCCTACCTATGTACGCTGGGCTCAACAATATATTTTCGCATTCGGAAGAGAAATTTGGTGACTGAAATTCCGTAAATAGATCTCGCCGCGACGAAAAACATCTTTGCTTTAGCGACTTCCATCCCAACTCGCGTATCATATCTGCCACACTCTCTCCCCTATTACGTGATAATACAAAACGAGCTGCCCTTTTTTGCACCCTTTCGATGTCCTCCGTCAATCCCACCTGGTAAGGATCCCACCCCGCACAGCAATATTCTAACAGAGGACCAACGAGTGTAGTGTAAGCTGTCTCTTTAGTGGACTTGTTGCATCTTATAAGTGTCCTGCCAATGAAACGCAACCTTTGGCTCGCCTTCCCCACAATATTATCTATGTGGTCTTTCCAACTGGAGTTGTTCGTAATTTTAACCCCCAGGTACTTAGTTGAATTGACAGCCTTGAGAATTGTACTATTTATCGAGTATTCGAATTCCAAAGGATTTCTTTTGGAACTCATGTGGATCACCTCACACTTTTCGTTATTTAGAGTCAACTGCCACCTGCCACACCATACAGCAATCTTTTCTAAATCGCTTTGCAACTGATACTGGTCTTCGGATGACTAGACGGCAAATTACAGCATCATCTGCGAACAACCTAAGACAATTGCTCAGATTGTCACCCAGGTCATTTATATAAATCAGGAACAGCAGAGTTCCCAGGACGCTTCCCTGGGGAACACCTGATATCACTTCAATTTTACTCGATGATTTGCCGTCTATTACAACGAACTGCGACCTTCCTGATAGGAAATCACGAATCCAGTCGCACAACTGAGACGATACCCCATAGGCCCGCAGCTTGATTAGAAGTCGCTTGTGAGGAACGGTGTCAAAAGCTTTCCGGAAATCTAGAAATACGGAATCAACTTGAGATCCCCTGTCGATAGCGGCCATTACTTCGTGCGAATAAAGAGCTAGCTGCGTTGCACAAGAACGATGTTTTCTGAAACCATGCTGATTACGTATCAATAGATCGTTTCCTTCGAGGTGATTCATAATGTTTGAATACAGTATATGCTCCAAAACCCTACTGCAAACCGACGTCAATGATATAGGTCTGTAGTTCGATGGATTACTCCTACTACCCTTCTTAAACACTGGTGCGACCTGCGCAATTTTCCAATCTGTAGGTACAGATCTATCGGTGAGCGAGCGGTTGTATTTGATTGCTAAGTAGGGAGCTATTGTATCAGCGTAATCTGAAAGGAACCTAATCGGTATACAATCTGGACCTGAAGACTTGGCCCGCATCTCGTGGTCGTGCGGTAGCGTTCTCGCTTCCCACGCCCGGGTTCCCGGGTTCGATTCCCGGCGGGGTCAGGGATTTTCTCTGCCTCGTGATGGCTGGGTGTTGTGTGCTGTCCTTAGGTTAGTTAGGTTTAAGTAGTTTTAAGTTCTAGGGGACTGATGACCATAGATGTTAAGTCCCATAGTGCTCAGAGCCATTTGAACCTGAAGACTTGCCCGTATCAAGCGATTTGAGTTGCTTCTTAACCCCTAAGGTATCTACTTCTAAGAAACTCATGCTAGAAGCTGTTCGTGTTTCAAATTCTGGAATATTCCATTCGTCTTCCCTGGTGAAGGGATTTCGGAAAACTGCGTTCAATAACTCCGTTTTTCCGGCACAGTCGTCGGTAACAGTACCATCGGCACTGCGCAGCGAAGGTATTGACTGCGTCTTGCCACTTGTGTACTTTACATACGACCAGAATTTCTTATGATTTTCTACGAAATTTCGAGACAATGTTTCGTTGTGGAACCTATTACAGGCATCTCGCATTGAAGTCCGTTCCAAATTTCGCGCGTCTGTAAATTTTAGCCAATCTTCGGGATTTCGCGTTCTTCTGAACGTCGCATGCTTTTTCCGTTGCCTCTACAACAGCGCTTTGGACCTGTTTTGTGTACCATGGGGGATCAGTTCCATCTCTTACCAATTTATGAGGTATGAATCTGTCAATTGCTGTTGCTACTATATCTTTGAATTTGAGCCACATCTCGTCTACATTTGCATAGTCAGTTCGGAAGGAATGGAGATTGTCTCCTAGGAAGGCTTCTAGTGACACTTTATTCGTTTCTTTAAATAAAATTATTTTACGTTTGTTTCTGGTGGATTTGGAAGAAACGGTATTGAGCCTAGCTACAACGACCTTGTGATCACTAATCCCTGTATCAGTCATGATGCTCTCTATCAGCTATGGATTGTTTGCGGCTAAGAGGTCAAGTGTGTTTTCGCAACCATTTACAATTCGCGTGGGTTCATGGACTAACTGCTCGAAATACTTTTCGGAGAAAGCATTTAGGACAATCTCGGAAGATGTTTTCTGCCTACCACCGGTTTTGAACAAGTATTTTTGCCAACATATCGATGGAAGGTTGAAGTCCCCACAAACTATAACCGTATGAGTGGGGTCTTTATTTGTTACGAGACTCAAATTTTCTCTGAACTGCTCTGCAACTATATCATCGGAGTCTGGGGGTCGGTAGAAGGAGCCAATTATTAACTTAGTTCGGCTGTTAAGTATAACCTCCACCCATACCAATTCGCACGGAGTATCTACTTCGACTTCACTACAAGATAAACCACTACTGGCAGACACAAACACTCCACCACCAATTCTGCCTAATCTATCTGTCCTGAACTCCGTCTGAGACTTGGCTAATGGCTCTGAGCACTATGGGACTCAACTGCTGTGGTCATAAGTCTCCTAGAACTTAGAACTACTTAAACCTAACTAACCTAAGGACAGCACACAACACCCAGCCATCACGAGGCAGAGAAAATCCCTGACCCCGCCGGGAATCGAACCCGGGAACCCGGGCGTGGGAAGCGAGAACGCTACCGCACGACCACGAGATGCGGGTCTGAGACTTCGTAAAAATTTCTGCAGTACTTATTTCGGGCTTTAGCCAGCTTTCCGTACCTATAACGATTTCAGCTTCTGTGCTTTCTATTAGCGCTTGAAGCTCAGGGACTTTCCCAGCACAACTACAACAATTTACAACTACAATTCCGACTGTTCCTTGATCCAAGTACGTCCTGTGTTTGCCATGCACCCTTTGAGATTGCAGCCCACCCCGTACTTTCCCGAGGCCTTCTAACCTAAAAAACCGCCCAGTCCACGCCACACAGCCTCCGCTACCCTTGTAGCCGCCAGCTGAGTGTAGTGAACTCCTGACCTATTCAGCGGAACCCGAAACCCCACCACCCTATGGCGCAAGTCAAGGAATCTGCAGCCAACACGGTCGCAAAACCGTCTGAGCCTCTGATTCAGACCCTCCACCCGGCTCTGCACCAAAGGTCCACAGCCTTCAGAGATTATCTGTGTAAATAGTCAACTATATTTCAGTGAATGTAAATAATGTTATGAGATAGTGACAGAATTGTCTTTATTTTTGAGTCAGATCGGTGGGTCGCAAACTATACAAAAATACATGCCTTCTCTTTGGTGGAAATGGAAGTAAAAACCTACAGATGGCTAAGACCGCTGTTTTCTATCATTCATTTAGATTACTGGGTTGATCAAACGAATTTGGCCTCGTCGGATTTTATGCAGTACGCTTCAATAAACCTCGACTATGTGCACAGTACACCGTGTCAAGTCATAAAAAGATCTTTCAAAAAATGAAAACCATGATATATCGGCATGCCAAATATACTATATTATACCATACTAGCTATTGTACGAACTCCAGCTTGTAAACACTAACCACCGATCTAATATTAACATAAACCCGTCCAGGCGATAGCAGCGTCACTTGGCGAGGAATTATGCCAGTCAGACACATGCCCGATACACGTAGTATCTATGCTTTCCATGTATATAATGCGGAAAGCGCGCGATCTGTCTGACATTGTGACGGCTTGGAGGATAGGCACGAGTATTTCTGAAACTGCACAACTTGTCCGGTGTCTAGGACTGCTGTGGTATTTTCCACACGTGGTGAAAGCAAGGTAAAACCATGTCCAGACGTCGTGGGGATGGACGGCCACCGCTCATTACAGATGTCGGACGTCCTAGGCTGAGCGGACTGGTAAAATAGGAAATTTGGAGCACAGTGATTGAAATAACGTCAGACTTTAATGCTGGGCAGGGTGCAAGTGTGTCTGAACAGACAGAGTACCGAACACTCCTAAGGATGGGCCTCCGCAGCCGATGACACGTTCATATTCCAATGTTAACACCACGACATCGGCAACTGCGACTGAAATGGGTACGTGACCAACGGCACTGAATGTTGGAGCTGTGGCAGAGCTTTGCATTGTCCGATGAATCCCGATAACTTCTTCATCATGCCGATAGGAGAGTGTGAATCCGTCATCTTCCAAGGTAACTGATCCTCGACACCTGTACTGCGGGACGGAGACAAGCTGGCGACGACTGCATTATGCTCTAGGGAGCATACAAGTGCGTTCGGTGGAGCTCGTGTAAGGCACCTTATCCAAGAAGTACTGTATACTGTTTTCAGACCAAGTACACCTCTTCATGACGATCATGTTTCCCAACGGCAGTGGCATTTTTCAACAAGATAATGCACCATGTCATAAGTTCAGGAATGTGACGGAGTGGTTCGAGGAACACAGTGGCGAATTCCAATTGATGTTCTGGCCCACCAACTCGCCAGATCTAAACACGATCGAATACATCTGGGATATGATGGAACGTGGAGTCAGAACTCAACTGCCCCTCTTCCTGGAACCTATGGGAAGTAGGTGACTTGTGTATGCAGATGTGGTGCCAGCTCTCTCCAGCGACCTACCAGGGCCTCATTGCATCCGTACCATGACATGTCGTCTCTGACATCAGTGCTAAAGGCGACATAACGGCTATTAGGTAGATGGTCATAATGTTCTGGCCTGTATTCATGGAAATTTATGAAACGTTTATTTATACTGACATGCCGATGTATCATGGTCCTCATTTTCTTGAGAGGATTTATTTTGATGTCACACGGTGTAATGCACACACGGTCGAGACTTATTGAAATGTATTGCATGAAGTCCGAAGGTGACAACTTTGTTTGCTGAAACCGGTGATCTAAATACGTAAATTCTGTAAAATATACACTACTGGCCATTAAAATTGTGACACCAAAAAGAAATGCAGATGATAAACGGCTATTCATTGTACAAACGTATTATGCCATTCGTGCACCCAGGTTCGTCGTTGAGTACACCATCGCAGGCGCTACTGTCTGTGATGCAGCGTCAAGGGTAACCGCAGCCATGGTCTCCGAGCTGATAGTCCTTGCTGCTGCAAACGTCGTCGAACTGTTCGTGCAGATGGTTGTTGTCTTGTTGACTCAGGTATCGAGATGTGGCTGCACGATTCGTTACAGCCACGCGGATAAGATGCCTGTCATCTCGACTGCTAGTGATATGAGGCCGTTAGGATCCAGCACGGCGTTCCGTATTACCCTCCTGAACCCACCGATTCCATATTCTGCTAACAGTCATTGGATCTCGACCAACGCGAGCAGAAATGTCACGATACGATAAAACGTAATCACGATAGGCTACAATCCGACCTTTATCAAAGTCGGAAAGGTGATTGTAAGCATTTCTCCTCCTTACACGAGGCATTACAACAACGGTTCACCAGGCAACGCCGGTCAACTGCTGTTTGTGTATGAGAAATCGGCTGGAAACTTTCCTCATGTCAGCACGTTGTAGGTGTCGCCACCAGCGCCATCCTTTTTTTTTTTTTTTTTTGCTTCTATTTTCATATTAGTCTACATAGCCGCCATAGAAGAAGACTGTCAAGAATATAGTTCATTTTGGTCCTGTCTATGATATCCAAGGCACCTTTCCAAACGAATTTCGCAGGACAGCTCCTTCAATACGCATTAAAAAAACATGTACATGTAGCAGTAGTTTCTGCCGAATACGTTTGCGGAACCGCCATCATAGCAGATGTACGATTTTGAAAACTTGTTTTGGAATCACTCCAGCAGCTCACTGGAGACTTACTGCTAATTACAACAATAAATGTCCTCTGAAATCACCCAAAATTCACTAAAATTGAATTGAGAATTTTCCAAGGTGCAATTGGTAATATTATACGTGTTGCATCGTGTGACTTAAAAATTTCTCAGCCGTTTAGTGGCCGAGACACTTATAGTATATGTTTAAGAAAAATACAAGCAAACCTAATTCGCGGAAAAAGGAACGAACTATCTGCAGTAGAGAGATGAAATATTACACCAAATGTTGTAGTTATGTTGAGGAGACTATGTGAGATGCACCAAATTGACCTCAGCGGTTCTATGGAACGGCTGGACCTCATATACTGAGGTGACAACATGTGGCGATAGTATCATGTACACAAGGTATATAAGGGTAGATATTTGGCGGAGCTGTCCTATGCACGGAGGTGATTCATGTGAAAACGATTCCGACGTGATTGTGGCCGCACTACATGAATAAATAGACTTGCAACTAGGAAAGATAGCTGGAGCTAGACGCATAGGACATTCCATTTCGGAAACATTACGAGACACACCGTGTCAAGAGTGTGCCGAGGAAATCAAATTTTAGGCAGTACCTGTCACTACGGGCAACGCAGTGGCCGACAGCCGTCACGTAACTACCGAGAGGAGCACCCATTGCTTAGAGTTGTCATTGCTAACTGACAAGCAGCACTGCGTGAAATATCTGCAGAAATCAGTGTAGGATGTACGACGAAGCTATGGGTTAGGCCAGCGCGGCGAAATTTGGCGTTAATGGGCAATGGCAGCAGAGGACCGACGCGAATGCCTTCGCTAACAACACTACATCGGCTGCAGCGCATCTCAAGGGCTCGTGACCATATCGGTTCAACCGTAGACGACTGGAAAACCATGGATCGGTCAGATGAGTCCAAATTTCACTTCGTAAGAGCTGATAGTAATATTCGAGTGTGGCACATGCCCCACGAATCCATCACAAAAGTTCTCGACAAGGCACTGTGCATGTTGGTGGTGTCTCCATAATGTGGTGGGCTGTGTTTACGTGGAATGGACTGGGTCCTCAACTGAACCGATTATTGACTGGAAATGGTTATTTTCAGCAGTCATTCATGGACTTGGTGTTCTCAAACAACGATGGAATGCTTTGTGTCACAAAGCCACAATTGTTCGCAATTGTTTTGTAGAATTTTCTGGAAAATTCGAGCTAATGATTTGACCATCAAGACAGCCCGACGTGGGACAGAATCTAGAGGTCAGTTTGTGCAGAAAATACAGCACCAGTAGCACTTTTGCAATTCTGGACAGCTATAGAAGTAGCAGGGCTCACTATTTATGCAGGGAGACTTGATACAATTTACGCAGTCCATGCTACATCGTGTTGCTGAAGAACGCTGGGAATAGAGAAATCCGACACGATATTAGGAGGCATCCCATGACTTTTGTCACCTAAGAGTGTGCGCTTATACGTTTTCAGTGCTCCTGCTTTGCCCGCCCCTGTGGCGTGATCACAGAAAGGTGTAACATTAAAACATGCATGCACAAAATGGCAAAGGGTGCCTCTAAGACTCCTAGTTCAGTAGAACTGTCAGTGCCACCAGTTCGCGTTTTCTCGAGCACTTTTAAAATGTACCTGCACAGGAAAAAGCCAACAGACTGTTCTGGCCATCTGCTTGTAGGTAAGAGGGAATGGAGAAATGCTATGTGACTGCCTATGTGCAGGCGCCTACGACTCTTGTCACGGGTTTTCTTAGTACAGGTACGTTTTTATAGTGTTCAACAAACGTTAGCGGCTGGCAGTGACAGTGTTGCCGAAATGGGAACTTTTCAAGGGACCCTTTGCTGTTTTATTCACGCATGTGTGAACGTCGCAACCCTCCATGATCATGTCACATGATGGCGCAAACAGGAGGGCTGAAAAATATATGCACTCTTTACTACTTCCGATCGCATTCACGTCTCGTCAAATGGTTTTGAACGGTACCTTGTGGCTCCACACTGTACAACATAGCAAACATTGATTTCGTACTGCACTCCAAAGAAGTGCTGCCTCGATCAACGGGGTTGCTGACCCACGATGTCTTTAGAGAAGGGTTGAAGCCTCCGTGGTGTGTCAGCAGTGATAAAGTTGGTCAAGAACGTTGTCCTGTTACTCACCGTACTGTGAACTGTCGTTTTCGACCGCAAAATGTGAGGTAATCAATGTCTGAAGGGAAGGGGTGGTTTCATCGAAACCGGTTATGCCACCTCCTGAGATCTTCTCGTATCCATTCTGAGAGGCGATGAGTCTGAAACTTTTTTGTCGGTCACACACAAGAAAATCGTGTGATTTCAACGCTGGGCGTTGCGTTCTACCCTCCATCGTGGAGGCATCAGAAGAGTGGGTGACATCAACACCGACTCAAAGGAAGACCTCGGCGCTTGTTCGTGACGTCACGTCAGCTAGGCACGGGGAACGCCAGGTCTGTTGCAGGCACACTTATAATGGTGGTGTCTCCCTCTCTGACACAGGAAAATGTGAAACTATTGGCGGTAGTTGACCAACACACATTGTTCTGAGAGATTTCTGCAATCAATTAATTGTGCAATTCATTACACTTCTTAACAAATAGTGTAATCCTGAACTTAAAAATTTCCACCTGTTTGAAGGATTGACATACAAAAATAACTTCATGGTCCAGCAGCAACATAATTCGTGCTTCTGTACCTTACTTGTAAGTCTGAGGAAGTTACATTTGTACTGGGTTGCTTTTACAAGAAACTGTGAACATATTGGTGCTCTTCTTTAAGTGTCTTGGGTGACTATGGGGTGAGAAGCACTGAATGTTAATTAAATATCTTGCGATTGTACACGTTGGGGGAGGGAGTGGGGGACAGAAGAAGAGGCAAAAGAGAGATACTCGTTTTATCAAATAAAATTTTTTTATCTTATAAAGTTTCTCCTTTCAGTCGCAAGAGGGGAGTATTTATCTTTTCTAATGTGCATGTTTAAAAAAGTTAAGCTCAGCAGTATTTTCGATGTATGAAGCTATTCCTATTTACAATTCCTTTCGTTGAAAACGACTGTAATCTAATGACTGGCAAAAGTTGGACATTTATACATGTAAATTAGTTCACATTTCCAGTGACGATGTCAAACGAAAATAAATAAATAAATAAAAGAAACAAGTTAATTGTAAGGGTGTTGGGGTAAGTTTAGATAAGAAAATGGATCAAGTAAATATAGTTACTTGAATGTAAATTTTCAGAAGCTTGCAATGGGGCAAAGCGTCTTCTCTTATTGATCTACGTTTGTTTCGACAGGATTCAGTAATACAGAACTGTGATCTTCATTTGTAGCTTTACGATAGTAAGAAAATCTTTCATCTAAATAAACTGCAGAATCCAAAACAATACCAAACATTTAGTCCAAAAGTAAGAGATTTATAGTGATAAGCACGGCCAGGCGTTTCTGCCTGCAACAGACCTGGCGTTCGCCGTGCCTAGCTGACGTGACGTCACCAACAAGCGCCGAGGCCTTCCTTTGAGTCAGTGTTGGTGACATATGGGTAACAGTGGTGCAACGACCTTCTCTTCTTGTGATAGGTCCACGATGGCCTTGTGCAGAACTGCGGCGAAATTTGCTGACAGTTTGACATCATAAACCTAGGTTATACCTTTTATGAACTTCTGAGCTGTGCTACCATTTCGTATGCGTCGACACCTTGCCGAGTGAAGCATCGCCGAGCCGGTGAGTGACGTTGCAGGGCGCCTCGGTTTTGTATCATTACAGAGGGAGGTTGCCAATATTCACGCTTATACACTCCTGGAAATGGAAATAAGAACACATTGACACCGGTGTGTCAGACCCACCATACTTGCTCCGGACACTGCGAGAGGGCTGTACAAGCAATGATCACACGCACGGCACAGCGGACACACCAGGAACCGCGGTGTTGGCCGTCGAATGGCGCTAGCTGCGCAGCATTTGTGCACCGCCGCCGTCAGTGTCAGCCAGTTTGCCGTGGCATACGGAGCTCCATCGCAGTCTTTAACACTGGTAGCATGCCGCGACAGCGTGGACGTGAACCGTATGTGCAGTTGACGGACTTTGAGCGAGGGCGTATAGTGGGCATGCGGGAGGCCGGGTGGACGTACCGCCGAATTGCTCAACACGTGGGGCGTGAGGTCTCCACAGTACATCGATGTTGTCGCCAGTGGTCGGCGGAAGGTGCACGTGCCCGTCGACCTGGGACCGGACCGCAGCGACGCACGGATGCACGCCAAGACCGTAGGATCCTACGCAGTGCCGTAGGGGACCGCACCGCCACTTCCCAGCAAATTAGGGACACTGTTGCTCCTGGGGTATCGGCGAGGACCATTCGCAACCGTCTCCATGAAGCTGGGCTACGGTCCCGCACACCGTTAGGCCGTCTTCCGCTCACGCCCCAACATCGTGCAGCCCGCCTCTAGTGGTGTCGCGACAGGCGTGAATGGAGGGACGAATGGAGACGTGTCGTCTTCAGCGATGAGAGTCGCTTCTGCCTTGGTGCCAATGATGGTCGTATGCGTGTTTGGCGCCGTGCAGGTGAGCGCCACAATCAGGACTGCATACGACCGAGGCACACAGGGCCAACACCCGGCATCATGGTGTGGGGAGCGATCTCCTACACTGGCCGTACACCACTGGTGATCGTCGAGGGGACACTGAATAGTGCACGGTACATCCAAACCGTCATCGAACCCATCGTTCTACCATTCCTAGACCGGCAAGGGAACTTGCTGTTCCAACAGGACAATGCACGTCCGCATGTATCCCGTGCCACCCAACGTGCTATAGAAGGTGTACGTCAACTACCCTGGCCAGCAAGATCTCCGGATCTGTCCCCCATTGAGCATGTTTGGGACTGGATGAAGCGTCGTCTCACGCGGTCTGCACGTCCAGCACGAACGCTGGTCCAACTGAGGCGCCAGGTGGAAATGGCATGGCAAGCCGTTCTACAGGACTACATCCAGCATCTCTACGATCGTCTCCATGGGAGAATAGCAGCCTGCATTGCTGCGAAAGGTGGATATACACTGTACTAGTGCCGACATTGTGCATGCTCTGTTGCCTGTGTCTATGTGCCTGTGGTTCTGTCAGTGTGATCATGTGATGTATCTGACCCCAGGAATGTGTCAATAAAGTTTCCCCTTCCTGGGACAATGAATTCACGGTGTTCTTATTTCAATTTCCAGGAGTGTATATCGATTTGGGAAATAGTTACGGGATTTCAAAAAAGTGGTCGTCTAATTGTTGAGCAGTGTACATTCTCAAACTCATTAGATCGACAGAGGCGTCAGGGAGAGAACTGTTACGAATTGGACAAAAGAGAGAGATTACTAATGTTGTGACTTTCATTCAGGACGTTGTTATGACATTCGAAACGAGCCCCAGTCACTCAGGATGGGCTGGTTGGATTACTGTTTCCAAAATACTTCTCGAAAATCAAAGTTTTGTAACTGTGAATGCAATAAATACGTATGATATTTCATTTCAAAGAGTGATACCTAGTTTACCCAATCTTAAAACGTTATTATGAAATATTAAATTTAGCAGAATTACGAGATGGTTCACTGACTTATATTTTTGTTTCAAAGAAAAAGGTGTAACCTTCGTTCTTACACGTAATTAGCCTCAGTGTGGTACACAAAGAGCTATATCACAATTTGGACACACCCAGAATGTTTCTTTTTGGTACGTTTCTGCATTCTGATTCTTAATGACATTAGAACACGCTTTGCAGACACGGGTTGGTTGTGGACTCTTATCACACTTTTTGCTACCAGAGATGTTTTACTAAAGATCATTTAGGTGACAAAATATTTCAAACGGTTCACTACATTATTGTCTTTTATTTATTCCTTACCTGACCATTCAGCCACTATGGAATCTGGATAAATATCAGAAACGTTAACTTCCCCTTCTGAAATAGGAACTACGACTTCTTCTTCCAGAACATTGCAAACATCGTTGTTACCGAAATTCCGATGTGGAAACTATGTAGAACGCGAAGAATGGTCCAATAAAGATGCCATTAGCAGACGTGAGATGTGTAGGGATCAACACAGACGCAAACATACAAACGCTTTTGTGAAATATAGGCAGTTCAGTATTCAAAAGCTACGTGATAGAACAGTGTAGTGACTCTCCTTTTTGCAGTCTCTATGGCTCAAACAGAGGACAGAAGATGACCTGTTAGTTACAATTTTTTATGTACTGCACGAGCAAGTCTCGTGCGCAGTTTTGAGTTGATGACTGTGCCAAGCGGTATTTCACACTTTCAACGTGTTGCCGCTGCAAGAGTCCTACTTGTGCCACACCCACATTGTGTCAAGGGAAAAAGTTCTGAAATATATCCATTAAAGGTTTCTGATGACTTCTCTTTCACACTTCTGAAAAAATCGTTATAGAATGGGAGCTAGACACAGATCCTGTTGCACGTTCCAGCCACGGAACAATACAGACAGAACAACCAAGACCTATGACCTGCAGTATGCCCCTGTTCTAATCTTTAGAGTCGGATTTCTAGCTATACGAACATGTTTCTTGACAATGTCACCTCTGATCAGAGAGCAGCACATTTTCTACGAACCTGAAAAACACAATCTGTCAAGTCTCCAAGTCTCAAACATTTAACTCAGACTAACTTTTGTTGACGATGGTGCCGTCAATATTTTAAACTTTTAACTTGTTGCCATCAGGGAAATATATATATATATATATATATATATATATATATATATATATATATATATATATATATATTCGTGTATTTGCATACATACACGAGAGTAATATTTAGTATGAAGTCAGTGGATTGATAAACATTTCCCTTAAATGTGTTTACTGTTGCACACTGCAACACTTGTTATATTGGTAGTTCTAGCACGTTAAAATGATTTTGCATTATGTTGAATTAACATTCACTTCATAGAAAGTCCATATGAATAGCACTTAACAATATGCAAAATATGACGATAACTATTAATGCGACTTGATTTCAGATTACTTGATGATCATACACTTTTCCGGAAAGATTCACGTTCCCGTTGGTGAGGTCAAGTCATTACTACCAACCCATATAAAGAAAGAGCATGATATAAATCACAGATTCAGAGATTCTGAGAGCTAATGAAATTACAAATAAAATGATTGGAATTACGGATCGATTATATGCATATCAAGCAAGCACGTAAAGTTAATATATAAATCTCCTACAGATTACGAATTATGAACGAATTTGTAAAACTACCGATGCATTAGCGAGGTGTAGAACTATTAGAGATTTATGTCCGAATAATTATGTGATTATCATAAATCACTTTAATTAAAAATTTAAATTAGGCCCTTTGGCGCTAGGAAAAAGCTGTTTCCGTTTAATTTTTTGGTGGCCCACACGGTTGCGGAGGTAGATTTTTATCTTCGTGTCCACGAGTTCGTGGTATGTGCAGAGGGCAACCCTAGAGCTAAAATATCCCTGCCTCTGTAAGAGAGGTCGGTCACCGCATTTTCTATGCAGGGCTATGTTTTCAGCCATCGAAGCACATTACGCGGGTTATAAAACTTATAGGTCAACAACTTGTATTCTCTCTCAGTATAGTATTCCTCAGATTGCATTTGGAATCCGAACCATTTTCTTTGTTATTCATGCAAGTATGTTAATTAGTTGGTCGTTTGCCATCCTGTCGTCCGTTTTAGACATACTATTGTCTGGAGCAAGTGAACTTCTCTAGCAATTTGAAATTTTTTCTGTTAATGTACTTCCTCGTTAGCTACAGATGCGGGATTTGTATGTTTTATTTCTTGTCTGTAATCGATCCACTAACCTCAGTGCATTATACAACAAGTTTCGGAAGCAACAACTAGGGTACAACAAGAAGTCCGACGCTGCCGTGTTGACGGAAAATTTATCTGAGTATAGGGTACGAAACGACAGTTGGGGAAAGACCAGTCCCAGAATTGCAAAAATGTTCCAATAAAGTGTCACAAAATACACACACCTAAAAACGTTTTGTATCACCTCTGTTCCGAGAGTTCCGGAATCTGTACAGAAAATTGGAATAGAGAACAACGTAAATATCATTTCCGCCCTTTTTATTGCTCATGAAAACCACACATTGCGTGTTGTACCACCACACAGCGAGACCTTCAGAGGTGGTGGTCCAGATTCCTGTACACGCCAGTACCTCTAATACCCAGTAGCACGTCCTCTTGCATTGATGCATGCGTGTATTCGTCGTAGCATATCATCCACAAGTTCATCAAGGCACTGTTGCTCCAGATTGCCTCAGTCCTCAACGGCGATTCGGCGTAGATACCCCAGAGTGGTTGGTGGGTCACGTCGTCCATAAACAGCCCTTTTCAATCAATCCCAGGCATGTTTGATAGGGTTCATGTCTGGAGAACATGATGGCCACTCTGGTTGAGCGAAGAAAGTCATTCACAAGATGTGCACGATGGATGACGAATTGTCGTCCGTGAAGACGAATGCCTCCAAATATGCTGCCGATATGGTTGCACTAACGATCGGGGGATGGCATTCATGAATCGTATAGCCATTACGGCGCCTTCTATGACCACCACCGACGTACATCGCCCCACATAATATCACCCCAAAACAGCATGAAACTCCACCTTACTGTACTCGCTGGATAGTGCGTCTAACGCGTTCCAACTGACCGAGTTGCCTCCAAACACGTCTCCGACGATTGTCTAGTTGAAGTCATATGCGATACTCATCCCTGAAGACAACGTGATGCCAATCCTGAGCGGTCCATTTGGCATTTTGTTGGTCCCATCTATACCGCGCTGCATAGTGTCGTGGTTTGGAAAGATGGACCTCGCCATGGACGTCGGAAGTGAAGCTGCGCATCATGCCGCCTATTGTGCACAATTTAAGTCGTAACACGACGTCCTGTGGCTGCACGAAAAGCATTATTCAACATAGTGGCGTTGCTTTCAGGTTTCCTCCGAGCCATAATCCATAGGTAGCGGTCAACCACTGCAATAGTAGCCCTGGGGCAGCCTGAGCGAGGCATGTCAATGACAGTTCCTGTCTCTCTGTATCACCTCCATGTCCGGACAACATCGCTTTGGTTCACTCCGAGACACCAGGACACTTCCCTTGTTGAGAGGCCTTCCTGCCGCAAAGTAACAATGCGGACGCGAACGAACCGCGGAATTCCTGCTGGAATGATTGGAAGTGATCGGCTGTCAGACCCCCTCTGTCTAATAGGCGCTGCTGATGCATGGTTGCTTACATCTTTGGGCGGGTTTAGTGACATCTCTGAACAGTCAAAGGGACTGTGTCTGTGATACGAAATCCACAGTCAACGTCTATCTTCAGAATTTCTGCAACGAATTTTTTTGATGTGTGTTCATTTGAGAAATTGCGGCTGAACTCATCAAGAATGTATCTGGTTATTTTGTGTTAAAATGTGGCAATGACTACTCTGTGGAAAATGAATTACTTCTGTTTACAGCAGACAAAAATTCAGGCCAGGCGCAAAGCTATTGTAAGAGCCCCGTGATTCTGAACAGTTTACCGTGGTTTACTACATTTTAATATCCTTGGGCGGGGTTATGAATAAGAGACATGAGGACACGGTACTTAAGAACGTGGAAAGCATTTCTCTCGCCACCACAGGCCTCTAGTCATAAACGTACCTCTGCTCGTCGCATATCATCATACGGAATTATGTGCAGGGTTGAGTAGGATTTGCCCCACTACCGTCGCTAGTTGTAGCTGCATCACCTCTTACCCTTCCGTGTGACATCGAATATCCCTCTACGTCCCACAGAGACCTTAATTAGATGTAACGGTCGTGAATTATCGATGTCTGTGTGGGTGATTTCAATAGCTGGAATGATAAGGATACGAAATTAGACTATGACTGATGAAAATGTAATTCTCAAATCGCTCGATCACCAGAGTAGTAGAACAGCTTCACTTTCATTAAATTAAAGCTTGATTATTAACTGAGTGTAATGAATTGCTGCCGGCCGCTGTGGCCGATCGATTCTAGGCGCCTCAGTCCGGAACCACGCTGCTGCTACGGTCGCAGGTTCGAATCTTGCCTCGGGCATGGATGTGTGTGCTGTCCTTAGGTTAGTTAGGTTTAAGTAGTTCTAAGTTCTAGGGGACTGATGACCTCAGATGTTAAGGCCCATAGTGCTTAGAGCCAATAAGGAATAACTAGTTGAGGAAAAAGTGCCCAATGACAGCCAATTTCCTGTCCATCTCTGCTGTCCAGCGAGAAAGGCTTTTGGACTTGAGAACTGTGCTACTTGTTTGCCATGCAAAGCACAGTAAAGATGTGTTATCTATGGAGGCAGAGAATGTCATAGTTTGGTTGCGTAGCTACGTTTTGAATTTTGATATGATGTGTAAAATAACATGTAATTTTATGAACATGTTTGTATTGTTAGAGCTACGGTATTTCGTAGTTTTGTATTTATATGCTTTTTTTGGGGTCATCAGTCTTCAGACTGGTTTGATGCGGCCCGCCACGAGAAAAACTTCTTGTCCTGTACCAACCTCTTCATCTCGGAGTAGCATTGTAACCTACGTCATCAATTATTTGCTGGATGTCTCCAAGCCAGGGTAGCAAAAAATATAGGCTTGTTCGCAAGTTGTCTAAGGAGAAAGAATTATGGCAGTGTACCTGTCAGTACGACTTTTGTTTGCATTTTACCACCAACAGAGGACGAATCAACTGTGATCAGAAACGTTTCACTACGCCTTTTATACCCTACCCGGCTAGCAGTTACGCAATTGTCATAGCTAATTATGACATTCAGGACAAGTTTAACTTTTTTGCAAATAAATATGCATCTGTAATTATTAACAAAATTGTAACATATGTTTATAGGATTAATGTAAGAGTAGAAAGACTAACACTTGATGACAGAGCTAATAAAAAGATATTTGAAGACCAAGGTGCACTGGAGAAAGTAAGACTTGCTTGTAGTAATAAGCTAGGTCCATTTAGTTTAAGACCGGAACGTTCTTCAGGCGTTCCTTGGCGAAAGTACAGTAGAAGGAATCGTTTTAAATTCGTTACGTATTCTAAGCCAGAGACCAGTGCTGATATAAGTAAAGTAAAACCGTGGACAGATTTGGAGAATCAATGCAAGTGTAAGAACACTCTACAGTTGTTGCCTTTCACAGCTCCCTCTAGTACCGTGGAAGTCATTCCCTCATGCCTTAACAGATGACCTATCATCCTGTCCCTTCTCCTTACCAGTGTTTTCGACATATTCTTTTCGTCTTCGATTCTGCGCAGAACCTCCTCATTCCTTACCTTATCAGTCCGACTAATTTTCAACATTCGTCTGTAGCACCACATCTCAAATGTTTCGATTCTACTCTGTTCCGATTTTCCCACAATCCACGTTTCACTAGCCGGCCGGAGTGGCCGAGCGGTTCTGGGCGCTTCAGTCCGGAATCGCGCGGCTGCTACGGTCGCAGGTTCGGATCCTGCCTCGGGCATGGATGTGTGTGATGTCCTTAGGTTAGTTAGGTTTAAGTAGTTCTAAGTTCTATGGGACTGATGACCGCAAAAGTTAAGTCACATAGTGCTCAGAGCCATTTGAGCCCACCTTTCACTACGAATCAATGTTGTACTCCAGACGTACAGTCTCATAAATTTCTTCTTCAAATTAAGGCCTATGTTTGATACTAGTAGACTTCTCCTGGCCGAGAATTCCCTCTTTGCCACTGCTAGTCTGTTTTTGAAATCCTCCTTGTTCCGTCCGTCATTGGTTATTTTACTGCCTAAGTAGATGAGGTCCTTCATATACTTCATGACCGTCGATGATAAGTTTCTCGCTGTTCTCATTTCTGTCACTTCTCATTACCTTCGTCTTTCTTCGATTTACTCTCAGTCCATATTCTGTTTTCCTTAGATTCCATCCATGAGATCGTGTAATTCTTCTTCACTTTCACTGAGGATAGCAATGTCATCAGCGAATCGTATCACTAATATCCTTTCACCTTGAATTTTAATTCCACTTTTGAACCTTTCCATCATAGATTCTTCGGTATACAGATTGAACAATAGGGGCGAAACACTACATCCCTTTCTTACACCATACTTAATCCGGGCACCTCATTCTTGCTCGTCTACTCTTATTCTTTCCTCTTGGCTCTTGTACATATTGCATATTACCCTATAGCTTACCCCCATTTTTCTCAGAATTTCGAACATCTTGCAATAGTTTAAATTGTGAAACGCTTTTTCCAGATCCTATGAACGTGTCTTGATTTTTCTTTGGTCTTGCTTCCATTGTCAACCGCAACGTCAGAATTGCCTCTCTCGTACCTTTACCTTAAAGCCAAACTGATCGTCATCTAGCATATCGTCAATTTTCTTTTCCATTCTTCTGAGTATTATTCTTGTCAGCAACTTGTATGCATCAGCTTTTAAGCTGATTGCACGATAATTCTCCCACTTGTCAGCTCTTGCAGTCTTCGGAATTAGGTGGACGATATTTTTCCGAAAGTCATATGGTATGTCATCAGACTCATACATTCGACACACCAACGTTAGTAGCCGCTTTGTTGCCAATTCTCGCAATGATTTTAGAAATTCTGATGCAATGTTCTCTACCCATTCTGTCTCACTTGATCTTAAGTCTTCTAAGCCTCTTCTACATTCAGATTCTGATACTGGATCCGCTAACTCTTCTGTACCGTCTCCTGTTTATTCTTGTATCAAATCAGTCATGTACTCTCTCTCGTAGAGGCCTTGAATTTATTCATTTCACCTATCCGCTCTCTCCACTGCATTTAACAATGGAATTCCCATTGAACTCTTAATCTTATTGACCTTGCTTTTAGTTTCAGAGAAGGTTGTTTTGCATTTCCTATATGCTGTGTCAGTCCTACCGACAATCATTTTGTTTTCGGTTTCTTCATGTTCTTCTTGCAGCCATTTCTCCTTAGCTTCCATGGACTTCCCGCTTATTTCATTCCCAAATGATTTGTATTTCTATGTTCCAGAATTTCATTGAACGTTCTTCTGCTTCCTCCTTTCATCTGTCAGCTGACGTTTCTCTTCTTTTACCCATGGTTTCTTCGTAACTTCTTTGTATCTACGTTTCCTTCCAACTTCTGTAATGGCCCTTTTTAGAGATGTCCATTCCTATTCAGCTGTACTGCCTACTGAGCTATTCCTTATTGCTCTATCTACAGCTTTAGAGAAGTTCTAACGGATCAGGCCATCCCTTAGTACTTCCATATCCCATTTCATTGCGTATTTATTGTTCTTGACTAATGTCTTAAACTTCAGCCTACTTTTCATGACTACTTTATTGTGATCTGAGCCTATATCATCTCCTGGATACGCCTTACAATCCAGTATCTGATTTCGGATCTCTGCCTAGCCATGATGTAATCTAACTGAAATCTTCCCATACAACCCGTCGTTTTCCAAGTATACCTCCTCATCTTGTGATTCTTGAACAGAGTATTTGCTATTACTAGCTGAAATTTGTTGCAGAACGTCTCTCTCATTCCTTGTCCCAAACCTATGTTTTCCTGTTACCTTTTCTTCTAATCCTTCCCCTACAACTGTATCCCAGTCCCCCATGACTATTAGATTTTCATCTTACTTTACGTACTGCATTACCCTTTCAATACCCTCATACACTTTCTCTGTCTCATCTTCTTCAGTTTGCGTCGTCGGCACAAGCCGGCATGTATACCTTAACCATCGTTGTCAGTGTTGGTTTGCTGTCGATTCTGGTAAGAACAACCCTATCACTGAACTGTTCACAATAACACGCTCTCTGCCCTACCTTCCTATTCATAATGAATCATACTCCCCTCATACCATTTTCTGCTGCTGTTGGTATTGCCCTAGACTCATCTGACTAGAAACCCTTGTCTTTCTTTCCGTTTAACTTCACTGCCCCTACTATATCTAAATTGAGCATTTCCATTTCCCTTTTCAGATCTTCTATTTTCCCTACCACGTCAAAACTTCTGACATTCCACGCCCCGACTCGTAGAACGTTATCCTTTCGTTGATTGTTCAATCTTTTTCGCTTGATCACCTCTCCCTTAGCAGTCTCCTCCCGGGGATCCGAATGGGGGACTATTCCGGAATGTTAGCCAGTGGAGAGATCATCATGACTCTTTTTGAGTTAAAGGCTACAAGTCCTGTGAATACACGTTACGTGTGTTTAATGCAGTGGTTTCCAATGCCTTCTGCATCCTCACGCCACTAATTATTGCTGATCTTCCGCCTTAGGGGCAGTTTCCTCCCTAGGATAAGAGAATGCCCTGAACCTCTGTCTTCCTCTCCGCCATCGTTGACAAGGCCGTTGGCAGAATACTATTATGCGAAAGTATTGTCTGACGGCAGATATTAAATAAATTTGTAATAATTTACATACCATGTTCTCGCCTGGATTGATTCCAGAGTCGATGTTCATTTTTCCTCTCCGTCGTCGTACTTAGCTGCATGCCCCATAACAACTATCAACACATATATAGGAACTTCCTGAAGGATTAAAACTGTCTGACCGACCTGGTGATGAAGCTATAATTATGAGTCATGCATGGATAACTTAACCAATGAAAGATAGCCCGCAAAGCACATGGTTTTATGTTCCTTCCTACTCGAGTAGACCGTTTAGATCTTTCAGGAAGTTTGGAAACAGCGCTCACGTCTTTGCAGAAAGAAAGATCCATTCTTGAAACAAACATATCACTCCTAACAGGAGACATTGATTAACTTAGGTACAGGATCGCTGTCATTCAACATTCGAAGCTTGGGGAAAGATCTGCGCCTACGGATGCGAAAGAGCACACGTGAGGGATCGCGTACTGACAGCGAGGCACCAGTCAGAAAGGTGGTGGAGATATTCTTACATAGGGGACATGTGCTGTGAAAGTAAATGGGGTGCCTGATGCATTTTCCAATGTCTCTGACTGCCGAACGATACAAGAATCCAACGTCCGATAACATACATTCCTTTTCACACCACACCCCACAGACAAACACATAATGCGCCAAACCTGTCGCTCCAACATTGTACAGAACTGTTTGAAGATCACTCACAGTCATCGGGGTTCCAGTTTTGCTTTGAAGTTACCTGACCCAGTCATATTTAACAAATCTGAAATGCCATAGAGAGTGATGTTTGAACATAGCTTTCCAACTACGAACCAAAATGCCTCCGTAGCGTCTGAACGGGCGTTGGACGGCTTTCAAGCATAATGGCTCCCAATACCCTCGGTTTCTCGTGGTATCCATCACATGACTCGTCATCACTGTCGGAAGAGATGCTTATTGGGGAAGTTGTACTCTTACCGTTCTTCATAGCTGGGACTCAATCCCCTCGTATTATTTAATTAGTATAGGTGCAAAGTGTGAACATCAATACGCAAGAGAAAAACTCACAGTGAGAATTAAAACCTCCAAAATTAGTTATTCTTGTCGGTCTTCTCACTGGTTTCTTGCAGCCCGACACGAATTCGTCTCTTGTGCCAACCTCATCATCTCAGAGTAGCAACTGCAACCCACGGCCTCAATTATTTGCCGGATGTATTCCAATCTCTGTCTTCCCCTAGAGCTTTTACCCTCTGCATCTCCCTTTAGTACCATGCAAGTTATTCCCTGGTGTTTTACAGATGTCCTGTAATCCTGCCCTTCTTCTTGTCAGCGATTCCCCCATATTCCTTTCTCCACCTATTCTGTGGAGAATTTCCACATTCCTTACCTTACCGGTCCATCTAACTTTCAGCCTTCTTCTGTAGCACCACATCTTAAATGCTTCGATTCTCTTCTGTTTTGGTTTTCTCATAGACTCTGTTCACTACCTACCATACAATGATATGCTAAAACGTACATTTTCAGAAATTTATTCCTCAGATTAATAATAATTGTTTTCTACGAGTAGACTTCTCTTGGTCAGTCTGCTTTTTATATCCTCCTTGCTCCCTCCGTCATGGGACATTTTGTTGCCTAGGTAGCAGAATTCCTTAACGTCATCTGTTTTGTGGTCCCCATTTTTGATGTTAAGTTTCTCTCTGTTCTCATTTCTGCTACTTCTCATTACTTTCATCTTTCTTCAATTTATTCTCAATCCATATTCTGTACTCATTTTACTGTTCATTCCAATAGCAGATCCTGTAATTCATCTTTACTTTCACCGAGGATGGCAATGTTATCAGCAAATCTTATTATTGATGTTGTTAGACTTTGAATTTTGATTCCACCCTTGAACCGTACTTTTATTTGAGTCAGTACTTCTTCACTGTATAGACTGAGTAGTAGGGCCGGCCGGAGTGGCCGAGCGGTTCTAGGCGTTACAGTCTGGAACCGCGCGACCGCTACGGTCGCAGGTTCGAATCCTGCCTCGGGCAATGATGTGTGTGATGTCCTTAGGTTAGTTAGGTTTAAGTAGTTCTAAGTTCTAGAGGACTGATGGCCTCAGAAGTTAAGTCCCATAGCGCTCAGAGCCATTTGAACCATTTTTAGTATTAGGGTGGAGAAAATGGTTCAAATGGCTCTGAGCACTATGGGACTCAACATCTGAGGTCATCAGTCACCTACAACTTAGAACTACTTAAACCTAATTAACCTAAGGACATCACACACATCCATGCCCGAGGCAGGATTCGAACCTGCGACCGTAGCAGTCACGCGGTTCCGGACTGAAGTGCCTAGAACCGCACGGCCACCGCGGCCGGCCAGTATGGGGCAGAGACTACACCCCTGCTTTACACCATTTTTAATTCGATCACTTAGTTCTTCGTCTACCACTCTTATTGGCCCGTCTTGGCTCTTGCACACATTGTATGAGTACATTATCTGCCTTTCCCTATAGCTGCCCCCTATATTTCCCTTAATATCGAACAGCTTGAACCAATGCACATTATTGAACGCTTTTTCTAGGTCTACAAATGAAATGAAAGTACAATTAGGTCTCTTCAGCCTTGCTTCCATTATCAACTGAAACATCAGAGGTGCCCCTCTGGTGTCTTTGCCTCTTCTAAAGCCGCACTGATTATCAATAACACACCCTCAATTGTCTTTTCCATTGTCCTGTGTATTATTTTCGTCATCAACTTCGAGGTGTGAACTCTTAAGATGAATGTGCTATAATTCTCTCAGTTGTCGGCTCACTGTATCTTAGGAATTGTGTGGATGATGCTTTTCCGAAAGTCAGATGGTATGTAGCCAGTGTCACACATGAATAGTCGTAGTGTTGTCACTTCCCAATGATTTCCAAAATTCCGATGGAATGTTATCTGTTCTTACTGCCTTATTTGATGTTATGTCCTCCAAAGCCCTTTTAAATCTGATTCTAATACTAGAGCCCCGGTCTCTTACCAATCGATCGCCGTTTCTTTTTCTACAAAGTCAATAGACAAGTCTTACCCCTTCTAGGGGAATTCAGTGTACTCTTTCCACCTATCCGCTCTCTCCTCTGCATTTAACAGTGGAAGTCTCATTGCACTCTTCATGTTAAAGCTCGTGCTTTTAATTTCACCGAAGGTGTTCTGACATTTCTATACGCTGATTCAGTCCTTCACACAATCATTTCTTTTTCGATTTGTTCACTCTTTTCATGCTGCCATTTCACCTTAGCTTCCTTGTGCTTCCCATTTATTTCATTCCACAGTGACTTGTATATCTGTATTCCTGAATTTCAAAATTTTTGGTAACATTTTTGTACTTCCTTCCTTTGTCGATCAGGCCAAGCATTTTTTCCGTTGTCCATTGCTTCTTCGCAGTTAGCTTCTTTGTATCTACGTTTTTCTTTCCAACATCTGTGATTGCCCTTTTTAAGGATTTCCATTCCTCTTCAAATGAACTGCCTACTGTAATTCTCCTTATCACAGTACCTAAAGCCTCAGAGACCTTCAAGAAAGTCTCCTCTTTCGTTAGTATGTCCGTATGATTCTTCCTGACTACTTTCTTCAGTTTCAGCCTACTCTTAATCACTACTACATTGTGATCTGAGTCTACATCTGCTCCTGGATAAGCCTTACAATCCCATGTCTGATTTTCGAATCCCTGCCTGACAATGATGCAATTTAACTGAAATCTTACCGTTTCTCCCGCGTACTGCTAAGTATACCTCCTCCTGCTGTGATTCTTGAACAGAGTGTTCTCTGTTACTAATTGATATTTGTTGCAGAACTCAATTAGTCTTTCGACTCTCTCATTCTTACTACCAAGCCCATATTCTACAGCAAACCCTTTCTTATACTCGTTGCCCTACAATCACATTCCAGCCACACATGACTATTAGATTTTCATCACTCTTAGCAGACTGAAAAATCCGTTCAGTATTCTCATATACTTACTCCATCTTCGGCCTGCGCAGTCGGCATATATACCTGAAATACCTTTGTCGGTTTGGTTTGCTGTCCATTTTGATGAGAACAACTCTATCACTGAACAGTGCACAGCACCACTCTCTCTGCCCTACCTTCATATTTATAACGAATCCTAGTCCCGTTATACCAGATCAGTGTTGACTCTTCCGCCTTTAGAGGCAGTTTCCTACCTTATATACAAGAGAGTTGCCCTGATGTTCTAGCCGCTCTTCCACCTTCTTTAACAAGGCCGTTGGCAGAATGAGGGTGACTTCTTATCCCAGAAGCGTTCGACCGCTATTGCTGATGATTTTTGTACCTTTCTCGGTTTTTGTCGGAGTGGACCTCATATGACACCCGTTCAGATTTATCTGTGATTCTTTCAATCAGTCTTTTTTTTTTTAAGAGAGAGTGAGGTGACGTGTACTGCAGGTTAACGGAAAACGTACGAAATAGTGTATCACTAAACAGCTTAGTCATGCTCTCGCGATTTCAGCTTGTCTGTCTAACGGCTTTTGAGGATAGTAAAAATTTGCTTTACAGAACTTCATATAATAAGTGACGGAGTTTAAAAATCTAAAATGCTGACGTAATCAGATCATTATGAGGTATGCCGGCCGGGATGGCTGAGCGGTTCTAGGCGCTACAGTCTGGATATGCGCGACCGCTACGGTCGCAGGTTCGAATCCTGCCTCGGGAATGGATGTGTGTGCTGTCCTTAGGTTAGTTAGGTTTAAGTAGTTCTAAGTTCTAGGGGACCGATGACATCAGCAGTTGAATCCCATAGTGCTCAGAGCCATTATGAGGTATAATCTGATGTTAAATGTTTGACAAAAGAACTTAAGAATTAAAGTTAGAACCTGTGTATATGTTTTGAGGCAGCGTAACTCACAGCCCGAAAACTACCAAGACTATGTGCATCCAGCAACTGAGAATGACACTTAACGACTTCAAAGAAAGCTTATACATAATTTCAACCCATTAGAAACGTTATATCGCTGACACTCACTGACAAAATGATGAACGAAAAACTTTTATCGCTTACTATAATTTCGCTGTTCTTGCAGTAAAACTTCAGCATCAGACACGACTTTGTAATTTATTACACCTTTATGACTAACTCTACCCGCAACACATTTTGCAGACAGTATCCACATGTTTGGTTGAACGTACCTGCAAAACGGTATCGATGCACGACACTTATTCAATAGATATGACGTAACAAACAGTGAGATGAGTGAAAACTCGCTTTCCTAAGGAAGGATGGCAAATTCCCTATACTCATCCTGTGAATAACCCGAAAGCTATAAAACCAACATAATAAGGATTGTACATCTTAATCCATAAGGGTTTTATACGCTAAACGTTAAATATTTAACACAATATCTCATTTGTAAAGTAATCAGACGTTCTAAGTTGTTTTATACGTGGGAGTTCGTCTGTTTATGGAATTAAGGGTGGGTGGATTATTGGTTCAGGACAGAATAACACAGGTATTGCTGCCAAGGCCGTACTGGACTGGCGGGTAACAGCGAAATGCCAAGCATCGTCCCTTTCCGTGTCGAAGAGTCACTTTGTTATGCTGATCTCGTCTAGTACTTGTACGAGTGGCGCTCAGAAAGTAAATGTGTGTGTGTCAAATCTTATGGGACTTAACTGCTAAGGTCATCAGTCCCTAAGCTTACACACTACTTAACCTAAATTATGCTAATGACAAACGCACACACCCATGCCCGAGGGAGAACTCGAACCTCCGCCGGGACCAGCCAACAGAAAGTAATGCAACACATGTTTTTTCTTTCTGAAAGCAGGTTGGTTTTATTCAGGATTCCAATAAAGCAAATATATCCTCACTCATTTAAGGTAAAAAACTATGTTTTTCAAGATAATCTTCTTCCAATGCGGCGGCCTTACCGTAGCTTACTGAGGGGGCAAGTACCATTCTCTAGGTCGACGTCGGAGCCAACATCTTGCTGCATTAGTAATCTCTCCATCATCCATGTACTGCTTCCTGCGGATTGCATCCATCATTGGGCGATTCCGCACAAATGGTCCTTCCTTGCTCTTTACGGTTTTCTGTTAGACGGCGAGGAACCCAGACACCAATATTTGGATACCGCAACTGGTGGACTAGTGTGTCAGCACTACCGACAGAGACTTCCGGTTGTGCAGCGAGGTGTCTGATTGTGATTCGTCAACCACATAGAAAGAGAATGTCCGCACGTTTCAAAATTGCAGGGCTCACGTCCGTGAACGGTTGTCCAGGACGCGATGTTGTTACGATAATGACCGACACCTCGCCCAACGACTGGCAGTGCTCTTGTTCAATACCAGGTCTCAGTTGACACCCTCAAGTGCGGGTTGGGGTTGGGTTGTTTGGGGGAGGAGACCAGACAGCGAGGTTCAAACTGGTTCAAATGGCTCTGAGCACTATGGGACTTAACTTCTGAGATCGTCAGTCGCGTAGAACTTAGAACTAATTAAACCTAACTAACCTAAGGACATCACACACATCAATGCCCGAAGCAGGATTCGAACCTGCGACCGCAGCGGTCGCTCGGCTCCAGACTGTAGCGCTTAGAACCGCACGGCCACTCCGGACGGCAGACAGCGATGTCATTGGTCTCATCGGATTAGGGAAGGACGGGGAAGGAAGTCGGCAGTGCCCTTTCGAAGACTGTCGAGTGCCCATGAATATCTCCAGAGGTCTGGTTTTCTGCCAAAATAAACACAATCTCTGTTTGGAACGCGTGTCCGTTACAGACGACGCCATTTTGAAGGCTACATATAGAACCGTCACCTGTCGGGACTTCATGAAACTGTAAAAGCTGGCCGTGCGCGATTAGCCGAGCGGTCTAGGGCGCTGCAGACATGGACTGTGCGGCTGGTCCCGGCGACAGTTTGAGTTCTCCCTCGGGCATGGGTGTGTGTGTTTGTCCTTAGGATAATTTAGGTTAAGTAGTGTATAAGCTTAGGGACTGATGACCTTAGCAGTTACGTCCCATAAGATTTCACACACATTTGACCATTTGTAAAGGTTGAAGCCGGAATACTCCACAATGCACCATAACAGAGTCCGCATTACTTCAGCCGAAATTGTTGTTTTACTTATTGGACGCGCCTCGTAAGAAGGAGTGGATAAGGAGGAGAAACAGGTGGTTGGGGAGGGAGAGAGAAGCCGGCATAAATGAGCAGCCGCTCGACTCGACTCACCGGGCAGTACGCGGCCCTTGTCGGCGAGGTGGTGCACGGCGTACAGGTAGAGCAGGCCGAAGCCGAACTGCGCGGCGGCGGCGAGGAGCCTCGCGAGGAAGCCGGCGGCGCAGACGACCCAGCCCCAGCCGCCCTCGGGGTAGTAGTGCTGCCGGATGGCCGCCGTGTCCACGTCGCGCCGCCGCAGCGCCGGGATGTTGCGGTGCAGGCTGAACATGTCGCGCTCGCAGATCGCAGGGCACGTCTCCTCGTCGTCGTGCAGCGCCGCCGCCACGCCGGACGCCGACCGCGCCCGCTGCGGGTCTGCAACACCAACCCCCAACAAGTTTGTAAGAGGTCCACGATTAAAGAATTTGTTGCTAGCGCACTCGAACAGATGTAATTTCGATGGATTGATCACGCGTTCCCTGCGTAAGCTATAAGAGAATCTCAGACCAGAGAGCAGTGTTGTAAGCAGCAGGAACTGTGTGTCAGTAGGAGTAAGTAGTAGCTAGCAGTCGTGTGTATGGAGTTGGCTGGGCCGGTCGTGTGCAGCGAATGCAGAGCCTGAGCTTACCACCAATTACTGCAATATCCGTATGTCCTGTCCATCCTCATGATCTTTTTTTTGGTCATCAGTCTACTGACTGGTTTGATGCGGCCTGCCACAAATTCCTTTCCTGTGATAACCTCTTCATCTCAGAGTAGCACTTGAAACCTACGTCCTATTTATTTGCTTGACGTATTCCAATCTCTATCTTCCTCTACAGTTTTTTCCCTCTTCAGCTCCCTCTAGTACCATGGAAGTTATTCCCTCATGCCTTAGCAGATGTCCTATTATCCTGTCCCTTCTCCTTATCAGTGTTTTCCACATATTCCTTTCCTCTCCGATTCTGCGTAGAACCACCTCATTCCTTACCTTATCAGTCCACCTAATTTTCAACATTCGTCTATAGCACACATCTCAAATGCTTCGATTCTCTTCTGTTCCGGTTTTCCCACAGTCCATGTTTCACTACCATACAATGCTGTACTCCAGACGTAGATCCTCAGAAATTTCTTCCTCAAATTAAGGCCGGTATTTGATATTAGTAGACTTCTCTTGGCCAGAAATGCCTTTTTTGCCATAGCGAGTCTGCTTTTGATGTCCTTCTTGCTCCGTCCGTCATTGGTTATTTTACTGCCTAGGTAGCAGAATTCCTTAACTTCGTGACCATAAATCCTGATGTTAAGTTTCTCGCTGTTCTCATTTCTACTACTTCTCATTACCTTCGTCTTTCTCCGATTTACTCTCAAACCATACTGTGTACTCATTAGACTGTTCATTCCGTTCAGCAGATCATTTAATTCTTCTTCACTTTCACTCAGCAATGTCATCAGCGAATCGTATCATTGATATCCTTTTACCTCGTATTTTAATTCCACTCCTGAACCTTTCTTTTATTTCCGACATTGCTTCCTCGATGTACGGATTGAAGAGTAGGGGCGAAAGGATACAGCCTTGTCTTGCACCCTTCTTAATACGAGCACTTCGTTCTTGATCGTCCACTCTTATTATTCCCTCTTGGTTGTTGTACATATTGTATATAACCCGTCTCTCCCTAAAGTTTACCCCTACTTTTTTCAGAATCTCGAACAGCTTGCACCATTTTATATTGTCGAACGCTTTTCCCAGGTCGACAAATCCTATGAAAGTGTCTTGATTTTTCTTTAGCCTTGCTTCCATTATTAGCCGTAACGTCAGAATTGCCTCTCTCGTCTCTTTACTTTTCCTAAAGCCAAACCGATCGTCACCTAGCGCATTCTCAATTTTCTTTTCCATCCTTCTGTATATTATTCTTGTAAGCAGCTTCGATGCATGAGCTGTTAAGCTGATTGTGCGATAATTCTCGCACTTGTCAGCTCTTGCCGTCTTCGGAATTGTGTGGATGATGCTTTTCCGAAAGTCAGATGGTATATCGCCAGACTCATATATTCTACACACCAACGTGAATAGTCGTTTTGTTGCCACTTCCCCCAATGATTTTAGAAATTCTGATGGAATGTTATCTATCCCTTCTGCCTTATTTGACCGTAAGTACTCCAAAGCTCTTTTAAATTCCGATTCTAATACTGCATCCCCTATCTCTTCTAAATCGACTCCTGTTTCTTTTTCAATCACATCAGACAAATCTTCACCCTCATAGAGGCTTTCAATGTATTCTTTCCACCTTTCTGCTCTCTCCTCTGCATTTAACAGTGGAATTCCCGTTGCACTCTTAATGTTACCACCGTTGCTTTTAATGTCACCAAAGATTGTTTTGACTTTCCTGTATGCTGAGTCTGTCCTTCCCACAATCATATCTTTTTCGATGTCTTCACATTTTTCCTGCAGCCATTTCGTCTTAGCTTCCCTGCTCTTCCTATTTATTTCATTCCTCAGCGACTTGTATCTCTGTATTCCTGATTTTCCCGGAACATGTTTTTACTTCCTCCTTTCATCAATCAACTGAAGAATTTCTTCTGTTACCTATGGTTTCTTCGCAGCTACCTTCTTTGTATCTATGTTTTCCTTCCCAACTTCTGTGATGGCCCTTTTTAGAGATGTACATTCCTCTTCAGCTGTAATACCTACTGCGCTATTCCTTATTGCTGTATCTATAGCGTTAGAGAACTTCAAACGTATCTCGTCATTCCTTAGTACTTCCGTATCCCACTTCTTTGCGTATTGATTCTTCCTGACTAACGTCTTGAACTTCATGATCATGGAGCACTACATTTGGTTTTTGCAGTAATTCTACGTTGATCTAAGTGTATGGATTCTACAACAATATGGTGTCGACATATCAAGCTGTCCACCACCTTGAACGATGGCGATGTTATTATGGTCCACTTGGTGTACCTAATGCACTACCAAAAATGATAACATACAATATTAATACAACATTTCAGTGTCCTGGCTACACTGATAAATACGATACTTCAGGGAAGAGAACTTGGGATTGTCTCACTTGGCGTTGTGCTGCTGTAGAAAGATATGGACTTTCAGTGCAGCTACTTGCATCCCACTGTGCTACAGCCATCAAGCTATCATTCCCATTCCTTTCCTAGTTCTTGGAAAATGATAAAGACTTCTACAGTGCCAGTGCACTTCATTTCATTTGTTAGTATGATCAGTTCTCCTAAATATGCTAAAGACTTTTACAGTGCGTGTGCACTTTATTTCATTTCTTAATGTATTCAGTTCATGTAAATATGCTCAAGACTTGTACAGTGGGTGGGTGCTTTATTTCACTCCATCATATGTTTAATTCATGTACGAGGGCCGTTCAGAAAGTAACCTCCGGTTGATTTAAAAAAAATACACCAAGTTAAATAAAAATATTTTAATGTATACATCTTACAACTACATCTTTGCACTATTTTTCTACATAGTCTCCATAGCGATTGAGGCACTTATCGTATCTCTTCACAAGCTTTGAAATTCCTTCTGCATAAAAATCACCCGCTTGTGCCTGGAGCCAGCCTGTGACCGCACAGAACTTACGGTAACCCAATCTTGCTGTCACTATCTCGTACAAGAGAGTCTTAGAAATCTGTGGAAAACGAGTAGACAACTCCGACATTGAGAAACGTCGATTTTCACGAACTTTTGCATCAACTGTCTGAACGAGTTCGTCAGTCACCAATGATGGTCTACCACTCCTCTCTTCATCATGAACGTTTTCTCGTCCACTTTTAAATAAACGTACCCATTCACGGACAACTCCTTCACTCATAACTCTTGGTCCGTACACGGCACAAAGCTCATGATGAATAGCTGCTGCAGAATATCCTTTGGCTGTAAAAAACCTTATGACAGCACGCACTTCACATTTGGCGGGGTTTTCTATTGCAGCACACATTTCAAACTGCCACAAAAACTAAACTAGCGCAGGTACGACGTTCACTCGACCACGGCTTGATGCCGACTGACCTGTTGAGTGCGTGAACGCACAGATGGCGTCGCTACTCCCCCCACAACCCGCACTGTGACCAATCGGAGGTTACTTTCTGAACCACTCTCGTAAAAATGCTAAAGAGTTTTACACTGCGTCTGCACTTTATGTCATTTGTTAATATATTTTGTACTCAGTGCGTGTGCACTCTATTTAATTTCTTAATATGTTCTGTATTTATATTATTTATCAGTTATGTTATATATATACTCTCTGACTGTAGAATTAGTAACTAAATAGATTATAGAAAAATTTGTTGCTTATGGCAAGTCCAATTGACTCACCATCTCACCATCGCTGCCAAATTTCCCCCCAGTGGAGGGTTATGTAAGAGGTCCACGATTAAATAATTTGCTGCTAGCGCACTCGAACAGATGTAATTTCGATGGATTGCTCACTCGCTGCCTTCGATATGTAAGCTATAAGAGAATCTCAGACCAGATAGCAGTGTTGTAAGCAGTAGGAACTGTGTGTCAGTAGGAGTAAGTAGTAGCTAGCAGTCGTGTGTATGGAGTTGGCTGAGCCGGTCGTGGGGAGCGATAGCAGAGCCTGAGCGTTGTAGTATAAGGTAAAAGCAGCCTCGCGCATATGTACAATTGTTATGTCAAGTCCCATGTAAATGATTTTAAAAAGAAATCTCTTAGTAATAATCTTTCGTATAAAAATCAACTTTTGACAATCATTCAACTCCATTTAAAGATTTTACTATATCTCCAGTCCATGGTCATCCTGATTATTGTAAAGAAAAATCAGTTGTTTCTTTTTATACATGACAAATATGTCGGCCAGCATCGCAATGAGCTGTGCCAAAAAAATTTCTTATAGGAGCAGATATATTTGCGTTATCCGGCGACCTTATTGGGGTAAGAATTTTCAATTTATTCAGAATTATGATTCAGGGCCATGACTCGGCTCTGCTGCCGTCCAAAATTTACCAGTATAAATTCACAGTCAATTACTGAAAGGTTATAAGTGAGCCACAATTTTTTATTGAGAGATTAGTCACATTTGATTATTGGTAGGTTACGGAACTTATCTGTTGGGAGGTTACGCTGAATGTGAATTATATAATTATATTTTTTACTGTTGGGAGGTTATTATAGAATTTATCTGTGGGGAGGTTACATATTCATTGCTTCACCTGTTTGTTACCCTACTAACTTTACGGCCATGAGCCATCCCCCTCCCTTACATCTGACCAGGCAGTCCACATTTCGTGTTACATACTTTCCGATAAGAATGTTATAAATCTGTGTGTGTACGAGATGCGACAATAAAGTAATGAGACTGATTTTCTTTGCAAGAGGTGGCAACCCTGCAGGCTCGCGTAGGCACATTATCTTTGAACTTGGTCCGTAAGCTGCTTCCACTCCAAGTGGCACATCGCTGCAACTGCTCAGTCGTGAGTTGTGCTGTGATAAATTAACACGTGTTTGTGTCTCTCGTCATGGAAATGGAACCGCACAATATTGCGCAACAGTATGCCATTTCTTTTCGCGTTAAATTGAGTGAAACCGTGACGACATCTTACGGTAAGCTTCATAACGCTATTGGAGAGGAGGTTATAAGTTTTTCGTTGGCATAAAATGTTTAGTGAAGGCAGAACGAATGTGGAAGATGAAGACCGCAGTGGACGACCATCAATCTCACTGACGGATGTCAACTTGGCCAGGGTGCGTGACCTCGTACGATCGGATCGAAGATTATCCGTGAAAATGATTGCAAAAGAACTGAACATCGATCGAGAAACGGTTCGTCTAGTAATAATTGGATTCTGCATCACGATAATGCGCTATCCCATACTGCTCTGTCAGTAAATCAATATTATTGACCTGAAAACAAATTTCAGTACTACCACAGCCACGTTATTCACCAGATATCGCTCCGTCTGTATGTATGTATGTGTGTGTGTGTGTGTGTGTGTGTGTGTGTGTGTGTGTGTGCAGGAACGTAGACTACTCCCACAGGTAATGAAAAATAAGCCCTCATTACAGTAGCGCTTGTGACAGGACATAATACGCCCATCTTTATCTGAAGTATTTGGTACCACACTTTTACGTATTATATGACACACATTTCACACAATAAAATTACAACTTTTGGTGCTCTGCATTGTACCAACTAACATTGTGGGCGAAATACATAAAATGTAACAAACCCATTTAGTCAACTAAAGCTCATTTAAATACAATCAATATGAATCTTTAATTAGTGGAAAAGTATCGTATTGTAGTCATCAGTTTTACGAAATTTACAGAAAAACTAATTACTTCAGCCGACCGCGGTGGCCGAGCAGTTCTAGGCGCTGCAGTCTGGAACCACGCCACTGCTACGGTCGCAGGCTCGAACCCTGCTCCGGGCATGCATGTGTGTGATGTCGTTAGGTTAGTTAGGTTTAAGTAGGGGACTGATGATCTCAGATGTTAAGTCCCATACTGCTTAGAGACATTTGAACCATTTTTTTAATTACTTCATTTGTGTAACCTTCAGGCATCAGTCACATACAAAAGTTAATGTTGAAATCCGTTAAGTCATTAAACGTGGAATTAATTGTCAAAAATCAATTACGTCATAAAAGTGAAAATTAATGTCTTGGCCAGATTTATAGGAAACTATTGCACTGGAATCTATGTTCATTCTCAAGATTTTATGTTTCTATAAAAACTTAAATAAGATTCACTGTAACGGATTCTGGAGTAACGAGTTCTAGAGCTTTCTGTCATAAAAGGCTCTTATTTCGACCATTTGGCCAAAACGAGATTACTATCTAAAGTTTAAACCTCAAAATCTATTTCCGCATTATGTAAAGTACTCAAAATATATTAGCATTAAAATTCATATTGTACTTAATGAGAAATTAATTATTTGGTATCAAGTATTGTTAGTCACACTTTTCAAGCAGAATTTTGATACTAAATTTAAAAAGCAAATTTAGAAATCACTTCTGCTATAGTCATTCATTATCTTCAAAACTGTAACTTTAATTTCTTACAGAACAACCGGCTTTAATTGTAACTCAATATATGTGACTCTGTTGAACACTTCTTTCAAAGAACTTGTATTGTTAAGAAACTGTACAAGTATTGAGCCTAAGAGCTCGGTGGTGGCAATAGAGTGGCTATTGTTTCCAGTTAGTTCTAGTACATGATCTATAAAGTCAATTGTTTTGAGCTGTGCATTGTACGAATGTTCTAGAACAATGTAATCATTAACAGAAAATGCAAATGCTGTATTGGTTTAAATTATTTAATATCATCCACTTTCCACCTTGATTCCTGATATTTCTGCAGTGAAGCATTTAATATTATGCACACTAATTAACATTGAAGTAGTGGAGAAAAGTCATCGAAACAAACAAGTTAAGCACACATTCGAAGCATTTCATTGAAATTAACACAGACTCTTAATCTACGACTATGTTAATCGAACATTTTTAGCTAGAAGTGGTAAAAAGAGTGTGTAAAACGCTCTAATGGAACATTATTAGCTAGAACCTGGTAGAAAGAGTGTTGTTCAAGGCTCTACCAAAACTACGCTTCGGTAATTCCGGTACTGCACAAAAACGACGTACTAAATAGTCGGATTACCGGTAGTACTAGTAGCATTGGTAGGGAAAACAGCATTAATTAGTGTGTGACAGAGATACTGGTAGCCGGACACTTCTCTCTCTTTCTCGTTTCTTTCTTTGTATTGCACATAATTATAACCATAGTCCACTGTGTATGTTATTTTATTACAAAATACAAATTGCATTTTATAAGTAATTAAAATTAGTTGCTCGTGTTACTTCTGCGCATTTATCTAACCAAAGCAAACATTTTTATTACAATTACATAAAAAATTTAATATAATTATTGTTGTTATTTTGTCGTTCTTCATTATGATCAGAGGCAAGAGTTTCCTGTTATTATTGAGAAGGGCGAAAGTCCTTTAAGAATAACAGGAACACGTCACACATAAGCTCGACGAAGTATTGAGGCGACGTTTGATACTTTTTTTCGTTTATTTTTTAATTTTACCTCGATTTGGGACATAACGTTTTCTAGTGCTGTATGATAATCAGTATTTATTAAATTTTTACACCCTTCTGTTTCACGTTACTCATCAACAGTTTTCGATTAAACCCGGTAAACACTGACAGCTTCAATTATGCTGTAAATAATGTTCATTTTTAAGTAACAGACAGGACGATTACTATAAAGAAGAAAAATGTTCCATAGGTTACGTGACCCTTCATACATCGTCAGTCAGTTTCCAGACGGTGCACCGATCTGTTTCCAGGGGAACATAGTATGAGACTGATCGCATAAGTAAACAAAGCGAACGAAATGAGGTATGCAACACTTTTAAGCACAGGTAACGCGGTTATGATCTCAACTGACCAAAGCTACTAGTATAACTACTGTAGTCTATACTTGCATATGATAGCCTGCAGTAGCCTACTGTAGTTTTACAACTCTACCCCTCATACTTTAATGATGTGCTGAACGGATATTTCTAATACCCAACAGAACAAACTTAGCAACCCGCTATGACTTGTGAACGAAATACGCTCCAAGAAAAAAAAAAAAAAAAAAAAAAAAAAAAAAAAAAAAAAAAAAAAAAAAGACCCAGCACAAAGGAATTATCCGAATGGCACGGAAATCTGTAGATGTGATGTAGAAGTACAGACAAACAAATGAGTACAATTTCAGAAAAGCTGGATGATTTATTCAAGAGAAAGAGCGTCATACACTGGATAAGTTAGTACCGCGTTTCTCCACCTCTGTTCTTACGCAAGCAGTTATTCGGCTTGGCCGTGATTGACGGAGTTGAAGGATGTCCTACTGGTGGAAACCGTGCCAAATTCTGTCCTGTAGTGGCGTTAGATCGACCAAATCCCGAGCTGGTAGGGGGGGGAGTCCTGCCATAATGCTCCAAACGTTCTCAATTGGGGAGAGGCTGGCCTTATCTTGCTGACACGTAAGCCCACGGTGCCTTGCGATGAAGTGCAACAAAACGAGCAGAAGAATATCGTCGACGAACTCCTATGCTACAAGGATGCCGCGGATGATAACTGCAGGGGTCCTGCTATGAAAAGAAGTGGCACCCCAGACTGTCAAGTATTCAAATGGCTCCAAGCGCTATGGGACGTAACATCTGAGGCCATCAGTCCCCTAGACTTAGAACCTTAAACCTAACTAACCTAAGGACATCACACACATCCATGCCCGAGGCAGGATTCGAACCCGCGACCGTAGCAGCAGTGCGGTTCCGGACTGAAGCGCCTAGAACCATTCGGGCACAGCGGGCGGCCCCAGACCGTCACTCGTAGTTCTCAGGCCGTATGGTATCCCACTGCCTTCCGGGGTGTCTCCAGACACGCCTACGCCGGTGAACGGGGCTCAGTTTGCAGCAGGACTCATCACTGAATACAACTCTCCTCTAGTCAGTACGAGATTCCAGGCCGAAGTCATGTCTGGAAATGCTCAAGACAGCGGTGGTATACCACCATGGAGAACGAAATTGTATTTTCTTTTATTTTTACTTTCTTTTCTGATTAGCAAGATCAAGGATCTGTGTAACTTACTAGCCAATGAGACCTACTGCAAATACCTGTTATATGGGATCGTGAATGATGTTTGTAAAATCCATCTTACTGACACGTATTGTGCCATGATACTATTTTTGTTAATAAATGACAACGTGGACTACACCCAGTAAAAATCCAAGTACGTTTAACTCTCTGCCACTCACGCTCCTACTGTACCAATCTGTAAGCAGCATATGGCGATACTGTTTCGTGAATGCAACAGCTTACTTTAAACCATAACACGCCTTCTGCTTATAGCGTCCAACTGTGCAGTGAGACACTCTCCTCGCAGTTAATTAGTAGAAAGATCGTGCAGAAATAGTAACTCCTGTCGCACTTAACATGATTCCAGATAAACGAGTCGACACAACACAGCATCTCACAGTAGCAGTCAGCAATCCAGCACATTATGACTTTCCTTCTATCAGCACCAGAAACCTAATTCTCATGGCAGAATTTCTGTTCATTACTATTGTTTCTGAGTCACGGTTCAGTGGCCGAACGTCTATTAATCAAAATGGCTTTGACACACATGGTTATTTATGTAAGACAACAAGGCGACGCCCAGCCAGCGTGGCACTACCAAGCGGGTTAAAACAACGAGTGCTGTGGTTTTTGGTAAAATGAAGTCGTCAGAAGTGATTTTAACAACCAGTATTATATTAATGAACAAAACAGAAAAGCCTTACAGACCTTTGGGGTATTTCAGCCTATAACTTCAACATTTAACTTTACACACCAAAGGAACAACGCCTAAATACGTGTTTCTGATTTCTTGAAAAATTAATCTTTACACTACAGGAGAGGATAACGTCTTTAAATTTATAATATCACGGAGTCTAACGCGCTGCTTCCCGAGCTGGAAGGCGTGCTGATCCCCGGCACGAATCCGCATGGAGGATTAGTGTCGAGGCCTGGTGTGCCGGCCAGCCTGTGGATGGTTTTTAGGCGGTTTTCCATCTGCCTCGGCGAATACGGGATGGTTCCCTTTATTCTGCCTCGGTTACACTCTGTCAGCGATTGCTGCGCAAACACTGTATCTACGTACGCGTACACCATAATTATTCTACCACGCAAACATCTGGGGTTACACTCGTCTGGCATGAGACGTTCCCGGGGGGTCCACTGGGGGTCGAACCGCACAGTAACCCTGGGTTTGGTGTGGGGCGGAGGTGGGGTGGATGGACCGCTGTGGCCTGTTGTGGGGTTGTGAACCACTGAGGGCTACGGAAGGACGAAGCCTCGCCGTCGTTTCTAGGTCCCCGGTTCAATAACACACACATACACACACACACACACACACACACATACACACACACACACACACACATACACACACACGGAGTGAAAAAAAAGTGTGTTATGCAATAACCAGCTTACAAACACGTTGTAATGACGGCTTACTAGCGCCTATTACTTCACGGAAGCACTTGATCTGACACCTGCTCACGGAGTAAAACGAGCGAACATTCCGCAATTAACTTCGTCACGCAAGACTAAATTTCTTCATAGTAAATAAATCGAGTTGATCTCACCCGATTTCTCAAGCATTGCAATGTATGCTCTATGAACAAGTTCTCATAGAGTGCACCCAGGAGCCATTCTACGAAGTGGTGATGCAATGTCTTAAAACAATGATCAAAAGCCTTACCCCAGATTTCTTTGTATGCTGCTACAGCCGAACTAGGAATGACTTAGACGTGAGGCAGACGGGCGTGAGGCAGAAGGACGGAAACTGGACGCACATGTAGAAGTTGCGGAAGGACGCGCGCCGCCAAAATTAGTTCTTGTGCTTGTCTACAACACATCTATCCCTTCGAGCACACAGTATATATAAGCCAGTTCAGTGGCTTTGCATCCAGAATGAGTAAGAATGGTAACTTAAAACGATATTTTTTGTTATTGATCGCATGAAATGTTAGCAGGCGACAATCTTAATATTGGAACTCTACTTCAGCATTTAACCACAACTAATTATAATGGTGGATATAAGTAAATACACCTGCAGGTATCCATATCGGTGCAGAATTTTATCCACAATGGAATTAGTTAGGATATCAGTGGGTATCTCAGCAATGACAAACATGCACTGTATGTGTCGTACACGTCATCGACGTTAATGTGACACTCGTACAACAGAATTTCAATTTTTCTTGTGTCGTATTGACTGAGGTTTATATTTCAAAAAGGTCCCATAGCTCACTTTTGAACAAAGTCTCCCGGAGTTGTTGCTTGGTTGTGAGGAAAATGTCAGAACCGGTGACCCCTATGCAAACATTTCCAATTGGTACTGCCTATGCCCCATTACAAGATCACCTGATATTTTGCTGAAAAGTTCCACACTCGACAATAGGTTACCACTTGAAGAGCTAACTCTAACGTGTGAATGAAACGTTTACAACAACAGCAAAAACCTATATTCGTAACCTTGCAGATCTCTACCTACGAGAACTGTATTTATTAAGACATCTACCAGCGAATTAGCGCCCATACAAAAATCTGTGAAATTTGGGCCGAGCGCTCCTGGAAATTACCTGCTCACTACGTAACGGTCTACCTGCAGCTCTGGAGTCTTCGTGCACAGGACAGGCTCCGTATGCCCGAAGTGAGGTGCAGTGTTGTCTAGACCGACCCGCATCGAGGTCGTCTTACAGATGCTTACTGAACTATTTCTAGACATTAAACTAGTTTTTTTTTCTTTTTTGCATACTCTGTTGTAATTCAGTGATACAGTTCGCTGATAACACTGCTATCTTCAATAAAAGTGAAGAAGAATTACAGATTTGTTGAATGGAATGAACAGTATAATGAGTACAGAACATGGATTCAGATTACATCGAATAGAGGCGAAAGTGATTAGATCTAGCAGAAATGAGAACTGCGAGAAATTGGGGATCATGAAGTAAACAGCAACATATATTGTGTTCGAACATTATGAATTACCACAAAGAAAACGGTCTATTGACATACAGTCAATATGGGTTTAAAAAACAACGTTCCTGTGAAAATCGACTAGTTCTTTATTCACATGAAGTGTTGAGTGCTACTGCCAAGGGATTTTAGATCGATTCCGTATTTCTGGATTTCCGGAAGGCTTCTGACACTGTACCACACAAGCGGCTCGTAGTGAAATTCCATGCTTGTGGAATATCGTCTCAGTTATGTGACTGGATTTGTGATTTCCTGTCGGAGAGGTCACAGTTCGTAGTAACTGACGGAAAGTCGTCGAGTAAAACAGAAGTGATACCTGGCGTTCCCCAAGGTAGTGTTATAGACCCTTTGCTGTTCCTTATCTACATAAACAATTTATAAGACAATCTGAGCAGCCGTCTTCGGTTGTTTGCAGATGACGCTGTCGTTTATCGACTAATAAAGTCATCAGAAGATCAAAACAAACTGCAAAACGATTTAGAAGAGATATCTGAATGGTGCGAAAAGTGGCAGTTGACCCTAAGTAACGAAAAGCTTGAGGTCATCCACATGAGTGATAAAAGGAACTCGTTAAACGTGGGTTACACGATAAATTAGTCTAATCCAAAAGCCGTAAATTCAACTAAATACCTAGATACTACAGTTACGAACAACTTAAATTGGAAGGAACACATAGAAAATGTTGTGGGGAAGGGTAACCAAAGACTGCGTTTTATTGGCAGGACACTTAGAAAATGTAACAGACCTACTAAGGAGACTGCCTGGACTAAACTTATTCGTCATCTTTTAGAATACTGCTGCGCGATGTGGGATCCTTACCAGATAGAACTGATGAAGTACATCGATAAAGTTCAAAGGAAGGCAGCACGTTTTTTATTATCGCAAAATATGGGAGAGAGTGTCACAGAAATGATACTGGATTTGGGCTGGACATCATTAAAAGATAGACGTTTTTCATTGCGACGGAATCTTTTCACAAAATTCCAATCACCAACTTTCTCTTCCGAATGCGAAAATATTTTGTTTACACCGACCGACATAGGGAGGATCGATCACCACGATAAAATAAGGGGAATCAGAGCTCGTACGGAAAGATATAGGTGTTCATTCTTACCACGCGCTATACGAGATCGGAATAATAGAGAATTGTGAAGGTAGTTCGATGAACCCTCTGTCAGGCACTTAAATGTTATTTGCAGAGTATCCATGTAGATGTAGACGTAGATGAAGGAAAATAGTTCTGCTACCCAGGCAGCAAAATGACTTATGATGGACGAAGCAAGGAGACCATAAGAAGCAGATTAGCACTGGTAGAAACGGCCAAGAGAAGTCTATTAGTTTCAAACATAGGCATAGGAAGAAATTTCCGTTAATGTACTTTTCAAGCACAGCGTTGTATGGTAGAGGAACATGCACTGTGAGGAAACCGGAGCAGAAGAGAATCGAAGCATTTGGGATTTGGTGCTACAGACAAATGTTGAAAAATTGGTGAACTGATATCCTAATGAATGAGGAGGTTCTCTGCGAAATCAGCGTGGAACTGAATGTATGGAAGACACTGACAAGAAGAAGGGATAGGATTATATTACATCTGTTGAGGCATCGCGTAGTAACTTCCATGGTACTAGAGGGAGCTGCAGAGGGCAGAAACCTTAGGCGAAGACAGAGATTGAAATATATACAGCAAATAATTGAGGATGAAGGTCCGAGTTTTTATTCTGAGGTGAAAGGATGACGCAGGAGAGGAATTCTTGACGGGCCTCATCACGCTAAGCAGAAGAATGATGACAAAAAGACTGTTCGAATGTGAAAAAGCATATTACGGATTATAATGTTTCCATTGTCTAGGGCCACAGTCATAGAACACTGCTTAAGGCCGAAATCATGATTGCACAATAGAATAGACAGTCCATGAAGTCAAATGGCGGAACTTTCATTGAATCAGTATTACGGATTATCACATTAATTTTTGTTTGTTTATTGATACGTAAGTGGTTTTATGATGCATACTCAGTACTTTTGAAGTGTATTTTACGTAATATGCAACTCTGTAAAGTCCGTACACCTTCCACTTGACATAATTACAATTATATGCAGAATTATTATTAAAAAGAAAATTTAAGTCACCTTTTGAGTTTCACCTAGGGGACTCATTCATGTAGCGCTAGAAATGGGAGGAGAAGCTAATTACAGCTTATGCCGCTTGTGTTGTTGTGGTCTTCAGTCCGCAGATTGGTTTGATGCAGCTCTCCATGTGCAACTCTCCATGTTACTCTATCCTGCGCAAGTATCATCTCCGAGTAACTACTGCAACCTATATCCTTCTGAGTCTGCTTGCTGAATTCATCTCTTCGTCACCCTCTACTATTTTTATCTCCCACATTTCTTCCCCCCCCCCCCCCGCCCTCACCACCAAGTATAAAATCCGGAGATCCATTAACGTCTCGGAATATGTCCTATTAAACGATCCCTTCATCTAGTAAGGTTGTGCCACAAATTTGTTTGCTACCCAGCACCTCTTCATTAGTTACCAGACCTTCCCATCTATTCTTCAACATTCATCAGAAGCTTCTATTCTCTTCTTGACTAAACTGTTTATCGTCCATGATTCACATCCATACATGGGTACTCTCCATACGAATACTTTCAGAAAAGACTTCCTGAAACTTAAATCTATACTTAATGTTAACAAATTTCTCTTCTCCAGAAAGGTCTCTCGTGCCATTGCCAGTCTGCATTTTATATCGCCTCTACTTCGTCTGTCATCAGTTATTTTGCTGCCCAAATAGTAAAACTCACCTATTACTTTGTGTTTCGTTTCCCAATCTAATTTCTTCAGCATCACTTGATTTAATTCGGCTACATTCCATTGTCCTTGTTTTTCTTTTGCTGATTTTTATCTTACGTCCTCCTTTCATGGCATTGTCCATTCCGCTGAATTGTTCTTTCAAGCTTTGCTGTCTCTGTGAGAATTACAATGTCATCGGCAAACCTGAAAGTTTTTATTTCTTCGCCCTTGACTTTAACTCCTACTCTAAATTTTTCTTTTGTTTCCTTTATTGCTCGCTCAGTGTACAGAATGAATAACATCGGGGATAGCCTACGACCATGTCTCACTCCCTTCTCAATCATTGTTTCCCTTTCATGCTCCTCGACTCTTATAAATGCCGTCTTGTTTCTGTACAAGTTGTAAATAGCCTTTCGTTCCCCGTATTTTACCTCTGCTACTGTCAGAATTTCAAAGAGAACGTTTTAGTCAACACTATCAAAGGCCTTTTCTAAGTCTATAAATGCTGAAACATAGGATTGCCTGTCGTTAGCTTATCTTCTATAGGTCTTAAGGTCAACATTGCCTCGCGTGTTTCTACATTTCTCCAGAACCGAAACTGATCTTCCCCGAGGTCGGCTTCTACCAGTTTTTCTTTTTTTTTTTTTTTCGTTCTGCTTGTTTTGTAACCATGACTTATTAAATGTGATGTTGACAACTGTCAGCACACGCTTTCTTTGAAATTTCAGTTATTATATTCGTTTTGAAATGTGTGGGTATTTCGTCTGTTTCATACATCTTTCTCACGAGATGGAGGGGTTCTGTCATGGCTGGCTCTGCCAAGGCTATCATCAGATCTAACGGAATGTCGTCTACTCCTGGGGCCTTGTTTTGACTTAGTTTTCTCAGTGCTCCGCCAAATTCTTCTCTCAGTATCATACTGCCGTCAAATACACCTCCTTTGTATAAGCACTGGTTTTCCATCTGAGCTCTTGATATTCATGCAGGTGGATCTCTTTACTCCAACGCCCTCTTTAATTTCCCTGCAAGCTGTATCTCTCTTTCCCCTAGTAATCTGTACATTTGTTCTTCAGCCATTTCTGCTCTGCCATTTTGCACGTCCTGTCAATGTCATTTTTCAGGCACATTCCCTTTCGCCTGCTTCATTTACGGCATTTATATATTTTCTGCTTTCATGAATTAACTTATACATTTCATGTTTTACCCAAGGATTTCTACTAGGCCTCGTCTTTTTGTAGCCCTCTCTATTTTATCTGTCAAAGTTACCCATTCTTCTTCTACTGTATTCTTTTCCTGTGTTTTGTCAAATAGTCCCCAAATGCTCCCTCTAAAACTCTCAACAGCTTCTGGTGCTTTCAGCTTATCCAAGTCCCATCTCCCAAATTTCTTACCTACTTGCAATTTCTTCAGTTTTAATCTACAGTTGGTAAGCAATAAATTTTGGTCAGATTCCACATCTACTCCTGGACGGATGGTCAAAATACATTTTAAAATATGCTTCGGAATTGTTTGTCTTACCATTACATAGTCAATCAAAACCTTCCGACGTCTCCCTGTCTTTTCACGTATACAACCTTCCCTCATGATTCTTAAAGTAAATCTAGCGACGATTAAATCTTACTGTGAGCAGAATTCTACCAGACGGCTTCCTGTTTCGCTCCTTTCCCCAAAGTCCATTTTCAGCTACTGTTTTTCCTTCTCTTCCTGCTATCGAATTCCAGTAACCCATCTCTATTAAATTTTCGACACCCTTAACCATCTGAATAATTTGTTTTATCTCATCAAACATTTATCATCACTTGTACTACTGTGGCGGGCTTCGTGTCTATCTTGACTACAGTAATGCGTTCACAATGCTGTTCGTAGTAGCTTATCCGCATTCCTACTTTCTTATCCATTATTAAACCTACACCTGCATTTCCCCTATTTGGTTATGTATTTATAAATCTGTATTCACCCGACCAGAAGTCCTGTTCGTCCTGACAACGAACTTCAGTAATTCCCACTATATCTAGATTTAACCTATCCATTTCCCTTCTTAAATTTTCTAACCGACCTGCCCGATTGAAAGACCCTCCGATCCGTAGAACGATATTTTTGTTTTTCGTGATAACGACATCCTCCTGAGCAGGCTCCGCCCGGAGATACGAATGGGGGACTATTTCACCTCCGTATTATTTTACCCAAGAGGATGCTATCATCATTCAAGCACACAGTAGAGCTGCATTCCCTCGTTAAAAACTGCGGATGCAGTTTCACCTTGCTTTCAGCTGTTCACAGTACCAGCACAGCAAGACCGTTTCAATTGATGTCAAAAGCCAAATGAATCAATCATCCAGATTGTAGCCCCTGGAACTACAGAAAAGGCTTCTGAAACGCTTCAGAAGCCACGCATTTGTCTGGCCTCTCAACAGATACACCTCCCTTGCGGTTACACCTACAGTATGGCTATCTGTATCGCTGAGGCACGAAAACCTCCCCACCAACGAAAAGGCTGATAGAGAGGGGGAGGAGGATGGTGGAGGGACGTCACTTGCGTGCGACCATAAACCGGGAGTTTTAGTTAATATAACGGTGCGTCTTACGCACATTAAATGTACGGTATGATGATCCATAAACATGAAATATATTTTATTATGTTAGTTTGAGGTAAGCTAATCGTGTAAAAGAAACACACTATGAAAAATCCGTACTTGTTATTTGATTTTCACCTTTTCTATTGTGGTTTACGAAGATTCTGTCAGACTGAAAATGAAATCAATTATGATCATTCCAGTTCTTGTTGAAGCATCTCCAGTTCTGTTCATCAGTACATCACAGTTCTTCTGACTGCTGGGCAAGTTGTGAAGTTCCCACAAAAGAATCAACGGACCTTTCCAAGTTCTTTTCCGAACGCTAATCTTTTTAGGCCCAGTTAAAAAGACACCGTGGAAAATTCTTGGGCTAAGTCTTTGCCTCAGTATGCGGGAAGCTAAAAGAAACAGTCTCGCTGCAGCTTTGCTCCAGTATGCTGGCGAAAATTAACAATGTGCTCCGAGCTCCGTATTATCTGGCTGCGCTGTGACTTGACGGAACATTGGCTCACCGAGACGAGGGCAGACAGGGAGGCCCGTTTCTTCCCCGCGCTGAGCCAAAGCCCTCTAGATACAAGGCCTACGCACAGCGGCCATATTGGCACGTGACGTCACAAACTGTTGGCCATCTTATCTGTAGTCGGCAGTCCTGTTGGCGTGCATGTTGTGTTGAAAGTGTGTGCCACGTGAAAGTGATATATATTTCATACAGTATTCACCTTCCGTTCTTCGAAGCATGGGATACAAGTGTTGCGTTCCCTTTTGCCAGGGAAATTATAATTCCCAAAAAGGCATGAAAGTGCACATGTTTCGATTTCCCAAATGTGTGAAGTTGCGAAATCGCTGGATTGCAGCTATTCCCAGACAGGAATTTGTGTCTACGCATCATTAAAGGGTAAGTAAATGACAAAAAAATTTATAGCGTCTTATTTGTTTCCATTGCACTACATTTGCCAATTGTTTTTAAAGCAGTTATGTATCATGTACCAGTATAAGTTGTTTCTTAATTCTGGACCATTGCTGTGAGGTTAATACGAAGCTGGCTGTGAAATGTCTCTCATATTTGTAACTATTGTCACACAGACTAGTTATATTAATTTGTGTGGCTCGGAACTGTTTAGTATTCCTTATCATTCCTACCAGATGATTGAGGTTCCAATACTTTTATTTGGAAGAGCTGCAGAATGATTTTGTTCAGTTTTACATATACAGCTATTCGGAAATAATTTCAATTTGAGTAAACTCCCTTAGAAAATTGCTTTAATGAATTCAGTGTTCGACAGATTGAGCAGTATAGAAAGCAGAATTTCGATCTAAGTGCATTGTGATTAAATTATCGGCACTCTGTGAGATGAATTTCAGTCAAGGATATAGGAGAAACAGTCTTTTCATGTTTAAGGTCCTACAGTTTTGGAGAAACAGGGAAATAAAATATTTTTTCGGGTTTTTTGTTTTATTAAATATTATGTCAGGAGGTGCTCCATTTCGCCGAATGGTTTGAGTGTCGTGTGAGGTCAGCAAATTTTGAAGTGGAGAGGAAAATTTTCGAAAATAACCAGGGAAGCCAATTCTTAAATTCTGTAGGAGCTCCAGCTGGTTTATTTAAAACTGAAAACATCTGCTTGTTATTGCATATTGCCGATATTTTGCTGCAAGAAAACGTAGCTCGTGAGGTAAAAGAATTTAAAATTACAGTTTTTATTCAAGCCTAGAAACTCGTATTTAAGGCAAATCTTCAAAATAATTTTACATCTTGAAATAACATAGGGCAGTTTTGTTCAGTTACTTTACGCAATGATATAGATTTTCATACTTTCATTACAAGGCCATGTAGAAGAGGAAAGCACGAGAATCCCTCTGCGGTCTCAGCTCTAAAACTCGTTCGTATAGCTGCAGAGTGCTTAACAGGAGCGTTCCGATACAGACCCGGCCATCAGTATGTGACGTCACAAGTATGCGCGCAGGCCTGTAGTCTAGGTGGTGTTGGCTGAGTCCGGGGCCGGGCGGCCACTTGCCGGCGACAGTGCACCACGGGCGGCGTGCATACTCGGGCCGGGCTGGCAGGAGTCAATTTGGCGCGCGGGCTCTTACCGCCTGGAGTGGAGTGCCTGCAGATGGTGCATAACTAAGGGCGAGGCGCCGCAGATTGGCCGCCGCGGAGAGGGACGCCCGCCTTCCCACGCGAAGGCGCCGGCCCCCTGCGACGACCGCCTGTCGTGGCCGACCGGCGTGCCAAATGAGCTCCACCTGTATCTCTGGCCGGCTCGCTCATTTCCTGCGCGCCTTTCACCGGCGCCTCCCCAAAATATACTGAGTCACTCGAGCTCTAATGCACTCCGCTCGACGCTGCTACTCTAGAGTGCTTTCGTACCGTATCGCATCACATCGACTGCAGAGTCTTTAACCGAAACCAGACATTTCTTTCACTGAAGACGCATATCATGAGCGGCATGTCTACCACAGCTGCTTGAAAGGTCTCCTCTATACTAGCCCATCATCCTGTTGTACGGATTATTCGTGTTGCTTGTGATACGTACATACCGGGGGATCAAAAAGTCAGTATAAATTTGAAAACTTAATAAACCACGGAATAATGTAGATAGAGACTTAAAATTTGACACACATGCTTGGAATGACATGGGGTTTTATTAGAACAAAAAAAAATGCGCGTCGTTTTGTGATGATCGTGTGCTCAGCCGCCACTTTCGTCCTGCTTGGCCTCCCAGGCCCCCAGACCTCAGTCCGCGCGATTATTGGCTTTGGAGTTACCTGAAGTCGCAAGTGTATCGTGATCGACCGACATCTGTAGGGAGGCTGAAAGACAACATCCGACGCCAATGCCTCACCATAACTCCGGACACGCTTTACAGTGCTGTTCACAACATTATTCCTCGACTGCAGCTATTGTTGAGGAATGATGGTGGACATATTGAGTATTTCCTGTAAAGAACATTATCTTTGCTTTGTCTTACTTTGTTATGCTAATTATTGCTATTCTGATCATATGAAGCGCCAGCTGTCGGACATTTTTTGAACTTTTTTAATTTTTTTTACTTCTAATAAAACCCCATTACATTCCAAGCATGTGTGTCAATTTGTACCTCTCTATCTACATTATTCCGCGATTTATTCAGTTTTCAAATTTATACTGACTTTTTGATCACCCGGTATAAATATATGGTATTCTCGGCTGAAATATCCCACTGTGTGGGATCAGTCACCTGTAGGGAATGATGTTCCTCTTCCGCACACATCTGCCTTTTCGTGGCGGATACGTGAGAGATGTGTCATGTGAGCATTTGCAAATTATAAGTGACCGTTACAGGTGCGTGTATAGTATAGCGTTATACACTGAACAGCGAAAGAAACTGGTTCACCTGTAGGACCCCCGCGAGCACGCAGAGGTGGCGCAACACGACGTGGCACGGACTCACCTGATGTCAGAAATAGTGTTGGAGGGAATCGACACCATAAATCCTGCAGAGCTGCCCAGAAAGCCGTAAGAGTACGAGGGGGTGGAGATCTCTTCTGAACAGCATGTTGCAAGGCATCCCAGATATGCTCAATAATGTTCTTCTCTGGGGAGTTTGGTGGCCAGCAAGTGTTTTAACTCAGGAGAGTTGAAATACATCAATAGAAAATCAACCATGACAAAACATAAATTAAAGTAAGAAACTGATGAAAAATATTTATAAGCTAAGAAGTATGTAAATAACAATTATAGTGTGTAAGAAAAATGTGAAGAAAAATCTTTTGTAAAATTTATTTGAGTTCTTCGCATATCGATGGTGACAGTGAAGTATGCGCACCAAGCTCTTCGTTGGCGGGAGAGCCAGCGCATTGATACATCCGGAGCGCGGCGAGAAGCGCATTGTCGATAGAACACTCTCGAGTCGACCTTTGTGCAGTGAAGTTGTGTGTAGAGACAGAGCGGTGTGCCAGTTCGCCACCAGCTATATATTACTTGAAGAATACTATAATTATGTAATTGGTAATTATTCATGAATTATTAAAATCGACGTCAGGAAGACATCAAAGATAATTAAGCGCTAAATTCATATTGTAAGTTCGGTGTTACATTTTTAATCTGTTTTATGTAAACGATCCCCAAACTGAAGTTTTATAAATTCAATCATTATAAAGAGTTAATAATTTATATTCAATCATTTTCTGAATAGATCAGTTTATCTCAGTCAATATAGTATTATTTTTCATTGAACCCAGTAACCACAAGATTTAATTTTTGTTGAGTTTTCTCAATTTTTTTAATAATGACATTGAATTTTTCACCAGTAACTTCAATCAAAAAAGCAAATGAATAATAAATACAGTTTTAGCTCACATATTTGCAATCCTAGTAAATGAATATCAACCCAAATAATAATCAACAATAGATCAGAGTCAGCATATTCAGACATGCAGTCAGATGACCTTATCCAGAGATGACCCAGTAAAATAAAAGGCAAATATATATGCATGTTTTCAGGTTCACTGCATACACAACCAGTACTAAGGGCCACGGCGTAAGCTTATGTTAAGGGCCACGGCATAAGCTTATGTGTTCACGTCGAAATAATCTTCTTTTGATCAGTCACATTAATATTGTTACCAATAAAGGTACAAGGCGTACAACATTGTGTACGCTACAGACTATCAGGTCAGACAGGTTGTCAAAAGCAGGTCCAGACAGGAAAGCTGCAGGGCACAAGAACTTCAATTATCTTTTATTCTTTCATTAGACGGAAAGTAAGTTCAATTATTGTATTCTAGACGGGAAGGTTTTCGTCTAAACGCATTAAGTTCAATCATTATTCGTTTCATTTATTCTATGGGACGGTATCAAAGTGTTCCTGTGGCCACTGGACGTGTGGGGTGTCGCATTGTCCTAATGGAACTGCCGAAGTATGTCGGAATGCACAATGGACATGAGTGGATGCAGGTGATCAGACAGAATGTTTACCAAGTGTCACCTGTCACAGTCGTATCTAGAAGTATCAGGGATCCCATATCACTCCAACTGCACACGCCTCGCACCATTACATTGCCTCCACCAGCTTGAACAGTGCCCTGCTGACAAACAGGGTTCATGGATTCATGAGATTGTTTTCATAGACGTACACGTCCATCCTCTATACAATTTCAAATGAGACTCGTCCAACCAGGCAACATGTTTCCAGTCATCAACAGTCCAATGTCGGTGTTAACGGGCCTAGGCGAGGCCTAAGGCTTTGTGTTGTGCAGTCATCAAGAATACACGAGTGGGCCTTCGGCGCCGAAAGCCCATATCGATGATGTTTCCTTGAATGGTTCGCACGCTGACACTTGTTGATGGCTGGCCGTGTTGGCCGAGCGGTTCTAGGCGCTTCAGTCCGGAACCGCGCGACTGCTAGGGTCGCAGGTTCGAATCCTGCCTTGGGCATGGATGTGTGTGATGTCCTTAGGTTACTAAGGTTTAAGTAATTCTAAGTTCTAGGGGACTGATGACCTCAGATGTTAAGTCCCATAGTACTCAGAGCAATTTGAACCATTTTTGAACTTTTTGATGGCCCAGCATTGAAATCTGGAGCAATTTGCCTAAGGGTTGCATTTCTGTCATGCTGAACGATTCTCTTCAGTCGTCATTGGTCCCGTTCTTGCAGGATCTTTTTGCGGCAGCAACAATGTCGGAGACTTGATGTTTTACCGGATTCCTGATATTCACGGAACACTCGTGAAATGGACATACGGGAAAATCCCCATTTCAACTCTGTCTCGGAGATGATGTGCCCCATCGCTCGTGCGCCGACTATAACACCACCTTCAAACACACTTAAATCTTGATAACCTGCCATTGTAGCAGCAGTAACAGATCTAACAACTGCGCCAACAACTTGTCTTATAAAGGCGTTGCCGACCGCAGCGCCGTATTCTGCCTGGTTACATATCTTTGTATTTGAATAAGCATGCCTACACCAGTTTCTCTGGCGCTTCAGTATATATGGGTTTTAGGACTAAAAGATGCCTTCATTTCTTTACTACTCAAAATAACTAAATACTGTTAGTTGCAATTTTACTGTGACGATTAATTACCGTGTAGCAGGAACTTTTCGTAGCCGAGAGTTTCTTGTTGCACAAATGCAGTTCTTAACACTTAGAACGGATCATCCGTCTGACAGGCGGCTAAATTTTACGTACGTTCCGCTAGATGCGCTGAATATCGCTCTACGGTTCTAGACGGTTACGACAGACTCATTTATTGTTTAGTCGTAGAGCAGCGAAGGTCATATGCCTCACAGACGGGTGTTCCAGGTAAGAGCAAATATTCACCCTCTTGAGAGATGGAAATTCTTGAACTCGCGCTGTTGTGCCTCACAGGCGAATAGTCCAACTTATCCTTTGCCTTTTGTTACAGGACTTTTTTTATTTACCTGAGTACGCTACTGTTTAATTTATGTTTTAGTGAATTTGCTTAGAGGCTTTTGGAGTGAATAACTTTGTCCATAAAATCACACCTACCAAATTTCGAATTTTCAGGTGCGATTTCAGTTCGTTTTAGTGTATTTATCATTCTTTATAAGCTGGAATTTTATTCGTTAAAAATATTTTCTCTACATGGGTAAGCACTTAGCACAGTATCAGTTTTGATTCCATTTGTTATTTATTATTTATTTATTTGTTTTATCATTGTTTCTTGGCGCCTTGCTACTCTGGAACGTTTTCCTCGGCCACCTATAAAGAAATCCGGGTGATTTCAACGCTGAGTGTCGTAGTTCTGATCTCCATCGCATATGCGTCAAAAGATCCAGTGAACAGTGGGTAATTGCGGTATGACAACCTGACCATATTGTAACAGTTCTTGGTGGCGTTGGGCAAACATTTAGTGCCAATGTGACGTCATTAACCCACCTTACAGTTCACATGAACTCCTGATCCATGGCCCTTTTTTTACATATATCATCACCTTCCTGTTTGAAGCGTAGCACAGCCATTTTGCGTTCATGTTCGACAACCCTTCACTTGCACTTGTAAATCTCTGCCTGTCTGCACGCGCCCGATTCTCAACGATGTTAGTGCTATATTCTTAATAATGTCTTTGGATTGCACATAAGGCAAACTCCCTTACTTGACGCCGGCCGGAGTGGCCGAGCGGTTCTAGGCGCTACAGTCTGGAACTGCGCGACCTCTACGATCGCAGGTTCGAATCCTATCTCGGACATGGATGTGTGTGATGTCCTTAGGTTCGTTAGGTTTAAGTAGTTCTAAGTTCTAGGGGACTAATGACCTCAGAAATTAAGTCCCATAGTGCCCAGAGACATTTGAACCATTTTGGAACCCTTACTTGACAAGCGTTTCCACTACGATATTTTACAGTATGAGTTTTGAATAGTTGTCACATATATGCATTACACTTTCTAGGTTAATGAACACTACCAAGACACTAATAAGATATATATTTTTATATTCAGAAAAATAAAATCAAGACTGCAAAAGTGATAAAGTGATAATTATGAGGTGTTGTAAGCGGTGTTTATTGTTATAATCGGAGTCTTCACGCTCAGAATGCTAAAGCTTTGGCTGAGTTCATATTCAAATGTATACCTCAGACTGTTATGTAGTTTAGCCAGGTATACAGGTCTCGCACAGAAAAATTTAAGTGCACGTTTTCCCCGCGTGCCGTTCGAGAGTGGAACGGTAGAGAGACAGCTAGAAGGTGGTTCATTGAATCCCCTGCCAGGTACTTTATAGTGAATAGCAAAGAAATCACGTAGATGTAGATGTAGACGTAGACAGGAATTGGTGCAACTTCACACATGTTGTCATTCATTGTAGCAGCTGCCTTAAACTGTAAGCTGATACACAATATTTGTAGGAGGTCCGCATCTGAGGGGCATGATTAACTAATTTGAAGAGGCCCTCTTCAATTGTACTAAGTGCGATTGAAAAGGATGGTAGCTGACAGCTATATAAACAATCTTAAGGAACAATTTTGATTTTGAAACAAACTAATAAGAAGATGTTTCACAAGAGATGTCGCTGTCACAACCATTTTTAATAAATATGTAGCGAGACATGATCATTGTCATTCTGAAACACATAAACTTCAACCAAAGGCATTTATTCCCTGTGTGCGCTGTCAGTATCTTGTCCGATTGTTACGAAGCCAAAGTGGGTAGGGGGCTGAGGGTGCTAGACACTCTGGAAGTGGATGGGGGTGAGAGGGCGTGCAGTACGCTCTGAACTATCGCCTGATGATGAACCGCAGTCGAATCTGCCGCAAGATGAAAATATTATAAACCCAAATGTTCAACATCTACCGTCTCAGTTGTTCACGTTAACCTCCGAAAAAAATTACAGCTGCTGTGGTTAATATTTCCCCTCTCGGGACGCGTTTCGACTGTTCTGTTTTCTCTTAAGTGACTTTATCTTCTTACAATATTTCATTTCGATGGAATGAAATTTTGGCTTCTTCTACAATTTTGTTCATATACCAGGCAGTTTTCGGCAACGTCCTTGCATTATGACCTATGTATCGTAGGATGCTTCCTCTAGTAATGATATCCGCCTCAAGCTTGCCTCTGTCCATTGGAATCATATTTCTTTCCGTCATTCTTTCCTTGCTTTTATAGAGAGGAAAAGATTGAGAGTTAAAAATGCGCATTTTCTCAATGACTTGTAGGCCTTTTCTTAAGGGTAACTTATATTCCGCGCATTAGCAAGTTCCGAATTCGTTGTAATCGTCGAATGCAATCCAACTGAAACAGCGAGTACGGCCAAACGATAACAATACGCATATTACCTAACGACATTACAGTGTTGTCCTCAGCTGCTAGGCAAATTCAGAGTCGAAACAACGAAAGCGTGATTAGAGAATGTGCCGTGGCGCCAAGCTCTGAATGGCAATCAGCTGCGGCTGGGACTTTTGTTACTGCCGTTCTCCGCGCGCCACGAGCTCGACTTTTCCACCCAAAACGACCTTTCTTACCAAGGACTCACGAAAGGGCACGGCAAATTGGGGGCTCGCGCCGCAGGCGGACATTATAATACGGTAGGTGGGGGAGGGGCGTGCGGTTCTCGTGACCCCACCGGCACTCCACTGCGATCGTCTCTTTTTATCGGCCGGCAGGCCATAGCGCACGAAGACGTTGCGGGAGAGTTCAGTGAACCAGCGGCTACCGCCAGCGGCGCCTCAACTTTCTGAATATCGTCGAGATTACAGAAAGAATTGTTGGGCGTTTCCAAATGCACTTTAAGTTGGCGCTGGTGTAACAAAACTGCTCCTTTCACTGCGCCTATAAGAAAAAAAGCCCATCTACTCTGACTTGGCTCTGTGGTGATTCCCAGTATATACTATCACTGTGCCTTTTCGACGTGTACCTTAACTACTGGATTTGACAATATAGCAAGTCGACAGCAACCTGGTAGTAACTTTCTTTATTTTCCCACACGCCAGAACTTCTGTCTGTCCACGCAGAAGTCTGTATGCCTCATGACATTATATCTACATCTGCATCTACATACATACTCCGCAAGCTACTGCACGGTGCGTTGCGGAGGGTCCTCTGTACCACTGCTAGTCATTTTCTTTCCTCTTCCACTTGTAAACAGGGCGAGAAAGAAACGACTGTCTATATACCTCTCCAAGAGCCCTAATTTTAGCGGTCCTTACGCGCAATGTCTGTTAGAGGGGGTAGAATCGTTCTGCAGTCAGCTTTAAGTGCAACTTCTAAATTTTCTATGTAGTGTTAAAAAGTTGATGCATTAAGTTTTTCTGAAAGCGGTGCTGATATTCAAGATAATAAAAGAGCGTTAAAAACTGTGAGCTATCTGGGGAAGTTATCCCTGCATTACTGAGCAACTGTTTCACCAGGTATCCAGTCTAGTTTACCAGATTGCCAACCAGACTAACATTAATTATAATCTTTTAAGAATTTAAATAAAAAGAAATAAATCAGTTTATATTTGGACATTTATTTTAACATTGATCATTGTTCAGTTAAAATTTCAGCATATTAAACTTGATTCATAATTAAACTGGTGCCTTATTTAGGATTGTGAAAATGTGAGTTTGTAATCTTACGGAACACATCAAATATGGAGCCAAGATTGGGATACTGCATACAACACTGCATTCATAAAATAACACACGAAGAACGTTGAAACATATGCAAGAGGAAATTAACCACAACCAACCGATTCAATTTTCACCCAAAGAAGTTACTGTAGTATCGCAATCCTGTCCGTCACGAAATTACCACACACTGGTATACTAATTTCATACTAATTGTCTGTGAAATCTTCTCGAAAAGAATAGCTGAGGGCTACTTTGATTATTACACCACATGCTTCATGTGGTCAACTTGGTTTACACAAAGAGTGTAACTCCACAATAATTTCGATAGTTAAAATAAATTACATCGAAACGCAATTTACAAAAGAAAAACCTCGAACTGGTTACTTTCGTCTTACTATTAAACTGGTTGGTCAAACAATTATATAAGTACGTGGTACTGGTCTTACAAAGTACACCCCACGTGGGTTGAACATGAAGAAAAGTAGCTATATTGAAAAATATTGTCAAGACGATACCTTATAATCTCACGCACATTCGCATTTAAGATTGATGATCTTAGTTAGAGTTACGGATCATCAACACGTGGTTCCACTTTGCTCACAAAGTAGTGACAAAGCAACTACTGGAAGATATTCTGAACTTCACACTCGAATTACATTGCGTTGCAATTTAAGATAACATAAGACATATCAGATCTAAACCTGAAACAAACGCGATTAAATTTTCAGTTAGGCTGGAAGTCTAAGGACTTCTCAGAGACGTGCTTAGCCAGAGATCTTACCACTTCAGACGCTCGTGGTGGACAGACTGCCGTGGTTCCCTCCTGAGGGGTGCCTCACAGATACAGTCGGAAGTGACCAGAGAGGCAGCTTCCTATACCAACATGACAAGGGACGGACAGGACCATACCAAGAATAGAAACCTCTTTGCTTTTAGAAAGTGTAGCTACCTGTTCCGACGTTGGTCCTACTGTTCTCTAGCAGACAGGCTTGTGTGCTACCATCAAGCATGCAATTAGAAATACATTTGCTCATTCATCCTTACACGCAGAAGGGAAGGGGGATGACAGTATCTTATTTTATACACCATATAAAAGAAAGCGGATGTAAGTTCCATATGAGACTGTGTGACATGAATTACATATAAACTGTGCTTTAAAGTGTAGTAGTGTGACAGGTCGTTCTTGTTTATGTGTAAAAGAAACATGTTCCGCTGCTCAGTCTCTTCCCAGATAGAGTCAGAAAGACCACAGTCATTTTAGAAGTGGAATGTATGCGGTAAATGACAACAGATTTAAGAAATTAACATGAAAGGAGTCCAACAGGGACCTTCCAGTGTTCCTTGAAAAGAATGTCGCCTTCCCTCCAGGGAATCCCGTTTGAGTTCCCGAAGCATCTCTGTAATATTGGCTTTTGTTCAAAATTACCAGTAACAATTCCATCAGCCCGCCTCTGAATTGCTTAGAAGTCTTCCTTTAAACCGACCTCGTAGGGATCCCAATCACTCGAGCAGTGCTCAAAAATAGGTCGCACTAGCGTCCTATATGTGATCTCTTTCGTGGTTGAACCACACTTTCCTAGAATTCTCCAAATAAAAACCGAAGTCGACCATTCCCTTTCCCTACTACAGTCCTCAAATGCTCAGTCCATTTCACATCACTTTGGAGCATTACGCCCAGATATCTGGACGACGTGACTGTGTCGCGCAGGACGCTACTAATGCTGTAGCCGAACATCACGGGTTTTCCAGAATAAGATTTTCACACTGCAGCAGAGCGTGCGCTGATATGAAACTTCATGGCAGATTAAAACTGTGTGCCGGACTGAGTCTCGAACTCGGGAACTTTGCCTTTCGCGGGAAAGTGCTCTACCATCTGATCTACCCAAGCACGACTCGTGCCCCGGTCTCACAGAGACCGGATGCTGGCAGAAGTGAAGCTGTGAGGACGGCGTGTGAGTCGTGCTTGGGTAGCACAGATGATGCCGGCACGGTAACTCAGCGTTTTGGGTCAGAGGGTTAGCTGCCCTCTGTAACAAAAAACTGAGTTAATTGATCAACGACGAACCGAAATGGGTGTCTTGCGACGTCCATCCCGAACAGATACAACGAACACGAAAAAAAATGAGATTAAAGAAAAAAAGACAGTAGAGCACTGGCCCACGAAAGGCAAAGGTCCCGAGTTCGAGTCTCGTCCGGCACACAGTTTTAAACTGCCAAGAAATTTCATATGAGCGCACACTCCGCTGTAGAGTGAAAATCTCATTCTGGAAACATGCCCCAGACTGTTGCTAAGCCATGTCTTCGCAATATCCTTTCTTCCAGGAGTGCTAGTTCTGCAAGGTTCGCAGGAGAGCTTATGTGAAGTTTGGAAGGTAGGAGACAAGATACTGGCAGAAGTAAAGCTGTGAGAACAGGGAGTGAGCTGTTTGGGTAGCTCAGATAGTAGAAAACTTTCCCGCAAAAGGCAAAGGTCCTGAGTTCGAGTGTCGGTCCGGCATACAGTTTTAATCTGCCAGGAAGTTTTCTTACGATTTTTTTCCAACTCATCGGCATTAAAATACATTCTTCTATATTCGGAGCAAGGTACTATTCATCACACCAGCTATAAATTTAGATTAAGTCATCTTGTATCCTTCTATAGTCACTCAGCTTCGACACCTTACCGTACACTACAGCATCATCAGCAAACAACCGCAGATTTCCGCCCATACTGCCCTCAAAACCATTTATGTATACAGAGAATAATAGCGGTTCTATCACAATTCCCTGCGGCACTCCTGACGATACATTTGTCTCTGATGAACAATCGCTGCCTAGACAACATACTGGATTCTGGGACCAAACTGATCTTAATCTAATTTAAACTAACTTACGCTAAGGACAACACACACAGCCATGCCCGAGAGAGGACTCGAACCTACGACGAGGGGAGCAGCGCGAACTGTGACAAGGCGCCCCAGACCGCGTGGCTATACCGCCGCAGGCTTTGCGGTCACTAGGAAAATTATTATGTTCGAACTGAGAATACTTTCAAGAATCCTGCACTGTAATATATTGCACTGTAATTTTACTGGTGTGTTCTTTTGCCATTCTTGAATACAGAAGTCACCTGTGCTATTTTCCAGTGGTTTGGGATATTGCACGCGGCGAAACATTCGCGATAAATGCAAGCTGAGTACGGGGTCACTTCCGTAGAGTACTCATATTGGTAAAACCGAATTATAATCCTGTCCTGACCTGCATACTTAACTGTTTTCAACATTTTGGTTAAAATGGCTCTGAGCACTATGGGACTTAACTTCTAAGGTCATCAGTCCCCTAGAACTTAGAACTACTTAAACCTAACTAACCTAAGGACATCACACGCATCCATGCCCGAGGCAGGATTCGAAGCTGCGACAGTAGCGGTCGCGCGGTTCCAGACTTTAACGCGTAGAACCGCTCAGCCACCCCGGTCGGCTTCAACGTTTTCAGTTGTTTCTCTACGCGAGGAATGCTTATTACTTCGTCGTCCGTGCGGACTGTGTGCGATGATCAAACGTCGGTATGTTTCTACGACTCTCCTGCAAGAGTGATTTCTTAAATACGAAATACACCACTGGCCATTAAAATTGCTACACCAAGAAGATATGCAGATTATAAGCGGGTATTCATTGGACAAATATATTATACTAGAACAGACATATGATTACGTTTTCACACAATTTGGGTGCATAGATCCTGAGAAATCAGTACGCAGAACAATCACCTCTGGCCGTAATAACGGCCTTGATACGCCTGAGCATTGAGTAAGACAGAGCTTGGATGGTGTGTACAGGTACAGCTGCCCATGCAGCTTCAACACGATACCACAGTTCATCAACAGTAGTGACTGGCTTATTGTGACGAGCCAGTTGCTCAGCCACGGTTGACCAAAGGTTTTCAGTTGTTGAGAGATCTGGAGAATGTGCTGGCCAGGGCAGCAGTCGAACATTTTCTGTATCCAGAAAGGCCCGTACAGGACCTGCAACATGCGGTCCTGCATTATCCTGCCAAAATGTAGGGTTTCGCAGCGATCGAATGAAGGGTAGAGCCACGGGTCGTAACACATCTGAAATGTAACGTCCACTGTTCAAAGTGCCGTCAGTGCGAACAAGAGGTGACCGAGACGTGTAACAAATGGCACCCCATACCATCACTCCGGGAGATACGCCAGTATGGCGATGACGAATACACGCTTCCAATGTGCGTTCACCGCGATGTCGCCAAACACGGATGCGACCATCATGATGCTGTAAACAGAATTTGCATTCATCCAAAAAAATGACTTTTTGCCATTCGTGCACCCAGGTTCGTCGTTGAGTACACCATTGCAGGTGCTGATGTCTGTAATGCAGCGTCAGGGGTAACTGCAGCCATGGTCTCCGAGCTGATAGTCCATGCTGCTGCAAACGTCGTCGAACTGTTCGTGCAGATGGTTGTTGTGTTGCAAACGTGCCCATCTGTTGACTTAGGGATCGAGACGTGGCTGCACGATCCGTTACAGCCATGCGGATAAGATGCCTGTCATCTTGACGCTAGTGATACGAGGCAGGTGGGATCCAGCACGGCGTTCCGTATTACCCTTCTGAGCCCACCGATTCCGTATTCTGCTAACAGTCATTGGATCTCGACCAACGCGAGCAGCAATGTCGCGATACGATAAACCGCATTAGCGATAGGTTACAATCCGACCTTTATCAAAGTCGGAAAGGTGATCGTACGCATTTCTCCTCCTTACACGAGGCATCCCAACAACGTTTCGCCAGGCAACGCCGGTGAACTGCTGTTTGTGGATGAGAAATGGGTTAAAAACTTTCCTCATGTCAGCACGTTGTAGGTGTCGCCACCGGCGCCAACCCTGAGTGAATGCTCTGAAACGCTAATTATTTGCATGTCACAGCATCCTCTTCCTGACGGTTAAATTTCGCGTCTGTAGCACGTCATCTTCGTGGTGTAGCAATTTTAATGGCCAGTAGTGTATAAAACTTCGACTTTCGTTTTGCTTTCTTTTTGTGCCACACCAGACTTTTAACCGATTTTATATACAACTAGAATTTACACTGGTTCTCGGACAGATCTTTTTCTAAGGTATAACTGTAGTAGTTGTTGTGTGCTTCGAGCATAGATATTTTCGCAGACGCACGCATCTCAACTAACCTTTGCCTGACGTCATTTGTGCGTTCTCTTTTGCACCGAGTGCGCAACATCCGTTGCTTCCATAGCATTTTCCGTGTTTCATTGTTAAACCATGCTAGGTTTGTTCCTTCTTTTCTCCTTTTCATAAAAATTGTGAGGCTTACTGTCGACCTGGGGGAAATATTTTAGGTCGTTATGTTTTCTAACAGATTGACAGTTTCTGTATGAATGAAACTTTCTTTTAGTATCTCTGAAAAAACTCTTCCTCTACACGTTCGATTTTCTCATGTGTAAGCAAGGAAGGAAACATTAGGATTCACGTCCCGTCGACAACAATGTCGTTAGTGGCAAAGCACTAGCTGGAAATGGTGGCAAGTGTAATTCAACCCGTCCTGTCGGGGCTTACTTATTTGTTAATTTTTTTCATCGTTCATTTAGACGTACGGTCTCTGTTTTTACAGAATGAGTCAACAGGAAAAGTAAATGAGTTGAGTGGTGATAATATTGGCGATTCTGAACAAAAAAATGTCATCTGGACAGAAGGTCTCGTCCGATTGGTTTTTGAGACAGGACGCTTCTAATGTCACTTTTGTAAGTTTTTCTTGAATATCTCAAAAACACCATGTCTAGCGGAAAAGTTTCTCAGTATGAAATTAAACTTAAGAAAAACACGGTTCAAATGGCTCTGAGCACTATGGGACTTAACATCTGAGGTCATCATTCCCCTAGAACTAGAAACTACTGAAACCTAACCAACCTAAGGACATCACACACATCCATGCCCCAGGCAGGATTCAAACTTGCGACGGTAGCGGTCGCCTGTTTCCAGACTGAAGCGCCTAGAACCGCTCGGCCACAACGGCCGGCAAAATTAAGCTACAATAAACCTAAAAATTAAACTACAATAAAACCAGGTTTTAAATTGTAAGACATTTCCAGAGCAGATGTGGACTCTGACCACATTCTGTTGGTTATGAACTGTAGATTAAAACTGAAGAAACTGCAAAAAGGTGGGAATTTAAGGAGATGGGACGTGGATAATCTGACTAAACTAGAGGTTGTACAGAATTTCAGGGAGAGAATAAGGGAACAATTGACAGGAATGGGAGAATGAAATACTCTACAAGATGAATAGGTAGCTTTGAGGGATGAAGTAGAGAAGGCAGCAGAGGATCAAGTAGGTAAAAATACGAGGGCTAGTAGAAATCCTTGGGTAACAGAAGAAATATTGAATTTAATTGATGAAAGGAGAAAATATAAAAATGCAGTAAACGAAGCAGGCAAGAAGGAATACAAGCTTTTCAAAAATGAGATCGACAGGAAGTGCAAAATGGCTAAGCAGGGATTGCTAGAGGATAAATGTAAGGATATAGAGGCTTATCTCACTAGGAGTAAGATAGATACTACCTACATGAAAATTAAAGAGACCTTTGGAGAAAGAGAATCACTCCTATGAATATCAAGAGCTCAGATGGAAACCCAGTTCTAAGCAAAGAAGAGAAAGCAGAAAGGTGGAAGGAGTATGTAGAGAGTCTATAGAAGGGCGATGTACTTGACGACAATATTATGGAAATGGAAGCGGAGGTAGATAAGGATGAAATGGGAGATATGATACTGCGCGAAGAGTTTGAAAGAGCACTGAAAGACCTAAGCCGAAACAAGGTCCCGGGAATAGGCAACATTCCGTTAGAACTACTGATAGCCTTGGGAGAGCCAGCCCTGACAAAACTCTACCATCTGGTGAGCAAGATGATGAGACAGGCGAAATACCCACAGACTTCAAGAAGAATATAATAATTCCAATCCGAAAGAAAGCAGGTGTTGACAGATGTGAAAATTACCGAACTATCAGTTTAATAAGCCACGGCTGCAAAATACCAACACGAATTATTTACAGACGAATGGAAAAACTAGGTAAGATCAGTTTGGCTTCCGTAGAAATGTTGGAACACTTGAGGCAATACTGACCCTACGACTTATCTTAGAAAATAGATTAAGGAAAGTTAAACCTACGTTTCTAGCATTTGTAGACTTAGAGATAGCTTGTGACAATGTTGAATGGAATACTCTCTTTCAAATTCTGAAGGTGGCAGCGGTAAAATGCAGGAAGCGAAAGGCTATTTACAATTTGTACAGAAACCAGATGGCAGTTACAAGAGTCGAGGGAGATGAAAGAGAAGCAATGGTTGGGAAGGGAGTGACACAGGGTTGTAGCCTCTCCCCGATGTTATTCAATCTGTATATTGAGCAAGCAGTAAAGGAAACAAAAGAAAAATTTGGAGTAGGAATTAAAATCCATGGAGAAGAAATAAAAACTTTGAGGTTCGCCGATGAGATTGTATTTCTGTCAGAGACAGCAAAGGACCTGGAAGAGCAGCTGAACGGAATGGACCGTTTTTTGAAAGGAGGATATAAGATGAACATCAACAAAAGCAAAACGAAGATAATGGAATGTAGTCGAATTAAATCTGGCGATGCTGAGGGTATTAGATTAGGAAATGAGACACTTAAATTAGTAAATGAGTTTTGATATTTGGGGAGCAAAATAACTGATGATGGTCTAAGTAGAGAGGATATAAAATGTAGACTGGCAATGGCAAGGAAAGCGTTTCTGAAGAAGAGAAATCTGTTAACATCGAGTATAGATTTAAGTGTCAGGAAGTCGTTTCTGAAAGTATTTGTATAGAGTGTAGCCATGTATGGAAGTGAAACGTGGACGATAAAGAGTTTGGACAAGAAGAGAATAGAAGCTTTCGAAATTTGGTGCTACGGAAGAATGCTGAACATTAGTTGGGTAGGTCACATAACTAATGAGGAGGCATTGAATAGAATTGGAGAGGAGTTTGTGGCACAACTTGACTAGAAGAAGGGATCGGTTGGTAGGACATGTTCTGAGGCATCAAGGGATTACCAATTTAGTATTGGAGAGCAGCGTGGAGGGTAAAAATCGTAGAGGGAGACCAAGAGATGAATACACTAAGCAGATTCAGAAGGATGTAGGTTGCAGTAGGTACTGGGAGATGAAGAAGCTTGCATAGAGTAGAGCTGCATCAAACCAGTCTCATGACTGAAGAGGAGAACAACAACAAATTTCCTGCCAGAAAGGTAGTATACATTTTTTATCTAAGGATAACAGTTCGCGCGAAGAGAATGAAAGAATATTGAAAATAAAGCGCGACGCCCGTGCGCTGTGGATTAGGTAGGTTTTTGAGGGCAATTTGGAGGAGATTCGCTGCTTGATAGACCACAAGTGTCGCCTCTCGAACTGTTCGCCTCGAATTTCTCTGACCGCGAGAGGTGGCGCAGTGGTTAGTTAACAAGACTCGCGTTAGGGAGGATGGCGGTTCTAACTCCCGTCGGGCCATCCAGCTTTAGTTTACCGGTGATTTCCTTAATCGCTCCAGGAAAATGCCGGGATGATTCCTCTGAGAGAACGCGGCTGATTTCCTTCCCATTCTCAACACAGTCCGAGCTTATGCTCCGTCGGTAATGACCTGGATTTCAAGGGACGTTAAACCCAATATTCTTGCCTTCCTCTTCTTTCGAATTTCATTGTACTAAGAAATACAGAAAATAGATAACAATGTACATTAAGCTTGTCCTACATATCGTTGCTGGGTCTCAGTATAATAATAATAATAATAATAACAATAGTAATAATAGGAATGATTACGTTGTGGTAAAAATATTGTGTATCCGTAGTAGTATTAGTTGAGAGAATTTATGCATATATGTTGGCTGAAATAGTGAATACGGAAGTTTATAAATAATGAATTCCAGGCTGGCAAAACTGGATAGGAAGACCCATTTTTCATTTCGTTCTAAATAAAATGGCTAAGGGCAGAGAGGAACAGTTGCAGCGAATACCATCACCTGAGAAAAATTTGACTCTACGTATGCCTATTCACTGGAGTAACGTTAGAGCAGGTTAAAGTTCCGCCTATGCTATAAGAATCAGATTTTTTAATAGTCTCGGAATAGTATGTTCACGTTTACGGCACTGTAGCAAATGAACTTCACGTATTCTACACCCCGCTCCAACGCGCGACTCCTTGTCATAGTAGCTGTGTTGACATCGCGATCGTGTAATACTGCGGATTCTGTCTGTCTTGGCGCTACGGTCTTGGTTGTAAACGCACAATCTCTAAAGCAACACTCGAATTCACAGTTTTCACAACACCAGATGCACTCGCTAGCGCGTCGTTGCTCTTTTTCACACTTCTGCTGTGAACTTGTGAGGAGTGGGGACGATTTTGTAACCCTCTTACGATGGTAAATTTGTTTCTTTTTTTTTAATGCCGAAAAATGATCACCGACACAGCAGTAATGGAATGAAATGGATATTCCATTGCTATTCTGTATTACCTAATATAAAAATTTAATGATACAAATCGTAAAATATGTTTCGGAAATATGCTATTCGCACAACTGGGAACAAGAAGGGGAGGATAGAAATAAATACAATACTGGCCATTAAAATTGCTACACCAAGAAGATATGCAGATTATAAGCGGGTATTCATTGGACAAATATATTATACTAGAACTGACATATGATTACGTTTTCACGCAATTTGGGTGCATAGATCCTGAGAAATCAGTACGCAGAACAATCACCTCTGGCCGTAATAACGGCCTTGATACGCCTGAGCATTGAGTAAGACAGAGCTTGGATGGTGTGTACAGGTACAGCTGCCCATGCAGCTTCAACACGATACCACAGTTCATCAACAGTAGTGACTGGCTTATTGTGACGAGCCAGTTGCTCAGCCACGGTTGACCAAAGGTTTTCAGTTGTTGAGAGATCTGGAGAATGTGCTGGCCAGGGCAGCAGTCGAACATTTTCTGTATCCAGAAAGGCCCGTACAGGACCTGCAACATGCGGTCCTGCATTATCCTGCCAAAATGTAGGGTTTCGCAGGGATCGAATGAAGGGTAGAGCCACGGGTCGTAACACATCTGAAATGTAACGTCCGCTTTCAAAGTGCCGTCAGTGCGAACAAGATGTGACCGAGACGTGTAACAAATGGCACCCCATACCATCACTCCGGGAGATACGCCAGTATGGCGATGACGAATACACGCTTCCAATGTGCGTTCACCGCGATGTCGCCAAACACGGATGCGACCATCATGATGCTGTAAACAGAACTTGCATTCATCCAAAAAAATGACTTTTTGCCATTCGTGCACCCAGGTTCGTCGTTGAGTACACCATTGCAGGTGCTGATGTCTGTAATGCAGCGTCAGGGGTAACTGCAGCCATGGTCTCCGAGCTGATAGTCCATGCTGCTGCAAACGTCGTCGAACTGTTCGTGCAGATGGTTGTTGTCTTGCAAACGTCGCCATCTGTTGACTCAGGAATCGAGACGTGGCTGCACGATCCGTTGCAACCATGCGGATAAGATGCCTGTCATCTCGACTGCTAGTGATACGAGGCCGTTGGGATCCAGCACGGCGTTCCGTATTACCCTCCTGAAACCACCGATTCCATATTCTGCTAACAGTCATTGGCTTCGACCAACGGGAGCAGCATTGTCGCGATACGATAAACCGCAATTGCGATAGGCTACAGTCCAACCTTTATCAAAGTCGGAAACGTAATGGTACGCAATTCTCCTCCTTACACGAGGCATCACAACAACGTTTCACCAGGCAACGCCGGTGAACTGCTGTTTTTGTATGAGAAATCGGTTGGAAACTTTCCGCCTGTAAGCACTTTGTAGGTCTCGCCACCGGCGCCAAACTTGTGTGAATGCTCTGAAAAGCTAATCATTTGCATATCACATCATCCTCTTCCTGTCGGTTAAATTTCGCGTCATCTTCGTGGTGTAGCAATTTTAATGCTCAGTAGTGTATGTCTTGTTGACGTGGGGTTAACAAAGTTCCCATTGACATGGCGTGATGTTCAGTTCACTGCACGCAAAATAAAGACGTACTGCAGAGGATTGTCCGCAGCTCGTGGTCGTGCGGTACCGTTCTCGCTTCCCGCGCCCGGGTTCCCGGGTTCGATTCCCGGCGGGGTCAGGGATTTTCTCTGCCTCGTGATGACTGGGTGCTGTGTGATGTCCTTAGGTTAGTTAGGTTTAAGTAGTTCTAAGTTCTAGGGGACTGATGACCATCGATGTTAAGTCCCATAGTGCTCAGAGCCATTTGAACCACTGCAGAGGAATTATCCCAATAGCCAGGAAATTGGTAGATGTAATATACATGTACAAACAAAAAACAGAAAAACTGGATGATTCATTCAACAGAGTGAGTTTCATAAATAGAGCAAGTCAGTGACGCTTTGGTCCACCTCTGGGTCTTGTGCAAACTGTTATTTGTCTTTATTATGACTGGCAGAGGAGTTGGTCGTTATCCTGAGGGGTATCGCGCCAGATTCGCTCCAATCGGCACATCTGATCGTCAGGATCCAGAGATGATTGGAGGACCGTGCACGTAATATTCCAATCATTCTCAATTGGGGAGGCACCCGGCGATCTTGCTGGACAAGGCATGATCTGGCAAACACGAAGACAAGCAACACAAACACTCGCCTTGCTCTGGCGGACATTATGTTGCTGTAATGTAAATCCTACGATGACTTGACATGAAGAGCAGAAAAACGGGGCATAGAATATTATTCATGTGCCGCTGTGCTGTCAGGGTGCCGCGAATGACAACCAAAATCGTCCTGCTATGAAAATTGATTGCACCTCAGACCAGCACTCGTGGTTGTCGTTCCGTAGGGTGGCGACATTCAGGGTAGTATCCCACCGCTATCCAGGGCGTCTCCAGACACGTTTTCGCTTCTTATCGAGGCTCAGCTCGAAGCGGGACTCATCACTGAAAACAATTCTACTCCAGTCAGTGAGATCCCATGCCAGACACGTGCCATTAGACATCCCAAACGGCGGTAGGCTACTAACCTGACTGTCACCCACCATAGGACCCGAGAACCAGGAGTGATAGTCCAGGGTTCCATTTCGTTTCATAGCGGCAGCCTTACCGCTTTGCTGTGATATTTAAGGCCTCGTTTTCTTGCACATCTTGGGAAGCCATACAAGCCTTACTATTCAGCAAGATAACGCAACTCGCATTTGGCGAGAGTTTCTTCATCTTGTCTTCGAGCTTGTGAAAGCATACCTTGGTCACCAAGGTCGCCAGATCTCTCCCCAACTGAGAATGCGAAACGTCCCCTTTGGAAAATTATAAATTAGTGTGCTGATAAACCTCTTACGTTATTTTATTTTCAAACAGCTGAGCAACACTGAACGTACTCAGACATTTCTCTCTTTACTTATTCTGATCAACACTAAACTCACACGCAGTATCTTTCTTTAGCGCAACGCAATCTGACTTTCAATAATCCCTACAAAAGAATGGCCCTGACTAGCAATAACCTATACCTTTCATGAATCACTTACCTCAAAAAAATCTTAGTTACATGAACTACTGCAATACAGCGAGCGCCAATACTACCAGCTAAATAAAAGATTCCAACTACTGAAGACACTAACTACTGATAGGCATAGTTAGGTAATGAAAGATTTTGATATTTTGATAGAGAACAAACAATGTATTTGCCTTAATAATGTTTAAAACTCATTATATATATATATATATATATATATATATATATATATATATATATTATATATATATCAGTTCATGATATCCAGAATTACAAATTTACTCTTTCTGATGGACACACGTCCAGATCGTCCGCTCTCAAAATTCTGCCATCTCTCTCCCCACATTCACCACTGTGGGCAGCTCACTTCCAACTGAGCAACGCTACGCGCTGTTCACATCCAACTGCCCAACACTACAATAGCTAATATTCCAACAATGGCAACCAGCCACAGATTTCATACAGCACAGTCAGTCATTTTCATACAGAGCGCTACGTGGCGTTACCAACATAAAAACCTAAACGGCCTACTTACAAATGTATGGAGTGTTATGGACAGGCGTTGCAACCATCTCGGGATTTTGCCGATCAAACGCGCCAATTGGATAGAATTCGGCACGATATCCGTCAGGAGAACGTGCGACTACTCCACCAATCAACAGCAAGCCTAACAACAGTTTGCATAAAGCCCAGTGATGGACCAACGTGTTATTACTCAGTTTTTGATGCTCTTTCTGTTGAGTAAACAATCCAATTTTATTGAAATTGTAATCATTTGCTTTCCTGTACATGTTCATCGTATCTACCAATTTCCGTGCCATTTGGATAATTCCGTTGTGGTCATTCGTTTCTTATGTCTTAGATTGTACTTAACGGGTGGCTGTTGGCTACTACATTTCTGAAGATTCTTATGGCTGCTCCACAGTTTTACGCTTTGAAACTGTTGGTAAAATTTTTTTAGACAAAATGGTTGTGGAGATGAAGTAGCGATTAGTATGATTAATCAATTATTCAAAAACAGTCTTAATCGCATTTATTATTATTATACCGCCAACCGGTTTCAACCCGACGTAGGGTCATCTTCTGGGCTTTACACCATTGGTCGGCTGCTGGTGGTGTCACTCCTGTCTACATAACGCCCAGAAGATGAACCCTACGTCGGGTTAAAACCGGTTGGTGGTATAATAATAAGAAATGCAATTAAGACTTTTTTGAATAATTGTTCGTAAAACTGCTGCGGCTCATCATTTTACTTAGCAGTTCCGAGCATTGAGCTCAAGTCAATCGTTCTACTGCTAGCCTTACTGAGTGATCATTTATGGAGGTACATTTAGATGACGTTTCAGGATGCAAAATGATGAATAATTGCTAGACGAGGCAGAACCTATTGTGCTGTGAAATCGAAGCAACGGAACTGGCATTTCGTGAAGTGGTCTCCAGACCACGTATAAATTACGAAAGCGACGACGGCAGTGGCGGAGTCAGTCTCCGATTGGATTGTCCGGTGGCGAGGGCCTGCGAGCCGAATCTTGGCCGGAGGAGCGGCGGCCATATATCTGTCATGTCGGGGGCTGAAGAACGAGCCGCCGGCCATTTGTCAGGGGGAGGGAGAACGATTCTGTTTTGTCGGAGCGGCCGGAATTTCCATCGACAAATCTCCCCAGAGGGGGCGGCCACCCCTCTTCCTGTCGCCGGGGGCGGCGACGGATGTGCCGGCGGCGTCTACGTCTGCGCCTGGGTCTGAAGGCGTCGTCCGTGCTGTGGACAGCTCTAACCTTCCGGCAGCGAGCCGAAGTCGTCCATCGCATCTTCTCGCAAGAACACTGTTTCCCTTTAGTGCAACGTATTATCCTGAATGACATGGTGTGGTACACAAGCACAGTTCAGTTAAGGAGAGTAGTGTTGCTGTCGTCGAGTTGAATGAATGTAAACTGAAATAGTTGAAAAACGAGTTTGCGTAATGAGCGCTAGAGTCGAATTAAAATTAAATAAAACAATCATATTTATTTTGTTAAGCTCTTTGGCAGTGTTTAAGTATAGGGATAAATCACTATAGTTGCATTGTTTCAGTCGCTATCATTGCAATATAAACAATACTCTACGGTTTGAACGACATTCCATCATCATCAGGTAGATTAGGTATTGTATGTTCGACAGACAATGCTGTGGTATGGAGGTAATTTTCCGTAGCACTGTCTGTATAATTAAAAAAGACACTTGTGTAAATTACTAGCAAATTTAGCAACGGAAACGAGTCCTAATTGACCTGAACATGACGGCTTCACTATCAAAATGTGTAATGATGCTTAAACTAAAATGAAAGTAACTGAAGCAGTCTGCCAGTAACTAGATGTATTTATTCAATCACAGCCCTTAACGAGCAGTCCATTACAGACTCCCTGCCCAAGAGGACAAAAATAGGTAAGTTTATAGCATTCTAGCTCTAATATTTACAGAGATATAGACATGTGTGTTCTTGAAATGCCTACCATATAGGCTGCCCAGAATGACAGGTGTGTTGTGTGGGAATGGTATCGACCTGCCTTATCGAACTGTTCTACAGGGCAGCTTACACATCAGGGGAAAGAAACAGTTTTCTAGCTCCTGACATTTACGTTGCACAGTACAACATGCATGTTGTGTTGTTGTAGTTTTGGCCTGCCTTATCGGCCTGATTTGTCTGGTAGCCTATATGTCATGGTAATAAAGGATTTCCAAGCCCTTGGAATAAAAGCTCTGCTCTATGAGCAGCAAGTTGTAGAAGTAGCGCCAGCCTGCTTTATCGCCCACTTTCACAGAAGCACCATGTGCATGTCTGGGGGTAAATTGAAATGGACAGAAGAGGAGATGGATAGAGGTGCAGCAGAAGTTGGGTAGATGGAGCAGTAATACGCTGCAACCTTAGTAGCACAGGTTTACCTGTCTTGACCTATATTTATGATTCGCTGTAAATTATAACATTTTCAAAAACTTAACCGTAGAGGCTTCTCTGATAACTGTGTGAAGCTTAATGGCGTGGGACAGACAGGGACATTTTGACGATGTTAGCAGTTAAATATTTTTGATAAATTACAACTAGTTTGTTTTGTTTTGCATGTATTAATAAAATGGCTTTTTATATTATTGTAACTTATGGTATAATTTTTCTCCACCAACAATCACAGTTAGTCTGAAAATTTTGCATTGTGTTTTTTCCCAGTGAGAAGATAACAATATTGAGCACACGTATATCATGAGAAATTGTAAGATAGTACATTAACTAACTTGACCTCGCTGTGTGTTTCTTATCCAGTACAAATTAATTTAAGGTTTACTGTGTCGAGAACTACTACAACTATTGATCAGGTTTCTTTTCATTAACAAAAAGCAGACTCAGATTTTCCTCCTTTAAAGTTAGAACAGTCTCTGTCATAGCCTGTGTACCTAATACAGTAGCCAGAAGTCTTGTGCAGGGTCAACGTAGATTCATCACATGTGGATCAAAGTGCTTTACGTACTTTGGAAGTTTTCTTTGTTCTTTGAAATTTTCTTGTCCCACTTTGCTTTTTTATCTTCGTTGTCTTCAGCACAAAGGCTGGTTCTGCAATCCTCTTCTCATCTGCATAGCTCCCGGAACTTACCTTCACTTGAACCTGCTTATTGTATTCAAGCCTTGGTCTTCCTCTACAATTTTTAACCCTCAAAACTTTCTATCGTTACCAAACGGACACTTCCTTGAAGCCTCATGACGTGTCGTATCACTAGATTCCTTCATTTAGTACAGGTATACTATAAATTTCATTTTTCTTCTTTTAATTTAGTAACTCCTCGCTCGTCATTCGATCTACCCACCTAAACTTCAGTATTTCTCTAAAACACGTTTCAAAAGGTTCTATTCTCTTTTTGTCTGAACTGCTCTTCACCCTTGTTTCACTTCCATACAGGGCAACACTCCAGACAAGTACCTTCAAAAACACTACCTAACCCTTAAATGTATATTCTGTGTTAACAGACACTTCTTTTTCACAAATGCTTTCCTTTTAGTCGGCATTGTGTGTTTCATATTCTCTCTACTTCAGCCATCATCAGTTATTTTTCTGCCAAAACAGCAAAAATCATCAACTAGTTTTCTTGTTCCATTTACTAATCTGAATCCTTCAGGAGCAGCTGATTTAATTCGACTACACTGCATTCACCTTATTTTAATTTTGTTGATGCTCACATATGATCTCTTTCCAAGGCACTATCCATTCTGTTCAGCTGCTCTCCCAGTTCGTTTGTTGCATCCGACGGAATTGGCATTACAGTGTCATCAGCACACCTCAAAGTTTTTATTTCTTCTATCTGAACTTTCCCCCCCATGAACCATGGACCTTACCGTTGGTGGGGAGGCTTGCGTGCCTCAGCGATACAGATAGCCGTACCGTAGGTACAACCACAACGGAGGGCTATCTGTTGAGAGGCCAGACAAACGTGTGGCTCCTGAAGAGGGGCAGCAGCCTTTTCAGCAGTTGCAAGGGCAACAGTCTGGATGATTGACTGACCTGGCCTTGTAACAATAAACAAAACGGCCTTGCTGTGCTGGTACTGCGAACGGCTGAAAGCAAGGGGAAACTACGGCCGTAATTTTTCCCGAGGGCATGCAGCTTTACTGTATGATTAAATGATGATGGCGTCCTCTTGGGTAAAATATTCCGGAGGTAAAATAGTCCCCCATTCGGATCTCCGGGCGGGGACTACTCAAGAGGATGTTGTTATCAGGAGAAAGAAAACTGGCGTTCTACGGATCGGAGCGTGGAATGTCAGAACCCTTAATCGGGCAGGTAGGTTAGAAAATTTAAAAAGGGAAATGGATAGGTTAAAGTTAGATATAGTGGGAATTAGTGAAGTTCGGTGGCAAGAGGAACAAGACTTCTGGTCAGGTGACTACAGGATTATCAACACAAAGTCAAATAGGGGTAATGCAGGAGTAGGTTTAATAATGAATACGAAAATAGGAATGCGGGTAAGCTACTACAAACAGCATAGTGAACGCATTATTGTGGCCAAGATAGATACGAAGCCCACACCTACTGCAGTAGTACAAATTTATATGCCAACTAGCTCTGCAGATGACGAAGAAATTGAAGAAATGTATGATGAAATAAAAGAAATTATTCAGATAGCGAAGGGAGACGAAAATTTAATAGTCATGGGTGATTGGAATTCGAGTGTAGGAAAAGGGAGAGAAGGAAACGTAGTAGGTGAATATGGATTGGGGCTAAGAAATGAAAGAGGAGGCCGCCTGGTAGAATTTTGCACAGAGCACAACTTAATCATAGCTAACACTTGGTTTAAGAATCATGATAGAAGGTTGTATACATGGAAGAACCCTGGAGATACTAAAAGGTATCAGATAGATTATACACTCCTGGAAATGGAAAAAAGAACACATTGACACCGGTGTGTCAGACCCACCATACTTGCTCCGGACACTGCGAGAGGGCTGTACAAGCAATGATCACACGCACGGCACAGCGGACACACCAGGAACCGCGGTGTTGGCCGTCGAATGGCGCTAGCTGCGCAGCATTTGTGCACCGCCGCCGTCAGTGTCAGCCAGTTTGCCGTGGCATACGGAGCTCCATCGCAGTCTTTAACACTGGTAGCATGCCGCGACAGCGTGGACGTGAACCGTATGTGCAGTTGACGGACTTCGAGCGAGAGCGTATAGTGGGCATGCGGGAGGCCGGGTGGACGTACCGCCGAATTGCTCAACACGTGGGGCGTGATGTCTCCACAGTACATCGATGTTGTCGCCAGTGGTCGGCGGCAGGTGCACGTGCCCGTCGATCTGGGACCGGACCGCAGCGACGCACGGATGCACGCCAAGACCGTAGGATCCTACGCAGTGCCGTAGGGGACCGCACCGCCACTTCCCAGCAAATTAGGGACACTGTTGCTCCTGGGGTATCGGCGAGGACCATTCGCAACCGTCTCCATGAAGCTGGGCTACGGTCCCGCACACCGTTAGGCCGTCTTCCGCTCACGCCCCAACATCGTGCAGCCCGCCTCCAGTGGTGTCGCGACAGGCGTGAATGGAGGGACGAATGGAGACGTGTCGTCTTCAGCGATGAGAGTCGCTTCTGCCTTGGTGCCAATGATGGTCGTATGCGTGTTTGGCGCCGTGCAGGTGAGCGCCACAATCAGGACTGCATACGACCGAGGCACACAGGGCCAACACCCGGCATCATGGTGTGGGGAGCGATCTCCTACACTGGCCGTACACCACTGGTGATCGTCGAGGGGACACTGAATAGTGCACGGTACATCCAAACCGTCATCGAACCCATCGTTCTACCATTCCTAGACCGGCAAGGGAACTTGCTGTTCGAACAGGACAATGCACGTCCGCATGTATCCCGTGCCACCCAACGTGCTCTAGAAGGTGTAAGTCAACTACCCTGGCCAGCAAGATCTCCGGATCTGTCCCCCATTGAGCATGTTTGGGACCGGATGAAGCGTCGTCTCAGGCGGTCTGCACGTCCAGCACGAACGCTGGTCCAACTGAGGCGCCAGGTGGAAATGGCATGGCAAGCCGTTCCACAGGACTACATCCAGCATCTCTACGATCGTCTCCATGGGAGAATAGCAGCCTGCATTGCTGCGAAAGGTGGATATACACTGTACTAGTGGCGACATTGTGCATGCTCTGTTGCCTGTGTCTCTGTGCCTGTGGTTCTGTCAGTGTGATCATGTGATGTATCTGACCCCAGGAATGTGTCAATAAAGTTTCCCCTTCCTGGGACAATGAATTCACGGTGTTCTTATTTCAATTTCCAGGAGTGTATAATGGTAAGACAGAGATTTAGGAACCAGGTTTTTAATTGTAAGACATTTCCAGGGGCAGATGTAGACTCTGACCATAATCTATTGGTTATGACCTGTAGATTAAAACTGGAGAAACTGCAAAAAGGTGGGAATTTAAGGAGATGGGACCTGGATAAACTGAAAGAACCAGAGGTTGTACAGATTTCAGGGAGAGCATAAGGGAACAATTGACAGGAATGGGGGAAAGAAATACAGTAGAAGAAGAATGGGTAGCTTTGAGGGATGAAGTAGTGAAGGCAGCAGAGGATCAAATAGGTATAAAGACGAGGGCTAGTAGAAATCCTTGGGTAACAGAAGAAATATTGAATTTAATTGATGAAAGGAGAAAATATAAAAATGCAGAAAATGAAGCAGGCAAAAAGGAATACAAACGTCTCAAAAATGAGATCGACAGAAAGTGCAAAATGGCTAATCAGGGATGGCTAGAGGAGAAATGTAAGGATGTAGAGGCTTTTCTCACTAGGGGTAAGATAGATACTGCCTACAGGAAAATTAAAGAGACCTTTGGAGATAAGATAACCACTTGTATGAACATCAAGAGATCAGATGGGAACCCAGTTCTAAGCAAAGAAGGGAAAGCAGAAAGGTATATAGAGTATATAGAGGGTCCATACAAGGCCGATGTACTTGAGGACAATATTATGGAAATAGAAGTGGATGTAGATGAAGATGAAATGGGAGATACGATACTGCGTGAAGAGTTTGACAGAGCACTGAAAGACCTGAGTCGCAACAAGGCCCCCGGAGTAGACAACATTCCATTGGAACTACTGACGGCCTTGGGAGAGCCAGTCCTGACAAAACTCTACAATCTGGTGAGCAAGATGTATGAAACAGGTGAAATACCCTCAGACTTCAAGAAAGCAGGTGTTGACAGATGTGAAAATTACCGGACAATCAGTTTAATAAGCCACAGCTGCAAAATACTAACACGAATTCTTTACAGACGAATGGAAAAACTAGTAGAAGCCGGCCTCGGGGAAGATCAGTTTGGATTCCGTAGAAATACTGGAACACGTGAGGCAATACTGACCTTACGACTTACCTTAGAAGAAAGATTAAGGAAAGGCAAACCTACGTTTCTAGCATTTGTAGACTTAGAGAAAGCTTTTGACAATGTTGACTGGAATACTCTCTTTCAAATTCTAAAGGTGGCAGGGTCAAATACAGGGAGCGAAAGGCTATTTACAATTTGTACAGAAACCAGATGGCAGTTATAAGAGTCGAGGGACATGAAAGGGAAGCAGCGGTTGGGAAGGGAGTAAGACAGGGTTGTAGCCTCTCCCCGATGTTATTCAATCTGTATATTGAGCAAGCAGTAAAGGAAACAAAAGAAAAATTCGGAGTAGGTATTATAATCCATGGAGAAGAAATAAAAACTTTGAGGTTCGCCGATGACATTGTAATTCTGTCAGAGACAGCAAAGGACTTGGAAGAGCAGTTGAACGGAATGGATGGTGTCTTGAAGGGAGGATATAAGATGAACATCAACAAAAGCAAAACGAGGATAATGGAATGTAGTCGAATTAAGTCAGGTGATGTTGAGGGTATTAGATTAGGAAATGAGACACTTAAAGTAGTAAAGGAGTTTTGCTATTTGGGGAGCAAAATAACCGATGATGGTCGAAGTAGAGAGGATATAAAATGTAGACTGGCAATGGCAAGGAAAGCGTTTCTGAAGAAGAGAAATTTGTTAACATCGAGTATAGATTTAAGTGTCAGGAAGTCATTTCTGAAAGTATTTGTATGGAGTGTAGCCATGTATGGAAGTGAAACATGGACGGTAAATAGTTTGGACAAGAAGAGAATAGAAGCTTTCGAAATGTGGTGCTACAGAAGAATACTGAAGATTAGATGGGTAGATCACATAACTAATGAGGAGGTACTGAATAGGATTGGGGAGAAGAGGAGTTTGTGGCACAACTTGACCAGAAGAAGGGATCGGTTGGTAGGACATGTTCTGAGGCATCAAGGGATCACTAATTTTGTATTGGAGGGCATCGTGGAGGGTAAAAATCGTAGGGGAAGACCAAGAGATGAGTACACCAAGCAGATTCAGAAGGATGTAGGTTGCAGTAGGTACTGGGAGATGAAGAAGCTTGCACAGGATAGAGTAGCATGGAGAGCTGCATCAAACCAGTCTCAGGACTGAAGACCACAAGAACAACAACATCTGAACTTTAGTTCCCTTTTCAAATTCTCTATGTTTCCTACGTAGCTTGTACAGCGTACATGTTTAATATTTTGGGGTATAGGCTAAATGTCTGCCTTACTTTTTATTGTGGCTTCCATTTCATCTCTTTCGACTCATAATTGCAGCCTGGTGTTTGTAAAGAAACTTTCGCTCCTTCTACTCGTAATTTGTCCGGGCTACCTTCAAAAATTTAGAGAGTTTATTCCATACAACATTCTAAAAAATAAAACTTTCACATCAGTGCACGACCACACGTCCAGATCGTCCGCTCTCAAAACTCTGCTATCTCTCTCTCCACTTCCACCACTGCTGGCGGCTCACCTCCAACTGCGCAATGCTATGCGCTGCTCACACCCAACTGCCCAGCACTACAATAGAGAATATTCCAACAATGTCAACCAGCCACAGACTGCACAGTGCACACAGCACAGTCAGTGATTTTCATACAGAGCGCTACATGTCGTTACCAACATAAAAACCTAAACAGCCTACTTACACTGTTAGCAAAGACACTCGCGTCAGTCGTCTGCTGCCATAGCCCATTAACGCCACATTTCGCCGGACTGTCCTAACAGATACGTTCGTCGTGCTCCCGCATATATTTCTGCGGTTACTTCACACAGTTCTGCTTGTCTGTTAGCAGTGAAAACTCTACGCAAACGCCGCTGCTCTTGGTCGTTAAGTGAAGGCCGTCGGCCACTGCGTTGTTCGTGTTGAGACGTAATGTCTAAAATTTGGTATTCTCGGCACGCTCTTGACGCTGTGGTCGCAGAATATTGAATTCCCTACCGATTTCCGAAACAGAATGTCCTATGCGTGTAATTCCAACTAACATCCCGCGTTCAAAGTCTCTTAATTCCCGTCGTCACGTCGGAAACTTTTTCGCATTAACCACCTGAGTACACATGACAGCTTCATCAGTGCAGTGCCGTCTTATATGTTGTGTACGCAATACTACTGCCATCTGTAAACGTGCATATCGCTATCCCATGATTTTTATCACCTAAGGGAGTACCTCCATTATTAAGTGTGATCCGGGCCGCTGTCGGTATTATATCTTGAGTCGAAACCACACACTGGTGTGAAACTGCTATGCTTGGTGGACCAGCTAGCTTTTCGTTGATATTACGAGCTGTTTCTGCACTGCTGAGTGCGCTGTGTGGATTATGTGTAGGTCTATAGGTGCAACAAGATAGAGTGTGTCATTTGTTCACGTGTCTGGAGTCCGCTGTACTGCTCGTGGATTTTCGTAGTATGAAAAGAAAGAAGAAAGCAAGCCAATAAACGGCGAGCTTTACAATTTATAACACAAACACTTGTCAGCTTCTGGTATTAACATGCGCCACGGATTAACTTTGTTTAATAGATTGTTGGTGCTTGAGAAAGTTTGTTTTCAATTTGCATACTTTCAGTAGTTCATTGCGTTATCAGGCTGTTGACCAGTCTCTTCAGTACTTAATTTTGGCTAAGTGCCGTTAAGCATTTTGATTACTCGTTTTTTAGTTCTTGGAGCAATGCTTTTAAAATTAATGTATGATCAGGTAGCTTTATTCTTGCTTAACCTTTTTTTAAAATACTTTAAATTGGTTTAAAAGAGAAAAATACTGCAGCTATGCGGCGTTTATCTTTTCATTCTCTTCACATTATGTTTGGGGAATGCACATGGCTGGCTAGGTATGGAGGAAGGTTTCAGTTTACCTTGTGGAAACCGAGCGCGCTGACTGGCAGCGTAGCGGTTCCGGCGAGACCCCCAGGAGGCGTGTTACAAAGGCTCTATTGGAGGGAGGCCAGATTCATGGGTGCTGCTTTTCGCAGAAAGGTCTGTAGTAAGCCCATGACCGTTCACGTCCATTTCGGCTACGAATGCGGTTTTCTCCTTTGAAAGACGTAGCCGACTAGCCCCCAGAGAATTACAACGTGTGACGAATTCACCTCCCGGCACACAGAACGCAGAAAAGAACTAACTGAAGCAGCTAGCCTACCGTGAGAAAACTCGTCGCCTTACCTCCAGAATCGGGTTATCTAATCACATAAATCTTGTCCGAAACCGTGCTTTGGCGCGAAGGACTCGACCAGTGAGTGAAACTTGGCTAGGAGTCAATACCCACCTTCTGCAATTTAAAATACATGCGTTGAGACAAAAATCAAAAGTATGTGCGTGGTTCCCTTGTATTCTGCAGAGGAATGCGAAATTCTCACTCGTCACCGTGGCAATTCCTGGAGATCCTCTCCCCGGACTGTATGTTTCGAGCGCTGGAAATTTAGTAGGAGACGACTATTCATACTCGAGACTTGCCGTGAAGAGCACGTCTGGACGTGTTCTGCCGTCTGTGGCAGCTTTTCTCGGCCGCCATCTCAGCCATTTTTGCATTCGGTGCTGATTTGTGCGTTGAGAAGCATATCCGCTGAGTTTTAAGGAAGTTTCGCATTTCTTAATTAGCACTGTCCATTATCTGAGCAGTTCATAATTTGCAGCACAGCTCGGGTTGCTTGATTACTTGTCTTATTTCGCGAGTCTTGTAGTCGTTTATTTCCCATATTCGAGCGGTGCAGAATACGAATGTTTTCTGCACTTCTCAAGAACTCTTCCAGTTAGATTTTACGTATCCTCCAATGCCTTAGGGGTATAATAAGATAGAAATAAGCTTCTCATAAGCCATTGTTTGCTGTTACTGTTCAGTGAACTGATTACTCTGATGGTAGTAACTGCTTAGTAATCTATTTCTTTGTTTCATGTAGAACTTTGATCACAGTAAACCGATATTCTTCAGTACACTCTTGCTTTGCAATTATAAACCCGTTTGTCCTACAATCGAGCCTAACTAGCCGACCCGTAAGCATTATATATCGTAAGTTACTTGCATATCTGATTTGCTGTCTCACAGTGACGGTATTTCCACTCCAACACAAGTGCCCACGCTTAAGAGATTTTGATTAATTTGTTTAAATTAATGTTTAACGAGCACTGCACTCGGTCGTCTACCGTTTAAATTTTGAAGCCGTAAGTGAGGTCCGCAGATAGCACCCACAACTGCAGAGTCCCAGCAAGATTTCGACGTAAAGTCTCGTTGAGACGCTAACATTTTAACACCGTAGAAGGATTAAATTTCATGATGACCCTGTCAGATATTTACTGCTGGAACTATGTGACATTGCGCAGTTAGAAGGGCTGCAAGACACAACTTAGAGTGCAACAATTTCTTGCAGCGAACACTTGCGGTCCTAGTCTTGTTTGCTTGAGCATTTCTCACCAGATGCAGCCTTGCTTGCACAAAGTTTTCTTTATCAGCTGTACCTTTGGGGGTTTCTTTTGTTTAACATGCCCTGTGGGAAGTTATATTTATTTTGCTTTGGTATTTCTTGGGAGATTAGAACATTTATTTATATAAATCGACTTTCTGTTTCCAAGAGCTCAACAGTTGGCTCTCCAATTAGCGTCGATTGAAGTGGACAGAGCAGATCAACGCTTTCTAGGGAAGGTAGGAAGATGGCCAGAGACAGTAGTTCGGTAGATGTAGGGAAACTCGTTACTGAATGTTCCGAGGAAAAGGTGACAACAGCAGTTACTTTGTCAGCTACCCAGGAAAATACACTGGTAGCTGAGCAGAGTGAAGATAGAATTTCTTACGAAACGAAATTGAATGGAACGCAGAGCAGCTTAATTATAGGAATTATGGGAGAAGAACGACACCGGGTAAAACAAAATTTAGTTCAAGCGAACGAGACAGAGAAGGTGAGGAAAGAGACAGTAAATCCGAACAAGATACAAAGTAAATGCATAAAAGGGACAAAAAAATTTGAGGAAATAGACAGAGAAGCTGAACAGTACGGGACAGAAACGTGGGAGGAAAGAATGCTATTCTAATCAAAACTGTAAGATTTAGGAAGAAAGGAGGATTGTAAGCTCAAACAGACTGACGATAAGTTAGAAGTTTCGGAAACGACTAGAACCAGTACATTCAGGATGGCATAAGCCGAAGTTAATCTGAAGAAGATAGACGAAACCAATACCTCTCTTTCAAAAAAGGCTGCAGAATGTTGAAGGTGTTAATAAATCTCGTTCGGGAAAAGTATAGAGTCTGTAAGAGCGACCAGTATCAGATAGCACTGAACCGTCATAACTTGCAGAGACAGAAGAACTCGCCTCGCTCGAAAACAAAGTAGACAGATTGTGAAAAAGAGATGGAACGATCTCAATTAGCGGAGCCACTGTTGTCAGCATCCGATAGTAGGATGAGGAACGAAAATGAGAACAATGCAGGGGAAGTTCGCAGTCTAATGGCGCTCCCTCGTCCTTTCGTGAACGGCTTGCGGTTATAGAAACGAACGCAAAATCGGTGTCCATGTCCGCAAACGACATAATATCTGATGCAAAACATTTTCCCTCTGAGAACATTCCAAGTTATATGGTAGGCGGGATCCTACATGTGAAAAGGTGGATAGCTCAGTTTAGAGATAGCCTACCGAACCCATGGCCGGTATGGAGAAAATTAGATTTCATAACTAACCATTTAAGTGGTGAAGCTATTGCGAAGGTGTTACCAATTATCAAAAACTGTGCTATCATAGCAAATTTAGAATCGTAAATTAAGAAACAGTACTGATTTGTTGATGAACAAAATAGGGTGCGCCTGAGCATAATTAACGCTCCGCCACTGTCAGCACCGCGGTTTCAGTCGCTTGTAGTGCACTTTGCCGAAATTTTTAAGAGAATTGAACATTTGAATAACCAACAGAGCAATGGCGAACTAATCCAGTTGCCTGTTAATTCCATGCCGACGGAGCATAACTCTCTTTTACGTGGAAAAAATTACTTCGACGCCTACAGATCGATATTAATAGATTTGGAAGAGATGAAAGAGAAAAGAAGGGGGCGAGTATTACTTTCGACAGGCATCAGCTTGGAAACTCGTGGGGTAATGAGCATGAAAATGGAAACATGGAGTGAGCGGTAAAGGCAAAGAAAGCCATAATTCAAAAGAAAATTGAAGCAGTCTGAAACCGAGGCAGTTCGACGACAAAGGAACTCCAGGGAACAGAATGTCGGAACCTTCAACAGAGAACAGGGTGGTGAAAAAGTTGAGTTACGTAATTAGAATTTTTTTTGTGTGTGTTCCGTAACAATAGTACTCGGGTATTTAGCTATAAGTTTTGTGTGAATTACTTTTAAGTATGAATATTTAGTGTTTTGCAGTGTTTGGTGTTTCCTTCATGAGTGTTCTATTGTGGCTTTTTACAGCATTAAATTTAATTGGCTGTGTGTGGAAGTGTTGAAATCGATATGCCTCGAGGGGGACGGGGGGGGGGGGGGGGGGAATGAGCTTGCTGTAGATGTGTCAGAGAGCGCAACTGATTTGCTCCCACATTCATTTGGAAAAATCTTTTTTTTTGCTCAGGAGTGTAATACACGTTTTCGACATTTTATAGATTGTGTTGTGCCGCAGTGAACTGTGAGAAACATCGGAAAAGCCTGCCAAGATGTGTCCGTTTGTATGCTCTCTTTCAGCGGCATCGCGAATAGTATGCGAGGTAGTCAGAAAGTGGTGTATCATTCCTTGTAATTGTTTTGCAGGCTGATTCATTTCTGTATCGTTTGTTGAATGATCCATGTGGGATTTATTCCAATGATTTTCTTGTGAGGCATCGAATTTAAATTGTAAATGAGAGACATTTCGTCTCTGCCACTTGCAAAAGAATTTAGAGGTGTGCGAATTTATGCATTTGTGTCGGAGAGCTGAGTTGATGTTAATGATGTGAGGGGGAATCTGTTGCTTTTCGTCCCGTGTAATTACGTCACACACCGCTAATACTGCAGGGGACTTTTGCTCTTCCGCCAGCAGTGAGTTGCCCCTAGGGCAACCTCCTTACACGATATGATTTTTTGTCAGTCACCGGTTTCAGACATTTAAGCGCTGAGAATGCTTGACAATACCTTTCTGAGTGTGATGTTGTGTAGGTCAGCTCTCGCCGACACGTAGACGGTTATATTCGTGATTTCGGTACAATCATAAGTTTGTGAACCCTCATAAACCAATTATAAGATGAAACCATTTCATGAGTAACAACAACACGGACTGGTTAAATGACCACTTCTATTGCTTTGCTAGTGGGTAACATTAGTGTATTTTTTCTTTTTTTCTGACATAGATTATCGCTAGTCTGTAATTCATTTTAGCGAAGCTGCTCTTCAAACTGTATTTCTGAAGAATTTTTTAATTTGTTTTATCTCTAGTATTTTAGTTAAACATTGGTAAAACCCTTGTTGATTTCAATTATAGTCAAGGGCTAAATTTTTATTGTAAGAGGGCCCTCTGATTTCTGATCTGTTCTAGCACTGGTACTTGTGTTTCCAGTCTATATTACCCCAAAGGTTTCAGTATATTTTACCAAGGGGTTGTTGTGTACTATGTTCCTTTATTTTAGAGCGTAAAAGGTTTTAACTGCTTATTCTAAGACATTTATTATAATTACTTATTATACGTTTTTTCGTTCATTGAAATGTGTTACCCCTCTGTATACTGATTAAACTTGTCTGGATCGCCGGATGCGCCAGTTATTCTGTAAGAACTGTTGGAAAATGCTAAGGAATTGGTATGAAATTTAACTTTTAAGAGGCGCGTCTTTTAAAGAAACACTGTAATTTAGTTTTGGAGACCTTTATTGCTTTGTTGTCGTTACTGAAATTTCTACAACTGTTTCCTTCCAGTTGCTCAGTAAAAAAAAACTAAAAAAATAAAAAATAAAATAAAAAATTGTATACTTTTATTTCTGAGTGTGGGCACTTGCTACCTGCCACTACCGAATTGAGTGTATTTTCTTGACGTAATTTTAAGATAGTTCTAAGTGTACATATTGTGAAGAAACCATTAATATGTTATCTTTTTCAAATGTCTGGTTGTATTTATTGGCCACCTCAACTAGTGATACGTCGAAGAGATTGTGTTGAGTGTCTTGAAAATTATAACACATCAATAAATGTACAAGCCAGTTATCTAATACACACTCAACTGTTGCCAAGGTTTCATTGTGTGGGTGAGATGTTTGTAGTAGTCGCATTTTGACGCTGCCTAGCAGCACGAACCTAACATTCTGGGTGATCGTTCGTTAATGGAACCATATCCGCGGCGTGCGAGGCCGGGTGCTGTGCTCGAGGCGCGGGTGACTTTAAGTCTGCAGCAAATACAGTACGGTTTCTCGCGTTAAGTCATATCCAACATTCGTAACGTAAACACCTAAATAGGAAAGCAAAATACTCACGTATATTAAGCAAGCAGACGCTGGAAATACCTCATTCTGTTCTTCAAGCTGACACCTGCTTAGGAAAGTGTTCATTATACTCTGCTGTTTCCTCCGAGAAATGGTAGCAATTTCTTGACGAATGTTAATTTTAAGTCGATTTAAAGTGCTTAGAGTTGATTTGCACACGTTGCCTTTTAACGCCCCACGCAGAGATAAACATCGCAGGGGGTTGGATGCGGGGAACAAGGAGGCCATACGTTGTTAATGATAACTCTCTCTTGAAACACGTCATGAAACGCCCGTAATGAGAATTCGGCTGTGTATGCTCGCCACAGAGTCCAGCAAAAAGGTCGCGAAATCACATTCACTCTCAGTTAACTGGCCAAAAAAGGCAGAAAAATATTTTCCTCGTTTTCTCACTACTGTTTCCCGAAAAAAAGGGGTCTATTATTCTATCGCCGTTAACAACGCACCATACTTCCGTTTTCGATCACTCTGGGGTGCCTTGTGTATTACAATACGTTTTTCTGAACTGCAGTAACGGCAATTTTTTGAATTAATATATCCATATGGGTGGAACCATGATTCATCCAAGGAGAAAGGTGAAGTTCAACCTCTTCGTCATGCACGTTATTCAAAATCTAATTACAAAACCGCAATCTTTCTTAAGGGTCACTCGGTTTAAGTTCTTGTGCTACAGTTATTTTATACGGCAATAACTTTGTAGCCGTTTGAACAGAGGCGTAGAAAATTCCCACTTGCTGTAAGATTATCTAGGAGGCCTTTCCAGAACGTGCCTAATGTTATTCAGCATTTCCTCCGTGAGAATTGTTCTCGGTTGTCAAGAACATTTCTCGTGTTACGAAATTTATTTATCAATCTATGAATTACGAACTTCAACATCGGAAATTTCCTCTTGAGATAATCCTCTTACTGCACGCACTCATTCAATATGCACTACGAATGCTCTAGGGCGAATAGGTCACTTGTATTTCGCCATTTCACTGGAAACGCTTTCATTCAATACACTGTATAGCGCCGCCTCAAGTACACATGTTACCTCTGCAAAATTTCTATACAAATAAAGGCTATACAACGGAGGGGAACTACGACCCCGGCCAGCACCAATGCTGGCTAGCTAGCGGCCGGGCAAAAGAATCCCCAGCAGTCGATTGCATTGATGACTGATCATCATGTAGGCTAGTGTTTCCCAACCTGGGGGTAATTACCCTCTGAGCGGTCAAATGAAATTTTCTGACGGTTGAGAACTAAACTATTCGATTCTGTTTCAGTCAATAAACTAAGTTATTTTCAAAAGTTCATCGCTACTATCGCAATTTTGTAAGACTCTAATATGGATTAAATAAGTTACCAATAAATGCTTTTCCTCTATTAGATGACCTAAGAAGTGTCCAGACAGCACTGCGTCTTTGACGAGCTTGCGCGCACGTAACTAAACGATACAAATACAGACATCAAGAAAGTTTGGCATCACCTCGTTCCCGAGATTCCAGAACCTGTGCTGAAAATGGAATAGAGATCAACATGAACATCATTTCCGCCCTTCTTATTGTTCATGAAAACCACACACTGCATGTTGTACCACCATACAGCGAGATCTTCAGAGGTAGTCGTCCAGATTGCTGTACACATCGGTACCACTAATACCCAGCAGCACGTCCTCTTGCATTTATGCATGAGTGTATTCGTCGTGGCACGATATCCACAAGACACTGTTCGCACTGTTGGTCCAGATTGTCCCACTACGCAACCGGGATTCGGCGTAGATCCCTCAGAGTGTTTGCTGGGTCACGTCGTCTATAAACAGCCCTTTTCAATCCATTCAAGGCATGTTCGATAGGGTTCATGTCTGGAGAACATGCTGGCTACTCTATTCGAGTGATGTCGTTAGCCTGAAGGAATTCACAAGATTTTCACGATGGGGGCGCGAATTGTCGTTCATGATGACGAATGCCTCGTCAATATGCTGCCGATATGGTTGCACTATCGGTCGGAGGATGGCATTCACGTATCGAACAGCCGTTACGGCGCCTTCTATGACCACCAGTGACGTACGTCGACCCCGCATAATGCCACCCAAAACAGCAGGGAACCTCCACCTTGCTGCAGAGTGTGTCTAAGGCGTTCAGACTGACCGCATGCCTCCAAACACGTCATCGACGATTGTGTGGTTGAAGGCATATGCGACACTCATCGGTGAAGAGAACGTGTTGCCAATCCTGAGCGGTCCATTCGGCATGTTGTTAGGCCCACCTGTACCGCGCTGTATGGTGTCGTGGTTGCAAAGATGGACCTCGCCAAAGACGTCGGGAGTGAATTTGCGCGTCATGCAGCCTATTGTGCACAGTTTGAGTCGTAACACGACGTCCTGTGGCTGCATGAAAAGCATTATTCAATATGGGGGCGTTGCTGTCAGCGTTCCTCCGAGCCATAATCCGTAGTTAGCGGTCATCTACCGCAGTAGTAGCCCTTGTGCGGTCTGAGCGAGGCATGTCATCGACAGTTCCTATCTCTCTATATCTCCTCCATGTACGAACAACAGCGCTTTGGTTCACTCCGAGACGCCTGGACACATTCCTTGTTAAGAGCCCTTCCTGACACAAAGTAACAATGCGGACGCGATCAAACCGCGGTATTGGCCGTCTAGGCATTGTTGAACTACAGACAACATGAGCCGTGTACCTCCTTCCTGGTGCAAAGAATGGAACTGATCGGCTGTCGGACCCCTCCGCCTAATAGGCACTGCTCATGCATGGGTGTTTACATCTTTTGGCGGGTTTCGTGACATCTGAAGTCAGAGGGACTGTGACTGTAATACAATATTCACAGTCAACGTCTATCTTCAGGAGTTCTGGGAACCGCGGTGATGCAAACCTTTTTTTGATGTGTATATTATATGCGAGTTCTAAGACATCCAAAAACACGAAAATTACCTACAAAATCATATATACACACCTTTAAAAGGTAAACATTTGATTTATTTTAAAACAAATGAGAAAGAACAAATATATTCGGAGGTAGATCCCTATAATCGAGTATGTTCAAATGTCAGTGGCAATAGCGACACAATGGTTAACTAATAAAACCATCTTTTAAGCATGTACAATGGAGCAGCACAATGGAGCAAGAAACGTCACCTTTATCGCCCACGAGCTAGGAGTAGCACCATTCGCTCAAATGACCTTTTGACCCGTTTGGCAGACAGAAGGTTGCTTCCCACACCGTTCTTCGCAGCGCGCTGATCGCATCCGCTTTTGGTGGCGGAAGCGGATTTGGGGGCCCTTTGATCCGCTATTTATAAATGATGCGGCAGCCGCCAGCAGCGGACAGGTCAGTGGAGGTCAACGGTCGATCCGTAGGCCAGAGTGGAGCGCCGGACAAAAGGACGCTCCTCTCACGGTACGCCACGTGCCGCTGTCTGAGCGTAGCAGTGCTGGCAGTGGCGATTTAGGGTCTCAGAGTCTTGGCAACTTGCTGACCAGTGTCATGGAGTACACTGTTTCGTGAAGAAATTCGTTTCACACGAATGTAAGATGATATAAAATTTTTTCCGTAATTTGTCATATAAATTGTAAATACTAAAACATATTTTAAAGCAGTGTAAACTACTGCGCTAAGTCTAAAAATGATGATAATCATTCAGCGAGACTCTCATTGTCATTAACGATATAACTGTTTTTTTTTCCATTGACTGCTGCGCAAATAACCATCTGATGTTCTTCACGTCAGTATTTTTGTTCTACTGAGACAATGTCGAGAGATATTCTTCTTCTTCTTCTTCAATACTTCCATTACGCTTCAAGGTTCTTAAATAGCTGATAATCAGTGTCTTCTTTTGGTTGTAGCTCCTCTTTGCAACGTATTTAAAGTACGGAAGTTCATTCATCGGGAATTGGTCTGTTCACTTGATGTCTCGGCGTGTTATCGATAAATTCAATTAATCATCATCGTTCAATTCATACATATCGACATAGACTTATATTGCAGTACAGCTTCCATAAATAATTATTATGCGTGTGATGCCGTCGTACCCAATATCAGCTATTATCAGGGATTTTATTTAATTAATTAATCACAATACAAAATTAATAAAACCGTTATAAATATGTGGGTAAATGAGGTAGAAGCATACCTTTTGTAAGAGGCGGGTGTCTAAGATGAGAACGATGAATTTGAAGACAATATTGAGGTTCTGTCAGATCAAGAAAGTGCTATTTGGGAGACTGAATTATCCGACATCGACGATGTGAATGAAGATGTGGTTCAGTACTATATATGTTACCGATAAAGTGTAGAATCCAGTTATTCTGCAGTTTATTTACGTAATGTGAAGGTGAAGTAGGGTGATCCGATCACGTGCCGAAAATTGCTTCATGTCTTAAATTACCTACATAATCTGCTAATTATCTAGATAATGTGCAAATTAGCTACTAGGCACTCTTTAAGCGAAAATAAGGTATTTGCTCGAACAGCAGCAATATTTCTCTACTGTTAAATTAACATAATGTTATTTAATTATTTTTCGATATCCAAAGAATCAAGTCACTGAACAAATTAGCTGATAGAGTCAATCATCAATCAAGTGAAAAATATATTATACAAAGAATCATATTGTTTAAAATAATGTAATATAATATGAGAATCTACAAAACATATGATAAAATTATGCTCACAAGATAGTAGAATCTAAAGACTGGTCACACTTTCAATTAGATGGCAGATGGTTTTTGCGTGAAGCGCACCTCCTTATGGCACATTTATATTTGCAACCACATTTTCTGAAGTCCTGGTCATTACCAAGGGACTGTTTTAGTGCTGTTTGACGTAAAGATATTTCTACAGATGGGACGTCTTTCGTTAAAAATCTTTCTTTGCAAACTGTGAATTCATATTTTGCATAGAACTGTTTTAAAATACACCTTTTAATACCAAGTTTATAAAAGCCATTCGCTGTTCTACGAAGAACCGCAATTAAAACTGAGTGGACACCAGTTTTTGCACTGCCCACTTCGAGTACTTAAATTCTCACAGTGTCACCTTCATCGACATTTGGATGCTTTGCTTTAGCAATTGCTAACATTTTTCTTGCTTGCTTTTCTAAACCTTTCTCGGCTTCATAACGCTGTATTCTCTTATTCATATTCTTTTTACAGATGTTGTGGAATACATTCTTACCATACGTTTCCTCTCTGGACCTATTTCACTGCAGACTACGTGAACAAATATATCAGATTATTTACACCTGTGAGCACCTGATGCTGCTTTTGAGTAAACAATACAGATCGTGTTTTGTACCGACCTCTTTTCAGGCTCTGCAATAATCTGTGATTACGATTCTGCTGGAGTTGACTGTAATTCAGGGATGACCTCCTTGGAGGTGTTGGGTAACTGAATATTCTCCAAGACTGTATCGTCAGTCGACGGTGTAGAGGGCAGTTTAACATCGACAAACTCTTGTATTTCTATAAGTTATTCTGAGAAATACGGGATAACGGGATGTTCTCTTGACTGTGACCCCATGATCAGTCTCTTGTGAATCTTATAATTATTCAAGGTCTTCTTCAGTAATTACCGAATGTAATATCCATTGTAATTTATAAGAAGATAATCCCATTTTTGTGAGACAGCCGAACATGACTTCGTATGAACTTCTTTTAATTTCATAATGATAGGCATGATTCTTCATGATTTATACTACTCCGACGCCCTTACTCCACTTGTTCGTTTTGTTATCAGCCATCCCATTAGTGATCGTATTTCCAATGTCTTGATTCGCTCGTTCTATACTTCCTTTAGTTTGGCTGTGTCTAGGTTTGATAATAATCATTTCGATTTCTAGCCACCACAACTGTGTTACACATTCCAAGATTATATTACGAAATTTGCGTCCGTTATTAGAATGCAAAATACCTGGAGCGCCATAAACGAGAATAATATAGTATAGTCATAAGTTACTTCATCCACCTGTTTTGATTTGAGCAGCTTCAATATAACGGATTTTGTTAGGTGGACTTATTAAACGAGAAGAAACATTAATTTTCCATCTGGATGAGATTGGTAATTAATGAGATCTACGTGGCATCTGTTACGGAAATGCGATGAAATTGTCAGTTTTACAACAACCCTTTTTCAAACTTGTATGTTTTATTTGACAAAGTCTGTATGAATCCAGAAACCTTTCTATTTGGGTTTAGTTTAAAGAGCATTTAACTGCTTGACTATTTTGTCTCTTCCACTGTGGCCAATTGATAAATGAGTAGAATACAATATGTTAAACAATTGTGCTCCATGGACAAACTTTTTCGCCCTTTCTCACGCATCTGACAGCGGCAGAATGAGTTTCTGACAGCGTTATACTGTCAACAAATGGTTCTGAGCACTATGGGATTTAACTTCTGAGGTCGTGAGTCCCACAGAACTTACAACTACTTAAACCTAACTAACCTAAGGACGTCACACACATCGAGGCAGGATTCGAACCTGCGACCGTAGCAGTCGCGCGGTTCCAGACTGTAGCGCCTAGAACCGCTCGGCCACCCTGGCTGGCTGTACTGTCAACAAACAAAATGTTTAAGTTGTTCGATCATCTTCGGATGACTTTCTTCTCAAAAATTTTTGTTCCCTTTACATCTTCAGTTTTGGTATCATACTTTCATTTTTTCATAAAAACACTCTTATACCCCAAATCTTCTATAAAGAGATTTGAGAAGAACCTTTTCTTCACTTTACGCATCAATTCGGTGATTGCTTGCATAGTAGGAGCTAAAATTATCACTACACAAATTCACTCTTTGGCAGCCGAGACAACGTATGGAGAATGAAAACAACTGCCGACGACAAGATGCAGGTGAAATCAAACTAAAATGGACTTTTATGCCAGCAAAAAAACAAGGAGTAGACGTTTTGGACTAAGAGACGCATTGCTATACAGTGACAGATTAAAACAGAAGGTGACCTCTGAGGTTTTTTTACGTTAGATCAGGAGGGAATAAATGGAAATGGTACTATTCATGGCAGGAAGCAAATCGACAGAAAAAATTACAAGATGAGACATGCTGTACGAACTTGGTTTTCAGATGGTGCAGAAACGCATGAGGAAAAGGCTGACCAAAAACTTGCCTGCAGAGCTTCGCTCGAACATTCAGAATCTACTAGATACCTAAGAGGACAATAAGCAAGCAGAGGTCCGTAAAAAGATTAATAGAAGTGCTACGTGTTACTTGAGCTCAAGAGCAAAGGACACAAAAATAAAAACTGTGTGCCCGAAATGAAACAAGCATCTATGCGAAGAGCACCGTGTGGATGTATGTCAATTATGCAGAAACAGATAAATTTAAAGTGAGAGCAAGAGGTTAAAAATAAATTATTGCATTTATTAAGTTAATATATGTTAAAGTTTCTTTGCGGTAATCAAATTATGAGAGTCAGTTTCGTGTACCTCTTCCACTGTTAACAAGGGTCAATCCTGAGTCTGCGTTTTTGTAAATATTGGGTTGGTGAGTAACCTCGTAGCGTTTTTCTATACGTTTGCAAGTAGGCTGTTTAGGTTTTTATATTGGTAACGCCACGTAGCGCTCTGTATGAAAATCACTGGCTGTGCTGTGTGCAGTCTGTGGCTAGTTTGCATTGTTGCCTGCCATTGTAGTGTTGGGCAACTGGTTGTTAACAGCGCGTAGCGTTGCGCAGTTGGAGGTGAGCCGCCAGCAGTGGTGGATGTGGGGAAGTGAGATGGCGGATTTTTGAGAGCGGATGATCTGGACGTGTGTCCATCAGAAACAGTACATTTGTAAGAATGGATGTCATGAACTGCTATATATATTATGACTTTTGAACACTATTAAGGTAAATACATTGCTTGTTCTCTAGCAAAATCTTTCATTTGCTAACTATGCCTATCAGTAGTTAGTGCCTTCAGTAGTTTGAATCTTTTATTTAGCTGGCAGTAGTGGCGCTCGCTGTATTGCAGTAGTTTGAGTAACGAAGATTTTTGTGAGGTAAGTGATTTGTGAAAGTTATAGGTTAATGTTAGTCAGGGCCATTCTGTTGTAGGGATTTTTGAAAGTCAGTTTGCGTTGCGCAAAAAATATTGTGTGTCAGTTTAGTGTTGATCAGAATAGGTAAAGAGCGGAATGTCTGAGTACGTTCAGTTCTGCTCAGCTGTAAGGGATTTACCAGTACAGTAATTCATTAATTTTTCTAAGGGGACGTTTCACGTTTAATAAACACAATTTAATAAACACAACAGATACACGCAACAGACACTTCAGCTATTAATGATATATTCTCCTTCACTATTTGCAATAGTCTGCCAAGGTAGGGGTAACTTTTCGATTGCGCGACTGTAGATATCACGTGGTAGACTACGTACTTGTAGAACCATGTTTGGAGCGCATTTCCTTCCGGAAAGGAAGTTCCTTGAAGGCTGTGCGGTAGAGAGTGCAAAAGATGAAAATCTGAGGGTGCTAGATCAGGTGAATGAGGTGTGTGCGGAATGAATTATCAATCCTACTCTTATATAGTGTTTTTTGTCACTCTAGCAAAATGCGTGCGGACGTTACCGTGGAGTAGCACCACTTCACGCAGTCTTCCTCATCACTGTTGTTGCACTGCGTCTTCAAGTCGTCTCAGTTGTTGACAATAAATCTCAGCAGTGATGGTTATACCTCGGGGAAGCAATTCGCTGTTCCAGTGGATGCATAACATTATCTTTGGTGGCCGTGCGCAGGTCTTTGAAAGTTTAGTTGATGTTTTCTTTTGACTGAACCATTCCTTTCTTCTCCTTACCAGTAACGAAGCTTTTGTATCCTGCCTGGAAGGCGGTGCGTGTGTCTGCTCATGAAAACTGAAAGGTTGGCCTAATGAAGGAAGCGAGTAGGAGCAGGTGAGGTAAGATTCTCGGTACAGCTTTTTACGTGAAAGTACATGTAATTATTAGTCAACGACATACGTAACTTTACACTGAAGAGCACGTAGGTACAGGTATCAACGGTAAGGACTACTAGTAGTGAGACAAATTATCATTGAAGTAACAAAGTCAGTAATGGCTCCCTATGAAGTAGAAACAATGTTGCTAGGTCGTCTCCTCGGAGTCAAATGGGGAGAATCTGGAACGGAGCTCGTAGATCTCTCCCGCTCCGGCTAGAGCGCGCTGTCGTCGGTGTCTGTCGTAGAGCCAACCTAGCAGAGCGCACCTACGTTGTGGCATCGTAGCTATCGACACCACAGTAACGGAATAAGAATGGTTGGTGACAAGCCAATTGATGACGAGCAAGCAGTGATGCCTATGTGGCCAGCCGTAGAATTTTTGTGATTTTGGCTTAGAGCATGCGGTACCCATACACCCTGTTGAATTTTCCCCGTTGCACGCAAATGTCGCACGTTGGTGAAATGACCACAGTTCGTCACATTTGCCAGTTCTCGAGTACACTGACGTGTATCATTGCGGATTAGTGTGTTTAAACGATCATCATCGAATCCCGATGGTCTTCCTGAACTTGGAGAGTCACTAATCTCGAAACAATCTTCTCTAAAATGAGAAAGTCATTTTCTTGCCGTGCTCCGTCCAGTTTTTTTTCTTTATTGTTATTTTCACACCTGATACAGGTAGGCCAGTAGCGGCATACTACGCCGCTCTTCGGCCACAGATATGACAAAGGACTACGAGCAGTGAAGGGAAGGAGACAATCGAAGAACAGAAACGGTGGATATACAAACGTAGACATACAAAATTAAAATACACGGAGCTGTTCACGAGCGCTGTGTCCAAAATAAAAACGTTCAGAAACGTGGACACGCACAGAGATGACACGTGCGAACAATGGGTCACAAACGATGAAACACTGGAACACAAACACGACGGCACACACAAACACTAGGTGATGATCTCCGGGAGCGATAGTTCACTACACGTGTACGAGTCCGGGGACCTGCCAAAGGGGAACAGGTGGGGGAGGAGGGAGAGGGGAGGGGGTAGATGCCAGTGGCAGAGGAGATGTGAGGGGCAGGAAAGAAGATAGGGGGTGGTAGGGCAAGCTCAGGGGAGAGGAGGGAGGGAGGAATGGAGGAGGTAGAGAAGGGAGAGAGGGTGCCCTTGGGAAAAGACACAGGGGGTGGAAGGGGAGGATCAAAGTTTGTTGGAGGGGTAGATGGAGGAGATGAGGGCATGATCAGAATGTGGGAGTTGGTGGAAGCCACCTTGGGCGAGGATATGGAGAGTGGAGAGATGGAGAGCAGGTGGGATGTAGGAATAAAAGTGCGGCAGCGGACGGGGGTGGGAGAGGATGGGAGAGACAAGTCAGTGAGGGGGATCAAATTTACGGTAGGTGTAGAGGATCCATATCCATTCGAGGAATAGGAGGGTGTGTGGGAACGGAATGAGATCACACAGGATCCGAGTGGGGGAGGGGTGACGGATATGATAGGCGAGGTGGAGCGCATGGCGTTCTAGGATTTGAAGGGATTTGTAAAAGGTGGGAGGGGCGGAGATCCAGGTAGGGTGGGCGTAGCAGACGATAGGGCAGATGAATTTATAGGTGTGGAGGATGGTGGAGGGGTCCAGACCCCATGTGCGGCCAGAAAGGAGCTTGAGGAGGCGGAGTCGGGAGCGTGCCTTGGCTTGGATTGTCCGGAGATATGGGCTCCAGGAGAGGCGACGGTCGAGCTCCGTCCAGCGGAATTATCCACATATACGGCGCAAATGTTCCTGGCTGTCTCCGCTGCTGTCAACCCTCTACAGATCTCGAACAGAAGAATATGTCGCAAATGTTCCAATTTCTCCACTTGGAATGCGATTTCTAGCGTCCACAGCTGCACTTACTGCCTCGAAATGACAAAATGATAATACGTAAACTCCAGTAGCAACAGTGAACTGTCTGGCCGGAGTGGCCGAGCGGTTCTAGGCGCTTCAGTCTGGAACCGCGTGACCGCTACGGACGCAGGTTCGAATCCTGCTTCGGGAATGGATGTGTGTGCTGTCCTTAGGTTAGGAAGGTTTAAGTAGTTCTGAGTTCTCGGGGACTGATGACCACAGAAGTTAAGTCCCATAGTGCTCAGAGCCATTTGAACCATTTTTGTGAACAGTGAACTTCAAATAAAAAATGGCAACCATAAATAAACCGATAGCAGCCGGTGTAGCAACATGCAAACGAAAACGCTACATTTTATGCAGCTTTATGTAGCACACACTGCAGTGGTACGTTTCGGTTATTTCCGTTCATGTTCACTAACAGTTACTCCACTAGCCGTCAGTCGTGCACAGACGCCGCTATGAAAATGATGTGATCCACCCGCGTTTTTCCGCAGCGCACATTCCGCCCGGCCCTCACTCGTTCGTGCCCTGCCACGGCCATAAAATTGGACGCATCCGAGTGGTTCCGCGGCCACGCCGCGCCGCGCCGACACTGGAATAATTTTCCACGGGCTTTGGCTGTGGCGCGGGGCGCTGTGGGCCGCCTTCACGCTTAATTGTGCGTGCCGCTATTAGCATGTCGCCGTCTTCATTTGCATGTAATGACGGCGCGGACTGCGGCCGCACGCGCACCTGCCGCTTCCTCCCAAATTATATGCTCTGCCGTGCCGGTCGCGTCAAGCCACCACAGGGACCAGTCAGCAAAGTCGAACGCGCCGGACGCACATGCGTACACGCGTATGCAATTATGCAGATAAGCTGCTCTTTAATTCGAGCGTGAAATATACTTTAATTGCTCTGTTTGCGCTACGACGGCCGCGTGTAATTGCTGCCTCTCGAAAATGTAGACGGGCGACCACTGACAGGCCTGACATGCTAATTGTGGATCTCTGAAGAGAAGCAGTCTTTCATACTACTAACTGTAGCAGGTTTATGACGAACATAAAAACACCTACTAGTTCTCTTAACAGGCCCTAAATATTAACACTGTGGCAGCTTTAGATCACAAAACCGATGATTTTGAAAGAAAAGCGCATTTGGAAAGAGAGAAAAGGGAATATTGATATATATATTTATTTTTTATGCTCATCGCTCTTTCAAGTTACTTGAAATCATCCTCTTCCTGTATCAACGTAGCCATATCTGAAATAGTATATGGTCGTGTTTACAGCCGAAGTTTATTTATATTGCCTACTGGCTACCGCTTTCTTCACACAGTACCAACTTCAGGCCATCCCATCATCAAAAAATTCGATTACAACAGTAGCGTAAGAGCAATTTATCAAAATATTACCAATTAAGACAGAAAACGTATGATACACAGGGTGGTCCATTGATCGCGACCGGGCCAAATATCTCACGAAATAAGCGACAAACGAAAAATCTACAAGGAACGAAACTTGTCTAGCTTGAAGGGGGAAACCAGATGGCGCTATGGTTGGTCCGCTAGATGGCGCTGCCACAGGCGAAACGGATATCAGCTGCGTTTTTTTTTTTTTTAAATAGGAAACCCGATTTTTATTGCGTGGTCGTGTAGTACGTAAAGAAATATGAATGTTTTAGTTGGACCACTTTTTTCGCTTTGTGATAGATGCCGCTGTAATAGTCACAAACATATGGCTCACAATTTTAGACGAACAGTTGGTAACAGGTAGGTTTTTTAAATTAAAATACAGAACGTAGGTACGTTTGAACATTTTATTTCGGTTTTTCCAATGTGATACATGTACCTTTGTGAACTTATCATTTCTGCGAACGCATGCTGTTACAGCGTGATTATCTGTAAATACCACATTAATGCAATAAATGCACAAAATGATGCCCGTCAACCTCAATGCATTTGACAATACGTGTAACGACATTCCTCTCAACAGCGAGTAGTTCGCCCTCCGTAATGTTCGCACATGAATTGACAATGCGCTGACGCATGTTGTCAGACGTTTTCGGTGGATCACGATAGCAAATATCCTTGAACTTTCATCACAGAAAGAAATCCGGGGTCAGATCCGGTGAACGTGCGGGCCATGGTATGGTGGCTAAAATGGCTCTGAGCACTATGGGACTCAACTGCTGAGGTTATTAGTCCCCTAGAACTTAGAACTAGTTAAACCTAACTAACCTAAGGACATCACAAACATCCATGCCCGAGGCAGGATTCGAACCTGCGACCGTAGCGGTCTTGCGGTTCCAGACTATGGTATGGTGCTTCGAAGACCAATCCACCTGTCATGAAATATGCTATTCAATACCGCTTCAACTGCACGCCAGCTATGTGCCGAACATCCATGATGTTGGAAGTACATCACCATTCTGTCATGCAGTGAAACATCTTGTAGGAAGGCGAACTATTCGCACTTGAGAGGAATGTCGTTACACGTATTGCCAATTTGATCAGAATAGCCAATAGCCCACATCTTGTAGGAACATCGGTAGAACATTACGTAGGAAATCAGCATACATTGCACCATTTAGATTGATCGATATAATGGGCGCCAATTATCCTTCCTCCCATAATGCCGCACCATACATTAACCCGCCAGGGTAGCTGACGTTCCACTTGTCATAGCCATCGTGGATTATCCGTTGCCCAATAGTGCATATTATGCCGGTTTACGTTACCTCCGTTGGTGAATGACGCTTCGTCGCTGACTAGAACGCGTGCAAGAAATATATTACCGTTCCGTAACTTCTCTTCTGCCCAGTGGCAAAACTGTACACGACGTTCAAAGTCGTCGCCATGCAACTCCTGGATATGGTACGGGTGCAATGGATGTTGATGTAGCATTCTCAACACCGAAGTTTTTGAGGTTCCCGATTCTCGCGCAATTTGTCTGCTACTGATGTGCGGATTAGCCACGACAGCAGCTAAAACACCTGTTTGGGCATCATCATTTGTTGCAGGTCGTAGTTGACGTTTCACATGTGGCTGAACATCTACTGTTCCCTTAAATAACGTAACTATCCGGCGAACGGTCCGGACACTTGGATGATGTCGACCAGGATACCGAGCAGCATACATAGCACACGCCCATTGGGCATTTTTATCACAATAGCCATACATCAACACGATATCGACCTTTCCCGCGATTGGTAAACGGTCCATTTTAACACGGTTAATGTATCACGAAACAAATACCGTCCGTACTGGCGGAATGTTACGTGATACCACGTACTTATACGTTTGTGACTATTACAGCGCCATCTATCACAAAGCGAAAAAAGTGGTCTAATTAAAATATTCATATTTCTTTACGTACTACAGGAATATGTAATAAAAGGGGGGTTTCTATTTTAAAAAAACGCAGTTGATATCCGTTTGACCTATGGCAGCGCCATCTAGTGGGCCAACCATAGCGCCATCTGGTTACCCCCTTCAAGTTTCATTCTTTGTAGCTTTTTCGTTTGATTCTTATTTCCTGAGATATTTGGCCCTTTCACTATCAATGGACCACCCTGTATAAGGAACCTTTTACCCCTGGCACGGGATCGTCACGCTTGCTTCCGAATTAGATGTGTCAAATACTAAAAGAATAGATCAAAGTTGAGCTTCAAACAGATGTTAATTGCCGCCAGCAGGGATAAGGGTGCCCCCTGTGTACAGCCTTTATTTTATTTATTATTATGTCTTTTACCTTTTAGAGTCACAGTGTAAAAGATATCTAAAGTAGTACATTATTCGAAGACCAGAAATTACATAGTAAAATCGACCCTTCAGTAATAAATCATCACAAGCAAGGTCGCAAATACGTTTAGCCAAGTTTACATTTTACTATGAATTACCGTACTGAGCCAACCCCTTCATCTCAGAGTTACACTTGCAACCAACGTTCTCAATTATTTGCTCGAAATATTCCAATTTAATTTTCAGCATTCTTCTTACGTAACTATAAACCATCGATCAGGCCATGAATTTTTAGCAAGTGCCTTCATAATAGTTGTGTTACATACTAAAAACACAAAATAATTTTTTATGGAAAAGAAAGCAAACGTCCAGAGGTAATAGTGACATAGTTTGGTTATGTATAACTTTTTGGCCGCATCTCCAGTTTCATGTTCCTCCAAGCAGTGATCATGTCTACGATGGGGCTCTCATCGGCGTTGCAATGTGCCTACTACACGCCTTGTCGCAGCTCATTAACCACCCATGTCCGCAGTAGCCACCGCACGTAGGTAACTTCCAGGTGCGAAAAGGCTGCATCGATGGGCTTTGATGTTAGGCGACAACATAGGACCACAAACAAGCGTGCTGTACTGTGAACGTCATCCTATTGGGGCAATGTAATCAAGTACTATATTGGTCGCTATTCCATCGGCAATACGTCGAAAATGTGCAATATGCATATCTACCAACTGTAGCATTGCAGACACAATACAGGGTCCGATGCCAAATCCGAATGTTTTTCCACACCTGAAGTCCAGCACTTACGTCACGCCAGCAGCTCTATCTATCGCTGGGGCAATAATTGCCATTTCGAGGCAGTTCGACAGTGCTTCAAGGGTCGCAGATGTAATCCCAACCACAACAAGACCTGCATTGTCTGGTATGGAAGCAGACCATCTGGAAACGCTGGGAACGTCGCCCCAGCCAGGCTTCGAACCGGTGTCTGCATGAGTTATCTACAGCCACACCTGAAGTCCAGCACTTACGTCACGCCAGCAGCTCTATCTATCGCTGGGGAAATAATTGGCACTTCGAGGCAGTTCGACAGTGCTTCAAGGGTCGCAGATGTAATCTCAACCACAACAAGACCTGCATTGTCTGGTATGGAAGCAGACCATCTGGAAACGCTGGGAACGTCGCCCCAGCCAGGCTTCGAACCGGTGTCTGCATGAGTTGGCTACAGCCGCACCTGAAGCCCAGCGCTTACGTCATGCCAGTAGCTCTATCTATCGCTAGGGAAATAATTGGCACTTCGAGGCAGTTCGACAGTGCTTCAAGGGTCGCAGATGTAATCTCAACCACAACAAGACCTGCATTGTCTGGTATGGAAGCAGACCATCTGGAATCGATGGGTACGTCGCCCCAGCCAGGCTTCGAACCGGTGTCTGCATGAGTTGGCTACAGCCACACCTGAAGCCCAGCACTTACGTCACGCCAGCAGCTGTATCTATCGCTGGGGAAATAATTGGCACTTCGAGGCAGTTCGATAGTGCTTCAAGGGTCGCAGATGTAATCTGAACCACAACAAGACCTGCATTGTCTAGTATGGAAGCAGACCATCTGGAAACGCTGGGTACGTCGCCCCAGCCAGGCTTCGAACTGGTGTCTGCATGAGTTGGCTACAGCTGTGAAGCCACCAACGCTCTTCCTAATGCAGGCTGTCTCTGCCGAGGGTCGAACTGAGGCCCCCAGACACAAACCTGCGAGCACCTGCCAGCACTCGTCACTCGCCTTAGTTACATTTCCACACTCAGCGGAGGGTTATCTATGTTGCTGCAGTGTAGCACTATTTTTGAAAAGTCGTCTGTCTTTTCCTATCAAGTATCAACATATCCATCCCTTCCTGCTACGGCGTGCTGCGAGCATCAATAGCATCAATAGGTCGCGGCACGCTCTTTGCTTCCACAGGCGTTTCTACGAAGAACGTCGGCTACCAGCATATGCACATGGCCTGTGCTGAGCTCACTTAGCAGGTGAATATTAGAGATCAGGAGCAGAGCAAGTATAGTGCACGCAGAATACCGTGGGCAGTAGATGTGCAGACGGCAGAGCAGGTGTGGGGAGAGCAGTAATAGTGGGGGCTGCAGGGGAAATGCCGAGCGCTGGAGAGGAAGTGCTACTTGAAACTGAAGCCTACACTCAAACTTTTAGTGACTATTGAACGTGGCTACTTCACGCCCACATTTGCATGGTGACTTTTCAAACAGTTCTGTCACCTATTCTTTGATTATTATCTAAAACGAATTCTGTCGAAAATACAGCGATTTATTTTCGCCTGGTTTGTCAACCATTTGTAACTTTCAGAGAAGTATCACAAGTGGGGGTGGGGATTTAGAGTAAAACCTACACGTTTCACTTGTTGCCTAGTTAAAATTTGCTTATTTTGCCAAAACTCAGAGGAGCTTACACAGTCTCACCTCACTGACATATTGTGCAGACGCAACTGCGAGAGAATTCTGAAACAGTGGTTAATTAAGTTATTACTTGAGGAAATTAGAAAAAGTAAGGTCAGTGTCTTATGAAGAAAGCATGCTCTATTTACAAAATAAACGTGTAATAACTTAACTAATATTGTTCCAAAACTCATAACATTTCTCGTTTCACCAACTATCGATGGCTCACAAAAATTACATCCCTTCATCGGAAAACCCTGTAATTAGGGGAAAACGTGGAAAATAATGAAGTTTTGCGTAATAACCATACGACAAAATACTCTCCACCTTGTATGCTATCATTTGCCAAAATTTAATTTCGATATCTCAAACCGTTTATGACATATGAGGAGTGTTGTGGATATTTCACTCTGGCTTTATCGCTGGCACAGTGCGATCGAAAATGGGTGTGCTACATCCATCCCAGGTATCGACCACGTAAACAGAATTAGAGAACATCTAACTTATATATAGGTTGTCCCAAAAATACTTCTGCAAACTTCTAGACAAAATGGGGCACATCATAAGGGCTGAGAATTGTGTAGTAGCCCATGGATCCAAACGTAGTGGTAGCAAAGATCGAGACTCAGAAGGAAACAAGAGAATGGTTCATTTGAAACATTTATTGGACATAATGATTACACATGGTGTACGGTATGAATACAGCTCTAGTTTTACAATAGTTTTCCCTTAGAAGTCACGCGTGCCCGACACCGGCAGTTCATTGACCGCTGGACACACTCCAACATACCTACAGCTCTTTTGATTGCAATAGCTGCGCAGTGGAGTGTTGTGACGAGATGCATTTCAGACTACACAGGATCGCGATAGATGAGAGATTTCATGGACCCCACAGAAATAAATCAAAGGTAGATAAACCCGGTGAGCGTGGTAGCCAGGGAACCAATCCACCCTCACCAAATCAACCGAGGCGGGAATGATATGTTCAGGTGCCAACAAATGGCTCACATCACTATGGGACTTAACATCTGTGGTCATCAGTCCCCTAGAACTTAGAACTGCTTAAGCCTAACCAACCTAAGGACATCACACAACACCCAGTCATCACGAGGCAGAGAAAATCCCTGACCCCGCCGGGAATCGAACCCGGGAAACCGGGCGCGGGAAGCGAGAACGCTGCCACACGACCACGAGCTGCGGACTCAGGTGCCTCCAAACAGCCGGTTCAAAATGAGCAGATGCCCCACCATGTATTCATGTCGTACACTAAGTGTAAGCGCCGGCCGAAGTGGCCGTGCGGTTAAAGGCGCTGCAGTCTGGAACCGCAAGACCGCTACGGTCGCAGGTTCGAATCCTGCCTCGGGCATGGGTGTTTGTGATGTCCTTAGGTTAGTTAGGTTTAACTAGTTCTAAGTTCTAGGGGACTAATAACCTCAGCAGTTGAGTCCCATAGTGCTCAGAGCCATTTTGAACTAAGTGTAAGCATTATGTCCAGTAAATGTTTCCAGTGCCCTCCCTCCGGAGTTTCGAGTCCTCCCTCAGGCATGGATGTGTGTGTTGTTCTTAGCATAAGTTAGTTTAAGTAGTGTGTAAGTCTAGGGACCGATGACCTCTGCAGTTTGGTCTCTTAGGAATTCACACACATTTGAACATTTGTTTCCAGTGAACCATTCTCTTGCTTCCGTGTCGATCTTCGATCTCTTACACTGACGTTTGCGGCCATGGGTTGCCGTGCAGTTATCAATCCCTACGAGGTGTCCCACAATCTATAGACGTTTGTCGCAACATTTCTGGGATACCCTGTAGAACGTCGTTGTACCAACCGTTGATAAATGTAGAGAACATTTAGCTTATGTGGAGGGTTCCAAAAAACTTTTGTACGCGTACCATACATGGATGGAACAGAGCGAAGCGTCATGATTCTGATACAATACATACTTTACATAACACTCAGCAAGGTGACTTGGGCACTACAGATGTAGACATAGCAGTATGGGTCTCGATAAAAATGCCCATAATACAGTTATCACCGCTATCAGCTGCGCTTTCATGCCACCAATGATGGTAATTAAAGGCACCATGGCAGCTGTGAATTATGTGAAAGTTTTGCAGACCACCTGCATCCATTCATGCCTGATGTCTTCCCCGGCGGCTATAGAATCTTCTAGCAGGATACCTGTCCCTTTCACAAAGCCAGACTCGTCCTACAGTGCTTTGATATGTGTGACAGTGAAATCACGTACCTATCTTGGGCATTAAATTCGCGTGCCGGCTGGAGTGGCCGAGCGGTTATAGGCGCTACTGTCCGGAACCGCGCGACTGCTACGGTCGCAGATTCGAATCCTGCCTCGGGCATGGATGTGTGTGATGTCCTTCGGTTAGTTAGGTTTAAGTAGTTCTAAGTTCTAGGGGACTAATGACCTCAGATGTTAAGTCCCATAGTGCTCAGAGCTAGTAGCCATCAGCGATGAGAGCTGTGATCCAGATTGTGCGGAAAGCTCGCCTAGGTTAGCAATACAACAGCAACGAGAAATGTCACCAACAATAGATACATTCTAACACCGTCTGCGCTATGCGGAGATTAATTCTGAACAATCCTAATCAACGGATTTGCATGCAGATGCAGCAGATCGCTTTCCCAGATAAAACTTCGAAGGGCAAAATTAGTCTGCTAACCTCGAATAACATGCGAAGATCTTGGGAGCTACTTCATGCTGAATGTTATTAATTCTGAATAATCAGGACAGTATTCAGAGCGAGCATTATTCAGAGGGACAGAAAAACTTACAGGCATTGGGTGACGAATAATGTGGCTTCAGAACAGATATTGTATGAAGAGATACTATATTGAAATAAAGACTAGAAGTGGCATGAAGAATGTCTGTGCTGAGCTTTCCTCGAATGTATTAAGGAAACATTAGTCTACGGACATAGAAATGACTCTGGAGTAAAACTGAGATATTAAAAAATAAGATTGTTTCAGGTTATGAAGAGAGAAGGACGGTTTGAAATTGGGAAACACTTGTAACTGGCTTTATCTGAAAGTTTCTATTCTCTTCCAGTATTCTGATTGGAGCCTACTCTTTCCTTAAGAGATTTCAATTACCGCTTTTAGCGGGTAATAATTAATGCAGTTCCCCATTGGTATGATTATTTGGAGTTCTAATGGCAACAAAAAGTTTCTATAATCTATCATTAATTTATTGTTGTGATCTTCAGTCCGAAGATTTGTTTGATGCATCTCTCCACACTACTTTATTTTGTGCAGGCCTCTTCCTCTCCCAACTATCACTATTATTTTAAAATCAGATCATATTGCAAATGCGTGGGGGACGATTATGTCCTTCTTTCAAATAGCTGCGTGGCTCGACGAGGCTCGATGCTTTATTTCTCAGGCAAGTAGAAGTCAAAAGCCATTTCAAGAGAGTAACTTACACCGTGGCATCTGGCGCCTGGTTTTCATGTAACATTAGTGCAGTAAGAAAATGTACTAGCACAGTGATTTTGGTCTATATGTAGTAGCTCTGGCTTCTCAGCATATAACGCAGGAGTTGCAACAACATATTTTCGAAACAATTGATTTTTTTATCTACCATCTACAGACTGCAGTCCGTCACAGCATAAAGCCGCCACTACAATGTTGAAAATAAAATAAAAGAGTCTGTCGAGTGAAATGTGGTCCTGACTTACTGGAATATTACGTTACTATACAACAAACACCCCCCCCCCCCCCCCCCATGAACCATGGACCTTGCCGTTGGTGGGGACGCTTGCGTGCCTCAGCGATACAGATACCCGTACCGTAGGTACAACCACGATGGAGAAGTATCTGTTGAGAGGCCAGACAAACGTGTGGTTCCTGAAGAGGGGCAGCAGCCTTTTCAGTAGTTGCAGGGGCAACAGTCTGGATGATTGACTGATCTGGCCTTGTAACATTAACCAAAACGGCCTTGCTGTGCTGGTACTGCGAACGGCTGAAAGCAAGGGGAAACTACGGCCGTAATTTTTCCCGAGGGCATGCAGCTTTACTGTATGATTAAATGATGATGGCGTCCTCTTGGGTAAAATATTCCGGAGGTAAAATAGTCCCCCATTCGGATCTCCGGGCGGGGACTACTCAAGAGGACGTCGTTATCAGGAGAAAGAAAACTGGCGTTCTACGGATCGGAGCGTGGAATGTCAGATCCCTTAATCGGGCAGGTAGGTTGGAAAATTTAAAAAGGGAAATGGATAGGTTAAAGTTAGATATAGTGGGAATTAGTGAAGTTCGGTGGCAGGAGGAACAAGACTTCTGGTCAGGTGACTACAGGGTTATAAACACAAAGTCAAATAGGGGTAATGCAGGAGTAGGTTTAATAATGAATACGAAAATAGGAATGCGGGTAAGCTACTACAAACAGCATAGTGAACGCATTATTGTGGCCAAGATAGATACGAAGCCCACACCTACTACAGTAGTACAAGTTTATATGCCAACTAGCTGTGCAGATGACGAAGAAATTGTAGAAATGTATGATGAAATAAAAGAAATTATTCAGATAGCGAAGGGAGACGAAAATTTAATAGTCATGGGTGATTGGAATTCGAGTGTAGGAAAAGCTAGAGAAGGAAACGTAGTAGGTGAATATGGATTGGGGCTAAGAAATGAAAGAGGAAGCCGCCTGGTAGAATTTTGCACAGAGCACAACTTAATCATAGCTAACACTTGGTTTAAGAATCATGATAGAAGGTTGTATACATGGAAGAACCCTGGAGATACTAAATGGTATCAGATTATATAATGGTAAGACAGAGATTTAGGAACCAGGTTTTAAATTGTAAGACATTTCCAGGGGCAGATGTGGACTCTGACCACAATCTATTAGTTATGACCTGTAGATTAAAACTGAAGAAACTGCAAAAAGGTGGGAATTTAAGGAGATGGGACCTGGATAAACTGACTAAACCAGAGGTTGTACAGAGTTTCAGGGAGAGCATAAGGGAACAATTGACAGGAATGGGGGAAAGAAATACAGTAGAAGAAGAATGGGTAGCTTTGAGGGATGAAGTAGTGAAGGCAGCAGAGGATCAAGTAGGTAAAAAGACGAGGGCTCGTAGAAATCCTTGGGTAACAGAAGAAATATTGAATTTAATTGATGAAAGGAGAAAATATAAAAATGCACTAAATGAAGCAGGCAAAAAGGAATACAAACGTCTCATAAATGAGATCGACAGGAAGTGCAAAATGGCTAAGCAGGGATGGCTAGAGAACAAATGTAAGGATGTAGAGGCTTTTCTCGCTAGGGGTAAGATAGATACTGCCTACAGGAAAATTAAAGAGACCTTTGGAGATAAGAGAACCACTTGTATGAACATCAAGAGCTCAGATGGAAACCCAGTTCTAAGCAAAGAAGGGAAAGCAGAAAGGTGGAAGGAGTATATAGAGGGTCTATACAAGGGCGATGTACTTGAGGACAATATTATGGAAATCGAAGAGGATGTAGATGAAGATGAAACGGGAGATATGATACTACGTGAAGAGTTTGATAGAGCACTGAAAGACCTGAGTCGCAACAAAGCTCCGGGAGTAGACAACATTCCATTGGAACTACTGACCGCCTTGGGAGAGCCAGTCATGACAAAACTCTACCATCTGGTGAGCAAGATGTATGAAACAGGCGAAATACCCTCAACTTCAAGAAGAATATAATAATTCCAATCCCAAAGAAAGCAGGTGTTGACAGATGTGAAAATTACCGAACAATCAGTTTAATAAGCCACAGGTGCAAAGTACTAACACGAATTCTTTACAGACGAATGGAAAAACTAGTAGAAGCCGACCTCGGGGAAGATCAGTTTGGATTCCGTAGAAATACTGGAACACGTGAGGCAATTGTGACCTTACGACTTATCTTAGAAGAAAGATTAAGGAAAGGCAAACCTACGTTTCTAGCATTTGTAGACTTAGAGAAAGCTTTTGACAATGTTGACTGGAATACTCTCTTTTAAATTCTAAAGGTGGCAGGGGTAAAATACAGGGAGCGAAAGGCTATTTACAATTTGTACAGAAACCAGATGGCAATTATAAGAGTCGAGGGACATGAAAGGGAAGCAATGGTTGGGAAGGGAGTAAGACAGGGTTGTAGCCTCTCCCCGATGTTATTCAATCTGTATATTGAGCAAGCAGTAAAGGAAACAAAAGAAAGATTTGGAGTAGGTATTAAAATCCATGGAGAAGAAATAAAAACTTTGAGGTTCGCCGATGACATTGTAATTCTGTCAGAGACAGCAAAGGACTTGGAAGAGCAGTTGAACGGAATGGATGGTGTCTTGATGAGAGGATATAAGATGAATATCAACAAAAGCAAAACGAGGATAATGGAATGTAGTCGAATTAAGTCGTGATGTTGAGGGTATTAGATTAGGAAATGAGACGCTTAAAGTAGTAAAGGAATTTTGCTATTTGGGGAGCAAAATAACTGATGATGGTCGAAGTAAAGAGGATATAAAATGTAGACTGGCAATGGCAAGGAAAGCATTTCTCAAGAAGAGAAATTTGTTAACATCGAGTATAGATTTAAGTGTCATTAAGTCATTTCTGAAAGTACACTCATGGAAATGGAAAAAAGAACACATTGACACCGGTGTGTCAGACCCACCATACTTGCTCCCGACACTGCGAGAGGGCTGTACAAGCAATGATCACACGCACGGCACAGCGGACACACCAGGAACCGCGGTGTTGGCCGTCGAATGGCGCTAGCTGCGCAGCATTTGTGCACCGCCGCCGTCAGTGTCAGCCAGTTTGCCGTGGCATACGGAGCTCCATCGCAGTCTTTAACACTGGTAGCATGCCGCGACAGCGTGGACGTGAACCGTATGTGCAGTTGACGGACTTTGAGCGAGGGCGTATAGTGGGCATGCGGGAGGCCGGGTGGACGTACCGGCGAATTGCTCAACACGTGGGGCGTGAGGTCTCCACAGTACATCGATGTTGTCGCCAGTGGTCGGCAGAAGGTGCACGTGCCCGTCGACCTGGGACCGGACCGCAGCGACCCACGGATGCACGCCAAGACCGTAGGATCCTACGCAGTGCCGTAGGGGACCGCACCGCCACTTCCCAGCAAATTAGGGACACTGTTGCTCCTGGGGTATCGGCGAGGACCATTCGCAACCGTCTCCATGAAGCTGGGCTACGGTCCCGCACACCGTTAGGCCGTCTTCCGCTCACGCCCCAACATCGTGCAGCCCGCCTCCAGTGGTGTCGCGACAGGCGTGAATGGAGGGACGAATGGAGACGTGTCGTCTTCAGCGATGAGAGTCGCTTCTGCCTTGGTGCCAATGATGGTCGTATGCGTGTTTGGCGCCGTGCAGGTGAGCGCCACAATCAGGACTGCATACGACCGAGGCACACAGGGCCAACACCCGGCATCATGGTGTGGGGAGCGATCTCCTACACTGGCCGTACACCACTGGTGATCGTCGAGGGGACACTGAATAGTGCACGGTACATCCAAACCGTCATCGAACCCATCGTTCTACCATTCCTAGACCGGCAAGGGAACTTGCAGTTCCAACAGGACAATGCACGTCCACATGTATCCCGTGCCACCCAACGTGCTCTACAAGGTGTAAGTCAACTACCCTGGCCAGCAAGATCTCCGGATCTGTCCCCCATTGAGCATGTTTGGGACTGGATGAAGCGTCGTCTCACGCGGTCTGCACGTCCAGCACGAACGCTGGTCCAACTGAGGCGCCAGGTGGAAATGGCATGGCAAGCCGTTCCACAGGACTACATCCAGCATCTCTACGATCGTCTCCATGGGAGAATAGCAGCCTGTATTGCTGCGAAAGGTGGATATACACTGTACTAGTGCCGACATTGTGCATGCTCTGTTGCCTGTGTCTATGTGCCTGTGGTTCTGTCAGTGTGATCATGTGATGTATCTGACCCCAGGAATGTGTCAATAAAGTTTCCCCTTCCTGGGACAATGAATTCACGGTGTTCTTATTTCAATTTCCAGGAGTGTATTTGTATGGAGTGTACTCATGTATGGAAGTGAAACATGGACAGTAAATAGTTTGGACAAGAAGAGAATAGAAGCTTTTGAAATGTGGTGCTACAGAAGAATGCTGAAGATTAGATGGGTAGATCACATAACTAATGAGGAAGTATTGAATAGGTTTGGGGAGAAGAGAAGATTGTGGCACAACTTGACCAGAAGAAGGGATCGGTTGGTAGGACATGTTCTGAGGCATCAAGGGATCACCAATTTAGTATTGGAGGGCAGCGTGGAGGGTAAAAATCGTAGGGGGAGACCAAGAGATGAATACACTAAGCAGATTCAGAAGGATGTAGGTTGCAGTAGGTACTGGGAGATGAAGAAGCTTGCACAGGATAGAGTAACATGGAGAGCTGCATCAAACCAGTCTCAGGACTGAAGACCAACACACACACACACATACAACAAACTCGCCTTCACAAAGGTTTTTTGTCAGACAGCCTCTCGATCAATTTTTGTTAAGATACACACGGCCTTTTGTGATCTAACACGTCCTGTATGTGGGGACTGATGCAACTTTGTGGCGTCACCCTGTAGACTGGCTGGCTGATGATGCTCTCAGTGATTACAGCTGTGAACCGTGTGTGACGGTGGACACAGCAGCAATATTAACTGGAATACACTCTTTGAAGACAGAGAGGATAACATAAAGGGAACGAAAACTTATTTACAACTTGCACAGGAACCAGACTGTAGTTATAAGAGTTGAATGACGTGAAAGGGAAGTGGTGGTTGAAAAGGGACTGAGAGAGGGTTGTAGCCGTCTTCTGTATATGCCTCCCATCCGCCACGCGGATCCTTTAAGACCTGATTCCTTTCCACCATCTGCTCCTTTTCTTCGAACATATCCACATCCTCTACACCTCCCGCCGACTTGATCCCCCTCATCCCCTGGTTGCTCTTCTCCTCTCCAACCCTCACCATCTGCCGCGCCTTCACTGATGTGTCCCTCCTAACCTCCACCTCTGCACCATCTCCTTTCCTACAGAGACTTCCATCACCTCTCCCTCCCGGATCATGCGCTCTCGCCCTACATTTATCCCTCCCACCAACTATGATCATCACCTCCCCCTCCATTGTTCTTTTCCCGAGCTCCCTCTCTCGCATGTCCCTGCTGTTTTATCCCCACCTATCCTCTCTCTGACTTCCTTCTGTCCCTCGAGTCCTTTAAGTCTCCCCTCCACTGCCTTTCCCACTCCTTCTCGCATCTGCCCAGCCCCCCTTTTTTCTATGTCCCCTCCCTCCATCAACTCCCCCAGTTTTCCTTTCCTCTCCTCACCCCCTTTTTCCATCTCTTCAGCCTGGGTCTCCTCCCCCCCCTGCCCCCATCTTCCGCTATGTCGCCTATATAGTGCTGTTTTCAGTGAGCGTTCATTGTCGTGTGTCCCCTGTCAGTGTTGCGAATGCGAATAGCCACTATACTGTCGCTACTTGTGTTTTTATCTTGTGCGAACAGAAACCAGACTGTCGCCGCGTTTTTTAATTGTGCCTGTCTATTTACTATGTGTTTTAATTACCATCACTGACCATGTGTTTTTATATTTTCTTCGCATCTTTTTCTCCATATTTCAGTTTTTAACAGTCACCGTTTTATCGCCTGCTTTTATTGTTCTCACATCTCCTCATTCTGTTTTTTAACTTTTCTGTAGGCTGCAGAGAGGCGTATTGTGCTGCTCCCAGAACCGCGCTCCCCCCCCCCCCCCCCCCCGCTTTCAGATAACAGGGAATGGCCCTGACTAACAATAACCTATACCTTTCATGAATCCTTTACCTCACAAAAATCATCTTTACTCGAACTACTGCAATACAGCGAGCGCCAATAATGCCAGCTAAATAAAAGATTCTAACTACAGAAGGCACTAACTACTGATAGGCGTAGTTAGCAAAAATGAAAAATTTTGATAGAGAACAAACGATGTATTTACCTTAATAATGTTGAAAAGTCATCATATATATATCTATCAATTCAGGACATCCATCTTTACAAATTTCCTTTTTCTGGCGGAAACACGTCCAGATCGTCCGCTTATAGTGGCCTCTCAAAACTCTGTCATCTCTCTCTCCACAACCACCACTGCTGGCGGCTCACCTCCAACTGTGTTGATGGTTTGCAAAGGACTATAACAAACGTAAATGTTTGCCTGCTTTACCATTTTGGATTGTTAGTATATATTATGTGCTGGTCATGTACTTAGCATTTTATATTGTTAACTCACCAAGAAGGTGTGGCTAGACGTAAATGCGAGCCTTTAGACCCAGATCTTCCTGGGTGAAATAAATAAATTACACCCCAAAACACACATTAGGCTGCAGAATCAGAAAATAGCTGGGACAACGTGATTTTAGATATTCAGCAACGATGTAATTTTGAGGTTCTGCCTAATTCATTGCAAGGGATAGTAGACTGAAATGTTCCACATGGTTCACACTGTCTTCGTAATCGGGATTATGTTTAATATCCCAGCAGGTGCATCGTTTACTGCACGATCAATTTACACGTATCTCGTTTGAACGAACTTCGATAGAAGAAGCCTTCTACATCCATGAACTGTATAGTATACAGACTGTGAAACTTCCAGGAAAACTCGGGTTATATTCACTACACAAGCGAAAACTTAAGCTCTAGGCTCAGACAGTAGGAAAGAGCATTGTAATACGTGCGACTGAATACGTTTGTGTCAGTTTCGTAATCAATTATGATCACGTCTTAGCAACGCACGTATGCTTTGTTCTCCATTGCCGTCCTCTCCAACTGCAACTTTTCGTAAGCGGAGATCTAAATAAAATTCATTATCTCTGCTCACTGGTTCAGTACATTCGCACAGTCAATGAAATGTGTGCCTCAGAAACCGCATCTGTTTCGCTTGCTCTGGATAGCGTACGTAAAACATCGCTCAGCTAAGATTTATATTCCAATAATAATATCACGGTAATTGTATATAAACAAGGATCAGCGTCGGAAGAGCGTTAAGTGATATTTGTCATCGCTATTTCTGCCGATGTACGAAAATGACCAATATACTAACGAAGGTGGTAACTGATCAATTCCAAGTGTTGTAAAATGAATAAAATGAGGACTCACAGCAAAGCAGCTAGAGCTATGTAAATTTCATCAAAATACACGATGATAAACTATCAGGATTGTAATTACACCTTCCCCAGTTGTTAAGCAAACAATTACACGTTTAAATGACGGCAGTTATAATGCTAGAAACAGCCAGAAGAGCCTACAAGATATTTCACATCTTGCACGTACGTGTACGACTCCTCAGGCAGGTTGTTAAAGGCATTAGTTATCAAACAATGGTGAGTGGGACTGCAGAATAGACTGTGTCCTGTAATTAACGATGTACGGTTTATGCAGGTTTGAACTCTTTCTTTCTCTTTTGGTCCATGTGAGACTTTGCAGATGGGGCTGTTGCTGACGCATTTTCGAGTCTAGCACCCAACAGTGTAGGAAAAAAAAATAAAGATCCGGGTAAGTGAGAGTAGGACTCACGCACCGGGAACTCCGCACAAACTTAATTATGTGTATAGAACGTTCATTCATCGAGGGAATCGCGAATTTCCAAGATTTTTTCCTCTTATTGATATCATTACTGGCAGAATATCAAAATATGTGACATTAAAAGCCGTATCTTCTGATGGTATTGGCGTAGAACTTTATATTTTTACACAGTGAAGGAACGTTAGATCTTAGTATCTGACATAAATTTCGACTTGATAGTCTTACATTTCCTATCTGAACGGACAGACAGACAGTCGGATAACATAAGAAAAAGGTATTTTTTGTTTGATATAATTAAAACGTAACATTTCCGGATTTTCTCCTTTACTTATAATGTAAAACCTTGCTGCTTCCTAAATTTCATGATTCTAGGTCAACGGAAAGTACCCTATAGCTACTGATGTGTGAGTTAGTATCAAACTATGACCCTAACGTTTGACTGCATTGACTTGGAAGCTTGGAGTGTTTACGTCGCCAAAGGATCATAGACCTAGGTATGTGACAAATTTCTTCATTATATAATAAGTTTCCTTTAATTTACGTCCATGGTCACAAACTTTTTGTTAACAGATTACCGGCTTCGGTCTTTAATGACCATCATCAGATCTGCAGCAAAAATGGGAAAAACATAAATACACTCGCAAACTGTATACAGCTTAAGAGCAATACATAGACCATAATGCAAAGTGGTACTGACAGAATTTACATTTGTGCGCTTTAAATATTGCTTTTTATTACGGTAATGCCTTTTATACGTTATAAGCTTATTACAGACTTCAACTATTGTATCCCCCTTTATTTTCGCTGTTTCAATTAATTATTGAAAACTAGTGTATGCTGACATTAGCGACATCTGGTGAACTTACAACACAAACATCTTGTGGTTACTGTACGGCAGTAGTACTACTGACAACATGACTCGTGCATGTGATGTTATTTATATGTACTGGACGATGCTGGCGCTCATTCCGCATTTAACATTTGACGATGCCACTATGGCTGCAGTACATTAGGACTTTGTTTTTATGAAACAGGTATGCCTCTTCATAATTAAAGCTCACAAATGTAAATTATGTCAGTACCACTTTTCATTATGGTCTATGTATTGTTCTTAAACTGTATACAGTTTGCGAGTGTATTTATGTTTTTCCCATTTTTGCTGCAGATCTGATGATGGTCATTAAAGACCGAAACCGGTAATCTGTTAACAAAAAGTTTGTGACCATAAACGTAAATTAAAGGAAACTTATTACATATGTGGGTCACTGTTTTTTCGTGACGATGTTGCAGCATGTGGAACCTTCATTATACGTCTACCCGTTAGTGATGAAAACGGGACTTAACAGTCGGACAGACGGACGGACAACAAAGTGATCCTATAATGGTTCAGTTTTTACCGTCTGAAGTACGGTACACTAAAAAGCGAAAAGCAAATGAGCTTGACGGCAACAGTTGCGTATTTGCTAAGGCGTATATAGCTAGATTACTGATTATGCCCTGCGACTGGGCCGTGTGACCTTCTGTTGCCTCATTTACCGAACCCTGCAAAGTGAACAATGTATTCCGCATGGACTCTTGGGAGGATCTAAATCACCGGGAAATAGCTATGTATATGTCTTTCGATAGCACGAGAACAATGGCCGCACACTCAAACAGTGCTATCACGAGACAAATGTGGTGTGGAAACGAATTCGCCACGGCCCACACGTCGGCCCTGACGATATCATCAGCGGCCGGCCGCGAGTAGCGGTGGAGATTGTTATTGATTGGTATCCTTCTCCGGTTATCTCCGGCACGTGCAGACGAAATTGCCAAGGCGGGCATTCCTTCCGCCGCAGAGCCGTTTAAGGCGCGGTAATGGAGTAATTTGCCTTCTCCGCGCTCCGAGATATGAAAGTCGCCGGGGCGCGTATTGTTGCAGCAGATAAGAGGCAGCAATGGCAAACAAAGACCGAGAACAAAGCCGACAGCCCGATCCAGCTATAGCGCTTGAATGCGCCATCCAGAAAACTACGTTCTTTCATTTCGTCTTGTCCTTAGTGCTTCCGAAAGACGCTCAAAAATTCTGTTATTCGTTGAAGTTTGACCGCGTTTCTCCTTCTGGCAGTTTCCAGTATGCAAGTGATCCTGCTGTTGTTTATACGGACTTCAAAACGCACTACCACTGTCTTTGGCGTACACTTACTGTGAATAATCACGGAAATGACAGTGACGTATCTTTCTTTCTTTCTTTCTTTCACTGGTGCCATGTCCCACGCTGACGAAGGATTCGGCTTTGTTAGGAACGGATTTGGCACGGTTAGTGTAAAGGGGTGCCAGATGCCCTTCCTGCCGCCACCTCGTACACCCCGGGACGGAATTAGTGTACCCCTGCTGTCTGCGTCTAGTGTAATTCATGGAAAAGTGCGAACGTGTTCAGATGTCCGCGAGTCGTGTAACTGAAGCGGAACGTGGGGACCAGCCCGGTATTCACCTAGCGAGATGTGGAAAACCGCCTAAAAACCACATCCAGGCTGGCGGGCACACCGACCAACATCGGTAATCCGCCGGGCGGATTCGATCCGGGGCCCGAGCAATCACCCGAGTCCAGGAAGCAGCGCATTAGCGCTCTCGGCTAACCTGGTGGGTAGTGACGTATCTGTAGAATTTAATTATTCGTAACCGCGCAGAGTGGGCGCGTGGTTAGACGCAACATGTCACGGATTGTGCACACCCTCCCGCTGGAGGTTCGAGTCCTCCCTCAAGCATAGGTGTGTGTGTTGTTCTTAGCATAAGTTACTTTAAGTACTATTTAACTCTAGGAACCGATGACCTCAGCAGTTTCCTCCCTTAGAAATTCACACACATTTGAATATTTCTGAATTATTCCAATCACAGGTGTCTATGTGCTGTAGAGAGGACTTGTTAGATGAAATCTTGATAAGGGATCCATGTCCGGAAATGTGCTGTTTCAGTACACAGTAAATTTGAAGACTCCATTGTTTTCAAATTTCCCGCCTTACGGAAAGCACACAAACTGAAAAGGTGGCGCCTTCGTCATTACCTGTTGTAATTAACATTTTCGTCCGATTGTAACAACTACTCCAATAAACTGATACGGTAGCATCTGGGAGAGTTGCCTGTGGTGCTCCACGGACGCGTCGCGCTCTCGACTTTGAAGAGGGCGTCCTCCGTCACGCACAACGTCGTAAACTGCTACGCATGTGGGGACAGCTTTCGTCCCCACCCATGAGATTAGCATGCTTAGTTTTCGTCAGGGGGCTGATGACCATGATGTCGACCGCCCCTCACCTCAAATCATCATCATCATCTTTCGTCAGGTACCAGAGAATCCGACAACGAGTACTATAGACTTTACCCATGGCATGCGCGCTTGTAGAGCATACATGTCACAGCTCATTGTGTCTGCTCCGAAAACTGACATCCTTCCTGCATTAATTTAATATGCCGTTTACCCCCACTCTCTCTTTGCAAAGGCTTGGGTCAGGTTCCACCCCGTCTTCTTTTTCTTGGTTCAAGTGGTTCAAAATGGCTCTGAGCACTATGCGACTTAACTTCTGAGGTCATCAGTGGCCTAGAACTTAGAAATAATGAAACCTAACTAAGCTAAGGACATCACACACATCCATGCCCGAGGCAGGATTCGAACCTGCGACCGTAGCGGTCACGCGGTTCCAGACTGAAGTGCCTAGAACCGCACGGCCACAACGGCCGGCTCTTCTTTTTCTATCCTACATCTTTTCCATAAGGCTCTCTCACAATGACCGTCCTCTCCTGGAGCTCACTTACTGTAATTTAGTGCAGCGAAGCGTTCAGCTTCTTTTTTAAAAAATCAACCACTTGAACAAAATATTAACCGTACTACCACCCGTTTTATTATTTTTATAAACATGGATATAATGCAGAATTTTAATTCTTTAAAAGCAGTATATTTACAAACGAGTTTATTTTGTGGCCATCCTTCGCAGCAAGCAAAGAAATATTTGTTTTGTAAATGAAAAACGCTTTCTCTTGCTGCACTGTATTTTATTCTCCCAAACCCGTTTCGGGTTTTTTTACCGCTTGAAGGCATCGTCGGTGGGATTTATAATAGAGCTATGATACACTTTTGTTTTGATATGTATTATTTGTAGATTATAAAACAATTCACTTCTCGCTTTTTATGTAAATAAGTGATTACTTACAGTTCCTCGCATTTTTTGTTGGCATCTGCGTTTCCTCTCATCTAGTCACATGGAGGCCACACTACCGCTCTGTTTACGAAACATAAGCATTTTTTTATGTTTCGAACATTTTTCTTCCACGTGTGAAACATAAAAGCATGCTTATGTTCTGTATATAGAGCAGTAGAGCGACCCCCATGTGACCAAATGAGAGAAAAAGCAGATGCCAACTAAAACTGGGAAGAATTGTAAGTAATGACTTATTTATATAAAAAGCGAGAAGTGAAATGTTTTAGGATCTACGAATAATGCATACCAAAACAAAAGTGTATCATAACTGAATCGTGAATTTGCTAAACGACGTAAGCCCACAATTCCATGGTTCTGAGTTGTGCCCAGCAATGTTCCAGTACCTGTCTCGCATCACTTAATACCAAAATCACTTTGATCCGTAACTTATATACATTATTTCCAGTGACAGAACATTTGTGTTTACCGTAAAAGCAGTCTTCGTCCAGGACTTAAATTGCAGAATGTGGTTTTCAATCTGCATCGGAGTGCGCGTTATTATGAAACTTCCTGGCAGATTAAAACTGTGTGTGGACAGAGACTCAAACTCGGGACCTCTGCTTTTCGCGGGCAAGTACTCTACCATCTGAGCTATCCAAGTACGACTCACGACACTCCTCACAGCTTTACTTCCGCTAGTACCTCGTCTCCTACCTTCTAAACTCAACAGAAACTCTCGAGGAGAACTTTCAGAACTAGCACTCCTGCGAGAAAGGATATTGCGGAGACATGGCTTAGCCACAGCCTGGGGGATGTTTCCAGAATGAGATTTTCGCTCTGCAGCGGAATGTGCGCTGATATGAGGCTTCCTGGCAGAATAAAACTATGACTTGCCTTTCGTTGGCAACCTGTGGGGATGGGTCGGGAGGCGTACTTGGGCAGCTCAGATGCTAGAGCACTTGCCGGCGAAAGGCAAAGGTCCCGAATTCGAGTCTCGGTCCGGCACACAGCTTTGATCTACCAGGAAGTTTCAGGACTTAAATTGGTTTGCTTGTCAGGCAATGATAATTATTAACTGATTTATTTGTAGCTTTAAGTTGGTAAAATGTCTACACTACTGTTGCTTGTGAGGTAGACCTCCGATACGTAAGTGGAAAACGAAATGGCGTCTAATAGCAGTGCTTTATATATTGGGTTGTTGAAAATGGAGAAAATAATGACCGAACGGGGAGGAAGGGACTTAAAAGGGACGCAGAATACAAGAGAGCTACAATAAATCGTGCTTAGGTTAAAGGTGTGGAGCACATACAGCAGGTGGGAAAGTTAGTTTCACTTACACAAACAAGAACTGATTGCAGGTAAGCAATTAGGGTTTTACTTTGTTTCACAATATTTTTGTACATAATATTCTTGTACATATCATTGTAACTTACCGCGACTGGTAATGACATTAGTAGCGCAGACTGTTGTTGATAAAACATTGTTATATATCTGAGATGCAGAAACCAATGTTTCAACTTGATTTCCGAAAATGCATTATTAGAAACAGTTAATTATATGAAAGGTTTTTAAACTAAGAACGAACAAGATATGTTGTTACAGTAGGGAAAAACTAAAGACCAAGAGGAAGGAAAGACGAGTCTCGTATTTGTGCAGCTATGTTCAAGTATTACGATAGATTCAGACAAGCAAGTAGAGTAAGAAACCCTTCCTCAGTGTTACCGAATTCAGGGTGAAGAGATTGCGTAAGTTGTTGCTTAGCTGCAAGTCTCCTAAAGACCAACGTGGAAAACGCAAACCAGGGAACGCAAAAGAGACTGATATACTTGCTTCTACTCATGCTCACGTTGTGTCATTTCCAATTAAGCAAACCCACTATGGAAACACAGATGTTTTCTACTTAAACTCTGAACTAACTGTAAAAACAATCCCTGAAATGTTTCTTGTCAAATATCCTGATAGTAAAGTGTCTTACCACTATTATCACAGATATTTCAGCAATTTCTTTCGTTTCAGATTTGAGAGTCCCTGTGTAGGCACATGCATTACATGTGAAGAACCGAATGTTAAAGTCAAAAGCAGTGCACTTAATGATTGCACTAAACGTGTAGCCGCAGCAGAACTACTTCACAAACGTCGCAGCAAAAAGCTTTACGAAGCACTGGAAGATGCAAAGAAGTTATTCCCTGAGAGGGAGGATTTTCTTGCATTAACATTCGACTACATGCGAAAGGTATGCTTGCCTAAGATACCAGTTCAGGCCATGTATTACTATCGTCAACTGACAGTTCCAGTTTTGAAGCTTCCTGGCAGATTAAAACTGTGTGCCCGACCGAGACTCGAACTCGGGACCTTTGCCTTTCGCGGGCAAGTGCTCTACCATCTGAGCTACCGAAGCACGACTCACGCCCGGTACTCACAGCTTTACTTCTGCCAGTATCTCGTCTCCTACCTCAGCTCAGATGGTAGAGCACTTGCCCGCGAAAGGCAAAGGTCCCGAGTTCGAGTCTCGGTCGGGCACACAGTTTTAATCTGCCAGGAAGCTTCAAAACTGGACATGGCTTAGCCACAGCCTGGGGGATGTTTCCAGAATGAGATTTTCACTCTGCAGCGGAGTGTGCGCTCAGATGGTAGAGCACTTGCCCGCGAAAGGCAAAGGTCCCGAGTTCGAGTCTCGGTCGGGCACACAGTTTTAATCTGCCAGGAAGTTTCATATCAGCGCACACTCCGCTGCAGAGTGAAAATCTCATTCTAGTTCCAGTTTTCTCTGTGCATAGCATGAAAACTAACTCAGTACCCTTCTGCATCTACCAAGAGGGACAAGCTAAGAAAAATGAAAATGTATGCAGTTTTCTCCTCCATTCTTTCAATACCTGTATCTCGTCTAGTATTAAAGAACTCTGGTTGTTTCGTGATAACTGTCCAGGCCAGAATAAGATCAAAACTCTCATTAGGATTTTTGAACATGAGACTTCTTTTCTCTATCTGAGGACACTCCTTTCTCACAAATAATTGGTACTTCGCAGCAGTGAAAAGAGGCGTATGGACAGACTCTACACAGTGAAGGAGGTGAGTGAACACATAGTCAGCTCTAGTACTAAAGGAAGTTCTACAGTTACTATCGTTGAAAGTGAGGATGTTTATGATTACAACAACAGGTGGTCACATTCCATAGAGACGTCTGTTGAGGACGTTCCTAGAGATAAAAAGGTATCTTTCACTGCTTCAACTTTTATGGAATCTGCTTTCTGCAGAACAGATCGGAATAATTGTGGAAAAACCATTCATAGAGGAATAATTCAATATTTTTTCATCCTTAGAGCAACATATTCACATATCCCAGAACTACCATACAGACATGCTTATCCAAATGGTCTGCGTCCAGTCAATGAAATTAAGGGAATACGCAAAACGCTCAAGTACATTCCCGGCTGTAATGAATACAAAGCATTTTACGACGAAACTGCATCTTGGGAAACAAAGACTAATGAGTAGAATTGCAATTTCGTTTAGGAATGTTTGTCGTGTATATTTATTTCCCAGGGTGATATACTGACTGTGTACTCTGAATGTGTTTTTCAATAAAGAAAATACTTTTTTCAGTCTTTATAAGTCAGAATTTTATTGCATAAGAAGCACAACTAAAGTTAATTTGAAAAACGACTTAAATCCTTCCTTTTTAAAACAAAATTTGAATAATAAATGAAAAGCACCAGTTTGCTTTTGTTCTACAATATTACTTTTATTGTTAACCGGTTTTCGGCTTACAAGGCCATCTTCAGACATTTACTGAGTATTATCACCAAAGAAGTTAAATGTTAGGAAACAACATTGGAAGAGAAGTAACACATCTAGACTGAAGTAGAAACATACAGTAAGTAACATCTTTGCAATGAAAAGGTTAAAACTGAACAGTACATTAATAACAATGGAGTAGACAGGAAAACCTTTAGCACAAAATAGGAATAGCATGCCTACATAACAGTTTCTATTAATAAACAAAACTAATAAAATAAAATTAGTACTAGACAAGGCTGCATCAGGAGGTATGAAACATGGAGAGTGATACATAACCAATTAAAAGAAGAGACAGTTATCAATGTAAATACAGAATACACAAGGAACTTCAGCAATATCAATAAGATAAACAGAAATAAATAAATGCAGGAAAATGGAGGTGTTTGAGGGAACCTACAGTTTGAGAGTGTGGCGGTACTGCATTTTAACATTAACATTATAATCAAAGCAGTGGCTGTGTACCAGTTTTCATTAAATAAATAAGCAAAGTAAAATATGAACAGTATTTGATGAGACAACTGCAAGGGACAGTAATACAAGTACCAGTTAAAAGAAAGCCTTAACTATTGAAATTACAGTCTATGTAGAATATAAAGACAACTTCAACAAAAAAAAACAACTCAATGAATACAGGAAAATGGGTATATGTAGGAAGAGAGAGTGTGGGAAGTAATGAATAACAAAGATGATTATATGAAGTTTAGGAGAGGGGAAGTGTTGAACAGTGTCTGGTCATTTAGGATGAGATCTGGACTGTGAGCAAGATGTTTGTTAATTTCCAGGACTTCCAGCAGGTTGAGTTTATGGCATTTGTTTGCTAAGTGAAGTACGTGGGACACTGGCTGGTAGTTGTGACCCTCACTCAGTACATGCTCAGCAAATGCAGAGTCTGAATTCTGCAACCTCCAGCTGCGTTCATGTTCAGCCAGCCTAGCTGATATGTCTCTGCCTGACTGACCAATATAATTTATTATAATGTTGTTCTACCAAGAACCGATGTTCTACCAAGAATCGACGGAAGATTCTGTTAATATGGCAAAATTTGAACATGAAGGGCATACAAGATCATGCTTTTGTAATGAAAGTTTTATGTAATTTCGATGGATGTAACATATCATGCAATAATTTAGCGCATTATTGTCTCGGTAAGATAGTAGACAGTTCTTTGTTGTTTCTGAAATAGTACCTCTACGAACTTAAGTTGTTCTGCAAATTCACGATTCAACTGTAGCGTTATGGATGTCACTGATGACGCCTTACTAAGAAAATACGTTATCAAACGAAAAGAGTTACTGGATGTCCAAAAATCTGTGGGGATTTGAAATGGAAATAGGATATACGCTCGATTATAGGTGAAGTAAGTGGCAGACATCGTTCATTTGCATATTACTGGGAACACTCAGTCAGAAAGAAAGTTGCTTGCAAAACACTCGTGCACTCATCATATAATATTGTTTAATTATGCGGAACGCATACCATGTAGTACTATTAGGGGATACCCAGAACTGATCGAGTTACTTTGGTTTGGAGGGCCTGCACCAGAAGTTCTGTTGAATCTGTGAAGGCTTTGGCTGCAGGTTTCTGCATCTGTATTGTGGCGAATTGTAGGATACCACTTGATAAGCCAGAGGTGCACTGCATGGAGGCAGCAAGTACTAGGATAGTAGAATACTTGCCGAGTGCACAAGGTGTTTTTCTAGGTTAAGTGGTAGTTTGAGGACCTCTAATGAGCGCTCGCCATTCGATACGCAGAGAGTGAAACCAGGTCACGCACAAAGTTAAAACTCTTCAAATGTCAAAATTTTAGCAGTAAATTACAGTTGCATTCGAACCAGGTATCTGAATTTGTCACCATCCATCGCGCTCAAACTATACTTGAACTCAAGAGCTGAATAAAATCCGAAAAAGAAAGATCGTAAATATTTAACGAGGCATGGAAATTATATCGGAAAGACAGGGTTACACGCCACAGGAGAGAGAGTGAAAACTGTTACTGTCTACTAAGGTCAAAACTGAGTCTGATTACGAAGACCGTATTTTAAGGACTACATAAGACGCTACGGACTGTGAGGCGCTCCTTAATTTTGAAGCAATTTTTTTAAAATTTCATTTGTACCATTTTTGTTATTAGACTGCAAATCAGCAGAAAATGAAAAATAACGTAGCGAGGAGGAAAGGAGGCTTTCTTTTCGTGAATCGTTACTGAAGAAGTTTAGAGAACCAGCATTTGAGGCTGACTGAAGTACAATTTTACTGCCACTAACTTATATTTCGCGGAAAGACCACAATGATAAGATAAGAGAGATTAGGGCTCGTACAGAGGCATATAGGCAGTCATTTTTCCATCGTTGTGTTTGGGAGTGGAACAGGGAGAGAAGATGCTAGTTGTGGTACAAGGTACCATCCGCCACGCACCGTATGGTGGATTGCGGAGTATGTATGTAGATGTAGATGAAGGTGGTGCAGTGGTTAGCATACTGGACTCGCATTCGGGAGGACAACGGCTCAAACCCGCGTCCGGCTATTCTGATGTAGTTTTCCGTAAATTCCCTACATCGTTTGAGGCAAATGCCGGGATGGTTCCTATCGAACGGCTCGGCCGACTTCCTTCCCCATTCTTTCCTAATGCGATGAGACCGATGACCTCGCTGTTTGCTCCCCTCTCCTAAATCACCCAATCAACCTAAAAAAAAATCTTATTTTATAAAACCGAACTGACCTTTAAAATCCCTGAAAACCGTCATGTGAACTTTCTTCTTCTTCGTCCTGTTCGTTGTCCTCTTCATATATAGGATGCTCTGCATTGCCATCGAGAACGTTACTTATGACATACTTCTTGAAAGATTTAACAGTAATGTCTTCTCCCACTCTAGACCACTACTGGTTTCTCCACCGACAGACTTGTTTAAATGTGGGTCGTTTTAAAGCTCCCTTGGGCGTGAATTCATCTTGGGTTTCATGCATCATCCATTTGTTCATTCCTATCTCATATACACTTTAAATGGTTTATTTAATGACGAATGAAGGCATTTGTGAAGTAGGTCCTCCCGCAATAACATCAAGTTCTGTATCTTCCTGCCTAAGTTGCTCTTTCACAGAATTTTTCAAATGAGCACTCAAATGATCCAGCACGAGAAGAGAACTCTTCTTCAATAAACCACCTTTCATTCTCTCCCACACTCTATTAATTCTTAATTTCATACCAGACTCGTCCATTCAACCCTTTTAATGCACGTGAACAATAACAACTGGCGGTATTTCAGACGGTTTTGGCATCGTTTTGTGCTTGAAAATGGATTAAGTTTATTGCCATCAGCACAACATGAAAGGACGACACTGTAGTGTATCTTTTCATACCCACTTGTTTTCAAACTTACAGTTTTTGCACCTTTCATGGCAACAGTTCCGTTACTCGGCACATCAAATGTCAGAGGAGTTTCGTCTCTATAAACTATTTGGTTTATCTCCACGCTGGTTTCTTTCGATGTTGAATAATAAAGCGATGGGAAGGTAATATTATCTCTTTACACTCTTGTGGCTTTTTTTAAGATAGTTTACTTTTGGTTCGCATGATAAGTCCATGACGCTTCATAAAATTGTAGCACCAACCAACTCCATCCTTAAAGCCAATTAAGCCCTATTGTAGCACTAGCTTACGAGCGTGTATTTGAATCATTTTTGTATTAATTCCAGTGCTATTTTGATGGTGTGCTTGAAACAACATCAATACGCCATCTTCTAAATTTGGCCATTTTGCATTCAGTCCTCTATTTGCACATTTAGTCTTCCTGATTTTGTTTTTCATTTCTTCTCTACTAGCTCGCTAATCGCGAATGGTTTTTCTGTTGTTGGAGGGCCGAAATGCCACTCAGCTGCTATGCTTCCATGTTTTTCTGCATGTGCTATTACTTTCAATTTAAGGCCCACATCGTGAGACTACATTTTATTTTTTTCTATTACGAAACTAGCTACTAGCAAAAACATTGTACTGTTACCGATTGCATACATCACTTGCAGTTCAAGTTCGCTGGCACCGTAGACTGCAATGACGCATCACACGCTAGACAGTGTTCTGTGTCCCTGATGGCAGGGCGGGAGGGAGACAGTGTTAGCAAGCTTGTGAATCCCCGCAACTCATGTTCGTCGCATCGATGCACTGCTGCTGCCAGCTGAATCAAATGTTGCTAGATATAGGCTTCCTGTGGCATCGAATATATGGCCATTTTTAAGACGGACGTCAATTTTAAATCAGACACTGGACATTTTTATATTATTTTCAAGTATAAGATGCCTCTAAATTTTGGAGGCAATTTTTCGAAGAAAAAAATGCGTCTTATAGTATGTAAAATAGAGTATCTTGCCGCGAATGGCATTGCAGATGGCCTAACTAAACCCAAGTTAATCATCAGATGTTTTTTCCCGTCACCCAATTCCGATGTAACAGTTGTAGAATCATTCAAAGAAAGTCTACGATTATGCAGGATTAACTGGTAGCTATTTGAATATATAGAGAGTATAGAGTGGAACATCTATAGATTCATTGCAGGTGGTATGGACAGATATTCTTGTGAAGTAGTACTGAGTTCATTAGTTCGACAGCCTACAGGCAATGAAAACATTTCAGACCTCGCCGCTACAAACAGGCCTGACCTTATCGACAGTGTAAGTATAGAGACAGAGATTGTCGATGGTTATCTAAGTTAAGAAAATTCACCAAGAAAGCTAGGAGGGTTTTCATGCCGGATAGAGCAGATAAGCAGTTGTTAGCACCTTACTTAAACAGTGAATGGACGTCATTTGGTTGCAATACGATGCGTTAAAAGGAACGATGGGTAAACTTAAAACTGATTGTAAAGCGGTCTCTAGAGTAATAGTGCCGAGTGAGTGACTTAAGGACTGAAAAGACCCACAGTGGTTTAAAAATGAAATTTGCCAAATGCTGTGAGAGGTTGGGGCACTCTCCATTCAAAAAGAGAGCACAAAACTGTCGACAGGCAAATGTTAGCAGTAACTGTGCTGCGAATATAAAATGATCGAGGCGCGAAGCGTGGAGCAGCTTCCAACGTCATGTGTTAGCTAAATATCTTTCCGTGAACCCAAGAAAATTTTTGTCCGACTTAAAATCGAAAAGAGGGTTGAATTTTCTGTTCATTCGCTCATCTAGTGTGGCAACAGAACGCAGCAAAAGGAATGATGACATTTTAAACATTGAGTTAAAAAACCATTTAAGCAGGAGTATCATACAGAGTATAGACACACAATCGTTTGAATGTCACACAGTCCCGCAAAGAGCACGTAGAAACAGGCATCCCTGGCACTGAGAAACAGCTGAAGGAAATGAAAAGAAATAATTCTCCTGGTCCGGATCAAATCTCAGTTCGGTTTTACAGAGAGTACTCTTCGGAACTGGGCCCTTACTTAGACTGCATTTATCGTGAAGCTCCCAACCAGCGCAACGTGACAAACGACAGGGAAAATGGGCAGTTGACTGCCCTTTATATTAAGTTGGTGCATATTTCTTAGCGTTTCTGTTGGGCATGGTAGTATTCCGGCTCTTATGGGTTCATTTATCGATTATCATTTCTTATCTGTAGTTCGCTGTTGCTTTATGTGTTTACATACTGTGATTTTGTCATTTGGAGCTAGTGGGTGGAGCTGTTGACGCTAGAAAATCAAGTGCCAAGTAGAGAAATAGGAACATTTCCGACACGTTCGTCTGTTTCAGTTCAATATACGGGTGACAGCGGCGGAGGGAGTCAGAAACGTTTGCATCGTGTACGGGGACGATGCCATTGCACAGAGCACAGCAAAAAAATAGTTCTCTCATTTTAAGGCGGATCGTGTTGACATTAATGACTCTCTACGTTCGGGGATATTTTCGGGGTTTGATGAGGATCGTTTAAACGCAATAACCCACAACGACCCACGTCAGTGTACTTCAGAACTGATAAATGTAATGAACTGTGAACATTACACCATCGTGCAGCATTTGCAGGCAATGGAGAAGGTTCAAATATTAAGTATATGCTCTAAGCCAAAACCACAAAAATCAGCCGGTGGCCATATGCTTGCCCGTTGTCAACAGGCTCGTGAACAAAACAGGCGATTCCTAACCTGTTCGAAGCTGGTGACGAGATATTGTGTCTTTATTCTAACATAAGGAAAACAAAGGAATGGTTGAGTCCGAAAAAAGCAGTAACCTATTCCCATCCATAAAAAGATAATATTATGCATCTGACGGAACAACAACGGAGTGGTGTACTATGAACTGATTCATCTAGAAGTAACCATCACTGCTGACAACTGAGACGTCTTGTAGACGCAGTCGAACAGAAATGACCAAAAATACTGCTTGTAGTGATGGTACTCCACTTCTGCTCTAAACTGACAAGAGATGGTTTGGGAAGTCACCTCTCACCCACCTTGTTCACCCTATCTCGCTCCCTGAGATTTTCACATTTTTTCAGTTTCTATCGAACAACCTTCAAGCGCCGCGCGGGATTAGCCGAGCGGTCTGGGGCGCTGCAGTCTGTGCGGCTGGTCCCGACGGAGGTTCGAGTCCTCCCTCGGGCATGGGTATGTGTGTTTGTCCTTAGGATAATTTAGGTTAAGTAGTGTGTAAGCTTAGAGACTGATGACTTTAGCAGTTAAGTCCCATAAGATTTCACACACACTTGAACATATGAACAGCCTTCAAGCAACTTCCTTTCCAGATGAAAGAACGCTCCAAACATGCGTTGACGAGTTCTTCGCCCAAAAACCGCATGACTTGTACAATCGCGAAATCGAAAACTTACGCCGGCGTTGGCAGGCTGTTGTAAATAGTGAAGGGATTATACTATTGATGACAAAGTTCTCTGTTATGTTTATCTGTTGCGGTTATTCAACCTATGAAAAAGCACTACGGAGTTATGCACCAACTCATTAAGAGGACGGACCCGAAAAATTTCATACCCTGCTAGGTACTCTATATCGATTCACCATTTTATATTACTTCGCAAATATCTGACCTGCCAATGTTCGGAACTTCCCCATGTATGCTATGTGATTAATACAGGTAGTTAACTGTTACTAATAATTACCGTATTGACATCGTGTTATAGTTGCCCTATGGCTTCACAACAAATGCTAATAAAACTTATCACTAGTCAAGGAGAGGTAGCACTAATAAAGACGAACTTTTTTTCTTTTTGGTTATAGAAATAGCTGAAGGAAACCAACAACCATATTACGCTTGGGCGAAAAGAAAAAATAAACGGCAATGACATAGTTAAAATACTAGGGTAGTAAATAGTAATTGGTGCAGTGGATATGAAAATCAGAGGTACAAGAAACAAAAAAAGTTTGACAGTATGTCGGGAATACATAATACAGTACTGGCCATTAAAATTGCTACACCAATAAGAAACGCAGGTGATAAACGGGTATTCATTGGACAAATATATTGTACTATAACTGACATGAGATTACATTTTCGCGATATTTGGGTGCATAGATCCTGAGAAATCAGTACCCAGAACAACCACCTCTGGCCGTAATAACGGCCTTGATACGCCTAGGCATTCAGTCAAACACAGCTTGGATGGCGTGTACAGGTACAGCTGCCCATGCAGTTTCAACACGATACCACAGTTCATAAATAGTAGTGACTGGCGTTTTGTGACGAGACAGTGACTCGGCCACCATTGACTAGACGTTTTCAATTGGTGAGAGATCTGGAGAATGTGCTGGCCAGGGCAGCAGTCGAACATTTCCTGTATCCACAAAGGCCCGTGAAGGACCTGGCACATGCGGTCATGCATTATCCTGCTGAAATGTAGGGTTTCGCAGGGATCGAATGAAGGGTAAAGCCACAGGTAGTAACACATCTGAAATGTTACGTCCACTGTTCAAAGTGCCGTCCTTGCGAACAAGAGGTGACCGAGACGTGTAACCAATGGCACCCAATACGATCACGCCGCGTGATACGCCAGTATGGTGATGACGAATACACGCTTCCAATGTGCGTTCACCGCGATGTCGCCAAACACGCATGCGACCATCATGATGCTATAAACAAAACCTGGATTCATCCGAAAAAATGACGTTTTGCCATTCGTGCACCCAGGTTCGTCGCTGAGTACACCATCGCAGGCACCCCTGTTTGTGATGCAGCGTCAAGGGTAACCGCAGCCATGGTCTCCGAGCTGATAGTCCATGCTGCTGCAAACGTCGTCGAACTGTTCGTGCAGATGGTTGTTGTGTTGCAAACGTCCCCATCTGTTGACTCAGGGATCGAGACGTGGCTGCACGATCCGTTACAGCCATGTGGATAAGATGCCTGTCATCTCGACTGCTAGTGATACAAGGCCGCTGGGATCCAGCACGGCGTTCCGTATTACCCTCCTGAACCAACGGATTCCATATTCTACTAACAGTCATTGGATCTCGACCATCGCGAGTAGCAATGTCGCTATACGATAAACCGCAATCGCGATTGGTTACAATCCGACCTTCATCAAAGTCGGAAACGTGATGGTACGCATTTCTCCTCCTTACGTGAGGCATCACAACAACGTTTCACCAGGCAACGCCGGGCAACTGCTGTTTATGTATGAGAAATCAGTTGGAAACTTTTCTCATAGCGCGTTGTACGTGTCGCCACCGGCGCCAACCTTGTGTGAATGCTCTGGAAAGCTAATCATTTGCATATCACAACATCTTTTTCCTGTCGGTTAACTTTCGCGTCTGTACCACGTCATCTTCGTGGTGTAGGAATTTTAATGGCCAATAGTGTAAGAGACAGAAACGAGTTATAAATTAAGGAAAAGCTGTAAAGGCGCTACGATATGTGTTAAATGGACACAGGGCAAAAAGATGAAAATAAATCAGAAAGAATGATATAAACACAAAATTTACAGTGGTAATCTTACTGAGCCTCGTGGGGATCGTTCAGGTATTCTCCAAAGAAAAGAAAAAAAAATTGAATCCCATACAACAGCTCGTGGAAAACGAGCGGCATGGCCGTAATTAGAAGGATGCTGACGAACGCTGAACAACACTGCAGACTGCACGGCGGCTGAAAGAAGTTTGCCGTCTTTGTGGGTGTGGCTCGGTCGGCAGCCCTTGTGATAGCGGCGCGCGGAGTCAATTTCCAGCGCCGGTGCGGTGCCCTTATTTGTGGAGCTGGATCGCGCTGAGTGACGAGTTAATAGAGCTTCCGCGACAAAGCGTGGACGCCCTGATTACACTCAGGCCGGCGTAAACCTCGATCAAGGTTAATGGAGGTCGCACTCACAATCTTGTCGCTGAATACCCGCCGCCGCTCGCGTTCAGCCCTTTCAGCCGCAAAATAGAGCGCCGGTCCGTGACGCGCAGTTGCCTATGGTAAATAAAGCAGCCGCACTGCTAATTACTGCATAGTCCAGATACTTCCGAGCGCCGTTATCGTTCAAACTTTTTTTAAATTTTCTTCCTTCTTGAGCCGTCTGAGTCAAATTCTTTCCCAGTGGTAATGATGCGCCTTCTAACTTCTTAGATAATTCGATTGTTCTCTCGATATTTTCCGTGGCAGAGGGTTTCTTCTACAGCGAGATGGAGGCTATTTGAGTTCCTGCGCGTTGCCCCGTTTTTTCTCTTCGAGAGTAGCGCCGTGATTGTGCGGTGGCTCCCCCGCGAGGTACCGAAAGTGACGCGGACTGTGACGACAGCCGCCGGGGTAGTCAGCTGTAGCGTGTCTGAGCTGGTCGTTACTCGCGTAGTAGAGTAGTCATTACTAGAGGCACGTCGATGGAAGATCGCGAGCCCGTAAAACGGACACAGCTTCATCTGTGCACGTACGCGACCCGCACAACCATACACATTCTGTCGATGTGTACAAGGCTGCGCCGGCCAGGGTGGCCGAGCGGTTCTTGGCGCTGCAGTCTGGACCCGCGCGACCGATACCGTCGCGGGTTCGAATCCTGCCTCGGGCATGGGTGTGTGTGGTGTCCTTGTGTTAGTTAGGTTCAAGTAGTTCTAAGTTCTAGGGGACTGATGACCTCAGAAGTTCAGTCCCATAGTGCTCAGAGCCATTTGAACCCAATTTTGTACAAGGCTGCCACGCACCGCATGGCTACGGGAGGCCACCTCTTCCGTCAAGATGGGAACGCGAAAAATCGTTGTGGCAGCCTGGGAGATGCAGACGGCGGTCGTCACGCCCGCGACGCAGGCCGCTGCCCCTGCGCTGCACGCAGCAGCACAGCCTACTTCACCGAATGCCGATACGACAGAAACATCCACACAGGATGCGGCTGATGCCCTGGAGTTCCTAAAGGTAATTCTCCCTAAGCGTACGCCCCTAGAATATCGCGAACACCTGAAATCCTCACGGCCATCGCGGAAAGGCAGAGCCGCGTGTGATGAAGAAGCCTCCACACCGCAAACTGCAAGCAGTAAGGTGCGGTCAAAGAATAGGGTCAGAAGGAAGTTGCTGCACCTGCTCCTAATCGGAAGGAAGATGAAGAGGGATTTATCGTCCCAAGCCGGGAGCACACTGCTAGGGCCAAAGTTCTCCAGCCAGTGCAACAGCTACCGATGGAAAATCGTTTCAGTGGTATACCAGAGTCGGGGGACGCTGGTGTGAGTGGCGCTGAGCCATCACAGGGGAGGAAACCTCCACCTGTATCTACAGCGATTTTCTGCACCTGATCGCAGAGATCGAACCGGCAACAGTGGCAGTCAACGGAAACGATCTTCTCAAGGTCAAAGTCGGCAGCACTGAAGCAGGCAGCAAACTCATTGACGTGTTCAGAAAGGAGGGGCTCCACTGCTACACACACAATGCGGACGCGCTCAAACTCCTCAAAGTGGTCACACGCCGCATTCCAATGAAGATGGAGCCCAGCCACCTGAAGGAAGAACTGGAGGTGATGGGTTGTGTTGTCCGATCGACGAGCCTGATGAAATCTCCGAGGACGCACACGGACCTGCCTCTGTTCTGTGTTGTCCTGGCCGACGACGTTGAAAACAGTAAGATTTTCCAGCTGCAGCACGTTGCCCGAGTACGAGTGACAGTCGAGCCGCTCCGAGCTAAGAGAAGGCGGCCTCAGTGCTATTCGTGCCAGGGCCTAGACTACGTGGCGCAGTATTGCTTCATGCCACCTCGCTGCGTCAAATCAGCAGGCCCTCCTCACCAGAGCAAAGAGTGCTCTCTGAAGAAAGAAGACGCGCCACTATGCTGGAACTGCAGTGAGCCTCATGTGGCAGACTATAGGGGTTGCAAGGCGTTCAAGAACAACAATCAGCGAGGAAAGGCAGCGCGGTCTAAGAACGTGCGGCCTGCCACCAGTTTCGTGGATGCCGTCAAAGGAGGAGCACTCACCGCAAATCCACACCAACAGCGGCAGATTACCGTAGCAACCGAGGAACAGCCAGACAAAGAAGTAGCTGCTTCACAAACAGCACTCAGAGGGCGAGGCCGACGCACGGAGCGCTCACCACACCGCGGCCCGCAGAACGAGCCGCAGAACAGCCCGCAGCCGCCGCCCAGTCGCAGTGCGCTACTGCAGCCGCAGAGGACGCAACCATGGCTGTCCTGCCCAGACAGAAGATGCCGGGGAACTCCAATCACTCCTGAGATCACTCAACGAGCTCTTACAGCAGCTGTCGGTCCTGGCGACGGCCGTTACGGCAGCCCTCCAGGCCAGCGCCGTTCCCATGAAGAACTATCATGGATAATCGTCATATCCATGGTCTCACAGTCTGCGGCTTCAACGCAATCAATCTCTGTCCACAGCAGCAATTCCTTCACGACGAGGAAATCGACATCTGCCTCGTGTGCGAAACTCGCCTCAAAGCTGGAGTCAACGCGCGAGCCGAAAACTACGAATGCTACCGAAACGACAAGCTGACGGCTGGCGGCGGCACTGCCGTATACATTAAGAGTTCGCTGAAACAGCACTTGGTGCATCTGCCTGCGTTGGACACCATGGAAGCAACAGGAGTCGCTGTCAATACCACGGTCGGGCAGTTCCTCATTGCGGCCTACCGATCGCCGAGAGATAACTTGAAGGCTGCTGACATTGAAGCATTGCTGACGATGGAGTGGGAGGAACTGCATTGCCGGTGACTTTAACGCAAACCACACGCAGTGGAGCTCCAGCCTCACAAATGACAACGGTCGCCGCCTCCTGCGCGCCGTCCAGCAAAACGGGGCCATCATACAGGGGCCGTTCGACCCTACGATTTACTCTGCCAGAGTGTAGCCAGTAGTCCTTGATGTTGCTGCGCCATGTCATCGGACCATCTGCTAGTTTTTTACGATATTGACATCGTAGGCACTGTGCTACCTGCCCGCCGCTGCTGCTACAAGAAGATGAACTTACAGCGCTTCGAGAACAAAGTTCTCGACGTACTGGAGGACCTCCCGGACCCTGGCACCGAGGGTGCCAACGCCACTCTTGAATCCATGTACCGGCGACTTCTACAAGCAGCAGAAGCAGCCACACCGTGACAGCCATCTCAGCAGCGGGACCACTCCCATAAACTCCCTCCTCACATGGAAGAAGCCATCAGGGAAAAGAACAGGACCTACCGAGAGTGCCAGCTTACGCGCCAGCCGGCAACCAAGCGCCGGCGAGAAATCAAGACGGCGGTGGAAGACTATACGAACCGGGATTGGGCTGGCGTGGTCGCATCCCTAAACGCAGAGGATGGCAGCACTTGTCGATTAGTGAAAACGTACTTTTATATTTACTAAGACGGTATCTGTTCTTTCGGACATGTCCGAAAGAACAGATACCATCGGTGACCAAGCAGCTCGTTAGAATGAAATTGCAATGAAATGAACACCCTTAGCTGCTTACAGGCGTTGACATACGTCAAGGGGGACAGATGAAAATGTGTGCCCCGAACGGCACTCGAACCCGGGATCTCCTGCTTACATGGCAGACGCTCTATTCATCTGAGCCACCGAGGACAGAGAGAACAACGCGACTGTAGGGATTTCTCTCTGGCACGCCTCCAGTGAAACCCACATTCTCAACGTATTCTCCCGCACTGCATTCGTAGTGCCCCCGCCCATTATACTCATTACTCGCAGCGCGTTGCCGATGCCCGTAAGAGTTCTGGCACTGTTTGTGCATTCACACAGACGAAGAAGATACTCAACTGTCCGGTGAGCCTTAACTTTATATTTACTAAGATGGTATCTGTTCTTTCGGACATGTCCGAAAGGGGAGGCGTGCCAGAGATAAATCCCTTCAGTCGCGCTATCCTTTGTGTCCTCGGTGGCTCCGATGGATAGAGTGTCTGCCATGTAAGCAGGAGATCCGGGTCGGGGCACACATTTTCACCTGTCCCCGTTGACGTATGTCAACGCCTGTAAGCAGCTAAGGGTGTTCATTTCATTGTAAAACGTACCTTTGCCGGCGGCAAGGTATCCCGCTGCTACAGATGGGACAGAACTACGTCTGCAACCCAGACGAGAAGGCCAGCGTATTAGCAGACACTTCCGCGAATAAGTTCACAGCTATAGGACGACGTGAACCTGGATCACATCCGGCGTGTGGATGAAGAACTTCCAACGTACCTGTCAGCGAGGCAAGAGAATGACGACATCACACACATCGAGGTAGAGGAAGTAGCACAGCAGCTGCGGTCGCTGAACGTCAGAAAGGCAGGAGGAGCTGATGGAATTGACAACTTTCTCTTACGAAGCCTGCCGGCTGGAGCCCACCGGACCCTGACGACCAGCTTTGACAGTATCCTTCGCACTGGAGTCTTCCCTTCCGTATGGAAGCATGCGGAAGTAGTGCCAGTGCCGAAGACGAAAAAGAATGATCGTCTGCCCACCAACTACCGCCCAATTAGTCTGCTTTCATCCCTATCGAAGGTATTCGACAGACTCTACGTCAAGAGGCTGCTGCGTCACCTCGAAGAACAGTCCCTCATCCTCGACGAGCAGTTTGGGTTCAGGAGCGGACATTCCACCACCTACCACTCGCTGAGGCTGGTGGAAGAAGCAAAGAGCGCCCTGGAGACGCGAGAGTACGTTGGGGAGGTGCTACACGATGTTTCCAGGGCCTACGACTCCGTGTGGCACCACGGCATCTTTGTGCAGAGGATACCGACGCCACGTGGAGTACTGATCCGCTCCAACCAAGCCGGACGAACATTCCACGTCCGTACTGACGATGGAAGATCGACGCAGCGGCCGATTCGAACGAGAGTGCCACAGGGATCAGCGCTTGGGCCCCTGTTGTACTCCCTCTACACCGCCGACGGCCCGCGGGTGGTGCGCGTGAAATTGGTCCTATATGCCGATGGCACGACGCAACTCGTACGTAGTATGGACGCAGCAGATATAAGAAGACTGCTGCAAATCGGCTGCGGCGAGCTCGGGAGGTGGTCAAACAAGTGGCGGCTGAAATACACTACTGGCCATTAAAATTTCTACACCAAGAGGAAATGCAGGTGATAAATGGATATTCATTGGACAAATATATTATACTATAACTGATATGTGATTACTTTTTCACGCAATTTGAGTGCCTAGATCCTGAGAAATCAGTACCCAGAACAACCACCTCTGGTCGTAATAACGGCCTTGATGCGCCTGGGCATTGAGTCAGACACAGCTTGGATGGCGTGCACAGATACAGCTGCCCATGCAGCTTCAACACGATACCACAGTTTATCAAGAGTAGTGACTGGCATATTGTGACGAGCCAGTTGCTCGGTCACCATTGACCAGACGTTTCCAATTGGTGAGAAATCTGGAGAATGTGCTGGCCAGGGCAGCAGTCGAACATTTTTTGTATCCAGAAATGCCCGTACAGGACCTGCAACATGCGGTCGTGCATTATCCTGCTGAAATGTAACGTTTCGCAGGAATAGAATAAATGGCAGAGCCACGGGTCGTAAGAGATCTGCAATGTAGCGTCCACTGTTCAAAGTGCTGTCAATGCAAACAAGAGGTGACAAAGACGTGTAACCAATGGCACCCCATACCATCACGCCCGGTGATACGCCAGTATGGCGATGACGAATACATGCTTCCAATGTGCGGTCACCGCGATGTCGCCAAACACGGATGCGACCTTCATGATGCTGTAAACAGAACCTAGATTCATCCGAAAAAATGGCGTTTTGCCATTCGTGCACCCAGGTTCGTCGTTCAGTACACCATCGCACGCGCTCCTGTCTGTGATGCAACGTCAAGGGTAACCGCAGCCATGGTCTCCGAGTTGATAGTCCATGCTGCTGCAAACGTCGTAGAACTGTTCGTGAAGATGGTTGTTGTGTTGCAAACGTCCCCATCTGTTGACTCCGGGATCAAGACGTGGCTGCACGGTCCGTTAGAATTATGTGGACAAGATGTCTGTCACCTCGACTGCTAGCGATACGAGTCCGTTGGGATCCAGCACGGCGTTCCGTATTACCCCACTGAACCCACCAATTCCATATTGTGCTAACAGTCATTGGATTTCGGCCAACGCGAGCAGCAATCTCGTTATACGATAAACCGCAATCGCGGTAGGCTACAATGCGACCTTTATCTAAGTTGGAAACGTGATGGTACGCGTTTCTCTTCCTTACACGAGGCATCACAACAACGTTTCACCAGGCAACGCCGGTCAACTGCTGTTTGTGTATGAGAAATCGGTTGGAAACTTTCCTCATGTCAGCACGTTGTAAGTGTCACCACCAGCGCCAACCTTGCGTGAATGTTCTGAAAAGCTAATCATTTGCATATCACATCATCTTCTTCCACTTATCACCGGCCATACGAGCGGGTCTGGAGCAGCGCAGGATGTCCCAGATCGAGCAGAATGCCCTCTATGAAGAAGAGGAAGGACTAGTTCATGGACCAGGAATAGCAGATTGAACGTCGTTACATTACATTGCATTAAATGTAGTCAAAACCTCAAAGTGTTTTTCTTGAAATGACGTTTTATTTTATCGCGCGGTATGGTAACTTCAAATCTACTGAATCGATTGGCATGATTCTTTGTTTCCGACGAAGCTAACTAAATTGTCTAGGAGTTGTACCACTTTTATTCCGATTCATCAACTATAAATATTTTTACTTTGCCGACGAAGTCGAAAAATCGATGACAAAACCCTATTTTTTCAAATGATCGCTATTTTGTTCCCTATTGTTCAAATAACTTAAGTGAGGCACAGCTCCTAAAGAATCTTATATGCTTCGCTAACGTCAACTCAATTTTGATTTCAGACGAGCCGGCTGATCTGTGCCTTACCGCCCCGTGGAGGTCTACATAGAAATTTTGTTTCGTTCCGACGGCACTTCCGCCTTTGCTCTCCGACATTTCCGGTCGAAAAAATTCCAGTTTGTAGAGGAAATGTCAATAAACATTTTGACCAAATTTCACTTTGACATCTATAACACATCCCGAGAAAAAATACTCAAAAACATGCTTTTTCTGGGTCAAAGATAGTAAACCTCCCCATAATAGGGTGTGTGATCATCACGGACAGCAACACATGCTCAGCATTGTGCTCCCATACTGGCCTCAAGTTGGTACGGAGTTCTTGTGATATGAAGTTTCATTCCTCCACCATCACCGTTCACAACTGTTGGATGGTCGTTGGAGCACGTGGACGTGCTGCTATACGTCTCACCTATGCATCCCCAAGTTGCCCTGTGGGAATTAAGTAGGGGGAATGGACAGGCCAGACCATTCGTGAATATCTTCTCGTCCCAAGAGCTTCTCCACCAGCGATGTTAGTTGGGGTCACGCATTTCAATCTCCAGCAATGAAGTCAGGGTCGAAAGCACCTCTGAAAAGACGAACATGTAAAAGATGTCACAATGACGTTGACTGTTGAATCGACTGTTATTGTTGTTGTTGTGGTCTTCAGTCCTGAGACTGGTTTTATGCAGCTCTCCATGCTACTCTATCCTGCGCAAGCTTCTTCATCTCCCAGTACCTACTGCAACCTACATCCTTCTGCATCTGCTTAGTGTAATCATCTCTTGGTCTCCCTCTACGATTTTTGCCCTCCACGCTGCCCTCCAATACTAAACTGGTGATCCCTTGATGCCTCAGAACATGTCATACCAACCGATCCCTCCTTCTAGTCAAGTTGTGCCACAAACTTCTCTTCTCCCCAATCCTATTCAATACTTCCTCATTAGTTATGTGATCTACCCATCTAATCTTCAGCATTCTTCTGTAGCACCACATTTCGAAAGCTTCTATTCTCTTCTTGTCCAAACTATTTATCGTCCATGTTTCACCTCCATACATGGCTACACTCCATATAAATACTTTCAGAAACGACTTCCTGACACTTAAATCTATACTCGATGTTAACAAATTTCTCTTCTTCAGATATGCTTTCCTTGCCATTGCCAGTCTACATTTCATATCCTCTCTACTTGGACCATCATCAGTTATTTTGCTCCCCAAATAGCAAAACTCCTTTACTGCTTTAAGTGTCTCATTTCCTAATCTAATTCCCTCAGCATCACGCAACTTAATTCGACTACATTCCATTATCCTCTGTTTGCTTTTGTTGATGTTCATCTTATATCCTCCATTCAAGACACTATCCATTCCGTTCAACTGCTCTTCCAAGTCCTTTGCTGTCTCTGACAGGATTACAATGTCATCGTCGAACCTCAAAGTTTTTATTTCTTCTCCATGGATTTTAATACCTACTCCCAATTTTTCTTTTGTTTCCTTTACTGCTTGCTCAATATAGAGATTGAATAACATCGAGGAGAGGCTACAACCCTGTCTCACTCCCTTCCCAACCACTGCTTCCCTTTCATGTCCCTCGACTCTTATAACTGCCATCTGGTTTCTGTACAAATTGTAAATAGCTTTTCGCTTCCTGTATTTTACCCCTACCACCTTCAGAATTTGAAAGAGAGTATTCCAGTCAACATTGTCAAAAGCTTTCTCTAAGTCTACAAATGCTAGGAGCGTAGGTTTGCCTTTCCTTAATCTGGCTTCTAAGATAAGTCGTAGTGTCAGTATTGCCTCACGTGTTCCGATATTTCTACGGAATCCAAACTGATCTTCCCCGAGGTCGGCTTCTACCAGTTTTTCCATTCGTCTGTAAAGAATTCGTGTTAGTTTTTTGCAGCCGTGACTTATTAAACTGATAGTTCGGTAATTTTCACACCTCTCAACACCTGCTTTCTTTGGGGTTGGAAATATTATATTCTTCTTGAAGTCTGAGGGTATTTCACCTGTTTCATACATCTTGCTCACCAGATGGTAGAGTTTTGTCAGGACTGGCTCTCCCAAGGCCGTCAGTAGTTCTAATGGAATGTTGTCTACTCCCGGAGCCTTGTTGCAACCCAGGTCTTTCAGTGCTCTGTCAAACTCTTCACGTAGTATCATATCTCCCGTTTCATCTTCATCTACATCCTCTTCCATTTCCATAATATTGTCCTCAAGTACATCGCCCTTGTATAGACCCTCTATATACTCCTTCCACCTTTCTGCTTTCCCCTCTTTGCTTAGAACTAGGTTTCCATCTGAGCTCTTGATATTCATACAAGTGGTTCTCTTTTCTCCAAAAGTCTCTTTAATTTTCCTGTAGGCAGTATCTATCTTACCCCTATTGAGACAAGCCTCTACATCCTTACATTTGTCCTCTAGCCATCCCTGCTTAGCCATTTTGCACTTCCTGTCGATCTCCTTGTAGGGAAGCAGCCTACTCACGCTGCAGCAAATTCACATCAGTTTCCATTGTGTGTTAGTCAGTCTGCTAGCTCTGACGTCATAGATGTTGCGCAATACCTTAAAAATCAAGCAAATGACATAAAACTTTCCTAGTATGTCTGGAATAATGATAAACTAATGTGTGTTAAATATCAGCTTGATAACTTCAGCCGTTTCCTTTATTTGGACGTTTTTCTATAAAAATAATTGGCGGCACAGAAAAGAGCTAGAGACTGCAAAATTTGTATTTAGATTCAGCTTTCATAATGATTTAATAAAAATAGTACTTTGGATTTCACAAATTAAGATGTTAGTGTAAATTCATGATTTTGTGGTTTTCATCTCAAAACTAGAGGAAGCAAGATAGATTAAGTGAGCTTATAAATCATACTAGGATGTTTAGATTTTAATAGGTTGGAGGTCCGCTATGATGATGAAGCTGTAAAAAGTTTCTTTCAAATATCTATTAAATTATAGCAATAGCGGATCTCAGAAGGGACAGTTCAGAGCCCATCTGCTGCGTGCAGTGCAATTAAATTAATTCTCTCGCCTAAGTTATTAAAGTTAGCCACGTCAAAAATTTATTATCAATACTTCCCTGCGTGCTGAATGCACAGTTAAATTAGGAGCTTCATCGGCCTTCAGCAAGAGAAGCTAAAATTTATTATGCAACTTGAAGTGGTGCGTTACTAGCACAGCGGCTAGTCGAGACAGCCGATTTGATCGAGCGTTTTCTCAGCGCGTCGCGCCAGTATCAGTGCTACTGACAGCCTCGGGTGCCGTATTATGTTACTCGAGATGCGCGTAACCAGGAAGGCGTTTCAAGTAAAGTGTTAATTCTGGGATGATTTTCATTATCTAGCCTCAGTGTGCGTATTGTCGTATTTTCACGTGCCGTCGCGGGACAGACATTCTACTACTTATTTAGCGTGGCGTTTGATGAGATATTTCATCAAATTATGGCGAGCATTCATTTCAACAATTATTTCGGACATTTATGGTTGCATTGGCGCAATAGACTCTGAACTGTTCTGTTAGTTAGGTTGGAGGGATATTTGTGTGTATATTTGTGATTTTGAGAATATACTCAACTATTTTGGAAAGTCGTCTTTGATTAGAAATCCCGAACAACTTCCTGACTCTACAGAGCTACAAGCTGCAGCTATAATTGTAATCTCAAGGAAGTGGGCACTAGGAACTCTATTTACAGGCTTCAGGTTTTGTCAAATCGCTTTCTGGGGGTCTACAAAGTAAATAGAGAGCCAGTGTTGAGAACGGCGAAAGACAGCATTAACAACAAACAGCAAGCAGGCTTTTATGCAAACAAACAAGAATTTCCAGTATAAACGAACTTATTTTCTCATTTCTTACTCGCCGCCCCACATATGGTGCATCGGCCGGGAAACAACTAAGTGAAAGTGATTTTAACTATTCGGATTCGCGAGTGAAATGTGACGCGCAACTGAGTAATAGACAGTGAAAGTGTTACGTGTGCATGTGAGCGACGCAATTGGATTAACAACGCATCTGGATTGACGGAGCTGGCACTGAGTCTAGCGGTGCAGCCGGCATCGTGAGAAGCCAGTTTCACCTTACCGCAGTCGTCCGCCGCAGCAGCCGGATACGCGCCTGCAGTTACGGGCCACGCAGACACATCACAGCCGTCGGAGTGCCGTCTGCAGTTCAACGTGCCGCGTCGCCTCAGTAATCTTGGTACGCCGTGCCGACAACGTCGTGCAGGAGGAACTAAGTTAAGTGAAAAGCTATTAAAAATTTTACTAACCTGCACTAAAAGACTGTCGGCGATGGAACCGCCAAAAGAAACCGAGTTTAAACTTAAATTAGAACCTATGTCTGTTGAGGGAAATGTAAATCCAGACAACGATTCAAGTGTGAACATGCATGAAATTAGCAATGTTAAAGTGAAATCTGAAGTATTGTCTCCTGACAGTAGTGTGCGATGGGGCAATGATTCAGTAATAGAGACCCCTGTAGTAAAGAAGAAAGTAGAAATTGTAAATTTATTTGATGATATCTTCTCTGATGAATTAAAAATGAAACAATCATCAGAGATGGTAGAGTTTAAACAGGAGAAGTTAGATATGACTAATCAATCAGAAGTTTCATTTAGTTTTGATGATTCTGGTATTGGAGCTAGTTTTTCGTCACCTAAGTGTGATAAAAAGCCAGCTGGTGAGCAACCCAAAGATGCTGGGGCTGTTGACCTAAATGTTATATTACAAGCCATAGCTGCCAGTAATGCGCAAATGACAGCTGATTTAAAAGCTGAAATAACTGAGGTCAAAAGCAGTAATGCGCAAATGACAGCTGATTTAAAAGCTGAAATAACTGAGGTCAAAAGCAGTAATGCAAAAATGTCAGCTGAGTTAAAATCTGATATAACTGAGGTAAATAACAGGATTGTGGCCAGCCAAACTAATTTTAATAAACGATTGGAGGTAATGGACGATACCTTCAAGGCTGGTTGCAATAAGTTGAAAGAGGATCTAGACAGTTTGAATAATAAAATAGATTGCAACCATGAGGATATTAAGAAAAAGGTTGCTCAACAGTTTTCTGAAATGTATAAAACAGTTAAATCCGAAGTTGCTGAGGTTCGCAAAGACTTCCAACTGGAAGATGCGAAGCTGGAGCACAAGTTAACAGAAAAGATCGAGGCGGAATCTGAACTGTGCTCAGATAGATTTAAAGACGTTAATATAAAAGTAAACATATGTCAAGCTGACATAGATGCAATTAAAACTGATTCTACTCATATTGTACAAAGAGTAGATAATGTTGAAATGAAAGTAGAAAATATCAGTACTAACATTGCTAACATAGAGAGTAAAGTAGCTTCAGTAACTTCTGGTAATGGTAGTGTACAACAAGTTGTAGCTGCAAACGCCGCTTTTATCGGGTGTCGGCAGTTCTTGCGGTTCGATCCAGATAAAAATATCCATCCGCTAGATTTCTGGAACGATTTTGAAGATGTGATTCCACCAACTTGGTCTGAACGAGAAAAAATCTCATTTATTAGAAGCCATTTAGCAGGTGACGCCATGCGCTGGTCAGCTGATGTTATGTTAAAGTGTAAAACATTAGCGGAATTTAAAATAGCTTTCATTAATGAGTATTGGTCTAGCAATAAGCAGAATGAATTGTTGAGAGAATTTTGGAGTGGGAAACGCTTCAATACAGGCAAGGAATCAATTAAAGAGTTTGCTAGGTCATGGATTTCACGTTTGTCACATTTGGACGAAAAGCTGAAACCTGAAATGATAATACTAGGTCTTGAAGCCAAACTGCCATGGTATTGGCAAACTAGAATTATATCTGCCCCTAGAGACAATCTTGATCGTTTCATTGAATATTTGGAACGTGTAGAACGTGTTGCCGCCAATGAGGAGCAAGCACGTAATAACAGAAATGCCAATAACAATAATAGTAATTTTAGGAACGAGCAAAATGGCAATGTAAACATTAGAACAGTAGGAGTTCGCCATCCTAAGGGAGGTAGGAATTGGGGAAATAATTATCAGAACCAACAATGGCGTCCAAGGGATAATAATTTTGTTCCAAACAGAAATATGCATGTAAGCAACAGTACGGAAAGTAATGCTGTGCCAGTTAACTATAATGAAAATAAAGGAAACAGTAGCAGGCCGAGGCAGGAAAACTAGTTCCCGTCTATGAGGACACTGGCGCTCACCAGGCGGTTACTTTTCCTAGGCCAGTAGTTAAGGGAATTGGTAAGACAGACCAGAATACTCAAACTGAACATGGGGATGAAGAGTCGGTAGCACCTAAGGATACAACAGAAATATTAGATCACTCACAATATTTGATAGATACCGTGTTAGAGACGCTTTCTAAGTGGGAAAAGCAAGAGAAGGCGCAGCTGTGTAACGATAGGGAAGAGCTACAAAATATTGAATTGTCAGGTGAAGAAGCAGAAGAAATTCATGCTTATATTTACGATGAAGATGATGTGCTCTTATCTAAAGTGCCTGTGCAGGATGTTGATAATGTACTAATAGATTTAGGACAGGAAGTAAGTGAGAATGTAGAGGGTAGGTTGTTGGGGGTCGATGAACCCGGTAGCTGTGACCAGTTGTCACTTGAGAAGGAAACCGACGATAATGGTGAAAATGGTTTAGCTGTAACTAATGTTATGCCCGGTCTGGAGGCGCAGAATCGCTCAGACTACAGTAATTTGGGTCATGTTCAGCAAACTAAATGTGGTGAAGTCGTGCGGTGTTTCGATTTAAAATTAATAGACCGACTGGAAGAGGCAGCTGAAAATGTAATTCAGGAAACCCCTACACACTGTAACCTAAATGTAATGAAGACAGATGTCGATCACTTTAGTTGGAGACAAATCCAAAAGGAACTATTAGATGACCTGTACAACCTAGAATAAGCCACCCTATAATAATAGTGAATATGTTAGGTATCAATGTACGTTGTCTCTTAGACAGTGGAAGCGAGGTGAGTGCAATATCTCAGTCCTTCTTTGATGCATTACCTGGTAAGGACAAGCTTACAGTAATGAGGGTATCAGGACTAAGAATAATTGGTGCTACTGGCAAGGTGTCGAAAACAGTAAAGCAAGAAGCTTTACTGCCCTTTAACATAAATAGTAATTTAATTGATCATCCATGTTTAATTGTAAACAATCTGAGTATTGAGGTTTTAATTGGCATAGATTTCTTATCGAAATATCAAAGTGTTGTTGACTTCGAAAAAAGCCAGTTAAAAATGGTCTTGCCAATAACAGGAGTAATCACAGTCCCTTTTAGTGATAAACATGTAGTAACTGATGATGAAACTTGGGAGTTGCCTATACGAGTTCTGAAAAATAGGAGGTATTGGGACGAGGATGTTAGCCTTAGTACAAATAAGCTAAATACAGAAGAAGAAGAAGCAATTATTTTAGACAAGATAGAAGCTAAATTGCAGGAAATCGATGCGATTTCAGCTAATCAGAAGGAAGAACTGAGACAGGTTCTAAAAAGGCATCATAAAGTATTTTCAGATCGACCTGGCATAGTCAAAGGTTATGAATGTCAGTTAAAGGTGAAACCCGGCCAAGTGTTTTTCAGGAAGCCATACAAATACATGTAGCCAGGAAGGAGGCGGTTCGAAAGGAGATACAGAGAATGCTGGAGTGGGGTGTGATTGAGAAAGCGGTCAGTGAGTACAATAATCCTCTTGTGGTTGTACCAAAAAGAGACGGGAGTGTCAGATTGGTCTTGGACGCTCGTTGGTTGAATGAAATAGTCGTTAGGGAAAGTGATAGATCGCAGAACATGGACGAGTTATTGCAAAAGTTCCGGGGAGTAAAATTCTTAACTTCTATGGATATCACGTGTGGATATTGGAATTTGCCACTGGCGGAAAGTTCAAGGAAGTACACAGCTTTCTTGTACGAAGGAGTTTGTTACCAATACCGTGTGGTACCTTTCGGACTAAATATCTCTGTTTGTGCCTTTGTGCGGGTGATGTGCCATGTTTTAGGACCAGCTTTAAGTAATAAAATAACAGTCTACGTAGATGATCTGTTAATAGCCACTCCCACCTGGGAAGAACACATAGCTTTATTAGAGGAAGTGTTACAGGCTATTGAGAGAGGTGGCATGAAATTAAAAATTGAAAAGACAGAGTGTGTTAAAGAGGAAATAGGTTTCTTGGGGTATAGGATAAGTGGAAAAGGTATTCTGCCTGACCCAGGGAAGCTAGCAGTCATTGAAAAATTTGAGGCTCCAAGAAACAAGAAGCAGTTGAGATCAATGTTTGGTCTTTTCGGCTTCTATAGGCGTTTTGTTAGTGATCAGGCTTTTAATGCTCCATGTCTTCACCTCCTGCTGAAAAAGAATACCCCTTGGGTTTGGACAGCAGAATGTCAACTGGCGTTTGAGGTGCTTAAACAATCTTTAATTAATAGTCCTATTTTACATCACCCTGATTTTGAAAAGCCATTCTGCATGTCTGTTGATGCTAGTGGCTATGGTATAGCTGTAGAGATATTCCAAGTAGAAATAGAGAACGAACAAGAAGTGCACAAGACTATAGCTTTCGCGAGTCGATCTATACAGGCAGCAGAGAGAAATTATGGCATCTCAGAACTGGAAGCATTAGCAATTGTATTTGGGGTACAGAAGTTTGAGCAGTATCTCTTAGGTCATAAGATTATTGTTTACAGTAACCATAAGGCGTTGACCTTTCTAAAGACCTGTAAGTTGAGGAATTCTCGTTTGGTAAGATGGTCATTGTATCTCCAGCAGTTTGACCTTGAGGTTAGATACATTCAGGGGAAAGACAATCTGGTAGCTGATGGGTTATCTAGAAGTGCGGAGCTCTGTGATGACACGGGAATTACAGCAACAGACCTTAATGAAGTTCGAATGTTCGCATTGCACGAAGTAAAGGAAGAAAGTGCATTAAAGAGAGTGATTAAGAACTTGAGACGTGAGCAGAATGCAGATGACCAACTGAAATTAGTGAAGAGCTATTTAGGAAATGCGAACTATCCTAAGGTTTCGCAATACTATTGTTTGCATAAAGGTATTTTGTTTAGAAGGAGAAAAGTAGGTGTTTCTGAGTGGAAGCTGTGCTTTCCCTCACAACATGTAGATTTACTAATCGACTACGTACACCTGAGGTATGGTCACTACGGTGCAAAGAAGTGCATTGCAAAATTACAAGAGAGGGTTGTGTTTGACAACATGTACCGCCGTGTGGCCAAGCGTCTAGCTTCTTGTGTAGTGTGCCAGAAAGTCCGTGCTGCTAACACCAGAATACAAGGAGATATGCATTCAGTAGAGCCAACTGAAACGCTAGAATTATTGGCCTGTGATTTGTTTGGCCCTCTTCCTGTTTCGAGAGGTGGTTGCACCCATGTTTTTGTCGTTGTGGACGGATTCAGTAAATATGTTAAGCTTTACCCAATTAAAAGAGCAAATGCAAAAACATTAGTTGAAAAGTTGGAAAAAGATTTCTTCGTGAACGTTGGCGTTCCGAAGAATTTGCTGTCAGACAATGGGCCTCAATTTACTTCTGATAGATTTAAAGAATGTCTAGCTAAAGCAGGAGTGAAACATCTAAAAATATCTGCGTATTTCCCCCAAGGAAATATGAGTGAACGTATTATGAGGGAATTGAATAGGCTTTGCAGAACTTATTGTGCTCGGAAACACTCAAGTTGGGCAGAGCACATTAAGTATTTTGAGAATGTAATTAACAACTTAAGACATGATGCCACTGGTTTTGCACCTTGCGAATTGATGTTTGGCCAAGAACCGCACAATGTAATTGCAGATATGGTAGAATTCCCTGTTCTAACACAAATATCTACCGACGAGAAGAAACTAAAGGCTAGGGCAAATATCAGAAAAAGAGCGTTGGAGAGGAAGAAGCGTCATGACGCAAAAGCTGTACCTACTAGTTTTGAAATAGGTCAGTTAGTCCTTGTCAAAACCAAGGAAAAATCGAAGAAAATAAATGCTGAAACAAAGAAGTTCATGTTCGTGTACCAAGGACCTTTCAGGATCATAGGAAAACCACACGCCAATGCCTATAGGCTAGAGTACCCTAAAAGTAAGAAGCTATTAGGTCTTAGAAACGTGATTGACCTAAAGAAATTCATAGGAAGTGAATGAATGCTGTAGGGAGGAGGTTGTTCTGTAACCTCTACACAGTGTGGCAGCTGTGCAGTCCCAGCTGTGTGAGATCTTCTTTCCCATTTCAGGTCTCACTCACTCTTCATCTTTCCTATCCACAAAAATTTCGACTTTTCCTTCCAACATTAAATTTTCCGGTATGACTATCAAGTCATGAATTACGTAACCATTCTATCCACCGATTAGTGAAACAAAATACCTGATATGACAAACCTAATAGTGACAAACAATAGAGAAGTATGAAGTAATTAAGATAAAATGTATTTGAGTAACAATTATGTATAAAAGCCTGGTAATATAGTAAATACAAAGTGTTGTTTTATTGGAAATGGTCCCACAATAATAATTAAAAAAGAAGTACAAATTCATGTACAAGCAGGATTTGAAGTGGTAGTGAAACCTAGTGTATGCATAAGAGCTAACTAAGAAATAGTAAAAGAGATTGCTTAGTGTTACGAAAAATATGCAGACAAGTGGTAAGAATAAACTCACCTGGTGTAGCAAGGAATGGCAGTGAAATAGAATTGAACAGTGTTTGTGGTTGAGACGTGAAGGACACGTCCCTGAAGTATTTATAAAGTTGGAGCTGGCCATTATTTTGGGTGTAGTGTGTGACAGGATACACCTACACGTATTGAGGTTATGAGTTGGAGGCGTGAATGCGACCATAGGTACCCTTATGTTAGATGAGACAGAGCAGCTCATGGTGTCCTATAGGTTTAAGGAAATTAGCATTACGCTCGTCCATAATTATTTGATGCACTTTAGTGGTAGGTCCGAGAGAGACTACCTGTGGTTTCAGCGTCCGATCGAGTGGAAATGGATTGCCACGTGAGCAAACTGATCAGCTGCAATACACTATGAATATGAAATAAATGTGCGATCCTATGCTTTAAATATTAATAGAGTGAGTGTTAAAGGAGTAATACACTAAGCAAAGTAAATAAGTAACAGAATGGCAGACATAAAACATTATTTTAGCTCAGCTTAAATACACTTCAAAGTAAGTAAGTACCCAATTGCAGATGTGGAACTGACCCAACAGCAGAGGACCAATAAGTGGATTTAGTAGTCAACTAAGCGTAGTGTGTTTTGAACACTCACAACTGTACTGTTACCAAAAGTTACTCACATGTACAAAGAAGCTAAGAAAACAACCACTAATCATACTCATACTATCTCTAAGAATAAGATAATCAAAGATGAGTCAGCTAAGTGAGTAAAATACAGATTTATCAGGAATGTACCGAGCATTGGTTCAGTGTTCCGGCCCAGAAATAATAAATACAGACTAAATATGGTTTATAATTGTATGCCTTAGGAGCATAAATTTTCTCTAATACGTGACTAACGGCGTTTTGAGCCATTTGTTTATCAATCTTGACAGTTAAGTAACCGCGAGAGTAAAATAGCAAAAGTCTGTTAACTTTGTTCCAGCAACATATTAAAGGATAACATGTATATCCCCATTTCATTGTGACCCACCCTTAGATATTAAGTGAACAGAGTCTGAGGCACTCTTTTTGTTTGTTCTACAGGACAAACCAGATAATGGCAGCCTGGTAGCTGCGTGAAAGCGTGGAGTGACTTGGACACAACTCACAGTGACCCCTCCCCTTTCCCCATGTAGTTTAGAGAGAACGTGAAGGACGCACACCATAGCAACTTCCCTCCTCTACCCTAGTGAATGGAAGTGTAGGACGCCAGCCAAAGCGGCTACAACCACGTGTGTAAAAATCATATAAGAAAAATTTCTTTCAGGTTTAGAAAGGACTGCTAAGAGATAATCATCTGTTTATGTATCATGTTATCTTCCTTGAATTTGTGTGTGTAAAAATGTATTTGATGTATTTAATGTAACTAAGATTTTCACAGTTTTTCAATTTCTATGTGTTTGTTAGTCTAAGGCAATATGTATGCCAAAAATATTTCATTGACTTTGCTTAAAATTTGAGTAATGACATTTCTAAAGAGGCAGTGAAAATGCCCGCAATTTAAATGATTAATGTAGGAAATCAGTTTCTTTTAATATTTATATATGTTTATAATTCAATTTTGATTTTTCATAGGGAGTTTAAATTGTACTCTTGCTTCCCTTTTTGTAATTAAATTTTTTTTCTTCATTCATTAACATTCATAAACAAAAAAATTTAAGTAGAGGGTGATGTAGGGAAGCAGCCTACTCACGCTGCAGCAAATTCACATCAGTTTCCATTGTGTGTTAGTCAGTCTGCTAGCTCTGACGTCATAGATGTTGCGCAATACCTTAAAAATCAAGCAAATGACATAAAACTTTCCTAGTATGTCTGGAATAATGATAAACTAATGTGTGTTAAATATCAGCTTGATAACTTCAGCCGTTTCCTTTATTTGGACGTTTTTCTATAAAAATAATTGGCGGCACAGAAAAGAGCTAGAGACTGCAAAATTTGTATTTAGATTCAGCTTTCATAATGATTTAATAAAAATAGTACTTTGGATTTCACAAATTAAGATGTTAGTGTAAATTCATGATTTTGTGGTTTTCATCTCAAAACTAGAGGAAGCAAGATAGATTAAGTGAGCTTATAAATCATACTAGGATGTTTAGATTTTAATAGGTTGGAGGTCCGCTATGATGATGAAGCTGTAAAAAGTTTCTTTCAAATATCTATTAAATTATAGCAATAGCGGATCTCAGAAGGGACAGTTCAGAGCCCATCTGCTGCGTGCAGTGCAATTAAATTAATTCTCTCGCCTAAGTTATTAAAGTTAGCCACGTCAAAAATTTATTATCAATACTTCCCTGCGTGCTGAATGCACAGTTAAATTAGGAGCTTCATCGGCCTTCAGCAAGAGAAGCTAAAATTTATTATGCAACTTGAAGTGGTGCGTTACTAGCACAGCGGCTAGTCGAGACAGCCGATTTGATCGAGCGTTTTCTCAGCGGTCCGCACCCCGGCTTTATATATAAGAGCACTGTGCGAGGAAGCAAGGCCCCAGTTCTCTCCAGACGCTGAATGACACGCCATCTGTGTCGGGAATCGCGTCGCGCCAGTATCAGTGCTACTGACAGCCTCGGGTGCCGTATTATGTTACTCGAGATGCGCGTAACCAGGAAGGCGTTTCAAGTAAAGTGTTAATTCTGGGATGATTTTCATTATCTAGCCTCAGTGTGCGTATTGTCGTATTTTCACGTGCCGTCGCGGGACAGACATTCTACTACTTATTTAGCGTGGCGTTTGATGAGATATTTCATCAAATTATGGCGAGCATTCATTTCAACAATTATTTCGGACATTTATGGTTGCATTGGCGCAATAGACTCTGAACTGTTCTGTTAGTTAGGTTGGAGGGATATTTGTGTGTATATTTGTGATTTTGAGAATATACTCAACTATTTTGGAAAGTCGTCTTTGATTAGAAATCCCGAACAACTTCCTGACTCTACAGAGCTACATGCTGCAGCTATAATTGTAATCTCAAGGAAGTGGGCACTAGGAACTCTATTTGCAGGCTTCAGGTTTTGTCAAATCGCTTTCTGGGGGTCTACAAAGTAAATAGAGAGCCAGTGTTGAGAACGGCGAAAGACAGCATTAACAACAAACAGCAAGCAGGCTTTTATGCAAACAAACAAGAATTTCCAGTATAAACGAACTTATTTTCTCATTTCTTACTCGCCGCCCCACATCCTTTTTGAGACGTTTGTATTCCTTTTTGCTTGCTTCATTTACTGATTTTTTATATTTTCTCCTTTCATCAATTAAATTCAATATTTCTTCTGTTACCCAAGGATTTCTACTAGCCCTCGTCTTTTTACCTACTTGATCGTCTGCTGCCTTCACCACTTCATCCCTCAAAGCTACCCATTCTTCTTCTACTGTATTTCTTTCCCCCATTCTTGCCAATTGTTCCCTTATGCTCTCCCTGAAACTCTGTACAACCTCTGGTTCTTTCAGTTTATCCTGGTCCCATCTCCTTAAATTCCCACCTTTTTGCAGTTTCTTCAGTTTTAATCTACAGGTCATAACCAATAGATTGTGGTCAGAGTTCACGTCTGCCCCTGGAAGTGTCTTACAATTTAAAACCTGGTTCCTAAATCTCTGTCTTATCATTATATAATCTATCTGATACCTTTTAGTATCTCCAGGGTTCTTCCATGTATACAATTTTCTTTCATGATTCTTGAACCAAGTGTTAGCTATGATTAGGTTGTTCTCTGTGCAAAATTCCTCCAGGCGGCTTCCTCTTTCGTTTCTTACCCCCGATCGATATTCACGTACAATGTTTCCTTCTCTCCCTTTTCCTACTGACGAATTCCAGTCACCCATGACTATTAAATTTTCATCTCACTTCACTATATGAATAATTTCTTTTATTTCATCATACATTTCTTCAATTTCTTCGTCATCTGCACAGCTAGTAGGCATATAAACTTGTACTACTGTGGTAGGCGTGGGCTTCGTATCTATCTTGGCCACAATAATGCGTTCACTATGCTGTTTGTAGTAGCTTACCCGCATTCCTATTTTCCTATTCATTATTAAACCTACTCCTGCTTTACCCCTATTTGTTTTTGTGTTTATAACCCTGTAGTCACCTGACCAGAAGTTTTGTGCCTCCTGCCACCGAACTTCACTAATTCCCACTATATCTAACTTTAACCTATCCATTTCCCTTTTTAAATTTTCTAACCTGCCTGCCCGATTAAGGGATCTGACATTCCACGCTCCGATCCGTAGGACGCCAGCTTTCTTTCTCCTGATAACGACATCTGCTTGAGTACTCCCCGCCCGGAGATCCGAATGGGGGACTATTTTACCTCCGGAATGTTTTACCCAAGAGGACGCCATCATCAGTTAACTATACAGTAAAGCTGCATGCCCTCGGGAAAAATTACGGCTGTAGTTTCCCTTTGCTTTCAGCCGTTCGCAGTACCAGCACAGCAAGGCTATTTTGGTTAGTGTTACAAGGCCAGATCAGTCAATCATCGAGACTGTTGCCCCTGCAACTACTGAAAAGGCTGCTGCCCCTCTTCAGGAACCACACGTTTGTCTGGCCTCTCAACAGATACCCCTCCGCTGTGGTTGCACCTACGGTACGGCTATCTGTATCGCTGAGGCACGCAAGCCTCCCCACCAACGGCAAGGTCCATGGTTCATGGGGTGGGGGTTGAATCGACTGTGTTCAATAATTTGGATGTCAGCAAACCCATGCTACATAGTACCTCCCCTCACCGTAACACCTGAACCACCAACACTCTCATGTTCGATGATGCTGACACCACTTTCACAAACGGGAACGTGTACTGTACAAACGGATATAGTCGAACACGATTGTTTTTGTGGTCCAGGTGTTACTAAGTGGGCAACCATAAGGGTGTATGGGCCTACTGACCATCAGTTATTTGAACACGTTAGGCTCACCAGACAACGCTGCAGTGACACTCCTCTTCTGCGTCTCTTCAGGGGTGTGTCCAGCACTAAGTTCATTTTAATCCAGTCCACGTCCACTTGAACTAACTATCATGAAACAGTTGGCAGCCGTACTGGTGGAAGATTCAAATGGTTCAAATGTCTCTGAGCACTATGGAACTTAACTTCTGAAGTCATCAGTCCCCTAGAACTCAGAACTACTTAAATCTAACTAACCTAAGGACATCACACACATCCATGCCCGAGGCAGGATTCGAACCTGCGACCGTAGTGGTCGCGCGGTTCCAGACTGTAGCGCCTAGAACCGTTCGGCCACTCCGGCCGGCACTGGCGGAAGAATGGAACGGTCTATCGCAAGAACCTTATGGCCAGGCGGGGAGCGCGATGCAAAAAATGGATTTCACAACCTATTAAAAACCATGTCCCGCCGTTTGTAAGGTGCATGTGTATGAATCGAGGTGATTTCAGTGTAATTATTGTCATTTCTGTTGGTCTCAATACGTATTTGTTTCGTTCGTCTTCTGAGCTATACTGTAGCAGTTCTTTCTACGTATGACCGAAGTTTCACTTGGCAGTGAGACATTGTAAGACGTGTATATTTCTATTGTCCATTGTCAAACCAAAATTTATGAAAGATGTTTATCTTTTTTAATAGGATTAATTCGGAATAATTATTATTTTTCATTTTGGAAATAATTGTGGTAGCAGAGAATGTCTGCACCAAAGTATTGTTGGCGGGAAAGGCCGCACATTGATATAATTTTAAAAAGGACGGGAGAGACCGCGTATGGATACATTTTAAGAAAAGAGCGGGAAAGACGGCGCATTGATACATTTTGTAATGGTAGCAGGGATTGTCTGCACCAGAAAGCATTGTTGGCGGGAGAGACCGCACTTCAGCGTTCGTAGGAAGTCAGTAGTAAGCGAGATGTGAAGCGAGTCGGTAGTAGGTCTGAAGCGAGAGGTTGAGAGGAGCGGTGTGCCTGCCAGCCACCAACTATGATTTACAAGAGATTATAAACGGATGTACAGAGACATCAGCTAACTATCATCATAAGAGGAACTAATATTATTGAATTATTTTTTTCAGAAACTCAAAACTACTGAACGTATGTTTGCGCATTGCTAGTTGTTAAGATTATTGTAAAAAGTAAGTCCCATTTGAACGTCTGTAAAATCATTTCATTCAGAATATAATTAACTTTTGCCAGCAATATTGCATTTCTAATTATAATCCATCCCAAAAACCATCAACGTAAAACTTCGCAGAATTATATTGTTGTCAAGAAAAAGCTTAACTATGAATTACATAACTTCATTCAAATTAATTAAAGAATAACGTCAGCTTTGCTATTAAAGAATAACATCAGCTTTGGTAATAAATACAGCCACTTATTATGACATCCCACTAGCAGCTAATAGAGTATAGTAAAACAGAGTAAGTATATTCATATCGCAGTTCGATGTAGCTGTGAGATGGCGATCCAGTAACAGTAAAAAAAGGAAAGGAACACTTTTGGGTTATTGCAGGTAACGACTGAGGGCCACGACGACGACACATTCTATGTTTCGTCGAAATAATCAGCAAATCACTTTTAATAAGCAGCATTTAAATTTGTATGCGAATATTGCACTTATTATCATTGAGAAAGAGAATTAATTTCAAAAGGAAGATTTCATTTGTTATTATTAAGCAAGAGATAGAAATCCTAAGGGAAGGTTTCATAGGTTATTGTAAAAGGGAAGGTTGCGTAAAAAAAGAGATACAGAGGAGACCGGAAGGTTTCAGCATCAGGCAAAAGTTACTTTCCTCCTCAAGTTTGGCAAGCCATTTTAGTTGCTTGATACTGGTACTGTGTGTTTTTTTCGTCACAGTACACATTTCATTTTTTTCAGTTAAAACATCGCCAGCACACTGCGAACAACGAAACGCAATAAAGCTGGCAATGGGTTCTAGTAGTATAGCATCATTTTTAGGTCGACCAGTGACGCAGACAACGCACGAGGCGTAGACAGGAGCCAACTGAACGGCTGTTTCACTCTTCCCCGCCTCACCCCTCACAGGCATTCCTCTGAACTGCCTACTGCAGTTTCTAATCCTGGAGCACTGTGAAGAGCTGATAGAGAGCTCTTTGCTCGAATCACTCTGGAACTGAACCACTTTTCTTGCTCATTCATAACACGTTCGACGTTGACCATATAGGGTCTCTGAGCCCATTTTCAACTACATTTTCTTCGAAACAAGATGGTGTAGTGCTTGTTTGTAGACCACGTCGTTACCATTCCTACTCGTACAAATTCCGTATGAGAGGTATGCTAGCAGTCTAAATGCTTCGCCAAAGTACCATGTTCATTTTATCACTAATCAAAAATGATAGTCTAAATCCGAAACATCAAAAATGTCTACAAAGCTTCGCATTATTTCCTATCCATTGCACTGTGGGTAGTCGAGAAGTTCACACATGCAGGCTCATCTCGAAACTACATCCCCACACGAAATAGTTTTTTACGCACCAAGAAAAGGCGAAACAGTGAAGAAACTGGAGTCTTATTTGTGAGGACGATGATTAAAATCTCCGTACAGTCATCCAGACCGAAAATAAGTCCCGTTCACGAGGAGACGAAACACAAGCTCGGAACTGGGAAGAAAGTCGACCATACCTTTAGCGATTTAGGGAAATTGTGGAAAACCTATGTCTTGATGACCAGACAGGGTTTTGAACCGCCAGCTTCCTGAAGACGAGTCCAGACTCCTACCACCGCCACACCTCCCTGCGTATCCAGATTTAGGATTTAAGTGGCTACCCTAAATCGCATAAGGAAATGTGAAGACGGTTTCTTACAACAGGAAACAGTCCATTTCCCTCTACATCCTCCACCAATTCGAGTTCCCGCTCCGACATCCTCGTCAATGAAATGTTGAAACCTAACGTTCCTTCCACGATACCAAGCTCTAATGATTATGTTATTTGTTCCAGTCTTCCTTCACATAAGTAGCATTCTAGCAGTAATAGAACGGTGAAAGTCGACTCTCATCGCTAGTCGGTGGGTCATCCTAAACTTCCCCTGTACTTGGATCACAACGGAATCCTTTAGCAATAGCTGAAAGGTTTTGTGGTGCCCCTTAAAGTTCTACGGTCAACACACTACAAAAATTAACAAAATAATGATATAACAATAATGATATAACAAGAATTAACAAAATAATGGTGTAACAGAAAAATAACTCACGTTCGTACAGCAGTGGTCAAGGTGATAGCTGTATAATCACCAAATCGCTCACCTAAAAAAGACCGAAAAATAGCTATTATTGTCTAACTCTATACAGAACGATAACAGTTCACTATAGCTACTGTGTTTCATTACATATTACTTACTGACTTTACTGATGATTATCACAATAAATCTAAGCAAATTAATTAATAGCATTCGGCCTTCAATCGCTTTGTACTGTTTGGTTATAATAAAAGTGCATCTAATCACAACGGTCCACTGTGGGGTGCAATTGTCGTACAGCGAAACTTGGTAGATATTCTAATGCGTTGATGTGGATCTGTTTTATGCTGAAACAAATATTATTTCCGATTTGGTCGCCTGGTGGGAGTCTGGCGCTGTGAATGCAAGAAAAACGTGCAGAAATCTTTCTATATGTAATGGATTAGGAACGGGACGTAGGCAGAAATGATCAAGCCAGTGAGAATGGCGTAATTATTGACCCCAACCCAAACAATTTGTTCAGTAAGCGCGCAAGAGACGTCGATGAGTCGCTGCATCCAAAAGACGACGTGATCAACAGTTGCTCGCAGTAGTTCCGGTGGAATCCGAGCAATGTGTTCCTGTACACTGGCCATAAGGTCAGATAGAGATCGATCGTGTCATTGATAAAAGCGTTCTCTAAGTTATTCCCGGAGCCAAAAGTGACCTGGATTCAGATCAGGTGATCTTGCAGACTATGCATCTGGGAGGCCTCTGGAGGTGGTACGTTCATGCAAGGTTGCATTAAGCAGATCTTTCACTGGGCGAACGATATGAGGTGTTGCCTCATTTTGCCTGATAACAGTGCTTCCCAAAGCAGGAATCACATGCTGAACTATGAGGTCTCGGTAAAGTGCAGACGTCATGGTACACCTGACAGGCTCTTTATGTATATTTTCTTCAAAGAAAATCCGACCGAGAATAAAAGTGCTTGTGAATTCACACCACACTGTCACATAAGATGAGTGCAGCTGGTCTTCGACCACAACACGTGGTTTACCAGCACCCAAAATCCGGCAGTTCTGTATATTCACTGCACCCTCTAGTCTAAAATGTACCTCGTTACTCCATAGAATATTGTCCGGCCACATTTCTTCATCGTGAATCTGTGCCAGAAACAGAAGAGGAAATTCAGACCATTCCTGCAGGTCATGAGGCTGCAGTTGCTGTACCGTCTGGATATTGAACGGTTACCAGTGTAAACCAGATCGAAAAACTTTTCGCTATGTTGATCGAGGGATGGACAATTCCCGTGCACTAGCGATATCTGGGGCACGTGCTGCAAGGTCAGTTGCAGCAACAACAATCTCGTTAATTACTTCCACCCGGATAGGACACCTTCCTCTTCCAGGTGCCACAGCAAGCTCACCCCTGTTTTCGAATTTCATTGTTGTTATATCCTGACGAAATAACAATCATCCTGTCATAACTTGTGGATTCTTTGATTCTACTTGGAGAGGCTGATTGGTGCTATGGCATATGAAACCGTAGTACACTTTATTAAAAGAATAATTAACAGATTTACTTGACTTCATACAACCCATTGCAACGCTAATGTTTCCTGTATTTAGAACTGTCTTTGAACAGTAAAACATCACTTGGTGCACACAATCACAAACTCTTCTCTTGAAGTACAAGTCCAATATTTACAAAAATAAGTTCCATGTAAGACTTGAATATTACTGGTGATCTAGCTACATGATGTTGACTACTTCATCAGAGGTCACGAGCTGGGTGGGAGAGCGGTTCCGTGCTCGGCTCTATATCGACCTCCGTGCGATGGTGTTGCAGAGCTGCAAGAGAGGGCGTATCTTCAGGAGTATCTGCAGATTGCAATGAGACATCGCTAATGTATGTGGTACCGATGCGCGTTGCCGATTTCGGTGTGCCGCTACGATCCTTGGACAATTCCACAATTATCATCTTCTTTAAACCATTCAGTGACATCGGACCTCTCGTAAGACCTTTCAGTGGACGATACTCTCTCAGTGCAGCACTGTAATTGCTGCCGTTCACATAAAAGTTTCACTGACTGCGAATGGTCCCCCTTCTCGATTCCGTACTGTTCACTCGTCTTATGGCGTGCCAAATGACAGCATGAATGTCATTGTGTCATAAAAACAGTGTATAGCGCCATATTTGCACCTCGTGGCCACAATTAGAAATAATTTGTTTTTCAACGGAAATCCCATTAGCAGTTTTATCGAGTTCAAACTGCCATACGATAATTAAAGCCCACGTTGGACCTTCGTGAGTCGCTGCACTTTAATTATAATTATAATTAATTAACCAGTATTACTGAATTACATTACTTGTATTTGTTAATCTGGGTGCCATCCTTATATTAGTTATCTTGATTTGATCATGAAACGAAACTACACTCCACATTGTTTTCTTTCGTGACGTAGAGAGTACGAACTCCTTGAAGAAAAACAATTGAAGATTCATAGAGAAAGCGTGATTTATTGTTATATTTCCCCTAGCACAAAGACATCTGTGCTGAATACCGAATCTCATATTGTCTTTGTTCACATACAAAATGTAAAGATATACTTGTTTTTTTCTCGAAAAATTTTCATAATTAGTGAACAACGTGGGCCACTACCACCTCGGCGCAGCGCGTCCCCAGGTTTCGGATAGGGGACACGGCCTTCAGATATGAAGGGTAGCTGCGAATACAAAAAAATAAGCAGTGGCGGACAGCCGGTGGGGAGCAGGCGATGGCGTGATGAACCATCCCTGTTTCTTCTTCTCTTACTATCAAATCTATTCATCAAGAATCAGCAACATTAATGGGCATGGGTTCCTTTGAAGTAAAATATTCTGGAGGTAAACTAGGTTCCCATTCGGATCTCCGGGCGGAACCTACTTCGAAGTGATTCAGGCCGAAAGGAACTTTCAGAATGGGAACATGGAACGTTAAAAGTTTGAACAGGCCAGGAACGTTCCAGACATTATTAGACGAATTAGATAGCTACGATGTAGACATTACAGCTATTCAAGAAACTCGGCGGCAGGGGGAGGGGAGCATAAAGAGGGGTAACTATACATTTTTCTATGGTGGTGCGGAAGCTCACTGTTTCGGAACAGGTTTCGCAGTACAGAGAAAAGTGCTTCACGCAAGCAGAGATATAAGGTTCACTAGTGACCGACTTTCAGTTATAGTGTTATCCGGCAGGTGGAATAGACTAGTAGTAATTAATGTACACGTACCAACTGAGGACACTGAAGAGGTTGTTAAAGACGGCTTTTATGAAGAACTAGATCAACTGTGAGATGAGTTCTCCTCATATGATACAAAATTAATCATAGGTGATTTTAATGCGAAGATAGGGAAGGAGGAAGCATTCCGGCCTACAATTGGGAAAGAAAGTTTGCATAACATTTCGAATGATAATGGCACAAGGGTGGTTAATTTTGCTGTTTCAAAAGACATGACTGTTGAGAGCACATATTTCAAAAGGAAGGACATTCATAAAGCAACTTGGGTCTCTCCGGATGGACACACCCGAAACCAAATTGATCATGTTCTTGTAGATCGGAGATGGCACACTAGTATAGAAAATATTAGGACTTTCAGGGGAGCAGACTGCGATTCTGATCATTTTCGTGTAGTTGCCAAAGTTCACCAACGGCTATCTACAGCAACATCAAGGTGTCACAATGCAGAACTTGTTAGGTTCGACACTGACAAGCTAAATAATGAAAACTTTAGAAGAAGGTACATGATAGAAACTTCAAATAGGTTTGATGCTCTCAGGACACACGAAGATCAAGACGAGGATGTAAGTAAGCGGTGGATCACTGTGAGGAATAATATCAAAGAGGCAGCGAAGGTCACAATAGGTACAATTAAGAAGAACAGCAGGAAACCGTGGTTTGATGAGGAATGCAAGAAATTGTTAGAGGAAAGGAGAAAAGCGCGATTAGATTGGGATAGAATGGGAGACAGAAAACGAGAGGAGTTCTTGAACTTGAGAAGGGAAGTCAGTCGTAGGCTACAGGCAAAGAAGAGGGATTATTTGAACAATCAAATTACAAAAATGGAAACAAACAGTAAAACAAAAAACCATAGGGAACTTTACCTAGACATAAATGGGTATAGGAAGGGCTTCAAGGCTAGGACAAATGCACTACGAGGGGATGCTGAGGGAATACTGATAGACCCCAGTGCTATATTAAGAAAATGGAGGGCGTATTTTGAGCATCTATTAAATGTAGACCAGGAAGCAGGAAATGAGCAGGCGTGCGAAATACATACAGCAGAACCCCAGATACCTGAGCCAACATTAAAGGAAATAAGTAAAAATGGGGGACAGAAATTGGTGGAAGTAGTTCACAAACTGATAACTAAAGTATGGAACTCAGAGATGATACCTGATGAGTGGCTGGAGTCGATTCTGATCCCAATTTTAAGAAAGGCGACAAAATGGATTGTAGTAATTATAGAGGGATATCGCTATTACCAGTATGTTTCAAAATTTTCTCGAATATTCTGCTTAGCAGGCTTACACCATATGCAGACGAAATTGTGGGGGATTACCAAGCCGGCTTTCGGAGGAACAGATCAACTATAGGCCAAATATTCACCCTGCGTCAAATTTTGGAAAATAAATGGGAATACAATAAACCAGTTCATAATCTTTTCATAGATTTTACAAAAGCATATGATTCAGTATTGCAATCAAAATTGTACAGAATTCTTTTCGAACTTGGAATACCAAAGAAGTATGTTAAACTTATATAAGTGAGTTTGAAAAACATAAAAGGTAGAGTGCGCGTGGGGAAATTGGAGTCAGAAGAATTTGTAATAAAGAACGGACTTAATCGGGGAGATGCGCTGTCTCCGCTCGTTTTTAATTTAGTCCTAGAATATATTGTACGAATGCCAGCAGATAATTCAGAAGATGTGGAGTTAAATGGAAATATTAAGATATTAGGATATGCAGATGATCTAAACATCATTAGCGATATGAAAGAATCTGTAACAGCAAATGCGAACGCGTTAATCAAGGCTAGTGAAGATGTAGGTCTAAGGATAAGTGAAGACAGAACTAAATACCAGGTTACTACTAGAATGCCAACAGTAGTAGATCAGGAGATGTTGAGAGAGACATGCAATCTGAAAAAGTGAACACATTTAAGTATCTAGGCGTGGACATCACTTCGAGAAATGAGATTGAATCCGAACTGAAGAAGAGATTACGGGCGGGGAATGCGTGCTACTTCTCACTGAAAATTTGAAATTATTTTATTTTGAACATGGCTATTTTACAGCAACCGTATATAAGTTTCTACCGAGGAGTAACACAGCCAGCCAGTTGCAAATAATGGTTGCCAATAATTATTTTGCGACTTTTTTGTTTATTCCTTAAGGCTTTTTCACTGTATATATTGCATGTGAGCCGGCCAGTACGTACTGGCGGGCCTGAATGGAAGAGCGGTTTTAGGCGCTACAGTCTGGAACTGCGCGACCGATACGGTAGCAGTTTCGAATCCTGCCTCGGGCATGGATGTGTGTGATGTCCTTAGGTTAGTTAGGTTTAAGTAGCTCTGAGTTCTAGGGGACTGGTGACCTCAGAAGTTAAGTCCCATAGTCTTCAGAGCCATTTGAACCATATTGCATGTGAACCCATTTCAGTAGTTGCAAATACAGCATGCTCGAATTTGGTGGGATGAAAAGATGGCTTGTACATTCTAAAAGGTTGGGTTAATTCTTGGGTAGTTCTGTCTAATGTACAGATAACGTAGTTTTAAAAAATAGAGTAGGCTTGTAGATAAATAAGTGTGTTACTGGAGATATATCAGTGTCGTAATATGATAGAAAAGAACAAGTCGAAAACGTACTTACATTCTTCAACTGTGTTTCACAAAGATATAATTTTTCTCAATTTAGTATGAGAACAAGGCATAAATTTCTACAGAATCATCAATAAACGTTTAAAACTAAGATCTTTCTTTTAGAGGAAAGAGACATAAAGAATTTAGAGCACCTTGCGAAATGCTTAAGTGATAAGTCTGTGCATGAGTGTAACCAAATATTCCAAAAGGAAGAGGATGTCCTGGAAATTTGGAAATTTGTATCCCGGCGGAGGTTCAAGTCCTCCCTCGGGCATGGGTGTGTCTGTTTGTCTTTAGGATAATTTAGGTTAAGTAGTGTGTAACCTTAGGGGCTGATGACCTTAGCAGTTCAGTCCCATAAGATTTCACACACATTTTAACATTTTTGGAAATTTGTAGTAAGTTCCTATGGGACCAAACTGCTGAGGCCATTGGTCCCTAGGCTTAAACACTACTTAATTTAACTTAAACTAACTTATGCTAAGGAAAACACACACACCCATGCCCGAGGGAGAACTCGAACCTCCGACTGGAGGAGCCGCGCGAATCGTGGCAAGGCGCCCTTAGACCACGTGGCGTAGCCGCGCGGCGAAAATGTCCTAGTTCGAGTCCCGGTGCTGTAGACAGTTTAAACTTGTAAATAAAAATCAGTAGAGAAGTCTCGTTTTAATATGATGAACCGCTGATATTTCGATTATGAAAGTATGTCTCATTCATTTTCTATGGGCTGTTGTTGTTGGGGTCTTCAGTCCAGAGACTGGTTTGATGCAGCTCTCCATACTACTCTGTCCTGTGCAAGCTGCTTCATCTCCCAGTACCTACTGCGACCTACATCCTTCTGAATCTGCTTAGTGTACTCATCTCTTGGTCTCCTTCTACATGTTGTTAAAAGTACCTACAGTAGGATATTGACTCACTTTTACTATAAATCGCGTTGTTTTTATGATTTATTTTGTCATCCTAGTTTATAATTTTCGTGCCATCCTTCGATTCAAATTAAAATCATACACATCACGAGCTTCCATTTTCCGTAAAGAGCTTTCAGTTCTGACGCGCATACTCCCAGTCATTTTGAGCGACGATAATGTCACTCCACCAGTGTATCAGTGACATACTTAAAGGTCGAATTAAGATGCTGTATGACCATGGGGCGACTTAAATGTCTTAAAGAGCTTACACGAGTAGCGAGTAGCAGTAGTTGAACAGTGGGTCTAGACGCATTTGTTTTTGTTTAGAGCCAGTTTCATGTCTGCGTTGTTTGTAACGTGGAGACTTTGGTGGTCTCGGCACTAAGCTCAAAGCGCCTGGGAGACAGAGGAGAGTTAAATTCTTATTTCATATTTTTCAGTTAGCAGTTCCTCCCTGATAAATGATTTTAGCGATACTTTACAGCAGATCTGTTAGAGTCCATCGTCTTGATGGTGTTCCTTCTGAGCTCATGTGGCTTTCAGTTTCAGGTTTCATGCTTATGCGTGTATGTACTTGCGTTGTTTTTATTCTGTTTCAAGTATGCTTTCGAACTAGTACTGGGATCTCCAGATAAATGTTTTCAAGAGATGCACGTTATTAGAAAGACTCGTTTGGGTATTGTTTACACTATCAGTCCAAACTTTTCTGCTGGATGTATTTCAGTGAAGTTACACGTTTTCTTTCTCTCTCATCACACCCATTCAGAACTGACACCAGCCGTTAGAACCGTGTTGGTTTTTTTTCAGTTCTCAGTGTAAAGCTAAACAACGAAATGGTTAACATCACCTTGTGTAAAGGCGACCGTTCGTTTTACTTTCATTATTTATGTGGTGGACAGATTCTGTATGTCAGCCATATTGTTACTGCACTTCATCGTATTTGTAACTGGATTACACCACAATATTCTCGTTTGACTTTAACAGATTAGGAGGACATCCTGTGACCTGCTTCGGTTTTAACTTAAAAAAAATTTTTTTTACAACAATTTGGTTACACTTTCATGGTGAAATGTGTTGAATAGTAAGGAGATTGGAAAGGAACAGGTATTATTCTCATAATTCTGTAAAGAGTGTGATTCTCCCTTTTGAATGAACAGTTTAATATAATTAGAAATAATATTACAGTTCGAATCCATCTTTCACCACTAAAGGGTACTGTAACCACGTAAATAATTTTACAAGGAATTTTCCAACTGCTTGTTTATTTGTAAGGATGCTTTCTATAGTCATGAAGCTATAAGTGCTGCTTTTGCTAGTGCTGTTCTTGTTTCGACCTACACTATATTTATTTTCTTGTCTCATTATACAAGATCAACGAACGTTATAAATCTTATATAGTGCGTACATTAACCTATAAAATAAAATTTGGAATTCAGTACCAGTCGACTTACTGAAACTTGAACTGCAGGTTCCCATGAACGAGGCAAAATTACCAATTTCGAGCAGTGACGATAAATGCTATGACATTTTTAACATTTCTTTAGTTGTCTAGAGAGTATACTGTCCGATGCTGTTGCTTCATGAGAGTAAGACAATCATAATGCTGTTAAGTGTCTTGAAAGGGAATCTAACGACTAAAATCTCTCACGTCACAAAAAATTACTAGGTAATTTTTTTATTGATGGAAATAAATTAAATATTTGAAATTATTGCAGATTTGTGTTTAACAACTGTATGATGGACTACCGTATACATTTGATAAAAGAAGTATTACTCTTTGTTTTCTGTTAAATGAACGTTGTGAGAGGGCCTGAAATATCGACTGGGTACAGCGGCTGCCCTTTTTATCAGTTATTTTAAACAGATACTACGGTATCTCGCCATCAGTTCGTAACCGCGTTGTATTGATACCGTTGCTGTGTACCTCTACAAATCTCTAAAGACAGCAATTTGCAAATGGCATTTTCTTTCTCAAAAGAATGTTATATTTGGCTTCCCAAACAAGTTACCAAACACAGCAACGTTCAAAAAGAAATACCGACAGCGAGTGGAACGCA